>NC_140094.1:18367151-19582151 GCF_964237585.1 Gallinula chloropus | reverse complement strand
AGGCCCATTTATGAGCTGGAAATGCTGCATTACATTGTATACTTTGTTTTCAGGCCTTTTCCAATTAAGCTTTTCATCTGCCATGTTTTGTAATACTAGTTTTGAAAAAGAACTGCTAAATGCCCTGAAATACCTTACCTACATTTATTTTGCTGTATGGAATGTTACTGGTAAGAAATCTGTTTGAGGGGATTTCTAGGAGGCTGGACAATTTAATCAAGTAACGTTTGATTCAGTCTTAGAGTTAAATATGCAAAATGACAGCTGATTTCAGCAGGATTTTTTTTTTAAGGTCCAAGCCTGGGTGCTAATAAAGATGTATCTGAATTTCAAGAGCTGGGACCAAGCTGATAAACACCAAAACACAGCAGTTTGATGATACACTGTTCAGTTTTGTAAATAAAAATAGAGCCTGAAATTCACTACTTCTACTTCCTTGACTTTCAGCATTTAGGGCAAATCAGAGTCTGATTTTTCTTCCCGTGCAAGTGGGATTCAGCCAAATGAAGATAGATTCAAAACTGTGAATTTCTCAGCAGTTTTCACTTTCACAACGGTTTCAGATTCCTGTCAGGTTTCTGGAAATAATCCAGGAAAAGGGATGGTGAAGGGCTTAAATTAAACTACTGTGAGGAGCAAATGCTTCCATTTATTTCACCAAAACAAAACCTTTGGATTTCTAGTATAGCTAAAAAAAGTACATTCTGTTGCTTCAAGATCATTTAACATTTTTCTCTCTACCCAAATAGTACATTTGCACTAGGTGAAATTTGTCACCCTGTATAACCTACTGTGTAGTTATCAAAGCTTCCTCTTGTGTGATACATGAATCCTTTTTAAAAGCAGTTCCAGTTGAACAGTAGGTGTGCAAGTACAGTGAGAAAAGGTAGGTACTATTTATTAGACCTATCCCAAGCCTTGGGAAGCACAAGGTGGCTGAATCACAGATAGCTTGTGTTCCTCCATCCCCTTCAGACATCACCCTGTGGCTACTTACACTGTCGTGTCATGTTCCCCTGCCCTGTACTGCTACTTTTTTAAAAAGGCAAGTTTGAAATGTGTTGTGGACTCTGGGAGAAGACACTTTGGAGGAGGAAAAATATATGGAGGAAATGGCTGTTAAAGGGGTTTAGGTCATGGCTGAGGTTGAGAGGGGAGGAGAAAGCAGGCCCTTTGCCATTAATTCATACACCCCTCATTTTAGTTCTGGTGTAACTCTCCCTGTGTTTCCCTCTGTGTGAACTGGGGGCATTCCACTGCAGTCATTGCACATACCCTACCATCAAACTCTTGTGAAGGAGAAAGGTGCTCAGTGTCCTTCCAGTGCCACTGGACTGAGAAATCAAAATTCTTAGGTTTCACTTGGCAAGGTTGACCCTTACATGGAGCAGCTCCAGCGGTGTGCCACGATGCACTGACACCTTCTGCAGCCACACAGCCATATCCTCAGGTGCTCTGCATCGCTGGCTTTTGTCAACATGGCTGTTTTCAGACACCATTTGGAGTTTCACTTACCTAGACTGCAGGTAGAGATTGATGACAGCAGCGGTTTGTTGAAGTAGGAGCTTTCACTTCTGGAAAATGCAAATTTATCTGATATGCTTTAGCACAAAATGTTAGTGATGCATAAACCAGCTGTGCATCACAAACCAGAAACGATGTCCCAGGCTATAGGTATACTGGAACATGTAGTCTGTGATCACAATATATGTAATTCATTTGGGTTGAAGCTTGTTTAAACTCCAAGGAAAGGACTATTAAGGCTCTGCCTTTAATAAGCATTGTCAGATGACTGGCCATGTAAGCACAGAGTGTTCAGAATGTATCAGGTGTGAGGATTAATGTGGTTCATGACGTCCATTGGAAGGTGAATGATTCACAAGGAGTGAATATTCCTCTCATTAAATCTAATGGGGTCATGTCAATGGGAGCTAATAGATTGTGAATTAATGGTTTATTAACATATGTAAGAAAAGTGCACCTGGTAGTCAGTATAATGCTGTAGAGTTTCTGCAGAACCATAGCAACATGCAGGTTTTAACTTTTCTTCAATTGCTGCTTTAACTGTTATTCCTTTCACTTAATTCCAAGTGATATTTGCATGTTATTTTTCTGACCAGGTTTAGTTCTGATACACAAATGTGTTTTCAAGAGGACAGTTTAGGACAGGGAAATAAGCTGCCATCTATGTTTGAAATGGAAATGTTTCTATATGATTAGGAAGCACCGGTAGCAGCTTAAAATTGGTCCCTACCCAAGAGACCAAAATGAGAACTTGAGACCAAAGTTTCAGAACAAGCTTTTCCAAATTACTGTGGTTTAATGTTAGAGTGGCAAAAAGAATCAGTATCCTTTGCATGGATGTAGTTCTGCAGGTGCCTGGTACCATCGTGCTAACTACAGTATGTAAGTTTTACATGACACTGCTAGAAGTGAAACTGGTGGTTTCCATTTCTCTGTATTTTATTGTCTTCTGCTCTCCTGCATGGAAGGTGTCATTGCCACAGCACCTTGGAATGCTGATTCCCTATAATAATTGTCCTCATAATGGCCTTGGAAGATCCACAGATCCACTATTTTACAGTCTTTTAAAATGAAAGCACTGAAATGGTGAGCAGATTGTAGTTGAACTAAGTATTTCAGAACTTTCAGGTGATTGGTAATGTGCAGATATATGGGAACACTGTAAAGATGTTGTTACTGCACTGGTCAGGATTTTATGCCAAACACTGGATATCAGGCTGAATTTCTGCATTGATTTAATCCCAACTATTGCAGCTCACAGTGTGTGGTTGTGTGTGTTTATATATACCCACTGATTAATTTAGAGTCAGCTGAATTCAAAAATTACAGGATTAGAGATTATAGCTGGAGTGGTCATGTCATTGACTGCGGTCTTTTTGAATGCGAGTAGGCAATCAGTTGGCAGCCTGACCTCCAAAGAGCTAATCCAAGCTCAGGCAGGCTGCCACTCATTCATCCTCTGCAACAAAGCGATCAGGTATCACTGAGACATCTCCTTAATGAAGTGATTTTGTTGCCTTTTATCTGTGTGAAGGACAAAACGTACCAGGATTCTTGCTTAATGATGGTGTCAATTTTTTCAGTGTTTAAAAAAAAAAATAGCCAGCAACATAGAAGACTCAAACAAAATACTCAGCCTACATGTTTAAGCTCTGTAATGTTTAGGTCTGTATTTAAAATCTCATGCTGTAAAACCAAAACGTTACATCAGTTCACTAATAAAAATAAATTCATAAAGATGATATAATTAGTGCTCTACCATGTTTGGGAATAGCAATACTTTTAGTGCAGCTTCCTTTTTTTCAATCCCAAATTCTGATTTCTTTCAAATGTGTATTGGGGGTTTCTGAATACGGTCTGAGGGGGCTTTACTTGTTTTCCAGGATATTCCCAGTGCATCCGTGAGCATATTCCTGATCTTGCTGTCCAACAGAACATGCAGATGGGAAGGCTGTGTGACATACTGGGTATGTTATGAGCTGCTGGCTGCCTATTTTTCGATCGTTATTTGCCCGTCATTGTGAGTAATAAAGAACAACTGATGAGGACCTTCTTTTTGCCTTAATGTTAAATATAGAGAATATACAAGCTCAGAGGTAATTTATCTGCTATGGCCTTTGCTTCTGTCCATGTTACTCATGCTGATTCTTCCCCACTTTGTGATAAGGTAAAGCAGCCTCATCCTGTGGCATGCTGAGCACCACAAACGAGCAACAGTGTTTAGTGTTCTACAAAATTAGGTAGCTAATTCTGCTCGTGTTCATTCAGGCTCATATGGAGAGAAAGATGAGCTAGAAAAGAGCAAGCCCTTATTTAATCCAATTTTTTTAAAAAGAAAATCAGTAAATGAGGCAAAAGATCCACATTTAAAAGTTTGCCCTAGAATGACAGTCCTCTTTTAAGCAAAGCAGTGAGGAATATTATTCATCAATGACCAACTTTGTTGGCTCCCTGGAATGACATACTTTACATGATTCATGTTTATTTCAGTATCATTATTATTTTATAAATGCCATTTAGTAAGTTTGTAACAAAAATATATTAGATCCAGAAATTTACCGTTGCCTAAAATAATAATGTAATTGCTTTTATATATTATCTCAGCGCTAATATTGGTTTTCCACAGTACAGCCTTGGGTTTTTTCCATTTTTTTAACATAGTTGGGGGGGTTGTCTCTAAAATGCTAGTTAGAAACTTAAAGGGACAAAGTCGGCACGTTATACAGGCATTCTTTATCACTTTTCATGTTCAAAGATTTTAAAGTGGTTCATGTAAAATAGACCATGAGTAAGACACAAACTAGTTGAACATCAACTAAATTATTAACCAGATCAGCAGCTTTACCTGTGCCTGGCAGATGAGCATTGATATTTACTGTATCCGTTTTCTTTTTCTGTATAATGCCAGAGGATTTCCTTGCTTGTTGTGACCTCCTGTTAGCTCATCTGTCTCTGGAGCCCTCACCACGTCCAAAACAGACTTGTGTACCTCTTTCTAGGGCAGTGCTAGGAGTAGTAAAACATGGTTTTGACAGTGGAGTCCATTCCACATTACAGCTGACACCAGTGAGTAGTCCTTTTGTGCCCTAGCTGGTAAATTTTCAGGCTCATTTTGCAAGTCTGAATAAGTGCCTAAAAGCCATAGAGTATTGACTAACAGTTCTAATGAACTGTTCTTTTAATTATTTTAAAAACTTAGATGGTAATGAACTGTATTATATAAAGGCTCTGTTGGGGCTTTGGATACAGGGCTGACTGTCGGATGCTGCACTACGAAAATGCTTCGCTTGAGAATCTGGCCTTACATTTTTAATGGGGATTGCTTGCCTGTAGCAGCACAGCAAAACAAAGTGTATGAGTGGGGTATCTTACCCCTTTGTAACATTAGGCTCAGGGTTCCCTTAGTCCCAAGCTTGCTTTGCTTCTGATTCATTCCTTTGTAACAGCAGCTATCCCTGGCGCTTTCAGGGCTCTTGTTCCTGTGCCCAGTAACAACAATGAAAGACTTCCTACTGATTTCAGCAGGAGTTGGATCAAAATCTAGGAGTGCTTTTTGGCAGTGTGCTCTATTAATGTTGCAAGCGCAGTTAATTCATTAGCTCCCTTATTAATATTGTTTTAGAAGAGTGCAGTAGTTAACATTTTCCAAATTGTCCATGTATTAAAGACTTTCCCTTTCACACCTTGAGGTGTTTGTGTATACACTGTCTTTCAGCCCAAGTTGTTTCACATAGAGAAAACCAGATTTTCACACTGTATTTAAGTCACTAATCTGCACACTCACACGCTCAGCAATAGTTATTAATGGTACCCTACCGTGAGCTTTTATGTGGACAGGACAAGAATGGGAACGGGCCATGCAGAATCCAGGCAGCATATGAAATTGCAATTTCATCAGCTTTCTAAACTTAATAGCTCAGTTTTATAATTTACTGGAGTTAATGGGATATATTTTTAAAGCAGTGGGCAATTCCCATTGATGTTAATGTGAGTCGCGCATATAAATCCCCCTGCAATGCTTTCAAAATTCTGCCCCCAATATGTTCTGCAGATTGGATTCTGAAAACTAGCTATTTCTTTGGGTTGCTGACCTGTCTTCAGAGAAATGCTGAAGCACAGAAAAAGCAGTTAAACCGCTCAGATTTGGGAATTACAGATATTTTTATTTCCAGTGCTCTTTTAGGGAAGCTGTTAGCAAATGATCGGATTGCTGTTCTGAATGGAGTCTACCTTTCTCCCAGTAATGAACATTGTGCCCCTTTGTTTTAGATGCCAACGTGGACGTCATCTACATCTGCCCCCTTCATCTGAGTGAGGAGTTACTGCAGTATTACAATAAACTCCTGGGTCTGCAGGCAGCTGTTAGATCTGGGAACCCTGAGGACATGGGTGACCTGCAGGACAGGTTCAAAATTCTCACCCCTGAAGCTATAAACAGCTTCCCTGTGAGTTTGTCTTCTAATTACTACAGCTTGAGGGATGCATTAAAATTAAATTGGAAATTTTATAACTTGTAACGCTCTGGTACACATCAGTGAAATATTATTGCAAGTTTAAGGCTTTACTGATTAGGCTACTAGTTAGAGCATTGGAAATAAATATCCCGGTTTAGCTTTATAGGCTTACTTGTGAGAGTCCTATATTGGCTATTTGCAGACCACTGTCCCTTCTTACTATATGCTTGGGACTGGGAACTTGATAGATTTATATCTCTAAGCAAATCATAGCAATAAAACATTCTTATTACTCAAGACTTTGTCTCGGGGTAGCCCAGCATTCAATCATTCGTGTGTTTGTAGTGCTTCTTGCAATTAAATCCAATGCAGAACTTCTTAAAGACCAGAACTTCAAACTGCTCTAGGTTAGGCAATACAGGAATAATATTAGTTCCAAACCTGTCAAGTCAGGTTTAAATCCATGTGCTAAAACATGGTCCAACAAGAGCTGTTAATGAATGTATGCTACATACAGTGTTTCTGAAAATACCGTGGAGCAGTGATGGCTCTTTACAGAGGAGACTAATTTTATATTGTAAATACTAAGTCCACAGTGTCTTAGCTGAGATTTGATCTTTAAGAAACTTTGTGGTACATTTACACCTCTGGAGTCCATGCTTGAAGCCCTGCTCCTGTTTTTGATATATATTAATAACCCTCTTCTAGTTATTTTGAACTAGTGTTTGTTATACCGTATTTTGATTGAAACTAACGGCTTTAGAAGGTAATGAAGCCTTTTATTTTTCATAATTGTCTTGGTTCTCAAATGTATTTCTATAATAGTGCGTTGTTCAGCAAAATGCTTGTTTTATGTATGAATCCTTCTCTGTTGAACTTGTCTGAAAACATACCTGAGTGAAGTGCTTAACTCTTGCTGAACAGGGAGGGTCACTGAGTCTGAGCTGTAGTTAAAATGAATCCGGTAGATACAAATGTCTTCTGTTTTCTCTGAAGTTATAAAGTATCAAGATGATGTTGGGGTTTTTAGGAGTTGGCTTTTTGTTAGTATTGTCTTTTTACCTGAATACTGGAAACCTACAGGAATCACAGCTGCCTGTGCTGGGCCTTCACCTTGTGAAGTAAAATTATTGGGATGGTAAATCCTCGATAAATACTAGTGATATATTTTTTGTTTTAAATGTCATCTGACAATTGTAGTTGTTTTTTCCTCTGGACACTGGGTTATTTTTCCAGTACTAACTACCAAATATCGGAAGCTATCAGGAGCCTTCACATAAAACATGCTAAAAGTATCATCTAAACCACATCGTATTATGGATAAAAGATGTGCTGCTAAACGTGGTCATGCTGTCAGGGAATGGACGATATCTTTCACAGGTGACTTTGGTCAGGGTGATTTGGCTGAAGTAGTTTTAATGTAGAAGCAGGTTGTTTTCAGGCAGCATCTCCTTGTGCATAGCCTTCACTATTCTGATTTCTGTTGAAAAATGTTCCAAGCGAAGTTTCCAAGTGAAGAGCAACTTTGTGACTATTTATTCTATAGCTGTGATTTACTGGGAGAAGTTAGCTGCCTTTGTAGGGAGGTAACCTTATGCACAAGGGCCCCATGGTTCTTGCATGGCTATGGGTTGCACTGTGCACACAGATGTGGAATGCTGATGTGTCCAAGAAATCTGTCTTTTGTGGTGACAAATCTGTGCTCATAACTGATCCCAGTCATCTAGCAGCTTCAGTGACCATGGATTTTAGCTGTCATTTATTCTGTAAGGGTTAGAGCTTTAGAGGTTCTTTTTAAGGATCTTTCTTCTGGGTTATTTTAATGAAAAGCTTTTGCTGTACCTAAGGTTTGTTCCTAACACATGAAAATGTGGTTGGAAGGTCACCTTAGCAGGCTCCTTTGAGCAGCTCTAGAAGCACAGATCAGCCTTACCCAGCGTCCTGGCTATTGTGTCAGAACTTGATGGAAAGAAAATCCATAGAAAAGACACCCAGGCTCTGGTAGCCCCGTGCAGGGGGCGCAGTGAGAGACTCTGGGAAAAGGGTGTCCTTATACCATTATCCTGAGGCATTTTGTGAGTCAGGGCATCCAGGTGCAATGTGAAACCCTCTGAGACAGGGTTGTGCTACCCTGATTCTCAGCTAGCAGCATATCAGAACAGCATAGCAGTAGCTTTGCTCATTGTGGCGAGGCTGATGCCAACATCAGCTGCTCTGATCTTGAGAAGTTTGAAAAAAGTTAAATCAACAGGCTTGAGAATGAAGATGTAGCATTTTCATTAAGCTACTAATTGTTCCTCCTTGCAGTGTCGTGCTGGAATTCTGAGGATCCCTCATTTCTCCTGCTTTTACCCGCTTTCACTCACGCTACTATATATCATGGCAGCAATACCACTCTCAAAGCAGGAATGAACTAGATTTTACAGCCTGTTTCCTGCACTCCTTAATTAACTGTAAAATCCATTATTGAGAGACACAAAGCAAATCTCGTCCCTACATCACCACTTGTGGCCCCAGGGAGCAAGTGACCGGGGCTGGAAATTGATCCTGTTCTCTACATGGCAGAACTCTGCCACGAGACCAGCAGACCAGGCCAGCTCCCTGCTTTTATACCAGTGCTCAGGAGAAAGGAAACAAATGAATCAGAACATTAAAACTCTTGGTTTTAAAACTAACAGAAAGAAAAAGACTCCAGGAGACTCATTTGGTTTTCTTTTTCCCCTTATACTTTGGTGACTCCCTTTATCCTACTAGAACTTTGGAAGAGGATCTTATTCCTCTGACTTAGATCTTCAGTGTCCTTATAGTATGCCTGAGACTTTACAAAGAAGCGTGGGTGTGTTTGGTATGAGAAAGCAAGGGATTCCTGTTGTCTACTTCTAGGGGCACCCCCATCTCCTTTTCCACCATTGTCCTCATCCAAGTAGTGGAGTTGGGATTTGTGGTCCCTGTGAAGGAGCATCCAGGACCTTGAAGGAAAATGTTCTGGGTTCTCTTGCCTTGGAAATCCCTAGCAAACCCAGTATTTACACTATCCCAAGAGGAATGCTTTCCTGACTAGGGCCTAAATTAGATGAAATTGCAATGTGAAGATTTCATCCTTGTTGAAATTATGATTTTTTTTTTATGGAAGTCTATCACAGTGGATGTCTCTTGTATTATTTCTGCCTGATGTCTGTCCCTGTCTGCCTCAACCTCAGTGCACCTCTATACATTTGGAAGGATAACCAAGTAATCTGCAGGCCAAGTATAGGATATGTGGGAGAAAATATATTTTGAGGTTTCACCTGCCATGACTAATATTCTTAGTTTAAATTTAGAAGTTATAGCATCTGACATGCGCAGCTTGTTCAGCAATACAGCTTCTTTTTTTAGAAGAAATGAAAAATTCCTTCCAGAAAGTTGAAACCCTGGGACTTTATGCAACAACAGAAAACTACTACCCTCTCTTTGGAGCACACCGCAGTTGCGTTTACAGTAGCTCTCAGAACTCCTGTGTAATGGAAATGTATATCCCTGGTAATTTAATGTGATCAGTGAAAGCTTTTGTAAATCAAAGTGGTTTATTCTCAGGGAACCGCTTAAAATACTGCTGAACTGTATGGTGAAATACATTCTCTGCTATAGGGGTTTTTCTTCATTTTTGTATTGATTTTTAGGAGCTTTAGAGTTAAACCATGCCAGAAGTGTTGCTGAGATGAATCACTATTATCCAAAGGCCACCAGCCTCTCTGCCGACTGACAGAAGGATAATTCCGCATGGATCAAATAAATACAGATGTGTAGTAATTAGTTCTATTCCCAGTGAGCCCATTTCCAACACACTAAAGATGTGCACGATTATGGAGCCTCACCCCAACAGCTTTTATCAATTTAAACTGCTAAGCTACAGGATAGGTCATAACCCAGCCTGCTATTAATAATGTATTTATTGTGTGCAACATTATAAATTAGGTTCATGGAATAGAAAAGAACACCTTTTAACAAGAATAATGTTATCTTTATACAGAAGCATCACATGTGCCTAGCCACTCTGCTGAAGTACAGTCCCAAGACAATCAAAAGAATAAAAATTCTTATCCAGAGCAGAGATGCCTACATTATTGGAGGGGTTCCCCACAAAGATGATTTAGCAGTGGCTGACATGCTAAATGTGCCTGTATTAGGCTCGGTGCCAGAAGTGGCTCATCTCTACAGTACCAAGTCTGGAAGTAGACGAATTTTTGCCAGTGCTGGTGTGCCAACCCCTCCTGGAGAAGCTGACATCTACCACGATGACCAGGTAAGTGGGATGTGCTCTGGGATGTGTTGACATGCAGATGCCTGTTTACCCTTGATAGGATGCAAACTTGGTACGATTGCAGTGACCGTATTGATTCGACCCTAACTGGGTTTGATTAAATCATGTATGAGGTTGTCTTCTTTTTTGGCTCTATCTGACCAATTAAATGCAATTTGTATCCTAGTCAGGGATTGTTCTGGTAATCTTCATGTTCTTCCTGGAGAATACCTAAGGGTGTTTGGTCCAGTTATTTCAAATGGTTTGTGTTGCAGCTCCATGGATGAAGTCATGGCCTCAGTGAAATTAACAGGAGCTTTATTAGTGCCTGAAAATACAACAGGGATTTCTGGGAAAATTAAGTATTTGATGAAGGGAAAATTTCTTCCTCTTAGGAAGTCATATGATGCAAATTGACGTTCATTGAACATATCTGCAGCTGGAACTTCACCTGGTACCTGGCTTATCAGTGCTAAATTCACCTACCTTGTTAGCCCGACCAGGGAGAAGAAAACAAATACTACTCAAATGAAATTACAAGGCACAAGATTATTCTGTCCTGTCTTCAGTTTACATGTGTTTATTTTGCAGCCAGTGCCTCAGTATTTAAGTCTATAATCTCATTTTTCAGTGTGCCTAAGTATGAGCCGTATGGATTTAAAAGAAAAAGTTCTATGGTGGTGCTCCATCTCATACAGGAAAATAATCTGTGCCATGGTTTCTAGTTATTCCTGCTTCTTAGAGGGGCTTTTCACATTGCTTTGCTTTTTATTAATCACCTTAAACACTGGAAGCAATCTAAGCCACACAAATATATTGCAACTGCTATAGTAAATGCAATAAATATATGATCAATGGTCTGAAAAACAACTGTTTGATTTATTGTTAAATAATGTATATTAATCTAATAATTCTGATTCATGCTACAGTGTTATGGAAGTTCTACTTGTGTTGTTTGCTTGTATGAAATATTGACATTTTAGGTTAAATAATCAGAGCAAGGTGACGCTATATTAAAGCACAATTCAATTTTCATTTAAAGATAGCACATAATTCTTTATGATTGGTACAGTCCTTACGATATTATTGATCCTGTTCATTACTGTAGGGGAGTCATCAAGAAAAACACATTTATGGGATTCTCAAAAGCCCCAAATAATAGCATCTGGAACACACATGCAGTTGTATTTTACGTCAAGAGTAGAAAAAAAATAAACAGAAATCCCAAAAATTGCTGTGTAAAAGTGTAGAAGGCTCTAGCCAATGCAACAAGATCTGGTAATACTTTTACCAGGTTTGAAGGCATTTGCAGATTCTAAGAAGCTAATTGCATACTACACCAGCTGGGCAAAAGGCATTTTAAAGCCATTTAAATCTGTGTACATACACAAATAAATAATTAGCATTTTTATAAAGCCTGCCTGGTAACTCCTTCATACATTTGTAACCATATAATGTACTCTCCAGTAGGAAAATTTCACAGATGTTTGGCTGGTGTTCGAATCTGGCACAATTATTTCTCAGGCTTTGCAAATAGTGTAGTCCATCCCATGTTACTCCTTGTCACAAACATTTATTGGGCTGTACTGATTATCCAAAAACTAAGATCCTAATCGGACAGGCCTTTTTCTCTCTGTTGACCACCCAAAGCGCTCTGTTGCTGCTTGGAGTAGACTCAAGAATAGGATGAAGGCCATAAATTCTTCATCAAAAAATGTTCAGGGTTGATTTTGCCAAGGATCCAAGATAATTGTAACAACACAAGCATCTCTGAGAACACAGAAAACCTAGTTAGAAGATAAAGGTCGAGCTCAAATCCTTTTGAGAACCAGAAGTCTAAGTCACGGAACGATTTCATATTGTCCTAGCCCAAAATCTCTTTGTCTCGTTGCTCCACAGATGATGAGTGTTCTCAGCCAGCTGATCATTGACAATATGGAAGTGCAGCGCTGGTTGTTTAAAGTGAACGATGAATCTGGAGGAAATGGCACTGCCTACTGTGACATTATCTCTCATTTGAAATGCTACCACTGGGTTCAAAAGGAGCGTCAGAGATACAGCCTTGAGATATGGAGACAGAAGTGGGCACGTGTAAGTAACAAAGGAGCAGGGTGTCTTGTTTGTCAACATGGCTGCTTAATAGTCCACTGGGGTTCTTCTCACAGGAAATCTTTTCTCTGAGGTTTCATCTGAAGTCTTCGGTAAGAGTTGATACTACAGAGCCTGTACTGGATTGTACAAAGTAATGGGTAACAGCAACACAAATAAAACAGTTCCAATATTCCAGTATTCCAAAATATGAAAGAATGCCTGGCATCCAACTGGGGAGTAAATTGGGTGTCGTAACACTTGGTTCATATGCAATAATGTGCACATTTTACACAGTGCTTTTATCCAAAGTGGGGATATATATAAATGAAAGTCTGCAGGTGGTAGACCCTATAGAACCTTGGAATTATTGGAACAAAATGTTGGGCTAATGTAGTTGAACAGTACTAATCCCTTTGAAACTACATACAAGCCCAGTTACTTATTAACTTGCTTTTCTAAGGATTATATTTCCTGTACGTTTTTCCTCACTAACTTTTAAATCTGAGCTGCTTTCAGCTGTTTAAGACGAAACACTTGAGGTCTCAGAGATCATTAGACTCCTGCACCTTTCTTTACAGTGAAGGTTTAGGTAAGGAGAGATCTTACCCATACTTCACTCTGGGAAATAGCATAGCATGGACTCCTGCATTAGTAGATTCCTAAAACTCCACATGATTGAGAGAGGCTCTAAGATGATAGATTTCCATCGCAGAAAAATCCATATGAAACCAGCCTTCATTAGTTCTGGCATTCAGAGAACTATTTGTAGTTTAAATATTCATTGGTATTTAAATGTGTTAATTTCAATAAGCATTTGATATTTCTGTATATTGTGCCAAATTCATTCCTAATGTAATGGTTTTAAAGCCAGAAGGAATGTATCCAGAAAGAATTGTTTAATTTACATAAACTACTCATTATAGCTCTTTTGATTTTTTTTAATTCAATCAAAACTGTTTTGAAATTTTTGTTTGATTGAATTATACTGTACATTAAAATTTCAAATTGCACTGATTACAGTTCCATTGCATTTGACAACTACAAAATAACCCCATGTTATAAAACAGAGCTTATCACATAAAGCTGAAGGGCTGATTTCACTGATCTGCTGAAGATCCCTCACTGTGCAAGTCAAAGGGTTTAAATTATAGACTTTGCCAGTGGGAGGATCCTCTGTCCGCTGAGCTCCCCTGGACACAGAGCTAACAGATTATATCCAGGTCCTACTCCCACCACCTCAGTGAGACAGAAGATGTGATTCATCATGTCTAGTTCTTTGCCAGTATAAATTCCTTAAGTAAGTGGTGTTACCTAGTGTTAGTAGTAGTGTTTTAATTCTTTTGTGGCTAAATGACTCTGCATAAAGAACATCATGATAACTGGCTTTCTTTTGCTTGCCTTCTATACTGCATTTACATTGAGCTTTGATGCAACCACGGATCAACCCTTTAGAAGCCCTTAAACATAAACATCTGTTGGAAGTTGGAAAATAATATACACAGAGTAACGTATTTGGTCTAGTTTTCTAGAATCAGCAGGAAAAGCTTCCCTAAATCCAGAGCAGTGTTGAAGTGAGCTTTGGCAAAGCATGAAACTTGCTGCTGTTCAGGATGTTGTCTTTGAATCTGTGTGCTCAAATTTTTGTGCCTTCCAAGTTTAGCTCTCTTTTTTAGAACGGGAGACCTTCCTTATAGATAATGAATTGCAGTCTCCACCGAGTAGTACCATTGAGAGCAGAGGATTAAAATCATCCTTTGTTAAGGAATACTATTGTAATGATACACATTTAAACATCAAAGCATTAGTTTATGAGCACAGGCATGCTTTAATGTCCTATTACAGTATGTAGACCTGTTTCTTTTGATAATGAAGACATTGTGTCATCGGCAGAGGCTGCCACACACAAAACGTATGCTGGCAGGTTATTAAAAAATTCAGCTTCTTGATGAAAGACTATCCTGCAGGCTAAGAGTACAGTGAAAAGAGTCTTCATTCTGGTAGAATTATTAGAAATGAGAACATGACTGTAAGCACTAAATTATGTTAATACTTACAAATAGCATCATTTGCATAGCAGTTTAAGACACGATACCCAGATTTTCCTCATTGGTATGTAGTAGGCAACAGATTAAAAATAATGCAGTTTTCTGAGTTTGAACTGTGTTAAAATCTATTCCATCTGAAAATGAGGCTGTTTTTGCATTCCTCATTTCAACACAACGTTGGAGAAACAAAAATGCAGGGCAGGATTATTGATGTGTTTTACCTTGTTAACTTAATGCAGCAACTGAGTTATCTGAACAATTATTTTACTACTGCATAAAGGGTTGAATTCACAAACTATGCTGAATATCTCTAAGACCTTCATCCCACTGTGCACTGCTGAGGTCTGTCAGCATATAAAAAATTTCATCCCAAAGCCCAGATTGTAGTGATATTGAATATCAAGAGAAGTGTCATCTCCACAAGCACACGCTTGGCAATCGGGAGGCCGTTTGTGGGACATTTCTCCCATGTGAAAAAGAGTATCAGGACCTGGCCCCAGTTACCTGCAAAAAGATCAGTGAGTCCTGGGACACCTTAGCACCTCAATTGCTTCTTGTAATGTGAATGGCTCCTGTAGGGAGCAAATAAATTAACAGGTTTGTAACTGTTTGACATGTGCATTTAAGACACGCGTGCTGTGTAAAATGTTCCTGTGCCTTTCATGCTTTTTCCAACCTATTTTCTGTATCAATTCAAGCTTCAGGTAGTCTGTGCATGGCAAAAAATGTGCTTCTGCTACTACTAGAGTAAGAGGCAGCAGGGCAATTGTGTGAGGGCCTGTTTGGAATATCTAGAGGATATAATACAATACATATTAGTATCTGGTATTCCAAAGTATGCTAAGCAGCTGGGTATCTCCTGTTGAAAGTCAGGAGTTCAGGTTTTGTGGAAATCTCACCTGTGCTTATAGACACCCTTGCTGGGAGACTCTACGAATTCCTGGAATAGAAAACTTTTAACTATTATTGCTGAGACGGTCTCTGGCCTAGAGGGATTCTGAGCTGCAAATTGTTGGAGGCTGGGAGAGTATCTGGGAAATGATATGCTTGCTCTGTTTTCATACTGTTCCTGAGAAGCCACTTGTGACTACTGTCAGAGGAGGATTCAGGGCTGAGCAGACCCTGCACAGCTGCTTTTGTGTGACCTTGAGGAAAGATGCTCAGGTTCCCACTCAGAATTAGAGGTGGAGATTGGTGGAAAAGTGGTCTACAGCAAATATTTGGTGCCTGTTGTTACTTTTTGAACAGACACCGTGCTATCAAAGTGTGCAATGTCTACAACTCTGAATCTTTAGACTCAAACTGCTACCTCAAACTCTCCAAACACTGGTGGTCATCTTCCCTTTTAGAGGAAGGGTAACATTTCCCTTCCTGTTAGTGCTGCCTTTTGCCTTCTTTTAACTCTCTCCCCCCTTTTCCATAAAATAATACAGGACTATGTGGCAATCCCATCCTCTTGTGTAACTGCAGAACTCTAAATAGTTTCTAAATCACTAGAATAAATTACTAATCAAATTAATTTCAGAATTATCTTTTATTACATTGCAACTTTTAATTAACCACCAGGACCAGCAACATGAGGTGAGTTTACCTAGCAGCAATCCTAAAGATAATGAAGATCAGACTGAAAACAGTAAAACAGAGAAGTGTGGGCATAAAGAAGTAAAAATACAAGAATAGAACAATACACACAAAACCAAGCAACAAATATTCTCTCAATAAGCCATTATAATTGGCCATAGCTACACAACCATTTTAAAACTCTCCATTAAATATCTGAGGTAGAAGAAGAAAAGCCATTTCCTGTGCTTGGGCAGCCTACTGTTTTAAATGTTAATGTCTGAATCTTACTGCCTCCGGTCGTGTCACAGTATTTTGTCACAGTTTCTTTTCCTTACAGACTATGTCTGGGTTAGTTCAGTAAGATGTCTAAGAGGAAATCAAAATCTTTTGGAAAATGCAGCTATTGGTCTGAGTTGCATAAAGTAATTTGCAGACACTGTTTTGGAAAATTATGGTTTCGAAGGCCAAGGTAAAGTGATGCAAAATGCTGGCTGTTCCTTTCACTTAAAATGTTTGGGCCAACTTTCAAAAATACCATCATAAGTAATAAATAAACTTTGTGATTATCTGAAAATCGGGAACAGTGGGGAGATTTTAACCTGGTTGAAGGAATTGCATTCACTCTAACAAACCTGAAGCTTACATACCACATCTTGGCTTTTTACTGAAGTGAGGAATCCAAAGTAAAGAGCTTATAAACAGCCCAACCTAAAACCCCACCATAATACTGCCAAATTTTAGAACCATGGCATTGCCAGCACATCTTGGAACACAGTACAGCTTCCTAACTATGGGTTTTTTTCCTTTCTGCTCCCTGGTCTCATTTTCACCTCTCTGATTGCTGTTTGTAACACCACCACCTTTGTTCCAGGGCAGTGCTACAAATATTACTGGAACTGGAATAAATTGGGAGCAATTGAATTACTCCTAGTATAGTACCTGAAGTCTACTGAGGGGGTTCTGTAGCAGGTGGCATTTGCTGCTGCTGTTTATACACATGCAACTGCAGGCGTGGTATTTTTTTTCAGCCTGAAGAGGGCCAGAAACTCTGACAGATAAACAGAAGATGGGTTTTACAGCATTTTGACAGGCTTTTAAAATTTCTGCTAGCTGATATAATGTTTAATAGGAAAAGAGAGAGAGAACCCAAAGACTTAGGAAATTGATTACCTATAAAGCAATACGGCTGCAAGTCGTTTGCCTAGTAGGGGCAGTGCTCCATCAGCAATATATTCTTAATACTTTAAATATTCACTGCACTTACAAACAGCCCCTAGTGCTCTTATTCAGATTATTAATACGTGAGTGTAGGTGCCGTGGTGATGTTTCAGGTGATTCGCAAATCTTAACTAAAATAAAGCCTGCTAATTGCATCCCTTGGTTAAATTAAAGCCATGATATCCATTCCTAAGCCTCGCAAGCATCAGATATGCAAGCTGTTGGTTTGTATGTCCTATTGATTTAATATGCTTCTAATCAGTACATAAAGCTATAGGCCTGCAGTGTTAATTTTTCATATGCTTACAAAGTACCCTTTGATTTTCTGTCACGCGTTAATTACAGCGTTTTGCCATTAAATAGGAAGCTTTGTGTAAACTAATTACTAGGTAATCATTGTCTACCGCAAGCGTGCTGTTTGTACCTTTTATTTTATTCTAAAAATGCACAGATCTCGCAGTCTGGAACCACTATACCTTCCAGCCATTAGCTCTCACTAATTCATAGCATTATTGTGTTAAGATTGTAGGAGTTGTAATTGTTGTGGTATCAGTGCTGTTAATTACCGGAGTAAACAGTTGAAATGGTGCCAAGGTCTATTGTACAAGGCAGAGGAAAGGAGGTTTAAATGTTACTTCCACCATCTGGGGACTGGAGTAGAGGCAAATGCTAGAAAACAGCAGTGAGGCAATATCAGAACTTCAGCTCCAGGGTTTTAGGCCATATGGATCCAGAATATTTTGAATCAATTGAATTTAAGTGCCAGTTTGTAGCAATAACAGTGTGGAAGGAGAGGATAAAGCAAGAGCACTAAAGAAATCTGAAATCCGTTAATGTTATCACAGCCAATAAAATGCCTGCTTGGATTATTTTAAAAATGTTTATTTTGCTAAAATCCAAAAAGTAACACATAGGCAACTCTAAGAATAAAAGAGCTTTAACTGTGTGTTGTTTGTGAAAGGCAACGTGGGTTTTGCCTGACAATTCTCTCAGCATTACTGCTCAGCAATTTAGATAAAATTCCAGGGAAGTGACTGTGGATTATCTACACGATGCATTTTTTCTTCTTGAAATCACTGGATTGGAATTCATTAGAACCCTTTCTTTAGAGATACAAGCCAAGGCAAGGGAATAAAAGTGAACAAAATGTTTAGAGACTGAAAGAGAAAAATAAATTAGTTAGGAAGATATCGTTAATCTGAGGACATCTCAATCGTTTGTGCATTTGCAGAGATCTAATTAAAACACAAAAAAGATGGGCTCAAATGTGACTTATCTCATTTGGTAATGAGGATTGACATCCTGAACTTAACAAACGCTGCATTTGAAATAAATGTGTGATTTAATTTTTTTTTTAAGAAAAAAATTTGAAGATTATGACAATGTTACGTTTTCTTTGCTCAGAGGGTAGATGCAGGGATCCTTGAAAAGCAAAGGCAGCAACCTTGCAAGGGACATGCTTTTTATGCATAAAATAGCAATGCACATGGAGTATTTTTTTAATTGATAAAGCAAACTATTTAATCAAACTGTCCAAATCTCACATTACCTTGCTGTGCATAAAGATGCAGAATTACTTAACGAGCTCACAGAGCTTTCAAGACCCATTTTCTTTCTGATTTTTTGGCAGTAGTGATTTTATATTTGATTCTCCCCACATACATTGTTCTCCAAGATGACATCCACGCAGAGGGATCTCGCAGCGTATTGCCACTGCCTGTTCAGGAGCGTTCAGAGGAAACAGAAAGGATCTCTCTTTCTAAACAATCCTGGTTTATTTATTTTTTTATTGGTCTGTTAGCAGATGCTGAAGCAGTTCAGGGCACAATGTAAACATGTGCTTTTCAATAGAGGTATGGTAAATAGCAAAGTGTACAATGAAAAGCAATCCGGAGGGGTTTTTTGGACCTGGACAGTGTTTGGGTTTTTTTTTTTTCCTGCTTTATTTGTGTGTGTGCATGTAGTTGAATTTAGAATTAAAAGAAGTGCTTGATCTTTATATTTTGAAATCCTCAGCGTGCGGAGTGACAGCATGAGCCAGAAGAGAAACCCATGGCCCCATGTGGTGTGAAAAAAGGAACAGCAGTTTAAGTGCTGGAAAGTTGAAAGAGAACTAACCTCCTTGTTCTTGTAGTCAAGGAAAGTGGCTGTTTTGTGCTTTTGTATTGAAGCATAGCATATGTGCCTCAGTTTGACAAAAAGCCTCTCGAGTCAAAGCAACCCCGGTCCTGTGTGCTGATCCAAAGCGAAGGCCGTGATAATGAGGGACGGGCTCTCAGGAAGCAGTGAGTAGATAATACTACATAAGTGGAGAATTCTGTGCACTGTTTTCAGCCGTTCTACTTAATGCAAGTCGCAGCCACGGTGAATCGCTTGCCATACAGCTGAAATGGGCCATTAGCTATCGGGGAAAATTGTCTTTGCTACTTTCAGCAGATGGAGCAAATATTTTACAAAGCAATTTTACATACAAAAAACATTTGTGTTACTTGGTAATGATGGCTGTTTTACATGATGTTACCTTCTATCAGAACATACTTTTCCAGCTCGTGGAAAGCAAAATTGGCACTTTTTAATTTTAAAATTTGCAGTTAACAATTAAATGCCTGGGCTTTAAATCAGGTCGCAAGCTTCAAGTAGCAAGGGTATTCGGTGCACCACTTCCAAAAGCATTCCTATTTTTATAAACTTCTCAAATTGCTTTGTTCAGCACTGTAGATTGTGGCTCTGGCCACCGTGTACCTGTCTGAATTAGGGGGGAAAAAAAAAGTCAAATCAGTTTAGTGTGCAAAATAGGAAATAATGAAAGTTATTTGGACAGTCAGACAGCAGTCACTTGATGCTTCCAGTATTGCCATGTGTGTTGGTGTCACTGAGAACAGAGGAATATGCTGGGCTGGACCAATTCATGTCAAGGCAGCTGGAATAAGTTATCAGAGCTCCACTGATCGCCATGTAAAGGATATACTGTATAAACGGTATGAATTGTCCTAGTGCCAGTGAAGTGGCATAAATTGCCCCAGCTTCATTGACTTCAGCAGAGATGTCGCAGTTTGTATTGCTGAGGGTCTGTCTGCTGATTTTTATTCTTCCCTGGCCCAGTCAGCTTTACTTATTTGGAGTTACTTTCTTCACTCTTTTTTTGCAAGGTCTAAATAATTTCCTTTCAATCTGATTTTCAGCTAAAAAGCCTGAAGTCTTTCTCATGCATTCTGCTCTGCAGACTCTTTCTATCCTCAGGTCTTTTTTCCCATTTCTAAGTCTATTTCTTCTTTCTGTTTATTTACTTATTTTCTCAACAGGCTTTTCTTCGCTGACTGATTTGTCTCGGGTAGATTTCCTCCCAGTGCCTTAACATATGCTACATTTGGACCTAATTTTTTGTTGCAACTGCCATTCTAAGAAAGCCTTTCAAAATTCAGCCAGGAGAAGGGTGAGAAATTGTTTTACATTTAAGGAGAAAGGTTGTTGGGGGTTTTTCATGCTTATTCATTGTTAAGTGCAGACAGATTTGGATAGATTTAAAGATTTCTACGTGATGTAAACAGTATTTGGATGGCTCCTTTTTTTTTACTGGTACTAAGAAACAAGAAAAAGCTGAAAGATTTGAACAAATGCTCCCTGTTTCCATTGAGCCTATGATTCTGAATTGTTTTGGGCCACATCAAGAGATAAAACATTGGTAAGCTCTGCTGGAGATACCGTCCAATTTAAATGAAATTAGCCTACCGAGCACTGATCCTTTTAAAAGGGTTGACTTCATGAGTGCATGGTGGATCTGGGCTTGAATTTGTCTACTAAAACTCCCTATAATCAGGATTATTGCCTTTTTACAGCTTACAGTTGCAAAAAAAACCTCATCGACTACAATTCCAGGTGCTGATCCTTAAAAAGCGGTTGCCCGGCTCCCTTCTGTGAACACCTTGATTATCTAGGCATGACTTGTTAACTACACCCTTACGTTGGGTTTGGTCTCCAGAACAAGAAATGCTTCTTCAAATGCTATTTGACCTCTTTATAAGCCACCAACGCTGGGTCTGTCAAAAGTACCACAACAATCTTGCCTGTCTAATGTCCATCATATGTACAGAGACTTGTAGTGTGGAATGTGGGTGGATGGATGGATGGATGGATGGATGGATGGATGGATGGATGGATGGATGGATGGAGTGAACGGAGAATCTGTCTTACCAGCAGCCTCCATTTGTGAGCCAGGGAAGTGTGCCCTTCAAAGTTTAGAAGTTCTGCTTGATTTTGCAACCCCATTAGGGAGTTTTCTTTCACAGCCGTGTGCAATCCTCAAAAATAACTGTCTGAAAGGAGCTACAGCTATCCCCAGCACTGTTCCTTAGAGCTGGCACAGCCACCCTCATGTCCTTCAGAGTATTTGCAATGGAACATTGTGTCCCAGTTCACATGCCCATAGTTTAATTTTTACTTCTACAAACTTGCTCACAGCCCTCTCAACTGCTTCTGCACATCCAGCAGGGATTATGGGTTTTTTCCCCGCTAGTAATTTATCAGAAGCTTTCAGGCAACCATTGTGTTACTTTTTCTTTTATATTTCTGCTTAAATTGCCCAATACCCAAAATCATTAGATCTCTGGCATGAGACTTGGTGTGACAGACTGAATGCCCTGACACCTGCAAACGGATTTCTAGGTCAGCAACTCCATGACATCCATTATGACTTAGATCCTCTCTCTAAAGTTGCCTTTATGTTCATGAGTCACCCCATCCTGTGACTTCTCAACAAGACAAAGTCGACTGGTATTTGCTCACTGCTCTGTCTGTCAGCTGAGAGATCCAAACCCTCAGATTTTAAGGAAAGGAGCAGTGTATGACCAGAATCTGGGTAAATTCAGAACTCAGATCTCACTATTTATGTGGTCCTTTGTTTGTGCCATCAGATAAGGTTGTGCTGCTTAGTATATTGTTATACTGAGTAAAACCAGTTTTTAGCATTTTTTTCTGAGAGGTTGAAAGTCAACAATATACTTTTCTCTTTAATATGTGATAGGAGCCCACACAGCCCAGATCAGCACCATTATCTAAGCACTTCAGTAGCTTTAAGGCATTTTTTTCCTCAGTTCTGTGTGAGGTGGGGACAGCAGTTGTCTCCTTTTCATGGCTGGAGCACAGACAGAAAGCCACTTTCCCAAAGTCTCACAGTCAGACTGCATTCAGGAACATCTATCTGGGTCTCCTACACAAAATTGATACCCTGATCATGGGCCCATCCTCCTTCCCCTTGTTCTGGTAGATGTATCACAGTAAGCTGGGTTTGAATCTCTGTTTGTGTTGACATTACATCACAGGCTTCAGGACAAAGCCTATCTCTTCAAACTCACTGGTCTGCGAAAATAGTTTGGGGTTGGGTTGGGGTTTTTTTTCCCTATTCTTAGATGTCAGCCATAAGGTTTTATCATGTTCCTCCAGAGGTCCAGATAATACGATTGTGGCTTAGGACATTGCCAAGATCGGAGGACAGTTGGTCATCTTCTGGAGCACAGGATGCTGAAGAGAGGGGATGTAAAACAGAAGCAAAGAGACCCAGGGGAAGCAGGCAAATGCTTATGAAGCAGCAAGAAAAGGAGCCTGAAGCAATAGAGTCAGGGTTCTTGCACTTTATATGCTTGTGTACTTCTGGGACATTTTTGAACAGTAACAGCAATGCAGTTAGTTTCTGTATTTAATGGGGTTATTTTGTGTGTGTGTGTGTGTGTGATAATACAGTAAAGAATTTTAAACTAGGAAAAAGCTGTTTTTTCTCCTGTGGTATGGCCCATCACATTCTATCAAAGACAGAGGCACGAATACACTTGTGAGTTTGTTTCAGATTGGAGAATGTCAAAGGATATTTCCTGCTTTACAAGTGGGTTTGGTTGATTCTTCTTCCTTTTTATTACTGAAAGGTGTTTGGGTTGATATAACAGCTTAATCATAGAGCCAGTAAAACCATTCCTGGCATATGTGACTGTTTCAATAGGCTCACTTTCAAAATATAAACAATGTAGAAGTTATCGACTGCTGGTATTGATCCCTAAGCAGCCACCAAGTGCTTAGCATTTTCAGTTGCCAGATCAAATTATTGATATAAATTATAACAAAATAGATGCTGTGCTGAAGAGGGGGATTGTCATTCAAAGAAGGACAGTTTTCAATAGGAGGGAAGAGGAGTAAGTAGAAAAATTAAAAAAGGCTTCCTGACTGTGGGTAAACAGTAACCACATTTTTTTTTTTTTTTTTTGCCTGTTGGAGGCCTGGTTTTTAATCACCCCACAAGCAGTTTTCATTTCTGTAGTAAAATTGCTTGTGGTTCTATTTAATTTGTTTCTGCAGGAGCCAGCTTTGGTGAAGATCTCCCAGGAGCTGCCGGGCCTTTTAGCACAGCACGTACAGCCAGTCAATGAGAAACGATTCCCTACATGGGAAAAATTCCTCCAAACATTTCTTAGTCAAGGTAAATAAGACTGCAAAGTCGCTGTTAAGTGTTATAAGGAGTAATTATACCATAATGTATGCCATATTCTTGTTAATCTTGGGCCCATTTAAATATTTATCTCCTTTTAGTTCTCCATTGTGCTTCAGATGTTCATTTACGAATGAATTAGAGGCAACTATTCTATCATTCCTGTGTCCTACCCAAGCTTTGAACCTGTATTAATCCCAGATTACCTTCCTCACCTGGTTCTGAATCAGTAAGCACCAACTCCATAATCCTGGGTTACTGTACTAAAGGCTGTCACTTCTGGCAAAGGGCCTTAGGGCGTGCTAGCACAGGAGTTCACACATAGGTAAAAGTGAGAATATTTTTCTTTGTGAGGTGTTGGTGAGCTAACATCTTTGAGACTTGCTTTTCCCTCCCATAGGACCAGGTAGGGAGCTATACGTAAACTCTGGATGTTACATACATATGTTGTGTGAAGTCGAATGTGCTCGTAACCTATAACAGCTTGGAGAAGAGCTGAGCTTTCTCCCCTGTTTTTGCCTTCCAGGCAGGTCGTGCTGCCCCTGAGGATGAATAAATAACACAGTGCCATACTGTCCCTTGTGGTACATTGCACTGACTCCTTGTTAGACCATTGCTGTGCTCCTTCTTGCCCTCTAACCAAAGGAAGGTGAAAAGTCCCAACCCAATAGCTGAATGGTTTTGTTCACGTGGTGCTGAGTCCTCAGCAGGGCTGTCTGCATTAAACCTGCTCATGGCACCTTTGAAAGGTGGCCAGTATCCAACTGGCCTGGAGCTTGGAATGAGCCTGTGTTTGTCCATAAGAGGCAGCGCAGATAAAACCCTTGTCTAATCACTGCACATCAGTGTATCTGTGAGTGAGCTTGGCACAGACATGTTAATATCCTTTATTTGTATGCTGAATTTTGGATGGAAAAGGAGTTTGTGGCAGGGCAGTAAATTTCCATGGTGATTCTCCCCTGCCATCGTTTTGTACCAGGTAGAATGGATAAGGTACATGCCATATGTTTCTTTATCTGTGGAAGAGACAAGGATGGGTCAAAGCTTTGAAAATGGTGTTGTGGGCTTGGGTTTTACAATAATGCCAGTTAACTACCCAGTACCAATTTTTATTAGGTAGTAGTTTACCTCAATTGAATGAGTTCAGGCGTTATATGCAGTGAAGAGGCAAATCCAGAATGCCAGGCAGCTTGCTTTGTGATTTTTTTTTTTTGATTTTTTTTTTTTTCTTCTTATGGAAAACCATGCTAGAAGCTGTCATCTACAAGCCTTCCCACCTACACCCCAGGTCCCTCATGTGGGTGAATACCAAAAAGCCTTAGGCCTCCTTGGATAAAACCATCCTATGGGTGGGCACCTCCAATTTTAGTTCACAAGAGGAGATACCACTGCCCTGAGGTCTTGTTTTACCGCTGTTCTGCGCCTGGCATTTAGGTTGATTCATATGACCCAATATATTTGTCCAGTTGGATATGTAATATATCCAGTTTGGAACTGCCTGCAAAGCATTTGCAGCTCCAAAGCCACTGGTTGAACAGTACGGTGCTATAGAAGATGAGACATCTTTCTCTTCTAAGAGATTCATGGGTTCCAGCTCTGCTGCTCACATGACATTTATGTACCTGCTGTATCTCCATAGCAGTCCTCCCTGCAATGTCTGAGCACAATAGGAGCTGGATGGTTTCGTTCTGTGCACTCCGAAGAGCATCGCATGCGAATTTGATTACAAGCTTAACAGCTAATTCATTTCTTACTAGGTGGTGTGATAGAAGCCTTCCCATGCTCAGAAAATGTCACAAACCTTACTGTGGATATGCTGATAGAGCCAACAGGCAAGATAAAAATAGTGTCGTCTGGAGACCAGCTCCATGCTGACGGTCCTTTGCGATCATCTGGCACTACCATTCCACAGCGTTCTGTTGATCCAGCAGTTCTTCATTCACTCTGCTTAAAAATTGGAGAAACCTGTAAATTGAAAGGAGTGCTTGGTTACTTCTCAGTTGATTTTGTGACTTTCATCCATCCCCAAACGATGGAGCAGCAGGTGAGTGGGGCACATCTGTTACTTCACTCTTCCTCTCTGAGATCAAGAAATATCTGCTTTCCTATTTGATTCCAACAGGTAGCAGGAGAAGGCTTTGCTCTTTTGAATAGACTTTATTTCTAGGCTATGGGGCATGTGGGTGAAGGTAAAGCATGTGGTTATTCTAACAGTAGCATAAAATTTAGACCTGATCTGCCAGGTGGACCTGAGAAACCTCTTTCATCAGCCTGAAGAGTAACAAACCAGCAAAGCCCACATGGCTTCTTTCAAAGCTGAGTGGTAAGAAAATACTATTTTTTTTTTTATTTTAAAATGATGATTTTTGCCTTCTTCCACATTTGGTTGATACTGGAGAATTGGTTTGGATGTTACGATGGCTGTGCACAGCTAAAGCATAAGGTCAGGCTGAAGTCAAAGTCAAATCTGGGTGAAGAAACTGAGTGTTCAGTGCTCTGGTGGTGGCTGCTGGTTGAAGGCTCAAGAGAATGAGGTAACTTTTAAAGAACATAAAATCCTCGTTATTAATAACAAATAGTATTGTTGAGCTTACAACCATACAGATTCAAAATCAGCTGGTGGACACAGGTGCTAACTCAGTATCTCAGCATCAAGGCTCAATTCTATCTTGTATCTTCAGCGCATCTCCTTGGTTTTTCAATCTCCTGACGTTTTATTCTACAGCCTTCCATCAAGAGAGTTTACAAAGCATTTAACTGTACAAGGGAAGATACCTAGTGGCTGGGTAGTAGGGCTGGACTTTGAGGAGCCAGTGTAGCTCCATGCACCCAAAGCCATCTGGGTGTTTGTTTCTCCCCAGCATCTGAAAATCACAGCTTGGATGGTGCAAGAAAAGGCTTTAAACACAGGGCTCGTATTTAAAACCAAAGAGTGAGCATATGGTATGTGTTGGCAAAAGCTGGCTTTTTGGCAGTGCTATGAGAATTCTATTCCTTTTTAAGCTTGGAGGAGGCTTAAAATCAGGGTTTTGGTAACAGATACCGCTGTAGGGTGGTTGTGGTAAACCAGAGCTTTGGAATAATGTTAGCTCTGAAATACAGATCACAGTTACATTTGACTCCCCGAACGTATTTACACAGGCATTATAATTAGAACTGCAGATAAGCCACATTGGACAACTTCCATCTAAAGTTGCTTTAAAAAGATTAAGGGATGACATTCCCACCCACTCAAGTCAACGGGAGTTTTGCCAATCGCTTCCCTCAAGCCAGGACTTCAGCAAAACACAGAAATGCTTCCTAGATTATGAAGGTTGGGACATTTCCTGGCATGGACATATTAAATTGGTCAGTGTTTCTTGTGGTCTCTTATTCCCGTCTGTTCTGTCTTGGTTTTCTTCCCTTGCTTCCAACTGATCCTACCTTACTATTTCCTATGTTTGTTAGCATGTACCACAACTTTTAATGTTGCTATTTAAGCACAGGTTTTTAAATTTAACTTGATGTGGAGGCAATTAATGATGCCATCTGTCTTGTGAGAGAAAGATTACACAAAAGAGTGTCTTTCTGAAAGCACTATTTTTTTGGCAAACAAGAAATCCTATTAGACTCTCAGAACATTTGCTCACTAATTTCAGAAGTGCCCACTTTAACGCCGTAGCTGAAAGGCTCAGATACATTTCCTGGAAGTACAGTATACTCAGGCATTCTTTCCAAGTTATATTTTACAGAAAATATCAACCAATACATGATATTTTCAGTAAAACTAAAAATTAAACGTATCATTGAACATCTGTTACCAATACAGTCAGAGTATTTAAATCCCTGAAAATCCCTGAAACCTTCATAAAGTTACATGCTCCATAAATACAACTCTTTAAGAAATCTGAAGGGCACGTGTCTTCACAAGTATTTTCCCAGTGCGCTCGTGCAAAGGGGGCTTGGGAGCAGTGGAGAGCAATGCATGTGCCTGGAGTTTCAGACTCTTCATCTAAAAGCATTTAAAAACCCATATGTCATAAGAATAATATTGGGTTTATATCAACAATGGGGTATTGCTACTTTTTTTTTTTGACTGCTGCTTTTAGCAAGTGTGTTCCTGCTGTTTTGTTGTGTTCCTTTGGAGCAGTAGTGGCAAAGATGCTCTGCGTGATGGGTAAGGAGCAATGCACATCTGTCAGAAAATTCATCAGGAAAGCCAGAATGAGTGTGGAAATGAGAGCATAACCTCTGTTTGAGTCACTGAGGAGCTCTGTGCCCTTATCTTTACTGTCTTGCAGTTCTTGTGGTCTATGCTGGCCAAAAGTTGGCAAGAGGGATGTTATCCTCAGGCCTGGAGGAGCTGGGTGATGCTGTAATAGAAGATACACTGCCTCGTATTTCCACTGGCTTTTCTGTTTCCTTCTACGTGTTACCCAGGTCTCTCCCAGCTCTCTCTTCCCCATCCTCACAAGGGAGCTTTTCAGTCTGTTCCTGCCTGTGCATCCCTAGCCAGCCTGTTTGTCACTGTTCCTACGTACAGCAAGTCATTCACAGACATCTGCAGACCGTGTTGTCCTCCAGCCATGTGAAGCTCTTCCTTAAGTCATGGCAGAACTACAGGAGGTTGCAGTTTACAACCAACAGCCTCAAGGGTAGTGCTTGTAGGAGGACCTACCTCCTGTCTGAATGTCTTCACCCTGTCTGTCCCACAGTCCACTGCATATTGTACTTCATTTCTTGCATTTCATTGTTTATTTTGTGTATAACTCTGAGGTTGAGACTGGAGTTGCCGAGAAAGGTGGCAAGGCAGAGCCTACCACTGGCTGCACCTCTCTCTGCACTGCCACCCAGGAGTGCAGTGAAGGTACCCACTGTGATTTGCTCCCAAGGGAAAGGGAGATGGAGATGTGGTTTTTCATATGCTGGGGGAAAAATGTGGAGGAATCACTTCTGATCCCCACTGTAATTGCCAAGACTGATCTTCAAGAGCAAGGCCATAACCCTTATAAGTGAAGTCCTGCACAGTATTGACTCAGTGCTGCTCAGATCCCAAGTTGTCAAGGAGCTGCACCCAAATAAGTCCATTTAATTGAGTGGCATTGCTGGAATGCATGAACTTACTTACATCCACAGATCTATGGACAGATAATTTGGAGAAGCAGGGTCATAAGTCACCTTTTTCATTAGCTTACACAGCCCCACCTCTTGCAGTGATGAAGTTCAGTTTGGGTGCAGAGGAGAAGATGAGGCAGAACACACCAAAAGGACAATTAGAGAGCTGGGAATGGTTAGGTGGGTATCTTCCCTCCCGGGCCAGTGGCTTCAGAAGACCCTGCAGACGGTGGCTGCAGGGCTGCCAGCCAGCATCAGCCGCACAGTGAGGAGAAGCAGAGTACAGCTGCCTCTGAAGCCCATCGCTCGGCTCTGGTGTTACAGCTGAGTTCTTGCTTTGAGGGATGCTTTCAGCTGATGGATTCTTCTGTAGTCATGTAGGTGCCTTAAGATTTACCCTGAAGAAGAGAAGGCTGAGGGGGGAGACCTTTTCACCACCTACAACTATCTGAAAGGAGGTTGTAGAGAGGTGGGCGATGGTCTTTTCAGCCAGGGGACAGGAGATGGGACAGGGGGAAATGGCCTCAAGCTGCACCAGGGCAGGGTCAGATCAGATGTGAGGGAAAAGTTCTTCCCTGAAAGAGTTGTGGGGCTGTGGCACAGGCTGCCCAGGGAGGGGCTGAGTCACCCACCCTGGATGTGTTTTAAAAAAGGGTAGATGAGGTGCTCAGGGATGTGGTTTAGCACAGGACAGGAACGGTTGTACTTCATGATCTTAAAGGTCTTTTCCAACCTGGCGATTCTCCAGAGAAAATGTAGAATTTTCTGTGTGTCATTTTCCAACAAGAGTCACAGTGTTTTCATTGCCCATCTTCCAGCCTTACACTCTGCAGGATAGAGGCCAGGGGCCAGTTCTGAGGCCCTAAAATTTAAGTTTTCATACCAGCTCCAGACCATCCCAGCAGCTACCACGAGATGGCAGCCGGATAAGATCCTGTCCTCTGCTGCTGCTGAAATAATCAATTGTATTGGGAAACTGAAAAGTCATAAAAGCAGCTCTCTTCTCAACGCTCAGGCTGCATTAATATTTTACTAATTGACATTTTAACAGCGTCTTTCACCCACTTCTTTAAAAATAGCAGGTGTGCTCTGTGCAGTAATGCAAACATCGATACTAGATGCAGATAAACCGGTTGAACTGGAGAAAGAAAAGCTATAATTCAGTAACTCCTTAAGGATTTATGTTTCCTTCCCGTCTCAAGTTTGCATTTTAAAGCTGGAGCATTTTTATGACAGTTGTAAAGAATTACACTATAATTGTGACTTTATTCACTGGAGATGTCTTTAGCACAAAGCACAAGCTCTGAAGCTATGCTCTCATAAGGAAACTTAAGACTACCTAAAATTTAACTACCATTCCTACTTTTTTATTTTCTAAAAACTTTAAATCATAATAAAACCCCAGATCTGATTATCTTTGAACTTCTCTTTGTTGTTTGAAAATCAATTCTCAGTTCTGCCCTTTACATGTGAGCTCTGTTCCAGTTTAATTTCTGAACGTGTAAGTGTCCTCAAAGTCCCAAAACCAGGTGGAAGTGCCTCTTGTTGTGTTATTCTGCCATGTGATCCTGTCAGTATATGACACCTACAACTGCATATACCCCCTGGTATATCCTCAGAAAATGAGGATGGACTCAAGCAATAGGTGTTTGTTAATCTGTAGGACTGCATCGTTCTTTACTTAAACTTGACCTTTGCCCAGGTCATCTTCTAACAGCTCCTGATTTACCAGAGATGATAATTTATCCAGTTAGTAACTGCCAGCCCTCCATAGACATTGCCTTATAGGTGATGGAAATACATTCATAAAATCATAAACCCAAAGCAAACCCACAGTTCAGATTTTCAAGGCTTTCTAGAAGCTTTTGATGCCCATTTTCTATTACTTCAAAGGAATTCCTGTTCCAATCCAATTGATGTTACTAGGGCTGAACCTAACTGACCAACGTTTCTAGCCTGCTGAGAGGAACAACTCAAACCAACAAGTAGGTCTGAGCTTTTGTTCTGCCTGTGCTTGGAGCTCTGTGGAGCTGTTGGACTGAAGATTATGTGCCACAGAGGTGGAGTTGGGTTGATATTTCTGAGAAACATTTTCATTTTGGGTGGTTTGGGGTATTTTTAATAGTCTGTGAGAACAGTTCTATTCCCTGTCCTGAGACACAGTGCAACCCCTTGATTGATTTTGGTAGGCTCATGGTTCTGCCCAACTTCCCTCCTTCCTCAGACTACCAAAACCATTGTGTGTTACTGCTGTAATTTTACAGAGACTGTTTGTGACCCTCAGGAGTTCTCATGGGACTTAGAAACTGTTCCATTGAAGAATTCAGCTGAGTAGGTACCAATGATCTGGCCTGAACTGAAAAACAGGGAAAACTTCTCCATGAAAATAAACTCAAAGCCATTGCCCAAGCCCTGTGTCCTTCTCCTAACAATTCAAAGGGAGTTTAAAGGGCACTTCTGGATTTCCATGGCAAAAGGGAATCCCCTGCCAGGATAAAGCTGGAATCTTACGCCACCTGATCCTTCTTCCTTTCTCCCCACATTAGGGATGTTCTGTGCCATACCCAGGGCAGAAAGGGATGTGGCTAGATGATAGTGTTCTCTGACAGTCCTGAGCCAGGAAAGGAGCCCTTGGGGGTGATCCCAGCTGGCACGCAGTAATGACCATTTGGCTGCTTTACCTTGCAGTAGGGGTGCTTCAGCCTCAGGCCCAGAAGGAAAAGAGGTGGACAGGTGGCTTCCAGCCATGTTTGCCTTCCTCCCCCTCGTGCTCAGGGCAGTGGAGGTCTAAAAGCAGAAAAATCTATTGACTTAAAGGCAAAATACACGATGAATGTATCTGTGACTGAAGCTTAAGTAGGTGTTTAGAGCTGTCCTTCCTGTGATGTTAGAGAGTAAGGGGCAGGGGAGGGGATGGACATCTTCCTTCGTTACATGGTCATCAGTTCACCCTGTTGATCAGAACCCTTAATCTGTGTGACAGTGTATGAGCATGGTTGCTCTGAGATGATGAAACCATATCCGAAGCAACCAGTAGATGCACTCTAAAAGTAAACAAATTCCTCAAAACAGCATTTGGTTGATCTCAACCAGCATGAAACCTGCCCTGCTACAAGCTGCTTCTCCCCTTCACCCTGCTACAGCCTCTTCCTTGGGCAGAGAAGAGCCTGGAGCCACCCCCTGGCGCAGAGATCCAGGAGCCTTTCTGTGCCTTCCCAGAGCAGCAGCTGGGAACATGCCAGTGGGGTGGCAGAGCCAGGTTGGCATGCTGGGGTTTTGTTCAGATGATGTGAAATGCATCACACAAGTAATTAATGGGCCTGTCCTCTACATCTGAAATGAAAACAATGTCACTTGCATACCCTTTAATTTTAATTACTGACAACTTGGGATTTGTCTAGTAGCTCTTGAGAATGTGTGTGCTGTCCCATGCCTGGTACAGGTTGTTGGAATTTCTACTGGGGTATAACGAATTTGGCTCATGCTAATGAGTGTTTCTTTGCCAGGCTTCAGGTTTTCGTACTTTATCTGCTTCTAAAGGCTCAATCCATCCTCTCCGTGTTGCCAGAGCAAAGCCCTTGTACTCACCCAGATGTAGTAAAGCCACAGTGATGTCTTTGCTTAACTTCCATGAGTTTTCTATCATCTCAGCTGTTTTCTGGTCCACCTTCAGTTCAACTTGGCTCCTGCTCCACTAATTGTGCATCAACAAAGCTTCCAGATAGCGCTGGTGTAGGCTTTGAGGTTAGAGTGATATAGGCATAATATCAGGGTCTGGGTTAAGAGCCAGCTTCATCTGAGGTAGTGAACAGACTTTCCACAGGCCCTGCTCCTCTCATGTAGCCCTGCCATCTCTTTCTGGGGGCACAGCTTTAACCAGGAACTGAGGCTGTTCAGCCTTGAGAAGAGAAGCCTAAGAGGGGATCTGATCAATGGTTATCAATATCTGAAGGGTGGGACACAGGGGGACATGGACAGCCTCTTCTCAGTGTCTGTGGGGACAGGACAAGGGGCGATGGCCTCAAGTTGGAGGACAGGGAGTTCCACACCAACATGGGGAAGAACTTCTTCCCAGTGAGGGTGAGGGAGCCCTGGGACAGGCTGCCCACGGCGTGTGGAGTCTCCTTCTCTGGAGAGATTCCAGCCCTGTCTGGACACCACCCTGTGTGCCCTGTCCTAGGGACCCTGCTTTGGCAGGGGGTTGGACCTGATGGGCTCTGGAGGTCCCTTCCAAGCCCTATGATTCTGTGATTCTGTGAATCTAAAATCCAACTCAAACAAGGTTCAAGACACATTGGCTGTTCCTGATTTGTTGAGAATATTTATGGAAATTAATGTCACACTTCTACAGCATGTATATTTTATAATTACTGTTCAGCTTGTTGAAAAGGCTGGCACACGCTGGCAGAGTACAAATCAATACCAAAGTTCCTTCCTGTCTTTGAGAAGTGATGATAAAGAATAAATTATTGAAGAAAATTAAACATGGTAATTGGGGAATTTTCCCCTCTTACTAAGTAAAGCCAGCCATTAGCATCCTATTTGCGTTTTATACCATGCAGCAGGAAATATTTAAGTTGACAAATAGGATATTTAATACAGCAACAGATACTTGGCAGTTAGATATTAACAACTGTTACTGATGTGATTTATTCAGCATTATAAAGAGGGCATTACTATGTGCATACGATTCAGAAATTAACTCCAGTTTACCAAGAGGCCTTGACTGCTTGACCTCTTAATATCCTTATAATGATGCCATTTACCATTCAGAGCCTTGCTCGAGTCATTCACTGCTAGATTTGTTTTAGAGGGGTCCACTGTAGGGCAGATATTTGTGTACTTTACCATTTCTTGTTGGCGTGGTAGGCACGAGCATTTTTTAAATAGGAAAAACTCCTGGGTGTAAAACCCTGCTCAGGTTGTTGGGGGTGGAGGAGCCTCGCAGGAGCAATCCATGGTAGCTCCTTCTATTACACCCTCAGTGTGGGCTGGCCTCACAAATCTGGCTTTTACATGCTTTAATGCTTTGAAATCTTCTTGAGGTTGGGATGAGACTCTTATTGCTGCCTGCAGAAATGTCCCACACAGGGATGGGGTGGGTTTCCCTTCCGCCAGCCTGTGGGACACGTTCCACTGGCAGCCCTACTGCCTTCTGCCCTGATTTCTTGTGTAGCTATGTGAGTAGCAACCTGAATTAGCTCCACAAAGCAGCGGTGTGGGTGCAAGCAGAACTTTGTACTCAGTTTAGCTTTGCCTTTTCTATCTCAAAATACCTTTCTTTAACTCCAGGATGACTTTATTTAACTATTCTTCAGCTGAAAAATCCAGGTGTGGTATTTAGTACTTAGATAATTCCCTACTCAATGTGATAGAGGCTTTTAATGGCTGTTGAGCTTATCTATACTTCTTCTAACTGCTGCTAAACTCCTGGCAGTACAGATAATGGCTTTGTCCTTAGCCCTTTGGTTTTCTCCCAAAAGTTGTGTTTGAAGTTCCCATCTGGAAGTGGTTTATCTCTGCTGGTGATGCTCTAGCAAAGGAAACCCGAAGTACACATACCGATGTGCATGAAAATAAAGACGTTGATCTTCCCTCTTCTCTTTTTTTTTTTCCTTCTTTATTGTAATGCCCCTGTTTGTGTTTCCATCAGGTATGGGCAACAGACCTTGACCTTTGCTATAGTGACCAGCTGGCCTTGACTCAGCTCATGATGTACGTGACAGATGGAAATCTGGATTGTCGCTCTGGCCGCTTCGAAGTACCTCTTGGTCCAAAGAAAACAGAAACCCACCATATTCAGCCTGAGGAGACAGAACCTGTAAGCAGCAATTTGTTTACACATAAAGTTATTAACATAAACTACCAAAAAAGTTAAACTCTGTCTTTGATCACTGTTCTAGAGGAGCTGAATCTGCTCCTTTCAGGTTTTAAATGTTACAAGTAATAAAGTAAGCAGGATACCATCACGTTAGAAATGAAAAGAAAGGTTCTGGATGCTTCTCAGCACCTGATCGTTCATCCTTTGTGCTCAATAATATTGATTTGTGGTAGTAACAAGCCTCTAAATATTTTAGGTAGTTTTCAAGTTGTAAAAAAAATGTGGTGATTTGTAAGTTGCAAGAAAAAGGAAGGAGGTAAAAGCACTGCCCTGACTACAGGAGTAAATTCAAAGCAGTGCAGAAGAAATCTGGGCATTTCACTCATGAGCACTGATCTGGGATCAGAAGTTAAAGCACTAGAGTTCTCCCCCAGCTTTGTACTTTGATGCCCAAAACTGGGGGTAAGACAACCAGGGCTGCATCTGCAGAAGGATCTGGACACCCACATCCCTCCCACCTGTCACTTGATTTAAACTCAAATGTTGGTTCTCAGATTCATCATTCAGTTATGCATCCCTCCATCTGTGTAGGATTTAGTGGCTCTGAACCTTGAGGCTGTCCCTCTAAAAAGGGAAGAAAGGCCAATGGAAAAGTCAGAGAATAAACTGTGTGTATATATATGTATCCCTACACATACAGATATAATCTGGATGGTGCTTCACCTGTTTTGACTGGAGGTGCACTACTCCCTTTTCCTACGTAGAGGAGGAACGTAACACCATTCCAAAAATGTCATGGAGCTCTAATTTAGAGGTTAATGAGCTCTTGATCTATTGTTCTTGTCAGGCAACCACTTCTAGTTGGAGGGAAGTAAATTAGATATGATTAATCCCAGTAGTACAAATTTTAGAAATTAGAAGTAATCAAGTAGCAACTTTTTTTAATTAAAACTCTATCTGAATTACCATAAATTGTTCACTTTATCCTTTATTTTTCTTCTTTCTGTATTTCTGAGGGTTTCATCTCCTCAGGAGTTAATGACAAACCAGGAAAGTGTCTTTAGAAAAAAGAAACAAACCCAGAGACAAATGTTTTTACAGCACATGATCTGTAATGAATGATTAAGTAAAACGCTTTGTGTAAAATTATGATGTTAATAATGATTCTGTCCCTTTTAATTTATTATATATTCTCACTCCTGGTAGGTTTGATTTTGATAAAACGGAGCAGCAACTGAGTTTGTGTGATGATTTTATTTTTAGAAATCCTTCTTTGAAAGAACAAATTTCCTAGATACTGCTGCTACTGTAATTATGTACAAAACCAATCACTCATTATAGTTTGGATACATTATCTTCTAGACAGATGAGGCTAAATAAGCAACACATTAATAATTCATACTGCAGTTCATTATGCATGTGTATGCATGCTTTGTAGCTGAAATAAGCACCTCATCAACCTGATGCCAACCCTTAAACAATAGTTTTGTGTTATTGCAGCCACATTCAAGTTTACGCTTGTTAAACTGCTACTTGGATTATTTTATCAAGCATTCATTTATTTGTGGTCCCCTACTGCAGAGAACAGATTTTGGAAGCTCCTTTTTTAAGTTAATGACTTGAGCAATGGGTGTTATTAATTCTCAGAATATTATAAACATGATTAATTTTCAGGCAGAGATGTATTATATAAGGATTTCAGCTATGTCAACTTAAATGAGTCAATGTCAAAACAAATATCATTTTAGAAAAAAATACTGTAAATTACACGCTTCAATGTGCAGTATCCCCACACTGAGTGAGCAGACCAGTATTCAAAATAACATCCTGGGAAAGCCTTGCTTTAGGAGAACATCTCTCTGCAGTTCTCCTCAATGCAGCATCACTGTTTCTTTGTCCTGAGTGTTGATGGGAGTTTAAATTTGAATGCAGCACTGATTTTTACCCATAGCATGACCTCTGCTGCTATCAGTTGTCCAGCTCCTTGGCTCCTTGCTGGAAAAATTGTCCAGGTGAATGCTGTAGCAATGCTGGGTCTTGGAGAAACCCAATTCTCTGCTTTGGAATTTCTGCTGTTGAGAAACTGTGGCTCTGGAACAACCATTTCTGTGGGGCAGGATGGATTCGGAGGATCCACTCAGGACATTTTCACAGGGTGGAGTTACCATAATGTGGTTCATAAACGGATTCTGCAGGCCTGATCTCCATAGGCTCCCCAGAGGGCTGTGGAGTCTCCTTCTCTGGAGATATTCCAGCCCTGTCTGGACACCGACCTGTGTGCCCTGTCCTAGGGACCCTGCTTTGGCAGGGGGTTGGACCCGATGAGCTCTGGAGGTCCCTTCCAGCCCCTATGGTTCTGTGATTCTGTGAATATGTTTATGTACTTGCTATCCTTGTATGATACATTTATTGTAATTACTGTTGTTTGAGGAATAATTGAGCACCTTTGTCCCTTCCAACCCCTGTGATTCTGTGGTTCTGTGATCTGTAATAGGAGGTTTCATGGGCAGCGGGAGGTGAGGATTTAATTTAGCTGTGTAGAAATACCTGTGCTCAGTAGGTTCTGTTATGAGCAGGAGATCCTCCCAGCAGAGCCTTGCTCTGTGAGCTCACTGAGGAGGAGCCATTTCCATACAAACTGTTGGGTTCTGCAATCAGCCACTATGAAAATCAAGACTCCTGCCTTGTTTCCTCTAGCCTGCTCCACTCAGCAACTGGTGCGCAGCAGCGAGCAGCCAACTGAGGCACTCCAGCCTTGCTGACACCCACTACCATGTTCTCCTCCAGATGTGTAAAGCTCGTGGTGTTGGATTTGACCTCCAGGTATGAACGGGAGAGATGAGAAACCGTGCTGTTCGCTCTGCATAATTTCTGTATGTAAATTGGAGTGAAACCACTTAGCACAATGCAGAGTTAAAGTGTTCTGTTTAGCAGAATATAACATTGAAGTGTTCCGCTAGGAGCGCGGCACGGTGCCGCTCCACAGATTCGCTGGAGAGGACTGGGTATACATCAGAACTTAGTTTATTTTAAATTGTTTTCACGATGCCAATTAATGAACTCTGAATTGCATACTGGTTTTTGGTAGTTCCTGTAAGAATGAGTCTGATTTTGTAACACTGACCTGTCAGTTTACTTTGGCTGGAGTTTAAGTCTTAAAGAACTGTGATACGGATCTGATTGGGCTTGAGACTGAACACAACGAAGGTTGAAGAGCATTACAATGGGTTTATGTTACGTGATAGGGAGTGAGATGGTGTCTGTCTCCGAGACTACAGAGAGGATGTGGGTTTGTTTGCACAGCTCCGTGGGCAAAAGGATTATGGCTGTTGTGAGGAGCTGTGCTTGGGTTTAGGACCACGTAGCACTGAGTTTTCACAGGAGCCTCTTGGCCATCACACACCTTGCTACCTGTAAGAGAAGATACTGTCAGAGGCTAAGGGTGGTAATGAAGAACTGGGAGAGGAATGAAGACAGGAAAACACAGCCTTTGCTGGGAAAGGAATGCTTAGGGCTCACAAACACAATTGTAAGTGTTTAGAAGATGATGTGTGATACATTTAATATAATTGCCGTTGTTTGAGGAATAATTAAGCACTTTTGTCTTTTTATTTAACAGGAGAGACAGGGAACAGTTTTTGTGTTGTATGAAGATCAGAAGCGCTACCGATTGGGAATGGTGTAAGTATGCCCCATCAGGTCCACAGTCTGGGAAAGAGCTGAAGAGAGTGAAAAGTTTTAGGGAAGCATTAATCATTTTAATAATACAAAAGATCCAGGATCTGCTTAGATCGAAGCCTGTGGGCATTGCAGTCCTGCTGCAGTCGGCTTCCTGAGGGCTAGATTCACTGTCACTAGCAGTCTAGCTCTGAGAGCACATGGATTAGCACAGGCTGACTTTCACAGGCAATGCTATTAAAACCCTTAACTATACGTGATGCAGAGCAGGATGAAGTTTAATGCCTCCCTATATTGTTCCACACAAAGCGATCAGCAGCAGCCAGGCAACAGCAGATCTGACGGTTCAGTAACTCTTTAGACATGAACCTCTCCGAAGGAGTCTGAGCAAGCGTGATCCGCACAAATCCACTGGATGCTGAGTGGAAACCTCTCCTCAGAGAGAATCTGTGTAAAGTTTGCTGCCAAAATAGGAAATAATGAGTGAGGGTGGGGGTGAACCGGTGTGTTCTTAGCCTGTTGTGTGTTCCTTTGACGCTGGAGCTATTTCATTAATGACTCGGATAAGAAAACAGCTTCCTCGAGAGCTGGATGTGACTGCAGGTGTTTTGGAGGGCAGGAATAGAATTCAAAATGATCCCAACAAATTGAACAATATGAAAAACATAATTACAGTCAGTCGGAGCCATGTGCAAGAAATCTCCCTTGGATAGTGGTAAGGAATGGGAAGAAGGGCCAGCTTTGCAGAAAAGTATCTGTGAGGCACCTTACCAACTGCCTGCAGGTCGCTATGTCACCAGGAAAAAGGTCAGCAATGTTACCTGGAGACGTTGGGAGTAATCCTTCCATTCTGCTCAGAGCAAGGGAAGATAGTGGGAGGTCTAAAAAAGCAAGGCTAAAGGGGGCAGTGGGAGGAGGCAGAAGTGAGATCTGTTGACAACCTTCAAGCATATCAAAAGCCTCTGCAGGAAGGAAAAATCTGATTTCTGTGTGTTTGGGAGCAAGACAGAAAGAAACAAACTTAACTTGTGGCAGGAAAGATTCATGTTTAGCGTAAGAACAATTCTGGTAGCGGGGGAAGAGCTGATTAGATCGGTCTGTACGGTTGTCATTGACAGTGTTTAGTAACAGATTGGACAAACCTCTGTCAGGATGATGTAAGTTGCATCGATCCTGCCCCAGCACAGGGAATGGACTAAATGAATCCTAAAGATTGTTTCTAGGGCCATGATTCTTCCAGCCGGTGCCGAGCTCCTCATGGATGAGGCTGTTGGTGATACAGAATCGAGTCAGATTGGGTTAAAGGTTCACTACTCCTGTGCAACACTGTGCTCACCTGCAGCCACAACGTGGGCAGCTTTTATGGGATTAAGCTGTAAGATGCATCTGAAAATCACTAAATAAGAACTTGCAAAATGTCTACAGGAGCCATTTGAAAGGGATTTAGGCATCTGAAAGTGTTCCCTGAGCTGCTAAACTCTCCTAACAGTCCACCAGTGCCCAACGGTGAGCTCTTTCCCAACCCCTGCTCCAAAGTCTTCCTCCCTCCTGACCCTCCTCTGCATTGTCCCTGGCACTTCTACGCCGCTCCAAGAGCTGATTCAGCTCAGTAACTCAGCACAAAGCTTTCTTTTATTGGACTGTTTTTTTCTGCGAGGCTGAGGCAGAATCAGTCCATGGAGGGTACACAGCAAGTGCACGAGTTATGCACTGGGAGGAACTGAGGAGAGAAGGACCTGACCTTGGCAGAGTCAGTGGGCTTTGGGATGGACTTGTCCCTGTTGGTGTGATTCCACCGTTAGCCACAGACCTTGGAAAATCGAGTCCTTGTGTTAGAGACACTGTATCCTTCCTGCATTCCTCCTAACTCCCCCAGACTACACATCAGTAGTCGCTCCTCCAGTGAGAAATGTACTATGGCCTCGTGGATCTCCAGCTTGAATTGGCAGTTACTGGTACGTTACCAGAACACTCAAATACATCTGCCATGCGTTCTGATCCCAGGTGTGTGTTCCATCAGATGCTCAATGCAAATTCATTATCTTAATTTGGAAATATCTCCAAGAATACGTGTAACAGTTTGATCCTATGGAATCACTGAATTACCGAAACATCTATGCAAATTATCATCCCTTTTACTGCATGGAAGATCTGTTGCCAGTCCCAGTCAGTAAATGGGGTGTGTTTCCCCTCAGGGTGATAATCCTCTTCCCTGAGTTCCTGTGTATCCAATCTGTACACACTACATATGTTATGGCAGTGTAAGAAAGGCTGCTGCTGCTCCCAGAATTCCAGGTGCCCTTCACAAACTGTAGGCAGAAGCAACAGTTCTCCTGAACAAATCTAGGGGTTTCAAGTGTTGTCCTAACTCAGGGGTGGCTTTTCAGTTGGAGTAGCTGAAACCTTACCGCTTACTTCTGCTGAGTTGATTAATAAAAATTATTTATTACACAAATCCTTTCTGTTGACAAGTTAAAATGGAGCCTCATCTTTCACATCTCCCTGAAGATTGCCACCTTGTGAGATTGAAAATACTCATTAAATTCCATCACCAGACAGGCACAAATGAGAGGGCGATTGTTTTTAAGCATGTGAAGGGAATCATTGGTAAACTCATTTGTTTGGATATCATTAACAGAACAATTGGAGAGGATCTCCAGGGGGTCCTCCTGACCTTTGCTCGCAATCTCTTCATCATCCATCAAGAAATATCAGCACCTAATATGCAAGGCGAGACCAATTTTAAGGTGAGGTGTTAATTAACTAACGATCCTGGTTAATTTCTGTACAAGGGCTGAAAATACCTCATGCTGTATCATAAACAAGTGCTAAACCATTCCTTTCTTATTGTTAGCAGTGTGTGTTTTACGGTGTCTGGGTCAATATAGTAAGTCTCCCCATGAACCTGTTAGTTAAATCTAAGTTTGAAACTTTTCCTTTGAGAAGAGACATACTCCAGCGTGAAGTTACTTGCAGTGTAACGCTCCTGATCCTCCCTTGTGAGGAGGAAAGGAGCTGCTGGCGCTGCCAGAGGCAGCTCTGCCACACTTGTCCCTTTTTATTTTACAGAGACACCATCAAGGTAGGAATCTTAAATTAGAAAGAAACCTCTCAGTTTATAATAGCTCCTTAGATAATTAACACTGATTTCTTTTAAGCAGGCAGGCACTGAGTTCCATGAATTCACATCTTTCACCCTGCCGTCAATATCACAGGTCAATTTTGCTCCCAGTATTTTTCTGCTCTCAGAACCTGCCTGCAGTGCCCATCCCTGCGTGCTGGGGGTGCTCTGGAGTGCTGCGGAGGGTAGTGGGACAGAGTGCAGGGGCTCAGCACACTGGGAATGTTCCCCCAGGAGCACCCACCTTTACTGGGAGGCTCCTTTGTGATGACCTCGCTGACAAAAAAAAAGACAGTAAAGCAGTAATGAATCCAACCCCGTGCCCTGGCACAGCACTCATTACAATGCTGCTAAAATGCTAAACTTTCCAGAGGGAATTCTTTCTCTAAACTGCATCACCTTGAACTTTATTAAAAATTCCCAAGGTTCTTTCTGGAGGTGTTTTGTAGGAAGGTGAAGGGGAGTGCCGTGTTGCAGATTGCTATCTTAAATCACATCATTTCTATCAGACCCTTTCCAGTGTTAACTGTTTTCCTCTGACAAGTGGAGTGTGAAACAACAGTTTTAAAGAAGATATAATTAAATTTCAACATGGCACAGAATAAACCAAAATAAACCCAACCCTTATTTGAAAATGAAGGAAAAGCAACCATTGAGGAGAAATAAAAAGGGTACTCTTCTTCTAGTGAGTTAACAATGATTTACATATGAAATAAAACACCTGTTAGTTAATTAGAAGTACAAATTGCAATGAATTGGATTTTTTTTTTTTAATTTACCTGTACATATTTACTAATAATTCCCCCAACTTTCCCCAAAGTAATAGTAAATGTAAGTGGTGCATCATGTCCTGGGTAACACTGGTTACCTTTTTGAGGCGAGTACTGCCAGCTGCACGTTTTGGCTGCTGGATTTCATTATAATGCCCATTAAATAACTTGTATTCCTTGAATCTGTTACAGATGGCAATTCAAGATATTGAAGCAATTCTAGGAATTACAGCAGAAAACAAACTGAAATTGTAAGAAGAGCAACCTTGGAAAGCAGATGCTCTGGAAGAATAGTTAACAGCAAATGTTTAAGTGCCTTATTCTTTATGCTTCTGGAAACGCTTTCTCATCTGTAAGAACAGGTTTGGTTTCCCTTCCGCGCTGGCACGTGAAGCAATATGAACCGAGATGGTACGTTGCCATGATTTCTGAGTGCAGTGTTTAGAGGAATATTCCTTCTTGCACAAAAATAAACTGTTGAAAAGCAGAGGATCATCATAAAACGCTCCTGATGCTGGTATTGGCATTCCTGGAGTACACTCTTTGGTTTTAAAATCTTATTAATACAAACATTACCTCTAAGGCAGAGGAAAGAGTCTGCTCCAACCTGCAGAGCACAGTCCTTAGCATTTTACCTAGTGATTCCTCCATCAAGCCTACAACTTGGAACCACCCTTAACACATCTTCATAAAGACAGGTTCATAAACACACACAATCCACTCCATCCCTAAAAACTTTTCCCATGGGTTCATTATGCTTCCCGCTAACGCCAGTGCCTTAAGCACAGTCTGCATTTATTTGCCTTCAACTTCCAGGAATGGGATCTCGTGATGTCTTTTATCTGAGAAAGCCAAGAAAGGATCGCTCCATGATGCCTCTCTGTGGGATGAACCCTTCTGTTCCCTGTGTCAGAACTTCAGAGTCTGCTGGCAGCCCTGCAGAAGTGGTGTAGCCCAACCTTGTATGGTATCCCAGGAGGAAATTGCCGCTTGCTTCTGGTTTCTATGCCCTGGGGTATACAGGGAGGGATCTTGCTGTCTTTGTCACGGAGATCAGACTACATCGTGCTCTATTGAAGAGAGTCCCATGGCCCTAAATTCCCTTTCAACCTATTGTCTTCTAAAATACAGGTTTTCAACAGGGAAGTGGGTCCAGTGTTCTGCCTGTAAGTAAAAGACACTTAAAAGCCATCTTACCGGTGAGACCAGCAACCTGGATTCCCCTTTGGAACTGACTGTCCTGTTACCATTCTGCTCTTTCTTTTGTTACCAACAGTTATTTGCAGCAGCTGTTTCATGCCCAATTTATCAAAAGTACCAGCAACAGGACTAGTTCAACAACAGACTGTGATTCCTAGTAAACCACAGCTTTTATGCATCTGTCCATTGGACAGGTTCTCTATTGCAGACACTGCTGACTTCTTTTTGTCACAATTGCTGTGCACTGTTAGGTTACAGGACAACAGTTACACCTCTAGAATTACCTTTATCCATCCAATCCCAGTATCCTGAGATGCCACATTCCAAATGTTACTATGGAAGAGTGCATCTTCTCCATGGGATGGACACTGTTGTCCCAAGCACGGCATGTACCCTTGAGATTACATCCCAAAAAGCTCAGGCAAAGCCAGTTTTAAAGACAAACAATCAATGTGACAAAGCAGGTGCAGATCAGTGCCCAGTTTTTCTGATGCCCGAGTCTTTGATCCGCTGGCTTCATGCGTTATCTTTTGTGCCAGCCTTTTTCTCTTCTGCTTTGGCCGTGGAAATAATTAATTGCAGATGAGAACATCTGCATAAAAGCTGAGCCCTGTTTCAAATAAACATCTAAAATAGTTTTGTTTAGTTCTTGTTTGGTTTTGTTCCTCTGATGTGCAATCTCAGTTCTGGGTTTTGGGTGTACGAGAGCCCGCACAGATTTTTTTCTAACATTAAGTTTAGCCAGTGAATGAATGTCCTGGAAACCTTCATGGTTAGAAATGAAAGTAACAGGGCCACCAAGATGATGGAGTGGAACACCTTCCTTACGAGGAAAGGCTGAGGGAGCTGAGCCTGTTTAGCTTGGAGGAGACTGAGGGGTGACCTCATTAATGTTTATAGTAAAGGGCGAGTGTCAGGAGACTGGAGCCAGACTCTGCTCAGGGGTGGCAGTGACAGGACAAGGGGTAGCAGGTGTGAGCTGGAGCAGAGGAAGCTCCATGGGAATGTCAGGAGGAACTTTGTCACTGTGAGGGTGACAGAGCCCTGGGACAGGCTGCTCAGAGAGGCTGGGGAGTCTCCTTCTCTGGAGACATTCAAACCCACCTGGATGTGTTCCTGGGGGATTTAATCTGGGCGATCCTGCTCTGGCAGGGGTTGGACTAGGTGAGCTTTCGAGGTCCCTTCCAACTCCTAACATTCTGAATTCTGTGATTTTTGGCTGTGGTAGGTACAATAATCTCTCACCTGCCAAGAAATAAAAAGACAAAAAACACAGTGCATTTGTTTATTAAATCTTTCCTCAAGATGTATTCGTTCTCTGTTCTACTTTGAGGGGCTGCAGCACAGTGTGTAGTGCTGCTGTTTTCCTCAGCATGTTTCTAATGCACTCCCTCCTATTTTACTGCCAAGAAGCCTTTTGTAGATTTCTCACCTAGCTTAGTGCCCAAGCCATAAAATGCCCCAGTTTGGGCAGCAGAAGCAATATCCTGAGGGAAAAAGAGGCATAGGAGAGTCAGCTAGTTTCTTAAGGGTTAAGGAAAATTAAGCCTTGATCCAAGCCAGAACAACATAAGGTCTGAGAGGCTCATTAGTTCACTGGCACTTAATAGACTGCAGTGTCCTAGGAGTAAAGGAAACCTGCACTTCCTTATGTCTTTGTTCTATCCTGACAAAAGAAAACTGTACCTGTTTTTGCAGGGAACAAGTGATCTGAAAGTTCCCGTGGTGAGAGAGATTTCTCAGTATATGCAAAGTGTGAAATGTATTTTGAGGGGAAAAAAAGTTTTTAATTACTATTAACACTTCTGAGCGTTGAGCTGATGGAAGGATTAAAACCGTTTTACAGTCTCTCACATTCAACTCCCATGCTGCTGGTGCCAAAAATGTATTTTTTTTAGGAATACAGCAGAAATAAAATGAAATTACAGTCAGGAATAGTGTCAGGATTCTCCTGTTCACACAACTCGATTATTTATTCCCACTCAGTAAGGAATAATAGAGTTCTTGAACTGCAGCTTGAATTCCAGAACATGATCCAGACTGGGAAGAAGACAGAGCAAGTGGGAGTCACAAAATGAAAGGTGGCCTAGGTGTGGCTGCTCAGCAGAAACTGCTGAAGAATTCTGCAGCTAATGCCAGCGACAGCCCCAGCGGGTTCCCCGGCTGCAAGCTGTGGAGGAATTGCTTGTGGGAGGAGGTGAGGGGCAGTGGGGCTTGGCATCAACTGCAGAAGATGCAGGCAAGGAAAAGAATGGATTTGCACTCCTGATGGGACAGAGCTGCCCATGAAGACGCGTGTTCAGTTGAGAGAACTTCATGGATCTTGTTTTTCTAAGAACTTGACATGCTGTGGTATGTATGCTCCCTGTTCTGGGTCATTCTCCTGAGAGAACGTTCCCTGGAGCTGATACTGGAAACTCAGTCTCCCCTTTTAGGTATTTGGGTTTAAAGCCCTGCCAAAAACAAAAGAGGAGGCAGGTGGAGGGGGGGCATTCAGCCCACTGTTGTCTTATTTAGAATGACACTAAGAGCAAATACAGTAGTACATCAGCACACCCACATCCAGATGGCTTCCGAAAGTGCTCACCCTACCCATTTCCTGAGAGATCTCATTCAGGCAGTCCAGGAGAAATTGCCACCTTCCACCTAGGTTAAGGGAACAAATCCCTGGAGTTTTAAGCCTAACCTGATCCTCAGCATCTCACAGTGATTACCTAACATAGCTTCCCATTAACACATTCCCTGTCGCAGACCTTGGGTACCCCCTCTCACAGGTCCTCTGTATTTCACTTCAGATGATATGTTTTGTTACTGCAGTCGGGCACTAAAGATTAGTTACTACAATCATTGACAGCTTTGATGAATGCAATTTAATACATCATCTCAGCTGCAGAATGGTTAGCCTGGCTCTTAGCTCCATCACAAAGATGTGCGTTTCAGGAGACTGTTTTGATGTAAAAATGCTCAGACTAGTCCAGAATCCAATGAACACAGAAGCTGAACAGTGCGACCGAACACAATCAACAGAAGACATCTGGAAGACTTAACAGGCTGTCCAGAGAGGGGGTTGAGTCACCATCCCTGGATGTGTTTAAAAAAAGGTTAGATCAGGTACTTAGGGATGGGAACGGTTGGACTTGATGATCTTAAAGGTCTTTTCCAGCCCTGTGATTCTGTGAATGCTTCATCATGCTTCCAGCCTCATCTCTAGGGTGCTCGGTGATGATTCTTGCACGCTTTTGTAGCATGCAATGTTCTGCTAATGCACTTGTGAATACAGATGCTGCTTCATTCCACCTGTAGCACGTTGTGCAAGCAGAGGCACACCTACGTTCTTCCAACCAGCGCACAGCTTTCCCCTCCTCACACATTTTTATCAGTAAAAGCAAGGCAAAGTCAACTGCAAAACATCTCGAAATAAATACTTCTAAAAATCAAAGTAATTGGTGTGTGTGTGCACTTCATAGGAGGTTAATTACACCCACAAAGCCTCACGCTGAAGGACCACACAGTAGCTCAGCCCCTCGCCCCAGTGAGCCACAGCATCGGCTTCCACCTTTCCTGTCCTCACTGCTGTCACTAAAAATAAATAAATAATCACTAACGCTAACTATGTGGCCTATTAATTAGCGGGAGGTCGGGGCAAATTTGTTACTGATGACGATTAATAATTACTGGTTCCACACACACCTCGCAGGTTAGTGAATAAACAGGGTACGGTGCTGGGCAGTGAGTGATGAATTAGTGCACTGGTACCCCGGAGCTCGCTGGTCTACAAGGTTTGAGGCGCTCCTTGCAGCTACTGAAGGGAAGAATTGTTTCGCTTCTCCGTTTACTCCTCTGTGCATTTTATTTCCCCCGTTCGGCGGTTCAAAACCTCACCTTTGATTCAGAAAAATCCCAGGTGATTTTAAAGCGTAAACCGCCTTCAAAGAACGGCTTTTGACCAGAGCCCCGCGCCGCGCCTCAGCGAGTGACACGGCGGCAGCGAACGCTGCCCGTCCCGGGCTGCGGCTCCAGCGGGAACGCGGCCACGTCTCCCTTTGCCATCTTCTCCCGGGCTGCAGCGAGCGGCCCCTCGGCAGGGGTGACCGGCCGCCTTTGCTCCGTGTCACACAGGACACCCCCTTCGCTCCCCGGGGGCGCCTCACCGGGCTCTGGCGCCGGCTCTCCCGGCTCTCCCCCTCCTCAGACTCCTCTCTCGCCTCAGGGAGCCGTACGCACCAGGCCCCCCCACTCGCCTTCGCGCCCACGGACGGCACCCGTGACGGGCCAACCCCACTCCGCAGCCCCCGTCCCGCGGCCGCTACCAGGGTCACCCCGCTGCCACCGCCTCTTCCCGCCCTCCGGCGGGCGGGCGGCCGGCGCAGGCGCGGAGGTGGCGCAGGCGCGGCGGCCGGAGCCGTGGGTGCGGGAGAAGGCGTGCGGGGCGGGGAGGCGGGGGGGGTGCCCGCGGGATGCGGGCGCTGCAGCGGTTGCATGAGGCGGTCGTGGGGCTGTTGCTGCTGAGGTGGGGTGCATCGGCGTCGCCCCGTCCCGCCGCCTCGGAGGTGCTGAGCCAGCACCTGCGGCAGCGCGGCCTGCCCCACTGGACCTCGTACTGCGTCAAGTACAGCGCGGTGCGCAACGACCAGTTCGGCCTCTCCCACTTCAACTGGCGGGTGAACGGCGCCAACTACCACATCCTGCGCACCGGCTGCTTCCCCTTCATCAAGTACCACTGCTCCCGCGCCGCCCCGCGCGACCTGGCGCTGGAGAACGCCGTCTTCACCGGCCTCAAGGTCCTCAACGCCGGTGAGTCGCGTTCCGGGCCGGCTCTGCGGCCTCCCCTCGGCGGTGGTGAGGCGGGCGGAGAGGCGCTGCCCCTCGGCTCTTGCGGGCGGAGCGAGGGGCTTGAGGCGGGCGGGCTGCGCCCCTCGCGGGAGGAACGGCCGCGGGGAGGCGGCCGCGGGGCCGGGGCTGAGGTAAAAACAGGCGGGAGCCGCGCGTCCCTGGAGCCGGCCCGGGGAACGCTGCGACCGGGGACCTGCCGGGCAGCTGCGGGTGTGGGCAGCTCCGCGCCGCTGCCCCCGAGCTGAGGGAAGCCCCGCCGAGTCGAACCAGGCGGCGTTAGGGAGAGCCGAAGGATAGCAAGTCGGCGCTCCGGGAGAGGAGCTGCGAATCGATGCGTTTCGGGGCCTCCCGGGGGTCTGCCCAGCTCTGAGGCAGGAAAACCACACCGCCTGGAAGCAAACGCGCCATCGCCGGTCACCGGAGCGGCTGCCATCGGCCGGTACGGATCCTCTTCCACCCGCAACCCCTGTTCTCTTGCGGCGGGTGGAGCTCCGTCCCCGGAGCCAACAGGCGAGAGCCGGAGGAAGCGAAACAGTTCGTTTTGTAGTCAGCGCCCGGGCTGATGCTTCGCATCTCGCACACGGGGAGAGCCCGGCGCAGGGACCGAGGTCCTGAAGTGCTGCCGCTCAGGAATAAAACCGCTCGATCGGCACCTCACGAATATAAACATGAGTGTAGATAAGTATTGTGAGACACTGTTATTGAAAACTTGGTGCATGGAGACTTATTTCAGTGGTGACAGTCATGTAACTAATTGAATCCGTTCCTTGCTTTCATATTTCATTTTTAAAAATTAATTTAATTCTCTTTGCAAGTCTTCAGTGATGTTTTACAGACCATTAGTAGTCTTCCTTTTTTGATCTCTCCAACTGACCTAGTGCAGGCATAGAACGACAGAGATTGATTTCTTAATAATAACTTTAAATCTGATTTCATTTTCCCCTCCACATACAGCCAGACCTTTTATCTGCCCCATCTTTCTTGCAGCGACCCTGCGTGTTCCGTGTCTTAAATAATTGGCAAGCATGATTAAAAAGTCAACACCTCTCTCTTCTGAGAATCTAGCTTAAGCACCTGGGTAACTTCACGTTAAATTTGGTGTTTCTGTACCTTGCTGAATTCAGGGCATGAATCCATCTCATTTTTTTCCCCCTATATTAAGTAAAATAGACTTATCTGTAATAGATGGGTAGCTCGGCAGTGCTAAAATTGATGGCACGTTGTATATATGCACCTTTCTACTCATTCTGGTTCTGGTGGAGTTGATAGTCTTGAGGACTGAGCTGATTTTCCCCAGAACAGCTTCGTGGTGATCGGTGAAGTCCCTGCCAGTTTTCCTTCCTCTCTCTACTCTGACACAGAGGCAGATGCTGAACTGATAGCTAAGCGGATGCCCAGGGAGTTTGTGTTTGAGTGTTTGGAGATAGATAGATACATATATATTAATCACTAGAAATCAGGCTGTGTACATGACCATGTTTCCCTTCTTTCATGCTGCTATCCTCTCACTTTTTTTCCCTGTTAATTCCTGCGTATTTCTGTGTCTCTTGAGCAGCTTTCTGACCCTTGTGTGCTTGATACGCACAAAGGGTGTGATAGGCGCTTGTGAGCGTTTCAGTAAAGGCAAAATGTTGGTAAGGCAGCTTTGACAGGAGTGCTTGTCCTCTGATTTCATTTTGGAGTCATTACTCTCTACTCTTGATGGGTGATTTCAGTTTTCCTGCCTTGCTATCTTTGTGTGTAACGTGTTTTTGTCTTTTCTTAGGCATCCCAACTTTACTATATGGAATTGGCTCCTGGTTCTTTGTCAGTGTCACAGAGACTGTCCATACGAGTCGTGGCCCAGTTACTATTTATTTTCTAAATAAAGAAGATGAAGGAGCAATGTACTGAAATCACCCCCTCGAGTACCTGTCACTTGGTGGGTTTCTGCGTTGCAGCTTCTACAAATACCTGCTCCCTTTGACTAAAAAGAGCTGAAGGCAACTGTTTTGTTTTTTACAGTGTGTTCTTCTACTTGTCATGCTGCTTTTGGGGAACTCCACGGACTCTTTGGTCATAAAAGATTTATTTTTGCAGAGGTTAGTAAAGTTGAAAAAGTAGAAACCTTGGGAAAAAGAATTAATATTTCCAAGGGTATTAGAATTTACTGATTTCAGAGACTAGTCCTGCTGAACAAACTTGTGATAATTGAAAGAGGTGCATCTACCAGCTGATAGAACTGAATGTAGTGCACAGGCAGAGAAACTTTGAAGACACTAGAGATGTTTTCAGAACGTCTCTGAAAAGATGAAGCTGCTGAGGTTTAGACTCTTGGCTCGATGTTTCGTACTGCGGTCACTGTCGTTGTAGCAAGCATGTTTGAGTGACTCCATGGCACCGACTAATCTCAATTGCCTGGAGGACTCTAGGGGGAAAAAAATAACCACCTCAAGAAGTTTAAAATTACTGTACTGCATTTATTTCAGTTGTATTTAAATAAAATATCTAAAATATGGTTTATGCTTGTATTTTTTGCAATTCTTGAGCTCCCGGTATCTGTGTTTTGGGGATTTATTTTCCCCTTGGTAAGGAACAAAACCTCAGTGATCTAGAATATTTAGTCCCTTGTGCTACTTTATGAATTGCTGGTATATATAATTAATACAGGGGAACAAGAAGAATACTACCCTTATTTTTTGGTTTTATGCAAAATTACTGATTTCTCCAGTTGTCATGGGCACATAGATAATGGACTGACCAAAATTCATTTGGAAACCTGGGCACAGAGGAAAGCTTTTTAGGGAATTATTGGATAGTAAACTCAAACAACAGCAATGTCTGGACAGAATATATTCCTGGTTCTTGTTTTTAGTGCCAGTAAGCAATGCTGCCTGTTCCACATCCCACGCCTGGTGATGTACGCTGATTATTCCAGTTTCCCTAAGTGGGAAGATAAATGTAAAACGGGTAGGTACTGGTTTTGGAGGGTAATCCCTATTCCTACATAAATGATTACCAAGCTATGACTGCAGTATAATTTAATTCAAATAGTTTTTTACTTAATTTCAGATAATGGAAGTGTTTCCCACTTAATGAAGCAATACATGTGGTTTTTCTAAAAGCAACACTAAATAACTCTTTAATCAGAGAAGCATTTGCACCCTTCAGTTTAATTTTGGAAAATATTCTTAATGTGAGTTAAGTGGTTCTCAGAGATGAAGAGGAGGGTAGAGTAAGAAGCCTCATTAATAATGAAAATGACTGTTAGCATTTTCCTAGGGCTGATTTTTCACTGTATTGGATATAAAGTTGAGCGACTGCAGCTCATAAGTTTAAAGTCAAATACTGCTCATTCATTGCCACGGATCTTGTCGATACCTCGCTCTAAAGGTTTAGTCTCAACCTGAGGTTGATAAAATGGTTTTTAATTACCAGACTATAAATACAGCTCTTCATTGGAGTTGCACCTCCACTCACTGCGGCTTGTTTGATTTCTGATAATGTGTACTGCTGACTTTGCTTACCTGTTTTTCAATAAACCCAGGCAACACGACTCCTTGTCCATACAGTGATGGGCAAGTCTCCTTAGAGAACATCTTTGACAAACTACCCTATTGATTACTGCAATTCTGCGCTGCTTGCAGCATTAAATAGAGACTTGATTTCTTGTTCAATGATCTCGCTGTGTAACAATTAAGCAAATGTAATATTTTCTTGTATTACATGAAAATCAATAGACCTCTTGCTCTTATGAAGTTGATCATGCTAAAGGATGAACTGGAAGATGTCCGAGGGCAGAGTGCAAATATAGTATCATTCATTCATTTCATTAAGGCTTGTGTGTGACCTGTGTTCGTATGCCAGAAGGAAAATACACTATTTATAAGGGATAACACTTGAGTTGCTAAATCATGACCAAAAAAAAAGAGATTTAAGTATGCATATAAACCTCCTTGCTTGTCTTCTACCAAAGGTAAAATACCTCATCTGGCTTTCATTCTCTTTTTGCTGTAAATGCCTACTTGGTGTCTTTTTTAACCACTTAAGCTTTGGCCTGAATGCCAGATGGAAATGCTGAGGGCCAAGAAGATTCCTACCAGCTTGTGTAAAACATGTTTGTAAGGCTCTGGGAAACACAGGCACAGCGAGCAAGGATGAGCACACTGCATGTAGCTCCAGCTGAGCCTCTGCTGCCTTCCCTTCCTCATCCTCATCATGGCAAACTCCTGCCTTGAAGTAGTTGGCTCCTAATGGGACAATCCAGCATGGGGAGAGCAGGAGAGTCTTCTGTGTCGGAGAACTCCAGTGCTTAACTAAAAAGCACCGCTGAGGTGAGCTTTATGGGTGAGTTGCTACTGGTTGAACTGGTGGAAGGTGGGTTAGTGGCATGTGTAGCACCTAACTGCTTGCCTGGAAGGTCCTTTCAAGTTGTCCTGTAACCCATCTGCAGGCAACCAAACTTTGTGAATTCCTCTGGCCCACGCTAATTGATTTGCAGTTGTTTTTAAGTAGCAGCTTCCTTTCTGTATGCGTGACACTGTGTGCACGTTGTGTGTCCAACATCTACTGATGTTGAGTTTTTCAACAGATGATTGAGCTACAGAACGACCCTTAACTTTTTATGGATTTAATCTCCATTTCCATTTGAAATAAAGTGTGGTTTATCTTGTAAGCCTGGCCTTAATTATCTCTTCACTGTATTCAGGAATGATGTTTAAATGAGTGAGAGATGACATAAAAAGGCAGAGAGCTTTGCTTCACCTCACTTAACAACTACTTCAGGTAAATGAAACCTTAGTCTAAACCCAGAGGATCGAGTAGCTACTTCTTGTAGCAGTCTTTTTAAACAGTAATGACTACTGGGGGCATCTTAACCTAAACGAGCGCTTAGCATTACATCTTACCCAGGTCAACGGTCTCAGGTATCCGAGTTAAACTGTGTTACTGTAAATTAATGGAAAATGTAACTGTGCTTTGCTGAAAGATCAATGTCCAATAAAGGCTTCACAATCAAATCTTGTTGCAATGATTGAGGTCCTTAATTGCCTTTCAAAGATAAGGTGGTAATCAACATAGGTTTAACTGATCTTTTTTACCAGTTCAATTACATGCTAATGACTACAGCCAAGTCAGGATCTTTAACTACTTATACTTATTAAATCTTATGTTTCTTGTGAAAAATTACTTAAGCCACACAATCGATAAAACCCAGGTCTTAATTACTATATTTCACTTTTATACCTTTTTGTATGTTTGACAGATGTTTCACTGGAGACTCCGTAGTGCTAATGGTAGTACCCCAAGAAACACTGTTTTCTGCTACTGTCTGCTCCTCCAAATTGTGGTAACACAGGGGTGCTTGTGCATTAGTTTTAGTGGTATTAAGTGACTGGTGATGCAAACGATGTTCCAGGGAGCTCATTGTACCTAAATACCATTTTTGGATGTGATAGCACTCCTCCTGTTGCTAGATGTACTAATTGCTGACCTTCAGTTGGACACAGTTTCAACTTGAAGTTCTCAACTTTTTTCCCTAATGTAAATTAATACTAGATTTAGCTAGTAGTAAGGATTGATATGCCCAGTTGTTTACGATTATTACTCACACTGCCTCAAAAATAAGTTGCTGTGTTCCCTTGACTATCTCCTTTCTTTTCCTGAAGCAGTATCCAGTGCTTTTCTCCAGTCTTCAGAGAATCCCGGAGCCAACTCACCTTTTGTTGACTCAAGCAGAAGTTAGATTGGTTTTTAACTTCCCTGTGTGGCTGACCTGCTGTAATTCTGTGTGTTGCAGCATTAGGTAGAAACTTCTTTTTTATTTAAATTCGTTTTGATCTTGGTTTTTACATATCTGTGCTTGCTCTGCAGGCAACAGTTGGCAGGTGTGGAGAGATCTTTCTCAAGACCCCTGCAAAGCAGAGCAGCCATGTCCCAAATTTAACCATGAGCTCTCTGACAGTGATGTCCCCGTGTTTCTGTGCCAGTACAAATACTGAAAATCTGTAAAAACAAAAAAAAAATCTGTAAACCAGTAAGTAGATCAATAACCTCCACCTTAATTTGAGGCAATCATTTGATTGTCTGTCTGTCCTTTCTGAACTCCTAAGGGAAAGGACGCTGGTTTCAGCCAATTTGATCACCCATCGTCAGAGACAAAGGTTACTCTTCTTTTATTTTTTAAAAGAAGTTGGAAAAGGGATGAGACCCAATCATGTGGAACTTCTGGAGCTGCTGCAGGAAAACAGAGAGGAAGAAACTTTCATTCACTGGCAAAAGTTGTGAGCAAATAAGAGGCTTCAGCAAGGGCAGTCTCAGTGGAACCGTGGGGCTGGGTGGGGTTCAGAGGAGGATGTGAGGATGTCTAGAACAGAACTGAGAATGGGCAAAAAATGACAGGTTTTGGGAATCTGTTTGTTTCTGCCTGGTGCTCTTCAGCTCTGAGTATTCTCAAACCTACTGATGATACTCCTTCCATTACTCACCCTTCCCAGAAAAGGAGAACAGGAGCCCAGAGTTCATTCTTCCAGCACTCAAAAGGGTTAAGGCTTTTTTTTTTGGTCATGGACAGATTTAAAATTTCTGATGAAAAATAGTTTATTAGAATCACTCTATAGGTGAGAAAAGCGAAGTGGAAAAAAACCATGAGCTGAGGAGAAAGTGGTGAAAAGATCCTTGTGTAAACCTCTTTGCAAACCATAATTATAGATCTCCTCCATGCACGTTGCTATTATTGAAGGAAACTTAGGGGCTTCTTAATAGCTGAATGCCCTCAGGCCTCTGGTTTAGACCAACTCTGCCTGAAACAAAGATTTTGCTTCATGTATTATTTACTTCGGCCATTTAATTTAAATTGGCTTTTGCTGTAACTCCTTAATCATGTTCGCTGCAGAGAAGTAAGTTAATAAGTCTGCGACTTGTCTTGATTTTTATCCCAAAATATACATATTTATGGGAGTAGATGTCACCTTTCACTTTCTTGGGCTGAATTGTTCAGTTTAAATGCAGCTAAGAAAAAGCAGCAGCTTTGGTACTGTGGCAAGGGGGATGTAGAATAAAACTTGTCACTAATATATTCCAAGCTTATTTAAAAGATTATTTTGATTTCTGGAAAACAAGCTGCTCTTACTGTGGTTTGTAAATGAAGTACATGTGCGGCAGCACATCAACATTTGCATTAGTGATTGGGACACTCAGTGTCAATTACTGACCTTTGTGAATTAGGAAGTGAATAAATACAGCTGAAATACAGAGGGCTGATGTATCACAAAATATGTGTAACTCAGATTTTTACCTCAATTGTTTGTGCTAATGCATTGTAATGTACTAGTAAATGCACTGTGGTAGGTTTGGATCAAGGAACGATGGCCGTGTCCACAACAGACTGTATGAGATCTGAGTTCAAGCTATGAATGAGCCAGACTATTACTGTTTTCAGTGATGAGGTTGTCTTACAGAAACCCCAAGTAAGTATCTGATCAACATTTAAAAAATATAAAATACAGGGGAAGCCCCTAAGGTTTGAAACGATGGAATACTCCATGTTGTAAGCCAGCCAGCGTGGATGCAGCACGGTCCCTGTACAATACACGTGGCTCAGGGTGATCTTAATAGCAGTAGCATCCCTTTGAGCGCAGTTTATGAGCCCTGTACTAGTTCATTATAAGCCCAATTTATTACTTTCGGTGATATCAATAATCCTAACAGAATTAAAACGGTAAAACGTGATTAAAGGCAAACCCTCAGACAAAAAAAGCCTGGTGAAGGAAACCTTGAACTTTAAAATGCAGACTTCCAAGCAGCCCAGTTCTAAAGAGCACTTGACAGTTTTTGAACAAGATGATAAAATATTGCAAAGTCAAACCTATTTTTATTCTTACAAGAAGAAATGCCATTAGATACGATTGTTACACGCTCAGTGATTCATGGGCCTGGTTATGTACGTGCTTTGTGATAGATGAATAATTTAGTAAGAAAAATCACAATAATTTTGTTGTTACTCAAGAATTTATAGGTTGACAGGAAAAACAATTATGCCGCCCCTGAAGCCGGTCTGATGGGGTGCAGTAACATCATTAATGATGCACAGCCATTTTTGCTCAAGCCAACTGGAATAGTTTACATTGTAGTTCTTTTTTTTTCAGCAATTGTGTATCACACCTAGTTGTAAAATACCCAGGAAACATCCTTGTATTCTGCTTTAGTTCCAAAGATGTCCCTAATTTAAAGCAAGAACTAAGCATTTAATAACTCAGCCTAAAATTGAGTTTGCTGTTGGTTGGGTTTTTAGGGTGGTGTTTTAGGGATGGGCTTTTTTTTTTTTTTCAGCTCAAGAGGAGTTTACTAAGAGAAGGAGTTTTAAAGGATCTGTTTGAGGCCAGATTCTGCTCCTGCTGAATTGAAAGGAAGATCGATTTATTTCCTGATACTTGGTTCTCTAACAGCCACTTGCTTCTTATTCCAGAGAGCCTCTGCAAAGCATTTCTGCCCATCCAAGCCCACGTAAAGTCACTGCAAGGGGTAGTAAGAAGCCGTGGGAGGAACACAGCTAGTTCCGTGCAAGTTTTAATGTGAGTTTTAGGGAATCTTCATCTGTGTGTGTATTGATCAAGCTGGTACACTTGGGTGGTTTTGTCCTGGGAGATGCATTTTAGAGAAGCGTATGTTTAGAAAGCCTGGATGCTGTTGACCTACTTTTTTTCAGGAGCCTAAGGGAATGCGGGTTGCTGCACTTGCTGGCAGTCTGAAGATGTGGGAAGGGAAAAAAAGGTGAATTTTGCCATGCTATGTTAATTTTATTAACATAGAAAGTCATGTTTTAATCTCTTAAAAAAATACGTGAAAGTGTGTGCTACTAAAGCAATGTTAAGGTGCTGTTTTCCCTAGGAAATGAAGAGCTTGGCCTCTGTTAGGTGTAATACCTACCCAGAAACTGGTACAGGGAAGAAGCAGAGATGATAAATTGAATTTAGCAAACCAAGGACTTGCATTCAGATTCTGCCTCCTCTGAGTGTGTTTTATATGCTGTACCAGAATCACATGTAACACGGTAAGTCCTGGCCACACAGTATTCCAAAATATTTGTGATAGTTAAAATGCTGAGTAATATTTAGCAGTGCAGTTAACAAATGTTACCTATTTAGTTAAATGCACCCTATTCCTATGTCATTGCTGGGTAAATTCTAGTAGTAGCAAGGTTAAAATTTCCCAGAGATGCTGAGTAGGAGCTCTAATGAGAACGCAGGACTTGGTGACTCCATACTCAGCTTCCTCCCTGTGCCTCGCTTCCCTCTCTTTGTGGGTTCGGAGCACAGGACTAAGAGAAAGCCTGTTGGGATCCTCATGGTCGTGCACTTCAGCTCCTGATACAGCCCAGTGCAATGTGTGTAATTTCCCTGCTTTTGTGTTTCCATTGAATATTTACAAGGGGTGTATTGTAAGGTTTGTAATAAAAATAGCAGGTCAGTCAGTAAGTCAAGAAGTGCTGAATAAAGGGGATGATGTTGGTTCCCAGCGCTGCTTTTTTCACCTGCGTTGGCCCAATTCACTCGAGATTGAGCTCACACATCCCTCTGCCAGTGGCAAGGAAAACCCCTGAGAAACAGGTCCTGGAGCAGGAATAGTCAGGGATGGGGCCAGGGGAGTCAGCTCTCTTCCTTCCTCCCTCTTCTTCCTATGGAGTTTTGGTAGAGGGACTCCAAACTTCATTATATGATGTCTGTAGTAGCGGGAAGATAGAAAATGACTTGTGTGAGAGAACTTCCTTCGCAGTGGGAATTAGAGAGGCAAACAAGTAATAACTTATTTCCTTACTTTTTGAGGGCCTCACAAATTACCATGATAACTGTGGTCCAGGCGGTCAGCTGGGGACAGCATTTTTTCCACAGCACTCGCCGATAGTCCTGTGAGATTCTGTAGGGTAGTAGATCTAATAATTACAGTATTCTTCCCTGTCAGCATTCTGCTTTTCCCTGAAAACAAACATTTCTTTACGTGACCATCTCCAGATCTCCTCTGTCCTCTCTGACGGCGGCGGAAAGCAGCAGAGAGCAGCAGCAGACTGCAGCGAGACAGTTGTTCTGCCTGTAGCACAAGACCAGCCTGGAAGCCAGGGACGCTGACAGAAGTTATTTCTCCCACAGAAATAGAAATAGCATTTAGAGAGAGTCACAGGCTTCATCCTCCTCCTGTAATTAAAGCACTGATAGATTGTTCCTTTGCAGATTTTTGAATGTTATCTCATTGTGGACAGGCAGTAACATTGGATACGTAATTACAAATAGGAAATCCGTCCATCTTTCTTGCTGACAGCTCATCACCTGGATTTAGTGAGGAAAATCAGACCCCCTTAATTATTTTTTTCTGTGGCTTTTTGGAATTCTGGGACTTCCTGTGTTGGAAACTTTTAAAGAGGAGGTTATTGGGGCTGTCAAGTACTGAACTTCAAGAATATTATATTATACATATTAAAAAATACCTGTGTTCTTGCTACCCAAATTTTTTCCCCAATGTTGAGGAAAAATATAAAAACAGATTTCAATGAAGTTCTATTCGCATGACAAAAAATCCCATGGGGTGATAAAAATGAATTTTAACAGCTTGTTTCAAATGCTGGTGTGGTTAGGCTGGGGATTTCTTAGGAAACATGGGTTTTAAAGAAACATGTAGCAAACCCAAGCCTGTATCACAAAACACGTGCTCAATGGGTGGAACCTCTTAAGGCATGAAAAACCTGTAAAGTTTGATTACATCTGCATCAACACAACCCAGAATGGGGAACTGAGGTTATGATTAGCCCTGGAAAAGCGACATAATATTTATGCAAATTTGGCAAATTGAGTTGGTTTTCCCCATAGTGTTGTAAATGAAAAAGACATTTTAGAAAAATTGGAGTTCTATAGAAATTCTATGATTTTTGTATCCCATTCTTTAACGTTTAATGGAAGATTAATCTGATTGAAATGAACCTGAGCGAAAGGTATACAGGGACTGTAGGTAAAAGGTTCATTTGAACAGAAAGACATCTGTGTGGGCAGCACCGATCCCTCAGACACTCAGGAGTTTGGGCTCTATTAATTTCTAGTGTAGGAACTAAATTATAAAGTTATTGGACAGAGAGAGAATTTCTCCCTGCTCATGGCTATGGAAATATCCTTTTTCTTCTGAAGCTGAAACAATGTGGAATTCTAACATGGGGAAGCTTGAAGACGCTTCAGGAATTAAATACACCTTCCCCCTCTAAATTGATGATCTAACTCAAATCATCCAGTTTGTTGTATATAACACGAGAGATTGTGATAAAATGTCTGATAAATCGCCAACAGTTGAGACGAATGCTCTTCTCTCACTAAAAAGAACTGGAAAGTTTAGTGCTGCAGAGCTGTACGGAGCGAGGAGCCTTCCCTCTCACTTCAGGGGGCCAAGCAGCCTGGGTTTTTTAGCAAGATGGGCACAGCACATCGTGGCTTGTGGTTGTGGTAGGGAGGTGACAAAGCTGCTGCACTCAACACGTAGAAACCTTGTCGTTCTGCTGCTGAGGAAGCTGGACGCAGGGTTTTAACAGGGTTTTCTTCAGTTGCCTGCTTTGAAACAGGCCGTGGTTTGAAACAGGGTGTTTTCTGCCCTGGAACAGCCAGGGAAGAACCCTTTGATGGAAGGGATTTTGCTTGGACGCTCAGTGTAGGAGACCCCAAGCATTCTGTAAGAGGGAGATGGAGTGTGTGACAGCTGGTGGCTGAACAAAGGGACGAAGCAGAGCAGGCCTGGCCCAGCACCTTCCCCACAGCCCTGCCACGAGCTGCTCTGGGCAGCCCGCACAACACAGGCTTGTGTGGCCTCTCCTGGGCACGGGGTGACCTGGGGGGAAAAGCCCCCGGCTTCGGGAGGAGAAGCTGTTGCTGGAGGAGACCCCAACTCCATGCTCTGAGGTGCGAAGCCCGGCCGCGCTGGAGCTTTCCAGGCTTTTAAGGCACTGGGAGGATCTGCTGCCTCACAGCAGCGGGGCTCCCCACAAGGGCACAAGGAGTAAGGGGGGTGTGGGATTAAAATCTGTGTCTCCGGGCCTTGCAGAGCAACCCTCGCCAGCCGCCTGGGCGGCCTGCACCTCCCCTCTCAACATGGCACCGCCCCCGCTCCCTCCTCCCCTTCCTTCTCCTCCCTCCCCCGTTCCTCCGTTTTGGTTCCGGGGTAACGGGCTCCTTCCTGCGGGCGGGGTGCGGCGGGGCGGTGCAGCTTGGGCCCTACTCGCAGCCCCGGGGCCCGCGGCAGCATGTGAGCCCGGCGGGGCGGGGATGCTCTGGCTGCTCTGCGGCCCCTCCCGCGCCATGGAGAGCCAGGCGCTGGTTATCCGCATCAAGATCCCTGACGGAGGGGCCGTCGATTGGACCGTTCACTCGGCGCCTCAGCTGCTCTTCAGGGACGTGCTGGTGAGTCCCGGTCCCGGGAAGGCCGCCGGGGCGGGAAGGAGAGGCCGGGGCGTGTGGGGAGGGGTGTCGGGCCGCGGCGCCTCAGCTGGGGAGCGGGAGCTGCGGCTCCCCGAGCGCCGCCCTGTCCCCTCAGGGGTCACGGCGCTTTGATGGCGGAGTGATGCTGGGGGAGAACGGCAGATAATCGTGGGCCCGGGGCTCCCCCGCGCTTTGGGGGTGGTGGTGGTGGTGGTGGTGGTGGTGCCGGAGCTGCAGCGACGGGAGGGGGGGGTGTGTGTGTTACTTTCGTGTGCGAGGAGCTCTTGTTGGTGTGAAGCGGGCAGGAGGACCTGACCCGCTGGTCCCCGCTCCTCTGAAGGGCTGGTTCCGCGGGGCTGAACCCCCCCCGGGCAGCCACCTTCCACCGACGGGCCTGGGCCGCGACTGCAGTCGCGGCCCGGGCCCGTCGGAGGAAGGTGGCTGCCCGGGAGGGGTGCTGCCTGCCCCTGCCCCGCTTGGGCACTGCCGTGTGCTCTGGCCACAGAAGCCCTTGCTTTTGGCTGTGGGTTTGTGGCTTCTCCTCTGCACTGGTCTGCCACGTTTTTCTCCCAGACTTGGAAATAGTAGTGGGTGTTAACCCTGCTTACTGCTTCTTAGCTGCATCCTTAGCCCACGGAAAAGTCTGGCCTCACGTGCGGGTCATACCTGCTTCTTTGGGACACTTGTCCTTCTGTGACATCTCTGCCAGAGGCTCCATGTGCCTGTTTCTCTAAAGAAAAACCTTCCCGTGCTGCAGGTCATGTGCACGTTTAATTTCTTCTGTTGCTCTTAAGATTGGAGAAAGGTTCTCCACATCTCTTTCAGGGAGTTGCGTTGTACTGAGGAGACACGTGGGGGGGAAGGGGCTGGTTTGCTGGTGTTGGGTTTGGTGTTGGGCCTGCAAAAGACTGCAGAGGCACTTGGGGAGGATGACAGATCTCCCAGTTTTTGTTCTTCCCAATACATGGCAGTTCCAAGGCGTGCTGTAGGCAGAGGAGAGAGGGCAGAACTTTTCACAGGTTGCTGAGATGTTTGGGAGGGATGATTTCCCTTTGGATGAGGATTACCGTGAGTTTCCAGCTGTTACACAGCGAGCCCGTTGAAGGCAAGTAGTGAATATCCAAGCAGGATTACTCCAAATACTCCTTCCTGTTTTTCACCCAAATAAGGTGAGGTGCTCACTGGTGCTTGGACTATCCTTGGCATCGTAGTATTACTGGAAAATTAGGGTTGACTGTAAATAGAGAAAAGTTGTCAGGTTGAGGGCATGGCTTTCTGCAAAACCACTTTGCATTGTAGCTGATGTCCTCCTTGCTTCAGTATAAGAGCAGCTGGGGTACCTGGGCCTTGAACTTGACCTTTGTAGTCTCTTTCACTAGTAGGTTGAAAAAAGCCTCTGTTTAAGTGTAAACTGTGTGCAGAGTTGGAAGCAGAGTCTGTGGTTTGCTTGAAGCCTACGGCCCCATGCGGTGCCTTCCAGAAGCATCCATCTGGGGGAGCAGGGAGGTGTAGGCACCTGCAAGCAATGCACAGCTGTTGTATCTTATGTATGAGACTCCACACCAGCAGTTGCAGCTACTATAGCTGCTCAGCCAGGTCACGGCTGGGGCTGATGTAGGACTTTCTGCTGGGAAGTTGAGATGAACCTGTGTTGAGTTGTGATAGAACACTGTGGGACAGTGTGCCTTGGGAGCCAGGTCTGAAATAAACAGAAGTACAACAGCACTGGGAGCAGCTCTGATAGACTTCACCTGTGTTGATTTATGGATTGTATCAGGGCATAGTGCTGAACCCAGCTGTGGTGAGAGAACCATTCCCTGCTGTGAGGAGTTTGAGTAATTGTCTCCAGCACGCTGAGAAGGGAGCCCGACAGAGCCCTTGATGTCTGGAGTGATCTATGGATGATACAGGCCCTTGAGGAGCAGGTGAAATTGATGCTTCCTGAGAGCTGAGGCCAATCAGAGTGAGTGGAGAAAGGAGGACACATCAGGCATACCTTCATCTTGTCATGGTGAGGACTCTGTTTTTCAGTCCTCATGGGCAGTTCTGTAGAGATCTCTCGTAGGACGGGCATGATGACTCAAAGCAGAGGGACTGCGACGTAACGGGTCACGCAGAGCGTTCTTCCTGCCACTCAGTGGGCAGTGCCCGTGGGTTGGCAAGTCTGGAGTTTATTTAAGCGAGTCATTCCCAGCTGAGAGGCCAAGAACTGCAGGCAGGCTCAGCTGGTGGGATGCCTGTCTGGTTCTGTGGTACTGTTGAGGTCACTGTGAGAAGAGGAGGGTTCAGATTGTTCTCCCTCTGCAAGTGATTTTAATGCTCATCTTGGGTGTTTGTTTACAGCTGTCTAGCAGGTCTACTGGACTTCTTAAGAAGTGTTTTTCCAAGTTGAGCTTCTTGTTTGGTGGCAGAGGTGGCAGTTTCTCCAGTCAGCAAGTGTTGGTGAAACAGGACAGGAGCATACATTGCTAGTTTTCTTACAAAATCTGGGTTTCTGTGGTTGTACTCACCTTCAGTGATCACTCATGTTCTTCCCAACCCTTTGCAATGTTTGTGTAGGAAGCTCTCTACTTTGAGGCAGCCATGAATCTTTTGGTGATGTCCATTGTGCTGTAGGCACTTCCTACCCCAGCCTGGCACGGCTGATGAAGCAAGGAGTGTGCCCTTCTGACAGGGTTTCATTAAGCACAACACTATGGAGAACCATACTGTGGCCATGTGTGTTGTTGGCTCTTCTCTGTGGCACAGGTTGTAATCACAGCATTGACAGTGTCTTGAGAAGATGGGGCTGCTGTCGATGGTCTGTGGTTCTTTCCACCTGTCTCCTCCACAGCCGCAGGTTTGTCTCCAGCTGGCTGCACACCAAGTTCTTTGTGCCCACTGATAGAGGAATATGGATGGTTCCTGGGCTGAGAAGTCCCAGCTCTGTTGGGTGGAAGTGGATCTATTTCTGCTTGGGGTCTGTGCTGGTGGTGGTAACTTTCAGGTACCTGCTGTCATGCTGTTGCAGCATGGGTGGCAGTGACAGCAGCACTGCTGTCTGAGCACAAATCTTGGGTCATGGATGGGGAGTCAGCAGGTAATGACACGTTCTTGCTGTCAGTGGGAATCTCAGGCCTGGGGATGAAGGGTGTCATGGCATGGTTTGGCTGGGAGTGCAGCCGTGGAGTTCGATGGCTGTGGTTTTCATGTCAAAACCCCTCTCTTGTGGGCAGCACCATTCAGCTCTGAAATCTGAGTGCCCACCCCCAGGACTGGGTGGGAACTGGGGGCTCGGGGAGCCCTGAAGTACCATGTAGTAAGGCTGCTTTTCCTTCTAGGGGAGGCCCCATGTTCTGCTTTGCATTAAGAAAGCCCTGTAAAATGTTCTTTGAGAACAGCAAGATTTCTGTAAAGGTTATTTTATCAATGTAGCGCCCTGGAAGCGTGACAGCGGTGTGAAGCCAAACGAGCGTGGCTTTGCGGGGTGCCAGGCTGGTGTACACCTTCCTTTTTCTGAGAAGCAGCTGCAGCACTGAGTCACCAGAGCCCTGTCTGTAGCCACGGAATAACCCTCTGGGTCCAGGAGTCTGATGCAGCAACGCCTTACACACTAAATGGCAAATTCCTTAAGCTCTGAGTGCGCTAATCCCATCTCTTGGAGAAGCATTTGCAGGTACTGCCCTGCACGTTCGGACTGGGAAGCCTGGTCCCTCTGGGTCAGTGCTGGTGGTTGGCCTTGACTCTGTGGGACTGTTTGATGTTGCTTTTATGCTTCAGGTGCAGCGTTTCTGTAATGCTTTTCCTGTGCTGGGAGCTGTTACCCATCATGTCACTCTGAGTATGTTTTGTGTGTATAAGCTTTGCAGGCCTGTAATTTACTAGTAAACAGATTTAATTGAAAATAAATTGAGTTACTCCTAAATGAATTACAGTAAGCTTATTTATGTATTTATTTTCCATCGGGCTGTCTAGGTTCCTTCACCCTGGCTGTCACTGGAGTGTTTAAGCCCTCGGTGTTAATTCAGGATAACTTCATGATGTACTGAGATAGAACAAGTTTTAACTGAAACAGGTCTCCATATCTGTGCTGGTTAAAGCAGTGCTTTCCCATTTTCTGCCCTCACACTCGAGAGGGAAGCTGTCTGCAGCTCTGATGGAGTTCTTCTTTCAGTTGCTGTTTCCTGGTTTAGTTCTTTTTCCTCTTTGTTGATACAGGCTTTTCAGTTCTGTGAGACAGAATAGAAGCCATTCTGTGTGTGTGTGTGTGTGTGTGAGCCCCCCTTGAATGATGTCTGCAAGTCATAGTATTTTTTACTGCTTGTGATCTCTGTTGTGATAGTAGAAAATCCATCATGCATAATCTGTTGAAATTTAGATTAATCCTTTAAGCTTGGATCACTGAGAGGTCTGCATGGAAGTCTTATGTAGCTGCTAAAAACGCTATGGTAACAAGAGAGTAATGGGGTGATTTCCATCCCTCCCTCCTCCGGCAAGGCAGGTTTCTCCCAGGTACATTTATTACATAGAAATACTGAAGGTTGACTAGAGCAAAGTTGTTTTCCTGGCTGTTGACGGGGTTTTATTTCAAACTACTTACACCAGAACTCTCTATCGAGCTAAATGTAGTTCATAAATTCACGTAGGTGGGGTATTGCTCATTTTAAAGACTCCCACTATACAGAAGAAGTTATTTTGAGGAAGGAGGGAAGAGAATAACTTGCTGTCGCAGCTTTGGGAGCCTTGGAGCTTTCCTGGGAGGCATCTGGGGCCGTCAGCATGGTCTGTGTTGCAGCTACACTGTGTAAATCCCCCCAGAACTGGGGTCCTCCTCTGTGAACGACTTCTAAATCCACTTAGCAGAAGCATCTGTGTGCCTCTGTAAGAACGTTTTGCAAGTGGCTTAAATCTAACGCAATTAAAGTGTGTTTGCTGGGGAATTTTCAGTGTCTAGCTAAACGGATTTAGAAATAATTAGTTGACAGCACCGTCTTCTGTTTAGGCAAGGCTTTAATTCCTTGTTAGGAGCAGAGGGTACAGCTTGGCTGGCTTTTGACAAGGGACTGGCAGAGCTGTCAAACCCCATAGAAGTATTTAAATGGAAGAATTTTTTGTTAATGTGTCAGTGTTTAGGGGTTTTGGGGGGGTTTGGTTAAGGTTTCATTCCGGTTTTGGCTCCACAGACTTAGAGTCTACGTCATTAGGTAAGCTGCATTGCACATTTTTTGTCTTTATACACAATTAATAGCTTAAATTAGGTACTGTTGAGTTATTTCAGCATCTGAAAAGAATGTGAGAAAGTTTTAGAAATATGCCCTTTGGTTAGCTCTGTGGAAATCTTTAGGTTGCTTTTGCTGCTTTCTCGTTGTATTAATTGTGTCTTTTTGACGTTGCACAGACTGTTTAATTTGTTTTTACATTAAATGGAAAAAAAAAACAACCCAGAGAAAACAAAAGTGACAGGACAGCGATCACTGAAGCTTTGATGGGGGGTGTGTGGTGCTTAGCACCCCAAGATGCTCGCAGCCTACGTACCGCAATTAATATTGTCGTTCATTAATTTCTAATCACTTTGGGATGCTGACAGCAGAGAGCTTGGCTGACGTGAGAAATCAGGCAGCAGGAAGGAAGAGGGGGGGAGAAAAAAGCCATGCTGTGCGTTTCTGCCGTGCCCTGACGTGACATATTGCAGCCTTGCAAAGGCTGACAATGTACACCGGGAGGCCGGGATGACTTCAGCCTGAGCAGATATTTTACTGGAATTTGAGGAAATGCTGTATGTAAAGGCTTGGGGTGGAAAAAAAAACCCTCAGTGATATCCTCCTCTGGGTTCAGTTGTATGGGAAAAGCTTGTTTTAGTGTAAAAATGCTGGTTTGGGTGTTTTGTGATGGGTTTGTGTATGTATGGCTCACATCTCCCATAAGACAGGGACTGAAATAGGCTGCCCAGGGGGATGTGGAGTCTCCTTCTCTGGAGATATTCCAGACCCATCTGGACACTGACCTGTGCGACCTGTCCCAGGGACCCTGCTTTGGCAGAGGGTTTGGACTCGAGCTCTGGAGGTCCCTTCCAACCCCTGTGATTCTGTGACTGCACGGCATCAGCACAACGCCGGGCATTCCTTCTTAGGTTCATCCTTCTCCAGGTATTTAACCTTATTTCCTCCAGAGCAGTCAAGGTACTTGAAACTCTCCACCAAGTTTTGCACAAGTTTAATTTCCAGTTAAGAAGGACAAAAGAGCCCCTCTGAAGTTTCTGGCTTGCGCAATGCCGAGAGCATCGGGTGTTGCTTTACGAGGCAGCAGCAGGCAGCTCTGTGCAGCTGCTGGGTCCTGCCACTTTCCTGGGTAGTTTTGAAGTGAAAGCAACAAAAAACTCGTTTGGTCTCACCAGCTTCTGTTTTAATTCACCCTGACAGCCCTAAACCCACCCGGACCTGCGGGCAGGATGGGAGATGGAGCTGCGATGGGAGGGAGGACCGGAGTAGTTGTTCAGAGGTGATGAGGATGATGCAGGCAGGAGGGCTGAGAGAGAAAAATGTGCTTTATTATGTAAAAAAAGACCTGTAAAGCTCTGGTTTGATGACTTGCCTCGATGAGTCAGATGTCTGTAGGATGAAGGAAAGCGTACAACATCAGTTCTTTCAAATGCAAGAGCAGACACCGCCGAGTTGTTGGCAAATTATGATTGAGTTATTTAAAAACAAAACAGTTTTTCCTCCAGGTAACATGGAGAGGGAGGGGGGAGAGCACATTGACTTGAACTGATTTGTGTTGCACTCTGAGAAGTTAGTGATTTTGGGGGTAGTGGGGAGGAGCAGGACTTTGTCTCCTGCCTGCAGCTGGGGAGTAATTGAGGTGATTTACGCTAAATCATCTCGGGCGTTTGCCGTTCGATGCAGGGCTAATTCTTCTCTATGTTTTAGGATGTCATCGGTCAAGTTCTGCCAGATGCAACGACAACGGCGTTTGAGTGTAAGTATGACTTGTATAAACCCTCTCCTTTGTCACCTTACAGGGCTGTCACTCTTTAAATAAATAACGTTTACGTTCGTTATACGTTACAGTTAAATATTTATGTGCTAATGCAAGTTTAATGGCCACGCTGAACGAAGCAATATTTTATTATTTAATCACATCTCCAACGAGCATATTTCTACAATATAGCTTTAATTACCAGCGTGACCTTACCGTGCTCTTACTCCTCGCTGCAATTATATTGCTCAAATTAAATGAAAAGTATAAAGCACCTGTAGGTCCGAGCTTAAAATTTTAATCCCCTGTTGGAAGAAAGCAGAAGAGCAGCAGCTCTTACACAGATAACCCTACCACGTACAGACACTGTGCTAAATATAGCAGCGTTAGAAATTAATGTTTTACTGGAATAAGTGTCTGTTTTTTTTCTAGAAGGTCTGATGTGGTTTTAATTCCTTTTTTTTTAATTTTATTTCTTTTTTTGCCTTTTGCTGGGCTCAAGCTAAATGCCCTGTCTCTTGTGTGAGGTGTTGGTAGCTCTGGAGCTGCAGGGAAGTGCTGCCTGGTTGAGAGTAGCTGCTGAAGGGCTGTGGGAGAGCTGGGTGAGAAGCCAGGAACAATATTTACAGCATAGGATGGGCGTGAGCTGTACATCAGGGTTGCCCATCCCTGCACCTCATGGAGATGGTTGTATTCTGTTCGTGCTGAGCCAGGAAAGCTCCTGGTGATTGTTGGCACAGATTTAGACCTATATCTGGTAATATCTGTGTCAGCTCTGTTCTTTAAAGCCTGTTTGGTTTTATTTTTGGAAGGATTTCTTAGTGGAGGGGGGAGAAGTGTTCGGTCTGGAAAGCAGTAAGCTGCAAAGGGGATGCAAATGTCTGTGTCATAGGGGGTAAGGGAGTGAGTTGGAGTTCCCTTCCAGGTGGACAGGCCTCCTGCTATTCCCTTTTAATGTTTATTATGGCTTTTTTTTCTACGACACCTTTTTTTTATTACTATTACTTTTATAGAGATGAAATAGCAGGAAGGAGCCAAAAGAGATTAAAAGCATAATACAAATAGGTAGTGATGCTGAAAGCAAGAGCACAGACACAATGAGACAGGGCCTGGTGTTCTTACTAGCATTTCTCCCCTTTTTTAGAGCTTTGTGGATAATCTGCATGGGCATAGTCAAAGGAAAAGTTGTTTTATGGTCCTTCAAGTACTATTTAGTGCTTTCTATTTTTGTTTTCATGTTCATATGTGTGTGTGTTTCCCTCCTAAAACACCAGAACTGGAATGAACAGAGGTTGTGGTGGGCTGGGGGTCAGCCTCTTCTCACAGATAACCAGTGACAGGATGAGAGGGCACGGCTGCAAGTTCTGACAGGGGAGGCTCAGGTTAGAAATGAGGAGAAGTTTGGTAGGGGGATGGTTGGACTGGATGATCTTGGAGTTCTTTTCCAACCTTGATGATTCTGTGATATAAGCATTATTTCTCTGGACCCTCCACATTTCTCCTGTCCAGCTTCCCAAACCGAGACTGTCTAAAGTCTTTTTTCCTTTTTTGATGATTTGTTACTCTTTCTTTTTTCACATCCCTCCCACGTCACACATTAGCTTTGTTTGAACTTCATGCACCAGTAGCAGCTGCTGCCATCAGGGCAGTAGCCCATATTAATGGTACCATGTGTAGAACTTTCCTGGAAACACTTATTTCGTTGTGTCTTCTAACATCTGCTTCTGTGCTTTCAGTCCATGTCTCTAGTTTGTCATTTACATCTGCACAAAACCATTTCCCCTGCCATTTAACTGGCATCTGAAATATGTTGTTATGTATATTGATGCTTGATTTTTTGGGTTACTCTTTCCCTGTCAACCGCTCAGTTTTTTACCAGCTTGAGCTTCATCCTCACTTGCTTCATCGCTTCTTCGGCTGCAGATAATTGCCATCCAACTCAGGCTCCTCTTCTCTTGCCTTAGTTATTGTTACCTACAGTGTACCATCCGTTGCAGCTCCTTCCTGGGGCTGCACTTCTCCTTCCCTTGGACCTTTATGTGGATTTCACTGGCGTATTACACGTCGCTACAAATAAAATCACTAACAACATATGGCCTGTTATGATCCTTTTATCCAAACTCTGCCATTTTGTATATTTGTGACACGCTGCAGATTTTGGGAAGATTGCTTCATAATATTTGTTTACCATCTGCTGCTCTCTGTTTGGTATCTTGCGAGGATTTCTTCCTCCATTTTAAGTGACATTAGCAAAATCCAGCCAGTATGTAGGATTTTTTGGTTCTACTTTTGCTTCCTTAATGTGCTGGAAAATCGTATTGCTGTGCTCTAGGCAAGTAGGGAAGCTGGGAAGTCTTTCTGAACCCGTGTGTCACATCGAGCTAGTTTTTGGGCTGTGCCCGCTTAGCTGTCATGGTAGGATGGCAAAGGATCTCTGTGCAGATGAGAGAGAGATTCTTTTCTTGTTTCTCTCTGTACAAGCATTGCCTGGCTAGTGTAGGGTTGGCTGGTTTAGTGCCAGGTGATGCTTTCTGCCTTTTCATCAACGTATTTTTAATTTATTCTCTTTGTACCACCACCAGGAATTTTGTGGTTCTGGGAACTTGAGTTAATTTCTCAGTCATCTGAAATGTAATGTGGGACTTATTTCTTGTTTTAAAACATCTTTCAAGTCGTCTGTAAGAGTTCTCCCTTTTTTTCTTCTCCTTTTTTAGTAGGTCTCGGTTTTGTCCCTTATGCCAGGCCTGTTTAACCACTTTTATCTCTGTATATTCACTTCTCTTCTTCTTGTGTATTTCACTCCTCTGCCTTTTACTCTGATCTCTTCTTGTTGACGTTCACAATTCCAGCAGCTGCTTCTTCAGCAGCTTCTCCCAACATCACCCACCACGACTGGGACTTGGGTTTTGGCCAGGCATCACTTTTACAACTCCTCCCTTCTGCCTACAATGCTTCCAGGCAAGGATGCATTTGGTTTCCTCTCACTAACTCTTCTTAATATTTTCATCAAACAAGTAGTTTCAGCAATCTGGCAGTTCACCAGGTAAATCTCCACGAGATGCAGCTCTTGTAGGATGTAGCTCTGTTGCCTAGTTCTTCCAGCTTCCACATTTCCAGTGTCCCAAATCTGTCTTCCAGTACATTTTTAAAGTGTAATTCCAGAGGTTTTATGTTGTTTTTTTATTATTATTTATCTCTTGTTTTGTTCTCCCTTCTGCCTCTTTTTTTATGCTCCCCTCAGCATTACCTGCCAGGTTTTCAGAGGCAAAATGAACAAACCCTTTTTCTTGTGTAATTTTAATTTGTTGACTCAGTTCTCCTCCCAGGTTCTTGTGCATAACTGGGAGCCAGAGTGAGGTTTCATCCAGGGTCATTTCTTTATGCTGATGTAGTATCCGGGGCTGTGATTGCAGAGAGGGTGTCTGTAGAGGTGGGGACAGATGGACAGACTACCGCAGCCTCCGCTCGCATCCTGAGCTGGTTCTGGAGCCCTATAAACACGTTCGCTCATCTCCACATCCTCCCCCTTTGGGATTTAATTCCCCACAGTGGGTGGGGTTTGGCCATGTGAATTTATCAGCTGTTCTTTGGTACCAGTTGGGTGTTTTGTTTTATTTTCAAAGAGCTTGGTGTCCAGAGGGGAAAAGATACAAATGTAAAACTGGGCTTGAAACCACAATGCTTCAGTTGGGGTGGGGTTTTTTATAAGTATCTAAGGAAGATCTTGAAATTGCTGCTAGCAAAAGTTGGAGATGGACCATTAACCCCTCCTGTCTCCCCCAAAGCTAGAGCAAAAAGAGGAAGTTAGAGCTTTGCAACTGATTTGGAGGGAAGGGGTCTGATCTAGTCATCGGTGAAGGTGTTTGAGCTTTTCACAAGGAGTGGGAGAGTTTGGGGTGGGCACCGCGCCCCTCGGAACGAAGGACCCATGGTGGTGTCTCTGCCGCGGCAGCGTCTGGCGCTGGAGCATGTTGTTCACCAGCTGGTGCCAGAGTGGGGGATCGAGCCCCCCAGTAAACCTGAACCTGCAGAACCCCACCATATGTCCTTGGGAAGTCTATTTCCCCTTGGGATCTTCGTGCTGCCTCTCTCTGCCGGAGCTCTCCTGAGTCTTGGTCCCTTTTCCTCTGGTTCTGTTTCTGCAGCGGCCTCTTGCAGTAGGCCCGGAGTGCCCCACCTGTGGTCGCGGCTGTGCCTGAGCTGTCACCATGAAACCAAGATGCTGCTCATGCCTCCCCCCTGCACCCCCAGTTGCCCTGTGACCAAACCCACAGGCTGGTTTTGCTTCTTCTCAAACTTCTGCTTTCATCTCAGTCTCTCTAAAGCACTGTGGATTTGTGTCTGCTTGTGAGTTACACAGAAACCCAGAATGGTCAGGGTTGACGGGGACCTCTGGAGATCACCCAGTCCAACCCCCCTGCCAGAGCAGGATCCCCTTGAGCAGACCGCACAGGACAGCATCCAGGATCATGGGATTTGAATGTCTCCAGAGATGGAGACTCCCCAACCTCTCTGGGCAGCCTGGCCCAGGGCTCTGCCACCCTCTCAGGAATGAAGCTCCTCCTCAGGGTTAGGTAGAACTTTCTCTGGTCCAGTTTGTGCCTATTGCCTCTTGTCCTGTCCCTGGGCACCACTGAACAGACTGACCCATCCTCCTGAGCCCACCCCTCAAGGATTTATCAGAATTGAGAAGATCCCCCTGCAGTCTTCTCTTCTCCAGGCTAAAATGTCCCAAGTTTCTCAATCTCTCTTTGTCAAAGAGATGTTCTGGTCCCCTCAGCATCTCTGTAGCCGCTTTTTGTACCCTCTCCAGTAGCTCCCCGTCCTTCCTGGCCCAGGGAGCCCAGCACCACACACACTATTTCCCAGTGAGGCCTCACCAGTAAGTTATAGGTTTTTTTTCTAAGTTTACATCGCCATATGAGAGAGAAGCAGAGTTGCTTGTGAGTTTGTATGAGGGATAGAGGCAGAGGGGTGGGAGGAGAATGGCACAGGTGAGGCAGGTGAGTTGAGGTAGGGCTGACAGTAGGACTACCAGGTTGTAGTGGGATGGAAACCATTTCAATGTGTTTTGGTGGGGTTTTTTATTATTTTTAATGGTGGTAATTAACTTCTGATGAAAGAAACTGCCAGAAGGTAACTCCAACCAGGAGGATCGAAGCACACTCAGGAACTTCACTCTGTGTCCTGTGCCAGAGATTTACCTTGCTGGGATTCAGTGAGAATTGTGGTGTCTGCAGAGGCTCAAGCAGTAAAAGCTGTTGAGAACATCAGGTTCTAAGCACTTCATTCATACCACTTTTTAAATGTAATTATGGGCTTTGTTAATTAACAGTTGGAGGCATTAAATGTTATTTCAGAGTACCTGGTTGCCTATGTAGCTGATTTATCCATTCTTCATGTTTCTGTTTGCTTCTAAAAGCCCCAGTAAAAACCTTTCTTGTTAACATTGTAAGTATCCTTTCCCATCCCTCATGAGTGTGATGTGTTTCTTTGCTAGATGAAGATGAGGATGGCGACCGGATTACTGTTCGAAGCGATGAAGAAATGAAAGCCATGCTGTCCTATGTAGGTATAGTATAACAAACGCTGGCATTTTCCATGTTTTCTAGTTTGTTTGTGTGTTTTCACTCCTGTCAGAGCAGTACCATAAGCTGTGTCATCCACAGCACAATATTCCCACATTAAGCTCACAGTATAATATTCCTGGATTAAGTGCAGGTGTTTAAAAACTATTATCACATGAGATATATGGACATGCTTGACTTTTTATTTAAAAAAAAAGACTTGTACACTTACTGATCATATCATAAACATTAAGAATAATGCATCTTAATGACTTTTGCATTAGGTATAGTGCAGGCTAAATGGACTATCAATTTCTTGTATTTTTTATGCAGTACTTAAAGTAACGGCTCATTAAAAATGAACCCCTGGGCTCTAAAAATTTTTCAAAATCTACTTTCATCTGGAGACTGTTTTCACCCCTCCTAACAGAAGAGTTTCATTGTAGCTGCAGGCTCAATATTCATAGAGGATTTAAAGATGTATTTTCTGTTTTTTAATATGAGATATATGTGTGCCTTTATACATAAATCTAGATGGGTGTAAAATCTCTTTCTAGATACCTGTAAATATAAAATCTGTCTGCAGAAATAAAATATGCAGCTCCTTAGTGAAACAAAATAATTTGAATATAGCTTTGGATCTTATTGAAAGAAAATTATGGGAACACAGCTTCAGTGTGTCTCTTTCATGTTGCTGAAAAATAATTTAATGTTTCTTTTTGAATGAAATTGGTAAAGAAATAATAATGAGGTTTTTTTCCTCTAAGCCAGATGGAATGCTAGTTCCTTACAAAGTGTGCTTCTCACTGTAGTAATGGTCATACCTTGGAACGTATCGAAAACAAACCCTGTGTGGTGCCATTTGGGGGTGGTTTTGGTGGCACTTTATGATTTGGCTCGGTTCAGTCATCCTCATCCCTTCCCTTTGCAGAGGAAGCAGATCAGGGACATGCTTGGGTCTCCTACGTCCCACCTTGGATGTATCACTCTTGGGCTTGTATCTGCAAACATTGGGCAAAACGATGTCATTTTGATGTAGACTTCACCACAATGAGCGATCGATGTTTCTTACTGAGGTGGCTCATGTGTTCTCTGTTCCAGGAAGGCTTCCTGGGTGAAATTCTGATCCTTTTGATATCTGCAGAGATCAAACTATTTTCTTCCCTTGCCAAGGCCGGGCCAGACATCTGTCACCTGAAGGCCTGTTAGCAAACCCCTGTTCAAAGAGACTTTAGTCATCACTGATGACTTAATCCTGGGGTGACAGATGCTGTTGGTTGATCTGTGAATTTCAGGGAATTTATTAAACAAGCCCTTTGCACGTGCAGCTCTCATTCCAGAGGGCACAAAACCATTGTGATACAAGTTTGTTACTAAAGAGCTTAAGATGGTTGTATGAAAGGAAGGGAAAGAACCCACCTTGCTGCAGCCAAGAGGTTTTGTTTAAGGGGGTTTTGGTGTTTGATTCGTACAGCTAGATGGCTGGTGGTGCTTCCCCCTTGGAATTCCTCATGTTTCTTGATTGTTATTTTATTTCCCCTTATAAAATCTCTGCCATTTTTGCCGTTCAGCTGGAAAACTTGATTTTTTCCTGGCACGGTCTTAAGATTAATCACGCCTTTTGTAAGGTCATCTTTTTGCTATGCTTCCAAGCTTACTGTTAAAGTTTCAGTACATTAGAGTTATGATTGCTCAACTCTCTGCTTTCCCTTAAAAATTATGGGATGTCTGTAAATGACTTCTTTCCGCTTCAGCAGCTTTTCTTCTCTGAAAATTTTCCCTTCAGTTTTAAACTGGTTTTCTATTTGAGTGTTGCGTTGGCAATTTAACTTCCCAACATCCAATAGGTGTCGTTTTGGGAGATATTTATAAGGAAACAAATGTTGTTGGCCTACAGGAAAAGGAATGAATCTACTGTAATCTCAAAGAATATACCAGGGGAAAAAAAATTACTCAATTTTGGAGTATTTTGAGGCCTGCAACAAACACTTACAGGCTTGAACAGCTGTTAAAATATTTCTAGGAATTTTGATGTGGTGGAACAGTTTGCCTCCAGTTCTACTGGTGCTCCCCAGAATGAAACTGAAAGAAACCCCTTGGCTTTAAAACAAACAAAATCCAATAAACTCCTTGAGAATAGAATTACAGAATCATAGGGGTTGGAAGGGACCTCAGGAGATTGAGTCCAATCCCCCTGGCAAAGCAGGTTCCTTAGGACAAATGACACAGATAGGCATCCAGATGGGTCTTGAATATCTCTTCTTGAAGACCTGTTCCATACAAGTATGTTTTAAATCACACACGACCTCTTTCTCTTTAGGTTCTTTGCTTTCTGAACCTGACAGCGAGTTATTTCAGGGGGTTCTGGAGTTATTTCTTCAGCCGGTAAAATACTTTGTGTTACCCCTACGCAAATACTGTGGACTGGAGAATAAAATGACTCTTCTGTTGTGTGTTGTGGTTAATTAAAGACAGACATTGAGTAGCAGTGGAGCTGCACTTTAGCTGTTGTCTTGTATCAGTATAAAAAGGCAGTAATTTTTTTGACAGCCACTGATTGGAAAGTTGCTTGCAGCTTTCTGAAGGCAAGGGGTACATGCTCTGGATCAATAACTAGCAAATTTTCCATTAAAAAGAATACCTGAACAATGTTCCAAATAGCCACTGGCATCTTAATTTTCCATGGAAACCTCAAATGCTTGTGTGTGGAGGACAAGTCATTTTCAGACAATTTTTCCAGACTACTTGTTAACAGTTATTGCTGTCCCAAAAGGTTGACAGCTTACATGATTGATATTTCATTTACTTGTCATCACTATTTGAGTAATGGAGAGGGCCATGCTTCTCTCCCTCTCTCTCTCTCTCTCTCTCTCTCTCTCTCTCTCTCTCTCTCTTTCTCTTCCCCTCTTATTTTTTTATTTTATATTTTTGGTAGGCAACCAAAATGTATGTCTTGTGTAAGTTTAGTTTCTTATGCCAGAGGGTATGTCGTATGTGTTTGTACTATGTATGTTATGTCTTTAGGTCATACAATGCCTCTAGTAAAGTGGTAATTAAAAAAGCTTCTTTTTCTTAAGCAGTTTTGGCCCCCAGTGTAGCAGGAGATTCTTTCACCACTCCATAACTGGTAATACTGGTGACATGTTTTTCTGAAGGGTTATGGGGATGCGAAGGAGGGTTTGGCATGTTATTTGTGACTCTCCCAGTACCAAATGCATCTGTTGGGTCATGCTGACTCCTGAAAAACCTCCTCATCATTTCAGAGTTGCGTTTCCATTATGAATAGCTTTGCTCTCTCAGCGAAAGGATGTCATGGGGTTGTTTGATGTGGGTTTAGACCTTCAGACACCAATATGAATGAGATGCCCCCTTCAAAAATCTTGTGGTATTAATGATTTTAACGAGGGGAAATGCTTTTAGCAGCAAGTAGCATACTAGATGTACACACAGGAGGTGGGGCTGGGTGGATCCTTAGACCCTCAGCAATTTTCTTCATACCTGTCTTTGTCAAAAAGAAAACTTCTTGCTGTTCCTTGACACGAAAACAGAAGTGCAGAAAAACTCGACCTTGTCCATCTACTGCTTGCTTACTGCACTTCATAAGTTTAATCCCGTTGTAAGGGGAAAGAAAAATACTTTGTAACATTTGGTAGTTGATAATCTTTTGTCTTTTTCAAGTTGCATAAGTAAAAGCTGCTTGGGCTGTAGAAAACCATCGGTGTGCGTAACGTACACGTGTTTGATTCCACAGAGGCGTAGAATTTTTTTTTCCTCCCTTGTTGACATCCATTCTTGCCAGTTTGAGTAATAGTATCAGAAAACACTGGTAACAGTGACATGCTGAAGTCTTAGACCACACTCGGCTGGTGAGAATTAGCATGAAAGTCAGTGGAGCTACACTGATTTATGCCATGAAGATCTGGCCAACAGCCAGCGTGTTTGCTTCAAAGATGTTCGGCGATCGCAAAAGAAACGTGCTTTGTGATGTGCTTTCAATGTTTAACACATCACGATGAGAGATGTGTGGGTTAGAGATGATAAACTTGTAGCACGGTCTGTCTTCTGCCTTGGGATTGTCTGGTTGTAGCGTTAAACACCCTGTCTGGTGAGCACTTGCCCCCCTGTGGGAGTGAGGGTCAATTAAGAAAGGCTCATAAAGACATAAATTTATTTATTGAATGTTTATTTCTTCATTTAATGCCATTCTTCATCCTTGTGCCACTTCTTAGGCTTCCCCAGACCATGTTAGATGTTTTGTGTCTTCCAGGGTCTTGACCATACTTTCATCTCAGATACTTTTACGGCCCTTTTGTCCCTTCTCAGCTTGGCTCTCTTAGCACACTTCCCCTGCAGATTGCTCCTAGCAGCCCCTCTAGCTCTGTGTGTCTGCAGTGACTTTCTACTAACACTGTTTTACATACCCTACTGCGTGTTAAACGTGGACACCAAGGGAATACCTGACATCTCTGCTTAGGTGGGATGTGACCCTGACTGCCTGGACTCTGCTTCATCCCTGCAAAGTTTTCCTAACTGCACAGTTTTCATTTATATTTACATTTGCCATTTACATTCCACATTTGACTGGTTTTCCCAGCTTCCCCAGGTGTGTCAACTGCTGTGTTTGCTGTAAATGCTTCATTAGCTCAGTTTTCTGAAGTGTTCCCAGGTTTTGGGGGAAAACTCAGTTTAGCCAGTAACAGGTCCCCATTCCTGGGCATCATAGCTCCTTCCTGACATTCCTCCTGTGCCACTTTATTGCGTGAACATTGCAAATGGTAAGGAAGCCTTCTGAAGGCTGATATGTACTACAACAATTAAAAAAAATATAAAAATACGTTGAATTAAACAATCCATAAGTGCTTTTACTACTATTCATACACTACTGAGTAATCTCTCTCTTTAATCTCTTTGCAGTATTGCTCCACTGTAATGGAACAGCAAGTAAATGGACAGTTAATAGAGCCTCTACAGATATATCCGAGAGGTAATGCTTAACAAATTCTAATCAACAATGATGATATCAGTAAACTGTTTCATCAACAGTTATGTTTTCGGGAGGTTTAAATGCACATAACATGATGTTTACCCCTTAATTTGGATAGAAGAATCCATTATTGTGGGGAGTGTAGTGAAAACTACATTTATTGCATATAAAATAGCTAATTTACTGGAGTAAATTAGACTAACAAGATTCAGTTTGCATAGTACGTATTTATGTACATTTAAAAAACTCATTGGTGATGGTTCTGTGTGTGTTCAAATGAAAGCAGATGAATAACTTAAGTTTGGGGTACTTATGAAAATGGGGTTTGTTAAGACCTTTTGATGTTGTTAATCAGTGGGGAATGTGACCGTCACCATCAGTTTTGGGAATGGGAACGTGTCTGTCGCTGAAGCTCTATGCGTGACACATTTTATTTGAGGTTTGGGCACTTAGTGGTATCAAAACGAAGTACTTTACATCTTTCCCTCTTCAGGAGAACTATTAATCAATTATGTGGGCTGAAGCAATTAAAAAATAGGTCATCTACATCCTGGAAAAGAAGAAAATCCGTAGGCAGCTAGTTAGGTTTTTGGGAAGGCACCACACTCTCTGAACTCAAATCGTGGTTAAAAAAAGCCTAATGCATGACATAATCCCACTGATTCATTCAGACGCTCTCACTATCCAGCCTTTGAATCTCTGATTCTTAATTGATGAAACAGATAAGGTTTAAATTCTCCAAGTAAATCTCCCAGCAATAAAGTAATTGAAATAATTAAAAATTAAAGTCTTTTCACTTAACTGATATTATACAAATAATCATACGATGAGTTTCCCAATTAAATGTTCTAGGCTTCCATTACTTACAACTCTCTGAAGTTTGACTTGGGCAATTAACCAACAGGCTTCTCAAACGCACGCTAATAAGGTCTCAAAAGGAGACTGGGTTTCCTGGTTCTTTAGTATGCTCCTATGGAAAAGAGACCTGAATTCAAGGGGAATATTATGGAGATTTTATTCATTTCCTTTTGTGGCTCAGGCTAAAGGCCTTTAGATATCTTTCCCCTCAAGCAGAGGGGTTGAGGAGGTTGTGGCAGGAGGTACTCGCCTTGCTGGATATTTCCTTGTGGGAGCCTCGCCCCTTGCTCTGAGTTGCTGTTCCATCTTTCCAAATCACCTTTCTAAAACATCTGTTCTTTGCAGGCTGCAGCTCTAAATCTACCCAGACTCCCTCTACATTCTGCTCCTCTCTTCTATGATACTGAACAGAATTCCTGCAATTTTTACTTCTTTTTCTGTCCTCTGGCATTTAAAGTTCTACTCCTGCCTCTCTAACAACCATCCCAAATTCTGTTAGCACAAGCACTTTTATTTCATGCCCTCTTGGCTGTGTGTCTGTGTGCTGCAGTATTGGTAGCACACAGCTCTTCTGCCTGTAATTTAAGGTATTATTTATTTTTCACCTTTTGAAGAGCTCTCTTTGGAAGGCCCATCTTCTTTCAAGTCCTTTTCCCTCTCTGCCTCTCTTCTTTCTGAGGAAGCCACCTTCTTTTTGCAGTGTCCAGCCAGCTTCTGAAAACTTGTGTCAGAAGTAAATGTCCACATGCCGTCCTGTTTACCTTGGCTGTGCTGTAATCATTTGATAATTTAAAGGTCTTTAAGGAGGAGAAATGGTATTTTATATATATATTTTTTTTAAATACAAAAAAGCCTTCTTGCTTTCTAGGTAATAAGAGACAGAATTCTTTTTTTATTACTGAAAATAAATCTCTGTACATATAAACAGGAGAGCCCATATGCACTCGTATGTACCCCATCTTACATATATGTATGTCCCAGCTGTGGAATGCAAGGTGAATATCTGTATCATAAAAATATTACTTACTGTCTCATTCAAAATGCTGATTTTAATCTATTGGGAAAAGTATAATACACTCAAGTGTGTGTTAGAAATAGTTTGTTGGTTTTTTAAATGCCCACAGCATCATAATATTTTCCTTCTTTAAGGTGCGTGATCCGTTGTCATTTAAAGGCACATAGCCTGGCCTAACTGATGTGTTTAATAACTATCATCTGTGTCCTTCTGACTAATAAATAGTTCTGTTTCCTGCTGTCAGAAATTGGAGTGAAATGCATGTGCATCGGAGAAAGAGAAAAATCAAATTCATCCCTCCTCAGACAATCAATCACAAGTGACAGGCCCTTTAACATACAATTTGTAGGGCACTGGAGTTTTAAAATGGGAACTGTCTGTAACATGTAGCTAGAAGCCTTTTGTGGCTTTAACGTTTGACAAAAGCACATCCACTGAACGGGGGAAGGAGGAGAGATCTAGTTGGAGAGACTTGAGGAAAATACTTTCTCCTCCAGCACCGTGTCCCTCTGTAAACCCAGACGTGGTAATAAGATGCTACATTCCTACGTCTGTGCCCAAAGCATGGCATTTTGTATTGCATTTATCCCATCCTTGGGTCCATGAGACTCATTTCTGTTTCCCCTGATGTGTTTGGGGGGTTTTTTAGCTCCCATGTTTAAAGCAAAGTGCCTGACAATGTGACTGATGTGGGCTGTGTGGCAGCTGATCCCTGTAAAATGCATCTTGCAAATATTTCTGTTCAACCCCAAGAAGAACTACAGCATGTGAAAATATAGTGACATAAGATATTGATTTTAATTTGAATTACAAAAAGAATCAGATAATTTAAGCCAACGGTTCTCTTGATTTTGATGTGTTTTAAGCAGAAATTAGAATTTATATTACATGGTGTCAGAAAGCTCTTAGCATTTATAAATGCTCACTTCTGCAAGTTAAAAATCCTGGTTCATAATTCCCACTCTGGGTCTTGCGAGGCACTTTTCAATCATTTCTCTCTGCTAATTTTGGTGTCACCCTCATTTCTTTTTAAAAGATTCATTTTGAGCAAATTTGTAAATGGCCCTGATGTGTTCTACAATTTAGTCAATTACTGTTTCAGCCTGCAAGCCTCCTGGGAAACGGAACATACATGGCCTGAAGGTACGAATTTCAATAATTGTTTCAGTAAAGTTAGATGGATTTGTAATGCTGTGTTCCACTTATTGAAATGTCAAATAAAACTGCACTTTCTTGAGCTCTGACAAGCTGATATTTTATTTTTTTTTTTGGTGAGGGTGGGAGAAGGATTCATCTGCTGGGTGTTGGCTGCGGTGTCTCTGTATGTACAGTTTTATTAAAAATGGAATTGCCTTTCTTTTTTTGCTTTTTAACCTCTATTAATAAAGGTTCCTTAATTTTAATATTCGGTTTAGCAACTAATGTCTGCCACCACTTCAAAGGAGTTTAACCAACCCCACCGGATTCATTTGATTTCAGTAATTTATCTAAGTGGGGAAGGCGCCGCAATGAAATTCTTTAAGGTTGTTTGATTCATTCCAGTGTGCTTATTGGTTCTGGAATCATACCCCTCTGGAAACGCAGAAGCCTGTGAGAATATCAAGTGATCAGTTAGTTTTTAAAATGAGAACAAATGGTGGGCACACCATCCCTTTCTTCTTCTGTATTATTTAACTTTATTTATCTTTACATCTTCAAGACAGTATATCGTAGCCCGCGAGTTACACAGCCCGCTAACCTACATACAGGCGAGACCTCCACCATCGGCATGCCTAGCAACAAGCTAATTAACCTTCCTAGTGAAATGAGAAATTCATGGCAAATTACAGGTTAATTAGAATAGTGTCCTCTGAACACAAACGACTGATAAAGATCCTTTCCCTGCCTGCAGGTAAATACGCGAGCAGGGTCTGCTAATAATAGCAGTTCGGCGGTCTCGGATTCCCTGCCAAGCAATAGGTAAGAGTCAAGAACTGGAGCCTGTGTTTTTTGGTTTTCTTTTCTTTTTCCTTTTCTTACACCAAAATGGATCTTTGTGCGTGGTAGTTACCACCGAGAAGCTTGATGGTGAATAACTTTTTCAATATGACTACTGGGCACGCAGGAGTGGAGTGGGGAAGAGGAAATTACCTTGATTCATGGATCTTGTTAGAGTCATACTGCTGGTTCTTTGGGAGAAGTATTTTCTGCTGAAAGAAATAAGTCTTTGCTGGGTATTTCAGATGGCTTTGTCCTTTTATAAAGCATTGAAATAGTGTTTATGGGTGAGCTGATTTGTTTTAGTTGATCTAATAATCGCTGTCTGCGACAAGGTCTTTGTGTTTAAGTCTTTGTTGGTCATCTCCTTCTAGGATTCTTTAAAAAAAAAAGAAAGAAATAATACCTAATTCAATAGCTTTATTATTGGGAGATAAGGCTTTTAAAAAATCTGAGCAGCTGAGGTACCCTGTTTCACACAGCTTCAGTGAAGTTTTGGAGTTCATCTCTTCTTTCAGATTCCAGTCCTGAATTCAAAACCCAAATTAAGATCCTAGAATGCAAGGGGAGACTTTTCCTTTTTCCCAGAGATCCGTTCTTTAAATAACGGAGCATAAAGTACCTCTTATGATGTCAACTGGTACAGGAAGGGGGTGCACTCAGTAGTGATGTTAAACCAAACCTAAATCCCACCCAAAAACTTGGGTAGTCTTAAAACTAAATAAGGAAACACAGGAGTAGAAATCTCTGGAGGTCCCTTTCAACTGAGATTATCCTATTATTCTAATAAATATATAATGTTATACTTATCAGTGCATCAGCACACTGCTCCCTCTTTGTGAGCATTTAAAATACCCCACAAAGTTGGCAGAGATGACTGTGATCAAGGATGCAGTCCTGTGGCATTAAGGATGTGGTCATGTGCCATTAAGGCTGCTCAGTTGGTGAAGTATGGTGGGGAGTTGCCTTTGCATGGAGGGGGTGATGTGCTGTGGTAACCTGAGGAGGAGGATGCTGCTACCCTGAATGGTCAGGGGTGGTGCTGCAGTGGGCAGCCCTGTTTGAGTACCACAAAGACCAGTTTGGATTTTCCCTTTAGTGGATTTGCTAATTGAAGAGATGAAAAATAAAAGAGTCAAGCCAATAGCTGGGTGAGTCTCCTCTGGTGACGTTTGCCCCCATCCCCTGGGGAGGATTCGCCGTGTCTTACAGCGATGAGGATCCTATCCAAGGCTCTTTAAAGAAAATAAATCTGACTGTCTTTATGACCTGCAGTCCTCCTGTATCGCTGAACTAAATAAAGCTGCCTTTCAGTACATCCTGTACTTTGAGCTTGTTCTTAAAGTGCATTGAAAATGAGGCTTCTAGAAGATTCTTGTCACCTTATTTGGTGGTTAATTGCCATTCCTTTTCCAAAACCTTCTGCACTATGAGTTTTGTTTTTGAAGTAATTGAAAGTCTCTCTTTGTTTCATGTTCACAAATTGTTAGTCATGAAAGATGACAAGATCAACTTATGTTTCCTTGGAAAACTTAATTTTTCTTTAAAGTAGTCGTGGGAACAAGAGGCCTATTAAAGAACAAAGCCACCAAATATGAAATCTGTGTTTTCACTGTTCTTGTTAATAATGATCTGTGATCAAGACACGTGCACATGCCTTTCAAGAATATATTATTTTGTACTTTTTTTTTTTTTAAACTTCAGTAATAAGAGCAGAATGTAGCTTTGAGATGAAGTTCTGCAGACACGCTGATGCCCAGGCAGTTTTCTGTGTTGGAGGGACAAGGATCAGAGTTTGTCAGGAGGAGAAGTGAAGTGGCATTTTGTGAGTGGGTGGAACTAGTTGGAAACCATTGATTTATCTCCATGCAGAACACACTAAGCTGATGGTTGAGGTTTGGGAAAGTGACACCATGGGTCACTTTGCATGATGTAAAGCTACTGGTACAGGAGTAGTTTCCCCTGTCAAATGACCTGGAACAGATGCAATTGGCATGCTGGGTACCCACCTTCAGTTTAGGCATGGCCCCAAGATGCCTCAGCCCAGAGTTGTGCTCACTGTGCTGCAGCCTACTGTGAGTTGAGGCAGTGAGGCATCTCCCATAGAGATCACTGAGGGACAGTGCTTTAAGGGGGGTTTAAACAAGGTGAGGCACCTGAAAACCAGACGTGAGCTTTATTCTCCTGTTGGTTTTTGAAACATCTGCACTGTGAGGGTCTTTTTTTCTTCTTTGAACTGACAAACAGTAAGTTGTGTCTCGAGGGGTAATACAGTCAGGTACCTAAAAAAGGGAGTTTGTAAAGGTGAAAAATATATTGATTTTCTTAAATGCTCATTGCTTTTCCATTTCTGTGGTCTGCAGCTTGAGCTGCTGTGGCGAACGTCAGCGCTGCTAAAGCTGAAGCTGTTCAGAATATGTAACCCTGAACTTCACCTGATGCCTTGTTGTTCCTTATGGTTTCACTTCAGCAGAGTGGCACAGCCATTAAAAATAATTGCCTCTCATTTCTTCCAGCTTAAGAAAGTCTTCTGCAGAGTTGAAGAAAATACTTGCAAATGGCCAGGTAGGTGCACTGAAATGAGTCTTGGCTCCGTGCGCGTCTCGTTACTGCCTAATACTGCGGTGATTGGCATAGCACAAAGAGGTGGAGAGATGCTTACTGCTCATTTAGCTGTAATGTGTTCTTTTAATACAGAACTGGAGGGACCATGAAAACCTTCATGATATGAATGAGATACGTGTCCCGATTCGCTTTGATTGGCATAGCAATTTGCTTCCCATTTCTCAAAACGTGCTAATCAGATTTAGCTCCAAATAGATTGAAGTACCTCACACGTGTTGCGCTGCCGCCACAATTTCAGGGAAGAAAGTTAATCAATTTTGAATAACTAAGTCAGCTGCTCAGTTGGAATGACCTTTGTAGTTTTTGGGGGGCTGCAGATTCTTAAATATTCCGCAGGCTCTTGCAAGGAGCTGCTGTGCTCTTTGGAATCACCCGATGTTGCAGCTTCTGAACAACAAACAGCAAAATAAAGCCAAAAAAAACCTCCCTCCAAAGTTGTAGAAAGCTGTTGTGTTACTTTTCTCTGCTCCAGGCATTCTGATTCTGGCACCCAGAAGTGAAAGGTTTAATGTAACAATTGATGGACAAGTGGATGTCCCGGATAAATGGAGCAATTGGTTCCTACCCGTTTTGAGCTGAATGTACAGGCAGGCTCGCAGTGGCATAATGACATTAAATATACCCCGTTAAATTAAACTACCTTCCAAGAAAGCTGGATTCTTCAGCAGCAACATAAATATGTTTTAATGTTTGTCATAGTGAAAGCCCTTTGATAGCCTTGGAGGCAGGCACCTGTCCGTTGTGATCAGGCTTGCCTATTAGGCTCTATTGACTGAGACATCTGTGTCACTGCAAATAAAAGACTCTTATTGATTTTCTTAACTGCTGTTCACTTCCCCTCCATGTTTCGAAGGCTGAAATCTTAATTATCTCAGATGCGTATTCAGTGCCTTCACACAATGACCTCTCCAAGCCTCATTGGCATTTCATGAATCAAGTAGTTGTAGTTGAGCGTGTCAAGAAGATAAAGGCTGGTCTTCATGCTTGTCCTTCAGTATCACCTGTAACATTGTGGTCTAATAGATGAGTGTGCCCCTCTAAAACGTGAGTCGAACGGCCCAGGATTGCAGCCTTGCCTCTTTGGCACTGAATCCTTTGAATACAGCTTGGGGATGTATTGTTGGGCTCCTCCGCGTGCCTTAGGTGCAGACACCATTTAACATGCACAGATCAGCAGACTTGGTAGTGTTTCAGAATTATAGCTAAACAGTGTGTTTCTCCAAAGAACTTAAATTTATGTATGCACCAGCAGCACGAGTTCTGAACTTTTAAAGTGAAGTTGATAATTACTCCAATAACACAGAATCATAGGGCTTGGAAGGGACCTCAAGAGATCACCAGGTCCAGCCCCCCCCCCCCCCGCCCCCAAATAACTATTGCTAATTTTTTTTTTGTTTTTAAGTAGAATTACTGAACCTGAGCAAAAGCCATCCTTTTGTGATGGGTCTGTGGGCTGCATTTGGCATTTTATTTGTCCTAAGTAATAGAAATTAGGATTTGGTGTCCCCTGTGATAGACTGTTATGAATTCCTTTCCTGCATTTTAGAATGATATAGAAGAACCAAAACTCTTACTACAGTATCATAAAATGTTACTTGAACCTATTTAAAAAAAAAGAGAAAATATAAGTTTTAATACTGATTTCTTCCACGTGTACTGGTAGGAGTTGCACTACTCAGTGTCAAGAGGAAATGCTTTGTGTTACACTGCATTGTGTTCTGCAAACCTGGTCTCCAATCTGTAACTGGAAACAGGTTTCTAGTTGTAACTTTCAACTCTTCCCCCTTTTGTGGGACTAAGTCACACTTAAATATGGGTTGGGTTGTTATTTTTTATTATTTTTTGGCAGTTTATGCTTTCAGGCATTCCTAATGGTATTCCTCTAGTAGTTTCCATTTAGGTTTAATAAGGAATTCATATTAATCATTAAAAGAAGGGGACATGATTCTTCAAGATAATCAAATATTGACAGGTTAGAAATAGCTTTCTGCCTGGGTTCATTGATATAGGTGATGCGATATAAATATTTATTTCTTTTCTGTCACTCAGAGTAAATGCCACCAATTGATTCAGCATTGATATAGTGTCAACAGTTCATAAGAAACATTTGACTGGCTCGTGTTTTCCGATTAGTCTCTGCTCTATAAAGTGGGATTTACTAAATCTCTTCAATTGTCTGCTCATAGAGTGTGACTGCTTTCTGAAACCATTATTGCTTCGATTCCAGAAGCAAAGGTATGGCTACAGGACTTTGCCTCTGTCAGGCCTCTACCTATCAAATAAGGATTAATTGAGCATTTTGGTTTTAATGATTTGCAAGAGATAGACACTGATTTCTTTCAAAATCAGCGCTGAGAAGCGAGGGGTGTTTTGTTTCCTGATCCGTAATTGAAGCCTGGTTTGCTCTTTCATTAATTCTGTTAATATTGGCATCCAATCAAACTTGCTTTAGCAGGTTTAATATTCCAGCCCGCCCTGTCGGGTTCATTGTTCCCAGGTTATCATTTTATGATTGAGAATCCAGTTTTCCCAGTAAAATAAATAAATCACCGCATGGTTTTGGCATCTTTATTTGAGCCAGTAAATCAGGCTTTATCTCTCTATCGGGTGCTGGCAGATCCTTGCTCCACTCCAGTCTTCCTCTCTTCACCCTGGGTTTCTGGTCACTCCTTTGTGCATAGAGACAAGATGCTGGGCTGGCATCACAGGACCGAGCTGCTCCCATCGCTGCCTCTTAGGAAGTGGTCTGGAGAAAATACTCTCCTTTAACCAGTTAGCAAAAAGCAGGAGGGGGGGGAAAGCAGCACAGAATTTGTGCCTCTGGTTCTGCTCAATTTGTTGCTCTTAACTTGTGTAGCTACAAAAAATGCTGCTTTTTTTCCCACCCGAGAAGCAAAGATACAAGTATGTTCAGAGCTTTGTGGATTCCTTTAATTTCTCTAAGAGTTTTGTTGATGTGAAGGTTGCTGTGAATGTAGGGGAGAGATGTTTGTTGTTACCTCAAAGACAGGAGAATTAAAGTCCTCCAGCTTAGAAGAGTAGAACTCCTTAAACACAGTATGTGCTTTAAATTAATGAGCAAAATTATGTTCAGAGCAAGGCATCCCGTATCCTTTCTTAATGTATTTCTAAAACCCATTCATGGATTCTTTTTCCATAGGAAGTCTTCCCCCCCCTTATTTGCTTTTTCTAATCACTGCAGTGAGCATGATGGCTTTGGGTGGCAAAATTGAATTGTCATTTTCATTGTAAACCTTGATATTGATACTTGAGTGGGCCATTTCACACCCTCTTGGGATACCTGGCCCAGGTTTAACTGCAAATGCGTAACGATATCAACCTCTGCTTTCAGTTATTTTGGATCTTCTCTGAAATTTTGGAGTATAAATTTTATTAAATATTCCATTTTCAGTTGGGAAGACATGCTGAGTATTAACTCTTCAGGGCATTTCAGCTTGTTACCATCACTTACTCATTCCAGTTGAAGCTGAGGGCAAAGTTCCTCTTATCTCCACTGACATCATATGAAAGTGGATGCTTAAACGCAGCTTAGTAACTGAAGGGCACGTGTCCCCACTGAATTTTAAAAGCCATTTCAGAAGTTGGATAAATGCAGATAGTTAGCTTATGGTGAGCTCTGTGTGGCTCTCACCATGGTGCTAGTGGTCCTTGAAATAGCTAATTTGAGGCTATCTCAGATGCGCTTACGTGATCTCTAATCACAGCGGTGATGGCAGGCCAGAGAAACCATTAAGTGGGGGGGTGTTTATGCCTTTTAACACACAAAAATGACAGAGCCTTTCAGCAGCCATGCCAACTAGTCTGAAATGTTTAGCTTGGTATCCCATCGAATGCAGATAGCTAATAGGAACAAGTTAATGGTTTGGTAGCGAATTCGTAGGAAAGTGTATTTTAAAAATGGGATTTGCCCAGACATTGACTATAACAGGCAACAGAGGAGGTCTTTTTGAAAGAGCAAATGCATGCAGCCCAGAAGTCACTCTCACTAAAATTCTTAATTTCAGGTGCTTAATGCATGTGCAGTCCAAACACGCCTGTAGTGATATTCTTTAATTACTTTTAATAGCTGTTTTAGCTGGAAGATCAGCATACCTGTATTTGTATGGGAGAAGGTTGAACACTTGTTTTAGAAGTGGTTTGCATTTGAATTGCTCATCCAGCAAGGTGATGTATAACAAGCTTTGGGGTCTTTCTGATACAGATTTTATCAGACTCCAGCATTTGCAATGTACAGTGCTGGTATCAGGCTTCTGCTTGAGATGCCATCGTATATGGAGAGTTGCCCTAGTGAGCAGAAGCATTGAGGCAATTAGTTGTGTATTCCAATGAAAATTCTTTTTATTCATAGCAGTTCAAGACTGTCTTTTTTTTTTTCCCAGACTATTTCCTTTATTTAAAAAGTATAGAAATTAAGTGCTCTGAAGCAACCCTACTGGCAGAACTGTCACTCAATTAGTATCAATTATGCTGATTCCAGAATAAATCATAAACTTTTCTCGCCGTACTTAAGATGACAGTTTTCTGTTGGATTGTTTCCATTCACCTCCAACTTTGGCTTTGGTTATGTGCTGTTCTGGAGACCCTTTTCCTATCAGTATCTGTGACCTGACCCTCTTGAGCTATATTATATCATTCCATTTTGACACCTTTTATCAAACTTTAATGAAATGACCCAGGCAAACAAATTGTCATTAAACTTTCCATCACTTTGTCCCTTGGTATCGTCTTTTATAAATTGGACAGCAAATGTTGTATTGATCTTCTCGTTCTTGCAGCTGAACTTGAAATGACCCAGACTGCTTGTTGTTTATGGCCTAGAGTTGCTTTTCCTTGACATTTCCATCCACAGCATGACATCTCTTTTGTTTTTCTTTCTTTTTTGTGGAGATGAATGAACAAGACATACGGTATCGAGACATCCTCGGTCATGGCAATGGAGGCACGGTCTACAAGTGAGTGTTGAATTTCACTTCAAATTTTTGAAAATACAAATTTAACAGCACCCTTTTTTTATTTTTTTTCTCCTCACTCCCCACCTCAACCTCCCACCCCATTCCTATTTGCAGCGGGATACAGGGATGCTGCTGCCCCTGTGCAGAGAAGATTATAAAAGAAATGCTTAATAGAAACTTTTTAAGGATTCTCTTTACATATTTACAAGGTATCTGCTTTTGGGTGCCGTGAGGGCTGGTGCATTTTTATTATCTTTTTAATACTTAGCTTTGAATCCCTCCAGGGTAACAAGTTAATGGTTCACAAGTGGAACTTGATGTGTCCTGAAGCATAATGAATTGCCTTCGGTATTTGCGATGCCATTATTCTTGCTGGCTTTACCACGCCCTTTGCTAGCCTGGTGCCCAGAATGACACCAGTGGGATGTGATGACACCAGCACTCTCAATTCCAAATTAGTAAATACCCCTTGCTCTGTTGCAGTGACTTCCCTCCCTTACGAGCAGCTTCACACCCAGGCTGATGAATATATTAAATGATAAACTCCCCTAAATTTTGGTAGTGAAGCTTATACCCTCCAGCCAGTATTAATTTTAATATTGTAAAGATTAGAATAGCAGACATAGAGTTTTCTCGACAGGAAAGTCTTTCTCATGCATAGTGCAAAGTTTAAACTACATAATGTAATATCTGGTACTTAATAGTCTGCAGTGGGGTATGAAAAATATTCCACTAGGAATTAAGAAATCTATACTTTGTAAGAAAGCCCTGAGGGAGTAATAAAGGTTTCCTCCAGAGAGCTATTTACCATATACAGTAACCCAGCATCCCATTACGACTTTGTTTATACCTTAGACATTTTAACTTTGATATTAACATACTATTTTTTTCTTAGTAAAATGTTTTAAAAGCTACGGTGCATTTGGTTTAGTTTCTAATTGGCTGCCAACATTGCAAAATGACTCTTCTTGCAGGAGGTTTAATGAAAACGAACTTTCAAAACCTTAAAGGAACAAATCCAGCCTTTGAGCTGGATTAACCTTCAGAAATCAGGTTAGCTGTGTAGATGGAATGTAGTTCGGAAACCTCGTTCATGCTCTTCTGTGGGAAGATTTTCCTAGACCAAGAAACTTGCAGAAGCAGTGTTGTTTTCTTACTTTATAAGAAGAAAGGTTTGAGAGTGTTGATATTTACAGCTCATTTGGTGACTTCATAATGTTCTATGATTTAGAGAAGCTTGCTTCTCTTCCCCTTCTATTGATGGAGGCTCCCAGAGAGGCTGCAGGTGGGAAAAGCACTGCAGAGGGTGGCCACATGCTTTGTCCCTGTGGAAGGCACTCAAGGGACAGTTGGTGACAAGGAATATCCTACAAAGAGAGGGAGGGAACTCGCATCTGTTGTTGTTACCTAATTCTGGGTCATTTTCTTTAAAGTAGCAGCTGAAGTAAGGAGCTGGCAATGCAGAATGTTGAGCAGTGTAAGAGTGACCATGATGGGTCCTACCGAAAGTCTCTCCCCATTACCCTGGACTTAATAGTGCCCAGAGTCTGAGGAATGTAAACCAAGGGGAGTGGACGTGTGCTTTGCTAATGGTTTTGTGCTGAAGATCTGCTGAACTTAATGTGTGTTTGTCAACTTGAGCCTACCCTGCTCGGAAGGGACAGCTCCACATGGTCTGTGCAACGACACAGCACATCTAGGTGTGGAAGGCACTATAAAATCATGGAATCATCTCTCTATTTTATAATGTTGCCAAATGCATAGTATGTATTCCCCATTTTGTAAAATTGACATGAGAAATGTGGGATAAAACACCGTATAAAGCCAAGCTTGCACTTGTTTGTTGTCTCTCTGTACTTCTGGACGTGGCTGCTTTGTGTTTAATGTTTTTACAAAAATCATGTTCTTGTGCAATAAATGCCACTTCAGTGGGAGTCTGCAGGAGTGATGGTGGAACAGAGATGCCACTGCTCAAGGTGCATAAGGTAACAGCACAGGAGGGAATGTGTTAGTACTTTCGGCACCTCCAGGGTGACTTGCTGCACTGTGTGGGCAGATGCTCTTACCCGCTTCATTAAGCGGTTGCTTGTTGCATTTGTCTGTAATTTGGGAAAGTAAAAAAATTTTACCTGAAAAACATGAACCCTCCTGTATATCTGGGAACCTCTTTTTTTTTTTTTTCCTTTTTCATTGCATTCATATTCTGAATTCACAGTTGCAGTGACTTTGCAGTATTTTCTCTAGTGTGAGCATCGTTCTGCGCTGCTCTGGGGAACGTGCCCCGTTCTCACATGTGTATATTTTACACATTCTTAAAGCTTGACTTTCTTAGTAATGCAAACCATGGCAGAATATGCATACAAAGTACGTTTTTTTTTTTTCCCCAAAACTGATCTCTAAACTCTGTGTTTCTCCCAGAACTTCCCTTCCCAGATAATTTTCTTGGGTTGGAGAGTTATACCAAGTTGCTCTTTCATCCCTGAAGAGCTGGTGGCTGCCATTGTTGCAGGGAGTCAACTGAGGTGATGTGCTTTGGACAAAGCACACAGAACTTCCTCCCTTGGGGAAAACCACCCCTTCACAAAGGGTTCTTCCTCACCCTAGGAGCATCTGAGCTACGCAAGCCAATAGGAAACTACAAAATGGAGTACTTACAGGTAGCTGGATTGCAGTAGTCATAGCAGCCCACCTATATTTTATTCCAGTAAATCAGTGAACATTTGTCAAATAAAATTAATTGCAGATGTTTGGCTGTTTTCCTGGTCCAGCATTCCACGCTGTGGGTTTGTTTCAGAAGAGGCTGTGTGTAGTATTGATCTGAGTCTAAAGAACGAGCGTGTCTGTGATGCCTTTTTTTTTCCCCCATCCCCTTTCTCTCTAGCTCTTTATACTAAGTCATATCCATTATGGCAATGATATATTATCAGCATTCAGCAAACAAGATAGCGTGTCGCAGGTCGCTGAGCAAAAATTTTCAGCCTCTCTTTCCATGTGAATTAACTACTATTGAAATAGTTTATTGAGATTGAAGTATTGATCACTTTTCATGCTAACCTTGGCTTAAGGGGGAGAGGGGAGGTGGTTTTTGTTCTCTTTGGAAGACGTTATGTTTAGTTAGAAAATGTATTTCATTTATTTGGGTTCTTTACAGCTGCAACTTTTTATTGCTTGGAGAAGAGGTATCTTAGCTTTATTTTTATGACAGTATAATTATACTTTAGAAATACACTTGATTACTGTGTGTAGCAAAATTGTTCCAGTATATTGGCTTGGCCAATATTGCTATACAAACAACTTTTCAGTCAATTGAGTCTGGTAAAAAATCAATACTTTATAGCAATATTTCTAGTGAGAACTTGCTGAATCTAAATGTTTTTCCTGTTCTAAAAAGAAGGGACTTTATAGTTGTTTGACTTCCTATTTTCCCCACACCTTTTGATACACTGCTTTCTTAATCAAGGAATTATAACAATTAGAGTTAGATACAGCAAAGCCAGTTAATTATTCTTGCTTTTTGATTGCTTGTGTATTGAATGATATGTGAGAGGATACAGCCAGTCCTAAACTGTATATTCAAATTGAATTTAGCATCAATCAGAAAGCAAGACTACTTCCAGTGGTGCATTGTGGGCAGTGTATACCCTGCCTTGAGTCAGGATTGTCAGGAAGGTGATGAAACCTGCCATGATAAAGACTAAAAGCACTTTAGTACATCTTTCCTCATCTTCCCTCATCGTTTACATCATTAATTGCTAATTCAGCTTTCCTTGGAGTAATATAAGTCAGGTTCTCTTGTCCCATATCAGTATGAATTTTTGGAGCTCTCAGCTGCCCTTATTTCCTGGAGATTTGCGCCTTTCCTGATGAGAGGGCTCAAAGATGGTTACACTGGTGGATGTACAACCTTCCAGCTCTGCAACAGACTTGCTAATTTTTTTTAATTAACATGTGTATAGAAGCTGGTGGGATGGAGAGTGCACAGTTCAGGCTGGTTCACAGCAGAAGGAAACACCTGCATACCAGTACCTTAACATTTTGGCTTGTGATGGGATGGATACAATCTGTCAGCCAGTCTCAGGAGTAGCTACGATAAATTATTTAGACCTAAAATCCTTAGTTGCATATAGTTTAAACCTTACTATTACAAAGTAGAGGTATTTCTCTCTGGCAAATAATTACTCCATGAAATCTCTCACATGGTATATCTAAAGTAGCACCAATTTCCTTCATTCCCATGTAAGCAAAACCAGTAATTTTCTCTTTATTTCATGCTTTTGCTTTGCAGTTGTAGCTAACAAGAAGCAAGATGTTCAAGGAGCTCTGTTCAGGGGATGGTGTTGCCTTATGTGTGCCTGGGATATCTCTCAAACGTGTGTTTGGCATGGTTTATAAATTTTGGGGTTCTGTTGGAGGAATCTTCAGCAGCCACAAGCTACAACGCTCTGCGTGCTGAAATAAACGTAAAGCCCCAATGATGCCCTAATTAATTTGTGAAGTTACCTAGTGTAGAGGGGAGAAAAGGCAGAATCACTCATCATCCTAGCAGAATGCTGTTCATCCAGACGGCTTCCCTTTCTGTTGAGTAGTTGGGAGAGAAGTGGCTGTTGATGATGTACCGCCCTGAAGAATGCTATAGCTGGGGAAAATGTGGGTAAATGCGGAAGCTTAATTTGTTTGAGCAATTTACTTGAGCAATTTTGCTGTTGGATGGAGTTGTATGTGGAAGCATATGCCTGTTTTCTTGATTCTCTATCTCTACCAACCTTGGGGTGCCCCATTAGCGCATTAAACGTAGCGCATGGCAAGACAGCTGGGAAGTCGCTGTCTCTTGCAAGACAGCCTGCAAACTGTGCCGTGCGAGCGTGGTGCAGATCCTCTAACACTGGCAGGGAAAAGCCTTGTCAGGGAGGAAGCTGGAGCAGCTTTAGCTGCGTTTGAGGGTGAGGAGGTGGAGGTGAGATGGTGGTGGCTTAGCCAGGGTTTATCAGTGCTTTGGCTCAGCGAGGTTCCCTGGTTTTGGGTTGTCCGATGGCTCTAACGCACAGCACTGGAGGGGCCCTTCTTGTGAGAGTCTCCCTGGTCCCCAGTTCTTAAGAAGCTTGGTTGCTGTTGGTAAGCCAGGCTGAATCTGAGCAGAGCTCTTGCTCTACTCTCTCCCTTCATTTCTGCTTTCTGTATGAATGTGCAATACAATGGCAGTAATTTGTGCCTCTGGAATACTCCTGTTCACAGATTATCACGGCCATTCCCCAGAGGAGGCTGGTGTCACCCTCCACACCTGGCAGCGTGTCGTGGACACAGAGAGGGACATGGTTTCCCTGAGGTAGCAAAGCAGAAGCAGGAGCAGAGCCCATCTCTGCAGGGTCCCATCCTTCCCAGGCAGGATCTATATGTTTAATACACATCCCCTGTCCTGGCCTGGTGCTTGTTGCAGCTCTGACAAAGGGAGTGCAGGCAGGTTTGGTGCTTTGCTTGGCATTAAATCTGTGGCCATGTGAAGTCTGAAAATCACACCTCCCTGGCATTCTCATGTTGCAGTTACAGAGGCCTTTTCCTTTATTTCCTTTCCCAAACCACAGTAGTTTTCTGTTTCTCTTCTTTTTAGTCACACTAAAAAGCCCTGGAACAGTAATAGCTGGGCTAAGTTAGAGATACCCCACCACAGTTCTGCATATTATCCCTGCAGTTTAAACAAGACTGACCAGTGATTGCTGTTTGCTTGTTTCCTTTGACCCCGGCTATCGCTCCCCTGCCTCATAAAATCTGTTATGCACAAAAGTGCATAAAATGAAGATAAAGTACCTCCTTCAAGTCTGACAAAAACCATTCCTTTGCAGAATGGGAGCTGCAGTGAAAGTAAATAAATGAACGGACAGCAATCACAGCCTAGTTGATGAAACTGTTCAATTAAAGCACAGGCATTTACATGGTGTAATTTCCCTAAATTGCCAATGAGCCCCTTTAGACACAACCAGTGTTCAAATTGATTTCAGCATTGATTTTGGCTGAAGCTGATAAATTTCTGCTTGTTAGTTAAAGTAATTTTGCAGAAGACTTTGTGCTGCAGTATTGAAGTGTTCATTTAGCTGATGGTTAAAAGAGGAGTTATTTACAGAGGGTTCTACTGTTGTTCTGAGATGGGACAATTCCCCGGTCATCTTTTTACTTTTAATTTTTAAGCTTCAGTATACAATCAATAGGTTATTGAAACTGATTAAAATGTATCCAGCCAGCTGCCTATGGCTGTTTAATTAGAAACTGGATGATTCTTAAATTAAAGCTGGTTTGGTTTGCATTGTATGCCCGTGGCTTGGGAGATTAAGGGAATAGTAATCCCAGAAATTTGAGCTTCTTGTTGTTCCCAGCCAGTGTGGTGGTGTGTGAGCACAGTGCAGCTTTGCTTTGCAGCTCACCCCGGCGTGGGCAGTATCCATCATCTGCTCCTTGGTTACAAATAACTCTCTCTGTGGTAGAGAACTGCTGGAATTTGCCAGAGCTGAGCTATGCCAAGCTCACCAGCACTGACTGCTCCCCGTCATGGAATACGTTTTTAAGTCATGCTTTTGCTCAGAGGAGTGAATTTGGGGTGATAAAGGGCAGAAGAGCATGTATTTGTCGGGGAGTGTTGTGTGTTTCAGACTCAATCTCTGCTTGGTGTCTCAGCCAAGAACAGCAGGTGTAACACTACCACCAGCAATGCTGACATTGATTCTTCCATTTCTTTTCACCCCACATTCTTTACAAATGCTAAAAATTACCTGCTCAGATGTACACTGACCATGGTAAGCTTATGCCATACCCAGCTCTGACATAGAACTGTACGTCACCACAGCTGTTTTAGTGACCATGGCAGTGCCAAAATCCTTTCAGCGTGTGGCCCATCATGCTGGTGTCTCAGCTCAGTCCTGTAGCAAACGGTGTGGTGTAACTAACCTCATGGTGTGTGTGGTCTCACCCTGCTCCTGCTTGAAGCTCAGCCGAAGGGAAATGCTCTTTCAGCTGTTACAGTGAATACCTAGAGGACTCTTTGCTGCTTGGTGGTTCTATTTGCTGCTGCTGGTCACTGCTGAGGTACTGAACAGCTCTGGTTCTCCTCCTTATGCTGTGAGAGCCGTGAACACGCCTCTTGTTAACAAATGGTCTGATAATGCAGAAAATCCACCTTTAAGTCTCCTTATGGAGACATGTTAGCATCTAAATTGCTGTCGCCAAAGGAAGTGACATTCAGGTGTCTTCCTAAAATTGTGATGGGTTTACTTCATGCTGTGTCAGGTAATGCCTGTCCGTGTCAGTCTGAACTTCCTGCTCTGCTGTCTTTTGTTCTTTCTGCTAGTTTAAAGCCAGCAGCTGAAATCCCTTGCTGTGTCCACAACCTCTCTGGGTTGGTTCCGTGGTGATGAGTGATGCGGTGTTGGGGATGGCCCCCTCGAGGGTGAACCGGCTCTGACTTTATTCCTTTCTGCCTGCACAGGTCTTTAAGGAATGGGGACTGAATGGCAGGGGAGTGGGGCAAGGAGAAACGCCTGTAATCCGGTTTGCAAAGGATGACCCTGAATGTTTGACTCTGGTGGAGAAGGAAGGCTTCTCTAAGTAGCAATCACTGTGAATAGTAGCAGGCTACAGCGTAAGAGATGAGGGATTCATTCTGCTGTGCTCAGGCTTGGATGCCAGAACTGCCTCTCTCCCACTGAGATGGGTTAACTGAGACGTTTTGCTATCCACTATTTTCTTTACACAGCTTCTAGTGCCAGTTTTTCTCTTTTAAAAAGTTTAAAATTTAGATAAAGTGTTTGTTTGGTTGGTTTTTCTAGTTTAACAACAAATCATTTTGCAATCAGAGCTCAAGCATCTGCAGTGGGATTTTAGATAGAGAGGAGGTTGGCGTAGATAGCTGTTTGAACTAGCACAGCCCCCATAAAAGCTTCTTTTTACAACTGCTGTGCACTTTGGATTTCCTGTGCTAACAGCCAGAGAGTCAGGCTAATGTCTTTGTCTATTGCAGGAGGCAACAACTGTCGAAGTGTTTATTTCTGAGGAACAATTTGAATCTGTTCCTTTAGATGGCCATCAGAGTACGTGACAATTCCATCATTAGACTGCCAGAGTCAGACCAGGAGCACGACAGAAGAGGAGTAAAGAGGGGGGAAAAAAGGAAAAATCAACAGTAAACCAAATCTGTGGGTGATTTGCAACATGTAGTTTGCAGCTGGTGACCGGCATGTCATCCTGCAATGCGTAACACTTAGAGTTGGATTCATTTACGTGACACTGACACAGTCCTGTTACTCTCAGGTGTTTCTTGTGGGGCAGGAAAATGTGTGGTTTGCCTTCGTTTGGTGCCCTTACAGCTCAAAGTGCTGCTTGCTTCTTGTGTTAACTTTGTAACTTGGAGGAGAGGCCTATGGCCTCTGTGTGTACGTGTGTTTTTGTTAGGAAGTGCTCTGCCTCGGCCCCAGGGGCCTTTTGTACAGGTTCCTGGGGGTGTCTGGGTGACTTGGTTGGTAGTTCAGCAGCACAGTGCCAGGGGTGGGCTGATACCAGTAGGGATGGGGCAGTGGGATGGTATTTGTGGTTCTTGTTGAGTGAAATGCCTTTGTGTTTCTCAGAGATGTGTCTGATGAATACTGTCCAGGGTGTGAAACACAAGGAATTGTATCCAGGAGAAAGGATCTGAAATTTTTACTCTCACTTTGATTTTATTAACTGAGGTTGCCACTTGGGAAGTTCACGCTGGCCATTAGGGCTGGAGCACTTCTCCTACAAAGCCAGGCAGAGAGAGCTGGGCTGGTTCAGCCTGGAGGAGAGAAGGCTGCAGGGAAACCTCTGAGCCCCTTCCAGTGCCCGAAGGGGCCCACAGGAAAGCTGGGCAGGACTGTTTGTAAGGACGTGGAGCAACGGGGTGAGGGGCAATTGGTTTAAACTAGAGCAGGGCAGGGTTAGATGAAACATTAGGAAGGAGTTCTTCACTCTGAGGGTGGTGAGACACTGGCACAGGTTGCCCAGAGAGGTGGTCAGTGCACCATCCATGACCATTCAAGGTCAGGCTTGATGAGGCTCTGAGCACCCTGATCTAGTTGGAGGTGTCCCTGCTCACTGCAGAGGGGTGGGACTAGATGGTTCTTGAAGGTCCCTTCCACCCTAGCACAGTCTGGGATTCTGTGATTAGGAAAAAGCCTCTTTGCAAGTGAGATGGTGCAGCACCCTAATGGGCAGGAGAGCAGCAAAGGTCTCCATCCTTGGGACGTGCAGCTCTAACCTGAGCTCATCCACTGCCACACTCCTGCTCTGAGAGTAGCGGGGGTTGGATTAAATGGGTGCAGAGGTCCCTTTCAACCACCCTTTTCATCTACTAAACACATTATTTAGTGGAATGATGCACCAATGCTTTGGGGGGAGCCATGAGAACTACAGCAGATGGGAGTTTGTGGCATTAGCCATGAGTTTCCCTGGTGCCTCAGCCAGAAGGGAGCACAGCACCCCTGTGTCCTGCAGCCCCCTCGCTGGCAGAACCGTCAGTACGTCATGTTGTCATATTTGCTGACGTTAGTTATATTTGCAGGAGCAGGAGGGACTGACTCATTGGCATAGCAGGCAGGTCATGGCTTTGCCTTGAATCATTTGGGCTTGTTGAGGAATGTCTTAGGGATTAGAAATTGTTTCTGTGGCCATTGAGGGGGTGGAAATAGGAAAATATATGCTGGTAGCTGGAGTAAACGGATGGGAAGCAGCATCTCCTGTGTGGGAGGCTGCAGCAGGCTCCTTCGGTGCTGCTTCCACGTCAGCATCAGCAGCATGATATAATTTCAATGAGTTTTTGCATTTGTGTTGAGTTTTCAGGTAACAGTAAACTCAACAGTAAGAAGTTATGGGATGTGTTGGGAAAAGCGGTTTGAGAAAGCTCAAGGACCTTTGCATCCTCAGGCTGTGCTGCTGTTGTGACTGTCCTTAAATCACTCATATGTGGGCAAATGTGTTACAATCACAGATCAGAAAGCAAATGGAATATTGTTGTTTCTCTTGAGTATGTGCACGTTGAAACCTGAAGTTAGTTGTGTGCTTACCCTGGAAGGAATGATACTGCAGTCACAGCGAGTAACGCAGCTCCCTGCTGTGCTCTTAGGTAAAATTTCTCACAGGGAGGATAGAAAATTGTTAGTCTCTGCAAGTTGGAAGAGGGAGGAATTTTTTGTTTGCCATCTAAGCTGTTTATTAAGAAGCTTGTGAGTGTTCTGTTTGGTTGGGTTGGTTTGTTCTGAACTGAATAGAAACTCACCACGTTCAGTGCTTGAATTTTTTTAGCAGTAAATATTATTCTGGGTTATGGTTTATTGCATAAAGAGGTTTGAGCCAAAGCATCTTGCACTTCTCTGGTTTTTTTGCATTAGACCTCAGGAAGAATCACAGAATCACCAGGTTGGAAAAGACCTTTAAGATCATTGTAGTCCAACCGTTCCTGTCCTATGCTAAACCATCTCCCTAAGTCCCTGATCCACCCATTTTTTGAACACATCTAGGGAAGGTGCCTCAACCCCCTCTCTGGGCAGCCTGTTCCAGACCCTGACAACTCTTTCAGTAAATTTTTTTTTATTAACACTGGACCCAAGCAGGCAACATGCAGTTCAGCTACTTCTTTCTCCCTTTTCTTTTTAACCCAGAAACCAGCTGCTTCTGATACTTCCATTTTTTAATTTGCTTTCCTGTAGAAACACATCTTATATATATATACAGGGGGGAGAGATGCCGAGGAGTTGGCAGCTCCCCCAAAGCCCTATTCTAGTTTTCCATGATATTGATTTTTATTTGCTGGAACACAGGGGATGCGCACGCCGTACTCCGCCGTCCATCAGAAGTTTCTCCAGCTTAGCCAGAGGGTTTTGTTCAAGCAGAGTGAACACTTGCTCCCATCATCTTTCTTATTCCCAGAATAACCCAGCTCTTGCCACAGAGCTGGGCAGGCTGTGCTCCCTGAGGGGCATTCTTGGTTTTTGGAGTTGGAGACAAAGTTATGCTAAAGGACTTGGGTCCCTTCGGGGCTTTAAATGTCAAGGGAGATGGTTCATAGTCAAGGTTAATAAAATATTTGACACAACTGTGCCAGTCTTGCTTAGAAGCTGTTCGTTGTAATAGATGTATGGGGCTCGGAATAATGAACCCCTGGGAATGCGAAGGAAGAGATTTAAATTTCTTTTCCCCGGTGGGAATGTTTCCAAGTCGGCAGCGGATGAAGCCTGCCTCTCCTTTCATTGCATGGTGGTGGCTTTAAGCCATCTCTCTGCATTGCTCCCAGGAGACCTTCCTAGGAGGAGATGTCAGCTGTGTCCTGCATCTCGTTACTGCAGCGTGACAGGCAGGGGGGAGGAACACCCACCAAAACTCTCCTTTTTCCCCCCATCCACTTTCCACCTTTCTTGCTGGTTTTCCCCTCTTTTCTCAGAGCTCCTGCCATGCTTTCCACAGCACTGCCTCTTGCTTTTTTGTTCTGAGGAGGTCTGAAAGTTGGTACTTTCTTCTCTCCATCCTCCCTGAAGATTTCTTCCTCCTTCTGTGAAATCTGTAACAGCAATTTTGAGAGAGTTACCAGTCTGAGCTATTAGAACGTAGTTTTACCTCAACAGCAATCTCTTAACTTGGTCCCTGCACCAAATGCTGCTAACCTTTAGCGGTGGGCTTCTTTCTACGTCCTGTTCATCACCTTTCTTCTTATCTGGTGATTGAATTATTAATAAAACTCAAGAGCAGAGTTTGTCCCATGTCTGTATTGGATGCACAAACTAAAATACACTTCTGAGCATCCAGAAAGAGCAGTTTGCTCACACAGTTTTCTGGGAAAATTAGTATGAATTCTTTCTTTGGATATATTCTGAGGCTAAAATGCAATTTTTCAACTGCTCACTGTGAAGATGCCACCAGAGATAACTTTTAACATATCTACAACTTTTTTTTTGGTACTACCTTGTCTTGCAGACACACCGCTGCTGTATTCAGTCATTGATGAATTTGGCCTTGATGAATTACAGTTGTGTCACCTTGTAAGATTGGTATCCCAAAATGCATTTCTGAACTCTGCTTTTTTTAAAAAAAATAATATCTTTAATCATTATCTTCAGCCTAAAAAATAGTTGCTGTGGCTGTGATAGATGGCAACTGTTGATTGTAAAATAAATTCACACATCAGTGGGGTCCAGAGTGCTGGAACAACACATTCTTTATGTGCAGAAATTGGGCACAAAGTTATTTAGCCAATTGCTGATACGTTTATCTTTCCACTGTTTTACTAAATCCTGGGCCAGTATTTTCCAACATGTATTTGAGAGCGTTTTTCAGCGTGGAGAAAGTTTTTCCTAATGTGGTTATTGATCTCATAGTGCTGCCACTCGTTGAAATAATAGAACATCCCATTGGTGGTAGGTGCAATTCTCCAACTAACCTGGGTGGGATCTAGACCAGGTCCTGCATGGGAATACACTGAATTTGTCCCAGTATCTGGTAGGGTTTTCCCCTCCAGAGAGTGAAAATAGCAGCTTGTGCCATGGCATTTGGCTTGAAATCCCCTTTAACTGAGGCAGGGAAGGGAAATGCACGTTGGAACTGGCAAATTGCAACAAAACTTAACTAATAACATTTATATTTTTAGTAGTTGATGCTGGCATCAAGTGGTCAAAGTGGCTTCTTAAGCTTCTGATTGCAGAGGTCGGGTCTCTGTGTCGCTTTGATTTCTCCTGGATGAGAGAGGTTCATAGCCACGTGGTGTGTTCTCAGCGGCTGTCGGAGCTTCTGCAGTGGGTCAGAAGCAAAAAACACCAACAAAAATGAGTGGAGAACATGAACTTGTTTCATCAGAGCTGGTTCCAGCAAGGGGTGAAACTTTGCATGTGGTGAAACAGAGTTTGCCTCGGATATTTTGCATTTCAATGCGTGTGATTTCTGTTCCTGCACTTGTCTTTGGTTCAGCTGCCATTTAGCAATTAAGCCCCCGCTTTCCCCCATAGATAATGTCCACTTGCCTTTCCTATTGATGCTCAAACACATCCCCAGCAAGGGGAGTTGCTGTGTTTTATTAGACAACATCATTTGCTTACCACCCTGAAACACACAGCGTGTCAGAGGAACCTTTTGCTCTTTGCTGCTTTGCCCTGTCTGACAGTCTGGTTCTACACCAGTGAGTTTGTTTACTGACTTTTGGGAGTGACACTGAAATGTGAGAGAGTTGACCCTTGAGATCAGCCTTCCCCTTACTCATAGAGTATGAATATTCACAGACTTACTGCACAAGAAGTATGTTTTCCTTCATGCTGTGGGGTGATTTTTTTTTAGCGCATCCTTCTGAAGCTCCATGAAGGTACAAAGTCTTCAGGCTTTAGCTGACTGTGTACCCAAAATGATCAATTCCAACTTAGAGCTCTATGTAATATCTAACAAAAACGTTTTCCCTACACACTCATTGGAACAGGTAATTACTGTAGCAACTACAGGCTAATTTGAAGTGTTAGCTGTTAATTAAAACACTAGAGAGGTGTAGGGTTGTCTTTTGGTGTAACCAAAGCTCCTATTCAAACTTCATTAATCACTTTACAGTTATTGTGTTGGGGAAGGTCAGGACGATGGAGATGCTGGATCAGCCTGGAGTAAACAAATTCCTTTCCTCCCAGGTAGTATGGCATTTGCAGAGCCACCGGACACGCTGTACCCATGGGCATGGTATCTCCTTTGTGATCCAATTCTCAGCGATAATTAAATGTTAAATTGGTACTGTCAGTGCTCTGTAAACCAAACCAGGTATCTGCCCTCTGCTGGAAATTTAACCCAAACTTCCACGGATGAATTAGCGTGCATCATAATTAAATAATCAAGTCTTCCCTTTTAATTCACTTGGAAACAGGAGATCTCTCTTATGGAAAAAAGATCAGCTTTCCTGACAAGCTAATTAAGTTGCCAAACTGTCCGGCACAGTACATATTAAGCTAACAGACGCTAAGCATGCTATCTCAACCTGTTCATTTTCTTATCATTTCTGCTGATCTTAAGTCCATAATGTTTTGCCACTGTTGATTCATCCATAGTTACAGCAGAGTTCATTTACTCTGTTGGATTCATTGATTATGCATCCGGCTACCAGTCTGTCAGAGCTTCCTCTGATGATTCTGCTTTTTGCCTCATCTCCTGGTATTAAGTAACTCTGATTTGGGGGATGCCTTTTTAAGCCCTATTAGTTCCTAAAAGCCAGTGCCACTCGGTTACATAAATGTTTTATCTCTGAGTTATTAAATTAAGGTGAAGTTTTTAGAAACTTCCAAGCTATTAACAGAAATTACAGAAGCTCTCACGGTTATAAATAAGATTAAGCACCCATCTCACCCAGTACTGCATATGATTTTTGCATGCAAGGAAAAAAAACCAAACCCAAACTATTAAAGCTTTTCTTCTTCAGTAATAATTGCTAGAGGTATCTAGTGGTAAAATATTATAATTCTTTAAAGTTAGTGCCACATATATGACATTACTGTGCATAGTATCATAAATCAGTGTGAGACAATAAAACTAGTGAAGAGGAAAACCTTTAATGGTTTTGTTTTCATGCAAAATTACATCGGATTTCTAGTTGAGGGGTTGTTTTCTTTCACCTGCCTTTTCCTTTTCTTACGAGTTCATGGTTAGGAACGCACGAGTCATCGTTAAATAGCCAATTAGAAATGTTTGTCTTCAGATATTAAGCCAAACTGCTCTTGAAATACTGTGGAAAATTATGTTGGTCACACGTGAGCATTAACAATAACGCATTCTGACCTGCTACACGCTCCTGCACATGTTAAATACCAATGCAGAAAGTTCATTTCTCTATTATTTTCTGTGGGTCCTCAGGTCATGATAAAGAATCAGTTGTTACTTGTTTTACTTGGCTTTAATTGATAGAGCTGCCTATCTCACTCTTTACCACTGAAAATACCCTAAGGAGTGGCTAACTGGCACAATAAACCTTGTTTTACACGAAGATTTTGAATAATGGATGTGTTGTTATTTCATTTCATTGAAAGAAAATGGTAAAGTGCATAAATTCATACTTAAAAGTTTGCTGTTAATGGAGTACAAAAGCCTTTGACGTGGAGATTTTGTATAAAACATGCAGATGCTAAAAAAAAACCCCCTGCTTAATGGCTTGATTGGAACTATATAGCCTTTTGATCAATTGTTTCCATGAGTCTTGCTTTAGAAACACGGTATCAAATGGGTTTACAGTAAAATGTATTCGCTCCAAGTCATTTTTCTGTGAAATTAGTGTATGTACATGTTGCACATATGTATAGAGGTAATTTTATGTGATCTCAAGTTATTTAATTTTTTCCCTCATGCAGGGCATATCACGTCCCTAGTGGAAAAATACTAGCAGTAAAGGTAAGATATTACAGTAATTTTCTTTCTCTCCATTCTTTCTTGACCTCGGTTTCCTTCCCCTCCCTCTGATCGTTAGAGCTCAATTTGTTTTATCGCATTCAAGTCCACATTGTTTATGCAGGAAACCAACTCCAGCCCATAAATTTAGTAAATCCAAGTGAGCACAGAGTTCCCAGAGTCCTGGTTTTGGCCGTTGGGAACAGCCTGGTATCACATGTGGGGACTGCCCCGTCCTCACGTGGGGTTTGTGTGGATGATGCGTCCAGGTGCAGATGCGGTTTGTGTCTCTCCTGTACCTGGCAAAGATGCTGCCACATCATCCCAAACCCCAGGGTGACATGAATGGGGATGGAAAGGTCACAGGGTGGCAGCTTGTCCCTTTCTTTAACACCAAACTGTCCCCAAGGGCATCTTGGCATCTCTTCAGCAGTCTCTGCAACGTCATTTTTAAATAAAGATAATTTCCTGATTTTGAGGGGATAATACTCTGTTTTCCTCAGTAGTTTTGTGGGTTGCTTTATTTATTTTAATGTCCCACACTCTATTCATTTTTATCCAGCTGATTTGGTGTTGTATTTCCCTCGGTAGTGTTCTTTCCTGTGTAGCTGTAGTGTTGTGTGGTCAGACAAGCACCCATCTTGTCTGACAGTTCAGTTAAAACTGTTGTAAGCTCCTCGTGTGGCCAGCTCTCTCATGGAATTTGTTAAACGAGATGAAATGTGTAAATGAAATTATTAATACAGGTAAGGGCTGTAAAATGTTTGAGTACCAGTTTTAATTAAATTTTGATAAAGGAATGCATTGGAAAAGGTACAAAGTAGGAGAGACTCTAGGAAAACAAATTAATTGTTGCATTCATACAATTCCAATTAATACTTTGGGACCTAAAAAGAAAGGTATATTTTACAAGCATAATTTAGGGAATAATTGCTTAGAAAACTGTAAATTGGTGATTTTGTCTCATTTCTTCTTTTCTGCTCTCTTTAATCATTAAATTCTGGTGTAACTGAGTTAAAGGATGGGGGGAGGGAGGTGAGCAAGAGGAGTGATAGGGGCTGGTTGCTGGACCAGAATTGGTGTTAAACGGGATTTAAAGATGTGAGATTATACTGAGGCTTCAAATGAAGCATTTCTGTTTCCCAGGCAGTGTTTCCCTGTATGGGTAACTTTCAGATTTGGGCTCAGATTATCTCGTCTTTCCAATCCAAAATGATTTATCAGAAGCAGATTCTGTCCAAGTCTTGGCTTTAGTGAGTGTCTCATAAATAAATCCCTTCACCCCACTAGGAGGAAATTCTTTTGGATTATGTGGAATTCAAATACCACTTGATGAAAAAGTTTTTGAAAAAAATAGTTTAGACAAAGACCTTTCAAGTGAGATCCATCATTCCTAAACCTGCAGGTGAGCAGTTAGAGTAAGACAGGAGTTCTCTGTGTTGTAGTAGGCACAGAAGCACAGAAGATTTAATAATAAAACCTATTTTTTATGACAGCTTTTAGTACAAAACTAGAAAAGGTCTTCCCTTGAATGCTGAGGTGGTGTAAGGATGCTGCTTCTCCCTTTTACCCAGCACATTGCTTCCTCAAATAATCTTTCCCAAGCTCTACGGCGAGCATCTTCTGTGCTGGCATTGCTGCTCCCGACCCGTGGGGCTGCAGGTGCCTGCTGGAGCTGCCTGGAGAGGAGGTGGAGCACGAGCAAATTCACCCAGGCAGGAAGGGAAATGAGTTCACCCTTTGCAAGGTTAATTGAAATCACCTCCCTGTGGCAAAAAGAACCCTTTTCCCCCAGCAGTTTCACCTCCTTGTTTCCCTTAGAGTCAACGGCTTTGGGGGAGGTCCTGGTGGATAATTAGCATCCTGAAGGTCTGGGAAACTGGATTCTCTTCTAGATGCTACTCATGGAGGTCCTGTCATTCTCATTTTGTATATATATATATTTTAGTGTGATTTCAGAAGAAATACTGCATCTACACGTGTGTATTATTGCAGCTTAAAATAACGTGTTCACAAGCTGGATGTCAGGAAACCTGCTAGTATAGCAATTGTGGCTTGCTGGGATAGGAAAGGGAGTGAATACATCCATGTCTTGGCATATCCAGAAATAAAAAGAAGGTATCAGCATCTTGACAGGATCATCACGAGGATTAAGTGTTGTGGTAGAGGATTGTCATGCTAACAGCGACATCGCTGGGTGGGTTTGGGAGACCAAAGTTCTTTTTTGGGGTGATTTTTTGAGGATAATATACAGATTTGATAGGACAAGATAAAACTCTGAAAACCTGTTGAGTAAAATGCTTGCAGGTAGTAGATGATCTTCCAGATGTATTGATCAGGGAGACAAATCAATGCTGGTACCTATGTTGTAGACCAAAGCTATGTCTTTGTGTATTTTACATAAACTTTACAGCTGGATAGTGTGCAGAGGATTTAATAGCTTTTACTAAAGTAACTTTTTTCTAATTAGAGGGAAAAATCCAAATGAAAAGCTTGAGCGTGCAGTGGCTGATTGCCATTCAGCTGCTTTTACTTTCTCCTGCTCTTAAGCTAGCATTTAAATGGACCATTTGATTAATCATTTGTATACTGACTATAATACTCCCAAATTTCCTTTGAGTTGTACATACTGTAAAAGACAATTATGTCGCCACAGATTAAATAAGTGAATTAAAACAGAATAGCAGCTTAATTTGACCTGTGATTTTGCTCTCGTTCCCTTTAGTGGAACGTATGCCACTCCAGCAAATAGATGAAGTCATCCATGACAGCTTGTGATGAATTGCCGTATTTATACTGTATATTTTAATAGCCTCACACTAATTTAAATTGAGCACAGAGTAAATTATAATTCAGTCACTTGACTGCTTGTATTTAACTTGACAACTCATCCTTATTTGTCCTGGAGGGTGTAGTGGAGAGCAGAGGAAATGTGCTCAGGTATTCCTCCTTTAAAAATTAACCCTTTTCCCTTGAAATGTTGGGGATGTTGAGTTCATGTATGACACAAGCATGAGGAGTGATTTCAGGAGTGCTGGATTTTAAGCAGGAACCCAATAAGGAAGAGGCACAGGAGTGCTTGGAGCCCCTTGCTGAATCCCAGAGGGCTGCTGTGCCATTTAAATTTAAAAAAGAAAATTTAAAATGCTCCCCCTGACTAGGATCCTTCTCCAGCCCTACCTGCAGGGCATCATTTTGACTGGGTTTGAATTTGGGGCTGGTACTGGAGGCTCTCAGTGCCCCGGCCACCCGGGTTACCCCTGATCTAATCTCTAGACAGGTGTTCACCCGCATCCCTGTGGCTTGTCAGCCCTGGCAGGCCTGTGGCTGGGGACTGCTGGTCAACAGCAACCTGCTGGGTTCCTCTATCCCAACAGCTCTTTAAAAAGAAAAGAGGAAAAAATGGTTTCTGTGCTCCAAAACAAGTAAATAGTGTGTGTGTCGGTGCAATCCCCAGCACAGTGACAGGCTGAGCAGAGAATGGATGAGAGCGGCCCTGAGGAGGACTTGGGGGTGCTGATCGATGACAAGCTCAGCGTGAGCTGGCAGTGTGCGCTGGCAGCTCAGAAGGCCAACCGTGCCCTGGGCCGCATCAAGAGCAGCGTGGCCAACAGGTCAAGGGAGGGGGATTCTGCCCTCTACTCTGCTTCCTGACCCCCCCCTGGAGTGCTGTGTCCAGCTCTGGGGTCCCCAGGACAGGAAAGACATAGAGCTGCTGGAGCGAGTCCAGAGGAGGCCATGGAGATGACCAAGGGGCTGGAGCACCACTCCTATGAAGCCAGGCTGGGAGAGCTGGGCTGGTTCAGCCAGAAGAAGAGAAGGCTGCGGGGTGACCGAATTACAGCATACCGACATTTAAGGGTTCCTACAGGGAAGTGGGAGAAGGACTGGTCACCCAGGAGAGCAGGGACAGGACAAGGGGCAATGGTTTCAAGCTGGAAGAGGGCAGGAGTAGGTTAGACATTAGGAAGGAATTCTTTAATCTGAGGGCAGTGAGGCCCTGGCACAGGGTGCCCAGAGGGGCTGTGGGATCCCCTGGATCCCTGGCAGGGTTCAAGGCCGGGTTGGATGGGGCTTTGGGCACCCTGGTCTAGTGAGGGTGTCCCTGCCCATGGCAGGGGTTTGGAACTAGATGGTCGTTTAGGTCCCTCCCAAACCAAAGCGTTCTGTGATTCTGTGATTGTTGTTGACTTCTGGTGCAAGCCTGTCAACAAACTCTGCTCCCACATGTACTGAACAGCGTGGTATGAACTCAGAGCATGTCATTCCATGCCTGGTGAATTCAGTTTCACACCTCGGTAATTATGTGAAAATTCTGGGGTTTTTTTGGCTGCCAAGTTCTTTCTAAAGGTGCTGTTTTGGAAAAGTTTAATGGCTAATACTGATCTCCTTCACTTACCTGTGTTACAGTTGTGGAAGTTGGAGCCAAGTTGTTATTCCTGGCTTTGTCCTTGGTAGCAGTGGGGTTGAGGAGGTTGGATTTTCCTGGCTCTAACAATACCCCAGCCCATGCCTTCCACCAGCAGCTCACATAGGCTTAAAACTTTGCTTCACCCCTACAAACCTCACTTTCTAACCGTGCTTGGAGATGTTACACATAAGGACCATGACCATGGAGACTACAAATGCAGATTAAGGCAGTGCTGCATAGATTTTACTCTTTTGCCCCCATTTAAGCACTGTAATGAGCGTAAGGCTCCTCCAGCCTTGACAGAGGGCTGTCTCTCATGTGCTTCTAAGTCATGCAAGCCATGCACGTGTAGGTGGAAGAAAACACTTTAGTACAATCAATATGCAGAGAAAGTGAGACAGTTCTCTCCTCACTTATTTCCTGCTGACATACGCTTACCATCCCCTTGCAGTACGCTTCTACACGTGTTGCAACTCTGTAGTATCTTGAACACTCGTAGATGGGGCAGCTCTGCTTTTCCTGCTTGTCTTCACTATTAGAATGCAGGGTCTGTATGTAATTATAGTTAATGCAAATCAGCCAGAGACCTTTCTTCATGCCAGGTCTTGGTTGATTGGATGTCAGCAATGTATTTGACACTGATCACGCTAACTAGTCATTGTTGGGGTCGGTGAAGCCCTCACAGTGAACGAGGCTGGGAAATTTCTCACTGGGAGGAGAATTTGGGGAGAGAAAATTTAATTTTTGACAAGATTAAACTCTCTTAATATTCAAAGGGTGGAACTGATGGGAGCCCAGCAAATTATTGTAAGTTTTTCATGCTGGAAAAAATGTAAGTGAATATTGTTGGCAAATGATTATTGATCTAGACAAGTGTGTTAAACGTTTCTTGGCAGCCCTGTATTACACTTACAATTTAGTTTAGTGACAGCTTTTATAAATAACCCTAAAGCAAACTCTTGATAGAAACAGGTTATCGCTTTTTCTTCTAGACAGGTTTTGATACTGTAAACTGCATGTGCTTGGAAATGGCTTCTCTGCGTTTTGTTTCGTCAGCAGTACGTGCAGCCTGGAATATCTGTTCTGCTCCTTCTGCTGATTGTCTGGATTTTGTTTCCCTTTAGCTTAAAGGATTAAACTGTGAAATACTGTGTGGTAGCCAGCTGAGCCAAGCTGAATGCATTTAAAGTCCATTTTGGTTTATGTTTACTTAATAAGTAAGTGTGCAGTTCTTGAAATGATCATGGTAAAAAATTGTTTGTAAAAGTTGACTTTGAGTGGTCCTGTTGGAACCAGCATCTTTATTGAGAAGGTCTGTCCTGAAAGTCTCCTGAAAACTCATAACACCAGTCGCTGCATCATCCCACCTTCGCTGCAGCACTTCGTACTTCAGTTGTGGTTAGCAGCCTGGCTCACAGCGATGAGGAACGTGGGTGGGTGTGGATGAAGAAGCAGCAGATAACAAGGAGGAATGGCTTTAAGCTGAAGGAGGGAAGGCTTGGGTGAGGTGCTAGGAAGAAATCCTTCCCCGTGCATGTGGGGAGCACTGGGGTGGGGTGTCCAGAGAGGCTGGGGCTGCCCCTGGATGCCTGGTAGGGATCACTACCATCTGCATTTTTTCCTCCATATTTAAAAGATTTCCATGTTTCATATAAATATAGAACATTAGGAGTTTATATGAGTAAGGGTGTAAATATTAAAGAAACTGAATTGGTAAGAGTGGATGGAGAAGAATCGGTGCTGGGCAGGAGAGGAGGCAGCAGTCGTGAGCAGGAGCTGGGAGGTGATCCTGCTTTGGGTGAATAAGCAGCTCCGAGTTACCCACCCTGCTCTTCACGTGACACCTGAGGCATGTGTTCAGGTCTCTTGGTGAAATGGCCAAACCACAAACCTTACAACATTTCAGAGGTAAAATTGGCTGTAAAAATTATTTTGCTTCCAACCGGCTTTGAGAGTATCTAAGCCTGTCCTTTCATTCCCTCGATGGGCTCATCACTCTGTTAAAATACTCCTCCCACCTTCTCCTCTCATTCCTTTCCTCACATAAGGATAATTAATACATAGGTCTTGTGGGGTTTATTTTTCATCATTCACTTTTTCTAACCCTTGTTTGTATTTTAGGTCATACCCTTAGATATAACACTGGAACTCCAGAAGCAAATAATGTCGGAGTTAGAAATTCTCTATAAGGTATATAAATTCCCTTATTTTAATGACTCTTACTTATTTTAAAATTTGCTGTCAGGAGATTATAAGTTTCTCTTTTTTTTTTTTCCTTTCTTTTTCCAGTGTGACTCGTCATATATCATAGGATTTTATGGTGCTTTTTTTGTAGAAAACAGGATTTCGTTGTGTACAGAGTTCATGGATGGTGAGTTGTGCGTCTAACGCGCCTTTGGTGGCGAAGCCTCTCAATCATATAAAGGCTTGCTCTTCCAGGACAGGGCAAAATGCAGTAGTATGACTTGAAAATGTAAAGCTAATAACTTTGCAGGTAGGATTTTTTTTTTAAAATGCTATTTATCTAAAAAAAGCCCAGGTTGGCTTGGGATTGTGTTACATTCTCCATGGTGTGCTGTATTTTCCCCGAGTGTAACTTCGCTTACTTTTATTGAAAATGTAAATAGAACAGAAATAAATGCTAGCTTAATTTGTAGTTTGATATTTGAGTCTTCCATACAATCTGTCCTCGCTGACAAAACAGCTGTTCCTCACTTTTACTGTTTTGATAGCCAAACCAGATTTTCTTTTAAAGAAATCTATTAACCCAATGTCCTATGTGTTTGCCGTGGAAATCGTCTCTTAATTGCAAGACGAGGAGTTATTTCCTAACACAGCTGTTGAGCAGAATTTCTTTTGGAGTGTACTCTTGTTTCTCCCAATATGATGCTTCAAACCAACAGCATCCCCTTCCCCACAAGCTGATGCTACTGTCATTATGGAGATGCTTGGAAATCTTGGAGTATTCCAGCAATTCCTACCCGTTGCTGTGTGTCTCTTTGCGAGGGTGGCTCGTGACAGGTGCTGTCCCCTTGTGTCTTGTGCACAAGAAGAACCCCCTTCTCAGCATTCAACTTTTAACATCAACTTTTAACATCACCTTGTTCTTACAAACAACAGTCTATTAGTGGATGCCCCATCCCTGGAGGTGTTCAAGGCCAGGTTGGATGGGGCCCTGGGCAACCTTGTGTAGCTCCAGGCCTGGAGGTTGGTGTCCCTGCCTGTGGCAGGGAGGTTGAAGCTCTGTGATCCTTGGGGTCCCTTCCAACCCAGACCAGTCTGGGATTCTATGATTACTCTCTCCAGGATTTTCTTATGAGCTGGCATTTTATGCCCCATCCAGGTTTTTCCAGAAAGGTTCAGTGAAGCTGGGTATAAAGTAAGGATCTTGCAGATAATTTACTGTGGAGGGAAGGCTTTCTGGCAGGAATGATTTCCAAAGCCAAATGTGTACCATTAAGCACCACTGAGTAGCTTCTTTCTTTCTGATGGGGACCACAGATAAAGCCCTTTAGGGTTTTATGGTGCATTTTGTTTTCTCCCTGTTAAAACTGTCTGTTATTACTGTTATTTCTCTCCTTTCACACTTATCACCTCCATCCCAGGGATCGCTGTGCCCCACTTCCAAGTATGAAATTTCAGAGCCCTGGGACAGGCTGCCCAGGGGGTGTGGAGTCTCCTTCTCTGGAGATGTTCCAGCCCTGTCTGGACACCGACCTGTGTGCCCTGTCCTAGGGACCCTGCTTTGGCAGGGGCTTGGACCTGATGGGCTCTGGAGGTCCCTTCCAACCCCTGTGATTCTGTGATGAGTGTTCTCTGAGATTTTCCAAAGCCCACAAATTTCATTCTTTGCTGTTCCCATGCTGTGTGGCCATCAGCCATCTCCATTCTGTCCTTGCAGTTGCACTCAGACTTACAGGCCTGCGTTAAGCAGTAGTCACACGCAATAAGGAAACATCTGCTCATCCCAAAACGTGCATCTGCCTAGAGTATGTACACTCCTAATCCAGAGATTTCTAAAAATGATGGGCATAAATGCTTGCAGTTCTCAATTCTTGTCTGAAAATGTTTAAGCCTTCAGGGTAAGCATCCCTCATGATGTTGCCCAACGATGGTGTTTACTGACCATGCACAAATTACTTGGAATTTTACTGGAGATGACCTCTGGTCTGCCTCATGTTGTGCTCTCCTTCTGGCAGAAAGCAACAGCGATCATTTAAAGGAAGAGTGAAATGCAAATAAAGGGACATTGCCCTTTTTTTTTTTTTCCTCCAGACCTTTAATTTTGATGTATAAGGATGCAAGTAAAGATAAGGGAAAATACTTTCTCATCCTGCAGATGAACATCTTTAACCCTGACAAATTTTTAGCCCTTTTAGCTGTCTTAAGCCAGGTAATAATATTTCCTAAATCCATATCCCATGACTCTACCCAATTGTATCCTGTACCGTAACACAAAACATAGGTACTTCCTTTATGAATTACCTAGATACAGCTGAATCTGCATCCCTTGGGATGCTCAGGACTTGGGGGAACACGGAGGGAGATGGGGCACATGTTGTACCATGTCAATTCTTTCCTGGCACCTGCAAGCAGGAAAAAGCCAAGTGACTCCAGGTCTGCAAATATTAAACACGGGGCTTGAACTGAACTGGATCACCCCCCTCCTGCCAGTTGATCTTTAATGTCATCAGAGATGTGAAATGAGACTCTCTAATCTCTGCCCTTGTATAGCTATAACAGAGATGATGTCCTTTTAAATAAAGATGGTGAAAGGTGTTATTGCCTTTTACTTACCCTGTTGCCTCTTTTCCTTGAAACCACTGACCGCCCACTAAACTCCCCTGAACCCACACTTCTTGCTGCCTTTATCAGACTGTACCTACATGTCTACACATAGATTTGGGAGCTAACAACATATATTTGGATTTTGAAATGTTTGTCTGCTAGAGAATTTTTTCTCCATAGAAACATGTCAGATTTCCCTGCTTATTTGGAAACAAAAATAGAAGAAAAAGATCCTTTTCTTAATTTTTTCAGGCACCCTATTCCTCATGACATCTGTAAGAGCCAGACTTAGCACTTTGGTGTATGGAAATAGGTCTTTTTTTGTCCCCAATTTAAGGATAAATGTGTAAGTTTTGACAGAGCCCACCTGCTTTATGTTTGACTTTTGTAGCAAGTAGTAGATGCCTGTGTTGTTCCATTCTCTTATTTCTATTAAATATCTGTACATTTACTTTTAAACCTGAAATTCCTTTAATGCCTTGGGAATGCAGGTGGTTTATTGAAAGATTAAACTTCCTGAACAAATGGTGGTACCAGGGGTCTGCAATCAGTGAAGACAAATCTGACAGTAGCAAGGATGAGAAAAATGAGAGAGGAAAACCAGCCATCACCACACCCCCAGTCATTGAAATAAGAATATAAGAACCGTTGTGTGATTAGGCTGGAGACTGGAGGAGGGGTCTGGTGCTGCCTTTGGATTGCAGCATTTCAGAACAAATGGCTTTTCCCTTTAAAACCTGAGCCATAAGCCAAGGACAAGGTGTAGTTTTCTTAATTGCTGAGCATTGGCCTAACTCTTTTTCCCACTGGTGTCATCAGTAAAGTCCCTGTGCTGCACTGAGAGCAGAGTTAGAGCAGCACTGAGCTCTTCTGAGCACCTCAAGCCTTGAATAACACAAGCTAGGTGTAATATGCTCTGCCTGTAATTTGCTTGTCCCTTGGGGGTTCAGGGGGAGACTCAGGCTTCTTGCTTTCCCCATGGACATAGGATGCTGGCTGGACAGGGTTCTGCCACACAGAAAGCTTTCTAATAGGAGTTTTGGTGCTGCAAGCAAAAATAAGTAACATGGGTGAAAAGAGACCTGAGTTGCTGGCTTATGTGTTTGTTCAGAGCTTGAGAGATTGTTTTAAGGGCAGTTATTTCTGATGCAGTTATTGTTGTACCATTGATGGTGTTTTTATTAATAGCCAAGGCTTGGAAAACCCTTGTGACTTCAAATCTAGGGCAGTATTTCACTTTGTATTGCCTAAGCACGTTTTGTTTCTCTCTGCAGGGGGTTCTTTGGATGTTTATAGAAAAATTCCAGAACATGTGCTGGGAAGAATAGCAGTAGCTGTAAGTACTCTTTTCCTTTCGTCTTTTCACTTTGGATTGTGCCTGTAAACTGGATTTGAATGTGCCTGTGTCCCCTTGGGACACTGGGGCAGCTCCAGGAGCCACGTCCTCATTTTGTCTGTGGAGAGGGTCGTTCCTATCCTGCTTTTTCTAACCATCATGTGTGCACAAGGATGCTGAGGTTAAGGTAGCCTTCCCTGTGGATAAAAACACATGAGTTGGCAGAGGGTCAAGAGGTGTAGAAGAATGGGATAAACTGAGTAGAATAAGGTATGGGGGGAAAGCATGAACTTGCTGGAGAACTGTGTGGTCATGTCTCTTTGTCTCAGCCCTTGTACAATGGGGCAGTCCTCTTCATCACCTTCATTTAGCCTTTAAGTCCTTTTGTGCTTTATGACTCCTTTAAAAGTGATTCAGAAACCCTGTCCTAGCTGCTGTGGTGATCCCTCATCCCCTGCTTCCCCTGTGTAATTTCCATTCTACCTGTCCTCATTTTGTGCAAAGTAACTCAATTAGATCTGCTTCCCAGGTTGGAAAATCAAGTCAGTTCCTGTTATCACAGTGCAGCGGCTGAATGTGTGTTCTGTCTTCCCCTGGGCAAATGGGCTCCTTGCGGCAGATAGAGGAGCCTGAAGGTTTTATTTGGCACAAGCTGGACCCAATAAAGGCTGCTTGGGGCCAGGCTGTGCTCTCCCTCTAGTGCTGGACCCTTCACCTATGAGCAGTCATGGTTGAAAAGCTAATGGGGGTCGTTTTAGGGGGGGTGAGCAGGGAGATGGTCTGTGATCTAGGAAGAGCTCTCAGTCCTCGATGTCTACTCAGTTTGGTAGCAAGGTGATGATAGTGGGATCCTTAGGGCACCCAGTAGCCTGCCATTGCATCTCAGCAGGTTTCCTTGACTTGGTGTTGCTAGAAATTCATGACATATGGTGGAAAACTCAAGTTACAGAATATACAGCAACAGAAAAATTTAAAAAATAAAGAAGGTTCTGTATTTTGCCCCAGCTGAACACAGGGGAAGTGACCAGTGTCTCCATGGATCTCACAAGGGAGAGCGAGGCTACTAAACAATTGCTAAATAGAAGGAATACTTTGATAACTTGAGCAGTTTAAAGCATAACAGTTATTCTATCATGTGCCATTTAATTAAGTGCTGGGTTTTCACATTCATTATACATCAAGCTGACAATTTAAATCCTTTAATCCAACACAGGCAGCTATTTAGTCTCTGTTCATTGTAATTCACAGCTCTACTTTCTCTTAATTTGTGTGGCCTGCCCAGGGTGATGAACATCCTTCTCTGATGCTGTTTCCTCTAAGTAGCTTCAAATCTGCTCATTATATAGCCTAGCAGTTTCTTATGGAATTTGAATGCTTTTCACCTTTTAGTTCAGACTAAAAACGTTTCATCTCTTCTTCCCTATGGAGCAATGGATGATAAGTTGTTCGCGGTGTCCTCATGTTCCTGACGCTAAATAGGATGATGTGTCTAGTGTAATAATACCAGGATGGGCCTTCAAGGCATTTCTTCAGATGCTTTTTCCTTCTTTTCCTTATCCTACTTCAGTTTGTGTACTCCACACATCCGTGCTGACTCCCCCTGCTCACTTTTGTCTCTCCTCTCCCCCCAGCTTGGTATTCTGCCGGTGTTCGCTTCCAAGTTTTCCACTTCTCCCTAATGGTGATGCTTCAGCCCCACCTTTTATGTCTTGAGATAGACTTTTTGGGTTCACCTGCAGGGTCGCCTCGTTACAGATCGGTTAGTTAGTGAGTGTGACTCCCTGACATGGCTGGTGAGCTGATACTTAACTTTTCCTAGTTATTTTATTTGCTGCTTTAGCAGCCTGTACCGTGCCCGCTGCCATGTGGGGGGTCAGTAGAGAGGTGAGCGAAGCAGTGGGCGCCTTCAGGGAAGGAGCTTGCCCCTTTCTCCTGCTTCTCCATAACAGAAGGTGTGCGCTGAGGCTGAACCAGCACTGGCAGCATCCTCTGCTCAGGTGCTGAATAGACTTGTTGGAGGGAGGCTCTGAAAGGAAAGCCTTTGTTTTCTCTACCATTTATCAGTGGCAGCAGGAATGGCTCCTTTAAGTCCTCACAAATGCCTGCCCTGCATCTTGGTGTCTGACGTTTCATAGAGCCCAGTAGCACGTTTTGGGGGCTGGGGCACCTTTCTGCCAAGTACAGTGCACAGAGACACTGTAATCCCCACCCTGAACAGCTTGGGAGGATTACCCAAAGCCAGGAGGATTTCTGTTCATGTGCTGACGACGAGGAGAATGTCAAACAAAAGCTGGAGCTTGCATGGATGGATTCTGCAGACAAAATCTGGAGCTTCCATAGTCTTTTTCCCTAGTCTGTATGTTTTCTTTCTACCTGCCTTGCACCATGTACACAGAGTCATTTGTCTTTTATTCTCCCGAGACATGTACAATGCATTAGTCTATTGAAGCTGCTTAATAATACGTGTGACCTGCACATCTGTTAATTAGAATACCCTTTTGTTGTGTGTGTAGAAGTTTTTAAGTGAACCCACTTCCAAAGGAAAATGCTACAGGCGTTTATAGACACTTAGCAGCACCCCAGCATTCCTCTCGCTCCCGACTTGATGGTTTTCTTGTTACATGAATTTAATCATCATGAAAAATGGGGGATTGGCATCCCTTAAACAGGCTTGTCCTGCTCGCAGCACGAAACGTGGAGGAAATTCCAGCTACTCTAGAACAAGGTCTGTGTCCGCTCGACGCGGCACAGCAAAGGGAGCACGTTGCCCCTACGTCCTGCTTGCTCGATTAAACCCGAAGTCGTACTCAAGGTCGTTTCCTTGCACTTGTTCATCTCCACAGGCTGGAGCTGAGCTCCCAGAGACACGTCCCTTTCTCAGCAGCCCTGGCTCTGTAGCCAAAAGGGCAGGTCTACGTTGCTACTCATTTCCTTGAAACACTGCTATAAATACTTAAGATTCCTCCAGTGAGCTGCTCGATGGGCATGAAAGATGCTTTCTCCTGCTCTCCCCTCCCAATTAGGCTTCCTCATGACTTGGCAGGAACCAGAGGAGAGTTTTGTTTGCTGAGACAATCACACATTGGCTCATGATATATTTTTTTGGATGCCAACCCTTGCCTGCTGGGAATTAAACTGGATATCACAGTGTCAAATACAATACATATGTGTGTATATATATATATATATATATATATAGTCTTTGCACCATAGTGGCATTTGGCATTCTTGTTTCCTGTTGAAGAAGTGATCACCATTAATTGTGATGGACAATCAGTGTTCAGGCTGGAATAGTAGGGATGTATTGCCAAGTGCAATACTTGTCTCCCTTAGTTATTTTTTGGGGAAGAGGAGGGTGGACAGGAGGTTTGAGGCTGAAAGACACAATGCTGAGAATAAAGTATGGTGGTGAAAAGAAATCCTTAGGGGAGGAAGACATTGTGTGGGGCTTGAGGAGAGGATAAAGCAGTACAAGGGAGGTAGAGTTTGCTGAGACGTGGGTCCCCAAGTCCTCTCACTTCATCATAAAATTCATCCTGGTTGCCTAGATGAGTCAGTGCCAAAAAGAAGGGGAAATCTCTCTTCATCCCCGTGTTCTTTATCCATGTGAAGGGCTGGTGTGTTTTTCCAAAGGAGAAGCATATCTAGGGAACCCCAAAGCGATGTTGCGGTCACTCCTGTTTTCATAGTGCTGGGTACTTATTTGGGTCTGGCGGTGGAAAATCTATTCTACCTTTGCTTGCCACTTCACACATTTATTTTCACTTCAATTTCCGAAGCAGTGACATTGTGCACTGTATTTTGAGTGCTAATGTTGATTGAAGTTCTCCCTGAAAGGATGTGCACTTGAACTGTCAAGAGAGTGAGTGATTGACAGCAGGTAGAAGTACTTTTTGTGTCAAGGCTTTGTCAAGTCATTGTTGTAAAACCTACTTTACTGAATACCAATAATTCCTGCTAGATGTTCAATCAAAAGATACTCTCTTCCAGCACCATTTTAGACTAATATTTAATATTTAAGAGTCCTCCCCTGGTAGGCAAATGTAAGGTAAGTGAATAACGGTGCTTTACACTAGGTCAGTCCATTTGGGGAGCTCCTGTGTGTGTTTTTGCAGCCCAGGATAAAAGGAAAAACTTTCTCCTTCCTTTATACAATGATGCAGAGAGAATTTAAATGTGAGGATTTGTGGTTTACTGTGTCTTTTCTAACTGCTTATTCAGCACGTGTGCCATCGTAAAGATGTTTCATAACTCACAGCTGTTGATTTATTCCGCCCCCCCCAGCAAATATTCCATTTTTTCCTATGAGTGAGTGCTTGAGAAGAAATTAAGCCATTTTATAAAGATTATGTTAAATCTGTTTAATAATCAAAGCAGGTTACTACCCTCAAGCTTGCTTTTAGGAAGCCTGGACTGTTCCAACCCTTTTATTGAATATTTTTGCATCGATACTTTTTCTTTTACTTTTTTCTCCCCCCCTCTTGTCAAAATGCTGTGTAAGCAGAATTCCCCCAGTTGGATTTTTGAAAGGCCAGCTCGAACAAGGCTGCACCACTGGGCATGTGGATTTTGACTAAGGCCTTTTGTTACAGGTAATTACCATTGGAGGCTGTGAGGCAGTTGGGTATGGAGTGTGAGGAGGAATTGCCACCTAGAGTAATTTACTGGGGGTCCAGAATCATTATTCGCTTTACAAAGGACATTCAGATTCCGTTGATGTTGGTTTTGGTTACAGAATAAATATTAAAATTAGCTTCTAATCCAATAGGAAGGCTGAAAATGACTGTGCCCTCTGCTTTCAGCCTGTATAATATTCCTAGTGCTTCTGCTTGATCACTGGAACAGAAGTAATTTCATTCTGGTCTACTTGGACAATGAAAAGACTGTAATTGTTTTGTCTGAAAAACTCACACAACTTTACAAACCTCAGAAATGCTTTATTGTTCTGGAGATGCTGAAGGAGAGCAGCTTAGGGAAACAAATGGAATGGCATCCCTGAGATGGAAACTTTGTCAGAAAAGACTTGCTCTAAAAATAGAGCGTGGCCAGCAGGTCACAGGAGGGGATCCTCCCCCTCTGCTCTGCCCTGGTCAGACCCCACCTGAGTCTTGTGTCCAGTTCTGGGCTCCCTGATATAAAAAGCCAGGGATCTCCTGGAGAGAGTCCAGAGGAGGCTACGGAGATGATGAAGGGCCTGGAGCATCTCCCCTATGAGGAAAGGCTGAGAGAGCTGGGGCTGTTCAACCTGGAGTAAAGAAGCCTGAGAGGGGATCTGGTCAGTGGTTATCAATATCTGGGTTGCTTTTCTTGCAAAAAGACAAATCATTGTACACTTGGTCTTTCATGATTTTTAACACCCCAGCGAAGAGAGGTGGCCTAAAAAGACACTGAAATGCCTCCAGGGATTCAGTAGAACCCTGAACTCAACATATAGATCCTAGGAAGAAGTTTATTCATGTTTCTTAACTTGTTGCTGCATAGTCTGCAGCGGGTTTCCACCTGGGGTTCATCTGCACCCTGCAGTCCTTGGAAGGGATGGCGTGTCCTGGTTCCGTTCTCGGGTCTTTAATGCCTCTTTCCAGCTGGGATGTGCAGTGTCTCTTACTGGGAATCCTTAATACCTGTTGTTGCTTTTTCTTTTAAATTCAGGTTGTGAAAGGCCTTACCTATTTATGGAGTCTAAAGATTTTACACAGAGGTGAGTAACAGATGTTTTCTGGCTTCTGATGAAATACCATATTATTTTATTTTAACAACACTTTCTGCAGAGACCATAGACCACCCTAACGTCTGGTTTGATTCCAGTAATGCAGAATGAATCTGACTCATTAGCCTTGCAGGTTTTCTGATAAAATATTTTTACTGTTCTCTTTTACTTCCCTCCCTCCTCCCCTACAAAGAAAAAGGCTGAGGAGAGAAATTAGTTTTATAGAGATTTAGATGCTCAGGGTTGCAAACAGGTGGAAAAATCAGCAAGGAAAAATCAGATGTTTGACTAGTATTGAGAAGATAGATAATGAATTTTCTTATGTACTTCAGCAATCTCATGTGACAGCCACAAGTCTCAGATCTCTAAAAATGCAGCCTCCTGTCCTCTAACGTGCTCATGAATAATTAAAAAACCTTTAAACCTGCTTGGACATAAGCCACTTTGTAGTTTTGCTATTGAGTCTCCTTCTTGAAGCTAATCTCTGTTGTAATTTTTTTAACTTTCGATTTATTTCATGCTTTCTAAGGCTGATTTTGTTAAAATTTTGTCTGTTGTGATAAGTTAATTCAGATTTACTAGAACTTTCAAAACCAACTGAAAACACTTGAAAGAACAAAGAAGCCCTTCCCTCTACACCACCTCTCCCCGCTCCCCCTTCCACCCCAAAAAAAAAAAGATGGGGTGGAAGAGAAACTCATTACATTTATAATGTTTCTAAAGTGTCTGAAAGTAACTGCTCTGGTTCCTAATGTTGCTAACAATACTGTTTAATTTAACCCATCTGCTCGCTCAGCCCGTGTGCACAGTTGGAGGGTGCAGTAACCGGCATCGTTTGTGATTGAAAGAAAAGTGTCAAGTACAAAGACACATAGAAAACTTTAGGTTGCAAAGCAAATAGGTAAGACCCTTTCTTCTGGGGTGCCTGGTTTTGGAGCAGCTGTGAGGTGTAGGTGTGAGGGTCTGGTGGGGTGCTGAGCAATGCCTGGGTGAGGAGCACGGCGTCCTGGTAAAATCAGTGCGAGGAGTCAGGCACCTCTGGAGAGTCATCCAGAAATCTGTGCACTGAGTGGGGAGAGCAAGCTAATAGGAAACACTAATTACTAGTACGTATTGAGGTCCTGCCCCTCCTCAGAGCTTATGCTGTCCTCAGGCTTTTGCAGAGGGTTTTTTTTTTGTAGCAGAGGAGGAGATTGATGCTCTCTTTGTGGCATGGCCCAGCAAGCTGCTGTGCAAGAGGACATCAGCTCTAATTCCTCCTCGGTTTCACAGCACCTTCTTCCTGGGAGATTGCACTGACAGCAGAGCACGAGCGCTCTCCTGGGTGGGAGAAAGAGGACTGCGGCCAGAAGAGTGAGTAGAGATCAAGTAAGGACCTGGCTTTGTTACCCCTGATTAGAGGGCGAGTGAAATGCGAAAGCTGCTGGTGTATTTGACCCTCAGCTGTCGCTGGATTAAAAGAACAGAAATAAACCAGAGTCCTTGGCTAGCTTGGTGCAGGCACAGGTTACCAGGGAGGCTTGGTTTAAACATTTCACCTACTAGCCTGAATGTTGCCAGATGCAGAGCTTTGTCAGCTCCATCCCCTACAGAGAGAGGACAAACAGTCTAGATACTAGAGTTGCCAGAGCAGTTGGATGAATAGATACAGGAGAAAAGGTAGCTGGGGCATCCCCGGCTGGGTATCACTCTGACTGGGCTGCACAGTCTATGCCACACTTTTGTAAGGCCCAAAAAGAAAAAAGCAGATTTGAAATCTATATTCATTTGAAATTTTTGACTTAAAATTCTACTGAGTGTGATACAGAGAGAGCATCATGGTCAGGCATAAAGCTATAGCATTTTATTCTTATACTGCTCTAAGTTTAGAACCTGGGTCTGATTTTTGCTTTGCTGGTAAAACCCAATCTCCCCTTCTGCATGGGTTTCATCGACTTGATTGAAGAGCAGCTCTGAGTTTTTGATGAATTATGTATGGTCCTTGCTGTGGTCTGAAGAAAAGCACAGAAACTGATTTTTCATCACACTTCAGATTTTTTCCTGGCCTTGGTCTGTTGCTGGATTGACCCAGGTGAGAGCAGCAGTGCCAAACGCCATGGAGGGGGAATGAGCATCCCAAGGTTCAGCAGAGTTTCCTCAAGGGATTAGTTTTCAGTGTTATTCTGTGTGCCTGTTTTTTAAAATACAGAAAATAACATCTGCACTTCTACATCTTAGAACTGGGTATGGAGTGATACGGATGCAAGGAAGATGTTGGTTTCTCAAAGTAATCTCCTTCAGCTAGTTTTAATGCATCTGAGGTAAAGGAAAGAAAACGTAACCCTGACTTCCTTGCTGTCACATGTAGAGCAGACTGTGCAGGAGGCTGGGGTAGGCTAAGAAGTCAAGAATTTCCACCGCCGTGCTAACGAAGGGGGAGAAGCAATCCTGGTGAAGAAGCTGCACGGTGCAGTGCAGCAGCCACCGGTTTGTGCCTACAGCCTGTGGATTAAAGCCAAGGAAACAAACAATGAGCAAGTCTTTTATTCCAGATCAGACATTGCAGCAAATATTACAGCTTAACTTCAAAACAAACCTTGCAACTAATGAGGTGATAGCCGTGCATATTAATAAACCCCAAGCTGTAGTCGTAGTCATCACACCCACATCAAACGTAAACATAAGATTAACACCTACCCCACTTCTTTGGAAGATGTGAGAATGTCCCAATGATAAGTGTGCTCTTTTCCCCAGAGGATAAGAAGTAGAAATGGAAGGGTAATGAGAAATTAACTTAGATTTAAAACAGAATTAGCAATTAAACAAGTCTAATCATGTACAAAGTCAAAGTTTGTATAAAGACAAACCAAAATCTGTTAAGTTCAAGAATAAGTATAGACCGTGTGCATTTTATCTGCTACGGGTTTTCTGTTCACACCTCCTTATGAAAGGAGATGTCTGAAATAAATGTTACCTGCTTGTGTTTAATTGTACTGAGCTGTGTTTGTGCTCCTGACTGTGTGCTGGGGGCCGGGATGCAGTGCAGGTTCAGGGGGATCTAGGCTGTAAATGGGCATTGGGAGTTTTTGGGAGTGTTTTCTGGTCTGTGGTGTGCGAGGTTCAGCTCACTGGAGTCGGGCAGGTGCCGCTTGATAGGGACGTGCACTGGTGCAAGGTGGATGACGAGTTGTCCTGACTTCTCCACACTGGCTCCAGTTTGCTGAGGATTTCACCAGAGGTGTCCAGGCAGTATGTTTCCCTTCCCCCTTTTTGGTCTTGTGAGAAATAACCAGCATTAATGAAGCATTTTGATCATCAACTGGTGTGTCATGTCCATCTCTACAATGACATCACCCCATCAAATGAAGCACAGAGATGCCAGGGAGTATGTATGTGTGCATGTGCATACACATACTTGTGTGTGTGTGTACATGGGTATAGTTAAACACATCTGTACATGCTCGTGGACCACTTAGGCTTACTTTAGAAAAAAAAAATCCTGGCCTCTAGAAAAAGCATGATGAGGGGGTCATGGGGGCAAGAAAATATTCTTCCAGCAGCTTCACTTTAAGAGTAACGTTCTGCGAGCTGTCAGCAGCTAAAATTGTGCTTTTGTATCTCTTGTCTCCTCTGAACCTGGCCTGCTGTGGGGTTGTATTTTTAAAAGACGGAAAAAGTCAAGAGAGAACTTTTAAAAATCCTCTGGTTTTGTGTTGGGTTGGGGTTTTCTTCCCTGCAATCATTAATCTGTTTGCTTTTCAATGCAATGAGATGACTGAAATGTTTGGTGTTCGAAAAGCCAACCCTCTGACAGTTCTGTTTACTGGTAAGTAAGAGCTTGGAGGTCCCATTTATTTGCAGAGAGGTGAAACGACTTAGGCAGATACATCACGAAGAGGACTTGTTCATCCTCTGTAATGATGCTTCATAGAAATCATTTGTATTAAGCAAGCACTGGTAATGGGAGCATAATGACCCCTTTTGGCTCTTGTTTAAATTCTTTCACTTCTAAACAGTAATATTAATCACAAGCAGATGGTGCAGAACATTATTTATGCACATTTGTTTTCCAAAAACAAAAAATGTTTAACCCATTAACTGAAGTGGTTTATGAAACCAAAAGGCTAATTTACTGAGTGGGTGATTTTTTTTCTCCCCGCTTCCAACATGAGATATTTTGCCGAGTGACATTTTTTTGTCTGGGATTGTCACTTCCTTTTTTATTCTTGAGGAAACCAACACAATGGTTGGAATTCAGAGTATTTGTTTAAATCTCCTGGTTTTGGTGATGTTTAAATTCTTCTGCAAGGACAGGTAGTGTTTGTTCCAAGTGGTGCTTGTCTGGTGAAGCTTGCTGGGTAGAGTTCCCAGCCTGCGTAGGCTGATCCCCAGTTGCCTTTTTTTTTTTCCCCTTTGAGGACTTTGAGGGGCAGGATTTCAGGATCAAGTCACACTTAATGACTGACAGATGCTTTTTTTTTTTTAAATTATGTTGATGTACTTTCACATCCCACATAGTAGTGGGGAAGGAGACATCACAGAATGACAGAATTGTAAGGGTTGGAAGGGACCTCAAGAGATAATAGGGTCCAACCCCCAATGAGAGATGGGTTCTGCAGATCCCTGGTGACACGAAGCAAGGGCTGGAGAGAGCCTTGGCTCTTCCTTGATGGGAGCTGGGCATCCCTGATGAGACAGGGAGGAATGTGACACAGTGGTTTCCTCTGGTGGGACGTGTTATGGGAAGAAGGACTTGGAGAGCATCCTGCCCTTTCCTCGCAACTTGGGAGGTGGTGGAATCCATCTAGAAAGAAAATTTGGCTACGTGCATTGTTCCTTAGAGCTTCTCTCTGCCTTCCCAGGCTTTTTGTTCTACTGGGAGTGGAAGCCTTTTTGTATTGCTAAAGAATAAAGCAATTGATCTGGTCTCGATGCCACCAGCCCGTTTCCAGCCGTACCACACCAAAACGTTCCTCTTGTCCATTGGGTTGTTAATTAATTTTGTCACAATCAAAACCAAGGGGCTCTTGTTATACCACAGGTTTCTTTTAAAAGCAGTAGCACTGTGGACAGCTGGATTCGGGGTGCGGGGTGTCAGTGTTTCCTGCACCTGCAATTGCATCTGCTGCTTGGTTTGTTAGAACTCAGCAGAAGCCTGGTAACAAGGTAGCTCTGGGGCTGTGGTGTTTTTAGAAAGGAGATTAAACAGGTTTACTCACTGTTCTACTCAGGACAGAGCCAGCCGAGGTGCTCAGGGTGTCTTGGTAGGTTTAGCAAAGTCACTTGATGCGAGAGGGGAGAGTGTTGCGAAGCGAGTTGGCACCAGCGAGTATTTGGGTCTCCCTGAAGTTTGAGTTAGAAAACATGTTCCTAAAATTATGTTGGGAAGTTGTGGGGGACTCTGTGCCTGTGTGGGTTGCTCTGTAGCAGTGTTTTGTCTCACAGGTAGGTAAAAATCCATCAGAATTGCTTGATATGGGTTGAATTCCTGAATAGGAAACAGTGGTTGGGATTCACAAGCTGAGTGTGTCGGTGCTCTGATGCAACAGAGACACTTGGGACTGATTTTTCTTTTGGCTTTGGGGGGGAATTGCAAATCGAACCAGGGGTATCAATACCCAGCTGGAAATATGCAGATCCACTGAAGCTATGTAATGCAGGATCACATGCTCCCTCCCCCTTTAAACCCAAGTTTTAGCTCAAATATAGGAAAGCATTTAATCAGCTTGTTAATTGAGGTTATACATTTCTACATTACAGAGACAAATTAAACAAGCTACTGTGGTACCAGAAAACATCTGCTAAACAAAGGCAAACTTAATGATAAACAAAATTAGGTTCTTTTCTAGTTGGGTTTCATCCATCTGCACCCAACTAGTGCTCACTTTTAAAGAAGGCAAAGATACAAGCTATTGCTTTTAATCCATTTTGACAGAAGAAAGCAGTGATTAGGTAAAGCCGCTGTGCTCTAAGCTTCCCCAGTTTAAGCCAGGCCATAACACTCACATTCTGTTTCCCGACTGGCATCCTGGGAACAGAAAGATGCTCGATGTTTTCCTGTGCTACAGTCGGGCTGGATGTTCAGCAGTTTATTGGCACGTCGATTTTACAGTGTGCAGCTTCTCTTGGCAATCAGAGGGGGGTCAGCATTAAGATCTTTGCACTGACAATCTGCCTTTACAATGTATGTTGATGTTGTATTTGCTGGAGGGGGATTAGCAATCATTTTGAGGAGTTGCTGGCAGTTAACCTCTGCAAAAGTTGTGAATCCAAAGCCAGGAGCTTTGAACAAAGGTTTGCACAAGAGCAAAGCTGCACCGTGTCTATGCTTGTGGCAAGAGGAATGTGCTTGTGTTTCATCTGTGTTCCTCTGTATGGGCTACTTGGTAGTTTTAATGGAATATTAAATTCTGCTCTGGTCACTACATGGAGTGAGGGCTGTTTGAAAAGGGAAGGGTTAACTTGCAGCATTTGGGTTCAGAGTCGCAGGGCTGGGATGGACCTTGTCAGGTCCCAGCTCTCCTGGGCATTAAACCCGGCTTTGCCAGTCACACCGTTGCTTTTGGCTTGTTCCTGCGCTGTCGGGTGCTGGGGTTTGTTCCCTCTCTGCAATTCCCTCTCTGTGCTGTAATCCACAGAGCCTTTTTTTGCAGACCTGCTCCAGCCTACACTCCAGGGGGTTGCTTAATCCTGTATTTATGAACTGATGAAATCCCCATGTGATGTAGCGCTCCCACTCGAGCCCGTGGAATTTCACCTTGGCTTTTTCAGTCCCATTTGCCAGTTTGTTGAGATCACTTTGAATTCTAGGCCCTGTCCTTCAGCGCCCTTCCTGTCCCTCCCCAGTGGGTCTCACCTGCAGATTTAGGCATGATGACCTTAAGGGTCATTTCCAGCCTAAACGGTTCTGTGGTTTAACAACGTGGATTATCTGTAGGTGCTTGATAGGAACTGCTGCAAACCAGGGGTTGCACTTCAGAAGTGTCTGTGAAATAATTCCCACTAAAATCCCTCACAACAATCTCTGTTATACACAACTCGTTACCCGGATTCATATGGATTAAATCCCGTGGTGGTTTGTTTTGTTTTTCTCCCTGAACAGATGTGAAGCCGTCTAATATGTTGGTGAACACACGAGGCCAGGTGAAGCTGTGCGACTTTGGGGTTAGCACACAGGTAATTCCCCGTGTCCCTATCTGCCTGCTCTCTTTCCAACGTCCAAATCACCTGGCTGCCAGACAAACAGCCCCGCAGCAGCTCCCCGCTGCTGGGAGAGCCCTATTCAGCTTTAATCTCTGAGCGACTTTTCTTCATCTGAATATGATTGTTCATTGTTTAATGACAGTAAAAACTGCTGATATTGTAATTACTACTTACGAATAGCAAACTTCATTGATATGCAGCTTTGATATGAAAGTGTTTTGGCCAGACAAAAGGGAGGGCAGAGCGAGAGATGTGTCTGGGGAGCCCAACTGGCCCACAATAAAAATTAATATTGGGAGTAACAATAGTGGTGGGCTTTTACAATGTGCAGCACAAATTTTAATTAATTTCCATTTTGGGCCTCCCTGGAGAACTTCTCTGATAGTGACCCATGAGCTTGCTGTGATGTTGATTTGAATTTCAGCACCTTTACTCTCAGCCAAACACGACGACCAAAGAGAAGGTCAGCCTTGTATTATAAGTTGTCAGAGGCTGTTGTCCCTCCAGCGTATTTAGTGCTCGTTGCATTCAAGTGATGAATGTGGCTTTATTCACATCTTGAGCCAGCTGACTGAAAAATGAGCGCCTTCAATCCTACTTTAAATTGACTTTTTATATCAGACTAGTTTGGGGTACTAAAGCGATAAGCATCCTGTTTAACAGAATTGTTTAAGGTTATCTGCCATAAACTGTAATGCGGTGCTTGTTTAAATTGGAACTCTCATTCCCAACAAAAGAGAGATTTAATCATTTTTAATGCCTTTGCAGATAAATTTGTTCCCTTTTACATAATTTTTAGTTGATTTATAGGAATGATGATTGTAGGTTAAATGAGGAATAATTGCCCATTTTATTTCCACATTATCTTTATATTGTTCTAACAGACTGTTTTGTCTGATAGCTGGTGAATTCTATAGCCAAGACGTATGTTGGAACAAATGCTTATATGGCGGTAAGTGGATTTATGCAGAATAACATTTAAATAGAAGTATTTGCTCACAGTCTTGTTCTGTGCAACGCAGGATAGATTCTAAATCAATTGGCAAACTCCATCTCTCCCTACCCCCGGCGTAAGCAGCGTTTTAATTGTGCGTGCCACGAAGCAATTCCCTTTTACTGCCTCCCAGACCCACTCCCTACCTGCACACACCTAACTGCTCCGGCACAGCTGCGCTTCTTGCCAGGAAGGAAGAGGAATGTTGGGAAAGTGCTGCTTTTGTGTATTTTTAGTTGCCTTTACTGCATTGTAACAACTGGGAGGAACACAGAAGAGAGCTACTTTGACATTAAAAAAAACCCAAAACCAAACCCAAACAACAAACCTGAATTGTGTGATTATGAGGCTTCTTTTGTCCTTTTTCTATAGCTTAAAATGTAAACTGCTATCATTTTTTAGATCCAGGTAACACATTGCTGAAGCTGCATCAGCTGCTGTGGCTAGCTAGGACGTGGGGTTTGGGTTTAGCAGTTCTTAGCTGCCCCTGATGCTTGGCATGTGGTGTTCATCTCATCACGATTGGTGTAGTGAGGAGAGTAAACTACCAAAGTTAGCCTGGTTTTTCCATTAAAACAATTTGAATTAATTTTAGTTCTCCATTTACCAGATGTGAAAACTTAATATACCACTCTAAACCAAAGCATTTAACTGTTGTCTTTTTAATTTTGACCATTAAAATTCTTTGAGCAAACTGTGTATGTCGTGATGCTAATGAGGAGAAAAGAAGTGTTCAGCTTGGGTTTTTTTTAAAAAAAAAAGGTGTAAACAATACAAAGCAGTTGATACTTGTATTTTTTCAAACCTCAGAGAAGAGGAGAGAGAAATCCATGACCTTTAATTGCTTTCAGGTATTTTTTCTTACTTTCTTGTAAGGAGAAAGCAGACCAAGGTGTCCATTTATTTGCTAAGTGCTTTTCTAGTCAAGGTATACTCATTATGTGGCTTCTGAAACACTGATGTCACCATCCTAGAAAGACTTGGGCTATCCTGTGTCATCATGAATGTTATGTGCAGAAAAATGTGGGTTGTTTTTTTTTTTTTTTAAATAGGGGGAAAAAAGAGGAAAAAAAATCTAGTCTTCTATATTACTACTTTGGCCTGCTGATTTCTGTGTCTCTCTCTTCTAAAAGAACTGGAATATATCGATTCAGCCAAATGAACAGCTTCAAACTAATAAACTTTTCCAAGTCAGCTGTTACTGTAAGAGTGGTCTTAAGCAGTTCTGCGAGTTAATTTGTATTATGCTTTTAGTGGACATGTCAGGATTACTGTTCTCTTTCCCAGGCGTACGTCACATAAGTGACTTTTTCTTTCTTACTGTTTATGGATGGATGTGATGATTATGATGCATTCGTCTGTTAATTGGGGAAAGAGAAGTTTAAGCTAAAAGGTACTTGATCTGATTTCTTGTGTTGAAGTTGCTGCATTTGTTCTCATCAAATTTATTGTCTAGTCATCAAAAACCAAAGTAGGTCGTGAGCGTTGGCTTGCCTGCTTGGTAGACTGAATTTCAGACCATTGAAAAAAAGATATCGAGGTTTTTGTTTCAAACAGACAAAAAAGGCTTTTAGACTGAGAAATTAACACTCCTGACAAGAATATGTATTCTGTAAAATCATTTTATTGCCATTTATTTTTTTTTAAATGTTGTAGAGATGTTTAAGAGAAAGTATTTTTGGGCTGTGCATCCTCCTGGTGGTCTCAGAGCTGCAGCCTTTACTCTGCACGGGCTGTTCTTCTTGTCATCGTCTTTATCATGCTCATAAATTCACGTGACTAAACTTTGTCTTTAAACATGCAACTGGTTTATTTGCCTGTCTCTGTGTGAATTTGTAATTTGTAAATATAAGTTGCTGTTTGAAACTTGAGCTTTGTGAGAGAAGAGTAAACGGTTTACTTGGGGTGAGTTATGGACCCGATTTGGGGGCTCAGGAGAGAGCAGGGTCTCATTGGTACCAAAACCTCTGGTGTCCGGCCACGATAGCTGGTACATGTTATGCTAAAAATGCAGATGTATCTGTTGATGTGTGTTTTGATGACACATCTGCATCCGTACGATGATTGCTGTCGCTATAAAGGTATCTCTAAGATATGCTTTTAGGTGATGACAGTTGTGGAAGACTGTCCTTAAAGATACTGGGGGCAGCAGTCTGGGTTTTACTTAACATTCATGCTGGGATAAAAGCTCTTGACCTGGGATTAGCAGTGCAGTGTAAACATCCGAAAACACATTGGACTGGCACTAATTTGGGAGTTTGTTTTCTAAAAAAGGTCTCTGGATTATTAAAGACTAAAAATACAGCCAGTGCTTTGTAGGTGGTTGGGCTAGACAGGTGCATTAACAGCACAGTGGGGAGAGAAGTCTCATGGAGCCTTTTATTGTTACATTTCATGCTGTACTTGACCTTGGAAATGCTGAAATTGTAGCTTTCAAGTAAAAACTAGCAGTTATATTTTACAGCATTCCATTTCATGAGGTGTGAAACTTGCTATTAGTAGTTTCAAGTGAAGTCTTTTTTTTTTCCTATAGGTCAAAATGAAATTAAAAAGTATGTAAAATAAAATGACCACTATGTGATTTCACTGATTCTTTTGGCCTCAGTAACTTTGCTTTTTAAGCTGTAGTTACTCCCCAACACCTCGACTCAACGTCAGGAGTCTGTTTTACCTGTCACGATGGGGCTGAGCTGTACATGTACGTACCATTGGCCTCTCACAACTCAACCTTGTGCAAGCCAAGCCATTGTCTTTGTTGTTGGATAAACCAATGCAAAGACAAATGCCAAGGCCAACTTTGAGGTGCACAGCAATGGATGGCCACAAACCTGAACATAGCCAAATCCCTCAATCCTGAAAAAGAGGCAAAAATAAAATAACCAAGTCAGGTTTGAAGAGTGGGTTTGCTCCCTGCCAGGTTAGCCGATGAGCTTTAAGCATCTTTATATTTTCTCAGTTCAATTTTTTGTTTGCCCTGGGCTAGCTTTTGTGGAATAAGTACAGGTGTTTGTTTGCTAGGCTCAAGAAGATGTTTCTTTCCATCTCTTTACAGCCTGAGCGGATTTCAGGAGAACAGTATGGGATTCATTCAGACGTTTGGAGTCTGGGGATTTCCTTCATGGAGGTATGCAATTACTTATCACCTTCTTGCAAGAATCAAGAGAAGTCTAACATCAACATATTTTGATGAAGTCTTTGTATACCCTTTTATATATGTGTGCTTTTAACTGTTGCTAAATTTCTTGGCTGTATTTAGAATGGGTTTGTTCCTACTGCGTTCAGGTCAGTCAGATACAAACAAACCACCTAACGGTCTAATAAAACTCCACATGGGACTAAGAAGTAGGGTCTGGTACATGGATGCCTCTGCATCCTCTCAATGCCTCTGGTACTGAAGATTTGTTACTGCATCTTCACAGCCCAGGATAGAGCAGGCTATTATGAGGGTTAAAATAGCATTATGCAGATTCAAGGTTTGAGCTGGTTAATGGCCTTGCAAAAATCTTTGCAGAAATACTTGCATGAGGGTTTGAGCCTCTCCCTGTGTGATTAAATAAAGCGTTTGAATTTAAGTGCTCGCCAGGGCTTTTTAGAAAACTTCCTCACAACCAGGCTTTCAAGCAGGAGAAAGTCTTATCAAAATGAAGCAGTTCAAAGAGAACGTGGTTGTAAATGCTGCCATTCAGGAGAAGCCACGCTTTCTGCAGGGTGAGTCAGAACCAGTTTTGATTCAGGAAGAAGGTTGGGTTTCTTCAGATGTGCTAAGAAACATCAATTTCAATGGCTTTATAAAAACATGCGATTGTTTCTGGGCAAGAAAAGCTGGAGCATGTAGATTGTGTACAGATGCCTGCATTACGATAACGCTTTGACCAGTAAAATCAGATCTGGATTGGTTTGGTGTGGGAGAAGCGATGGGTCGGTCTGGCCTGGTGATGGCAGGAGGAGATGTTCACGTAGCCTTTTTCGTGCTGGCCTTGGCTGGCCACAAACAAGTGGGCTATTGTTGGAAACTCTTGTATCTTAGACATCTCAAGCAGTAAGATCTCAGGAGAGTGTTACAGCTGAAGGCCAGTCCCATGAAAGAACTTGTCCCTGCTTTAAGCAGGTGTTTCTTCCCATAAGAACAGTTCATTCAAACCATTGACAACTTGCATCAACCTTCTTGCACAGCATGATGTGATAAACTGTAAAATACAGGTGCCCTTCCTTTCTCTTCTGACACAGTGTAGCATCGCTGAGGTGAAGCTGAATAGACCTTTTGGTGAAGCACAACTTTTGGGTTTTTAGCAGAAGATTAAGAAGTTGGGTCGTCTCAGTGCTGACCCTCTGCATCCAGGCAAGCTTCCCATTTCCTAGCCTGCAAGTTCACCCAGAGTAATGTGACGGTTTCGAATAATAAATTCCTTACCAAATGGGTTTGAAGCAAAATAAAAATGCTTAATGCTGAATCACTGCACTCGGGTCTCGTAAATCCTTAGCTGAGTCCCACCGAAGCCTCCTCTGAATTACCATAATGACACACTTTAACGTGTCACAGGGGATGCAGGTCTCCTGATCTGTTTTACTGCGTGTTTGAATGGATCGTGATGCAGGGAAGCCCTCACAGTTTTGGGAGAGGTCCAGGGTGTACTCACTCATTTACAACTCTAGGCAACAGAGGGCTGCAAGGCCATTGTGTTGCAGTACGACTTGACTATGTCTTTCTCCTGATTCAAGGGGAATAGAGTGATACAAATGCAGAGTCCAACAGTGTTTACTAGTTCCTTTCCTGCATAAAAAATTGTGGAGCAACCATCTGATGACTCACCCTGTAGACCAAAATACTTGGAGTTTAGTTTAGGATTATTGGTAGGGACCATGGCTGTTTCTGAATTTGATTTGAAGGATGGGTTTTGCATTATGTTGGCCAACATTGGGAAAACTCCTTTTGTTTGCTCCTTTAAACCTTCTCAGTGTTGGTTGGTTTTTTTTTCCCTCTCACTTTCCACAAATGTCTTCCGAACCAGATGTACAAAAACCAATTTGGTTCTGTGTGCTCTGTTAATTGGTATGTCATCTGCTCCTCCGAGACCTCTCTTCAACATGATCGCTGTTTTATTGAAGTGGTTTGAGTGATGTGTTAAATGATGAAAGCAAGGACAGTGGCTTAGAAAAATGTCTCAAAAAAGGTGAAGAAGATGCTCAAAGAGCCACGCAAGGTCACTGTCATTAAAGTAACACTGTATTGACATGGGGATTGGTAGTGGAGACTCCCAGGCTCTTCTTGATGGAACTGTTAAAAAGGGAAGTTAGCATCTGTGGTAGGATTTTAAAATCATCCCCACTTAGTAGTGTAATACTCCAATCCCTGCAACTTCAGGCCAGCACAGCTCTGACATGTTAATTTCAAGGAGACAGCATGCAGGATTGAGGTGGCAAGCACTGTTCAGAGGTATGAGAATATAAAATAGCAGCAAAGTAAATCTTCTCATTTATTCTTCGGAGCCTTTAAAATATCTTTAATTTCTTCACTGCAAAAAGCTGCATGTAATGAGAAACTGCAGGGTTGCTTTTGAAGGTTAAGAAAATTCCCCCAAAAAGCTTGCTGGAAGAGGGTGGGAAAGTATCTGTTTTGAGAGGTGGTGAGTGTACATACTCCTCAGAGCTGTCTGTGGGTGCTCAGTCTTCCCTTTGCCCAAAGTACAGATAAATTGAAGAAAAAGGAAAGGAAGTGCTGCCAGCTCTCTGAATGACTCTTTCACTTTTTTTTTGGAGTTTGCATTTCTTTCTTTGGGATTTCCCAACATGAACAGAATTTCACACGTAATCCACAGAACTGTTTAGAAGTGTTTCAGCACAAACAGCTTCTGTGTTTTCATGAGGGTGTTTGAGATGTTATATTTAAGTGCTTTTGGGTTGACAAAGCAAGTTCAGTTTGAAGCGATGACATTGCTGTCACTACGCTGAACACTGCCTCAGCGTTTTCATTATAAAAGCTGTTTTCCAGGGTTTATAACTCAGTCATAAAACACACCCCAGGCTGACTGGGCTGAGTCTGAGTGCTCTTTGCGATACCGATTCATCTCCTTCCCAGAACTGTGCCCTGCACAGGGGGGGAAATTAAATTTCTTGTTACTTCCCAATGTGGCTGCTATCCAAAAATGGACTTTAAAGCATCCAAACTGGGATAAAATACATCTTGTTGGGTTTTAATAGGCAGCAGTTTTATCTTGTGGTGCCTTTTTGTGGAGGTATTTGAGGAGTAAGTATACTGCTGACACCTTTAGCCAAGCCACTTCTCCCGGGATAGGAGAGTGGATGAGAAGAGCTTTGGTGGGACATTGTAGGGCTGGTGTGTCCTCAGGTTCTTCTGCTTCCATGGGGATTTTCTTCTTGCTTTGCTCCTGGATTTTACCATCTCAAGGCTGCCTGCTGAGGAGTGCTGGCAAGCTCTCGAGATGATGCTGAGGACTAGAGTCTTCTACGTGTCATGAGAAGGGAGTTCTGGGAAGGAAATGGGATTGAGTTGTGATCAGAGTTGTTTGTTGAGGCAAAGTATAGGCTTGCAAAAGATCCACGGCTCATTTCATCTACAGATAGGGATAGGTATTTTTGTATTACATTTATTGTATTGATATGTGGGAAATGAATGTGATTTGCTTATGCTTCTGCAGACCAAGTTTTGGAACTAGAATAGGAGCTTGGCTAATGACAACTTTTTGCACCTCCCTTTGTATCACATCCTAGTCTCTACTTTCCAGGGTCCTCTGCTGAGAAAAAAAGATGTTTTCCTGTATTTCAGGCCTCCTTTTAAAATTTACTTGTTCTCTCCCTTGGGGAAAAGGAGTTTGTACATCAGTTCTAATGTTAAACAAGTTCTTAAAACTCACAAAATGAGAATTTTAAGTCTTTGGCTCACCAAAGTTCTTTTATCTGTGTATTTGCAAGAGTTTTCCAGGGCTCCTAGTTGTTTGTGCAAGTTGTATTAAGATGCTGTTACAACCATATTCCAAGCAGCCATAGACAGATTTTCAGCAGTTGTGTGCAGGAACACCAGTATATAAGCAACAGTCCTGCTTTACATTGCATATTCCTGACACACATACATCCCTTCTGAGCAGGGATGACACTGAATGCATGTAGTGTCAGCATTGTGGAGTATTAGACTCTTCAACACGCTTGGGTTGGGAGCACAGACGGATATGTAGGAGCAACTCACTCAGACCATGAAGACAAAGAGAAGGAAAGTGTTTGAGGAGGGTGCTACAGGAGAAGCAGCTCTGATTTAACATGGTTCTCTATAAGCACTTCAGCCTTTAAGATGCTTCACTGCATGAAACTAATGTGAAGCCTCATGGTTATGTGACGTAGTCAAGGAGAGGAGATTTCAGAATGAATTCATTCTAAGGAGTCTAAAATATGTGGTCAGTCAGGTATCATCAGCTTCGAACTAGTAGTGGCTTAAGATCAGGATTATGCAGTGATCTGCAGGAACTCCCCCAGACCATGATTTGGTTTTCTGCAGGATTTCACTTAGGTGCGACCATAACAGTCTTTCATCAATTTTACACCCTTAAGTAAACACTGGAAGGTGGACAGATGTGGCAGGGGAATCTGAGACCTGAAACTTGGTGGTACAGCATAGCTTTTTATAGTGCCACTGGTGACTTGCTGAAGGTTTGGTAGAAAGAGATGGGGATGATCATGATAAGGCAACCATGAACATTGTTGTGACTGCTGGAAGCAGGCTTAGACCTACAGTGTCAAAAGGTACCCTGAGTAGAGGTAGGAGGAATATTAATTAAAACAGCCCATTAGAAGATGGCAAGGGTCAGGCTTAAGTGGGAAATGAGAATTTATGTTTCATCTCCATGCAGAGCAGGAGGCTTGGTATTGTAAAACAATACTGGGCTGAAGTGTCTCCAGTCAAGTAGCAGTTCTTACTGGACTTGTCCTTGCTTTGTGTGTGTTTGGAAGGAGCAGAATTTGTTCTGTGTGTTTAAACTAGAGAGACTGGGAAAAGCCTTGCTGTGGGTGGTGATGCTGATGCTGGTAGAGCCATTGAGAATGTCTCGTAGTGGAAGACATTAGATCATCAAACATGTGAGGAGCATAATTTCCCTACACTGAGAATTCAAGAAGTTCTTACATTAATGCATTAGATGGATCTGGGCACATTTCAGTAGATACAGTATGATGTGTCTTAAATTGCTGTTTATTTTTCCCTACTAAATTTCAACTTTTTCTAACCCAATATGAAAACCAGCCCCACTTCTGTGCCCAGCCATCTTAATAACCAGCAGTGCTGGGATGCAATGAGGGGTTACTTTGTCACTGCAGATCTCTAAATGGTACTAATATCAGAGAAAATTTAAAACAGGTATTTCTGAAAATGCTGGCTTATCATCTCCGTGGGCTGCCATCTTCTGACAGGGCCTCGGGCAGTGCAGGGCCTCGGGCAGTGCAGGGCCTCAGGCAGTGCAAATTTCCGTGGTCCCAGCCCTTGGCCAGGCTGTCCTTGAAACAGAATCAACTTTAAGGAGGAAATATTTCATTTCTGGCCTTTTTCTGACCTTTTTCTGGCTGAGAGCAGACTCATGCCTTGAGCCCTTGGGCCTTGCAGCTTGGCCCACTGATAGCAGAGTAGGTGTGACTGCTTAATAAGAGATGTCTTTCATTTAGGATTAAGGAAATCAAGAAAACCATTGTTTTTGCAGTGAGCCTCGCCCTGTTCTCTGTGGTTTTAAGGTCTATAGTAGTGTGACGGTTGTGGCTTCTGTGGACAAATTCACTTGGCCCCTGAGAGTGGCTGTGACACAGAATTTTGCTCAATAACTTGAATCGTTCATATTGTAGAGTATTTCTGTCATTTAAATCATTCTGTATGGAATGATGTGTTTCAGAAACTTATTCTCAGGAAAAAGCTGGCCTAGTTTTGGGTGAGGGTTTTTTTCCCCCTTGAGCTATTTCAAGCAATTTCTCTGGCTGTTAGCTCTGGTTCCTCATCTGCCATCTTCAGCAGCCACCAAGACGAAGAGACAATGTCCAGCTACACCACGATCTTTGTGGTAGTGGAATTAGAAGTAAAGGTACCAGTGCCTGAGGGTTGGGTCATGAATTAATAATCGCTGTGTGGTGGGGGAGGCCCGTCAGAATCGCTGAAAACGGGGAAGTTGCCTCGCAGAGCGCTATCAATCACTCAGTGACCATAACTTCCAGTAATTAGTGTATTTTATGGGCCTTTGCTTCAGTGACTCGGAAGCACATATGCTCCACTCACAGCTAAACTTAGCCGGAGTAATATTCCAGGATGATTTATCCGCTTGCTGCACTGGGATGTAACCCTATATTAGGTGAAGATTGTGAACTAAGCTGCAATAAAGTGTAAGTTTAGGTACAGTTTGCGCGGGTTGAGACCTCAATGTATCATGTTTCGCAGCAATTGCTCTTAGGCCACTGCGGGCAGTCTGTGAGGCAGCCAAATAAATAATACAGTCCTCTACCTGAGCAGATAGATGAGTGGACAATTAAGGGATAACGTCAGCTGTGGTGTCTTTGTAATATATAGCATTATGTGGTACAGATTCACGCTCCCTGTTCTTATGCTTATAGGTGTTTCTACTTGTTAAAAAGTCAAAAAAATTTTGAAATTGCAGGTTGAGTCTGCCTTTCCCTGGTATCCAATCGGTTTGTAATGGCGGATGGTAGAAAACAGGCCTGCTGCCTCTTCGCTGAGCTGCCTTTCCACCAGCACAACTCAATTTCACCTTATTTTTATTTCCCCCCCCCTTTAGATACTGAATCTAAAGCCAGCAAACAAATAAGCAGGAAGCCTCTCTACTCGAACAAGTGGTCTCATTAATCTTTATGGACCATTTGTGTGAATTTTGCACCTGACAATTTCTGTAGATTGGCCCTGAAAGGCCCATGTCCACCTCTTTCCCTTTAGAAAAGGCGCCGCTATTTTGAGCAACACCTTTGAAGACACGGCGGTAAAAGCCTGGTAATATAAGGGATTTGTGGCAAGAAAGAAATGTGCAATTTAATCATGATTGTCTGCAGTCTTTAGTTTGCAGTGCATTTACTATAGTTCATATTTAAAAGAAGCCAAAGTGAAACTAATTATCTTTAATTAAGGTGAATTAGGCTTTGATTTTTAATATATTTTATGTAGAGAGATCTCAAACTCATCTGCTCAAGCCAGGGAATGTCCCAAAGGTTATTAGGGCATATTTCTGTTGGGCCTGACGGTATTAGTAATAACCTTCTTCCTCATAGTCCTAGATGTGAACAAATATGTCACTTCATCAGTCTCTGTTACCCGCGCTTATGCCCCTCCGCAGGGGTCGCAGATTCCACAAGTTATCAGCTAATGGCGTTATACATTAAAAATTGAAGCTTTCCTCACTCCGAGGCCTTTCAAGGCTTTGTTCTTAAGCCCCAGACACTTTGGAGTGCAGCTGCAAACTATAGGCAGAAGATTAAATTAATTTGTAACTCTTTTTTCGTCCTGCATTACTAAATCCTGCACATTTAATTGAAACCCTACTTCAAGATGCTTTGTGTTTCTGTTCTTCTTTGTTGTCAGTTTAACCTCAGAAGCACTTTAACGCTGGTAAATTGCTGTTATATCCTTTTGGATTCTTTTTTTTTTTAAACTGTGCAATAAGAGGACAGTGAAATTGATATTAGAAGGAAAGAAAAATCTTAGAGTAGTTTTTGAGGTATTTAATATTTATTAAGGTCCGTACCCTGCAGAGTTTCAGGTGATTTTAACCCATCTATCTAGGAATGTATAAATTGGTCTTGGAATGAAATTTCACCTAGGGAATTTTATGTTATCCAGTAGTTAAGTCTGATTTTTAAAGTTTCCCATGTCTGAATGTTTCGAAGTGGCGGCTGCTTTTCCATAAAATGAGGGTTTAACTGCAGTGCACAATCTAAATGCAAAATCCTTAGATGGAAATTTAATTGTGTAAAATGTGCACGAGGTAATTAAGAACAAATTTTAGAACATTTCAGACTATAAAGTCCTCCTTCAGCTAGATCACTAGCGATATTGTAAGTGCTTATTTTCAATTTGCAGTTATGCTGAGAAACATGGAATGTGTCTAAATTAAGAATAAAAACATCCCATGCCTTTCAGTATAACTGTAAATTAAAAAACAACTTGCACAACATAGACAATAATCTAAGTGGAAGACTTTATTGCCTGAGTGTCCTAGAAATATGTTTTGAACTTCCTTCCCTAGGCCACTTTCTGAGCAGGATATGGACCACGAAGCTGTTGTAATTCTTATTAACCATACAAAGGCAGGCCAGGATAGAGCGATGTAGGGAGAGTGGTTTGTTAGTGAGGATCTCTGGATTTCCATTTTCAGTTCCAAAATTATTAATTACCTTATTTCAGCAAGGCATTTAATCTTGTGATCTTGTCTGCACATTAAATATATGTATCCAAGATCACATTGGAGTTGCTTTCCAGCCCTGAGTCCAGAGGGTTTAGGCACCTGCTGCAACCAAAAGCGGCTGCTTTGTGTTCGTTTTGCTTTCCTGATGTCATTTTACATGTAGTTTGATAAAAATCAGCATACTTTCACACTCTGCCTCTGCCTGTTAGTTAATAATCTGGGGGAGAGAGTGGTGAGGGGCTGGAAGGGGCTGCCCAGAGAGGGGGTGGATGCCCCATCCCTGGGGCTGTTCAAGGCCAGGTTGGATGGGGCCCTGGGCAACCTTGTGTAGCTCCAGGCCTGGAGGTTGGTGGCCCTGCCTGTGGCAGGGGGTTGGAGCTCTGTGATCCTTGGGGTCCCTTCCAACCCAGAACAGTCTGTGATTCTGTGATTATATCTCGGTTTATCAATTGCTGGTTTAAAATCTAACGGTGCACCCTGTACATCCATCTGCACCTCTGAGTCTGGGGAAGGCTCCTAGCAGGTACTCACACTTGGAAACACACACCATTTGTTAGGACACAACCGTAAAACGAGCATTTGAAGTGCTCCAATGGGCTACTGCTATGTGTAAGAAAATATCAGGTTTAAAAAAACCCCACCCACACCACCACCACCCCAAAAAAACCCTACACAGACCTGGAGTTGGACATGAAATGGCCTAGGAAATGTTATTCTGACCTGCAGTGGTCTGACGCTCAGATTTCTGTACCGTGCCAGCCTTGCAACTCACTTGGCCCTTTTTAGAGTGATGGTTTTGACAGTTCCTGTGTAGTGGGAAGGTATCCATAGGGAAATGAGAACCAGCTCCCTGAAGTTTCAGCGACTCCTTCTCCTCTCTTCAACATCAAGAACTGCATGAAATACTGATCAGGTCCCAAACCTGACTGGTGTGAGTGGAAATACAGTGGGTTTGCTTATAATGCCTTAAAAAATAGCAAGCTTCATCACATGAATGCAGAGGAGAGAAGGTCTGGGTAGTGTGCTCATTGGGTGGCTTACAGAGGTCTTTGTATTCTACATCAGCCTTGTGCTGTGGATGTTCCTATGACTTTCTTGAGACAGATGATAGAGAATATGAAAATCCCTTTAGTGGAGCTCTAATCTGTTTGTTTTTTGGGGTTGCTTTTTTTCTTTACTTTAACTGTGATGCTATTTATAAATCTAAATCTACATACAGAGGTCATTGGATGGCTGAACTTAAACCATTTTACTTAGTAAATTTAATTAAGAAAATACAGTGCAACTCATAAGCAAATGAGTTTTTCCTAGTTTTAAACCAAACCACCCTCTTGAGTGCTGATTGCCTCGCTCGACCCCTGGTGATACAGAAACAGGCAAAATTAAAAAGGACATTAAAGCTTCATTAAATCTGAAACACATTTAGTACAGTGACATATCTGCAGGCTATTTCAGGGAAGATTACATACTCTTTGCTAAGTTTCTTAATTTATAATACCTTGACAATCTTGCAGGGAGGAAGCAACTCTGATGAGATGAATCGAGTGATAGTTTGGGGGGGGATGCAGGACTGGCACATGGTCTGTCCATCGCTTTATCACTTGGCAGCTCTCAATTGAGAAGCAGCTTCACTGAGAAACACATTTTCTTTTTTAACAACCCCTAAAGAACTTGTTCCTGATGTGTTTCTGGTTCTTCGAAGCTCATTTATACACCACGTACTTAAGTCTGGCAGAAAACTGCTCTTTCCCCAATTATTCTGCTGCCTTTGGAACCCCTACTGAGACATGTGATGGTCAGGGAGAGAAGAGAGATCTCCAGCAAGAACAGAGATGCTTTGTTTGAAGTCATCATCAAGGCAGTGGTCATTTTTCTGCTTAAATAAGACCCACAGAATCTGTGTGTGCAGCACTAATTACCATCTGGTTCTGCAGTGGGATAAATATTACGTTCCTACAGGTCTGTAGCTGCTGTGATGACTATTCCTAAGTCAGTAGTCATTGGAGAAATCCGGATTTCTTCTACTGCTGTTGATGGAAAAGTGTTTGGCATGTATAGAATCATAGAATGGTCTGAGTTGGAAAGGGACCCCAAGGGTCATAGAGTTCCAACCCCCCTGCCACAGGCAGGGCCACCAACCTCCAGGCCTAGATCTATACAAGGTTGCCCAGGGTCCCATCCAACCTGACCTTGAAGGTTTATTTCTTGGCATTTATAGGCAGTCACAGCAGCAGTGTTGCTTAGGATCTTGAGCAGCTTCTTGGAAGTTAAGGGTGGTCCTCCCAAAAGAAGAGGAGATGAACAAGGGTGCTGCTTTGTAGGTTTTGTTAGGTCCTGCTCCTGAGCATGATGGAAAATGTAGGGCCTTTGCTTAACACTTGTGCAGTGCATCTGCAAGCCTGCCACCAAGGAGTGGCTGGAGTGACTCTGAGCTGAGGACGCGAGGGACAGAAAGGATGGCAATCCAGCCTGCTTAGCTCAGGTTTGTGCATTACAAGAATGAATTTGCTACAAAAAGAAGCACTGCACTCAGAGCCACACCAGAATCAAAACTGAAAGGCAGAACTCACTCCAAAGAGTTGAGTCTTGAAAGCAAATCTTGGGTGACAAAGCGGAGAAGAAACCCATAGTAGGAAGTGAGCTTAAATTGTATCACTGTGGAGAGCCTGAAGAGCTCACCTTAATGTTGCTCCCTAATCCAGTGTCTCTTGTAGGCCCTGTTGTTTCTTCTCCATTCTGTAGGTGACGGTCTTACAGACTGAGCAAACACAACAATCCCCCACAAGGAAGCCTATGGGCAGGTTACAAGTTTCAGAGAGTTGATGACACAATAGAGACATCTCAGGAAAACTCTGCTGTGCTTTCTTGTTACTGCTGATAGGGATCCTTGGTCAACACCATACTGGTACAGCAAACCAGTTACACAGACTCCCATGGATGAGATATTTAGGAAAGATCAAGGTGATTTTCCAGTGATGTGTGGAAATTTAGATACACAGTTGCTGTGCCAAGACACTACTCTGCTTTTGTAGTGTCTTTCCTGTGAGGATCTGGGAGAAGTTTACTGTATTTCCTGAGGCTCACAGCCAAATGGCTAGTACCATACTAAGTGTGGATGGCAGCTGGAATTGCAGACAGGACACTGTCTCTGCTCTTGCCTCATTATTTCCATGCATGCTGTCAGCTTCGGCTTGTTACCTTTCTCCTGACTTGTTTTCCTGAACTGGTGAGGCATGGGTATGTCTACTGGTCTTTGCCCTGTTACTTCCCCCTGCTTGCTATGGCTTTGTCTATGCCATATGGTTCATACTTGGGGTGGTTTTGTGCTGCTGGGTAGGCTGAAGTTTCATCATAGGTGAATGCAACTGTCTCAGCTCCAATCTGGGGATGTCGAGGAACCATGGCCCCAAGGAGCTCAACTATTGGTGGCAATGCTGGTGCCATGAAAGAGCTTTCACCCAGCACTGACATGTGGTTTAGTGTTTGCAGTATGGGACGTGATGGGTTAGACCTTCAGAATGTGTGACTATACCTGCAGACAAATCTGTGATCGTGGTGCATCCATAACCTCTTTGGTAAACCTTCTCAAGCTTGGTAAGGGGAGGGGTATGAGGGTGAACTGTAGTGTAGAGTGGCTTATCTGCCTACAGCTCCTCTGTAAAACATAGATAGAAGTGGACTTCTCCAGAAAGCAGGTAGCAGAATCACAGCATCACTAGGTTGGAAAAAACCTTTGAGATCATCAGGTCCAACCATACGGGTCAGAATGGAGCTGCTCTGAATGCCCTTTTGGAGGAGTTTGTCAAGTCTGACAACCTCTGTCCTTCACTGAATCGTAGCCAGAATAACTTGTATTTTTCTGGGATTGTTTCCAAGGTTCAGATACCAAATGGGAAAATTTAAAGTCTCACATGGAGACTTTATCACGGGATGTTTATCTGCTGTGGCACTACGGCAACAGCAGCGCTGCCATTGAGTCCAGTACCAATAATCACAGAAACTCCAGGAATGCACCAGTTTAGAAAACAGCATGGGCAGTAAATCCAGTTGATCTCATGTGCAGTCAAAAGCAGATCTGAAGAAAAGACAAAGTGGCATTTTGCAGGTGCCAGGATCTCTCTCCAGATCCCACCCACAGGTTCCTAGCTGGGTTTGACACCGATAAGGAAACAAACCTCAGCTAGATAACCCAGATTTCACTCTGAGCCAGTTAAGGAAGGACTTTGGGAGTTGAGCACACGCTCTACAATACCTGTGCGTTTCAGATAATTATCAGGAAAGGTCAGTGTCGTTGGCCTCGCTAGTGAGGCTGAACTGGTTTCATTTAGGGAGTCCTCAGGAACTTGGGCATCAAACAGCATTCCAGGCAAAAGTGCTAGAGAAACACGGACAAACCCTGGATCATAGAACAAGGGGTAATTGTTGGGAATGACTCCATTCTAAATACAGCTCTTTGTGTGCTTTCCAAATTACTTCTGCTGACATTTTCCAATTTATACAATAGTAAGAGTTGAGTACTTTTCTCTCTTTAAGAAAATGTGCCCTCCATGCAAATCTATATAACTAGACAAATATTATTTCCTTTCCCAGCTTGCTCTTGGGAGGTTTCCATATCCTCAGGTAAGATTGTTCATTACTGCTGTTTGCCACTGTGACATTCATTCCTATGTATGAAGGTGCAGAGAGCAATTGTGAACATTTGAGCCACATACAAATAAATCTGTCCTGTTAAATTGAAAAGTGGTATCTTGAAGGAGTCATTTAGAAGTCTCTATTGATTTTTTTTTTCCCTTCTCTTCTCCAAACTCTAGATTTTCTTTCCCTGGAGAGAAAGAAAATTATGATGATGATGAGAATGATTGTTTTGTTGTGAGATTAAAAAATAATCTAGTATGTACAACAGTGCTTTTGAAGTAGGAAGGTGGATCTACTTCTTTTATATTTATATATATGGGGTTTTTTTTTCCATTTTCAATTTTTAATAATGCTGCAATGGTCTCAGATATTCTCTCATCAAAAATACCATGTGAACTGAATGCTTTAAGGGAGCTCTGGATTCTCCCTTGTAAGATCACCTAATATTAGTATTTTATTTAGATCCTGGCGTTTTCCAACTTCCCACTGAAGTCAGTAGTAAAACTATTTCCATCTTCAGTGGCCGTGGTCAGGCAGATGCCGGGTGCTGCAGTACTGTCTAATACTGTACTTTGGAAAACCATGAAGCTCAGAACAAAATGATGACTCCAGAAATAGGTTTGATGCTTACTTCAAATCACAAGCTGGATGTTAGAATTCCAAGTAACAAACTATCCTGTAATTCCTCAAATTATCCTTTCCTAAAAGAGGGAAGAAAGTGAAGTGTCCGGGGACTAAAGTGAATTATTTGAATGTGGTTTTTATGTTTTCATGTGTTTTATGAACACTGTTTTCTGCATCTTGGTCTATACAGATCAGAGTGCCTGGAGGCATGTCTGATTTAAAGGTGGTGTTGGTCTGTGCTCTTTAAGCATCTATTAACTTGCTATTATTATGCAAATAACTGTTGTAATACACACACTAATTTATGCATGGTTAGATTATGCAGATGCCTCACAAACATGGTTATTGAATAATAGGCTGGGACTCATTCTCTCTCCCATTTTTATAAGCTGTTTTAAGCAAATTCTCCTGACACTTTTATGGACTTGCAGAGGTTTGGTGTGTGTAGGAATACACTGATTTTTCCCTTTCTCATCTCCTGTGGAAAACACTTACTGAGGGGAAGAGCTGTAGCCGGTTGGCAGGACATCCTTTGCATATTTTACCCATATTTTGAAATGTACCCTCTCCTTTTGAAGAGAGGATTGAAAAAGAACCTCTTGTGTTGAAGTGTCCTCCATACGCTGGCGTTCTCACTTGTGTGCTCCTTGAGTGTCTTGATGCTCATTGTCGGTGGTTTATTATCACAGTAAATCAAAGTGGAGTGGGATACGATTTGAGATAACCCCGTGTTCGCTGAAGGGGAGGGGGGGCTCAGGGAAGGGAGTGAGAGCAAGCACGTTGGGTATGATTCCAGACAAAAATGTGTCGTCTGAATTGGGAGCAAAACATGATTGCTAGTTTAAGATCCTTTTTGCTATTCTAATTAAAAAACGGATCGGGTTTGTAAAAGAATATTTGGCAAGTCAGTAGCCCATGAAATTGTATATATTTTTTAATGTAAAACACTTGAGGAGGTGAAACTTTAAAATGCAGCTATTAAGCTTTTCAAGCAAGCGCTTTTCAGAAGGATTTTTATGTGTGGAATATGTATTTTAGACATGTGCTTACATAGCTGGCCATAAGAACCCCTAGAAACCCACTCTGATGCAGGGGATAATTGGGGGGAGGGGGTAATGTCTCAGTATCTATTTACCTCCCTACATAAGGGCCTGATTCTGCAGCCACTCACTCAAGTAAATCCTCCTCCCTTCGCTGGGCTTATTCAAATGCATGAAGCTGATGCTGTGCACAGAATACGTCCCTAAATAACTTGAAGTTACTTCTCTCTGAAGATTGAGAGCAAGGGTCCATCTTTGAGAAACTTGAAATTTCCTTAAATGAATGGTTGTCTCCAGCTGTAGCTAAAAAAAAATACTATTTTTTTCTTCCTTTCCCCTCTATTTTTAAGACAGACAAACGCTGTGTGTAAAGTCAGCTTAAAGAAAGAAGATTTATAGGAGGAATCACTGCAGTGTGGAAATGCAGGACTCCTGCAGCATCCCAGGATGACTAAAGAATGATTTTTAATTTTTTTTTTCCCCTGCCCTTTAGTAGAATATTTTAATGATGGAACTTACCACTTCTCATTTTAAACATCTTTTATAAATTGTTATAACATCTTTTATAAGTTATTTCTATTACTAACCCTTGTTTGCCGCGCTACCGTTATTCAGTCTCCAGTCCCCACTAAAGTCTTACCTCACAACCACAAGCGACCCAGGAGAGTAAAGTTACTTGTGGGGGTGTTTAGAGTTGCTGTGATTTATTTTTTGGGGTCTTCATATGCAGCAAACTTCATCATCTGCAGCCCAACTGCCAAGGAAGGAACAAATAGTAAGGAACAGACTTGGGAAGCTCATAGGATTTCCTCTAGATACAAAATATAAGCATTTATGGGTATATTCTTCCCCTGATGTGTTTGTGCTACTATTTGTGCACGCATGGATACAAAATAGACTATTTTGAATAAAGTTCTTTCCTATGTAAACATTTAAAAGGAAAGAAAACCCCTTTCACCAAACCCAGTTGCTAATCCATAGTTTGTCCAGCTTTTTAGGTATCTGGAGGAGGCAGGTAGGGAAAATTAAGAAGAAAAAAAGAAATGACATTTCTTTTACAAGTTCAACTTAAATTTTTGTCAGTTTGATTTTCCATCTCTGTACAGAAAGAACTTTAAAAAAACCCCAAAGAAACAAAATCCAAACACACAAACAAAAAAAAAAACCCTAACCAAAAGGCCGTGGCACCTCACAGTATATTTAATGAAATTTAAGGTTGGAACCCCAAATATGTGCAGTGGCTGAACAAACTGCGTGAGGTAGACTTAATCACATAGATTCAAATTCAGCATATTGTATAAAAACACGAAGAGGGGGTGAGTGAAGTGGGGGGGTGGGGGAGACACACACAATGACTTGTTTAATGATAATGCAATTTAGGAGAAATGAAAAGAATTGCCCACTAAATATTCTCGGCTTGGAGTCCAACTTTATACAAAGCAGGATGTTAAAAGGGACGCCGCATCCATTAGGGAAATATTCCAAAGGAAGAGGCAGTTCTCAGCTGCCGAGGATTTAATCAGCTACAGGGAAGTGCAGATTACGACCACTGTATTTAAGATACTTTTGCATTTAGAGAATTGTTTCCCCTTCCTTCGGCTGCCATTCCAGGCCTCGCTTCATAAATTACAGGAAAATGACCTGAAGTTTTTAAAAAATACAAAAATGCACCAAAAAAATAACCAAATCCCAGCCCCATTCCACCCCCTCCCATCCCACTACCCCCCTCCTCCCCCAAATCAGAGCAAATACTGCCCCTGGTATTGTAAAGCTTTGAATGTTTTCACACCCCATTAATTTATTACTTCTCTTTCCTCATCTTTAAATTTTTTTTCCCCTTTTTTTTCCCTTTTTTTCTTTTATTTTTTTTTTTTTAAATTCCGACTCCCCGCTGCTACAGCGATTTTCATCTTGTTGTTAATTTTCCCTGCTCCATATGGAGCTCCAGACATTTCACCTGGAGGCTGTACTAGATTTTGCTGTAGCGATCGCACTTCCGGAGGCCAAAACTGTCATTTAAGGTTCCTGGTGCATCTGTCTACGCCAGGCTTTTCACTGGCACCGGGAGAGTGTGAATAACAAATGGGATGCACCTGAGATTCAGATGATTAGTGTGTTTTGTGAAGCTGGGCGACTTGTAAGCAGATAGCTGTAGGGATGGGGAGGGCTAAACAGCCTGCCCTGGGTGAATCTGTGCTCACACCTTGCATTTGGGATGTGCTGGAAGAGGAGGTGGATTGGGGAGGGGGGGGTGGGGGGGGTGGGAAAAAAAAAACCCCGAGCATCCCGGCAGCCTGAACGCGGAGAGTAACAAATATTTCATCCTGCCTTGTCATTGATTAGAAAAGAGCCTTTAATTTCATTTCACCCCATGTTGTGATTAATTTGCATTCTTTGTCAGAAGTTAATGGAGTTTTTTATGGTTCACTCTGAAATCCTTGAAGACATCAGAGTTGATCTGATGTTTATACAACCGCCAGCGGAATTTTTTCATTTGATTGATGGAGAGCTTGATGTTATTCCAAACGGCTTTTTAAGCTGTTTTTAAGAATTATTTGAATAAAATGCAAGCAAGATATTGTTATAACGATCAAGATTATCTGTTAAAAATCTGTTTCAAATAAAGAACATGATAAGTAGAAAAAAAAAAAGGAAAAGAGATCAAAAAGACAGGAGAAATGATGGAGACAGAAGATGATATTTGTTAAAATACATAATCCAAGGATTCCAGTAAGTTAATTCAAAATGTAGTGAAAGTAAGAGACACCTTAATTTAAGGGTTATTTTTAATATAAAGAGTTTTATCTTTTGCAGTGTGATAAATAAGGGGAATGAATTGGCACAGGATTTAGTCATAGTTAGATTTCCCCCCCCCTCCTTTCTTTTTATCCTCCCAGCTTTTTCACCTTCATTTCCCCGGCAGCGCGAGCACAGAGCGCCGGTGCCTCTAACTCGGGGAAGCAAGACTGTCAGGCCTGTTAGTTCAACAAAATGATGACATATTACTCGTCTGAAGGAAGAGGCATTCTTAAATCCCACCGCAAAGGAAATATAAGTGGATAATAGGAAATTTTATAGCCCAAGAAAGCGTTTCGCTATAGATGTGCCACTGCTTTGCTTCCTAAGAAAATATACAGGGGGAAGGAGGGGGAAAGAAAACCACCCCATCCTCGGTGAGAGAGCTCTGCTTTTTGCTCCTCCTGTTAGGGAAAGGTTTGTACTTTTACCAAACCCCGGGGTATAAAAAGCATCGAAGAGACGATGCGGAATATTCTGCGTGTGCTGGGCCAGATCCTCAGCTGGAGCTGGAGTTCTGCTGCTCCGGGGAGCTGATCCACACTTCCACCAGCTCTGGGACCTGGCTCTTTTTTCCAGCAGGAAAACATTTTTCCAACATTTCTTCTTTTTTTTTCTTTTCTTTTTCTGAGACAAAAAGGGGGGGGAAAGGGGGGTGTTTTTGCAATATTTTGTTTTTATTCTTTCATCAGCAAATTCTGCCCTCGCTGTGATTTTTCTACAAGTAAGATTTAATTATAGGTCCAAAAATAGGTGCAAACGCTTCCATTTAAACCAGATTAATTTATTTGCTGGATCTTAGCTTGCTTAAATAATTGCATGGCTTTAAATGAAGTTGCTGCTTTCTGATCCCTGTATTATAACGTGGTCTGAGATTCTTTTTGTTATATGTAATCCATACTATTGACCAAATTTGGCCTGGTTTCATTTAAATGTAAGCAGGTTGTCAAGGAAAAAAATATTTGGTTTAACTTGGCATGTGAAGTAGCCATTTTACTGTTGTTTTTTCAATTGACAGAAACATCCTTTAAGCATTCATTTATTTTGTGAGAATAAATTGAGGGTTGGCTTCAGCATGTTTCCTAGCAAAGAAAGAAATGGGTTTTTTTTTTTCCTTCCACATACATCATTATATCTAACCATTTAAAAGACATTAAACACTGTTCAAATGCTAATGTCGAAATAGGGAATTAAATTCTTGGATAATATCTTAAATACGATAGATCTGTGCAAATATTTTTGCTTTTTATAATATATTCCAGAAATCACTGCTGATATTTGAAGTCATCTGCTGTTATTTTAAACTCTTACCGATTTCTTTCACTGCATGTCTCACATGTGAGATAATATTCTTCAGATATATTTTTGCTTTATTATTATTTTTTTTTCTCCTTAGCCAGAAACAAGTTCAAACTTAAATTAGATTTGTCTATTAGAAACTTGCAGGAAGATTTTAATTTAGTTTTTTTGGGAGGTGCTTTCTTTTTTTGAAAATGGAGATATTTTAAGGGGCAAGATAAATAAAATCTGCTAGGAATCTGAAGCATAAAGATACATTTATAATTTTTGTTTTAGTCTTCCTGTCTGATTTTCTTTCTTTTTAATGTAAAATTGCTTTTTGAATAATATGGTCATGCTTGGAAATGTAGGTAATTAGTAAATCCTGATTTTACAGTGCGTTTTAATGTGGGTTTAATACGTTTTAAGAATGGATCTATTATCTTATGGTGTTGAAAGGCTGTTGGATGCTGGTCTGCTTCCTAACCCTAACAGTCAGAGGCTGTCTGAGGGACCGGGGTTTAGGCTGAGGTTTGGGACTGACATTCCAGGACTTAATGAACGTGGGTGACATTAAGCATTGGCTGTGGAAGTTGAGCAAGATCCTGAGGTGAAATGGTGTTTGATGCCATGAGAGCAGCTTACCAGGAGAGGGGGGGGAAGAAAAACCATCCTGGAGGAAATTCCAACACCTCCTCTGAGAGACTTTTTGCAAATGTGTGAGCATCTCCTGGATGAGTTGGTGCTTCTGCAGGGTAGGAGATGTTCCCATAGCGCTTGGAAGGGAACATCTCTTCCAGTTACAGTTCCTGCAGTGGATGCTGTTGACAGCTGGGATGAAAACTGGAACCTGGGAGATGGGCTCTCTGTAGGAAGAGAGCTAGCAGCAGGTGGATCGATCTGTGCGGTTGGTTGGTTTAGGTGACCATTTGCAAACTGTCAACAAATATTGGATTTGCTGAAAATTTACATCTTCTGCTCTCTGAACAGGCTTTCTTGGCTGGGATGAGGAGGAAACATGGTGCCTCCCAAGTCACCCGGGAGCTGGAGAGGATGGAGACAGGGATGCAGCAGATCCCTGCTCTGTTTTGCCTCTTTCCTTACTAAAGGTGCAACCGTAAGAGCTCAGAAATTAATTGAGGCTCTCCATATATTTGAGGAGCAAGACTATCTGCACCTCACAGGTCAGTGAGATTGCAAGGCACTTCTGGAGATGGTCATAGCAGGCCCAACGTTTGCTTCTCTCTACATTGGTGAACTGGCAATGCAGGAGTCTCCTCAGAGGCTGAGGGATGCATTTCCAATGTGCCTTGTAGGAGCACACACCGTCACGTCCTCCTTTTCTAGGTGATGGTTGCTTAATGTAGTGAGGACCCCAAAAGGCAAGAGCAAGAATGAATGATTTTGAGGTCTAGGCCGGTGTTTCCCTTCCATGGCAGCCCTTCTTCTGCCAGGCCTGTGGAACAGGGGGTTTAATTCACAAGGGAATGCAATGCTGCCTGTGATGGGCAGTCGAATGGCATAGGAGAGGGTGCTCATTGCATAGAGTGGTGCCTTTCATTGCCCACACCTGCTCACCACCTCAGTTTAGTTAGGGAACTCCACTCCTTTACACAAATTTTTGCTGCTTTGGGTTATTTTCTTTCAGATATCCCAAGAATTGTCATGTGTAGCAATGGCAATTGATTTTGCAACGCCCCAGAGAAAGCTCAGGACTTTTTTAGATGGGTTACAGTGACAGGTGTTAACCATTGATCGTTTAACCTGTTTTCCTTGCCACAGGGTGTAGTGATAGCTATGTGCATAATGAACATGGAGAAGAGATGCAGGAGCATTGGTGGTTAAGTCAACCTTGCTCCATCTTTTATCTGAAGACCCCACTTCCTTCTATCCCTCCTTTCTAGATTTTTGGGTGTTCTTGTGTTTTTTCTTTGAACTTTCTCCAGCTGGCCCACAGCTCTCGTAGGGTGCAGTGCACTTAAGACACAGCACTCTCATGGAGAGAGGAAAACCTTGTGTGCCTTCAGGCTGTACTCCTCCCTGGATATCCCACAAACAGGTTTGTCCTTTTGGGGTTTGTTTTTTTTTTTTCTTTTTCTTCAGTTGTTTTTTATTTATTTATATTGCATCATGACATACCTGCTCAGCTGTGATCAGTTTTCCACTTCCATAGTGTCCTCAAGGTTATCCTGGTGTTCCTCTCCACTAGCATGGTGGTCATTTCACTAAACTTAATGAACACGGGTGACATCAAGCGAAAACTAAACCCTGACCCTATTCCTTGACGTGGTTTATGATTGCCCACGCTTTTTCTGATGCTCAAAACATCTTAAACCAGGGTTTGCTGAATTTACTGGGTTTTGTTAGACTTGCTTGTCCCACGTTCCTGCTGGCTGAGAAACAGGTTATGAGTTAGCATCCTGGTCCTACTCCAGTGCAGTAGTTATTGTTGGCTCCTTGCTTTCCCTCCATCGTTTCAGCAGCGTGTACTTTTTCATGCCCACTTTGCTGAATTGTGTTACTAAACTCTGGTAAACAGATTTCTGTGAGAAGTGGCTGCAGTTCAGTGGTGGATGAAATAATCTCTTTATATAAATTTGTTTGTAGACCTCTGGGAAAACCAGCGTAATATAATTGTAAGAATATATTTAATATTAAGGTTGTTGTGAATTGTTGTCTTTTTTATTATTGTTATTATTTCAAAATTATTTTTATCCTTCTTTTTTGCCTTCTCTTTTGTGACAGTGATTTGTCAGTCACAAAATCCACAGATTGGGATGAGGGGGATGCTTATAGCATCAGGAACAATTTGAGGGGGTCAGCCTTAGAGACCAGGGTGCTTTGATGCCTTCTTTCAGGAGCACAGCCATTAAGTTTTGCAGAACTCTGCAAAATGGGTCTGAATATCACACTTTCAGTCCAGAGGAAGATTGAAACCCATGGAAAACCATGTGGTTTGTATCAAGGTAGAGACAAAGCAAGTCTGTCTTGGCCGTTTGTCGATAGGAGACAACGTTTGTCATTTCTGCTGTTCAGTAGAAGTTAACCCTCACTCATAAAGATTAAAAAATAAGTTATATGTACTTCTTAAGTCCACAGTTTCTTGGACAAGGAAAATAGATGTTCTCCTGTGAAGCCTCCTGTAAAAACCATAACTGTATGATTTGTTGGTATAGGAATTTTTCTATTAAAAAAAAAAAATCACCAGCTTGAAAAGCAGTATATATGTAAAGAGAAAATTTGTTAACTGATATGGGAAGATCTAACCCTGGGTCACCTGCAAATCTCTCAAACAAGAGCTCCAGGGCAAGTCCTAATTCCAGGGAGTAAAAGCGAAAATTAAAGCTATAGCTAGTGACTCCTCTAAGTTACCCGGGGTGGATTCATTTGAGTTTCCTTGATTGTGCTTGTGAATATAATGTGAAAGGGATGGTAGAGGTCTTCTCAGCCACTTCCCATCCCAAGTATCTCCATGGAGACAGAAATATAACCTGATGGTCTGTCAAAAGTTGCTTTTCATAACCAGAGGCATTCATTAAATAGAAGATGAAGCAGGAGACAAACTTTTGCATTTTTAACCAACCTCAAAAAAAGAGAAGGGGAAAAAAAAGCCTATTGGAGAATGTGCTTTATGGAGCAGTTTATCCAGATACCACCTATATTTCACGACCTGAGAAATAAACTGATAAAGTGATAGATTTATTTGTCATTTGCCCTGCTGCTTCAGACTGCAAACTATCCCATGCAGTAAGTAAAACCACAGCGAGTACAAGCCAGGTTCAGAAATACCAAGTAGCCTCCCTAAATTCTGCAAATTCACCCAGTTGTGTATGAAGAGCTTACAAAAACTGCTGACCAACTGGGTTTTCCAGTGATGAGCTGCTCAGGGCCACTTCTGGTGTGGCCAAGGAATCATCTTAGTGGTGAAGGGCTTAAAGTAAGCAACTTTTCTGAGGTGAGAATGATGCTTTAAAGGAGCACGTTAAAGTGTTCCTCAATACAAATGCAGACAGTACCTTCTTTTGCTCTTCCTTTCCAGTGGGGTGTTCAGTTGCATCCCCACTGCCATTTCACTGTTGGAAATTCATATAAAACCACGACAGGGACAGTCTCCTTCCCATCCCTGACTGTTGTGGACATCTCATGGGGAGACACCTCATGCCAAACAAGATTTTGAGCTGCCCCCACTGCACTTGGATACCTTGAGATGAACCTGCCTCCTTAAACTTCCTCTCTCCTGGTAGCATAGACAAACCAGATGGTTAGGGATGGGGAAAAAAGGAGCCTGGGTGAACAGGAAGATCAAACGTTTTATGTTGAGTACTTTAAAAACTGTTCTTAATGTGCTATAAAAACGGGATGTTTCACTTTGTCATGAACTGTGTGCAAGAGGAGAAGCACTGACTGTAAAGTTGTCGTCGGTTAGGTTTGGTTTATAGTTGCAGAGGCTGCCCAATAATGTGATCTTGGAAAAGGTAAACAACATAGTTTTAACAGTGAAAAATATGCCTAATATAAATACAGCGAAGTTCATTGCTGTTCAGAACTTGAAAAATACGGCTGTAACAGTGCATTTTCTAGCGGAGTTAACGGAGGAGCACGCTGCAGCCATGCAAGCAATATATCTGAGAGCGAGAAAATAGGTAATACATCTAACATGGGGAGTCTCTGTGGCATTCACATAGAGGAGAGCACAGTAGCTTTATTTAATTGGGAAAATGAATCAATTACAATGATGTTGCATCATCAAATGCAGGGGAAATAGCAGCTATGTCATTACATCGGGTAACAGTGTTAAAAAGTAATTGAGTGTCTTAAGCATTTTGAATCAATTCCAGGTACTGGCACAGCTACCTTAATGCAAAATTTATGAAGATGATCTCAAAATAATATGTCGCCATCAAAATCGGGTAATAAAACCCGGTAACGATGTGCGTGTGAGCGAGTCTCTCCCTCTCCCAGAAGCTGGGCCTGCTGCTCCAGCGAGGAGTCGGGATGTCACGGGAAGAATCCCAGAACACTTCCATGTGTGTTGCTTTGTTTTTCAGTAGAAGCATTGAGTGCTCTTTTGAGAAAGACTATTTTAAATCTTGTTCTCAACTTGGATGTGATCATATCTGTGTTGAGACTACTAGATACAGTCCCACCTCTATTCCTTTTCCTGATAAGACTTGTTTTCCCAGTAAGGAGATGGGACTGATACTCTGTTTGGATCATAAACTGAATCTCCTGTTTATGTGTGCTAATCTAAAGGAGCTCCAACTCATCCCTGTTGAGTAAGCTGAGTCTGTTTTGGCATTTAGCATAGGGAAGTATGAGGAAAAAAAAAAGATAAATCTTTATATATTACAGAATATTTTGCTTGTTAGCGATGATGCAAACCAGATTGACACAGACCTTTAAAATGTAACAGACCACCCCTATCTATTAATTATTTTCTGTTCTTCCTTGGAGAAGACAGAACAGAAACTTTATGTGTGTATTTGTGCACTACCAACACGATAATGGAAGACTTCACGTGCCTAATACCTGCTATTTTCTTGGTGCTAGTTTTCAACCTCCTTTATATCCCATTTTACTACCTGTAAAGTATTACCAGAGGATCCTGCCTCTGGCTGGGTACTGGGGAGAGCGCTTCCAAAGCTGATGGCAGCCCTGCAACATTCATCATCATGGCACTATACAACAGAGAATATTAAATGTAAGGGGCAAGCCAAATAAACAGTGTTAGAACAGAAGACAACGTTTTCACTAAGGACCACATTCTGTTTGCATCGGGATGGGGTTGGGTTGCAAGCAACTTTGTGTCTGCTTAGGAAAAATGCATCATTAATTATCCACACCCATTAGATATGGTATGCATACCCAAATTATCAGAGTACCAGCATCCCTAAATTCAGTCAGATGGTCTGCATTAAGCATCGTCTCTGTGCTTTGTATTTAATTGTTTGCAGTGTAATCCTGTTTCTTTTTGTAACTGTAAGAAAGGTGCTTTGTCGATATGGGCTGGAATATTTTCTAGCTCCCTCTGTAAACAATCTAATGGTCTGTTACTACAAACTATCGATTAATTTCCCAACCAAACTGATATTAAAAATTTTAAGAGGGGCTCTGAAACGACCAGTACCATGTCTTCCCTTTGCCATTTAAACCAATACAAAGTTCCTCAAACTTTCCAGCCTCGCAGACGGCAACACTCTGCTTGGAGTCAGAGTCAAACTGGGTTGGAATATGTAAGAAACTTGGGTAAAAGTGGAGTATGAAAGGCTTTCCTGAGCAGCAGCAGATACTTCAACCACATAATTAAAGTTTTCTTCACAAAAAAGGGATTGGGAGCAGCGTCTGGCAGTAATCCAAAATTCTAATTTCTGACTATGATTTAATTTCAATTTTAAATAAATCGGTTTTTAATTTAAAAAGAGTGAGCTTCATAACATTAGCAATGATTGCAACATTAAGCCCAGTGTTCACAATCTAGCAATATAAAACATTATTTATATCTGAATCGTAAACAGCCTTTTGAAATGGATTATGGTTTTTCTTCCTATTCTAATACAACCTGGAGGGTACTAAAAAGTGTTGTGTGAAATTAACATTCTGCTGACTTTCGCCTATAAATGAGAAGCGAGCTATTAACATTTGTGTATTTTCATTATGTAAATTGTGTTAACACATGCCCACAAATTGCCACCAGCGATGCAATAATTTTCTCTCAGTGATCATAATGTGTCCAAGTGAGTCATTTTGATTATGACATGCTAATTACATATTGCCTTTTTTCAGATTCAGAAAAACCAGGGATCTTTAATGGTAAGCTTTATGAGTTCAGAAAAAAATTCACTTTTCTTTTTCCTGATGGCTGCTTCCTCTGCATGCTTGAATGCCTTGTTTTAAACTTAGCAAATTGCATTTTGAAGAAAATGCAAACCTTTAACTGCCTGTATTAGATTAGGTACCATTAGAAATAATAGAACATCCTGAGCATCAATGTTTTTATAAGAGTTTGCTGCTGTTGATTAATCTTGCTATATTTTATTGCATTAATGATTTTTTCTTTCCACTCCACTGTAAAGATATTGCATATAGGCTAATACTTTTTCCCTCTCTTCTTTCCATTGCAGCCTCTCCAGTTATTGCAGTGCATTGTTGATGAGGTGAGTCGTCGTCTTATGTGCTTTCACTCCTAAAGTCATTCCTAATGGAGTGGAAAGCTTATATTTTGTTTCCTAATGAAGCACAATGCCCAACATCCTCAGAGCACAAGTTGCCTTGTGCAGCTTGGAGCTGTCGAACACGAACTGGCCTTGTCCCACTTTATGCTGCTTTTCTACTCTTAATATCGAGTCTTTGGAAGGCTAGATCATCTCAAAGGCTAGTCCTTTAGCCATTTAGGGTCTGAAGCCTTCTCATCTGAGTCGATCCGTGGGTTTTCTGGATGAGTTGGAACAGAGATGTTGGAGAGGCAGCACACTTTATCATCAGGCATGTTTCATCAGGGCTAGGTCGGTGAAAGGGTGGTTGGACTGGGAGAGAAAGCTGAAGTGTAAACAGGAAAGCATCTAATCATTTTTATTTAATCAGAAGGATTGAATAAAAAGCTGAGGTGTGGGAGATCCAGGTGTGAACAGCAGACTGAATTTCAGTGGCCAGTGTCATGTTTCTCGATTGAAACCCGTCCCCTTTCACAATGGTGTAAGCAGGGGTCCCGACTCTGGACAGTAAGGCAATAGCCAAGGGCAGACTGCTGTCGGGTTTGATTTGTTTTTAATGTTTAATATGATAATGATGGTAATTAGGAAGTTTGAAAGTGAGAAAAAAGCCATAACTTTGTAAAGACTTGCATCAGCCTCTAGCAGAACGTCATTGCTGCTCGTTGGGTTGGAGTCACTGGGGGTTGACGTGGATGTTTAGACGGTTCGGCTGCTTCCAACCTATCCCGTGTAAAATGTTTGTTTAGCTTGATGTGAGCTAACAGCTAGTGAGATCATCTTCTTGTTTCTCCATCTGTAACTTAGGCTTGTTCACCTGCGGCGAACACTTTTGTCCTTTTGTTCGGGAACGACATAGTGGCTTAGCTGAGCCTCTTTCTATGAGTGGCATTCAGCCTTGAAGGGTGCAGTTCAATTAAAAATAACAAGCATCCTTTCTGTAAAGGAGGGAAGTTCTCCCAATGCTGGCTCTGTTACCTGGTACCTTGTGGTGATCTGGTTCTTTGGGAGGTTTTTGGGTAATTCCGTTTCTTTCATCTTTTCCACCCATTATCGTTCCTGTTAAGTATTATCTTCAGTTGAGGTGTGGGAATTCCAAGCACAAGGCTGGCAAAAGGCCCTTGCAGTCTTAGAGGAGCTCAGTTAAAGATGTTTGGTTTTTTACCTGTGTTTTGCTTCTGCTGCACAAATGACTGGGCTGAGACTTGTGCCTAAATCTAAGCTCACTGTTCTAACACACAGCCCTAAAGAGCTGCAGACTGCGGGAGACCTTCTTAGAGCTTTCACATCTCTTCCTCAAGGTTACAATTACTCCAGTCTCCTCGCAAAAACTTGAACCAGCGAACTTTGTGCAGTCTTAACACCTGAGTGCCAAGCTAGCTTTAACATCAGTGTTTTGGCACTAACTTGTTGTAACTTACTTTACGTTCCGCAGAGCGATCCATCTCCTGACGGCGGTTCAGAGTACACGGTGCTCTTGGGCACGTTAAGACTTTGAGGTTACAGAGTGTAGCTCAGCTGAAAGTTCCTTAAGTGCAACTCGCTTTGTTCTGCAGCACACTCGATGTCTAAATGGAAGTTGCGTGCCATAACGTTTAAAGCCTGGGGGGAAAGAGGAGGATGGATTGGCTCTGTAGCCATTTGCTTGGTACGTGTGTATTGTTAGGGGGTCATTTAATAAGATATATAGTGTTTCCATAGTGGCTGTCACACCTGGAAGTACAGACCGTTGGCATGACGGCGTCTTGGAGGACATTTGTATTAAGGGTTGTTCTCCTTTAGCTCGTGGGTAGTGCTGACTTGAACAGATCCTCCTGCCACCCCCTGTCCTGTGTGCAAAGACCTCAAAGCAAAATGTGTTTAACATGTGATGGTGGAGGTTTTTTTCCTCCACGCTTTGTCTTTTGTAAGATGTACCTCCTGGGAAATAACAGAGGGACCGACTTATTTGGCTAATACGCGCTCTTCCTTCTAGGCAAGGACCTTCTGAGAGGGAAAGTCTCTTTGCTATCTGGTGCTATGCAGCTGTTGTTGCTACCATGAGTATTAAAGCTTAGAAATGCTTAGTGTTGTAAGACTGATTATTTTGGGTCAAATTTTCCCCTTGGCTATAAGGAGGTCCTAAAACTCACAGGAGGGAGGAGCAGAGCCCCTCTCCTGCCGCTGTGCTGTACAGCCCGTCCCCAGTGGGACCCCCAGATACTGGTGCTGAATTCCCCACCTACCTTAATGACGATCAGATCAGCAAGGGGAGTGACGATGTGTAGCTCGCTTCTTCCTCCAAACAGATAGTGCACAGCAGTGCTCCAGGAACGGCTTGGCTTCTGGCTGAGCCATGGGGCTGTAGGATGCGGGAGGAATATCTGCAAGGGTGGGATCAAGCTGCCTCCAAGATCCTCAGCCCACAGGGAGCTTCATGCCGTAGTAGTAATTTGCTGACGTCATTGCAGTTGAGAACTCTGGGTCTTTTTTTCCTCAAGTCCCTTAATTTATTTACTTTGAGGTGATGGCTTGAACTTTTGACTCTTAAAAATATGATCAAACAGCTCAGTGGGAGAGAGCGTTTCTTGAAATTGGGGCTTTATGCTTTCCCTGGTATTCTCCCCTGGAGCCAACAAAAAACTCCAGAGCCCTGGAGAAACCAGGGCTTCTTTCTGGGGAGAAACCAGAAGTTTTAAAAACAGAGGTCTTAACAGTCTTAAGGTCTTCTGGAAATGAAGTAATGTTAAGACCTTGATTCTTTATAACAGTTGCTCGTTACATCGGCTGCCATTGGGCTTTTGTAGAGCTGTGCCATATTCCATGGGAAGACAACAGGAATCTAAAAGTGAATGTTCATTCATAATCATCTTGAATTCATCAGATTTATTGATGACCAAACTAGTTTAGAAGTTCCTTCTGTATTACCTGGACCTTTATTCCATGTCCTGGACTTTTCTCAAACCCTGTAAGGTGGCACTCTGTGGAATAAGAACCTTCCATGGGAGTTCTTAGATGTTCTGCAGTCAGAGGGATTTTCAGAGCTGTTTTTTTTAACTCTTAGCAAAACACATGAGACCTAGCAGGTCAGGCAGTTCAGAAAGTGTTTGTTCATTTTCTAGGACTTAAATTTACTTGCAGAAATCCTGCAGAATGAGGAAGTGATTTGGGAAGCAGGTTGATGTACCAAAAAAGTCTCAGGCACGGTGGTTCTTCTCAAATCCCAGTAAATCGTGCCTGCCATTTTTTTGCTGTTAAATTATGTCATTGTGCTTTTAATGACATTGGTTCTGGGATTATTTTTTAATGGCAAAATCAGCGAGGAGCATTGTGTGAATAGGATACATGCCTGCCAGAACCTTTATTTTTTAACATGTGGTAACTTATCGTGAAATCTGATCCAGCTACAAATAAGACACGCTCATTTAAGCAACGGTCCTAATGGTAGCAGCATCTCCCACCATGGTAAGATTCCTGCTTCTGGTCCAAAGAGGAGGATAGACTAGTTGTTGATGTAGTTCATCCTGCAACGCAGCCAGCAATAAAGGCAGTCTGCTGTTATTTGAGAGCTGAGAGTAATTTAATATTCCAGCACTCCAACTTTGTTTGTCTCCAACTCACCGAAATGTTATATGGAAAGCACTGAGCAGTGCAGATGAATCCCTCTTGGGAAGGACATGCATCGCTTGCTGTGCGAGCAGTCTTTCCAGAAACGCTCTGACATGAAGGAGAATGGAGGCTGCTGGAAGCGGGAGCCATTGCCTGCCTCAGAGGATGTCCTGGATGGGATGATCATGCAGACAAAGAATGTGCAGTGTAGTCCACTCAGCACCAGGATTTTGTTCAAAAGCACGAGGTGCATTTATAAAAAACCCAAAAGTTTTTGTCATTGGAACCTGTTCCAGATGGTAACTTGGAAATATGAACAGCAGAGCCCCAGAACAATGCCATTCATGCTGCAGACCCCAGAAATAATACATTGGAGAAATCCAGGCCACCTGATGCCACTTAGTGGGTGGACTCTGAAACCCAAAGGTTGCAAGTAAAACCAGTTTGCTTTTTAACCTCTCTGGCTGCTCACCGTCTCAGAATGCCTCCCAGGATTTATTTTATTTCTTTATTTTTTTTAAGCTTAACTGGTCCCTGCTCAGCCTCCAACACTCCAGCCACCTCCCAGACAAACTACATGGTCCAGTCAAGTCTTCCCTTTGCTGATGTCTGCTGGAGTCAGTCGAATTTGTTCAAAACTGTAGCCGTGATTATAATTCCACATTTTCCTTTTAATGCATCAGTTTAAAAGGCAAACAAGGGTGCTCTAAGTTTTGCCTGCGGTGGGATACTGGGCTCTGCAGCAAAGCACGGGGTCAGGTTTTCAGGGAGATCGGAGTTCTGATTGTAGTGTAGTTTTGTGTTCCTTGCAGTCAGCTGAAAAGTGATGTTGTGTTGGAGGTTCTTCCAACCCATAGCTACTCATACCCCTGTTGCCTTCCTGTCAAAATGTATTCTGTACGCAGTTACTTTTTAGTTACTCCTTCGGCTCTGTTCCAGATGCAGCATTTCAAAAACCTTCCAAAAACCTTCCAGAAACATCATCTTTCCTGATTGCAAGTCAGGTCAGTTTAGTGAAACACCTAGGTGGGGTTTCCACTTGTGCATAGGGATCCCAAAAGGCCAAACCCAACAGCTCCGTGGTTCTCAGCATATCACCTTCCCATCTTTTGCGTCCCACATTTTTCACCTGGGGAGGGATCCGCTCTGCATCCCGCAGAGGTTGGATAGACGGAACTCAGCCCATGGAATTCATCCAGTAGGCAGTCCTCCTGACTTAAGCAACTCTTTTAAATTTTCCTTAAGCTCTCCAGGGCTATTTTGTCTGACCTTTATTTAGTTCGAGTATCCCTTCTAGGAAAGCAATTATTGCCAGCCCCTTGGGTGGTTGCTGTAAACTGGGTTTCACTGTACTGGAGCAGTTGTGGTCACAAGCTCTGTAGTTAAGCATCAGCTCTGGTTTCTAACCCTTTCTTCTTCATAACCTGAAATAAATGAACTTCGGTTTCAACGTTTACTTAGCTTGTCACAGTTGGGTTTGGGTTTTTTAGGTGTTGGGTTTGGCTTTTTTTATTAATATAGTGAATTTGGGAGAACAAGAACTTGTGTTTTTTCTCCATCAGTTTTCATTAATTATTGTGTTATTCCAATTACTTTGGAACCTTGAGGAGTTCCAAGAGCAAATCCTATCTTTACAAGCAGGAGGCAGCATCGAAAAGCCTGCCTGTTTTCATGAGCTGGGCCAAAATGTAAAAGAAAAATTAATTAGTTGTACTCCTGAATCCTTACTCCAATAGCTTCATGAGTAAGTAGTGAGAAGCTTTCCATGAGTTTCTTGAGCATTTCTGTTAAGTGCCCCCACAGAGATACTCGGTCTCACAAGACTGCAGTTTAATCTAGCTCAAGGACTTTACAAACTCCACAAATCAAAGACCTCTTTTTTTTTTTTTTCCTCCTTTTTTTTTCTTTTTAAATTAGTACTCTAGAAACATATAGCAGCATCAGTTAATGCTGGCATAGTGTTAATACTGAGCTGTGAAGCATTTCAGTGCCCAGAATTTTTCAAGTTTTCCCATGGAAAAAAAATAACTTGGAGTTAATATATTTAGTTGTTTCTATTCCCTTGTTTGTTTGGGTTTTTTTAACCAGGTTAATTATATCTCTCTATATCACCATGGCAGAGACTTAAAAATTCACAGGATGTTCAGCTTGATCAAGTAGCACAATGAAGAGCATTGCCTCTCAAGTGCTGAGTTTCTTAACCTTACGCATCAGTGCTGCGCTTTGCTTTGTCTATAAATGGAGTTGAAAACTCCAAATGCTTGGAATGAAACAAGACTTATTTATTTATTTTTCTTTGGGAATTTCTCTTTAGAGTCTCATGGATCGATTTTAAATGTATGAACGGTTATATTTAACCCTGAAAACTGCTGGAGCTTTGAAGATGTCTGTGCAGGAGAAGCTGGTGTTAGGATATATATACACACGTGTGTGTGCACGTGTACCCAAACCTAGCGTAATTTGTCCGGGGTAATACTTTTATTGAGACAGAAACTGTGACCTTACCAGTGTATGAGATTCAGAGACTTATATAGGAACAAGGTAAAACCACAGGTAGGAATTGCTGAATAATTACCTTTAGACCAACCTGAGCAAGAACCTTCCCAAGAGGGCAAGCTCATTTAATGGTTCCTAAAACTCAATCTTGTGGATGTCAATGGTCATGCTTGATTATTTGCGGCAGTGTTTTATGAAAAAGCAATAAAAATGCATTGGGAGTGTACAGAGGAAAAAAGGGAACAATAAATGGGTTTAGTTTTTCAATTGAGTCCCTTTGGTGTGAACAGGTAAAGGCTACGTTTCATGCTGCTGTGCCTTAGCTATTTGAAATGTGCGGGTGTGTGTATCTACCCAAAACACTGCTGTGCTCTGCTGGCTTATGATCGACAAGAGACCAGCAGTGAGAGGAAAAAATTCTTTATGTTTGTTTTAGAGAGAAAGCAATTACAGTTACGGTTAAAGGATTAACCTGTTTTTCCAGCTATCTGCAAGGCCCTTTGGAGAGCCACACTAACAAGTGCCGAGCCTGGCGAGAGGTAGAAAACGTCATGTCGTACACTCTCCATTATTCCTGGTGTTAATTACACTCTTCTGCTTCTTTCCTTCTCCCTTCTGGGCTCTGAAAAATACCCCCATAGTAACAAAATGCTGCAGAAGTGACAACGGAAAAGGCCCAAGTATCTACTGACCAATGTGGCCAGGAAGGTCTGGACGCGTTCGATGCGAGTGTGGGTTACATGGTGTTTTCAAGAACTTGGGGAGCAGGTCGGTGCTGTGGGGAGAACAGACGGTTCTCACATGATTTGAGGTGTTAGAGGTAGGCTGAGTGTTTTGGTGGATAAAACACTGGCCTTCCGACCTTGGTTCCTGTCCAGCTAGAGATCTGGAAATAAATGAGTTCGCTGCTGACACTCCAATCCCAGCAGACGAAACTTCACACCAAAATGCCCCCACGTATAATTTGTCACATTTGGCACCTGCTACTAAGAAAAGAGCAAGAAGCGACCCAGTGCAGAGATGTAATCATCTTTCACCTTCCTGCTGGGGGTGGGAGCGTATCGGGGACAACCCAGAAGTGCTTTCAAGTCTGGGCCTCTGAGCCACCTCCAGACATCACCGTCTTCTGCAGACTTGTTACTTGTAGGAAATGGCCTGCCATTAGGTTTGTGCAAGGTTTTTGAAGTAGATTGGCTAGAAAGTCAGAAATGTTTGGGGGTTTAAGGGGTTTTTAACTGTATTTTTTTTTAGGAACGCTGTAAGAGACAGTTGTCCTTGTAGGAGTTAATCTGAACAATAATGTAATTTGCTGGTGTCGTTTGAAACAGCTCGGTAACTGCAGTGCATCTATTACATGTAATTGCACCTGACAGCATTTCTGGTGCATCTGAAAGTGAAGTTTGTCTGAAAACAAATCAATGTTTGGCCACAAAGTAAAATGCAGCGAGGGTATTGGAAGAAATAAATGTATTCTTTGAAAGCTTGAGTAAAAGAGAAGCTGCAGTGCATAAGAATTCTTTAATCCTGGAGGGGGTTTTTTAGGCTGAAGTGCTAAACCAAAAATCCTTTGTGAAGCACCCGCATTATTTATTAAATACTGCCATTTCAGCATCCATGGACAAGTTGTGGAATAGGAGTATCTGCCCAGAGGAGATGATCATTTCGAAGAGAGGGTGTGCTGGGGAAGCCCAGAGGAGAGAAGAACTGAAGTTTGGTTTGCTGGGTTCTGCTAACTTCCCTCTTGTGGCCATAGAGCCATAGGACCATGGCATTTCCTTCTGCACAGACATTCACTCTGAGGAGAGAGGGTTGCTAAATAGCAGTAGCTGTGGGGAATGGGAAATTTTAACCCTTCACAGACAAGGAGCTAGCAGATGAGATATGGGGTAAAACCTATTTGCACCGAGGATACCAACCCTCATTGGCCACAAAGCATAGCTGAGCTCGTCCCCAGGCCTGCGCCGCTCTGCAGCCTGGTTTCTCTTCTGGGGACATGTTGATGACAGGCTGCCATCGTTCTGCAACGTGGCTGCCCATCAGGCTGGTCCCCAAAGGAGGTAGGAGGAACACAGGTTTGATATTAACACATAGCGGGGGGCTTTGCCATCGCAGCCGTCAAGGATTCAGGTAGAAAGCTGTAGATGCTGATTTTCTAGTTCTGGGGAGATCGTGGGCTTTGTCTTCCTTCAGAAAGGTTGTGATAAATCTCAGACTTTCAGTCACTTTGAGAAAATGCTTCGCTCTCAGGAAATTGTCTGTTGGGCTGTGACCTCTGACCATGTGTAAAGCATGCCATGCCTTTGGTGTGTGTTGCCAGTGCAGATCTGTTCCCAAATTTTACTGATGTAAAGGGTGTTTCCAAAGAAAATATGCAGCTCAGCTGTACCTGATGAATTTCCTTCTTGAGTTTGTCCAGATAAACCTCCAGGTTGGACAGAAAAGAGGGGAAAGGGGCTTGTCCATATTTATTTATGGCTTTGCTGGACATTATTTATTTCCTAAGCCTCAGCAGGAGGAGGGAAAGTGAGAGCAAACAGATCAGGAGACGTTTCGAATAATAGGTTGGAGAAGTAGGTGAGACCTGTAATTCGAGCTCTTATTGCATAGGTTGAGAAGGATTGATTGGCTTCTGGGCACGCTATTAGGTGGTTCCCTCTTCCTTTGTTCAGACCTGTGGGGGGAAAAAAGAAGATACAGCCAGTGATGTTACCGCTGCCTTCGAATGAGAGTGCTTTTGGAGGGCTTGTCTCAGTATTCTCCCTCTCAGGTCTGTGTTTAGATAATGTGACTTCCCCTAACTCCGTGGCAGCCAATAAGGTTTATACCAGAGCCGTGGCACTCTATAAATTAAATATTAGGAGCGGTGTTTGAAGTTTAAAGCCCTCCCTCCTCCTGCTAGCTCCGATTTTCTGCTGCTGTGCTTTTTTCTTTATGCCTGAGCACCTTGCTGACAAGTGCTAATAACAAAATGCCAAGAGAGGGTCCAGTCGGAGTTACCACACATTAAACATTCTGAACTTGTCCTTTTGCTCATAGATTGTGCATAATTAATAATTAAACGGTTTCAGTTGTAATGGGTTGACCTCCTTGAACTGTTCATTATTCACAAGGCAAAGGCATCACTCAAACTTTTTTTCCTATCGCCCTTCCCCGTTCTCGCTGTGTGCGCACAGTTCAGCTGGTTTGGGGAAATCAGAGGCTGATCTTGTCTCTTCCTGCTGCAGATCCCAGCTGGGGGAATGTTGCTTGGATGTTTAGGGCAATAGCCAGTCTTGGGAACATTAGGAAGACTTTAGGAAAAAGTCCTTCACCGAACGGGTTATCGGGTGCTGGAACAGTCTGCCCAGGTAGGGGGCTGACTCACCCACCCTGGATGGATTTAAGACTGGCAGATGAGGTGCTCAGGGATATGGGTTAGTAGAGGATGGGAATGATTGGACTCAGTGATCTCAAAGGTCTTTTCCAACCTTGTGATTCTGGGAATAAGCTGCCTGGGGATGTAAGAGGCCAGCGTTGCATTGACCCTTACATCCATCTGTGTCTTCCCTGCCATTTTAGCAGCACCCTCAATATACACTGATTAAAACCCCCAGTATTTAATGAAAGCAAAGGCACCGTTTCCTAGTTTACAGTGAGTATACCTGTTCCTCACTCCTTTAAAATCTTGGGTGTCTACTTTGTTTTGCTTCTTGTAGTGAGATTCCAGCATGTGGATGGCCATCGGAGTGCAGCCAGGCCCATTCCCTGTGGTTACATCGAATGTGTCTGTATCACATCACAGGGTGTAGACTCTGTAGAGCCTCAGCCAAAGTCTGGGGTTCTTCAGGATACAATCTGGGGTGTGTTTCTTTTGCGTAGTCTTGAAAATTTTTGCTTTTAAACCGCAACATTCTGATCGCTCAAGTTACAGAGGTAGCAATAGCAACTCTTTCTCTCATTAGGAGTGGCTCTAACTAGAAAATACTCAAAAGCACTCCTCAAATGGGCTTGCATAGAACAGTAGCAGAAACTAAAATACTCCAGTCACTGGTTTCCCTGGGTCGATGCCATAATGGACATTTTCTCTTTGTAGCTAAGGTAAAACACAGCATTTTGATGCAGCTTTTCAGTGCTCACCTTTGGAGGCTGTTTTCCTCCCCAGTCATACCTATGCTGGGAAGGAGCAACTGGCTCATACGTAGAGGTGTGGAACTCAGGTGTTTATCTGCACCGATGTGTTTACCCTCACACAAAAAGCAAACTGACCAAGGCATGGCCATGACTGGCAGATCTGTGGCAGAAGGATGAGGATTGAAGAACTCATATTGTACAGGAAAATGTGCCTCAAAAAAAAAAGCATTTAACATTTCCTTTCATCCAGATGGCATTTTCTTGCATGCTTCTGCAGGAGCACCTTGTCTCCTGGCTGTGCTGCAGCTCCGGGCTGCGTGGTCAAGGTGTTAATGCTGACACCGGAGCAACTTCTTCCCTTGTCTGTGCAACCCCTGACTTGGGACAGTGAGATGCTGGTGGCTTCAGAGCAGTATATCAGCTGCTCCTCCTCTTCTGTAATGAAGTTTCACTCCATGATGGGTTTGTCATCTGCTGATTGCAGAAATTATCACCTCCCATGTCAGTGTGAAGTGCCATACCCCTGTCCTGATCCCCAACTGGGCTGATCCTTGGACTTGATGATCCTTGAGGGTCCCTTCCAACTCAGGAGACTCTATGATCTGAGCTGGCAGCCCCATCAGAGGGTGTTTTTTACTTAAAATAAGAATCAGGTGTAGCTGGCTGGGCAGAGGAAGGCCCTGGGGAACCAGCTCAGATAGTAGTTTTCAAAATGATCTGTGTATTTCCTCCATGGTCTGGTTTGAGTAGGTCCAACCTGGGGAAAGCAGCATTTCCACCTCAGCTGTGAGCCCAGGAAGGCTTTGCTGGACAAGAGGTGATGATGGGGGGAACCAAACCCTGCCAGGCTCCGTGCTGGAGAAGCAAACCTGACATTTTGCTGTGCATTTTCTGTATTAATATGAATAATTTTTCAGGCACAGTTCTTTGAAGTGGAGAAAGTTTAATTGCGCTGCTTATTTCCTTGTGTTCTTCCTGCTCTCCTGTGGAAACCTTCCTCATATTGATGTCATTTATATGGTTAGAAACAATACCCTCTCCCTCACCCGGTCTAAGTTCAAAGAGAAGTTGGGCACGTCGTATCAAACACTCCTTGTATTTAATAGAAGTCTTTGAAAATTGTAAAGCAATTTTGGCTTCTCCTTTTACTCTTCAGTTACTTTTGATTTAATTGTATTTTCCAGCAGTTTCCAATTGTTTGAATTGGAAACAAAGCCTTAATAAGAGTTCTAGTTAATTTTCTGTCTTGTAATTACCGATCTCATTTTTCTGATAATTGGCCACAGCAATTATATGTATATTTACTAATCACATAGGAGGCTCTGCAGTTGTGTCTATCTGCCACCATTGGTAATGGCACACACATTGCAGAGGTGCTTTTATCATCTTCTTTTTTCCACTACATCAAAGCTATTTCCTCGCATTCTCAATAATGAATACATGCATGCATTTGACACAGTTGTGTGCTAGAGAAATTGTTTGGCTCCCACCAAATGCTGCACGCTCCGAGTTTCTTGCCTGCAGCGCTGGAAGGTTGTATGTAATGATATATTGCTCATCCAAATGGCCAAAGCACTCCAAAGCACAGTGAGATTAAAATAAGTCATTCCTTTGTTAATTTAAATAGGTGCATGTATCATACTTTGCAGGGTACTTTGTGTAGGGATGTCAGGGAGGAAAAAAGCCGCCGAAAGGTATTTTTAATAGCAAATGAGAATAGATGAGAATGGAGTCATTTGCAGCTGCCTGTTTTATGTGGCTCTCTTGTTCCAACTGTAGGTCTAATGAGATGACACTGTTAAAGTACTCTGCAGTGTAATTTCATTACATCCTGAGCTGTTACACTATAAACACAGTGGAGCTCTCTGTCATTCTTGGAAAAACTCCTAAATTCGTAAAGCCCGTCTTTGCAAATGGTGATGATGTTTGTTCCCTCTTTGTATTTTATTTTTTTTTATCCCTTGTGCTCTTAATTTATTTCTTTTCCCCCCACCTTTTGTAAATACCGGGCAGTTATTTTCTAAGGCTGGACTGGTAAATCTTGCATTTTTTTTTTCCTCTTAAAAATTCTTTTTGCCTTTTAAATCTAGAACAGACAGCACATGAGGACAGCCTCTGAAATGAATAAGTGTAAATAAACATGAGTGTAAATAAATAGCAAATGCAGTGAAAGAAACAAAGGTCAACACAAGAATAATTTCACAGCTCTTTGTTAATTACAAGACCATTTGTGTGTTACTTAAATAATCATTAATTTCTCATTTACACTTTCCCTACCTTCCTTTTTACCCTGTGGCTATCATTGTCCTTTTTTCACCTCCCCTCAGTGTCTTTCCACATGTTTTTACCCATTGTGTAATACTCATTAGTTGAAATTCAGTGTTTTATAACACATTCTCAGAAGAATTTGTACCTTTCTTCCCTCAAATTCTCTGTGTGAAAAGGGGGCTTTGTTGCTGCTTTTTTCTTTGTTATTTTCCCTTTTTTTTCATCCTCGTTGTCGCTGTTACATTACTCTCCTTCTTTTAAAAAAAATATATATATATTATCTTCTCTCCTTTCTGACTCTGCTTCTTGTTTCAATCCAATCCCAGGAATCGCCCGTCCTTCCAGCCGGGGAGTTCTCTGAGCCATTTGTACACTTCATCACTCAATGGTAAGCTCAGTTTGCAAACATGCCATGCCCTCAATGTAAATGATACATGCCATTAACTCTGCAGCTCGGCGAGACCTTATGGCTTTCCTTGCATCCTTTCTGAGAGAAGAGGGACTTGGGGGCCTTGGGCAGATGGGGCAGCAAAGCTAAGCAAACTGTTTAAATTATGTAAACGTTATTTACACAAAGGGTCGTAAAAGTACTTACAAGGGGTTTTTTCCTGTTTCAATAAACCCGCCCTGAATGTGGGTGCAGTCTTGTGAGCCACGACTCCTAAAAATTTATCTAGGGGCTAAAGAGGCCACGAAGACCTGGATGTATAATACCATTATTCAGGGCTTTCTAAAATAATGCTTATAAAATTGCCTTGGTATTTAGAAGGACAAGCGGCTTTGATTAATTCATTGGCTTTTCAGTAAGTAATTTTTACCGAGAGTTGGATTTTTAAAACACACCACTGGGTATATTTTCTTTCCTTTCAAAATGTATAGTTCATTGAAAACCTTTTAAATGAAGGGAGAATCAGGGAGAGGAGGAATTCACAGAATGAAAAATACATTTCTTGAGTGACTGAAGAATAAAAACCTTGAGGATAAGCTATCCTAAAGCAACAAAGTAGAGGGAAAATCTCTTTTTTTAGTTCTCTCATTCCTCTCTCCCCACAAAAAAACCCCAACAAAAAAACCCCAAAAGAAAAACCCAGAACACAAATTTCTGTATGGTAGAAGAAACAAGCTTGAAATTTGTACAACAATCCAACGTGTCTGACGGAGAAGCATCCCTCCTGTGAACATGCACTTCCAGGGCTGGATGCTCAGCCCTGCGAAATCAGACGGAGCCATCTCAGCGTGTGCTGCTGCGGGCTGCAGCCGCGTGGCCGAGAGGGAATCCTGCTCCGGGGATGCATCCTCGGCCAAAACAAGGAGCTGGAAGCCCTCAGCCCCGCTCACGTTGGGCTCCGCTGCACTTTTGGGGTCTCTACTGTACGTCAGGGCCACCGCTGCAAAAGTCGTCTCAATAAAATTGAATTTTGAATACGTAGCGTAGGGGAAAAGTGCCTCTCAGGACTGGCATGGTATGTAACAAATAATACAGAGGAGAAAAGCAGTCTGATTATCGGTTAATTAAGGGAACTAAATAATTAAAGTTTGTGTAACATAGGCCTCCGTTTTCAATAGTTTCAGCTTACAAAGAGCAACGCTGTTCGGAGGGTTCTGCAACCCAACTAGCTGATGTGCAGGGAGGTCTGCGCTTTTCATCCTTGCCAAAAAAAAAACCAAACCCCAAAAAGGGATGACAGACTGTTTAAAAAAAAAATAAATTCTCATTCAGGCAGAGGGAGGGATAACCTGTGTTAAAATTTTCACAGATGTCAAACTGAAGCATAACTGATGGTGGCTAATAGCCTTGTTTTCCCCAGGGACGCAGCTACTTTGGACTGTCAGATTAGAACCGCTACCAACCCTACAGCTTGCATTGCTTGCTAATGCTTGTGTTAGTCGAGGTGCTCGTCGTTATTTATAAAGGAAGGTGAATTGTATTGTTAATACCTCCGATTTACAGCACAGAGCATCCTGTATTTTATACAGAGTGTTGTGTTGGCTGTATTTTTTAGTGGGAGGCTTTACTGATTCAAAAAAACAACTAAGAAACAAACTCTGTACTACTTCAGCAATTGATTCCTAATAAGTTTTAGAGATGTCAAGCGAACGGCGTATCAGACTTTATGACTTTATGCCAGTTACGCCGTAAACGCTGGCTGTTTGGATGTAATCCAATTAGTCAGTAGGCAGCTCCTGATGGTCACCTCTGTGCCACGTTATTGTGTTCCTTCACGCAGCTAAGCGCAGCCTTCAATAGCTAATTGCACCTGTTGCACGGAAAACTAGGACTATTTGGATGAGAAACATGATCTTATAAACAGGTTAATGCTGCGTAATGAACTATCACCCTGCAGTGTAATGGAAATAAATGTGAAAAAATTAAGGTAGAAACCCCGGGGTACTGTGTGTTCTCCTGAAGCTGTTCAGTGTTAGAGTTACATTTCCCACCTGTTTGTAGAGCGCTTTGTGCCGAGCTATGTAATAATCCCTAGCAAAATGAGAATCAACTCACTGTGCCTTCTGAGCAGACTGGTTTTCAGTCATCTCTGTATTTACAAACAATGTAAACCACTACATCCCATAAGGGAGGGGAAGGAAAGAAACCCATGAACATTTTGGTCGCTGTTTGGAGCCCCGTCTGCCAGCAGCACATGGTAGAAGTTAAGAAATACACTGAACTTCTTCACTCTCTGTTGAAAGAGGGTATCTTCAGTATTTAAGCAAGTAGAATAAATCAGCAGTTTAAGTTGTTTATGTAAGACTGTTCTGTTTTGTGACACAGCATGAAAAAGCAACCAAAGGAGAGGCCAGCACCTGAAGATTTAATGGTAAGTGAACCTTCAGAGCCCCTCGGTATGTATTTATCTCTGAATACTTTATATTCATGTATATAGAAGTGTATTCTCTTTAGTATTATTATTACTTGTATTTTTTCAGTCTGTACAAATGTAAATCTAAAACTGTTTCTGGCTTGTGTGGCAAGAGCACGCAGACCGGAGGAGGACTTACGATTCCACTGAAGTCGATGGGTATTTGGCCGTTACCTTCATCACAGCCGAAGGTTCACTTATGGTTTGGGGAGTTCATACAGAACTTTCACAGCCAGTATCAAGTTTCCATCAAAACCATTTTGATGCATAATACAAAGGTTGGGGTTTTTTTCAGTTTGTATGTCCAGGGATTAGTTTAGTGTAGGTCACTCATTGTCATCATTTGCCACTCTTAACTATTCAAAAGCTGAAGATTGAAGACAGAGGAGATGGTCAAAATACTGTGTTTTTGATGAAATGTGAGAGCATTTCACTTGTGTTCCTGTAAAATGGCATTAGATTGTCTGCAGGAGGATGAGCTGATGCTTAGCTTTGGTCTGTCCATAGAAGGGCTCTCAGTGTTGGAGTCTGAGCGTAGAACCACTTCTTTCGCTTGCAGCTGTCTATTTTCGGTAAGGCAATAACCAGGTACCTGCCCTCAAACTGGTCCCTTGTGCACTATGAGCAGAGTGCTGTTTTGACTGGTTTTAAGCAGCTAGAAAAATAGAATTGAACAATTACTACGAATATTTACAATAACTACAATAACTTACATTGTAGATAAGAGTTGTCTCCACCTCTGACTCGCACTGAGTATCTTTGATTTTCAAATGTTTCATTACTCTTCTTTATATTCTGTTTCCTGGAACTTCAAGGTTTATATAAGATCACCATAATTTATTTTCTGTGCATTAATTACCTAGGAATAACTTTAACAAGATAAGGACTTCTTTTAGCTGTTTCATTTCTTCCTTGCACACTAGGAACTGGGAGGGGAGTAAAGAAGTGTGTGTATTGCAGCTATCCTCTAGTTAAAGGCTAGTCTCTGAAGATGCCCTGGGGTAGATAGCTTACAACCCAACCTAGTCACTATTTAGATCCTGGTTAGTGAAGTATTTAACTGTGAATGTAATTTTAAGGATATTAACTCCAGTAGAACTACATCTGAAGTTAGGCACCTGCTTAAATACCTTGGTAAAATGAGGCCTTAAAGTTTATCAGAGCTCGTGTGTGCCTCGTACGAAAAGGCTTGCACTGCCTTATTTTGTCTTTTTTATTAACTTTTGATGGTTGGGAAATTCTTGCAGTTAGTCACATCTGAGAAAACTTGGAACAGGTTCTAGAGATGTAGACACATTTACCTTGTGCACTATTATGCTATGGCTGGATGGCTTAGCTATTAAAACAACGGAATAGGGTTTCATAAAACCTATATCTGTTTGTAAATGCATGTTTCAGTGATGCAATAGGCCTGCCACTTATAAATAAAACATCTGCAGATCGCACATACCCCCATAAGTATATATGTATGTTTGTAAGCAATAACACCACTCCAGGGTGTAGAGTCATAAAAATGAGGCCAAAGGGTGAGTGCCTGCAGTACCAGGGAAGTGCACAGATTTATCTTTACAACTACATGCCCTGGAGTGTGCTAGTCTCCTTTTAGGGAGGTATTTTGTAAAATAATTTTCAAATCATAGCAGCTCAGGAAAGGAAAAAAAACAGGCTTCCTACTTTTTAAACAAAATCTTTTGTTTAATACATTTCCCTCCCCCCCACACACTACTTTCTATTCAATTATAAATGAACTTGCAAGAACAAGTGCTAAAGCACGGAGTAGGCTGCTGCTGAAATAAAGAAGTGACCCAGTCCATAAGCTGCCCTAAATTCCCTCCTCCAGCCTGATGGGCTCGGAGCACTCTGCACTTTCCTGCAGCAGACTCGTCGTTAGCTCAGGAACTGATCGTCAGTAAAGCCCTTTCCCTTCTTGCACCTACCTGGTCTTGTCAAGGAGCACTTTATTTATCACTTTATTTATAAAACTCAGTGCCTGTATATGCACACACACAGAGTATCTCCATATACACACTGCGTATCTGCATGTGCATACACATCAGTGTGTATAAATTACCAGACTTTGTTGGAAGACCGGGCCAGAACAAAAGCTGTTCAGTATCCTCTGGGTTCTAGAATTGCAGTAGCCCTCCCAGTTCCACATCACCCCTTCCAAAACCTCTGTTGTCATTCTGATGGACACCTCCGTGTTAAATAGCGGGTAGAGCAGTGGAGATGCTATCAGTGAAGTCCTGGACTTGTCAGGGTCATCTTATGGATGATGTAAATGAGAGCATGACTTCCCTTCCTTCACTGCAGTTTGGTTGGGGGTTCTTTTATTTATTTATTTAGAAGAAATGCACTAGCAAGGATGAAAGGTGTAACCTGTAATCATCGTTAGCGGAGTGCAGGCTTTCTCCCCTATGGACATTAACCGTACTGGAAGTCACTATTTTGTAACCAATTTAGTATAATTAAAGACTGAAAGCAAAATGAAGGGAGCAGCACATCAATCTTTTTCTACTCTCCTGATAATCAGTGAATTGTTAAATGCATTTTAAGAGCCAACTAACAATACCTGGAGTGCCAGATTGGCAACTCCAGTGGAGTCACGGGGTTACATCAGGGATGGATTTACCCCGTCTATCATGTTAGGAAGCCCTTTTTTATAGAAGTCACTATGTGCATTTTGTCAGAAAATAAGGCCAAAGCCAAGGCTGTATGAAATTCCTGCATAAAGTCAGGCTTTCCAGTACCATAGATACTCGTATGCAAGCGAACATCAAATTTCCCCAACAGCTGGCATAAATCGGGTTCCTGTATTCACATTTCATCACTGTGCCCTCTCTTCCCCATACCCCATCCACAACACTGGGTCTGACATCAGTTTCTCCATGTGAACATAAATCAGCAATTTAATTCTTTCAAAGTATTTCCAATTAACCAACTTTTTCCACAGGAGTGAAAAGAAGTAATTTCACCAAGCGATGAGAAAATTCTCCATCCTGGAAAAGGAACAGTCTTTATCATTCACCAGTGGTTTTTCTGAACCTTGTGCTTTTGTCACCAGTTTGTTTCCTCTTAAGAAGATAAAGGCGTACAGTCAATTAAATTGAACCTGCTCCTGTCTGAGCACCAGGGAATTCTGCACAACATCCTAGCGTATCCCTCTGTCTCTCTTCCCTCCCCTTCCAAATAGAAAAGGAAAATCTCAGCAATTCTTCTGTATAAAGATTTTTTTTAATTTTTATTTTCCCCCTGTGAACTTCCTATTTTCATCAAAAATGCAGAGTTTTCAGGCATCACAAGCCTGGCTCCCAGGGAAATGCAGACATCCGTGGATATTTAGCAAGTGTGATGTGGTGGTAAGGTTTGAACTCCCGCTCGTGCCGTGCATGTGGGTAGGCATCCCCGGGCTGCTTTGGCTCAGGAAGCTGTAGATCTGACTGTATTTACGGTATTTTTCAGAAGCTTTCCATTCTAAGCTCTATTTAATGGAATCTATGCATAGTAAGTAATCAGGTCAGAGAGAAGCAACATCCCCTGTTTGAGATCAATCGCTGGCTAATACTTTATCTAGGCCACTTTATTATCTCATGCTGATTCCATTCCCATTCTCCTCCTCCTTTGTAGCATGCACTTCAGCTGTGGTAAAAGTACGTATCGCATACATATTAAAAACATATACCCATTCTATCTGTATGTAAATGTGTGAGACACAGCTGGATATTGCAGGAGTTTGATTTACTAATAGTTATTATCTGTTCTAGCTGTTCAGAGGCAAAGAGAGTTTCAGAAAACAAGCTAGCGCAGAAATTGCCTTTATGATATCACTATCCTGCTTTGGTAATTGTTTAAAATCTCTCCTTTAGCTGGAAGCTTGGCCTTTTATTTTGCAGATCGTTGTGTGCGCTTTTCAGAAAGCCAGCAGAATTATTGAAGTCTCTTGTTGAGTTTTTTTGTTGTTAGCAGAGCATTGAACTCTACCGTGCTACAGACGGCTATTTAAACGAAAGCGATTTACTTAAAGAAATTGTATTTGAAATCCCAGGCGCCGAGCACGGAGCGGGTGATCCTTTATGCTTTCCCATGGATGCAGAAGAGTACAGGCTTTAGGATGCTGCTTGGATTTCTCAAGGCAGGTGTTGGGCAGGGAGAGGCACTCCTTTTGGCCAAGGATATAGTTGGCTTCTGCACTTAATTACTTTTGCAGTGATTTTCTCATTTTTCCTCCAGTCTCTGAATTTTAAGCTTCTAGCTTTTTCTTGGTTTTGTAAATTTAAATTACCAATGGTTTTTATTTTGGTGGTTTAGAAGTTTGTATGATAAATTGTATGCCATCCTGTGTCAAAACCACTGACCTGCTGAAAAACATGGGGGGCGGGAGAGGCTGTGTTTTATTTTAATTTTTTATTTTATGTACTAGGTATTTTTTTTAATGCCTAATACAATTTTGCCATTTCCCATTCCCACACATCCATCAATCCCTGTCTCCATTTCAGGAATGGTTTTTAGACCAGGTATCCTGATCTCAATAGCTATGATGGGCATTTTTTCAGATAGATGGTTTGTATATTTAAATTGATATGTGTCAAGGTATTACAGACTCTCAAAAATTAATTCTGGCTGGCTGTTCCCCCATATCCAACAAGTATAGGAAATTAAAAATGAGAAGTTTTTAAGCAGCTGTATTTAAGTAGGTATATCCTAGGGTGTCTGGGCAGTGGCGCTTCTTACCAGGTAGAGCCAAACTTGTTTGCAGCCTGTTGTGTTAAACCACTGTTTGTAGCTTTCAGGAAATACTTTTCTAGTTAAAACAAACAAATGGAGGATCAGCATAATCCTACCTGGATTTTCATATAAACCTTCAGAATCAAACCAAGGAAATACCACCAATTATGTTTGTCAGTACAGAGGGATTTCCCCAGCAGCTAATTTGGTTTTTGCCTTGTAGCAGTGGTGCTGTGAGGAGCAGAGATGGCTGTACCACTTTTTGGTGGTGTTAACTTCTGAGAAAGACCAGAGGGCTGTCTGCACTTTGCTTTTCAGAACACAACCTGTAAATCCTTTTAAAAACAGCTTTGCAGATATTATTTTTTTTTTTCTGTCTGCATCTATCTAGAAGTTTATGCATCACTGGATCACAGTGAGCCAAGAGTTTTCCCTTCTTGGCTTACAAGTACTGCAGGTTTTTTTTCCCTAAGCCAGTTCAGGATCTCTTACCAGCGATTATTTGTCCAGGATATAATTGTCTGTGCTTGAGCCTGTGGTGGATGGCTTTGTTTGCAAACATTTAGACTGTCCTCTATCATGGTGATCCCAGTTCTTCACACCATGATAAGCAGAAATTCTGATAGACACTGAAACATGTGCCAAATAGGAAGGAAAGAGCTTTCTCCTGGTTTCCCAAGGAAAACAATACAGATCCAAGTATTTTAGCTGTTGGAAATATGGTAAATATTAAGCTGGATCTTCAGTCTATCAATTCAGACATACAGTGAACATGGAGTCCTGGATCAAATCACAGATACATTGGATGAGATGTCAAAATTTACATTGACTTCATTGATAACTAGGATTTTATACTAGCACTCAGGATTTTCTTGTGTTCATCTTCTTTCTTGGTCAGGATAGCTCAGGAGTTGGAGGAAAAAATATATGCAATCCCTCAGGTGTCTGCATTGCTCAATTTATTCTGCACTCAGCTGAAATAGGAAAAGGTGGGTTATGGATCTTTCTTCCTCTCTCTTTACATCTCTTTACACCTGCATTTAAAAAATAATTTTAAAAAATTAAAAAGCCATCTCTGCCCTTAGGGGTATGATTTACTCTTCTTTGTCATTGAGAAATCAGCTGTTGAAATGGAGAAATACATTACATCAGTGTCACTAAATCCAGCAATTACAGCTGATGAAGATTGTGACAAGGTTAACTTGCATGTGTTAGAGTTTCAAGGTGTTATATTCCTTCACTGCCTTCTGCAGTCCCATTGCTTGTATGGCCGCTGACTTTGTACAGAAAATGGGAACATCTGACTTTCTCTTTTTAACGTGCCCTAAAGCTGCACAATACACCAGCACTTCCCACTGAAATGGAAAAGAAATAGCTTGAGATGGCTTGAAGAAGTATTGAAAATCTAAGGAAATTGGACAAAAACACATCAGCAACATCTTAGAGTGATACAGTTAATATTTTAGGTTACTTGAGTCTCCCGGGCTTCGCAGTTTAATTTGAGCAAATGTTTCACTTGGCACTTCTGGTTGTTTTGTAGTTCTCCAGACACAGAGACAAATATTTACATCTCATTTTGGTAGCAGAATCGCAAGTGTTTCAATCATGATACGCTGAGAAGTTGTGCATTTGCCTTGTTGATATTTTTATGTCAGCTGTCTTCCCTACAAATTTAATGAAAAGCAAGCAATTAAAAAAAAAAAGCAAAACAAAAACCCCAAAACTGTTAACGGTTTTGAAATGAGAGATGTATCTTTAATTCCCAGAATGTTGGCCTTCCCATTCTTTCCAAATTCATCAAGGAATTTGCTCTGACGGGCAACTGTTGAAATCTGCGTACAATATTTATTTGTATAATAAACCTGGAATTTAAAATGGATTCACACACTCTGCGTGGATTACAATTGCTGGCATTTGTGCAGTACCACCTACTCGTGGGTCTGTATTCTGATTAGCACCTCAAGATGCTCCTGCGGTATTAAATAAGAGTAATAATTGCCTATGAATAAGCGGAGTATAAAGCAGGAGATACAGATATGCCTTCTTAGTGACCTGTGTGCATTATGCCTCAAATCCCTTAATCAGATTTGTGCCGGTTGATTCTTACATCCGCAGAAATTCAGCTTGGAGGATCAGGGCCTAGAGTAGTAAAAAATCAATTAATACTACTTTCTAATTTGTGCGGTTGACAAAAAAACCCGCATATAAATAGGAGACATTTTTCTACTTAAGAGGGCCGCACTGAAAGATTTTTTAATTGGATTTTCATTGTGATTGACAGCGTTTGATTATGACAGTAACTTTATTTGGCTGGACTGTTAGAGCCCTCTTGTTGGGGGGGGGCAAGGGGGAGGTGTTTTGTGGTGGGGTTTTTTGTTGGGTTTTTTTCCATCAAAGCTCTTTTTTTCATCCCTGAATCCCCAGAGGAGCAGCAGTGCCTGTGAAAGAGCCTTTTAGCACCTTTGTTGCAGCCATCCCTGGTGATGATTGGACCCAGCTGGTAGTAGATAGGAAAATGTGCCTTTCACAAAGAGGTTGCATCTCCCGTCTCCTCCGTTTCAATAATTTTAAGAGCCCCGGAAACCTGTTGAGGATTAGAAGTAGCTTTAGATGTGAAATGAGTGTTAAGTATTAGTAATCGGGAGATTAGGGCCCCGGGGACAATGGGAGATAAACAACTGCAATTAAGGCAAATCTGCCAGAGTAAACAAAATTTAGCAGAAACAGATGCCCTAACCATTTTGGGGGATTGATTGAAGGGCACCGAGGAATCGATTTTTGTCTTGTTTACACTTCCAAACCCCTGTGATAAACTGGGAGGCTAAATATTTCATACAGCCTGATTTTAGTTAATTTTTTTCCAGCTCCTCACAGTAGGCCTGCTCTCTGCTAACAGTGACCAGGCCCGAGTTTATTCAGCATTCACAGGGAGCAGCTAATTGTCTATGAAGGGCCCCTGTGTTTAAATGGGCTTGACAGGAATTTAAATTTTGTTTCAATCAACCTCTGTGCTCACAGCCTGCTCCAGTTTCTAATTTTTAAATTAAACTTTTTTTTTATTCCTTTTTTTTTTTTAAGCTGCGGCCTCTCCTCCAGAGCCGGCAGCTCGCGCTCCCACCCAAGGCAGCTGCCGCAGCACGGGAATGTGCAGGTTTATTAAGGCCGTAATAGCAAAGCACGACAAGCCGCAGCCGTGGAAAAGTTCATTGTCCCATAAATGTGCATCTGCCTGTTCGGATTTAATGGGAGATGCTGGGGTAAACGCTCGGCTGGTGTAAATCGGGATGGCTTCGCCGGCATCTGCCTGCACGGCTGGAGAGAGACGGGGGTTTCCACTGGGGAGAGGCTCCCGGTAGGGAACGGGGGCATTAAAATACAAGTCTGAGAATGGAAATGGTTTTCGTGGCCTCGGTCATTTGTTCGGTGACCTTGTCAGAGATTCAAAGGAATTCTGTTTGGGTTGTGGTGGGTTGGTTTTTTTACAAGCCAACTAGTGGTGATGTATTTTGTGCTCTTCTCCGTGTTTTCAGCAATGCTCCACACGTTTCTTTGGATGTTGTTTCGTACCTGTGCTTTTTCTGCTCCTGAGATGGAGTGGTTTGACAGTGTGTTCATGTTTGATCATTTAGTAACTTGCTTTATTTAGTCTTTTTACTAAACCTGGCAAACATGGGGATGTTATTTTGCACTAGATGCAGACGGTGTGTAGGCATGTAATACCATATGATCATATGGAGTACTTTTAAAAACAACTTGTGCATTTGCAGAAACTTCATTGTTGTTCATTTGCAGAAACTTCGTTGTGGAAACGCTAGTGAAGTACAGACTGTTTCTTTCTCACTTTTTGCTTCCAGCCAGATAATTTTCTGGGGTTTTGTTTCAGGGTTTTGTTGTTGTTTTTAGAATGTGTATGTGTGCACACTTATGTATGCACACAGCATTCTTTACTCCAAGGTCTGGGTGAAACACACTTGGGTGATTGTTTCTGTTTACTCCAGCTTAGTCAGGCTTGGTTGTTGTTTCTTCTTTCTTCCTGGTCAGTAGAGACCAGTTTCTTAAAACTTGGAGAAAACAACTGTTTTTTCCACCCTTCTTTCCCAGTCCAGGGGAACACTTAAAATCATCGCAGAACCCCAGATTGGTTTAGGTGGGAAGGGCCCTCAGACCCTCCCCAGTGCCACCCCCTACCATGGGCAGGGACACCCTCCACTAGCCCAGGGTGCCCAGAGCCCCATCCAGCCTGGCCTTGAACCCTGCCAGGGATCCAGGGGCAGCCCCAGTTTCTCTGGACAACCTGTACCAGGGCCTCCCTACCCTCATAGTCTGGGTGTGAAGGAATTACTGTATCAGCTTTTCAAGTCCAACTAGCTCTGGTGTCAATAAGACCAATCCTGTGCTCATGGTGAGGCATAGGCTGAAGACACTTCTGCAGGTGGATCTGCATTAACATCAGAGTTCAGGTCAGGCATGCCTTTTTGGGGTGAATTTCTTGCTCTTCCAGAGCTTCCGCTCTACATTCCGATCACAGACAGGTCTTTGAAGCTCATGAATTGAATCGATGTCAAATGAAACCAAACCAGAAGATGTGCTCCAGGCACACACCTAATGAGCTCCAGCTACTAATGGACGTTGTGTCTGCAGACCAGACTGGGGCTGGTCAGAAGTAAAACCTCTTCCATCCCCGAAACACTGCACCAACCGTTTCACTCTGCGGATCTGTTTCTGTTGTCGACAGCTTGCTAATGTTGACATACTCTTATCAGCCTTGGGCCACTCTCTCTATTCCACTTCTACAGCTCTTCTTAACCTCAGCAGCACTTGCAAAAGCATGCTCCAATTCTATTTCGGTTGCCTTAGTGTTTTTTAAGAGTCATCACACACAAAAAAAAATACCTTTGCTGGAAGTTAGCTCATTTTGTTAGCTGAGGACCACAAAGCATGCCAAGTACAGTTATTGGTTCAACAGCAAATATCAAAAGCAAAACTGCTGTGGAAAGAATGATCTGCAGATGGGCAAATAGACTCCTCTGTGCCACAGCCAAAACCGATGCTCTGCAGTAAATTTAAGACTAGTATATGCCACAGAAAGAGAACAGCAAAAATCAGACCCATCCGCATATGAACCCGCATGCAGCCTGGGGTCTTACAATAGGACCAGCTCTAGTTGTTTGAAGTCAGGTCCATGCTAGAGAAGTCAAAGGAGCTGGCTCCTGCTAATCTGACCTGGAAAAAAAAATAATAAAAAATCCCTCTTGACCCTGAGTCAGATGATCCCCAGCCTGGACACATCAACCAAGTGCATAAAAGGTCTCTGAGCACTGTTTTTAGGACCACCAGCACATCTTTTGGCCATAGCCAATGTCCAAAGCTTCAGGAAAAAACTGCAAAACGCATTTTAATCATAATGGAAGGATCTGTACTGCTGTTTAAAAATGGAAATTCGAGCATGATGTATATGTGGACAGTTCCTCTTCAGGTTAAGGTTTTCAGGTAAGATGTTCTTCCTCCTGGTCCATCCATTACGCTTGGGGATTGCTGTTCTGGAAAGACAAATTCCATAAATTGCAGAGGAATTTTGGTACCTCAACAAGTTACTAAATCAGCCAGAAATCACTTTCAAATAATTTTATCATATAAAAAGTAGAAGTGGATTGGTAAAAGTTAATCTACAAATAGATAAATAACTGACACACACACACACACACAAAAAGGGAATCCTTCTCAAAAAATAAAGAAGGGAAAGATAAGAAATATAGCTCCAAGCCTTGACCACTTAGCAGTGTTATCCATTTATCTTTGCTTGATACATTTTATTTTATCTTCTCGCTATCTAAAATATCATCAGAGGGATAAAATCATTAGTGTGCTAATCTGGATAGCCATAGTTCTAACACTGACCTAGGCTAATCTGCCTTTGCAATTTCAAGAACTATGTTTGACTCCTCTGAAAGTAACCTTAAATTGTAGTCTTGTAAGAATTCCAGAGCTGTATCCTTCACTCCTTCTCCTAATGAGGTTATGACCAAATGCTCATTATAATTGCTTTAGACTCCTTTTAATTTTCAAGCTTATTAATCATAAGAAGAGTTATTTAAAATTGCATAAATTAATCTTAGATTAAAAGCCCATCAAAGCCTCGAAACAATTAAGAATAAGTAGGATTTCCCTGGGGCAGCAAGTTTTATTTTAATAGTGTAGTCAGGTGGATATCAGAACATTGAAGTATGGTAGTGATTAATGTATGCAAAATTTAAATGAGAGTTTTTAAATGGCAAATCTAAATCACATATTGACCTAACTGTAGGCTTTAACTGCATTGTCTGTCATATATTTAAACTGTTTAGTAATCAACATTTTAATTACAGTGTATGTTAGGGAGGCCGTGCAACAAACAAAACTCACCGCTTCCCCACACTCTGTGTGGAACTGTTTAGCAGGCTGGGGCTCTGCTGCGAGCTGTGCAGACTGAGGGATGAGGAAAGAGAGCAGAAACTTCAAGGGGACCAATGATACTCTATTTTGCTTATGGATGTGTTCTTGTCCCTGCTTCATCTCCACCCAGAAGATGCCACCAATTGCTGTGGCATACTGGTCCTCTTTGCTACCCCCACCGTTCTCTAGACAAACCAGTCTCATTTCTGCACTCTGAGCTGGCAGAAGCTACAGGTGATGTCATCAGGGGTGAGAAATTCTGTGAAAACACTATCTTCTGGTATGCTTTTGTCTTGTAGAGACCCTGTGCCACCTGCAGCTTTGCAGGTTCCTGCAGACCTAAAGCGCTGCGCGTCTTTGGCCCCTGCTATGGGAGATTGCACTCTAGCAGCCAGCCAAGAACAGGCTCCCAGGGATGCAGAATTCCTTTCTGAGCACAGTGAGAGGCAGTTCTTGCCACGAAGAGTCACTATTCTGACACTGGGAACTGGGGGAGACAACTGGGCCAGGAAACACATGGTCCCAGATCCAAGACAGCCATGCAAGTACATGGGAAAAGCTGGTACTTCATGACTAAACTTGCTGTGCTTTGACATAGCAGTCCCATCACTGCATGAAAGAGACAGGGAGGCTTCACTTCTAGAGGACTTTGTCTCTCAAAGCAAGGGCTGACCTTGCTGGAGCTTTGGGACCCTGGGGCGTGCTTTCCAGACAGACATGCTAAGCCTCCCGGTCAATGCTGCTTCGAGCTCACCCTTTTCTTTAAAGGTTTACTTCCCATGGCCAAAACACACCCTAAAATTGCAAAAATAAAACAAGAGCTCCAACAGACAGGTCACACTTAATAGTGTCTTGCAGGCTGTTTTCACCCACAGACATATTCTGTGTCTCCGTGGATCAGTGCGGGTGTCTGAAGCCTTCGGGTTTTTTACCCCACTCAGGCCTTAGCAGTGAGCGATGGAGGGAAGCCTGCTGCATGCAGCAGCCCCCGAGGAGGGCTCTGACACCTTCTGTGCCTGTGAATTAACAATGTTTTGGGAGTCAGCAGTAGAGTATTGGCCTGAGGATTCCTTGCTGCTATTCCTGGCTGTGGGAGCAGAAATCGGCCTTGTGGATAGCTAGCACAGATAATTAGAACAGCATTTAGTTTGGCTTGTCCTTGGAGGCAGGAGCTCTAGATGTAAAATCCTCCACTACTGGAGGCAGTGGTAGCATGATGAAATCTGTATGTGTGCTGAGGTCACTAGAGGGGGACACAGGGTCAGGCCAGAGTAGTTTTGGTTAGTCAAGCACTTCACATCTCCAGCTTTCCTGGGAACACAGTCCAGCTCTAGAGCCAAGGTTTGTATTTGTGCTGTTGGAGGCCTGACCTGTGTTCCCATTAAACATGGGAATGGGCAAGGATTTCCTCTCAAGTATGTGCCCTCAGTTAAGTGCACAAGCTGTAAACAGCATAGGTGCCTCTGTAGCTATCGAAGAACTATCTGGGATGACGACTGTGCTGCGTTGTTTTACAGCTCTTATTTTCCAAAATTGCAGGGCTTGTGCTGCTTCAGCCAGCTGGGGATGAGCTACTGCAGGCACGGGCTGGAGTTCATCTGCATGGCTCAGTCATGCTGGGGTGGGCTGCAATGGGTGCAGATGCAAACAGACGGGTCCCAGGTGTCCCGCGAGCAGCCGTGGGGCTGTGCAGAGCTGGGTCACAGGATGCTCTTCCGAGTCGCAACACCTACTGCCAGGGAAGCCTTACAGGTGTCATGGGGGACTGAGGAGTGGCAGGGAAGGGGAGCAGGTTTCCAGTTTTCGTTTTATCCTTAAAGGGTGCCCTGGTGCTCAGAAGTGCTGTGTTTCATGCAGGAAAAGCTCTGTGTTGATGCATCAGATGCACCACGGGGACATTCGATGCTCCAAAGCAGTGACGTGCATTTCTAATATTGCCTGGTAACCTGCTGCATTGTCTTCCTCCCTTCCTTTAAAAAATGGCATCAGAATTGCATGTTAAGCAGCAAGTGAGCTTCCCTTAAAGCAGCCTGTAGCCATCAGTAATATTTATTTTCTCTATTTGTTTTAAGCCTGTGAAGACTGTAGTTTCCTCCATACTGTCCTGATGGAGCCCTGACCAGCAAGCGTGCAATGCCCCTAGCCCTAATGTGCCATTAATGATAGGTTAATGTACAGTATAATGTTTTTTGGACTATGGGTTCATTACACTTCTGAGTGCAAGGTCCTTCTGCAGAGCGCCCAAGGTCCCATTGCATTATATCATGCAATAAAAATACCCTTTTCATATCACACGCTAATAAACTGTATTTGAAATGCTGTCTGAGGGCACTGCCATCGTCTTGATAGTCTGCGTCTGCAACAGTTGGGATCTTTTTATTATGGTTTTTGTTATGCTGAATTCAAGTTTTTAAATTAAATGCATAATTTGTCTGTGCTTCTTTGTAAGAAGCAGAGCACAGTCCTTTAACTGCGCAGTCTGGGAGGATTCCTGGAAAAGACAGCATTGAAAGGATGGCATTGTTGCAACCAACAGCAATGCTACTGATTTCCTAACATACCTTGTGTAAGCATGAGGTCTTTTACTGCCCTTTCTAATTTGCTAGGTGGTGTGGTTATGTTTGGGCGTTGTGTACTCGTTAACATAAGACCTTGGTTCCTCTAATGGTGTGTCTCCTTTCTACTCTGGGCTTTCCATTAACATCTGTCTTTGCATCTCACTCTTGGCTGCAGGGAAGATGGACTTTCAGGGTGTCAACAGGCAGCCCCTGAGTGTTTGTGCCAGTGGCCGTAGCCTGTGCCAGCTCCACCAGTTCTCCTGCCTGTGGCGTTGGAGCAGCAGCAGCGCTCCACCAGCCCGGCTGCAGCGAGGGCAGGAACGCCACAGCACTGCCCATCTCCCTGTGCAATCTGCTGCTTAGGCCACAGCCACCCCTTAGAGCAAGGGGATCCGGGATGGGATTCCCAGGTTTCCTCCCCATACCCTTCGTGTCCCCCATGCTGGCTCACATCCTACCAGGGCAATGCGGTGAGCAAGCACCCACTGTGCTGCCCTCCCCAACTAACCTCCCGCTGCGCCGGTGAAAAACCTTACAAGGATCTGATGTTGTGGGTTAGACCTGGATGCACTGTCACAAAAAGGGCAGTGTCTGTTGAGCACTGTTGGGGATTAAGGTTCTTGTCTGTGTCCTCCCTGTCCCCTTCACGTCCTCTGCCCCAGGAAACACCACACTCTCATTTTTACAGATTTGCAGGGAAATCAGTGACTGTCTGGTACTGGGAAGATACTTTGTCACCATCCTGGCTGAGGTTGGTAGCTATCTGTTTTGTGGACCCTTTAAACCAGTCCAACAATAAGCACTCCCTTGTCTTTGCCTGCAAAGTCCTCTGAAATCACAGAAGTGTTGCTTAAGGGATGTTACTTATTGTCTGCCTGTCCTTTGGCAGCATTGAGGAGCCTCAGTGTTGGCCTAAACCTTTTTGGTGCTATCCAAACACAAGCATTTTACAGTCAGTGGCAGAGGAGAGGAGCCTATTTATGGGCTTGACTGTCCTGAAGCTTTGATCTTCTCTGGGTTTGTGCATGAGAGGCAATGTAAACTCTTACATATGCATTAGGCTAAATGTAGCCTGGATTTGGGGCTGTGGGTGCCACACAAGGCTGCATCCCAGGGGGACTTTCATCTCCCCTGAACAGTTCACCCTCGCTCCTGTGGACAAACAGATCCGGAGCAGAGCTGCATGTGGGTGTCTGGTGCTGGAAAAGGCCCGTGGGTCTGCAGCCCTGCCAGGGATGGGATGTAAAGTCTGTTGCAATAAGCTCCAGGTGGGTTGTTATCAGAAACAAAGATTTCTCAGGAAAGAGGAGAAGGCCATGCAAGCAAATTGCTGAATTTTAAGGATAGGTAAAATTACGGAACTTTTACCCTTGAATAATGGCAATTTAATTGACCGGGCTAAATGATTGATGGTTTGTGAGCAATGAGTTCAAATTACCAGGGCTGTGTGTTCAGGGGGGCACTGCCCTTTTAATTTCATGTCAGATATTTAAATCATTTACATCACCCTCTGCGAGGCTCTCCCCTTGGAAAGAGTTAACCTGTCTGGTGGGACACTGCAACTTGAGAAATGTACCCTTTATCAAGGGAACGAGATGAGACAAGTTCATTTAAAAAGCCTGGTTTGTCATTGTTTATCTAATTTTCAGAGTTGACACACAAAATTAGGCTGGCTGACACTCACTCTGGGGCTGTCCCCGGCACCGTCCTGCCTGACCTTTTCGGCTCCAAGCTGCTGTGCTCTCACCAGCAGCCGCCTCTCCTCAGCTGCAGAGATCTCTGTGCAGCCAGGCATCCTACCGAGCCGGCTCCGTGGCCAGGGTAAGGCAGACCAGTACCTGGCCAGTTTTGGGAAGCAGTTTGGTGGTGGCTTTTCAACCTGTTTTCTGCTGGGTATCCTGACTCCCACATACTTTTAAGGCTGGGTGTTTAAGTGTTGGTGAGGAGGTGGGTGCTGCTTTGTTACGCATGCAGATATGGAATGTGCAGGGATGGGGTCAGCTCCGTCATGGGGATGTGCTGTCATACCTTCAGGCGCCTCCCCTGAGCATCTCTTTCCGTGGTGTCATGCTTCCCTCTGTGATGATGCTTGTCAGTGTTGCAGTGAGCCTTACTGAGACTCAGGCGCTGGCTGGTAGTGTGTGAACAGTCTCCCTTACGGTGATTTTACTAAGGAAGGTTTTGTATCCCTCCCTTATCTGCCAGTTCATGGTGGACATCGGTGTCAGTGTCAGAGAGTGCTCTCTGCTGACATTAGTGTGCAGTTGGAGCGAGAGCCAGGTACAGCTCAGCACCCTGACTCTGCAGCTGCCCAGGGTGTCTGAGTGCAGGGCTGGAGGAGGGGGGGGCACACACCTTGTTGGAGGCTGGCTTCCCCACATCCCCAAAAGGGTGGATGGCTGCTGCAACAGAGAGCACACCAAGCTGAGTGCTGTCTCAGTTAGAAACCAGCCATGGCAGCAGAAAATGCATGTCAAGTTTCCAGGTGTTTAACTTTCTTCAGTGGTACCTTGCAAAGCAAAAGAAATCCACTTGGGAATATTTAAGTACAGCAGGTTGCTTGTGTTTGGATGAGAATATATTGCTCACTGTCCAAGTCAGGGATGGGATTTTTACTGGTGCCTGAGACGCTCGGTGACCGGAATTTACTAATAGTGTCCAAGCTGTTGTAGCTCGTGGGGTACTTTTTATCTTGAGGTGATGGTGTATCCTGGCCCCATCCAGCACTAGGGCTGGAGAGTGCAGCTGCAGTTCTCCTTTAGCAGTTCTGATTTTCCCCTTTCCTTCCCTGTCTAATCTTCCTGCCCCTTCTCTCCACTCTCCCTTCCAAAGACCTCTCCAGTTGAAGACACCGCTTTCTGAGGGGTATTAATGGTTCCAGTACCCTGGGTGCCTGCAGAGGGGAAGTGGGGTCTAGGTGCTGAATAGTGGCAAAACGCAGAGAACCTGTCAGGATGAGTTTGTGAAGAAGTTGCTAAGCACAGAGGAATTTGCTGCTGGTGCAGCCACAGTGGTTGGAGACTTTGGAGGAAATCTTTCCTAGAGAGATTTCTGGATGTTAAGCCAACCACAAGTCCCTCTCACATCATGGCATTTTCATTTCCAACGTTGCTGTAAGCAGGCCAAGGGCAAGTCTGATGGACACATGCACTGTCCACAGTCCCTATTGCTCTTTGATGTGTTTTCATTGCAGTCACAGGCGTGACTGCAGCAGGCAAGATGCTGCAGAGTGAGGTGTGCTCCAGCGAGGTCAGGTGTTACAAGCAGCAAAGTGGTTTGGGCATCTCCATCATGTACAAGCCTCCCAGGGACATTGTGCACATCCGTGTGCTGCTTGTGGCCTCCTTGCCCTGTGTGCCTGACCTGAACATGCCACTGTCTGTCCACCAGGATTTGCAAAGACAGGTCAGACTGACACTCACTGTACTCCTAACTTTGGTGGAAATCTCTGCTTTCCCTGTTAAAAAAAGAAACAAACAAAACCAAACCAAACAAAGCAAGAAAAAAAAAAACCCAAACAAACCCAACCACCAGATTCTGAAAATCAGCTTCTGGTAAAAACATCTCTTCAGCCTGAGAAAAATCCTCTCTCAAGCAATATAGTCTAAACCCCAAGAGAGTCTAAACAGTAGTTTCAAGTTAAACTTATTCTGAGAGAGAAAAGTGTGTAAAACCCCAGGCTTCAGTGGAATAACCTCACAGAACAAAGCAAACAGGGTGGCCAGCAAGGCTGGCTGACGTTTTTGTTTCCCTTTGCATGTTGTGAGTAGCTTAAATGCAGAGATACACTGGGTGTGAGATGCCTTCCTCTGCGGGGAGTCTCCACTGTAAAGGAGATTCATGGGAGAAGCGGACTGGCTTTAATAGCTGGCTTTTAATTGCCCCAGTGCATCTGCTCTTCCTTGTCTTGTGTTTTTTTGGTAGTTCTTACTAGTGTCCTTGATCATGGTTTTGTTTAAAAGGTGAAACACCTACTTTGAGGCTGTCTGTCCTGTTTATAGTAAGCATTTACCTTACTCTTGCACCTTTTGCCCCAGAAATACATACGTGTGGGGCAAAACACGCTTGCACTGGGTCTCACAGCACTCTCGTGGAAGAGCAGAATCAGTTATTCCCTGTTTAGGCATGTGGCTGAGGGACATTAAGCAGCTTTGTGAAGGTCACACTGGAAGGTGTGTGGCACCTTGGGGATAAACTCCTTCCTCTGGGTTCCCAATCCCTCTCCTGAATTCTTTGCGTAGGTAAGTAAAGTAAACCCAGGAGTATTTCAGCTTGATTTTTAGTAAAATGGTGAAACCCAAACATAGATGGGATGTTGGGAGTAGGAGATTAAAAAAAAAAAAAGGGTGCAGTCTTTCTCTAGTGTTGTTCCTGATGTTAGACATTCCAGACCAAAGCTAAAGATTTCCAGTAGCCAGGTGTTGGAAGGAGAAAGACATTGTGCATATGCTCAGTGCCGCAAGCATCTGTGTACTTAAATGCATCATTTGAAGATCATCCATCTTCTCTTGGAAGCATTGAACTGTCTGCTGCCATCCTCAAAGCTCAGACGGACTCTGGTACCTCTAGATATGTCATTCTTCCTTGGAGGACCATTTTCCAAGCAGGAGCTGGGTGTGAATGCACCCAGGTCTGCCTGGGTGGGAAATTCAGAGCCCTCTGGCAGGTTTAAAGTTGCTGTCTACAGCTAAGAGTGGCTGGAAGGAAGCGGTTTGCTTCAAAAAAAGAATTGAATATTGGGGGAGAACATCTATTCCTGTAGCAGTTACAGAGACCAAACTCAGAAAGGTCGATCGCAGTGGCAGGGAGCAGCTGCCCACAGTTTCAAAGGGCTGGAGATAAAATTAAGGGCTTGCAGCTTGAGCCTGGTGGGAAGCACTGACAGATCCAAGAAGGGAAAAGCAAGTTCTGTGAGTTGTCTTTGCTTTGGAAACCTGTAATCGCACGATTCTGGGGCTTTTAGGCAGCTTTCAGGGCACCTCAAGCCAGTGAGGAAATAACATGCTTGGGATGTTTGTAGCTCTTCATGTGTGTCGTGTTCTCGTGGGGGACCTCTCGCTCGACTAAGCTGCTCTGCCAGAATGTTCCTTCTGCCCTTCCAATGTCATCTTAACTGGGAAAGCGACTGGGCTGGTCCCAGTAAGACCTGAAGGAGAACTCTCCACACCTCATACTTCTCCCTAAAAAGTTTGACCTGAGATTTACAGAGAGAGTGGTGAGGGGCTGGAACGGGCTGCCCAGAGAGGAGGTGGGTGTCCCATCCCTGGGGGTGTTCAAGGCCAGGTTGGATGGGGCCCTGGGCAACCTTGTGTAGCTCCAGGCCTGGAGGTTGGTGATCCTTCCTGTGGCAGGGGGGTTGGAGCTCTGTGACCCTTGGGATCCCTTCCAACCCAGACCAGTCTGGGATTCTGTGATTTCCAGCCATCCCAAAGAGTTGAAGCAACAACATCCTGTGCTTTCTCCATAATTCTTGGGGTAGATGGCACATTTTATTCCTGTGGCTCCAGTGTTCGCTGGCCCTGGCCTGCAGAGTGTTTTACTGCTTGGAGCCGATGCCGTCAGGATTTATTGTGCTCTATTTAGCCCGGTGCAGCTTCATGGCTCCTCTTGGTGCCATCCTCACCCAGTGGAGCACCAGGCATCCCGTGTCCCACGTCAGACCCTCCGTGTGCCGATCGCCGTTATTCGCCGCCACGGCTGCGCAGGCCGGTAATTCCCACATACGTCACCCTCCCCAAAGGCTCCCCGGCAGATTTACTCTGATTACTTTCAGGCATTGTTTGCAAGAGCCATGAAGTTTAGTGTTGCAAAAACTGAGCTGCCTTTTGAGTGATTTGGAGTAGGGGTTTTCATCATCTGTGATGGTTTCTCCTGGCGATTGCTTTCTTCCAGTCATTTATGTAATTGCGGTACTCGGTTTCCTGTGGATTTTTATACTTCATTTGAGATTCATCTGAAGATGGCATGTTCCCATCTCTAGGAATGTGGCCAGATTGAGACATGAGCTGCCTAAGCTGGCTGCTGAAATTGCAGTCCATATTTCTGTTTCATCCTGAGATGCTGTTCTGATTTTCCAAGGTGTCTAAGACAGTGTTCCAGTGCCTGCAGTAGCCACAGAATTCAGGGCCCAGAATATTGTACAGTTAAGCCTCTTTGAAAGACACTTATTTCCCACAGCAGTTTCTCAAGAAGACCTGTTTTTGTTGTACTTAGATGATATTTTCATCCCTGTGATACGTACTCACAGGTATGTCCGTGAACAAACCTCTCTCCTTAGGGATGCTGCGAGTGCTGTGGAGCCTGGTCCTGCTGCATCTGCAGGCACTGAGCTCCATGATCAAGTAACAAAAGGAGCCCAAAGCTTGCAGGGATATTGGTTCTTTCCTGGGTAATTTGTAGAACTGTCCATTTTGGGATGCCCATATACAGGGTAAGGCATAAAGCTTCCACTGATACGAGTCAAGGACATGAATATAGGACTGCCCTTGTGCTTTCCCTTTGAGGAAGGGAAATACATGTGGAAGGGGGGTGTGAGGGGGCTCTTGGAGAGCAAAACTTCAACAGTAACAGCTCACAGACCCTGCCAAGCAGACTGCTACATGAGTGGTTTTGCCAGAACATCTTTCTACCAAAACAGTGTTTAGAAGTTGAGTGTCCTGGCAGGATGTCCTGGAGAGGAGATGGTCCAAAACATGGTGTTTTCAAGGAGTGGGTGTTTTCATCCCCCAAGTTCTTGCGAAGCTGCACAAACCTGTGCCATGGCTGTTGGGTTCCTTGTGTGGCACAGGCAGAGCCTCACACCCTCTGTTCCCCTGCTTCGTGTCTGGGTTCCCCCAGCCCTCCCTGCTCCCTGCAAACCGCGTGTGTGGATCACATGGATCCAAGAGGAAGTTCCCTGGTGTGAATCACCGTTTTATTGCGCTTTACAGTTCTGACCCCAGGACGTTCCAGTGTATTTTTTTCCATCATTTTTCACAAAAACAAACCCTTTTGGGGTTTTGATGGGAAGAATTGTGTTTATCTTGGCTAACTCCATCTGTCCTGCTTTCCAGGGCCACCCGTTCATCGTGCAGTACAACGATGGGAACGCAGAAGTCGTGTCCATGTGGGTGTGCCGGATGCTAGAGGAACGGCGATCAACCCAGGGACCACAGTGAGCAGCAAGGCAGCAGCTCACCCTGGACTTAGCAGCACCAGCCCCACGCTTCGGACTCTCAGTCTGTCTGGATTACATTTTACTAAAAAATACTTTCTAGAAGCACCAACAAAACCTTTCAGGATGTTTGTTGCTGCCTTTTCCTCACCACTACGTTAAGGAATTTTCTTCCCACATTTCTTTCGTTGCTGAGCAATTTAATGCCCTCAGATTATCTTCAGTTAAACTGTACACAGCCTTAAAGCGAGTATTTTATATCTCTATTTTTTTTTATTGAATGTATTGTATATTTCCTGGCTCCAGAGTATTTTTTAACTGTTAGTCTTTCGCTATTGTACAGGTGTGACGCACTGAGCGCTCGGCGGATTTCGTAAGGAGTCACTGGCTGTCTTTGAGTGCAGACACCCACAAAATGCTGGTTTTAAATGTAAACCAAAAGCAAACAAAAGAAGTATCCAGACTTGTCCATCCTGTGAGGAGGTGAAGGATTGTCCTCCCAGAATAAAGGCATGTTGGGTAGATCAGCATCATGCTATCAAGTGCCTCTCTGCTCCCATGTCCTTGCTGCTGTGGCTTGGGTTTGGAGGGGGCAAGTGAAAAGACACCACGCTGGTATGTGGGAAGAGCACCCTGCAATTGCTCTGGCACCACTGGCTGGTCTGTAAGTGGAAAGAGGTGAGGTGAGAAAGGTCAGTGTGCTCCTACCAGGGAGCTGAGATGCTTCTGGGTGAGCAGCAGTCGGAGCTGGCAGCCCCCTGAGCCACACATGGCTGTGATGGGCTGGGAAGGGCAACCAGGCTGGGGAAGGATCTGGAGAGCAAAGCTGCTGAGGGAGCTGGGGGTGTTCAGTCTAGGGAAGAGAAGGCTGAGGGGGGAGACCTTATCCCCACCTACACTGACCTGACAGGAGGGTGCAGAGAGGTGGGCGATGGTCTCTTCAGCCAGGGGACAGGAGATGGGACAAGGGGCAATGGGCTCAAGCTGCCCCAGGGCAGGGTCAGCTCAGATGGGAGGGAAAAGTTCTTCCCTGGCAGAGTTGTGGGGCTGTGGCACAGGCTGCCCAGGGAGGGGGCTGAGTCCCCACCCCTGGGTGTGTTTAACAGATGGACAGACGAGTTGCTCAGGGATGTGGGTTAGTAGAGGATGGGTACAGTTGGACTTGGATGATCTCAAAGGTCTTTTCCAACCTGGTGATTCTGTGAAGGGAGAGCAGCTCTGAGCACAGGGAGCACAGAGGGCATGAGGCTCTGCCCATGCCATGCGAGGGACCTGAGGGCCACAGCACAGGTTTGTGCAGCATCCCACAAGCTTGTGGGGGAACTAGAGCCTGTGCAGAGGGGCTCAAGCTGTGCTGTGCCACTCACCCTTGTGGCCAGAGATCAGGCTGCCAGGTTTTGTTACCACAGCAGTGCACAGCTTGCTTGGAATCCTCTTGCCTTTCTCAGCTCTGCCTTGATCTCTCGCTTTCTTAGGTCGGAGACTCTGCACGATGGGTGCAGCTGGGTCAAGCAAAGTCTCCCAGGTTTGCTGTTACCATAAAGGAAAGAACAACAATTGCAATGTCTTTCTGTTTCTTATTCCTGCAACTTCTGTGTGTGGTTTCACAACAGACTGATGCACATTTAATCAGCCCTTGTGTATTAAAAAAGGCACAGAAGAGGGGAGGCTGGTGAAAGGCAGGGCAAGTTGTAGCTTAAGGAATCGAGCCCTGATGTGACACGGGCAAGGGAAGAGGTTGGGGCTTTTGTTTGCCTGGTTTTGCATTAGAAATAAACTTTTGCTTAAAAAAAACCCAACAAGAAGCTCAGGTAGTTTATTATATACCAGCAGCTTAAAAAAAAACCCCAAACCATGCGGTGAAAAATTCCTCCTGAACCCCTGCAAATCTGAACCGTTACTTTGGAGGCAGCCTGGAAAAGACTTTTGTTTCCTTCCTTGGAGGGATCGTTTGTCTTCTTTTGAAGTATAGAGGTTGCAGGCATGAACTTATAGACTAAAGTTTGTCTTAATTGCTCTGATGTCACAACCTCCCTGGCAGATAACAGTACAATGAATGAGTCAACAGCCCCCTGTACCTTCAGGTCTTTTTTCTAAAGTGAGACAAATTTCTTCCCCCGTGCGCCAACCAGACTAGAGGCAGCTCTTCCATTTATTTATCTCTAACAGTTTGCATTAGCTTTCTCTGGATAAAAAGTCTCTCCCTTGGATTTAGTTAAAAAGTCAGTGAAACCAAGGCTTTTCCTCCCGCTTTCCCTGGCAGGGAGGTCGGGAGGGGAAGACGTCACCCTGAGAATCTGTGTGCGATGCCAGCTGATGGGAACGTGAAAAATCTCCTGGCGAACGGGCTGACAGTGTTATAATTCACTGGCACACGTATTAACCTTGCTGTCTTCATCAGTATACTTAATCAATCCAGCAATCATGGGGGAGGTTTGGGGCCCCTTGTCATCTTTCCTTCCCCAAGTCCTTGAATTCGGTGCGGCTGGGGGGGATGGGAGAAGGATGAGTGGCCGGGCGCCTGCTCGGCAACACCGCTTCCACCCTGTTAATGCTGTTTTGGGGGGGGATCGTGGCTGGATGGGAGAGTGGGGTGGGTAGGTTGGGCAAAACCCAGCTGCAGCATAGCTCCCCATTGCTGCCACCTCATGTGTGAAGCAGCAGGGAGGTGGGGTCACCCCAAACTGCCACCTCCTGTCCTGGAGATGACAGCTCTGGATGGTGGATCCCCAAAGGGCGATCTGGATCCCATAGCCCAATCTGTGTTGCTGCATGGGGGCAACTGGTGTGTGTTCCCCACCAACCCAACACAGCACCTCACTCTCCCCTTCCAACCTGGATCCTGGCCCTGCTTTGCACATGTGTGTGCAAACATCTGGTGCCCACGGAGCCCAGTTCCAGCAGTTCTGCCTGATTCTTGCCACCACCCATTAGCACCAAGGGGAAGGTGATAAAGTTGGGCCAGGGTCTGGATGGGCAGATCCAGCTCCACTGTGTCCCCCCACCCATGGCCAGCGGGTCCCTCGCAGGTCTGCACCCAGCCCAGGCTCCTTTCCCTGCCGCAAGCACCTGCCGTCCCTGTGTCTGAGCTGTGCAGGGCAGCCTGGTGTGGGGCACCCCAGTGTGGTGCAGGGTCCCCCCCAAACCCGGCTGAAGGGATCCCCTGGGGTGCAGCACCGCACGGTGAAGCAAGGTGCTGCGTTGGGGCTCAGGAACTCCTGCCTGGGTGCCGGGGCTGCGCGCACGCAGAGGTGACTTTGAGATCACCAGCACACGTGCTGCTGGGAGCCCAGCCCCAGGCTCTGCCTCCAGCCTCACGTGTGACATCATCCTGGCCCCAAAACCCACAGCAGGGGTGGAAAGCAAGCAGGCAGGGAGATGTTCCCGGGTGCCAGCAGGGCTCCAAGTGCTGGGTGCTGCGAAGGGGCTCAGCAGTGCTGCTCTCCACCCAGGCAGGAGCTGCGCTGGAGTCAGGGCTGCCTGGGGACATCGTCCCTCCTCCTCCTTCCTGCTGCAACTTTTTGGCATCAGATTCGGGGCGTTTCTCTGCTAACAAGCTTGCAGAAAATGCAGCACTGTTACACCCTACAGCTGAGTCCTGCTCAGAAGATGGCACGGAGGGGGTGCATAAGGAACACATTAATTCATCCACAGATGGACAGAGTGACACCCCCACACACACAGCCTACCCCAGACCCACTCCTCATCCCACCAGCTCATTTAAGGACTCTGCCAGCAGCTCCACACTGGTCTCTTCACTCCGCCTCCTCTGCCCCCTCTATCCTTGTACTGATAACCCCAGTCTCCTCTGCAAATGTGTATGTGGGAGCTCACGGGCCCCAGGAAAAACTGGGTATGTCCCATCTGTGCCAAAACTTCCGATGTTTCCCACTTTTCCCTGCCTGTGCCCCTTGCCAGACACAGCACATGCTGTGACATGAGCCCTTAAACGCAGCAAAAATCAGAAACTCTTTTTTTCTTGTATCCTATAGCCAAACACATCCTGCTATCAGTTTCCCAAAGGCAGAGTGACAGTCTTTGCTTTCCAACAGCCTGCAAAGCTGTGTGCGTCTGTCTGTCCATGGACATATGTCTGGCAAAGGCACCAGGAAGGGGGATCGGCAGTGGGCTGGGGCTGCAAGGGGTCCCCAGCCCGTCCTGGCATCTGTCGAGCAGGGACAGCAGCGCCCAGCAATGGGCTAACTAGTAACCATCAACAGAAACAGCTCTTGGGAGATTTGTTTGATCCCTGTGGCATCAGAGAGGAATAAGCAGACTGGAGAATTGGATCTGGGGGTGGTGGATGTGTTTTCCTGCCTCACAGAGCTTTGTGGTCCTGCTGGGAAAGTTTACCTGGAGGCATCGGTGGGAAGGGACAGACCACAGGACCCCTCTACCTCGGCGATGCAGGGAGCCTGAGGGCATGTCTGAAGCAAAACCTGGGAATTTGGGGGTTAGCTGGAAAAAAATAAAAATCCCTAATCCTGTGGGGAGCACAAAGGCTCTGGAGAAACCAGAGCTTGGTGGCAGAAGGGGTTTGGCTGCAGGTGGGGAGGGGGCAATGCCAGTCTGGCTGCGACTGTGCTCCCCCTGCCCAGCGCTGCCTCTGGGCAGGGCAGCCCAGGAGGCCATCGGCATCCAGCCCCACAGGAGATGCACCTGGGACACCCTCCCCCCAGGGAGCCTGCAGCCTCAGCTGGGGAGGAAGAGGTGGGAGGAGGCAGGCCAGGGGGCTGTGAGAGCTGAGGTGCCTCAAGTGAGTGCTCTGCTCTGGGCCTGGAGGGGAGCTCCCAGCACAGACAGGAGCTGTCAGTGGCTGCTCCCCGCAGTGCAGGGGTCTGGCACACACAGAAACACCCTCAGCTTCTTCGGGCAGTGAACTGGAGCAGCAAACCCTTTGCAGGGGGTTGAAGGAGGCTACTCCCTGTGAAGGGCTTGGAGGCTGCTCAGCCCCTTGGGAACAAAGCATCTTTGTGCCGAGGCTCTTCCTCCTGCTCCCATTAAGACATGCAACGAGCAGAGATAAAGAGGTAAGAGACCCAACAAGACCCCCAGGAGACCTGTCCTGCCAGGAACTGACCCACACAGGCCTTGGCACAGCGATGGGGCTGAGTTAAACTCATGGCAGGTGACTCTGAGAGCTGCAGAAACCCCAGCTCTGGCCTCTCAGCTTCTCCAGAGGGTGCTCAGGAGACTTCCTTCAGCTATATGAGATTATTTGTGGGTGACTCCTGCCCCACTGCTCTCCCAGTGTTGCTCCCTGCCCTGCAGAGACCTGGGCAGGTTCTAGCCCAAACCCTAAATGCTCCAGCTTGGTGGGCACCACATCCCTGTGGTTTGAGCCAGGTCCTGGGGAGCAGAGGGGATCTGCAGCAGGGAGGGGGAGCCCCAGGCCCCTTACACAACAGTAAGGTCCTGAGCTGTAGGTATTTTAGGTATAAGGTAGAGGTATTTTAGGAAAATCCGTCTTTGGCCTCACCTGGGAGACCCCTCAGCCCTCAGGCTCACAGGTACTGTGGGGAACAAAGCTGGAGGGATGTGGGAACTGTCCCCTGAACTTACTGGTCTAATCCTTCTTCCCCCCCCAGCTCACCAGTACCTCTGCCTGGCCTGGGAAAGATTATCAGGGGAAAATAAAACCCAAAACAACAGCAGCGACGAAAAAAACCCCAGTAACCAACCAGAAAAAAAAACCCAAACCCTAAAAAAAAAATCCCTCTACCTACCTTCAAGGATTTTGGTCACAGAGAACAAAAAGAAGGTTGTGCTTTAAGAAAAACAAAGCTGAGAGGTCTGAGCCTTTCCCTGCGGGGAGCTGCAGCGGGAGCGCTGCGGAGCGGCTGCCGAGGAGCTGCGCTGACCCGGGGCTGCTTTACCTTCAGTAAAGGGTACGGCCATAAACTACAAGTGTGCACTAAGGACAGGATTTATAGATTGAGCCTTACCCGCTCCTGCAGCGGCGGCTGCTTTGCCGGTACCCCACTGCGGCTGCTCCCGCCGCCGAGTCCTGCAGTGAAAGTTCAAGGTTTATAAGTAGCCGGTCAGCCCGGGAGATGTTTAATGGCAAATGGATGTCTGGGGTTTACACAGGCTGGAGGAGGAGGAGGAGGAAAACTTCTCTGCAGCAAAGGCAGAGCTGCCATCCGGGCCCCCCCCCGCACACAGGTAGGTGTAGCTCCGTCCTCGAGGGCTGCGGTGCCCCGGCACGGCTCGGCCTGGCAGGGCGAAGGGAGAGGTAATTGCTGCCCTCGGCTCATCCCGCTCCATCTCCGGGCAGGCGCTGGTTTAACCTAATCAATAAAGTCATGTCTATCGACCGCGCACGTTGCGTTCCTCTGCAGCCCCGCAGCTGCTCCGGCCGAGGGAAATTAGGCAGATTTAGAGCTGGCAGGGATTTTGGGGAGGGGGGTTGTAAGGTGAGGGGCAACACTGCCATGGGGAAGGGTGAAGGGGGAACAGGGGAGAAGGAGGTGACAGCACTTTGGGTGCCTGTTGGGGGGATGTATGTGTTGGGGGGACTGAGTGTGCACTGGGGGATCTGGTGGGATTGGCAGAGTGCACGGTGGGGGGGTAAGACATGGTAGGAGAGCCAAGGTGCATAGATGGGGGGTGTATGGTCAGAGAGCCGGGGGGTACAGAGAGGGGAGTGCCCAGTGAGAGAGGCGGGGTGCGCAGATGGGGGGGTGCACGGTGAGAGAGCCGGGGTGCTTGGAGGGGAGTGCATCAGGCTGAGGGGGGGGGATTGGTGCAGACGTGTACAGCCAGGGCACTTGGAAGGGGCACATCAAGGTGCTCCCCGGGGGTCGCACGGCAGGACCCCCGGGGGGGGGGGGGTCCCGATCCTCCCCCTTCCCCCATCACGTCCCTGCCCGTCCCTGCCCACCCTCCGCGGGTGCGCTACACGCCGGGTCAGGCGGAGTGTGCCCGGCCTGCAGAGAGCCGCCGCCCGCTCCCTTTGTCAATGTCCAGTAATTAAAATGTCACCGTTTAATTTTCAGGCCTCTCGGAGCAATCTTTTCCTAATAAAGAGTCTAATCGAAACGCTCCTTCCCCCCGCCCCTCCTCCCCGGGAAGGGCCGCGGAAGAGGCTGTAAAGGCGCAGAGCCGCTGCGGATCGATAGAGAGAAGCCCGGATTGATCGGCCTCTAAAATTAAATTTATTGGGGTCATGGTTTTATATGGTGCTGATACAACTGTTAAATGGGGAACATTCATTTCCAATTGGAGGCGTTTATTAAACTTCCACTGAATTAGACCGCCGTGATTTATGTGGCAATCTCGGCGCAGCCCTCCAGGAGAGAGAGGGGCCTTTCGCCGCCGTCCCCGCGTGATTATTTATTTATACACCCGTGACACGGCTCCCTAAGTTTTAACCTAAATTATCCCACGGCCTCGCCTGCCAGCGGCACCGGCCCGGGGCGTGTGTGTGTGGGTGGGTGTGATGGGGGATTGGGTTTGGGAGGGGTCCCGTCGGGGCACACCGCCCAGCTCTGCTCGCTGCCTCGCCGCCGGTCGGGGGTGGGGGGGGGGAAGGGAAGGGGGGGTCCCCTCCGCGCTCCTCCGCGCCCCTTCCGCCGCCGCGCACCCCGGCCAGCCCGGCGGCCCCCGGGGGTGCGCCCGGGGCTGCGGCGGGGCCCGCAAACGTCCCGGCTCTCGCGTGCGGCGATCGTTGAGCGTTAATTAGAAATTCATTACAATTAAAAGCCGCGCGCACACGCCTTAATTACATCTGATTTTTAATTCCGAATCCGTGTTTACACAGTAAGCGAGACGTACCTCCTGATTATCCCCAATACTCTTTATACTGTACTAATTATGTAAATTAAACCTAATTAACTGACAAAAACTGCAGTCAATTCAACTGTTAAAAGATACGTCGGCTGCGAGGAGCCGGCGGGGAGAGCGGCCGGGGCGGCGGGGCCGGAGCGGGTCCCCGCGCTGCCGCACCGCCGTCGGGGCGAGCCCCGGGCCAGCTCCGCCGCTCCGGGCTCCGGAGAAGCTCTTGCGGGCACCGGGGCGGCCGCACGGCCCGGGGAAGGACAAGGCAGAGGGGGCCGGGGCAGAGCCGGATCCTCCCGCAGACCAACACCCCCCCCCCCCCACTCCCATCCCGACGTGTCGCCGCAGGAGCGGTCCCGGGAAAAAGCAGGGCGGGGGGGACATGGGGGGGAGATGAGGGAGGAGGGGGGGTGTGTGTAACCGGCTTGGTCTGCGCCGCCGTCCGCTCCCGGTGCCTCGCAGCCCGGCGTGGCCGCGCAGCCGGTTCCGCAGCCACTGCGGGTATTTAACGCCGCGGGATCTCCCGCAACCCGGCGGCGAGAGGGGCAGCGGGGCTCGGGCGCGCCTCGCCGCGCTCCCGCGTCCGCCGAGCTGGAGGATGGGGAGAGGGGAGGGGGGGGAAGGATAAATAATTAAAAGGCGAAGAATAATTACCGGCTCGGGTTGCGATCATTGCGGGGAAGGCCGCGCCGCAAGGCCCGGCCGACAGCACCCGCTCCGCGTCCCCCCGCGACGGGACGTTCCGAAGTGGGGAGGGGGAGGGATCGAGCGCGGACCGGGGCCGGTTGAACCGCGGCGGCGCGGGGAGCGATGGGTGGCTCCGCACCTGCGTTTCGCTCCGCGCCGGCTCCGCCGCATCCTCCCGGCGCCGCCGGTGATGGCGAGGAAAGGAGGGAGCGGGGGGGGGGGAGAGGGGGGGCACGCAAAAGTGATAGCTGGGGGCGATCCGCGCCGTTATTAACTTCTGTTTGATCAGTGTAATTGCGCCGATCGCGGCCGGACGCGATGATTAATTACAGTTTAATTAAGGTGGCCGTGACGAACGCTGCATGCGGGAACCCAACCAGGGCAGGGACGCGGCTACCGGCCCCCGCCACGCCGGCAGGACCGGCGGCCATCGGATCGGAAGGGCCCCCCCGGCTCCGGTGGCCGCCGGTCCCGCCGGCGTAGAATGGACCCCCGTGGGGAACGAAAAACCACGAGCGTGCCCCCCCGCGCCCTCGCCTCCCGGCTATTTCGTTGCCGCCCCGTTATCCCCCCCCCTCGCCCCCGGTGCCGTTCCCGCACCCGCTCCCCGCCGGCGGAGCGCGTATCCCGGGAAGGCGCGGGGGGGAGGATGCGCGGTAGCAACGCAACCCCGATTTCGATGGGGCCCCTCCGCCATCCCCCTCGGGCTCCTCTTTTCGTTGCCGCCCGCTCCCCACGCAAACTTTCAACGAGCGTTGCTCCCCCCGGGGATGCCCGCGCCACGGGAAGTGGGGGTGGGGGTGGGGGAGGCGCGGAGAGGTGCGGAGCGGCGCGGTTACCCGCGCAGGTGCGGCCCGGGGCTGATCCCCGCTCTTACCTCGGGCAGCCCGGGCGGGTCCCCGCTCGGCAGCGGCCCCCCACGCCCTCCCTCCCCCCCCCCCCCCCCCGCCCCGTTCCGCCGTGCCTTAAAGCCGCGCCGTGATTGACTGGAGCGCATCGGTGATTGACGGCCGCGGGGTCCCGGAGGCAGTTAATGTAAATATGCTGGTGCTAAGTGGGTGTGTCTTCCCGTTATTTTAGCTGTCACCGGATCAATGTGCAGCGTCTCCAAGTACGGATCCGGATCCTCCCTCGGTGGCGCGGCTGGTCACTCGCTCTTGTTGCATCTCGCCCGGGCGGACGCGGCGGAGGCGGCGGCGGGGCGGGCGGCGGCCCCGAGGCGTCGGTGAAGGGCGCGTCGCTGCCCGCCCGCCCCGCGCCCCGGCGGCTGCCCGCGGTAAAGAGATCGGTGGGGACGGGCCCCCCCGGCTGATGGCGGCCCCGGCGTCGGGCTGCGGCCCCTAGCCCCGAGGAGAGCCTGTACGTCCAGCCGGGCTCCGCGGAGCGGTGAGTGGGAGCGGGCGGCGGGCGGAGGGGATGTGGATGTGTCTGTGTTTGGGGGCGGGTGGGGGGGGAGCGGGGGTCGGGCCGCGTTTTCGGGAGCCGCTCCCCGTTATTTCGTGTAATTACCACGGAAGCGGCTTAACCGCCGGGAGCCCTCCCCGCTAAGCCAATTTGCCCGGCTCGCTGCTGCCCTTCTGCTGCTACGTGCTGCGGGTCCTGCCCGCCCCGGCCCCTAATCCGCCCGGTCCTAATCGCCTGCCAGAGACACGACAAAGGGGCTCCCGGCCAGCCGCGCCCGCCGCCTCCCTCCGCCCGCCCGCGGGCACCGAGCGGCAAGTTTCGGCCCGCCCGGTCCGGCCCGGGGCTCGGCCCCCCTCGGCCACGCCGCCGCGGGACGCGCCGGGCGCATCCTCCGGCGCGTTTCGTTGGAGCCTTCCCGGGGCTCGCCGCAACGGACGGCCCGGCACGGCACGGCTCGGCGAGCCGGCACAAAGGGAAGGGAGCCGGCACCTCCCGGAGACCCGGGGCGAAGGGGTGCTTCTCACCCCCGCCCCCCACCCGGGACGCCCTTGCCCCGGGCGGCCTCGGCCGCCGGGCGCGGAGCAGCAGCCGAGCGACCCCGGGAGCCCGGCGGCGGATGCGGCGGGGCTCGGTACCGGCGGCCGCGGCGCGGGGGCTGGAGCTGCGGCTCCGCCAGACCTCTCCGGCCAGCCTGTCCGCGGCGGGGAGGCTCCTGCGGAAGCGCCCGTGGTGGGGGATGCTCCGGACCGGGACCGGCAGCGCCGAGCGTGGAGCAGCCGGGCCGCGGAGCAGGGCTCCGGCAGCGGCGGGCCGGGCTCGGCGGCGGGCGGCGGCGGAGCGGGGCCCCGGGAGCGCTTCTAACCCGCGCTTTTCCCCGATTTTGTTTTGCAGGGGCGTTTTGGGGGGGAATGGAGGCGATCGCCAGTCAGATGGGAAATGGGAGAGATGCAAGCTCCTCCCCAAATTCAAAGCAAGAGCTGCAGCCGTACCAGGGCTCCAATACCCTCAAGCCCAACCAAGTGGGTGAGACCTCTCTGTACGGCGTGCCCATCGTGTCCCTGGTCATCGACGGGCAGGAGCGGCTGTGCCTGGCGCAGATCTCCAACACGCTGCTCAAGAACTACAGCTACAATGAGATCCACAACCGGCGGGTGGCCCTGGGCATCACCTGCGTGCAGTGCACGCCGGTGCAGCTGGAGATCCTGCGGCGGGCCGGGGCCATGCCCATCTCCTCCCGCCGCTGCGGCATGATCACCAAGCGGGAGGCGGAGCGGCTCTGCAAGTCCTTCCTGGGCGAGCACAAGCCGCCCAAGCTGCCCGAGAACTTCGCCTTCGACGTGGTGCACGAGTGCGCCTGGGGCTCCCGGGGCAGCTTCATCCCGGCCCGCTACAACAGCTCCCGCGCCAAGTGCATCAAGTGCAGCTACTGCAGCATGTACTTCTCCCCCAACAAGTTCATCTTCCACTCCCACCGCACCCCGGACTCCAAGTACACCCAGCCCGACGCCGCCAACTTCAACTCCTGGCGCCGTCACCTCAAGCTCAGCGACAAGACGGCCACGGAGGAGCTGTCGCACGCCTGGGAGGACGTCAAGGCCATGTTCAACGGCGGCACCCGCAAGCGGACCTTCTCCCTGCAAGGGGCGGCCGCCGGCGGGCCCGGTGCCGGCTCCCCGGCTGCCAAGGCCGCGTTGCACCCGCCGCCGCCCGCCGGCCCCGAGCTGGCCCCGGCGCACAAGAGCCTGCGCTGCAGCGGGCAGGAGCCGGCGGGCGAGCGCGGGGCGCTGGGGCTGCCGGCGGCGCACGGCGGGGCGGCGGGAGCGCACGGCGGGGCGGGCGCGGTGCGCAGCTACCCGGTGATCCCGGTGCCCAGCAAGGGCTTCGGGATGCTGCAGAAGCTGCCGCCGCCGCTCTTCCCCCACCCCTACGGCTTCCCCGCCGCCGCTTTCGGACTCTGCCCCAAGAAGCAGGAGGACGCGCTGGGCGGCGCGGGCGGCGGCGAGGCGGGCAAGGGCGGCGCGCTGCCCCCCGGCATGTTTTGGGGGCCTCCGCACCCCCACCCGCACCAGCCAGCCCAGCCGCCCCACCAGCCCGGCGCCGCCAAGGACACCGGCGTCTACCCCTCGTTCCCCGTCTTCTGGCCGGCCGCCGGCAGCCTGCCCGTGCCGCCCTACCCGGCGCAGAGCCAGGCCAAGGCGGCGGCCACGGCCGTGGTGGTGGCGGCCGCGGCGGCGGCGGCGGCGGCTGCGGCCGAACCGCCGGGCTTGTCGGGCCGGCACGGCGAGCTGGAGGGCTCGGAGCCGTCGGGCAGCGGGAGGAGCAGCGCGACCCCCCAGGAAGGCGCCGGGGCGGAGGGCGAGCGCTGCCCCAGCGCGCTGTCGCGGGCGGCGGGCGAGGAGGAGCGCTCCGGGGACGAGGCGCTGCTCCCCCCGCTGCCCCTGCCCAGGAAGGGCAGCTACCTCTCCGCCTTCCGCCCGGTGGTGAAGGACGCCGAGAGCATCGCCAAGCTCTACGGTACCCGGGAGGCGTACGGCGGCGCGGCCCCCCGCGGGCCCGGTTACCTCTCCCCGGACTTCCTCAGCGAGGGCAGCTCCAGCTACCGCTCGCTCTCCCCCGGGGGGGACACGGCCGAGGAGCCCGAGGTGGACGTGGAGTCCAACCGCTTCCCGGAGGACGAGGAGGAGGAAGCCGCCGCCGCCGCCGCCCTTCCCGAGGGACGGGAACCGCCGCCGCCCCGGCTGCTCGCCGGTACCGAGGAGCCGCCGCCCGCCGGGGCCGACGGTCCCGAGGAGAAGGCGGGCGAGCCGGCGGCGGAGGAGGGCGGCCAACCGCCCGACGGCAGCCCCGAGCGGAGCAGCAGCAGGGGCGCCTACGAGGTGCGCGGCCGGGATCGAAGGCGGGTGGGGGGGTGGGGGTGGGGGGCGAGCTTTGCTCTCAAGGGCCCCCGCGGGGCCGGCCCGGGGTCCCCCGCCGCCCTGACTCATTCTTTTGTAGGTGTACGCGCCGGACAGGGGGGAGCACCTGCAGCCGCTGAAGACCGCCGCCTCCCTGGGAGCCCCGGCCGCCTACCTGTGCACCCCCGAGGCGAAGGGTAAATTGGGACGGGGCGGGGGGAGGCTGGGCGGGAGGCCCATGGGCATCGAGAGTGCGGCCCCGAGCGCCGCCCCCGTCGGGGGTTCAGTCCCGTGGCGGGGGGGCTCCGAGGCCACCGCTTTCGTTTGGGGCTTTCGGGAGAAAAGAAAGTGCAAAACGGTTTTCGGATGGGGGACAGGGCCAGACCCCCCCCGGGCCCAGGGATGCCGCCGTCGGACGGCGGGGATGGGCTGGCGGGGCCCGCACACGGCACGGCGGGGCAAAGCTCCTGCCAGCAAGCTACTTTCCAATAGCAAAGCGATTAGGATGTCCGCTAAGAAGGTTTTAACGAGGGCTTTGTCCGTAATTATGTAATTAAGGATATATCAGGACCATACTTTCATTGCTTATGGTTGAAAATCGGTTTATTATCTTTAAGAGCAAGATAAAGAAGACAATCACTCCGCGGCAGAGGATTTAGAGACCAGAAAATCCTATCAGGACCAAAGGAATGTCTCTCATCCCAGCCCTGTAAATACCGACAGAGGTAAGCTCCAGCCCGCGCTCCGCCGCGGCCCTTGCGCGGGGCGATGCGCGGCCGGCGGAGGCCTCCGCGTCGGGGCTGACAGCGCCCTGCCCGCCCCCCCATCCTCCCCCAGGAGAGGACGGCCTGGCCATGGATGTCGCCGGGACGCAGCTGGTGGAAAAAGACATCGAAAATTTGGCCCGAGGTGAGGCGGGGGCGCGTCCGGCGGCGGGGCGGGGGGCTGCGGGAGTCGGCGGGCCGGGGAGGGGGATGGAGAGAAGGCTGGGGGGACCCCCCAGCCCGTCCCCGCGGCTCGAGGTATTTGTGTTTTCTGCAGGAGTGATTAACTCCTGTGATTAATGTAACGTAATGCGATTAGCGCCGCGCTGAGCCGCCTCCATATGGAAAAGTGCGGGCTCCCCTCAACCCCGCCGTGTATTTTTAAACAGACGAGTTACAAAAACTGGTCCTGGAGCAAATGGAACTGAGGAAAAAACTGGAGAGGGACTTCCAGAGCCTGAAAGGTACCGGAGAACCCCCCCTCCCCTCCCTGTCCCGGCCGGGGAGCGGGCCCGGCGCTGGGGAGCGGTGCTGACACCCCCGTCCCCCCCCGCAGATAACTTCCAGGACCAGATGAAGCGGGAGCTGGCGTACCGGGAGGAGATGGTGCAGCAGCTGCAGATTGTCCGAGGTACGGCCCGGCCGGCCCGCAGGCAGCTGCCGCTCGGATTTTTTACTCTCCGTTTTTAGTTCCTTTCTTTTTTTTTTTTTTCTTATTTATTCATTTTATTTTTTGTTCAATTTAATTTGTTGTCGTCAATCGCTATATTGTCGCGACCCGCCCCGCAAACGGCTGCGAGGCGTCATTCCGCGGCAGCGAACGGACCTTCTCTCTCGCAGCAATTTCCACCCCGGCTAAATTAAAAACCCAGGCGGAAAATTACCTGGGAAGCTCTGCCCGACTTTGCGCGCATCCCTTCCCTCCCCCACATCCCCCATACCCCCCCCCCCCCCCCCCCCTCCCCGTATCCCTACCCCCACGTCGCGCTGCGGGCGATGCCCTTCTGCCCAGCGCATCCCCGACGGGGCGGCCGCGCTCTGGTCCCCCCATCCTGGCATGTTGTGATGCTTCCCCCCTCCCCGCCCCCCCAGATACGCTGTGCAACGAGCTGGACCAGGAGAGGAAAGCGCGCTACGCCATCCAGCAGAAGTTAAAAGGTACCAGGGCAGGACATGGGGGGGTGGGAGGGGCACAGATATCTAAGGGGGGGGCTGGCACTCTCCGTGGGGAGGTCTGGGGGAGCGGGAGGTGACGATCCCGTCGCTTTGCAGAGGCCCACGACGCGCTACATCACTTCTCCTGCAAAATGCTGACCCCGCGGCACTGCACGGGGAACTGCTCCTTCAAGCCGCCGCTGCTGCCCCAGTGAGCCCCCCCCCTCGCCCCCTTCCCCCCGCCCCTCCGGACTCTCCCCCTTCCCCCGAAGCCATGCGGGCAGAGCCCACACAAGCCATTTCCACGAGGAGACACTTGTACATAGAGGACTCGGAGCCCGGCTTTCCTCGGACTGGCAATACGGCGGGGAGCGGCCCCGGGCCGGCCGGAGGGGGAGCCGGGACCCCCCCACCCCCCAAACCCCTGCGCCCCGCGCCCCCCCGGCTCCTCCTCTCCCCCTCCCTCCCTGTGTGTCCGCTTCTTCAACCCTTGTCCAGACTGGAAACAAAAGTGGCTATGTGCAATGGATATAAATGTACTGTGATTCTCTTGGTACAGTATTTGTTGGATTTTTATTTATTTATGATGTATATTTATTCTTCCTCCCCCCCCCCCCGCCCCGGGCCCCCTCCTCCTTCACCATCTCCCCCCCCCCACTTTGTAAATTTATGGATGTAACAGCACTTTAACGGGCGGTCCGCGACTCCGGAGGCAGAACAACGCTCGCCCGCTCTGGGGAGAGACCCCTCTGTACGTGATTTTGGTTCTTTAATAAAACCCGACTTTAAGAAGACGCCTGGTCCGTGGGGCTGTCCCGGGGGAGGGAAGGATGGGGATGGGTGGGAGGGGCTTGTACGGCCCCGACGGCGGCCCCCACCTCGGCGCTGTCCCCCCCTACCCCGGGCTCCCCTGCGAAGTTCCCCTTTCCCCCTCCTCCTCCTCGCCGCAGCCGGGAGCTCATTAATGCCCATTTATATGCTCGTTTCACACATGAAAGTATTACATTAATGAGCTCGGAGAGCGGGTGTGGAGGTGCTCGCGCACCTATTAGCCCGAAATACCTGTTTTCAGCCCAAGATTAACCTAGCACGACATCTCGGCGGGCTGGGACCGCGGCTGGGGCGGGGGGATGCACAGGGGGCGGGGGGAGACGCGGATCGCGCCGCGGGTCCCACGGCGCACCCGGATTGCGGGGGCTGAGACCAGGGAGGGGGGATGCTCCTCGCACCGCTGGGTAGGGGGGCTGTGGGTATGGGGAGCGTCCCGGGACCGGTGCGGAGGCGTTGGGGGAAGGGGGGGGGGATATAGATGCGCTCGGGGTGCGCGCGTTACCGGCCCGGCGCTGCCCGCGGGGTTCCTGCGGGGTGAACCCGAGCCCCGCAGCGTGGATCTGTCGTAATTAGTTTCTGTGACTCTCATTAAGCGGAGCAGCGGCGGTTCCGCGGCCTGGGCCGCCACCGCGTGGGCACAACCGGCGGTGCAGCTGCCCCCCCCCCCCCCCCCCCCTTCCCCCCGTCACCAACACCGGCGGGCAACGGCGCTCGGTGCTCCGGCCCGGCATCCCCCCTCCCCGCGTCCGGCTGCCGGGGCTGATCCGTCGGCACCCCGAGGGGGAGCGGGGTCGTTTTGCGAGGGCCGGGAGCTCCCCCCGCCCGGGGTCCTCCTGTACGTATGGTGAGAGGGGGGCAGTTTGTGCCCAGCAGACCCACACCACCCCCCCCACCGGCACACAGCCCGGGGTCTCCAGAGATGCCTCCCAGCCAGAGGCCCCTGTGAGGCTCCGGCCACCCCCGTGGGCTTTATTCGGCGGTATCCCCCTCGGCAGAGATGGGGCAGCCAGTGCCTGGATTGGGCTCTGCTGTGCTGGAGCAGGATCCCATCACCTGCGGGTGGGGAGGAGCCAGGCCTGGGGCAGGTGGACACAGCTGTGGGGTGAGTCACAGGGCTGATGGGTATAAAATCCTTGGGGTGGAAGGGCAGCTGGCTCCTTTGGGTTTCTCTTGTTTCTCAGGGTGCTGAAGCTCTTTGTGGCTTGTTTGGGGATGGGTATTTTGCTGTGCTGTGTGAGCTGCAGTAAGTGACCCCAAGCAGGAGTTGTGGGGCTGGGAGTACTGATAGCATCCTGTGCAGGTAAGCCAGTGGGATCATGTTGCTGGGGTGTGGAAGGGATGCATGGACTGGAGAGATGAAAGCAAAGAGGCAGGGTCAAGCTCTGCAAGTTGAGGTGGTTGGTTTTGGGGGGGTGTGTGTGTGAAAGTGTTGGGTCTCTGTGGAGTGTTGTATGGGAGCAGGTGAGGCTCCTTCCTTGCACAGTTTCCTCTCCACCTGGGACACTGCTGGCACCTCCTGGGCTGGAAGCAGTGTGGGATGACTCTGTGAAGAGCCACAGAGGAGCTTGGCCTGTGTGCCTGGCCATGGCTGGGGGTAAGTGTGTTGTGCTGCTGGCACTGCTGCACCTCCAGGGCCTCTCACTCCTCACCCCAACCCCTGGCCAGGGTGTGCAGTTGGGCTCTGATGTGCTGGGTGTCCCTAGCTCTTGCTTTCCATGTGCTGGGCTGCTGGAGCCAGGTTCTTCCCAGCAGTTCTCCAGCCCATGAGCTTGTCCAGCATCCTCTGTGCTCACCTGCCCTGGCACCCTGTGCGTGGTGATGCTGCTGCTCACTGATGTGGGTGCAAAAATGAACTATGGTGTTGTATTAATATTTTCACACTACTTAGCTCTCATTAAAATGTACTTTGCTGAATTTAATATGCAACTTCAAATGACACAACGTATTAAGTGCTTAATATACTAGAAATTATGAAACTATTATAGTCTAAGTAATATGAAATAATTAGAGTGAATTAAACTTCAGCAGCAGAATGAGGGAAAGGCTTCAAATTTTTTCTTTTGTGTTGGTGCCCCCCCCTCTCCCTGCCCCCAGTCTTAAAATAGTTGAATGTGGTAATAGCCCCTGAAAATAAACAACCAGAGTTAGGATTTTTAAATAATTAAAGCAGGAAAAAGCCTGGAGTGTCTGTATTTGAGCCTGTGATGGATTCTGAATTGGGGAAGCAGAAGGTCTGTTTGCTGTAGCTGATGGAGTTGTTCTTTCAGGCCAGTGGCAGAGCAGCTCCGAGGAGCTGATCACCAGAACTCCAGCCTTGCCAAGGATTCTCCCCATATGCTATTTTCCTCTTGTATGCAAGGCTGTTTGTTTGGAGGCAAGCAGACGTGATGGCTCCCACAGACAGAGCTCTGCTCTGGGTTTTGCTGCCACGCTGCCTCTGAGCTCCAAGTCCCCCTGGCAGAGCAGCTCCCCACCCTTACTGGGGAGTGGGGGGGGGGCACACAGCAGGCACCCCTGTGTTCAAATCGCAGGGGCTGGATGGAGCCTGGCCTCTCGTTTTGAGATGTGCTTTGAGCCACCGTGCTCAAGCCGGGGTTGAAGCGCTGATGCTTTGCTCGCGGGATGAGGACCACCCTGGAGCCGCGGGTGCGCACAGGGCTGGGAGATGCTCTCTGGTGGGTGTGCAGCAGCGATGCAAAGCTCCTGACCCCGCAACTGCTAGGTTTCGGCAGGGCATTCGCACCGGGGAGTGGATGTGTGCGTGGACCGTGTGGGGCCGGGCTGCTACGGCACGGTGGGGACCCGATCCGTCAGCCCCAAACCTCCGCCGCTGAGCCTGTGCGGAGCGGGGTCAGCTCAGAGGACGCCAGGAGATGGCGTTCCCGGCGCCGCTCTGCGCGCTGCTCCTCGCTGGAGTTGCCTGGGTTTGAGCGGCGGTTTTGTGCAACTTCCATGGAAACTACAGAAATTACCCTTTGGGAAAGCAGGTCCGGGCCTGGGGGGTCTGTCTGTCTGTGTGTGTGTGCAGGGGGAGGGTGCCAGCGGAGAGGCAGAGCTGGGCCACCGTCTCTGCGACAGATGGACCTGCAGCCGTGGAGCTGCCGAGTCCCCCCTGAAGCAGCAGCTGTGGGGGTAGGAGAGCAGAGGGGAAGAGGCACTTGCTGCCCCCCGGGCTTTAGGGCAATGTTGCCGCTCTGAGGGGTGGTGGCTGTGAGTAAAAAGGTGTTTGCATAGATGCTCAGAGGGGCTGGAGCAGCTCCCCTACAGAGAGAGGCTGAGGGAGCTGGGCTGGTTCAGCCTGGACAAGAGAAGACTGTGGGGGGACCTCATTGCAGCCTTCCAGTCCCTGAAGGGAGCAGAGGAACAGGAGGGGAATCAGCTTGTTAAAGGGCTGAGACTGGCAGGACAAGGGGGATGGAGTGAAGCTGAAGGAGGGAAGGCTTAAATTAGATATTAGGGGGATGTTCTTTCCAGAGAGAGTGGTGAGGGGCTGGAACAGGCTGCCCAGAGAGGGGGTGGGTGCCCCGTCCCTGGGGGTGTTCAGGGCCAGGTTGGATGGGGTCCTGGGCAACCTTGTGTAGCTGCAGGACTGGAGGTTGGTGGCCCTGCCTGTGGCAGGGGGTTGGAGCTCTGTGATCCTTGGGGTCCCTTCCAACCCAGCCCAGTCTGATTCTATGATACAGCACTGGAGGATTTGAGGGAAGAAAATGAGCGATGGGTGGATGTTGGTCCCATCAGTACAGGGCTTGGGGCTCACGTGGCATGGTGCCATGGATGGGGGCAGTCCCCAGAGGCTTGTGTGTGTCCCACAGGTTTTCTGGTGTGCCCCTCCTTTCACACCCTCCTCCTCCACCCTCCAACCCAGGGGAGAAGCAAGAAGCAGAGGGGAAAAATCTGGATTGAACTTGAGGTCACAGACTTTGAAATGTGCTTTGTGGGAGCTCTTTCAGTGCTGCTTTATCACTGTAGTATCAGTGTAGTATTGCCTCAGACTGTGCAGAGATGTGGGGAAGACACGTTCCCCTTTTCCAACAACTGCCCCGGCTCAGGGTGGGTCTGGAAACCAGCAGATCATGTCCAGGTTGGAAGGGACCTGTGCCTCTAGTCCTGCTCAGTGCAGGGCCTCCCACATCAGGATGCTCAGCGCTGTGTTCAGCTGAGATGTGAATATCTGAAGGAGATCTGTGATCTGTCTCTGCTTCTGGCACTTGGACCATCCTTGTGATAAGAGGTTTTTCCTATCATCTGCTTGGAATTTCTCACGTTTCCCACTGCCTCTCTCTCTCTGCTCCTCTGAGCTCTGCCTTCTCTGTGTGCTCCCATTTGGGATTTGCAGGCAAGAGCAAGACCCCCCCACCCTTTGCATTCAGGCTAGATGAATGCAGCTCCCTCCACACCTCCCTGTACATCGTGTGCTCCAGCCCCCGAACACCTGGGCCCATCAGGACCCCCAGGCTCCTTCCTGTCAAGCTGCTCTCCCACCAGCCCACTCCCACCTTGTGCTGGCTTATCCCATTCCAGAGGCAGGATGTGGCATCTGCCTTTGAAAGGTCTGTGCCCTTTCTCCAGCCTCTCTGAATCCCAGTCCTGTTCCCCCCAGCATCAACTGCTCCTCCCAGCTTGGTGTCATCTGCCAATGCTCTGTCCCATCATCCAGGTGACTAATAGGGACAACATTGATCCCGAGGGATGGCGCTGCTCACTGGCTGCCAGTTGGACCTTGTACCCCACATGCAGTGTTTAGACCTTGCAGTCTGGCTGATTTTCCTATTAGTCTGCTCTCCCAGCCCATATCTCACCAGTTTGGCTACGAGGATGCTATGGGAAGCTATGCCAAAGGCCTTGCTAAAGTCAAGGTAAATAAAGAGGCTTGCTTTCTCCTCACCCAGAGCCAGCCCTTTCGTCATGGAGGGCACCCAGGAGCAATCTGTGCCTGGGGAAATCTGTGCTGACTGTCCCCAGCTGGGATCATCTTGCCTGCTTGGAAATGCTTTCCTGCAGGATCACCTTCCCAGGGTGATGCTGGTGAGACCAACAGTTCTGTGCCACTCCAGATGCTCCTCCTTGCCCAGATCAAAGCTGGGCATCATAATTTCTTTCTCCCAGTTGTCAGCATTGCTGTGACCTTTGGGAGATGATTAAGAGTGGCCATGCAGTGACACTGGCCAGTCCCTTGGGTGCTGCTTGCCTGGTTCCATGGAGTTCAGATCCACTTCAGTTTGGTGGCTGAAGTGGATCTGAAATGTACAGAAGATGTGACTGAAATGCACCATGAACTGTTGGCTGCCTTGGCAAACTCAAGCCCTTTCCTAGGGGAAAAATCCTGGCTATTTCAGGATCTGGCTGGCTGCAAGGGGCTGGGGATGAGGTGACCCCATGTCCTTTCCTGGCTGGAGGTTCCTCCTGTCCTCATCTTAAGTGCTTTGTGAAAATCAGTTTACTTCAATTAGTGCAATGAAGCATACAGCTGGTGTTCATCAGGCTTAATTTGTGCACATTAGGGACAAGGGTGAACAGGCCAGTGAGGAGCTGTATGGAAATGGACTGGGGTGTCCACACACAAGGAGGAAGGGGTTTAATTAAATTGATGGAGGTTTGGGTGCAAGCAAGGCTTTCAGCACTGTGTGGATGGGAGGAGGGCGTCCAGCGGGGCAGCTCTGCCTTGCTTACAAAATCGCTTGTTTATTTTCATGTAACAAAGTGAACTCTGTGGTTTTCTTGGAAACTTAAAACATACTTCCCCCCCTTCTTTTTTTTTCCTTTTTTTAAAGCTGAAAACTCTTTCCTTTGATCTCCTTCCTGACTCTTAATGAAGTTGTGGGATCTCACTTCCCTGTTGTTTTCGCTTTGCCGCGGAGCGGGTGTGCGGCGGGGCGAGCTCGCCTCTTCCACGTGTTTCACACCTCCTAACACCAGCCCAGCTTCAAAGTGTGCTACAAACAGGAAAGGTCCACGTCTGCCTGCGTGGAGGCCGGGCTTTCATTGAAGTCCACAGGAGCTGAACGTGCACATCCAAAGGTATAATTTGACACTAACAAATTAATTTGCGCTGTTTTTTCTGTGGAGGAATTAAGTGGTGATTGCCACAGTGCAGGCAGGTTAACTGGGGAAAGGGTGGGTGTGCTGGGGAAGTGAGGTTTTTCCACTCCATCCTGTGTTGGAGGTGGTGATGGGATGGTGGATCCCCAAAAGACTCCTGCTGGGGGTCTGACTGTCTGGAGCTGCTTCTTTTGTGTTGCAATTAAATTAATTGGTAGCCTAGGAAAGGTGCAGTGGGCATGATGTGTTGGGCAGCGCTTGTGTGCTGAGCTGAAGGAGTGTTGGTTCTGTTTTGGTGCCCTGTGGTGGGGAGGATGGAAGCCCCCAAGGCCGGATTGCCTCCATCCCCAGTGTGTCTCGCTGGTGAGTTCCTCATCCCAACCCCATCCTGAATCACCACCAGTGAGCTCTGAAGGGCTGGGAGGATGTGAGCTCTCACACCCATGGCAAAACACTCTTAGGAGAAGCCAGGAGGACTTTTTTGGGGGGGGCCTTTGCTGCTCCTGGTTGTGCTACCCCAGCTCTGGAAGAAAGAGCAGCCTTCAGCTGCTAGGGCTGTTAATGTCACCTTTCAGAAGCACTGTGCCTGCGAAGGAACCTGCCAAGTATAGCACGTTTTAATTTGCTCTTTTCCCATGCATTCCTGGATTTATGGCTTGGTTTGGTCTGGTTACTGCTTGCTGTATAGATCTAAAGCTCCCTCCAGAGGGTCACTCCACGCTGTAAGCTTTGCAGGTTCCCTCGAGGAAGCTGATGTGCTATTCCTTGAAAATCATCTACCTAAACAGGGGGTTTATATTTGGTTTTGCAGAAGTTTGAGTGTTGAAAGCTGGCAAGGAGATTTATCTATCTGGTGGTTACATCTAACAGGCTTCTGTCTGAATACAGATACATTACTCTCTATTCTCTGCTCACCTTTAAATACTTAGTTATTTTTAGGAGCTGTGGATTTGTGAGCATGTTAATTGTGTAAAAATGAAGAAATATGAAAAAAAGAGAAGAAGAAGAAAAAAAAAGCAACTTGGGGAAAACATGTTTTCAGGGATGCCCATACCAGGTTGAGAAATATATTTGCAGCTACTTGCCATCTGCAGTGACTTGTCCAAAGCAAACATTACCAGCCGGTCCAGGTTTGGCTGCATAATTGCAATAAACCATTGCAAGGGCATCCAGAATAGCACAGCCCTGGAACTACTTCTAGGATTAGGTCCTACTCCCTTGAAAAATAAACCTTGGCCAAAGCTCAGTTCTCCCTAATAAAAATTCCGTTTTCACAGCTCTAATCAAGTTTTCCAGAGCTGTGGTCCAAATTAGAAACTGCATGCAGGATATCTGACCCAGGAGAAACAAGATGGAGCTTTTAATTTAAAGCAGTGCCAGGGCTGGAAATTTCCAAAGTTCTCAGTGGCTCACCTAAGGCCAAGCTGTGGGGTATGTCCTGATGGCAGAGCTCCATCAGATCCAAACTCCTCGTCCCTGCTCGCAGATTGGAGAGTCTCCTTTGGGGGGATTCTTCACCAGCTTGCAGAATCCCTTAGGATTCCTCCTTGCTGGCAGCGTCAGGACATCGCTGGGTGATGACTGTGCATGCGTGGTCCCACGTTCCAACACCCTCCCCAAAATACAGTGTATTTCTGCCTTTACAGGAGGGAGACTTCAGAAACAGGGGGCTGTCCCCAGGAGGGTTACAAGGACCAGGCTTGTATGTGTCACCCCAAGCTCAGAACTATGAGAACTGCTCATCAAGTGAAAGCAAAGGCAGTTGCAGCTTTAATCATCTAAATTGCTTTCTCCCATTGTTTTTCCAGCCATAGATCTAAATGTCCATCAGCAGCTTTCACCCCAAACATATTCTTTCCCTTGTGTGATGAATGCTCAGCTTGCAATATTTGGAAAACAATGAACCTATTAGCGTCTGGAAGAGACATGCTCTGGTTTCACGTAACTGTGGGATAAATCCCTGCTTGTTCTGTTAAACAGAGCATGGGATTCAAGGGATATATGTTTATTTTTGAAATGCAAATGCAGCAGTGATCCGTGCAGCATGGATCAGGGATGAACTTGGCCATCGGTAAACGACAGTGGAGTCTGCAGGAGAAAGGAGGAAACCACAGCCCCACAGTTCATCTTTGTATCTCAGCCTGGCTGGGCTAAAAGATGTAGGGAAACATAAAAAAACCCAGGCAAGATCGTTGCTTAAAAGCTCACGTGGGCTCCTAATTGTGGAAACATGTTGAATTATGTGATACGATGTGGTTATATAACACCTTTTATGAAACTCTTGGCATGAAAACAATGCATAAAAATAACAGATGTGGCAAATCACAACCACGTCCTGAAACCTTTCTGCGGTTCAGTTTAGTGAAAACAATGGACTTGACTTAAATTGGGATTTTTTTTCCCCCCCTTTCTTTCCCCCAACCCAAAAAAATGTCTGGGGGGTGAGAAAATATTGGGAAGAGGGGTAAAAAGACTTGGAATGCCAATGGAGTTCCTCACAGAGAAATCTGTCGGTGGCTGTGAACCCCATGGCAGTGCAGCAAAGGGCATGGGAAGGGATGGAGGGTCAAACCCTGCTTGTGTGACTCTTGATGCCTTCAGTGAGACCGTCCTCATAAGGCAGGCAGGCAAGCAAGACGTGGTTCTGCGATGTGTCCCAAGGGAATGATGGTAAACCTGCATCCTGATTAACATCAGGGTATGCAACTGTCTTTCCAGGGCCATCACCTCAGCAAAACCTAAAGGGATGCCCAAGATGCAAATGCACGAGGGCTTCCATGAGGAGGGAATACCCAGGTGGGTACCTGCCTGTACCCTCAAGCCTTTGGCCATCATGAGTCTTCCAGGGTATGGGCACGTGAGGGCTGGGTTTGCAGTGCTCCACAGGAGAGGTCTCGGGTGTTCGGAACTCAGCTTTTCCCATGCTGTTGTGGAGCTGTGCTGCTGATAACAGGCTTTGCTGCTCACAGCCTGTAATCAGAGCAGCATCTGCACACGAGTGAACGTGCTGTAACTCCACGGGCTGATAAAGAGGAACAGGCTCCAATTAAACAATTTACTCCTGTTTGTTGTGGTACACGGTGTCCTGAATGAGGGCAGTCTGCAGATCCGGGCACCTAAAACCAGACCCAGAGCTTCAAATGGTGAGGCAATGCCACGCTGCTGCTGTGTGTGGATATTGCCAGGGGCTGTTGGATTTACTTTTATTTCTTTATTATTTTAAAATCCCCTTTCTGGCTATTAGCTTTTTATACAGTCCATTTCTGTATCGGTCAGTGTACGGGACCATCCCCGGTACAACAGCTCTGTGAGAGCCTTGCTTCCCAGAACTGAGTTTGGTTAAGCCTGGTCTGTAATGTCCCGTTAATTCATTGTTCCTGGGAGCCCAGATATGAGCATGGGACTGACTGCTCGGTAGTTTCTGAGAGATTTGGCTAAGAGGTGCTGATTATTTCTTGGCATCACTTTAAATGGGTGGAAGAACATCTTCAGTGAGAAAAGGAGAAACAGTTTTAATAGCCCATTTTTATTAGCAGAGAAATGAAAGACCTTTCAGTTAACTTCCAACTTTGAAAAGAAAAATTTCAACTGAAAGAGAGAACTTACTGCTCTGAAAGAGTTTGCTGGGTGGAGACATCAGCTGAAAGGATCTTGTGCAACTTGCCTTTTTAGGTCTAATATTAAATTCACCCATTTATTCCTTTGCTTTGCCACAGGGAAAGTGCTGAGGAATGCTAAGGAAATGACTGATTTTTGGACTAGCGTCTTCCAGGATGAGCCCCTGACATTCCAGTCTCTAATATCTGTCCGGAGAGCTGATATTTCTATAGCTCTTCCCATCCTCCAAGCCCTCTGTAAGCATTAAGTGTTTTTGCATCCAGCAAGTGGAACAATAACGGAGGACTTAATTTTCCCATCTGTCAACTAGTCCTGAACAAATTGTACATCTTTCTCTTTAGCAAGAAGTCTTAGGTAAATTAAAAGCTTTACTGCTCATGTTCGTGTAACTGAGGTTCTGAAATTCTGTCATCACGTTTCTGGCTGAATTTAATTTTTTTTTTTTAAAAAAAAGATTTGGGTTCCTAACTCAGAGATGGTGGCTCTGTCTCTGGATAACCTTGGCTCACGCTGAGCCGAGGTAATGTACATCACAGTTGAAGGCAGAGTTTTGGGGGAGCTGATGTTGTATGCTAAGGATGTTTAGGGGTGTTCATAGGGGAAAACTGCAACTTGGGGGCTTCAGAGAGATTACTATGCTGGTGTGAATCTCCAGGGCTGTGAGTGTGGGGAGATGCTGTGCTCTGCTCTGAGGATGGCTGAGCGCAGGCTGGGCTTTGCTGTTTCCCAGCCTGTGGGGCACCATAGGGTATAACACTGTTTGTCTTGGGCTTGACCCTCCCATGCCATACTCCAGCGAACACCGCTACTGACTTCAGTGGGTCTCTGCAGGTGAGGACATGTCATTTAGAAAGGTGTTGGTGGGCTCTGGCACTTGCAGGACTTGTTGTTGTTCACTCCCTGTGTCACCCTGCATCTGGAACAGTTTGTCACAGAAGAGGTGCTTTTGGGTGCAGGCTTCCCCCTTCTCTTACACATATGTAAGCCTTGGGCTTGCTTCTCGGTAGATGTTGTCCATCCTCCCCCTTGCTGTTGCCCCAGTGTGACCCAGCTGGCAGGCTCAGATAAGGGCTGAGGGGTGAGATAAGAAGCCCTTTTCCTTCTCCTCCCTCATCTGCAGCACTGTAAAGCAGAGAAGCTCCACGTTTGAAACCTTGCAAGCTCTGTTAAATATATGGGAAAGTGGCTCCAAAATTAAACAGGTCGTCCCCCACTCCCCCCGGAAGATAGATTTGTCAAGCACAAATCTTTGATGAAAGAATTGGAACAAGGAAGAGAAACTAGAACCAGGTTCCCTTTCTCCTCAGAACCTCACCATGTCTCTTAGGAAGCCACCCTTGAAGCTCCAGGAGAGCTTTGCCTTGAGCAAACCCCATTATGTGATGCGGCAGGGACACACCCTGAGGAGACAGGTAGGAATTTGGCTCTGGAGCTATTTCTGCTGGAAAACAAAAGCTTTCTGTGGTAGTCTGGAACCAGTGCCAGTTAAAGGGTATGAACTCTTCGTACTGTGTACCGCTGCGGAACGTTACTAGCAAGGTTCATAAAAGCCATCAGTAGCTTTTCCCACCCTTCTTAACTGGGCAAGATGAGCGTAATGTGGTGATGTGGTCCAGAAACTTGAGAAAACAGGGCAAAGAAAGCAGATTTTCTTGTCAACTTCTCCCTCAGCAGTAGGTTTTCAGAGTGAGATCTGTGGATGCAGCAGTGCATCTGTAAGGGGACTTTAAATAGCCGCCCAAGGAAACCCTGGCAGGGCTCTGGCAGGAATCCTCTGGGCTTTGCAGCTAGTGTGATTTCTGCTGCAACATGTGCTGCCTTACAAAGGAGGCGTGATAGCTTCATCGCACCAGTGATAATGAAGTGGAAGAGGACATAAAGAAGCAGCTATTGACTGCCTTGGGTCTTTCCTACTCCGAGCCTCGGCGTCAGAAGCTGCTGCCGCCGCGATTCCAGCGCCGGTATCCATAGCACGAGCTTTAGAGCGGATCAGGTTCAAGTATTTGTGCTGGGTTGTGCTGTCTACTAGCTAGCCTGTGCTGCCAGCAGAGCTGCAGAGGGGATAAATTATGATGTCAAAACAGAGAGATGTTGTCACACAACCATCTCTCCTTCTGGGGTCAAGGTTCTGCTTTATAGCTTGGAAACCCATTAGTCCGTTTGAAAGCATATGGCCAGGAACGGACACAAAAAAAACCCCAAGTCTTGTGTGTTTGGGTCAGAGCTACAGACAAAAGGCTCTTTGTGCTGAGAGCTGACAATGACAAATAAAGAGGAACCTGTTGATCTAGGAGAGAAATGGAGGATTATGAAAAGATCACATGGTGAGAAAAAGACCTTGGCTGTTTGTCTGGATGTCAGTCTTGCCTGTCATTAAAATGCTTTCTGCAGCTGCGGCATATTTGTTAGTAGAAATGCTCTCTCCTGCTCATGTTGGGTTGGTTTGGGGTGGGTTTTTTTTCCTATGACATGCTACCTGTGCCCAAACGTGCCACTTTTGTGAGGCCACGTCAGAGAGGTGAGAGGCTCCGAACTGGATCCTCGCCACGTGTCACGCAGTACACGTGATAATTAATGTTTGCAAGCAGCTCTGGGAGCGCTAGGAACAGCAAAGGCGAAGAAATAGTGTCCATCCAACCACCGTGCATAAATACAGGACACAAAGAAAACCCAATAACAACCCCCCTATAATTCAACCAAGTTCTTGGAAGTAACCCAAAAGCTATGTCTAATGCTAATAATAAGCATATTTCCCAAAGGTAACATTTGATTTCTATCCAAAAACCCCAACATATTTGAAGCTCTGTCTGAATGCTGTTGTACAGCAGATTAACTGGGACAGTTTAATCTGTGAATAACTTTGTAAAGCCTTCAGCCAGTTCTGGAGAAACAGCAATGGGTTGACAAGTTAAAAAAAACCCAAAAAAACCCTCTTTGCAGATAATATAGGTGGGTTTTTTTTTTGAGGTATGTCTGAAGAAAATAAAGGCTTTGGGTTTGTGGCATGCACATCTGGCAGGCGTCTATTTCTGATTTGGTGTGCAGAGAACACGCTGAACAGAAATATTTCTATTGAACATTGATGTGCTGCCTAAAATGACCTCCAGAGTCTATGAAGTGCACCATAGATTTTTTTTTTAAAAAATCTATTATAGCCCATTATGTTCCGGAATGTGTCCGAATCCATTGCTGGAGAGAGTGTGTGCAGCTCTCTATTTGCTGTAGTGAAGGAGACCTGTAGAAACAGGTTTAATTCGGAATAAATGGGGTGGTGTGGTGGGTAAATAATAACAGAATGCTTCTTCTCTGGTCTTATTTACCTTTGCAGCTGAGGAGACTGAGAGGGCGACTGGAAAATGAAACACAAAGGGAAAGGTCCCTTGCTGTTCTTTAAGCAGTGGTTTGAAATCAATGCTGATAATGCACTTGGAAGGACTGTCTCACTTACTGGTTTGCAGTAAATTGCCAGGCTGTTCTTGTCAGTGGTAATGTGATTGTCCTGTCAGTGCCAGTAAGAATGTACTTTAAAACAAAAAAAAAAATTAAAAAGAATAATTTAAATAGGTAAAAAATGAAGCAAGTAGTTCCTTGGGAGCGGCGTTTGGATAGTTTAGTCTGGGCTGTGCTGAATTCTATATATTGATGGAGAAATATCTAAGGATTCTGTGTATCTCTTGGGGTGGCACAGTGTGTTTCTCGGTGGTTTACTCCAAAGACACTACAAGCTGTACTTAAATACACAGCAGAGGTATTTTCTAACAGCCTGGCACAGCAGAGGTATTTTCTAACCACTGTGCTATCTCTCTTCTCCCTTTGCTGTCTTGATTTTTTGCCCCTGGTAGTTAGTGACAAACTCCCAGTGACTTCAGCGCTGCTGGAGTAGTCTTAGGGCCCAATTATCCTCATTAAAAGTATAAACTAATAATTCATAGTTCAAAGTAGGTTTGCTGTGGACAGCACCACTGGGGATTTAGTGCATGAAACTGGAGTTGGTGCTTAGGTTTTCTTTTAATAATTTTTTTTAACTGGAGGCAGATGCTTTGGGAGGATAATTTTATGGGTAAATATGATCTTTATTAATGTTTTCTTTGTTAATTCATTGATGTTAGTCAAGAGCTTTGAAGATGAAAGCGCAGTACGCAATAAATATTAAGTTTATCCCAACTTATTTTAATGTGGCCAGCATTCCAGCTCCATCCTCTCTCACCCAAGAATCTCCAAGTACTTTCCAAATGTTAATTAATCTCCCCTCAACAGCCCAGGGAGATACCTGTTATCACCCCTGTTTCACAAAGGAGTCGTTCTGAGTGCCTTTTACCCCTTGTGACTTGGTCAGAACCAGGTAATATAGCAGGAGTCTGCTTGGGAGCCATCCAAAAATTTCCAACTCCCATTCTTGCTGCTAGACAGCATTCCCTTCTGGGGAGTGGGGTGTGACGCTCACCTGCCTTCATCACGTGCTTTTATTGGTCTCTCTTAAAATAAAACAACAACAGAAAATAGGTGGCGATAACACATAATGTACTGTACCCAGGGGAGCTGAGGAAATGAACCTCATCAGAATCTGAATTGTCACAGTTATTAATGGAGGGAGTGGGCAAGGGTGGATTTTTTTTTTTAGTATCTTTTAATGTGTGAGAGTAAATCTTATCTGGGTGCTGTTTTAGAGCCAGAGTCTTATAAACTGTACTCAGAAGAGGAGCACAAATGCAGCCAGGTGAGGGTATGTTGTGGTGGGGAGAGTGAGAGCTCAGCATGAAAGGTCTGAGCGTGTGCTGTGGCTGAAACTTCTCCTAAAACACTTTCCCCAAACCAGAGGCTGAGCTAATGACAAGATGAGAGGCCCATTTAGAGACATCATGACTCCAGCAATCCATGAGAACAATGCAAAGTTCAAAAATAGCAGTATCGACTGGTGGAAAAACAACATACATATAATTTTCAGGTAATTACTATGGTATAATTAGCTCTGTTGTCTTCATATGAGCCATCTGAAATGAACTCTGCTTGCTACTGGAACTCAGCTCTATTTACAGTTTTCCCATGACTAAAGTGATTGTTTAGAAGTTGCATTAGGTAAAAAAATAGAGCTGTGAGCCCGTTGAGCCAGCAGGCACAGCCGGGCTACTGGTGTTTCACCCAGCATCTCGTCTGCTTCTGCTCTGAGCCACTTCAGGCAGGATGAGAGCTAGAGAACTGGAGAAGACAAGTATAATCTACTCCTCTATCATCTGCATTGCTTCCATGTGTAATGACCTCCTCCTATACTGTGTACATTACTCCAATGTGTATTCCATAAGAGAAATTGTGAGATGGGGTGGAGGAGGGAGACTCGAAGTGTAAGATGCCCCTCTCTTTTCCCAGATCGCTGTGGCCAGTCCTCTGTGCAAAACTGTTGTAAATCAGGATTGTATGGAAATGTTGTATGTTGCACATGCTGTATGAGTGCAGGAAGAGGGGGAGTAGCATCATAGGAAGGATTTACTCTCAATCAAATTTCTGGAAAGTGTAGCACCTCGATTATTTATGGTTTTGCCACAGAACTTTGCTTTATTAGGAATTATTTAGTATCTGTAGAAAGTAACTTCTTAAGCACTGGGATCTTGCAGTCTTACAAAAAGACACTTTTAATTGGAATGAGAGTTCCTCACAGTTTAAACCTGGTTTTGTTGAGGCTGTGAGCGAGCAGCTTAATTAAGAGTCTGCCTCACCTCTCTGAATTTCGGAACAGAGTGGTTTTCTGTAAGATTCTGTCCTCTTGTTTGAACAGTTCCCGGGTAATTTCAAGCTTCTGAAGCATCTGACACTGGAGGTATTACTTGGTTGTGATACGGCACCGTGCAGCTCATGGCTTGCTATGGATGGGCTGTTTACTTTCTTCTCGTACTGCACCCACACGTTACGAAAATGGGTGCTGACAAAAAAAAAATCCCAATCATGATTCAGTGAAGTGGCATTTTGTTGACACACACAAAAAAATTGCGTTCCACTCAGGCAAAGGAAATGCTTTTGCAAGTGTAGATGAGTATCTACCATTTCTTGGAGGACCCCCTCCCTTCTCCCCCCCTGTATTCTAACTTAATTAAAAAAAATAAAACCAAATAAATGCCAGAGAAAAGTGAACAAAGGTGCTTACAGAACTAGTTCTGTTTAGTTCTCCTGGGATGAAAGTTAAATAAATTAATTTAGCTAAATTAAACTACCTGCTGCAAGGCCGGTAGGATGCTGTTACCTTCTCAGGACGGACTGCCTGGGAACACGGACGCCTCAATGTTTCGATACACAGAGCAGTGGCCTATGACATGAGGCTCCTCTAGCTGAGTTTTGCTGTTGAGACTACTGCTGTCGTTTATATTGTTAACCGAGGCTGTATGAGTGTATTTTGCATGAGACTTTTGTGGCTGGTTTGAAGGGAACTCAGGCACTTTGCCTCTCCTGCACCTCTGCTCTCTGAAGGGGCAGAAAGCAAACCATCGCTGGGGGCTGTGGCCTGTGCGTGGGGCAGTTGGGTGGCTCCTGCAGGCTGATCCCCATGGAAGACAAGCAGGGAGACCTCATTTTGTTCATCCTCACCCAAAAACTTAAGTTTCCATTTAGGAAGAGTGCTACTTCATTTGACACAGTCCAAATATAGACCAGCTTAGCTATGAAGGGCAGGCCTTAAGAACATTATTAGCGGAGCGCTACGAGCGAGCACATATCCATTGACATTGGAGCGGAAAAAGCTAAGCAAATAATTTTAAAGAATGGGCTAATTGTTGTGCCTTACTACCATTGTCTTGCAGCTGTAACGCTTTGTGTAGCAGTGAAGTAAACAGGGAGCTGAGCTTGACTTGGAGTGTGTAGTTCCAGGCAGGAAACACATTATAGAGGGCATTCAAATAGCAGGCCGTGCAGAGAAAAATGGTAATGATCTGTAAAAAAATTGCAATGGGGAAAGAGTTTGTATAGTGGCCACGACAGGCTCTGAGTACTTGGGTGTTGTGAACTGCACTTGTGTGCAGCAATGAAGCAAGTTGATGTTTAAGAACTGCAAAAACAGGAAATACGCAGATGAAGCCGGGATGTGTCACGCTGTAACGCTGCATGTGTAATTAAAGATTATAGTAACTCATTTACATGTGCTTTCCATACTGCAATAACATTGTTGTATCAGGAGATCTAAGGGGTATAAAAGAAGTGACATTAACAAAATGGGCCAGTATCTTTCCTTCATTTAGGGTTTTAAGGTGATTAACACCCCCCCCCTTTTGTAAGTTGTCGTAATGTGGGCAGCAAAGATGTAATCAACCTTCCTCTTCTATGTATGCATTAGCCCGTGCTTTGGGCCGGGCCCGAGAGCTGGTGGTAACACAGTATGACATAATTTAATACAATATTGTACTTGGATGTGAATTTAGGGGGAGGAGTGTGTACCAGCCAAGCCTCAGTCACTCAGTGCTGCTGACCTTACTATACAGCCTGTTGCTTGCAGAGACCGAAACGGAGTGATTTTATCTGATTTACTGGCTACTCCATTTTCTTCACATACAGCCAAATAATTGTAACTAAAATGTACTTCTATGTTGTTTTTTTTTTCCCCCCAGAAAAGGCTATTTCAGCAGCACATCTAAATTTTTTTTTTAATGCCTCCAATAATCTCAGGAACAAAAGATGTTTTTAATGGCTTGGTCATGTTTTCTATCAAGAAACTGAGTAATCGAGAACCTATCTTTAAAAAAAATTAAAAATTATATTCAGGATGGAAAATGCCCCCCAATTACTTTTGAGCACAGAGTAAGTTTGACTATTAGATGAAGAAGGAGAAGTCTTGGAGACTTGGACTAATGAAAACAACATGTTAGTAGGGAAAAAAAATGCATATCTCTTTTAAAAATGTTATTGTGTCTGAACATGGTTTTAAGCAAGTGAGTTATGTGACGTGATACATTTTTGGGAAGGTTACTGAATAGGAAAATAGAAGAAATGAGAATGGAAGTTAGATTCTGGATGTAATTTATTTTACTGCAGCATGAACTTTTGAAAATTGGGATTTGAAAAATACCAAAACTTTACATGGTTGAGGAAAACACCGATCTTTATTTTTCTCTCTCTCTCCTTTCAAAAAAAAAGTTAAAAGAAAAAACATTGTCATTTTAGGTCAGAAATTGAAGTGGCTGATGACAAGAAAACTATGTTGGAAGCGTTCTTATCTGCTCCAGTTGCACCCCAGCTGCATTACTTGATGGGCACGTCCTTTGGAAATGAAGACAGACGCGTGACAGATCTGAGTGTTGCCATCGCTGGCAGAGCTGGAGCAACAGAGAGCACCTTTGGAAATGGCTGCATGTTGACAAAGTCTTCTCAGCAAAGAAACCACCATCTAAGTCTCAGGAGCAGAGAGGAACCAAACTTCATTCCATGTAAATAATGGTGTATGAATAAAAGCACGGATTGCTTTACCCATTAAGTTCCTTCTTCATGCTAAAGTATACACCACGTCAGAAAAAGAAGTGACTACCAGAAGTCCAGACTGGAAAATAAAGGGCTTGTGCTAGCTTTGTCCGTAAAAATATTTATTTAGGCTGAACCATTTTGACTTGAATACTCTCTTTCCTCTTAGTTTGCTTTCTTATTTTAATGTATCTGAAGACATTCTCAGCCTGTTTTATTTAAAGCACGGTTTAAAGAGGACGCTGTGGTTTATGGCCATGTGTCAGGTTTGATAGTGTTATGCCATGATTTAGCAAAGCACTTAAGCACATGTCCACATCCCACTGAATTTGGAAGGAAGTGAAGAAGCAAAGGAAAAACTGTTTGCTGTGCAGCAAGCATCTTTCAGGGGAGGGGGGTGGAAAAAAAGCAATTGAAAAAAAAAAACCAAACCCAATTTATCTTTCCACGATTGTGTTGTTGCCAAATTCTTTAAGCTAGACATAAACTCACTGATGATATTAGATGATGATTATTAAACATATCTAATCATTCAAAATGAAGTATTCTAAACTGGGCTGGTTCAGACCACTGAAATAGATCAGCTAATTCTGGTACCCGTGGGCGGACTGGGTAGTCATCTGACTTTTATTTTTTTTTAGATATCTTGCCTAGCGCCCTGCCCCCTCCCCAAACCAGCATTTGGTAACTCTTCATTACATGCAGTATTAAGCCCAAGCATCGCTGTATCACTTCTCAGCTTTTTCTAGCTGCTCCTTGTTTTCTGAATGCTTCATTTCAGATGCTGAACTGCGAAAGATATCAATGAGAACAGCGGGTACTCGGCATACCTGCAACCGAAATGGGACCTGGAGAAGAAAGAGGGATGCTAACCTGGACTCAAAAGACACACCTGGGTTTTGAGTCTATCTGGTCTCAATACCAAGCTGGGGAATGTTTCTGGGTGAAATGTTTTGAAACAAAATATTTGGAAAGAGATGTGTGTTGTTTTCTTTTGTTCAGGAGAATCAGGACTTCATATATATTCTTTCCAATAAACAGGATGGTATCACAAAACCTACTTACTAGAAAGATATTTGAGACCATGGCCACGTTCTTCCCTCAAAGGGAAACTCCCTTAATTTTAAATTGTGGCTAACTCCTTGGGCCATACGGGAGGCACAAGTTATAATTCAGTAATAGTCGGTAATCTCTTTACTGCGGATTCCCTGCGTGGCCTCGAGCACACTTTCTGTAATCTCTTGAGTTGGGGACATTAATGCTTTTTTCATCTTGCAGTGCAAATACTGTAAGTGCTTTGTGAATGTATTTCTGAATTTTATAGCAGCAATGGAAAAATAGCAAATTTTGCATCTCTCAAAATTTAAGATGTACAATATTGGTCACGTTCAGCAATTTTTTCCATCCCATGCCAAGTGGTGAAAGTGTCATGGCAATCTGTAATTACAGAGTAACACACAGGTAAAAGGAAGCTGAATCAAGCTGAGGTATGTAACTTAAATGTGAGTATTTAAGCTCATCAACTTCAGGACTGATGGAGTCTTCTCACAAGGCAGCATTTTGGCATGTAATTTTTTTTTTTCGCCAGTGCATTATCTGGTCTGCTGTTGTCAGAACCCACGTTTTACTCAATGATGACACAACACAGGCAAGTATAGATCTAAAAGCTCTGCTCTGATACTGTAGGCCCTTACAAAACCACCTGCGTTGCTTTTCCTAAGCAAGAGGAAAATCCGGGCAAGCTCACGTTGCTTCCCTGAACTTTCTCTGTAGTAACTCCGGGAAATAAAACTTATTTCCCACTTGACGCTGCAAACCAGGAGTTGGGAGGGCGGCCGGTGGCAGGGCGTCCTTCCACCCAGCCCCACAGCCACGGTGCCACCCGCCGTAGCCCGGCTGGAGACGGGCACCCGTCCCCGGCCTTGGCGGAGCCCGGTCAGCCCGCACCGCCCTCGCTCCCGCCGGAAGAGCCCCCAGCCTAGGTCTGCGCTGCTTCACTCCCAAAGTACTTAAACGCCGCGGATGAAGTAGCAGGAGCCAGGGTTGGAAATTCCGGTTTTTAAACGTCTTATTGTTACAGGAACGCGCGTTTCGCGTCTTCCCTCTGGTGATCCTCTTCGAGGGGGGCCGCGGAGGAGAGCCGGGGCGCCGGTACCTCAGCGGCGACGCTCGCGCTCCCCTCAGCGCCCCGCTCCCCTCACGGAGTGAGCAGCGGGGAAGGCGGGACGGAGGGGGCAGCCCTGTCAGGGAGAAACTTTCCAGGCAGGACGATGGCTACACGCTGTCCCCAGGGCAGACCGAAGATGGCCCGGCGAAGGCTCAGAGCTCCTCACGACCCCGGGGAAAAGATCCCGCGGAGCGTTCCCCACCGAAGACTCCCCCCCGCCCGGCGCGGCGCGGCGCAGAGGAGGGACAAAATGGCGCCGCGATTCAAACGCTGCGCGCTGCGTGCCGGCGGGGGGGCGGCGGGGGGGCGGTGTCCCGGCGGGGTTCACTGCGCCTGCGCCCGGAGTTGCAAGATGGCGGACAGTGCGGAACTAAAGGTAAAGCGCAGCTTCAATTCCTTTCGCGATGCCCCTCGTTGCCGCGCTTGGGGCCGCTGGGGCTTCGCTTTCCCCGGCGCCGGGGGCCGACAGAGCCGCTGCTGGAGCTGCGCGGTGCCTTGCGGAGCCTCTTTACCGGGGTGGCTGCGGCGGCGCCCCGCCGGCAGCGGGGGCTGAGGGACGGGGCGGGGAGCGGAGCTGTCCTCCCCTCGGCTCCCGCCCGACCGCTCTCCGTCGGGCAGCCCCGCCGGGCCGGGGTGGGAGTTAGTAGCGGGAGCGGGCGGGGAGGGCTCCCCTCAGCGCCGGCGGAAGGGGCGGTTGGGCTCGGGCCGGGTCGTTGTGGGGGTGAGGGCGGCGGCGGCGGCGACGACGACGACGGCCGGGGGAGCCCCCGGGAGTTACCGGCGCTGGGCAGCGCGACTCGGCCGCCCCCGAGACGGGGGGATGGTTTCCCGGGATCCCTGCAAAGTTTCCAGGGGACTCCGCCGGCGGCGCCGGGCGGGGAGCGAGCCCTGAGGAACGGCTCTGCCCGCGTTGACAGGCGGCCGGCTCCTAACGAGCGCCCTCGCCGCCCGGCCCGGGGAGGGAGGGAGGCGGGGGGGGGACACACACCGCCGGGGGAGCCCCGCTTGCCTCGCCCCGCTCTATCCCCCCGGTAAATAAAGGCCATAAGAATCAGATGCTGGGGAGTTCTGAAATGTTAATCTTGCGGCTGTCCCTGTCATCTGTGAAACAGCATCGAAGCCGGGTGCTCCGGAGCACCCTCGAGCGAAGTTAGAGCTCCCCGAGTGGGTGAAGCAGGGGCGGGGTGGGGTGTGGGTGTCCCGCTGGGTTGTGAGGCGGGGGTGAGTTAGGTGGGACCCTGCTCAGGATGGAGGAGAAGGGGCAACTCCATGTAGTGTGTCCCATCAGGTATTTTGAGGAACAGTGGTGGTGGAGTAGCCGGTGGTGGGATATTGACACTGCACTGAAGTTCCCCACCCCCCCCAATCCAACCAAAAAAGCTCCCCAGAACCTTCCCAATCACTTTGGCAGAGCGTGTGGGGGTGCAAACTCTGCCTAATGCACCAAACGGTGTCTTCAAAAGTTTGAGAATATCATTGCTGTTTCACAGGTTCATTATTCATCAGGACAGCTTCGCTCTTGTACTTGAAAGTCAATACGGTGAAAGACGCAAATGAGAAATACATTAAATGATTAACGTAAACTACAACACGTGTAAAGTATGGCTAGGGAAACATTTTGCCATTCTGTAAGGTTGTCGTAGGTCTCTGTGTAGCGAAGGTTTCTTGCACTTTCGTTTTTAGATGCTTAAAGAGCTGTCAGGATGTAAATAAATATCAAAATCTCTTGCATGTTCCAGCTTTTTGGGGTCTGTGTCTGCCAGGTCAGGACAAACAGATCCTCCTTTAAATTCTCTGCTGGTTTTGGGGGTATCTTGCAGAGTATATTGCCTAAGCTGAGTTGCTTTTTTTGTTTCTTTTTTTTTTCCTTTACCATTTTTCCAAATTATGCTTCCCACATAACAAGATAAAGGCTCGGGATGTGATTCCGGTGTTAAACATTTGTTAATCTTAGCATGGCAAGTGGATATACTGTGTTTTACTAAATAGTGACTTGTAAAGAGTGCACAGTGGGTTTATGTGATGCCTTTACAAACAGGAGTGACTCAAACGGAGTGAAGAGAGGCAAGAGCTGAGGAATAAAGTTGTTCTTTCTGATGCATGTTAAGATGGCAGGGTGATGGTCAAGGAACAGTGCTGAAAGGCATGGTTTTACTAGGAAAATCAACAATTTATCGATCTTAGGAGCTCTGAAACCTGAAGCCTGTCATCCATCGCAGAGCCGCTGGGCTCCGGGTACGTATCGGTGTACGCGCTGGTCTGCGTGAGCGTGGAGGCCTCTCCTCTTTCTCTGCAGCTTTACAGGTGGAGCTTTCATACAAGTGTATTTTGTGTCTGCTTGTCATCCCGGACTTCTTTATTGATCCCTTTCTGAAACCTGCTTCTTGAGAACCAGTTGGGAGAAATTCCGCCTTTTTTAAAGTACTGTTGTAACCTCAGGGACCTGAAGGGTAAATGTCACGCTGACTAGTTTATTTTCCATTTCACTTCACTGCTCAGGATGTGCAGTGGTACTCGCAGGCTGGTGCTGTAGGATGGCAGTAGTGCTGCATTTGGTTAGAAGTTTTTTTGGTTTTTTTATTTTTTTATTTTTTTTTACGTGTCAGTTTGCATAAGAAAAGAAAAATAGTTACTTCCTAAGTTCATACTCTGAAGATTTCAATACGTATGTTTTTTTCCCCTTGGAGTGTACAAAGAAGAAGAGGTGTGTGGGTGTGTCCTGTGTCAGGAAAGAGAGGGAAAGAGAGGGGGTATGAAATTTCTGCTTAGAGTTGTAGCTGTCACATAGCAGCTTTTCAAGAGGAGTGCAGCTCAGTTATTAGGTACTGGATGAGGTGAGTGCTCCTTGGAAAAACATGGCTAATGGAGAAGGCCGTTTTATCGTAGTTGGGTGCAGTGGGTATTTTCAAGCAGGAGTACAGCCTCAAAAAGCTTTTAAATTCTTTCTCTTTTTGAAAGTTTAAAGGAGACGTAACTGAAGAAGGGTTTGTGATTAAAGCTCTGTTTGAAGAATGAACAGTGAATTCCTTTCATTATTTGAGTTTTCTTAGGTAAAACATTTTCACGTTTCTCTTCTGATTAATTAGCAGATGGCATTGATTACAGATTAGTGAGCTTTAAAAACTACAATCAAATGTAATAGTTGCACAGTAACTAACTTGTCTTGCCCAATTAAGTTTGTCTGAAAAAACTTAGTCAGGTTTCTAAAACTTTCTTGCCTTTCTGTGTACAGAAATGTGGGGTTACCTGTGGGTAAGTTGGGGAATGGTATTGCAAATGCATAAAGTAAAATTAAAGATCTTGCTTCTTCCAGAAAAACAGTGGTCGTTCTTACCTGCCACAAATTTTCATAGTGTTCTAATCATGAAATAGCATTTCCTGTAACGATCAGGAGTCTTTTGCCCTGTTTGAGAGTGTTTGTCCTGTTGAGGGGGAGGGTATAATAAAACAGATAAGAGCGACCCTACTTTGCAGATCCCAAGCTTGTAAAGTCACTGAATTCTTTGGTATTGTCAGAGGTTTGGAGGAATTGAACCAGTATGTTTTCATTTCTGTTGATGCAACAAGGTAACTGAAAAGTCTGTTCTTCGTGCATCACCTCCCTAACTCTATAAGCTGAAGCGTGTGTGAATTTCCCCGATCTTAATTACTATTCCTGTATAATTGCATACAGACTCTAATTTATCTCAAGGTAAGCTATTTAAAGCTCTTTCTAATTGGAAGGAGTATACTTGAGTGATTAAATCTTTCCTTCAATATTTCTTACATCTCTTTAAATTGGTTATTAGATTGTTGTGATCTTTGCCTTCTACTCAAGCCTTTTGGAAATCATTACACAGTTTGCAATAATCAATTCAATTATACATGGATCAAAGAATGAAAAAGAAAAGCTTATGTTTTAGTATTGTCATTCTTGATACTGTCCTAAGAAGCTGGTTTGGAAAGCACATGCTGGGAGGTTTTCTCCTTTGTTCTCTCTCCTTTTAAGAAAGTGCCTTTGGGGATTGAAGAGATCCCTGGTGTGTTTCTTGTTAGACACAATTTATATTTAAAAAAAAAAAAAGTGAGCCAAGAGTTTGAATGAAAATTCATAATAGCATTTCCACACAATGGTGGTGAAAATAAACCATTTAAAAATATTCAGTTGGGAAATACCCCTCCCCTAAATACAGCGAAGCAGGGTTTTTTTGTGGGGGAGAGGCTAGTAGCAGGGCTTCCAGGTGGTGTTGGTAATAGTGACAAATGGATCTCTGGTATGGAAATGCATTTGGGCTAAATTGCATCGTCAGTGCTAATAAGTGTAAGCTACCTATTTCAGTCTTCAATTAGAATTTTACTCTTCTGTATTATGAGCTATTTTCGCTTAATCCTTTTATAAGTTGCTGGGGTTGCGTGTTTCTGTGATTGAAGTGAGTATAATCCACTTTTCATTGTTATCAGAGTCCATGGATTACGTTATTTTCATGCCTGTAATTTGGTGCGTGTCAGTATAATTGTATTTTTAACTGTATTTTGGGCTAGGTATCTTTTTTTGAGCTTTTGGTCTTTGACACTGAAATGACAGCTATCACATGAATGAAACTGGCAGCTGTGCATGGCTGCTTAACCATCAGAGCCCCAATCCATAATGCTTATTTATTGCCAATTAAAAGCAGATTGCATTTTGTGTACACGTAAATAAAGTGTCAGCACACTTCTGGTGTAAACTCCTCTGGAATGTGAGGGGCCATCCTGGAAGTGTTTGTAGGCCTGAGCAAGTGAAACACACTTACTGCCACTTGTGGGAAGGGAGGTATCTGAACCGATAGTTCATAGTAATTATTTTAATGGCTTTACACTTGTTTCTCTTTTGGATGTGCAGGTATTTAGAAATCAAGGCTTAGAAGCTAAGAAGTGGGTGGAAGATGCATCTTACTTAGCTTTACTCCATTTGAATAAGAGAAAAATTGTTATTGTGGGGAGGGGAAGGGCTTGGGTCTGCTTGGCCATTGCCAAGAGTGTTTACGGAGCACAAGACATTTGAAAGCATCCTGTGGAGCAGGGTGTAGAAAGTTAAGATATCTTCAGATACTGAAGTTATTTATAGGGATGCAGATGACTGGTATGGTTTATACTCTGACCTGCACTCATACAGAGTGCAGAGATAAGTGCGGACTTGTCAGTAATGTGTTTGGCACGGTGGGTTTTAGTTCCTGCAATCCGTTCTCGGAAAAGTCAACATCTGATCATTTTTCTCTTTAGTGCCATTATAGTGAAAAACAAAACAGAACTTCCAAACACTTGAGACTCGAGTGCTCCCTGTAATTGTTCTGAGATACCCCCAGCCCTCTCTGGTCCTCCGAGTGCCGAGCTGCTGCGTTTCTCTGAAGCGTCTCTTGTAATCCCTGCTGATTGTAGTATTGCTTCTGAGTGAGCGCCGAGCTGAACCCTGGGGCTAGCTGGGTAGTGGACTCCATCGGCCCGGGGTTCATTGGTCTCTGCTGAAACTGGAAGTACTACTCCCTTTCTTCATGTGAAGCAATGTTTAGAAAGGGTTACTTTGTGAGACCGTGGGATCACCCAGTGTCCCAGAGGATTTGTGGCTGGGAAATGGTTTGGATCTCTCACAGATCTTCACTTACATGGTCATACTGGTGTTTGGCCCTTTGGCTCTGTAAGGAAAGAATTGCACAAACCTGAAGTTGTCTAAGAAATGTCTCTCTACTATTGCTGCTGTGCTTCCCCTTCAGAAACTTTTGCTTTGACAAAAAAATGTGGCAGGTGCCCTTCTAATGGAAGACTCTGCTTTATCACCCTCCATAAAAATGTAGTAAAAGCCTTCTGAAAGCCACGATTTCAGTCAAGAATGCAAACAGGGATTTCACGTAAAAAAAGTTGTCAGCATATACCTTGCATGTCTTTGCAGTCCAGATTCCTTGTGCTTTCCCCATAAGTAGGAACTTACCTCTAGTGAACACATAGATGTGCCTGCAAGAATCACAGAGAAATGTTTGCCCTGTTTTTAAGGAGGAGAAATGTTTTGTTTGGGTGACTTCTGTGACACAGGCTTGGGCAGCTGAATCTTCTTGGTCATTGTCTCATTGCTGCATCACTCTTCTAGTTCTGTCTAGACCAATAAATGCTGGGAGTGTTGGTCTGGGCTTTTTAAAATGAAGATGATAGGATTTTATGATGCAAAAATTGCATGTAGTACCTTCAGTGGTAGTCTGTTCATGAAAATAAATGCCTTTGTTAGAAGTAGATTTTTCTAGTTAAAGGGGGGTAGTGGTGAGAAGAATACTGTATTAAAAAATGTTTATTTCTGTAATTTTACTCAGTGCTATCAGAGCCACTTTGAACAACTAGTCTGCCATAAAATGTGGTTGTTTCAAAGGAAGCTTTGGGGCTGCAACAAGAAGTAAAAGATGTTAAACCTTTGAAAATGAGAATACGTAGAGTTGAAGATGGGGATGAGCAATGTTAATCTTACCTAGTCATGTTCTGATTTTACAAATTTTCAAATCAAACCAAGTAACATTATATTCTTGTTCTCTGTGTGCTGCAGTACACACCTTTCTATTGTCATTTCTTTTCTTACTGTTAGTTGTGGAGACTCCTGTGTCTGTTGCAGCTCTATTGATCCAGGAGTTTGTCAGCAATTTGCTTAAACTTATTCTCCTGGTGGGATTAGGGATGGCTGTAGATACACTGCCGTGTCTCCACTGTTCCATTCTTTCCCTTAGCCTAAACTGGAGGAATACCAGAGTGCTCTGGAAGCAAGCATGGTATTCCAAGACTAGGAATTAGCAGGAGGTGGGTGTTTAGGGGTTTGTCTAGAATACAGAAATCAAAGAAATGAAAAGCTAATGTGGAGTTAGACCGAAGGTCAGTTTATACTTGACCTTTCTGTCTATAGGAGGTGACATGGGACAGATTTATGTAGGAAGTGGCATGATAATTAGAGGAGACTTTCAGAGCCATAGCTTGGTAGGGACAGAGTGCTAGGCTCTGCAGCAGGGCAGAGACTCTGTGGGCATGCTAAAGTTTACTTAGCACAGACGACAGAAAGATAAATGTTTCTTTATGGGCATCACTGAAGAATGCTCTGTAGTGAACTTCCCTTGTTTTGTTGAGGAAGTGGTAAGAGCTTTCTGGATATATGCTAATGAACATATATGAGTTCTGCCTCCTGTTTCTGCTGGGTCTGCAATGGGCTGTAGGTAATGCTTCCAGTTTCCCTCCTAGAAGTAGGTTTAATAGCAGGAGAGAGTAAGAAACGGAGAGTTTAAATCCCTGCCCTGCTTTGGGGTTCATACACAGCCAACAACATTTCCGGAACAGTAAGCTGTGAAGCATCCCTTTATCTCTCTATGCCTTTCATGTTTACAGTGTATACTGAGTGCTTTTTCCTGTTTCCAGCCCCGATACAATGTGCTGTGCTAAATTCTTCAAACCAAGAGTTCAGTAGGATTGATTCTCTGGTTAGTTTTTCATGGTGTTATTTTCAGTTTGACATCTTGTTGCTGTTTTGATCCTGATTGTAGATTATTTCATAATTTTATTTGGAAGGGATCTTGGGAAATCTCCAATCCAACCTCCTGCTCAAAGCAGGATCAGCTGTGAGGTCAGAACAGGTTACTTGGGACTTTATCCAGTCTGGTCTTTAAAACCTACAAGGATGGAGACTACACTACCCCTGTGGGCAACCTCTGCCACTGCTTACTGTTCTCATGGTGATTTTTTTTTTTTTTCTTTTTAAATATATCTCCAATCAGAACCTCTTAATTAAGCTTGTACCTGTGGTCTTGCATCCTTCTGCTCTGGATCTCTGTGAAGATAATGGCCTGATGTTTTCTTGATGACTATCCTTTACATGTTCAAAAGTGGTAATTGGATTCCTCCAAAGCCAGGCTGAGTAAGCTCTGTTCCCCCAGTCTCTTACCAGATCATCTTCCTGCACCTCACATCTTTGACAATAAGATAAGAGCATCTTGTTCGGGGATTAAATTTGGACAGATGATTCTGTGCCACAGGTGCAGTTCTTGACGAGGTTTTACTCCTGTGGATTTCTGTTAGTGCAGATGTATTACAAAATCCTTAACATCCTCAGAAATGTGCAAAAGTGGTTGCTGAGACTGTCCCCTGGTATTAGCTGGAAAACGTGGAGGTTGCTTCAAAAAGTTAGATTTCAAAAGCAGTGAACCTTCTGAGGGGAGACGATGACAGGCAGTAGGAAGGCATCTTTTCACCAGGAGGCTCCATAGGATCCTCGTCCGTCTTCAAAATCAGTATACTGAGCTCTCCCACTCTTTCCTCTCCTCCCATTAAATACAAAAGCAGAAGTCATAGGAGGTCAGTTTCCTTACTGCTTGGTAGCAGCATTGTCTTCACTCTGTGAAGATGTATCTTTTGTGGCCACAGCTATTGTTCGCAGACATAGATTGGTTTGGGTTGGAAGGGACCCCAACACCCATCCAGTCCCATCACTGGGACACCCCTCACTAGCCCAGGGTGCCCAGAGCTCCATCCAGCTTGGCCTTGGACCTTGCCAGGGACCCAGGCACAGCGACAGCTTCTCTGGGCAGCCTGGTGCAGTGCCTCACCACCCTCACTGGGAAGAATTTCTTCCTTACATCTAACTTAAGTCTCTCCTCCTTCAGCTTCAGGCTATTCCCCCTTGCCTGTCCCTCCCGCCCTTGTAACCAGTCCCTCCTCAGCTTTCTTGTTGGTCCCTTTAGGTACTGGAAGACTGCAAATGTGATAAATATTCTCAGAAATTTGGGTTGGGTGGGAGTTAAGTCATAATCTTTGGGCAGAGCTGAGATTAGAGGTGTGGTTTTCTAAGATAGGTTTATACTAGGAAAAAACCCCAGTTCTCTTCCAAAGAGATTACAAAGTATAAAACTATAGGGTGCTTTAGGTACGCTAGAATGTTATGCTGAAGCTGTAGGGGTTTGTGTTCACAGTGGTTCTTGCACTGGGCTCACACTCAAGCTGCCAGCCAGTGCTGTGGCTTTACTTTTCCCTGCTGTACAGCTCACTATTGAGCAGCTGTAGGGTCTGTCTGTCATTCAGTGTGTTCATGGGATGTGGTTCCTTAGGTCCATAAAATTTCAGCCTTGGCCCACTTGCCTGTGTGTTTCCTTGATGCTGCTTCTTAGTTTTTGGTGCTCAGGGAAGCAGGTTGGCAGCTGAGCCAAAACACAGAGTTTAGCAAGAGAATTTCTCTCCAGTTACTTCTGGGATTAAAACTGGCTCTGTGCAGGACAACAGATACTCCTGAGAGTCACTTAGTTGGTCTAGTCTAATCTCAGTCCTTCTGCCTATTTGTGGTCTATGTGTAAGGTTCCTCTAGATTTTTCACATGAGACAGTGTGTGGTGGTTTAGCACTGGATGGAGGCCAGATACCCACCAAAGTCAGTCTATTACTTCCCTTCTTAGTTGGACAGAGGAGAAAATATATATTAAGAGGCTCAGAAGTGAAAATAAGGACAGGGAGAGATCATTCTGTCATCCACGGCATGGGCAAAACAGACTCAATGAGGAGTGAAGAAGGAAAACTATCTAATTTATTACTGTACACTACAAAGAACAGTGAAGAAACCAGGGTCAGAAGCGTGACCGGATCTTAAAACAAACACAACCAGATCTTAAAACATTTTCCCCCCACCACTCCCTTCTTAGCAGACTTTAGTCAGGATTTTACTCCCTTCGTCCCTGCTGTTTGCAGCACAGCAGAGGCAGGGACTGGGGAGAAAATGGGATTCTCAGTTACTTCTTCATGAGCTGTTTTCCAGATCTTACAACACTTCTACTCCGCCCCCCCAGCCCAGCTCCCTTCTTAGCAGACTTCACTCTAGTCATGATTTCACTCCCTTCTTCCCCCCCGATTGCAGCACAGGGGTTTCCTTCTTGGCCAGTGAGGGGGGGGCATTCATTCCACACCTTCCCCCTGCTGCACCGTGGGGTCTCACCCACGGGAGACAGTTCTCCACGAACTTCTCCAATGTGAGTCCTTTCCCACAGGGCTTTATCTCTTTATCACAGTGTCTCTCAGTCCCAGTCCTCCACGGGGTTCCAACCCTCCCCCCAGCAAACCTGTTCCAGCACAAATATCTCTTTCTCATCTCTGTGTCTCTGATTCTCCTCATGGCTGCAAGTGCTGGAAGGGGCTTGTTCCAACGTAGGGTCACAGCATCTCCTCTATGTCTCCACCTGCTCCATCCAGTGTGGAGCCCTTCCTGGGCTGAAGGTGGGGTTGCGGCCTTTCCCATGGGTTTTTCCATGGGCTGCAGGGGCATCTTTCTCTCCAGCACGTGGGACGCCTCCTCCCACGCCCTTTCCTGGCCTTGGTGTCTGCACAGCTTCTTATATCTTCTCACTCCCTTCTCTGGTGGCAAAACACAGCTGGCTCCTGGGTTGTTTTCTCCTACATGTGATTCTCAGAGGTGCTATGACTATCTCTCGGGCTGCAACTTTTGGCCTTGAATTGCTCGTTGTTTATAGTTAGGCTGGCAGAAAACTAACTGCTGCTTACAAAAACCATCTCAGCAGCACAGCCTCACAAAACAGCAACACAGTGCCAGAGCTTCCTCCTCATGAAGTCCATCGTCCTTCTTAACAAGAGCATCTCAGCTTGTTCACTGGGGCTGTCCAGCCACATGTAGACATTTACTGTCCCTTAAAGTGGGACAGTCTGTTAAGAATCATTCTGGGCTGAAATTTCTTGCTTACTTTCATTTACAGTCCTCTGCACGATGGTCCCCCTGCCCTTTTTGTAGAGCAGGGTCTGTACTTACCAAGACTGCTCCATTCAGCATTTCAACCGAAAATACCATTAATTAGTATGCAAAAAAGATAGAAATAGCAGTGAACATAGTTTTGCTTGGCAATTTAGCGTAGGTGCAGCTCACTTTTTATTTTTTTTATAAAGCAGATACAAGCAGAGGCCAAATACAATAGGAATCATGTGTTTGGTTCAGGTAGAATCTGTTATCTGAGCTGTAGGAGTGTCGTAAAAAGTTGTGTGGATGAGAATGTTTACTGATACATTCATTCCTTGTATTGTTTCTTGAGACTCCCTTGACAAAATGATCTCACTTTTGTGCAGATGTTGTATCTTGTTTCCCTGGTGCAAAATAAGAGTCTTTGAGATAGTCCAAGTGTTCCTGTAGATCTTCAGCTTATTGAAAAAGCTGTTGGAGACAGCTCTACTCAGGCTATCTATGGAGTTGTTAGTGCACCTATAAATATATTGCACCAAAATGAAAAATAGAGAAGCTTCAGCAGGGGTACAGAGACAAAGCTGTTCTTTTTCTTAGGTTCTGTGTTGATTTAGCAGTATCTCATCAGTGAATCCGCTGAGGCCACTTGATGGCAGGGCTTCAAATTTTTTTAATCAAGTACCAGAATGGCTGTTGGTTTGAATTACAAGTATTTTAGATAATATTTTTCTAAAGGGTGTACACCCAGGTTTTCATTCAGTTAATTTCCACTTTTTGGTGTTAAAATTTGACTCTTTCAGTTGAGAAGTAACATTTTAGAGGCTTTCGACAGTGTCACCAGAGTTTCTGAGGAAATGGCTGAAAATAAACACTGCGATATAAAGGGAATCTCAAGAAAGTTAAAGTAGCTGTGCTGGTTCAGACCAAGGGTCCAACTGGCCTCGTGTTATCACCTCCAGCTTCCAGAAGTGGGTGTGTAGGGAAGAGCGAAACCAGGACAGAGTATGAGAAATGAGTGTCACCTCCCTGCAGTATTCTCCTAGTCTCTGGCTATTCAGCTCGGTTCTCTGAACCCAGAGAGGGTTAATAGACGGACAAGTTGTAACAAACCTGTTTTCTAAGTGCCTGTCCAGGTCCCTCTTGAACCTGTATGAACTTTTCTTGCTCAGTCTTTTGCTAGGGTTTTGTGGTGTTCTGGTGCTTGCTGCATGAGGGCCCTTCTCGCTGTGCTTTGAGCCTGGTTCCAGCCCGCCTCACCCACTGGTCACTATATTGTGTAATGAAGGAAGAGCTGATCCCTGCCCACTCTCCTTGTGCTGTTCACGGTTTTAAAGATTTATATTACCCGTCTCCACATTCTCTGTTTTCTAGGCTGGAAAACCTCAGATTTTGCCATTTCTTAATTAGAGGAATCATGCTGAACTTCTGTCATCCTGTGCAACTTTCAATTTCATATATATGTGTGTATATATATATATATATGTATATATATATTTATATGTATAAAAAGATGAGACCACCAAAACCACCCCTGCTTTGAGATCTGGGTGAACCAGCCACTTATATAGCGTATAATGATTTCTCATTTGCTCTCTGTTCCCTTTCAAATGATTTCTAACAGTGATTTGTGTGTTTGACTGCTACTGAGCTGATGTTTTCATATGTCTGTTTATCTTGGGCCTGGGAGCTTGCTCTAATGTGGTAAAGGTCATCCCAGAGCCCATCACTTTACATGTAAAGCTAGGTCTGTCTGGTCTGCTGTTCCCCATATGCATCACTTTGCATTTACTGCTCTGTCACTGAAGTCTTTCAGCGATTCTTCAGTTTTCCCTTTGTCCTTATAGCTGCGTCATATTGTCAGCAACTTTGTCACCCTGCTGATCACTTCGTTTTCTACGTAGTTAACGAATAGGTTAAGCTGTGTGTGCCAGCACAGGCCCTTGCAGAACTCCACGCATGACCTTCCTCTATTGTTTGGTTTTGGAACAACTTGGACACATTGGTAACAGAAGAACTTTGAATGGCAAGCTAAGGATCTATGGCCTGGCTTTGTGTTTTTTAAAATAATTATCAGTGCTGTTAGAATACCCAGCTTGTGTGTGCAGACTGGATTTTCATAGTTTCCTTTGACCTGTACTATTCTGTTGTTTTTAAACATATGTAGAAATCTGAGGTGGTGCCAAGCTGTTTTAAGGGGAAGCAGAGATGTGTTGAGACTTGTTCCTATGTTCAGTTAACTAGAAAAGTTTTGGGCTTTTTTTAAACGCACCTTGTTTTTTGGAGAACATTCCCAGAGCTTAGTAAAGGGTTTGAGCTAAATATTACTTGATTAATTGCATTGACTCCTTCATTGCTTGGGCCTGTGTGTGGCTGATGCCTTAATGCCTCTGTTTTATTTTTTCCCCCAATACTAGACTGTACTATGCTTTTGACATAAAGGCTGAGCAAGTTTTTGAAGTTAATACGATGCTTACGACATCATTACCTAGATGATATGTAGTGACTGTGTCGGAAGGCAGAAGGGTGAAGATATTTCATACTATGCTGGGCTGAAACCCAGAAAGTGCCTCATTTTGTCATGAGATCCTAAATAATCCCCCTTCCCCCCTCCTTGGCCTGTATGTGTAAAAAGGGACAGGCAGAGGATAAATTCATGAACATGTGAGAGTCATTCAAATGACATTAATGAGCTGCAAAAGGCTTGTATATATGCAAATTCCTATTCAGAGCCGGATTTGGATGAGTGCGGTTAATGAGGTGGGGCAATAGTTTGGTCAGTGAAGATGAAAAGGAGCGGTGACTGGAGCAGCATCCTCCCTCAGCCCTGCGAGTGGGGTGGGAGTTGGGGGGGTGTGGGGGTGCAAGGCAGCTTCACCGCAGGGTAGGAAAAGTAAGGGAGTGTTTGTGTCCACAGTCAGTCCTGCAGAAACGCTGCACATTTTCTGTTTTCACTTGGTCAGGAGTTGCTGGGAAGTTTAAACTCTGCTATCAGAGTTTTCTTAGGCAGCTCTTTCAGTTCTGGTCATTCTTGTGGCTGAAGCCAAGTTAAATGAAATATCATTTTTGGAGTTTACTTGCAATGATTTTCATGTATTTTAAATCATAGGTGTGGCTGAAACTTGGCTTATAAAAACCTTCATTCCATCAAGCAGTTTGTTTCCATACAGGGCAGGAATTATTGTGTGAATAGATTGATTGAATTCAGTCTTACTTTGATTGTAAAAGTTCAGTGCTTGAAGGATGGCGGCGGGGAGGGGGACAGTGTGTCAGATTGATGGCACTGGGGAATGAAATATCCCTCTTCCCCCTTAGCAAGCATCCTTAGTGCCTCCCCATAACACGCCTCAGCATGGCTGTGAAAGAAGTGTTTCTATAGGGTCTTATCTGTGCTATATGTGGGCTGGGAAAATACAGCATGGAGAATGTATTCTTACTTTCTAACGCCCTGTTGAATGCTTTGTCCTGGGATTAATCATTACGAGCTAATGAGTTCTTAAGCACTGCATGCTTGTCTTCAAGCCTATAAGTAACATGATGCAGAAAATACAATTTTCTGGTGCCTACAAAACTGAAGGGTGGAAGGACAGAATAGCCCAAACTCTTGAGGGGTGAAGTAGGGCTGTGGGGTTAGGATGAGTTTTGTCAGAGTCTAGGCTTTGCCTAAGATGCATCTTCTCAGTCTGTCTCTGGCTGCATGTTGTCATTTGAAACTGTTTTCTTTGCCCTCTTTTGAATGCTGAAGAAAAGCAGGAAGGTCTGCTTCCTCCTCTATTATTCCATCATCTTTTTGCATTTTTACATAGTGGGAAGAAACCAGTCGTTGTGGGTGATATGGAAACCCGAGCTTCCTGCTTTCCCTTTCTTTGTGCCCATGCCTCTTTTAGATGTCTTCCCCAGGATACGCATTCAGTGTTTGGCACTGCTGCTGCCCTGTTGCTCTCCTTCCAAGCTGCCCTGGTACTTGGAACAAAATCAGGCTGATTCTTGACAGTCTTACTGATGCTTTAGTGTTGTGAGGAGCAGCCAAAGAAGTCAACCATGTCTCATTAACTTGACTGACCTGGGGTCCTGAATCCGACTCGGTGGGAACTAGGCTGAGTACTGACATAGTAAGATATTTAAAATGGGTGATAAACTTCTGACTGCCAATATTTTCATCTGGGTTTGGACAGTGACATAACAAGAAGTTCTTTTTTTTTTTTTCATCCAGCTACAGATTTCTTTTCTATAATAATAAAAACTATATTTTGGCTCTTTAAAGTTGGTCTGTCTCAACATGTGATATAAATATTAATTCTGTTATATTGTTGCATGCAATAAATAATTCAATTTTTAATGCTTGTGTACAGTTAGGAATAAATGAGGCATTAGTGTACATTTAACTGCTCTATAAATTGTCAGACCTATAATTTGTGTTCCCTATTGTGCTGTGACAGACAATAGCTCTTCAGAGTTTGAAAAACTGAGTTTCTGTGCGTTGCTGGGTGGACACATGTGGTTTGTGCAGTTTTCTTACTAGCAGTTTGCTGTTACATGGCTACTCTCTGTTCTAGATGCCTTGTTGAGAGACAAAATGGGCTAGGATAGGTAAGAATGATTTTACTAGGTGGTCTTCTTGGGTTGCATAGTCAGTGCATCAGAGTAAAGGCCATCTTGAGATAATCTGTGCTATGAGAACATCGATGTATGAAACTTAGGGCGTCCTCAGTTTCATGCTGCGTTAGGCAATCTACTTCATTTCTGTGGTGCATCTTATCTGATACTCTGAGGAACTGTACTGTAAAAGGGAAGTTTCTTAGGATTGTTCAAGCTTTTAACTCATCTTGATGACTTACTACTATATGACTGCATATAAAGGAGTGTGTACTTTGGCTTCCTTCTGTAATTTCTATACACAAATTTGAAGACCTTATGAGATAAATCATGTTCAGAATGTCTAGCTTTTTTTTTCTTTAAGACTCCACAGATGCCAGTATGATTGCTTGATGGACTATTTCTTTTTAGCTTGTTGACACAGTGGGAATTCTTGGCTCCATTGCGTATTTCTGTGATAACAATTAAGACTAATTGTCAGTAATATTAAATTATTATTCTCAGTGGACCAGTATTAGAAGGGAATAGGGTGTTTAGCCATGGGATTTCACAGGTATTTGCAGTTAGCAGATTTATTTCATCAGTGTTCCTTTTCTTCCTTTGGAAAGGGAAATCTTTAAATGCTGAATTATGATTTCCCATACCGGATGTTTTATCTGATAATTTTTCTGCTCTTCTCCCTTCCTTCCACCTTTCCTTCCTCCCTAGGTCTTGTTGTAGTTGTTATTAGTTGTGGTGGTGGTGTTGTTTTTTATATTGCCACGTATAAAACCACTACCATTTCCCTGCATCTCGTGAGATGGTGTATGAACAGGGTGATACCGGGACATGGTGCCCAGTGACAAGACTGGTGGCAGCTGTGGCCCTGTCTGAGTTATGGCTCTTGCTGTCCTTAGTTGTGTGGATGGATTCAAAATTTGTGGGAAGGTTTTAACCCAAGTTTTGTAGTTCTTCTTCTCTGGGGACATAGCAATTGGTTATTTTTAAGAGAAATGAGAATCAATTATATACTGGCTTCAGCCTGCTGTTTAGTACTTTAAGTCAGTATCCAGATTTAATATGTAAGTCAGTATCCAGATTTAATATGATTGTTAAGTAAAACTTTTTGAGATACCAAAACAGTAGTCAGTGATGACATACTGTGTCTTCTGTGCTGCACTCTAGAAAATGGGACAAATTGAGGAGAGGATAAAAGTCAGTAGTTTATCTAAAAGTATTCTGGGTATGTTTGGCTCTGTAATTTCATATCCTGAAGTTATCTCATTTGAAGCTAGAGGTATAGGAAAAGTTTGTTTGCTTATAGTGGACAATTAGCTCTTCAGCACTGGATGGTAACTTACAGCATGTGGAGAATACCTCATTTTGCAGTTCTGTAAGGTGTGGAATAATTTTTTTTTTCTTTTTATACCTTGGTAAAATACATATCTATTATGGCAATAACTTGTTTTAATCAAGTGGTGCTTAAGTTGGCTAACATATGAGGAAATAATGTCTGTTGATGTAGAAATTTAAATAACTTGCAAGCAAAATCAACACTGACTGTAAGAATGGAGGTCTTGAAATTGTTGTATGTCTTGCTGTTAAGAGATTCTGTAAGCTGCTTGTGGAAGCCGCCTCTTTATCCATGTTGCAATATGAGTACATTCATTGAATTCCAGGTACATTCTTCTCCAGCTTTCCTTCAAAATTCACTTCCAAAAGCCACATGTGCTTCATGCAGGTATTTTAGATATTTAAAAAGTAACTAGAGCTTTGTTTTCTAGTGTGCTGCTGAAAAATTATTCTCAGTTAGTAGACCCCCTATCTGTAAATACCGAATCAAATCACTTATGTAACCATTGTTTTTGTGTTTTAATTACATATTTTAAAATTGATCTGGTTTTTTCTTCTTTAAAATCGCTGGTGGAGGGTGAATAAATCCCTGTTTGTGACCTCCTGTATGGCTTCCAGAAGCTGAGACTACTTGGTCCAATTTTTTGTTTTCTTTTTTATACAAGGAAACAATCTTTCAGGCTATTACCAAATGCTGTATAAGTCGTTACATTTGGTAATAGGGATGTAGACCTTTCAGGCAGTTTGTTAGGGAGATAATAGCAGGACAAACTCTGTTTATCAAGCTCTTTGGACAGCTGTGTCTGTGGCTAGCTTGGGCTTCTCTGAAGCTTATTGTATAGGAATTAGCTCTTCTGTCAGCCAGTTGAAAGGCTTAGTTAAGGATAAGAATGTTCTTAATAAAAAGTAAATTTGTCTGGCAATGCCCTCTCCCAAATAGCTGAAAATAATTGTCTTTGTTATTAGCCTTAGGTGTAAGCTGTTTGTCTTTAGAAATGTGCATTGTTTTGTATCCAGAGATTGTCTAAACTAGTATTTCTGCAATTACTTGTCATGAAAATTATGCTCGTGCATAGCTCTGTAAAAATAATTCCCATTTGCAAAGATAAATACTCTAGGGACAATTAAGTTTGAGTGTGGCTGAAAAAACCCGGAGTCTCCAAGAACTGAAATGAAGATTACTACTGTGTCAGCAACCTTATTTAATACCAAAAGTAATAATATAGTTCACCTAGTGAATAAAATCTCTGGAGAATGGTAAAACTTTTGTTACGGATTAACATAAAATGTGACTTACTCTAAATCAAATACAATTTAGACATGACTAAAGTCTTGGCAGACTTTCTCAAGCAAATTACTGCCCTGGCTGCCCACCCCACTTCTCTGCTCTGGCAGTGTTAATGTGCAGCCAGGGAGGCAGGGCAGGACATGATGTGACTTGCAGGCCATCATATTAAAAAAATGATAAAAAAAGTCCGCAGATTTAAGTGTTTGAGCTCTGAAGTGGCATTTTTGGGAATGTGGGCACACAGTCTGTTTCAGAGGAAAAAAACCTCTTGGGAAGGGGGTGGAGTAGAGATTGAGGGGGTCAATTGCCTACACCGATTTGCCAGGGTATATGCGTCAAGGCTTTTAGAGGATATTTCACATATAGGATAGCATAGCAAAATACCACAGGCATCTGCAAAAAAACATGAGACAACTTCTAACACATGGGGATTATATTAAAAATTCCAAACTCTGCCTGCCTGTTGTTACTAGCCCCCAGTTCAGTGGGGCTGGGTCTGCCTTGCAGTTTTCTTTTGCAGTATCTTTTCACACTCCAGTGAATATAGTTACTTTTTCCACAGTGGGTTTTTCCCTCTCTGGCAAGTGATGGACATCGCTAAGAACTTATTTGTGCTGGTTGCAGGATTAGCTGGAGCCTCTGAACTGTGGGCTGGAAGGAGAGCGGAGACTTACTAGTGTCAGTGTATGGAACAGCATCGCTCTCCCCTTACTAAAGCTTACTAAATTTGAGGACAGTCAGGTTTTACCAGCACAACAGATACGAGCAAGCAGTGTTTGCCAAGAGCAGGTAAGAGGGTTGTTGCTTGTAGTAGTTGATCTGTGGAATGAAGAGTTGAATGGTTACGGTGTACTTAGGCAGTTGTTAGTGAACTGCCTACGGAAGGATGGCAGCAGGACATTGCAGGATCAAAAGCCCTTCAGACAGAATCACAGTTTTTAGATGATCTCGTCACGGCCAGAGATTCTGAACATTGGCAGGTGCTTCAGTCTGAGCTTCATCGTTTGGGTAGGTTGGTTCAAGGGTTATAGTATGCCACTAAGGAAATACATTGTTTGTGGGCGTGCCTAAAGTAAACAATATCCGATGACTTCAGCTTTGTAGTGTACTTTCCCTGCCAGCGTGGGAAGAAATAGGTTACCTGGTGAAAAGCATGAATATGGCCTTTGACCTTAAGGAAGCCCATATCTATGGAGATACCAACAGTAGGTCGGTCCAGGTGGTTTTTGGCATTGACATATATGGACATCATTCTGTTGGCACATTTTAATGGATTAAAATCTATTTTTAATGCTGGCTGATGAACGCATAGATTTAGCCACACAGTTATGAAATGCTCTTTATGAGCACTGATACACTGTGTAAATACAGGGTTTCTTTGATTAAGAAATATCTCCTTGCGTGTGTAACAAAAAGCAAATAATATTTGTACTTGCCACTGGTTTGTACCTATTCTTTTAGTGCTCCTTACCAGAACATTGTGTGTATCGTGCTAGGAGACAGCTGAGTTTTTCATTATGAAAACCAATCGCCTCCTCAAAGGTTGTAGTATGTTGCATATTTATGACTGTTCTTCTGTGCTTTTGCCTCCCCTCCATTATGAATTATGGCGACTTCACCCTTAGAGTGTTTTGGTTGCATTAGACAAACGCAGGAAGTTACAGCCTGTCATCGAGACGCTTGAGCTTCCATGAATTGGTCGTTTCACTCCCTCTTGCAGGTTTTCGGTAGACTGATTTCAATTTTTATAGTTTCGCCCTGATAGCTTCCTTGTGTGAGTCTTGCAGATAGAATTTAGGACATGGGAATGTGCCTTCATAAAAGATGGGAATATTTTTACCTTCATGGTCTCCCATTTTCACAAATCTTAAATGCCTAGGAACGCAAGAGTTTAGCTGGTGTAACTGTAGAGAGCTCATGTAGCTCAGGTATAGCTTTCTTCTCCAAAAGATTTATGTTGGGGGTTAAACGGGCTGTTCATAGCGTGCAAGAACCCTCCTGTATTTTTACAGCTGGGTGTTGGAGGCATACTGAGATTAATTCAAAACCATTTCCATACTAATCTAATGCTTCCTTGTAGCTTTTATTAGAGAAAACCAAAATTTTTATTTGACTATTTTTAAAAAAAGCCCAACAAACCTGCCCTTTGGAAGTGCATTGTGGAATTCCTTGAATAGTAGTTTCCTTGTTTCATAAGGGGAAGGTTTACATTTGTGTTGTCCTTGAAAACAGTGTGAAAACAGTTTTGCCAGTGTGAATGTGTCCATGCCGTTAATGCAGGCAGCAGTTGGAGCTGATCCCTCGGGATGTGGGGCTAGAGGTGTTGTGCAGGGTGTCAGTGTGGAGGCTCCTCTGTGGAAGTGTTCAGGAGTACAGGGTTAGAAGTCAGAAGGGTTTTCTATCTTACCCTTTGCCTTTAAAGTGACATGGTGCAGTGCTTGCCCTCTTCTGTAATAATATTCTTAATTTCAGAGACTATTAGTAAACTCTTGCTAATCACTGGGTTTCTAATAGTGTTAGAAATTTACTGCCACAGTCTTAAATTGCTGATTATAGATGGGTGACCTCCATTACTATTATCATTATTTTCTTCTTCTTTTAGTGCTTCTCCTGTCTTCTGACGAGTGTTTGAGTTGATTTTTTTCTTTTTCTTTCCCCCTTAAATGTTAATGGCTAGAGAATTGTGGAGGACCTGTTGTCTAGCTTTAGGCACAAAATGTGGTGTGGTACTTAGCCAAATATTTCTTGTTGTGCTGGTAAATCTTTTTGAATGCCTTTTGGAGCTTATTCACAGCTTCTAGTTATCATAAACAACCGGAAATAACTTGTTAAATTCTCCAGATAGATCTTGGGGCTGATAACTGGGGATGTAGAAATACCCTTTTGTCATGGTTTAACCCAGCAGGCAGCTAAACACTACGCAGCAGTTTGCTCACTCTCACCCCCCCACTTCCAGTGGGATGGGGGAAGAGAATCAGAAAAAAACCCTAAAATTCATGAGTTGAGGTAAAAATAGTTTTATAAGACAGTGAAGGAAGAGAAAATAATAATGATACAAGAGAATGATGTACAGTGTAGTTGCTCACCATCCACTGATTGATGCCCAGCCCTTTCCCAAGTAGTGATTGCCACCCCCTGGGCTGTGTCTGTCTGCCCTCCACCCCCAGCTTATATACAGAGCATGACATCATGCGGTATGGCATACCCCTTTGGCCACTGTGGGTCAGCTTTCCTGGCCGTGCCCCCTCCCAGCTGCTTGCCTCCTGAGGGATGCTCATGCTGGCTCTCTGCTAGGGCCCAGGAACCTGAAAAGTCCTTGTCTTAATTGCAAACACTGCTTAGGAACAACTAAAACATCAGTGTGTTATCCTCTTATTAAATCCAAAGCACAGTAGCTGCTGGGAAGAGAATTAACTCTGTTCTAGCTGGAAGCAGGACACCTTTCTAGAAGGCATTCATCACATTGTTGGGACTATTCATGCTGCTACCAGTGGATGAGTGTGCTGCTTTGAAGATGGTGTCTTTGGTGCTGGTGGTTGTGACTAATTTTCAGCATTGTCCATCATGCTTTTTCTATGGATGCTGCTTAATTATTATTTTTTAAATACATATCATTGCTGGTTTTTACCTCTCAGGCAAGTCCCTCCCCTCAAAAAATAGGGGAAAAAGAGAAGTGAAGGCTCACTGTCTGTGGTGTTAGATCTCAGCAGATAACCTGTATCCAATCCTTTCTTGAGCAGTGGGACTGGGAGCTCATCTTCCTGCATTTCAAACCAGTGTTTGAGCCCCCATGTTATTTCCGGTCTAGAAATGGCTTTGCTTCCTGAATCTTTTTAGTTCCCCTTCTCTGAATTGTGGCTGTGAGACCAGCCACACAGGGTTATCAAAGGAATTTCTTACCCAGAGACAGTATGACTTAGATTTTATTTATTTATAAGCTGGCTTCCCAACCGTTACATATTAGTGGGAAAAGGTCCAGTTCTTGGAAGCAGCTTTCTTTGGTCTGACCTGTTAACCTTACCTGTTAACCTGTGCTAATGGTTGGACTTCTCCAGCCAGGGCATCTTTCCTGAGTGGATGGAATAGCTGGGCTTGTGTGGAAAAGGGTTCTCTAAAAATACTTATCTCTGCTATCTTCTTTGCCGGGAGAAATCAAAGTAAATGACACTTAATGTTGGCCGTTCTGTTAGAAGTAAAGATTCCTGGTAAAGTCTTTACTCTGAAAGCCTAAACAGCATTCACAAAGCAAAATGGTCCTGCTGTGTGGCATAGACATGTTTCTCCACCAGGCATACTTGTTCACTGAGAGACTGTGACTCAGGAACTGCAAAACGTGCATTGATCTTGTAGTGTTGCACTAAGCAGCCTGATGCTTTTTATTTCATAGTCCTTTTATGGATGTCTTAGAACACTTGTTCCTCCTTACCTCATGCAATTTTTGGTTTGGGGGACTTAACAGGAAAATTAGCTATTAAAAACATGTGCCAACTTTTTTTTGAAAGAGTGAGCTGTAGGTAGAACATCCTTTCCTATTGATAGTCACAGGAGAGAAGTAGGCGGATGATGTAGGATGCCGCGCGTGGATTGCTTTTGCATCCTTAAGCTATTTTCTTCCAAACCTTACTGGTTATCCAAAGTAGGCGTGGAGCAGGAAATAATCCTTGTTTCCAGCTGAGTTCCTTGAGAATGTTTCCTCAACACGTGGGAAGAGGGGGAATGCACCTTCTCATGCGGCTGCAGCGTGAACTCCATCAAATGGTTTGGTTCGCATAATGGGGCATAAAAGCGACACAGATTTGGAAGCAACCAACTGGGACATGGGGAAATAAACTGGCCTCTTTGCTTCCGTGGACCTCCTGCCTGACACATACAATTAGGTGACTTGTCTTAAGACACTGAAATACCCTGATGGCTTTGGGAAGGATGAACTGTGGTCACAAGATTGGGGTTGAGGGGATGTGGGCTGAAGGGGGAGTGTATATAATGAGCCAGGCAATCTCCATGACTAATGCAGCTTTTGCGGAGCAACACGTGTTTGTGTTGTGTTGTCGAGCAGGAAATGTCAGATGTGTGTTTATAAGGTAACTAATCTGTAAACTCTGCGAAGGTCTTTATAGTGAGTCAAAAGAGAAATGCTCTCTGTCAAACTGAGATAAGTCGAGTTTCTGGAAAGCTTGTTCTTACTCTTTAAACAATTTTCTGCTGTCCTCACCCTCTCTTTGAATTTTAGATGTTGCCTAGATGTGATGGGTACCAAAATGCACAGCATCTTCAGAACACCGTATCTGCTTGATACTGGGATTTGTTGCATCTGAAACTGGCTTGCAGTCAGCCTGCTGTGTTTTTCACGCTGAAGTTAGGCAAGTGGAGAGCATCAATTTCCCCTACACTAGCATGATGTTTGTAGGAATATGTATTTACCTGTACGTGAACACATTACTAAACACCTAGTTATCTGTTGCAAGCTATCCTTCAGTCTGTCCTTGGGAGCTGTATATAGCCTTTCATTTCCTTTTTGTTTGGTTGGGGGGGGGGTTGTTGTTGTTTTTGTTGCTTTCTTTTGCATGAAGAAAGAGGAAACCAAGTATTTTGCCAGTTCTGATAACTGTCCCTACCTCTGGCTGTTTATTTGCATTGTGGTTATTTGCTGTTGTTGGGAGACACAGACTCTCTTGATGGGTTTTGTAGCTCGCTGCAGATGCGGCTGTGATGCTGCCCGTGATCTTTTTACTACTCTACTTTAGGCGACAGGAAAAAGAAGCAAGATTTCCTGAAACAAAGCACTTGGTGTCTTTGCCCTTCAGCTTTGCTAGTGTAACGAAGCCAGCAAAGGGTCTGAATTGTGGTGAGGTGAGATGTGACAGGAAAAAAATATTATAAATTGCAGCTTTTCCTTGTATTTACTTTGTATGTTTGGCAGCACCTGGTTTGTTTCCCTGCTGTAATTATCCTGCCTACCCCAAGATTAGGGTACCAGTGTGACATGGCTCGAGGGCTCATAGCTGGGGTAGCGCCTGTACCCCTGTACGGACGGGCAGTGGCACTTCTGCTGGAAGACCTGGGTTGTGTCCTCAAATAAAACACAACTGTGTTGGAGGAGGGGAGAGGAATGTTCACGTTCATGTTGCAGCGACGCGAGAGACTTTTGCCAGCACGGCTGTCTGTCAGGCTCTGCTTCCCCGTGCCGTGGAGTGACACCATCCCCTGGCAAAACAGTCGATATATGTGTGTGGGGAGGGTTTTAAAGCTTTGTCTCTTTCTCATGTTTGTGTGAGAGAGGTTGCTATCTTGTCTCGTCCTCCTTTGCAAGGAATGTGCCAGGGCGGGGATGATCTGGGGAATTTTATTTGTTTTGGTTCGTGACTCTGGCTACATGATGGACTCTGCTTTCTGTATACTTCTTTCTGACTTGCCTATACCTTAAAAAATGGAAAGCATCTAACACATAGCAGGAGCTTCTCTGATAGCTCAGTTATTTCTGAATCCTCTGTGGTTTTTTGCAAGCTGGGCTGATGAGTTTATTACAAAACAAGAACAGAGTGAAGCTCTGAGAGGTTCTGTCTCTTCAGGAGGTGACTTTTAATGGTGATGGTAGCAGGCATTAAACCCTTCAGCTGTAACTACTCATTCTGTTGAAGAAATGTTTGTAAAGCATTATAAATAGTGTTTTCCATGTTTCAAATCTATTTGTTTCACTTTCCTTTCAGCTGTCAACACTTCAGATTGTACTGAAATGCCTTATTCTTTTAAGACATCTCTGTTTCTTACAAAGTACCTCGTCTGTTCTCATTAGTAGCTCCATGACAGTCCCATAGTTAAAAGTGTGAAGTAGGTTCTCAGGGTATTCAGAGGGGAAAAAAAAAAGCCAGCAGACTTCTGTTCTATCTGACGTGTTTGTAGTAGTGTGCAGAGAGGTTTATTTAAGATTTGTAGCAAGGTTATTCAGTTCTGGCGTGGATCAACAGAGCAGAAATTTGATGTCAAACTTGAGTTAAATCTGTCAGGGTGCATAGCTCATTAAATACATGAATCACCTAATTCAGGGCTTATAAATAACACGACCTATTTCAGTATAGGGAAATTCCTCTTGTGGACATCTGTGACTTGAAGGTCTGCGGGTGCTGGACACTTGATCAGTTGACAGGAGTTTTTGGGTTGGGTTTGCTAAAGCTAGGAGTAGTGTACTAATATTAGCACCATACATTTAAGAATTACTGTGAAAATAACCTGAGTAATGTACGTGTCTGGACACTTTGCACAGTTTGAAGAACAAGGGAGGATGGAGCATTTGTACTCTCATGAAATAAAGGTTGTTTGCAAAGGCAAGTGCTAGTTTGGGTGTTCAGCCTTTAGTGACTGGGAAATCGCAGCCCCCTGATACGCTGAGTTAGTTGGTTTGGTCCCAAATATATACTTTAAGTATGACTTTGATCTTTTGGGATTGACTGCAAAATATTTAGTAGTTTTAATGGTTTCATACAGGAGATGCAGCCACTTGTGGCTATGGCTTATAGGAATTTCACGTCCTTGTGATTTCTTTGGAATCCAAAATTCTGCTGGAGTCACCAGCCTGCTTGTGGCAAATAGGCCACTGTCAAGCACTGAAAGAAGCTTTTAAAAAGAAAGTAGGCTTGTAAGGTGGCTTTCTGGCTCCTGCTGGCCCAGTGCTTGATGCACACAGGCAATTGCTGGTTTCACTTCTTTGCATAGTGTTTTTCTCGGTTCCTGAAGAAGTGAAACCGTGCACAAGTCTTACTGGTTTTCTTCATTAGACCATATTGGGAGACAGTAAAAGCCTGTGTAAATGAAGATGCTAATTAATAGAAGGCAAAGCCCCACTCCCTCATCCAAAACAGAATGTGCAGCTCTGATGTGAAAAGTAACAAGACTGAATTGGAAGAAGTTTCATGTATCTCAGTGATGATTATATGGGGTTGAACACAACTCAGATTATAATTTCTCTCTCTTTAACATCAATAATTTCTCTCCTTTTCTTTGGACCTGTGTGGATTAGTTCTGCTGCATGGCAAAGAGTGATGGAGGGATTTGAAAGGGAAGTTGGGTTCCAGAGTTAAGGGCTGGCACAGCTTCTATGTACTGGACACTTGGGTAGTGTCGGTGTGTGGCGTTTTATGCACCTAGTTGCAAGTCAAAGTGTCTGTTAACATTAGAGAGGTGCCAGCAGAACATCAATTAGAAAATAGTTATGTTTACAAGCTTTATTTTGTACTTGCAACTTGTGTCTCTCCCAGGTTTGTTTCCCCCCAGTATTGCTGTCCTGAATTGTGTATGGCAAATGGAAATCCCTTTAAAAATTGCTCACTTAGACTTGCAAAGTGGACATATCTGTCTGTGAACCAAGGTCTGGTTTGCATTACATTTCAGATAATGAGTGAGGGAAGAGCTGTGGTGGTGTGTCTTTAAAAACTGTATGCTTAATGGGATTAAGCCACGTTCTAATGTTAGTGTTTAAGATGATGTAACTTGAATACTAATTTTTTGTTTTGTTTCTTTTAAGCAAATGGTTATGAGCCTTAGAGTTTCTGAACTGCAAGTACTTCTGGGTTACGCGGGGAGGAACAAGCACGGACGGAAACACGAACTTCTCACAAAAGCACTGCATTTGTTAAAGGCTGGCTGCAGTCCTGCTGTACAAATGAAAATCAAAGAACTCTATAGGCGAAGGTTCCCTCAGAAAATCATGACACCTGCAGACTTATCTATCCCCAGCGTACACTCGAGCTCCATGCCAGCAGCTTTGTCTCCGTCTACCATTCCACAGCTCAGTTACGATGGCCACCCTGCCACGTCACCATTGCTTCCCGTTTCGCTTCTGGGACCTAAACATGAACTGGAACTCCCCCATCTCACATCTGCGCTCCACCCTGTCCACCCTGACATAAAACTTCAGAAATTACCTTTTTATGACTTGTTGGATGAGCTGATAAAACCTACCAGCCTAGGTAAGGTTGCAAATGTTGGGATGGTATCTGATTTGAAAATTTTTTTTAATAGTAATGGGTGAATTCAGCTGCTAATGCAGTAACTGGTTAAACATTGCATCACACCAGTGTTTAGAGAATTGCTATTTTTGGTAACTTTTGGAACAGATTGTTCTACATGGAGAGGCATCTTACGTAACTCTCATTAGTTGCTTTAGCTGAGCCACTAAATATGGTTCAAAGATCCGTTATATTTAAGGGGTGAGTTTGACAAGAAACAAACTAAACCTTGGAAGAAGGAAAAAACCTGTCTGCTTGCAGTAGTTCTTATAAGCAAACAAAAAAAAAAAATATCCCCAAATCCATCAAGCTCACAAACTCTTCTCATCTGTGATGGGAAAGAATGCCAGGCTAGATATTTGCTGTGATCCATTGCAGCCTGAATGTCTGAGTTTAGGAAGACTTGAGGTTCCTTTGTGATTGTGGCTACTTTTCTTTAAACTGTCTGTTGTATTAAGATATAAATCACTTGTGTAGCTGCTGAGAATGATCTGATACTTACAGAGCATTATATAATAATATGTGATTTTTCTGGCTCTGACTCCACATAGCACTTAACAGCTTGGTTAACTTTTAATACTCTTACATACTGCTTAAGTACAACAGTCCTGTTGATTTTGGGGAGGGCTGCTTGCATGTTGGAACCTTCTGCTGGCTTGAAAACCTGGAAAAGATTCCCTGTGAGAATAGCTGAGGGGAGGAGATTTGTGAGAGTAGATATGGGGAGATTGTGGGTGAGTGAGGGGGAAAAAAAAAGTCATTTGCAAAAGAGATCTTTGTAAACAAAAATGAGCAGATACTTTACATTGACAGTCTGAACAGCTACAGGGATGTAGGAGGCCTGATATGGGAGTGGTGGTGGTGGCCTGCAGCTTTCCAAAGTATGGTGCACAGTTGCTTGCATATTCTTTCTGTTATAACTGAGACATTGAGGAAAAACCAGAAAGCTTTTGATAATCTCATCTTCTTGTTCAGATATTCTTTTAAGAGGTTTACTGTATCTATGTAGCTTTAATCTAAAACATAATTGGTTAATAAGCATTCCAGTCAGTGCTGGATATGGGATAATGAAGTACTCTGTATGTGTCTCCATCACTTCTATGTTATAAATACTTAAAAAATAATGCTGTAATTCCAATAAGACATTCCAGTGCAGGAATGATGGTATGCATTTATTCCTGAATGGGGTAACAACACTGCTGTCAGCTCCATGTCTGACAAACCAGCCCCAGATGAAGAGATCATAATTCACGCTCTGTCATGTCTTGCTGCTCTAGGGGTTTATATACAATAGGATGCTTCTCCCCTCTTTGTGGACTCTTGAGTGTCAGGGTAAGAAAATGAAAGTGGATGAAATTCCAACCAGATACCTTTTTAAGCAATCTCTGTCCTTTCAGTTCACTTCAGGTTATGTTTGGGGTTTTGTTTTGCACATGCATCCTGTGACATCTTTCTGTTTGTCTGAAGCAAGAATATTCAAAGCTTTTTCCTTGTGCTTTTGGGGGAAGAGAGAGCTTCAGTGTCCATACATTTGAGAAATAGCCAGTTGTTTCCTTTTGTAGTGGGAAGTAATGTTGCTACAGATTGTAAAATTGCTAACTATAAACGTCATTAAAGGTATTTCAGAGTAATAAATGTGCAGATGTTAATGAAAAAAACCTATTGGATTAATAACCAGTGATATGCAGCTTTATACACTTTCAAAACAACTTAGAGCAGTTGTGCATACAGCTTAGCAGTTTTAAATGCATGCATGGAGCTGACTTGTATTAATTTTCTCCATTTATACAGTTACTGATAGTTAAGTTAAGCCAGCCTGAAGCGATTTGTTGAGTATTTGCCCCAAATGGTTTCGGCATCTTCTCACTGCTGCAAACAATGTGGGTTTCCTCAAATGTCAAATTTCTAGGTTCCCTGGCTTTGTTTTCAAGTGGCAGATGCCTATTGCAAACACTCAGAACTTCTTCTTGGCATTTGGCCAGTGTTTCAGCATCTCCTGCTTGCTTTTTCTCATCGGATTCCTCAGGGGGTAGGGATAAGAAACTTTTGAGTTTAGTCTGTTTCCCTCCACCAAAAGAACGAACTGATGACCTGATGTGGGGTTTTGAGTAATTATCTCTCTGCTTAAAATGGAACCTACTGGAATAGGAAGAAAAAAGTGCATTTGAGAGAGGAGGAGTGTGATCCTGGCTGATCTGAGGACCTTTTAATCTAAAGGACCTATCTATCCTCTTCTGAAATGATAGTTATGTAAAAATTGGCCAAAACACATCTTTGGATGTAATTCTTCTTGGTTTGTCTCCAAGACAAGGTGGAATTGCTTGCAGGGTTTGCAGTAGTAGTCTTCTGTCCCATCAAGACATGATTATTAATTTGAAAAACAACAATCTGATAGAGCCTCAGGGAAGGGAGCTGCACAGCAGGGCACTTGAACATGCATTCTGTACCCAAATATTTCACGTAGGTGGGTAGTACATAAGCTAATGTGAATAACAGATAAGGAAATTTAATTTGATTATCTTTAATGTCAAGAACAAAAGGAGGAAATGGATGTTACCTTTCTACACTTGCTTCCTCAAAATGAAGCTCTGAACCATGATTCAAATCCACATGCAGACTGCTTGCGGGGCTGGATTCATGGCAAGGGGGAAGTGCAGTGCTTTATCCATCCATACCTTCTCCCCAGCAGCTGTTGAGGACCTTTAGTTGAGCAGTGCTAGATGAAACGTGTGTGACAAGCTAAGGTGAGAAGGTTGTTGGCTAACTTTTTTTTGTTTTTTAACTTTCTGTGGCTTACAGCAGCCTATACAACTTGTAGCAGCGAGTAGGATGCTTGCAGAAGAGCAGACTTGCCTAGCTAGTTGAACTCATAAACTCAGCCTGTGCTACCTCAACCTGCTCTTGTTTGAAGAACTGAAAATAGCTGCTTGGCCTTGCTGGCTCTGGGACTCTTCTGCTGTTACTCTGCTGCGATAGCAGAGTCTCTTGCTTCCTTCTGAGTGTCTCAAGTATGTGACTCCTGTGTAGCTCGTTCATGGTTATGCTGTCTTTGCTATGAGCATTTTCTTTACTCCTAAGATGACTGTCAGTGGGCTTGTTTATCGGAGAGGAAGAGATATCTGTCCCATGTTCAGTGGAGCTGTCGAATTCGATGCATATTTCATTAGTCATCCTCACTGCAGAATTGAGAAAGCATCTATATCGGATGGTTTTGTGTACAAGCCAACTCAGGATGCTCAGTATTCTGAAAATACGTGTTGGTGGATGGATCTGTACATTGAGCTCTTGCAGTGCTGGTGAGAATCATAGAATGCTATGATCATCTAGTTCCAACCCCCTGCCATGGGCAGGGACACCCTCACTAGACCAGGGTGCCCAAAGCCCCATCCAACCCGGCCTTGAACCCTGCCAGGGATCCAGGGGCTCCCACAGCCTCTCCGGGCACCCTGTGCCAGGGCCTCACTGCCCTCAGATTAAAGAATTTCTTCCTAATGCCTAACCTACCCCTGCCCTCTTCCAGCTTGAAACCATCACCCTTGTTCTGTCCCTGCTCTCCCTGGTGACCAGCCCCTCTCTCACTTCCCTGTTGGAGTTTCTTTAAGTGTTGGTATGTCGGATTTGGGTGTCCCAGAGCCGCCTTTTCTCCAGTCTGAACCAGCCCAACTCTCTCAGCCTGTCTTCATAGGAGTGGTGCTCCAGCTCCTTGATCATCTTTGTGGAAGTCTGAGTTCTCTGCCCCATGGTTAACCATGATTTAATGCGATTGTATGGCTGGGTTGTGGGGTTTTTCTGGAGGAAAAGCTAGCCAGTTTGGGCTTGATGGAATGTATGAAAACTGTCTTATTATCGTGACTTCTCTGTTGTGTTTCGAATAGAAGAATTTTGTTAGCTTCTCAAGTGAAGCTGTGGCTTCCACTTAATTTTTCCCTCTTTTCAGCCCAGTACTCAGACACTGCTAATTGGTTGCGTTTTAAGCATGGGGCCAGTTTTTTAAAAGTAAACTTCTAAAGACACAGATAAGATCACTTGTGTGGTGAAATGTATTTATATGAGTAAAGCATACCAAAATTCTGCCATATTATTGTGGTAGTGACACTAAGGGCCATTAGTTAAACAAGATCTTAAAATTGTGATAATTGCTTTGGCTGTGTGGTTGTTGCAAAAAAAAAACAACAACTGAGTGATGTGTCTTTACTTGTAAGGAGAAATTAACCATTTTCTTTTCAATTTAAAGGATTAAAGAGGCTGGGGGTTATGCTGCTTTTTTAAAAGCTGTTCAAATGGCATGTGTATGTTCCCCCTACAATTTATTTACTGCACTTCAGGTTTAAGCAATGTGGAACACAAGATCGAAAGTCAGAGCTGAGCTATGGAAATCAGCATTTTTTTGCCTGCAGGTCTTGCCTTCTGGGAAAAAGACAACAAACATCAGGCGTTTTGGGGAATCCAAGTACCACTTACAGAGAGCCTTGGATGTTGACTGCCGAACTCCAGATACAGGCTCCATTGGGGGAAAGGAGCTTCTCTTGATTTGCTTAGGTCTTAGTTTAATTTCTTAATCTGCAGACTCTAATAACGGGGCTTCTGCAATAAGCAGAATTTCACCCCGGTACATGTTCTCAAGAATTATGTGCTTATAGACCAGCGTTTGTGCTTCTGATTTGCATTTACCTTGAAATTTTCTTTTTGACTGAGATCGATCACGGTTACTTGGACATACTGTGCTCTTGAAGACAGATCTTGCAGCTGATCTGATTAAAACCTTTAGAGTCACTGTAGTTCAAGGTACAAGAATTAAACAATTAAACAGTTCAGTGCACTTAGAAATCTAGCTTGGAAACATAAAAGTTCTGTTTGTAAGTATTTCTCCCTTTCGTTTATCAAGCTGATCTGTTGCTCTGTGCAATCAGTATCAGCGTTTATGTGAAAGTCACACTTTTACTGTCTTATGTGTTTGTTATTTTTTTTAAACTGTACTTTGTGGGAGGAAGTTTGACAAAACACTGTATTCTCAGCTTGGGCTTCTGACTTCCGGCTCTGCAAGAATTATTCTACAAGAACAAGCTGCAGTGTTAGCGTGTGCTCTTCTTCATGTGTGTAGCCAGTTACAGTGTGTTTAAATTTGTGGGGTTTTTTTTTGTCTTCAACTTGTATTTGCATGCAGTATGCCTCAAGTTCATGCATAGAGAATCTTTTCATAGTCTAGAGTCTGTTTCTTTTAAGTATTGAGAGCTTTAACCAAGAGCTTTTTAGCTCTTGTGCAGCAGGAAAAGGAGTCTGTTATTGCTGCTCACTTTAGCTGATTGCTCAATCTCTTCATGCATAGAACTGACATCACCCAAATGCCAGGACCCTGTGGGATGTGGATGAGGTCAGACACCACTGCTCTGATGTGAATGGATCTAGGAAGCAATTTGCTCCCCAAGATGAAATCAGGACATCGTTGTGCTAATTGATAATCTGGTAAAGAGTTGGGCTCAATGATCCATGTGGATCCCTTCCAACTCAGGGTATTCTGTGATTCGAATTAAAGCTTTTAGTAGAAGGAATTACAGCAAACCATGTGGTTGACTCAAAGCATGTGAGTAATCCATTAATAATCAGTGAGCCAACCTGAGCTTGGAGTGGTGTCCGTTTTAAGCATTTGGAGAGTTTGAGACCTGGAAGTGGTACTCATGTATCATGAGGGAGGAAGCTGTGCTCTTGCAAGATGCATTTTTTAAAATTTCCTCTTGCAACCAGAGAGATCACTTAGAAGTTGATGGATATGCTGCTGGGACCTTGAAGTCTTCAGTGAGTTGGAATCTTCCAGAGAGACTTCAATCTCCTGTTATGATGGCTTTTAGAAAAAGGTGATGTGGGTTGTGCTGATCCGAGTGGAGAGCTTGCTAGGGACTCTGATACCTAATCATGAACTTCAAAATTAATTTTTTACCTTTCCTGTTAGCCTTATAAAACTTTCTACTTTCTTTTTGAGAGCAAAAATCTGCTAGAAGCAGGACCCCCGTGTAGGGATGTGGCAGTGCTAGCTTTTTAGCACTACTCTTTTGAGTTGTATGGCTGCTGTCTGTGCTCTTAAGAGTAGAAACTAAAATACTTAAGCCTAAATGGAAGCAGTTGAGCTCTGGGAGATATATTTAGGTGTCTGAAGAAATAAAGTAACTTGACTTGAGTCCAGAGGATCCTGTGATGGTCCTTCCCTCTGGTAAAATGATGGTAGATGTGCAGTGGAGATCTGTGGGCTCAGGAGGGGCAGCAGCAAGAGAGCTGGGGCAGGTGGGTAGTTACCCACAGAGCTGGGTTGGGAAGGCAGAGTTCTGGCACTGGAGGTTGCGATGAAATCATCCCTTAATACTGTAGATCTTCAGAAATCCTCAGGGCTCAGAAAAGCTCTAATACATGACTGATTAACAAAATAATAAAACATAAGTTTCTGTCCAATTGCACAGTCTCCAGCTGATCTGTTTATGCAACATATCATAGAGAGCTATATGTAATATTTATGAATTAATTGTGGCCCTTGGAGTATTTCCAGGCTATTTTCATATATATATATATATATATATATATATGAAAGCTTAAGTTGAGCAGAACCTAAAAATGATCTCAAGTGATAAATGCAGCAGACTGATCAGAACTGGGTTTTAAGCTGAAGAACATGGCACTGTCACCTCCCAGTAACGCGGTGTCTGTGCGGGTGTTAGTGCAGTTGTAGCCTGTGAAAGTGGGTTAAGAGAGGTCAGTGCTGTCAGGGAAAGAATGATTGTGTGTTTACTGAAATGCTTCCCTTGGAGTAGTTTTGAAAAGTTTTTGAAATGTTAAGGTTACGCAACATCCATTGTGATAAGTGACTGAAATGAAGTGAAATGGCCAAGATGTCACAGCCAGCGATAACAAAAGGGAAAGGACAGCCTGGTGCTGAACGTGGCTGAGCGCCTAAAGCCCACTCCTTGTGCAGGACACACCGTGCTTCTGCACAGCCCTCAGCCCTGCCCTTGGATGGATGGCTGGTTGGGGCATAGGGTTGGCTTTGGTTCCCCCACCTTCCTGGGGACAATGTGACTCTCTGAGAAGGAGTCTAGCTGGGACAGAGCTGGTATTGCACCTAGGAACGCATTTAATGGATAGCAGGAAAGGAAGGGTATGGTGGGTAATCGTTTAAAAGGTACCTTCAGAAGATGGCAGGAGCTTGGTGCTAAGAGGCTGTGGTTAGTGAAAGGAAGCATTTGTGTATCAACACTTGTGTTACCAAGGAACTCCATAAATCTTGGTGGTTTTAACAAGACTGGTGATGCATCCTGAGATGTTGCAGGCCCACATTAAATTGTATCCTCTCATCGTTTCTCTCCCACGTAGCTGCTTGGTTTCTGCTTATATACAGATCCTGTGATGTCCTGTACACAGACATTGAATCTCACCTCAAATCAGTTGTATAAGTGAACCTGGTTTAGGATTGATACAAGAGGTTTTGGAGAAACTATGTTGTGCAGAGCTGTGTATATGCAGTGTTATGTTATGGATTTCCTGGCTTCTACTGCAATTGAATGTAATCCAAAGCCTGGCTGAATTTTGCCTTTTTAAAAGGTAAACATTTTCTGTGCCTTAATCTAAATGCAGTAATTTTGGTCTAGCTGGGAGCAGTGTATTAAATTTTCAGCAGTCATATTGCAAAGAGGATTGAACATAAATTGCTACAATGCCTTCTGTTGTTTGAAAGAAAAAGCAAAATGCCTGTGCTGCAGCAAAATGAGATATCTTACCTATCTGGGGAAGAGAAGAATTATTTATGTGTGGGGTTGACAACTTTAGGTTTTCCTGGCTAATATTTTGACAAATGTAACTGATCAAAATTATATACTTTATTGGGTTAGTGATGTCTTGTTTATCTTACAGCATTTAGCAAAAATTTGCTGTAGTCCTGATACTCTTACTTAACAGAACTATTTTTGCCTTTGGAAATAAATATGCTATTATTGGAAATCATTGGTAATAGGCCAGTTCAATGGTAGCTTTTCTCATGGCCTGAACTTAGGTAATTACTGCAGTGTAAAGTGCAAGTTTAATTTTAGTCCCAGTATCTTTCTGTAATAGAAGGTAATATATACCCCTCACTACTTAATAAGCTGGATTTGGTGATGATAGATGGGAAAGATTAACCATAGTATATTGGCAGTATGCTAGTCAGCTGCAGTTACATTAGGAAGCTTTGCCACCTCAACGATGTGCTAGCACAAGATTCATTAAAGATTTTAAGGTCTCTGTTCTTGAATGGAAATTTAGAGACTCGCTTTTTCTCAAGACAGCAAGAGGTATTTTACTGCAGAAAGATTGTGTGGCTATTTTTAGCTGTGGGTACTGGTGAGGTGGAACAGAATATTTTTAGAGCTGTAGAAAATGCAGCCACTCAAGCTGGGTTCTTTTTTTTTCACTCTAGCACTATAGGGGTTTTCCAAAATAAAGACCAAAATTGGTAGAAAATGCTGTTTATATATCATTATGACTACTTTTATACCTAATATATTAATTGTCTCCACATATATACGTATGTGTATGTATACAGTCATGTAGAATTGGGGCGGTTTGGCCCCATGAATGATACTGTCAGGTATTAAAGTAGTTTCTGCTCAAATTTTGAAAACTCACTACTCACCTGAAATGTTTTAACAAAATACAGAACCAGGAAGGCATAATTGGGTCGCTCTCAATTAGTACATACCACTCCCATATGCTGTTTGGATCATTACTTGAATGAGGTAAGCATGAGATAATTAAAAAAGCTGTGGTGATAGTGAGCTGAGAAAAAAAGAATAGGTCTGAGAAGAAACTCTGCTCTGGAATGTTTTTGCAACATTTTAGACATTTTAGAGTGTTTTGTACTAGTGTTGGGGACCTGCAGAGCTAATGGACCTGAACGTGTGCTGGTTCTAAGTGTGTGTACACATTTACAAGAAAATGTGGATTTTGTTCATTACCTTTCCTGTATTGAAACTGGGTGAATGAAGGAATAGTAAATACTGCCCCCTGTGTACTCCCCTTCAGCACCCCCACAAAAATGGTGAGATTCTGGTAAAATGAGAGGTGGATTTTATATGGCTTGTCTGAAACTGTTCTTGTTGATGCTCGCTAATTACCTAAGTCTGCTTGAAAAGCTGTTTGCTACACTTTCAAAACCTGCCCTTTCAGATTTCTGAAATATTCAGGAATTTTTTTTATTACTGTGCCTTTGTTCTTCAGATGTAAATTTAAGGTATAAAAGTCCATTAGACATTTCTTCAGATTGCAAAGGAGATGTGGCCTATAAACTACTCTTGACTAATCCTCCAAGCCCTGTACTGTTCAGAGAGTGCTAAAGAAAAGGTTAGAAAATTTAGTAATTCATATTAATGAAAAAACCCACCCCAAAAAAAAACCCATTCCTGGCAGTTTTTTTCAAGAATGTTCATATTAGTTCTGTTGTCCTGGCTGGGTTCCAGCTTTATTAGATTATAAATTCTATTTTAATCCACTCGGTTTTCAATTGAAGATCTATTTTTTGCCTTTCTTTTGTTAAATAATTATAGTTGTTTGCAGGGCATGGTTGCATGTTTCTAGCCTTCGAAATTATTTTCTCTTATAAAACTGTCTATTTGCATATTTCTGGTTTTAATCATACTCCAGAACTTTAAAAGTAAATTATGTGCTTGACTTGCCAGGATCTGTTTGGTGTTCCTAAACACAGCAGATACACCAGATGAGTTAATAGAAATCTGGTAGCTTTTCTACAGCGTCTCTTCCTTGAGAAATCCGAGGTCCTTAGAATTAGAGGACTTTGTATAGTCATAGATAAGCATAGAAGCTTATTATTTAATAGCACATCTACTAAATTAGCTCTGCTTAGTGTTCATTGAAATTTTAATGCATCGTTTGTAGGGTAAGTAAGCCTAGAAATAATAGATAGGATACTGAAAGATTGTGTGAAAGCACATGGGAGAAGATTAGAGGAAACCACAAGGAAAAGTTTCATTTCCCTTCCAGAGGACACTTCTGGTTTTGTTTGCTGCTTCCCCTTTCTCCATGGGCAAAACCCCAGAGGCACAAACAAGGTCCTCCTCCCTAACCTATCCCAACCGTGTCCCCTGTCCCCCCCCAACAAGCCTCCCCCCGCCCTAGCTTTAGGTTGCAGTAGCATATCAGGCAGTTGGTGTTCAGCTATGGTAAAAGAGTCTTTGTGAAGCAGTTGCCTTTTCCTTGCCATATTTAGCTGACTTCTGCTTGATGTTCCATCCCATGATTGTGCCTCTGGAGGGTACATATCGCTCTACCTTCCTATCGGCGTTACGGCGTGGGGAGCCGGGTTCCCTGCACTGCCACAGAGTGGGAGGTTGTCCTGCTGCGTTGGTGCTGGAGGAGCAATTGCAGGATCTTAACTGAAAGCTTGAAAAATGGAAGTAAAGATTTACCCACCGCAGCCCTTGTGCTTTCAGTGTTGTTCCTGGTGTCTTTCACAAGTCATTCTGTGTCTGGGTTAAACTGATTGTGTTTCTTGTTCGCACAGTTTGTTCTTGCCATTTCTTAATAGTGTGCTGAATGTAAAGGTTAAAGTTATGTCTTTGTAATTCACTGAAATGTGCCTGTTCCTAAAGCTTAGACATGCTTATGGTAACATGCACTGAATCAGGCAATTGGTGTTTGAATTTGCTCTTTTTCTTGCTGGTGGGTCCACGTCCAAGGGGCAGAACTGTATCCTGATACTAGTTCAAGCGCCTGAGTGCAGCTGTCTCTTAGTTCAGAGTAACCTGGCTTCGTGTCTGTCTTCCTCTGTCTGTGCTGCTCAATCTGTCAAGAGCTTTGAAGTCTTTTGCTGGGCTTTTGGATCATCTTTGCCTAATTAACAAGTTGCGTCTTCCTTCTTTGCAGTTTGGCTGTGCTCCCATGGCAATCACAATAATTGCTTGTACACAAATGCAATGTATTGAAAGCATGGCCTGGGTGTATATATATATATTTTAATGCTGTTTTACAGCTAAAGAAAGATCAAGCAGCATGTGATGGAGCACATCTCCAATCACAGGGGGCCGTTGATCCATCAGCTCATGGGCTTTTACTTGCAGACATTAAGACAAGTGCATATGAAGTTATTAGCCAGTACAAGCAGAAATGTTGGAGCATTTTTGTTCTTTGTCTAAACTGATGGCATTAACCCCAACCAACCAGCTTCCCCTCAACCCCAAAGCCTTCTTCCTCACTGTTTCATTTTCTATGGATTAAGAGAAAATTTGTTAACTGCAACTTCAAATGAGTTTGAAGTAGCTATTTCTGTTGCAAAAAACTTTGATTCAGCCAGAGGTTATTTACTGGCTTATAAATGTGCTGGGACTGTAGTTGGTGAAGAAAACCGGAGTGATGAAAGCTCCCCTGTCAGCACTGAAGAATGTACTTTTTCATTTTCTGCCACTTTAATGTATAATCCTTACATTGGGCCAATGCAAGAGCATGAAGAAACTGAATGTAAGAGTTAGAAAACCCACTTTTAAAGGTTATATATCACTATAGCAAAAATAAGTCCTACATTGCTACTAGCCAGTAATGAACAGAGGAAAAGGATTGGCTTTTGGAGCCTTTGCTGTTTAGCCAGAGGTCATTTTGCTCCTCCTTTCTTTCTCACACCTGCCCAAAATCCCCACTACCTGCTCGATTCTTTCAATAGGGGATGCTGCAAAACCAACACAAGCAAAAAGATGAGCAGTTCAAAGGCAAAAGGATTGCTTGGGAAATTTGGATTTAGACTTTTCCTTTTGGTAACTGCTGTTTGACTTCTTTGGTTAATTAAGTTTTAAATGAAGGAAACATTAGTTAAACATTCAGCAGTCTTGTCCTTTAATTGAAGGTATTGGAGTTCACAAAGTCCTTCCAGAACTCCTCTGATACAGCCGACACTGACAGTTGCTGGGGTACAGCAAAAAATAGATGGCAGGAAATCAAACCAACAGAATAATGCAAAACCACTAAATACACCCACCTCCCCCCTACCACACATCCACAAATTACTTCAGTCCTCTGGTGTGCAGTATGTTAACTTTGGTAATTCATCTTTTGTTGGTAACAGTATTTAATTCTGATCTTTTCATTTACAACTAAATATAGGTATAAAATTACATTGAAAACTGAGTCTCAGAACAGATTTGCACTGTTAATGGTACACATTGTGTTTGTATTTCCTTCACATTCTTACATTTTGATAACATGACTGGCTGTCACCTGCAGCCCTGTGTGTTTCTCACTTAAGGAAGTATAATTGATAGTGTATTAAAACAAAAATAGATGCTGGGTACTATAGGCAGAAGCATCTGACTGAACATTAACTAGAGGCTGTGACACTGCACCCTGGCCCACGTGGGGCTTTTTAGACATAAGAGTAAAACTTAATATTGGGTGGAAGCAAAAGGAAGGAAGGAAGGAATGCACATAAAAATATAAAAATTTATAATAGAACTTTGAAGCCTTTAAATAGTTTTACTGTTGCTGTTGTTCTGTTTGGTATGTGTTTCCTGCTCTTGCTCATCTATAGCTTCAGAGCAGCTGAGAGTGAGCTGTGTGTGGTTGTTGCATATCATGGAATAAAAGGTACAGATCTTGTCTCATTGTCATACAAGGAAGATATAAATGTGATTTTGTGAGATTGCCGCTGTTAATATTTATACTAAGTCAATGTCTATTCTATTGTTGGTTCCAGCCTACCACATGCTGTTTTTAACAAAATATCTAAAGTATCACCCTGAAGTATTCACTCATCTGTCACTCAAGGATGAGTCAGGAAATGTATTATAGTAAAACAAAAAATGATAAATTTATGGAGTGTTTAATACACAATATAGTTATTCATAACTCTATGAAATTATTAAGAACAATGGAATTGAATGGCAAGCTGCTTACAGCTTCCACTTCAGTACACGTGTTGATGAGCACGTTGAGCAGTTCTCTGGGGAGATGCTTCTTTTTTTTTATAAATTTCATTTTATTTTTTCAAAAGCCACTTTCATTGCCATTGTCTATGGCTTGGTACTGCAGCAGAGCCTGTCACCCTGCTGAAGAGCTGGTTTAGACAGAAGCACTATTTTGCAGTTGTTTAATGTTTCTTTGATTTTCCAGCAGGTGCATTAATTCTTAAGTAGTGTTTGTTTTGCTGCAGCGCGGACTTGAAGAAACTTTAAAGCCAGATTTCCTACTTGTGTGTCTCATGAGTTGTTTGCATATTATTTATCTGGTGCGTTTAACTCCATAAAAATACCTCACTGAAACATGAGAAGCTGCATGTGTTGTACTTCTCAGTCCCTCTGTATCCTTTTACAGGCTAATCCATGGTCTTCTGCCTTAGAGGAAATAAAAAAGTGATTGATGAGAATTCCTAAGAATTTTTTAATTTAATATCAAAGAACATTTAGCGTTAAGTTACCATGACTGATAAAACCTTAAGCTGATTTGTCTCAGCCTTGCTGTTATCTGTTTCACTTTGTAATGCCTACTTTATATGCACATAAGGTTTGTTTATTATTTTTTTTATTTACAGGAGGATTTAAATGGCAACTTTCTTGTTGGCTCTGAAATTGTTTACAGAAACATACGTGTCATACTACTGGCTTCGCTGTAAAAATATGTTTGTGTGTGTGTATATATGTAGAGACTTTAATGAAAGGAGATCCTTCTGTTAATTAGTCTCTGCTGTTTTTAAAGTGATGATCTCTTGTTTTCTTCTAGCATCAGATAATAGTCAGCGATTTCGAGAAACCTGCTTTGCATTTGCACTGACGCCACAACAAGTGCAGCAAATCAGCAGTTCAATGTGAGTGAGTTTGATCAGTAATACAGAATTTAAATAAAAACAAATTAAAAACAAGGAACCAGCTTACCGAATTTTTCATTTTGAGATGTGATCTTAAAGAACACAGATGTCTGTGTAGTACCTCAGAGGATACTCATCTGGGGAATTCTTTTCCCCTTTGTATGTAAGCTATTGGAGAAGAAAAGGGTGAGGAAGAGAGGATTGAATACCACCACTATCCAGTGAGTATTGGACCGTTTCTCTTGTACTAAGTGCTGTACAAATACAGGCTCCTTCCTGCAGCCCTTCCTCACCATCAGTCAGCTCCTTTGTCATGTTCAGGTTCTGTGTTTATTCACAGTGAAGATGGTATTTCATAGTGATCCATCAGAATTTTCTTTATAATACACAAAACCAAAAAGTCAGTGGTAAAAATCACATGAGAATGTAACTGATTTATTTACTGTGAAAAATAAATATTGTGTCTGGAGAGTGGTGGTTGGACTGAGCAGAGGAAGGCAGGCATGGTATATGCTATGCATTCTGGAATACATATATTTAATTTACAGCAAACTGAGAAAATATTGATGAGCCTGTTGTATAAACAGTACGTTTTAACCTGTGTTCTGATGTTTCTAGGGATATTTCTGGGACCAAATGTGACTTCACAGTACAGGTCCAGCTAAGGTATGTATCTATTGCCTGTTCTTGAGGCTGTTTTTAAAAATACTTCAGAGATATGCTCCCCAGCAGGTCTGGATTTCCCTTATAGAGAAGAGTCTGGTACTGTTGCTCTCTTGAGAAAAGCCTGCTGTTGGCTGCTTGGAAAAGTTCTTCAGTATAAGGGTGGTGGATCCCTGGCACAGGTTGCCCAGAGAGGTGGTGGAGGCCCCATCCCTGGAGATACTCAAGGTCAGGCTTGATGGGGCTCTGATCAACCTGATCTAGTAAAGATGTCCCTGCTCACTGCAGGGGTTGGACTAGATGGCCTTGGAAGGTCCCGTCCAACCTAACACATCCTGTGATTCTAAAGGGACAGACTTAACTACTTGTCCTTGTTGCATGCAGCTTTCCTGAAGCTGCTGGTAGCCTGGTACCTGGCGTGGCAGAACACCATGTGTACTTAGCTGCAGCCAGCTGACTTCCTTCAATTTGTTATTTGAGATTGTATGTTCCTTCTGTTAACTCCACATCTGTCAGATTCCTCTGACCTGGGCCTTTAAAATCTGCATGCAGGAAGGGTTATTTTTCCTAGCAGAGGTGTCCAACAGTATTTCTTGGGTACAGCAACCCAAAGTCTACTTTCCTTTGGGCAGTGGGAGGCAAGACTTTGGGAATCACCAGGCTGGGTCTTAACCTGTTGGTTATTTTAGAGGTTTTGACAAATGTATAGTAAGGTGATTAAATCCTCCATATCCCTGTAATTTTCTGGAGGTCTGGGAGCAGAACTGACTTCAGAGCTTGTTCTTGTCAAAACTGAGTCTTCCCTCCCATCCCTTAGATGTATCTGCATGGTGAGCTGTTAACTCACCCTTCAGAAAGTGATTGCTTTTGAGCCTTGCTTGCTGGGATGCCTTCTGCTGATCGACGAGTTGGGGCAAATGCATAATGTGATGGGGAGAGCATGAGGGAGAATGGGGTCAGAGGTAGCTCCAGAGCACTTCTGCTCTCAAAAGGGATGGTACATTTGGGTGGATGGGGCAGGTCCTCTGGAAGAAAGCCAGTTGAGAGGCTCTTTTTGGTCCTCTGAATGCCTTTTATTTATGACCTTAGCCTACACACATTTCAGAGGACAAGGAAGGGTGTGCCTTATTTTGGTTCCAGCAGCAAATAAGCCCCTCTGAACTTCAGTAAATAAATAAAACTGTCTGAACCAAAGAGGCTTGACATAGGCATGTGGATAGTGTTTGATGCTGTGGCTAAACAGCTGCCAGGTTTGTTGGAGTTGGAGGAGGGACAGTTGAAGAGGCTTTGTATTCTGTCCTTTGTGAAACTCTGGTCCTGAATCAAGAGGTGATTAGGAAGGAAATTCAGATGATCTGTTTTTTGTAATGGGAACCTGCATATCTGAATGAGTCAGCCTGAGGAATTCAAGAAATCTAAGGAGGAACCTACATCCATCTTGATCTAAACCTGTGATTTTGGGGGTCTTTCCTGTTTAAAGATCTGTAGAGCTGATTTGAGGATTGCATTTAGTGAGATCTGTTACACTTTGGTAACTCGGTGGAGAAACAAAAAATCCTTCTGAGAAGGGGGTGATCTTTCAATCGCTTGAGAAGTGAAAGGTGATGAAAGCTTTTTGCTTTCAGGTTTTGTTTGTCAGAAACCAGTTGTCCACAAGAAGATCACTTCCCACCCAATTTGTGTGTGAAAGTAAACGGGAAACCATGCAGCCTTCCAGTAAGTAACATGGTATTTTAATATAATTATTTGGATAGTGTTATTAGGAACTGTCTGTCAGAAATTAGCCTGAGAATTTATTCTAACCTTTGTTTTCACATTTTGGAGCATTTGAATGAAGATGAATAGAGGAATGGAAAAGATAGTTAAGTAAATTGTCTCTCAGGAGGCAAGCCAGTAGATCCAGAAGATTATTTTTCAGAAACATGACAGTAAATTTTTACCTTTAACAAACATCCAGTGAGTCTGGCTGAAATTGGACTCTGTTTTGGAAGCTGTCTGTGCAGGGAATAGACCATCACTGACTGAGAGAACTAAAGAGAGAAGAACTGACTTCGGATCCTGGGGCAGCACCCAGGATGAGACAGGTGGTGCTCAGAAAGGAGAGATGGCAAAGGGGTTTCTTGGTATTCCGTGGGCAGGGTTGGGATGTGGGAAGTGTGAGGCTCTGCCTGAGGAGAAAGGGCTGGCAAAACACCTGATACTTAATTGTCTGATATATATAGATCAAATTGAAGAAGGAGCCTGGTTCAGGTGAGACACCAGAGGGTTGCAGTGGGAGTGGAAGAAGACAAAAGCAGTGTTTATTCTTCTTTTATTTTTTTGCTGAGAGAAAAAAATACTTTGATTTCTAGGGCTATCTTCCACCTACCAAAAATGGTGTTGAACCAAAGCGACCCAGCCGACCAATCAACATTACCTCACTCGTCAGATTATCCACGACGGTACCAAACACAATCGTTGTTTCGTGGACTGCAGAAATTGGAAGAGTAAGTAACTTCAGTGCATAATGCTGTCTAAAGCTTATTAGTTTCTGCTTTGGCATCTGTTTGAAAGATTTGAAAGATAAGCAAGTTTAATTGTGCAGAAAATACTTCATGGTTTAGCAGTAGACTGTCCCTTCTTTTGATTGTATTGCTTTATGCTAGGCAGATGTGACGTGCTCCCTTAGATCAGTAGCCCTCAAATTTTTTGGTTTGATCTCTCCCTCTTCACCCCCCCCCCCCATCTCCGTGACTCATTGAGGACCCAGATAAGAAGATCAAGACATCCTATAAAACTTTTTGTTTGTTTGCCTTAACTTCAGACTTCAAGCTCTTCCTGATTTTAGGGGCTTGACAAACCTTATCTTTTTGGCTTCGACTTGTGACATGTGACATCAAGTACAGAGTGGTCTTTTATAACCATAAACACAAAGCATCACAACTCAGCAGGGCCCAGGAGATTTAATTTACCTTTTTTTACATTTCTTTCCACTGTTATCCTTACACTTAATATTTAGAAGTTGTGTTTCTACAACTTTTTTTTTGTGTCTATGGGGAGGTTGTTACAGTTGGTATTACAAAATTGCTGATGTTCCACTGGACTAATTAATTCTGGAACATGCTGCAAAGTTACTTCAATAAATCAACCCGTGAATTAGTGCACTGCTTTCACTGATGGCAAAAAACTGCTGGATAGGCACTGCAGAGTCAACATGTACTTGAAAAATGGTGGCTTTGCCATCACAACCATCCTGTTTTTAGAAGCTCTGGGAATTGTCCTGAGATGAAACTTTATCCAAGAATTTATCGGTGTGCAAAGCCCAGGATTCCTGAACCAACGTGGAAAAATGCTTACAGCCCAGTCATGCACAATAGTGGGTTATAAAACATCACAGTGGTATTTCGGGATGGATTTCTTGTGGAGCGTAAAACAGTCTCCATTCACATTATAGAATAAATGATGGCTGAGTGATTTTTTTTTTTCTTTCCTTTTTGAAACACCCCTTCTTTTATCTGATGAGAACCACAGGTATTGGAAATAAGATTTAAAAATGACCCTGCTTTTGGTTTATATTGTGAAAGCACCTGCATGAAAGTCAATGAATCCTGGTTAGTGCTCTGAACAGGGTGCTGCACTTCTGCTTAAGAATGCCAGTGAGGATTTAGGGAAAAGAGCTGCCACAAGTCTGTGTGGACTCTAAGCTGCTGTCTTGTGAGGTAGCTAGTTTCTTAGGCTTCATTGCTACTTGTTATAAACCCCATATTGGGTAACTTCTAGCTTAGAATACAAAACTGGAGAGAGTGGCAAATTCTTGGCGTATTTAATGAGAATTAGATGCCAGTCAGAACTTCCCCACATGTGAGATGTAATGCTTCCTAAAGAGATTGTTTGAGACCTTGGTGGTTAAATGGGAGGAATTATTTTATATTTGGCTGTGCGTATATAGTATGAAATTTGAATTCCCTTCCTCCCTTTCCCTTAAGAGTCAGTTGCATGTCTCAACTGATGTACTCTACCTTTTCTGAAGTCATAATTGTGATTTTTACACAATCTGTTTCAAGAGCCTTCTGTACAAGATGCCTTGGGCAAGTTCCTAGCTTTGTAGATTCAAGCTGTCGGTAAATAATTTCACAATGTTAATTACCATTTTTCTAACTTTTATACTAATTGAGGCATTAAACAAACAAGTTAAAGCAGTAGTGGTTTTTAACGATGTGAGAGGCATTTGTTGTAAGAATAAAATATTTAAAATGTGTTTCTGATGCTATTTCAATTTGTGTAATTCTATGGTAAGATATATTACCGAGATCCTGTCTTTGGATTCTGGTGGCATCCTCAATAAAGGATGGTAGATGTCACAGTTGTATGGATTTTTTTGTTTTGTTTTGTTAGAGGAAACATAACAGAGCAGTTCCTGGGAGAAGCCTTTAATTTTTCAATTTAAATTGTATGAGTTCAGCAACAGGTTTAGATCAAAGCGATTTATATCAAAAAGTGATTGATTACAGAATCACAAGGTTGGAAAAGACCTTTAAGATCATCAGGTCCAACCATTCCCATCCTATGCTAAACCAGATCCCTAAGTACCTCATCTACCCTTTTTTTGAACACATCCAGGGAAGGTGACTCAGCCCCTCCCTGGGCAGCCTGTTCCAGGCCCCCATGAACCCTAATGTGAGAACACAAATGTTGTCCTTCTCATTTTGGGGGTAAGGGAGAGAGGGCTGTTGCTGCAGAATGCATAGTACGCTGTCACACTTCTAGAAAGACAGTTATTACCTGCTGTTGTTAGTAGCTTACAAGAAAATTAGGTTCAGGAATGTCAGACCATGGTTTGAGGTGAGTTATTGCTGCCAGAAGGAGCCTCTTCTTGCTGCTCCTGCCCTGTCCCTCTAGGGGAGGCTTACCCTGCTCCCAGGGCACCTGGCTGAGCTAATGCTGGGTCTGCATCTGACCTGCTTGTGTGCCAAATCATCATCAGCAGGGACAGAAGTGAGCATCCCTGGCTGTGTGCTGACCCTGATAAGGGACATTTGCATGGTCTGTTCTGTTGAGACTAAGGAGGGGAAGTGGGCAAACCCCTTCCAGAGGGGAAGGACAGACAGCTGGGAGTCGTGACTTCTTGCCCACTCTGGCTTGATTCACTAGGGTACGTCTTGGCCCCACTGAAGTTTGCTCTCCTTAACTGCCGTGGTGCTGTTAAGCTTTGGCAGGGGACTAGCATTCGCATTTTGTAGACAGCCAGTGCAGGAAGGGAAGAGAAAGAAAGTTAACAGTGCTTCCAGGCTAGAGTAGGAAATACTGCAGATGATGTGTCTTCCTATGCATTGCTTTTGAAAGAAAAATCAGTGTTGCTGCCTCATTGTGAAAATTAAGTAAGCTTTTATTAATAAAAAAAAAAGTTAGGATTTTATTTGACCTGACGGCGTCCCTTAAATGTGTTGACACAGCTACACTGATGTACAGTTCCCCTTCTTAAACGGGCTGTAGACTGCATGCCCTGAGTTGGATGTAAAACTCCCAGAAGTGTCCTAAATGCTGTTTTAACAGCTTGGTTTGCAGCTAAATCCAATCTCGGTGAAGCATGAAGTCACTTTTGTTGCACCTCAAAAACTCCAGCCCTGTGAACTTTCTGAAGCAGGGTGGGTTTTCTCTAGTCTGAAAACTTTGCTATCTGAAGTTTTGTAACTGCTTTAGAAACATGTGTAACAAATTGCATAAGCATTGTGTGAAATACAAGCTATCTTTTGATTAAAACAGTTTCTCCTTTGATCTTTGGTTGTATTTTCTAGAACTATTCCATGGCAGTCTATCTTGTAAAGCAGCTGTCCTCCACGGTGTTACTGCAGAGGTTGCGAGCAAAAGGAATACGGAACCCTGATCATTCTAGAGCACTAAGTATGTCTGATGTACTACTACTTGTTTAAAAAGGAAAAATAGCTTTTGTCTAGAAGGAGATTTGAAATAGGACTTTACTAACCGAGGTTTGGACTTCCTACAATTCTCTGGGTTTTGAGAATCTGATAGTGGTGTTCTTTGTATTCAGTTCCAGTTCAAAGACTCAGAGGCCTTTGTTTTTACTAGGAGCCAGTCCAGGAACCCTGTTGACACTGTGAAGGGAAAAATGCAAGAGAATCTCTTTCAGTTCAGCCATACTGGCTTTGTTTCTTCAGAACAGAACAACTGTATTTATATAGTTAACTGGTAATTCAGTATCTCAAGCAAGCTGAACTAAATGCCTGACACTGAACCTTGATGTGGACGTGCTAGAGGAAAGTCTCCATCAAGGCAGTTTTTGTTCTTTTGGCACGGTACTGTGGACCAAGCTCCTGGAGAGAGAGTCTCTAGCAAGATACTCCTCCCAACCCCATTCCAAATTTAACTGTGAGGTTTGCTGCTTTGCTGTTTTCTCTGACAAGTACATGTTGGTATAAGTTTGTGTAATAAAAACACAAGCAAAAACTGCGGTCATGTTTCTTTTTTCAGGGAGAGGGTGAAAATGCCAACTCCTGACAGCTGTTGGTCATGCTCTAATACTCAGATAAAGTGTGTTGTACACAGCACAGGACCCTCTCCAAAAGGGAGCGCATTGCTCCACTAGTAAATGCTACGAAGGCAGTGATACGTAGAGCTGGGCATTAGCTTGTGCTAATGCAGTGTGATGATTTAAACACACAAAAATCTAGAGAGTTTTCAGGTGGCTACTGCTCTTTGTATACAAAGTGAGATTGAGGGTGTAGGTACGGTTCATGGAGCAGGAAGAACGGGGAACTGGCTTGTTCATTTAACCAGTGACTGCTTATAAAACAGTCCTTAGAAGTGAAAGTAGAGAATGGGTAGAGATGAAAGACTTCTACAGCACTAATATTTCACTGCAGTTATTTAAACCCCAAATTTCATCAAGGTACTTCTCATTTCCAAATTCGCAATTTGTCTTTCACTTTTAAGTCACCATCTTGCCTGATGAATATTTCAGAGCTTTACAGGGGTATTTGTACATCTGAGAGTTACTAACACATTTTTTAACCTGGCTCATCTTATCAGAAGGTTTAAAAAGTTGCATGTATATGGAAAGAGACCTCCCTGTATAAATATATTTTCTAGGGATCCTGGTTTAAGATGAACATTTCCTGCTGTTTGCCTTCTTAAATCTTGTTGTTTATGATCTTTCTAGAGTGTAAAGACTGCTTGTGTTACATGGTTATTGTGTGAGTCTGAAACAATAGTCACTGCTGCTTGCTACCAGTAGATATGGCGAACTGAAAGTTTAGCACACAGTTTCAGACTTGTTTTATTTCTCTGTCACCCGATTTGTGTTTTAAATGAAATGTAAAACAAACTTTCTCTCCTTTCAAATAACAGTTAAAGAGAAACTGACTGCCGATCCAGACAGTGAAATAGCAACAACAAGCTTAAGAGTTTCTCTTCTTTGTCCGGTAAGCTTTTTTATGTTTCAATTCCCTCAAAACTGATTCTGATCAAAATGTGGCAGGAATAGGACGTGTATTTGGTAGAGTTCAGCCTGTCTTTACATGTGTGTTGACTTTGGGGGGGGGGTGGGATCCAGCACTGAAGTTGTCCCTCACTGAGCTGTGGTGTGTGGTATACCCCTGGCAAAATGAGTGTTCCGTTCACTGGAAAAGGCTCTTCAAAATTATGTGTAAGTGTACGTTGAACTCTGTCACAAGGTCCTCTGAGTGTGCAGGCTGGGTCCTCGATTGTGATAAAAACACCCCGTTGGTAAGGTAGGTGTATCTGAAAATAGCCGTTCAGCCAGTGTGTGAAGCCAAGAATTGAGCATCTTTTAAGCAAAGTTGGTTGTAAGCACTTGGAGTGTTTTGTAGTCTTAGATTGACAATGAAGCAGAGTTCTATAGGTTGCTCAAACAAAATTTGTTCTAAATTTGAAGTGGGAGAACACAACTCCAGCGAGTGCTTGTGGAAGTGGCAGAGACATATTGTATCATGACCTGTTGGTTTTTAACCAGTTAGGTGCAGGGGTAAGCCGTGGTTTATAGCTGGGTCTGTGTCAACAGCAGCTGAACTGCACGATACTAATATTATGCACACTTTTGGGGGGACTCAGTACTCCATGCACCTTCAGAATACTTGTTCTCTGGACGAATAGACACAGTATCTTTACTGCAGTGTAACCTCTTTCCAGGATTAAAGACACATCTGTTTCCTGGTTTGGCTCAATCTGCTCGAGTTTGTCATAAAGTTTTCGCTTTTGAAATCTGAAGAAAACTGACTGACTTATTCTTGACAAATCAGAGTTTATTTCTCAAGTTATTTAATATCTTCTTAAACCCTACCAAAGTAAAGATGAACTTTGAGATATACGAGCTTTGCTTTGTAAAATGCACAATTATCTTGTGGTTCCTTTTTATGTATATATTAGATTATTGTAAATCTTTTAAATGTGGTATTTTCATGATCATCAGTCTTAAGACTTTCTCTATATGATGCTAACTAAATAACAATGCATTTATAAAGAAGATAAAACTCATCTGTAGGATACAGGGATCTCATTTACAACATAACTTCCTGACCTGTAAACTTAGAACCTCATCACTTCTTACAAGCCTATAAACTTACATGTAACATCGAAACTGCTGCAGATTTGGAATGCTGAAGTATTTTGGGTCCACACCTGGCAGCCTGTTTTGCTGAGTTGTTATAGTTGGTTGGTTGTGCTCTAAGTACTGTGTTACTCTAGAAAGTGCAGGGATAGTCCTGTTAGGTTTTTTGGTCATTCTTTATGCACAGTGTTCTTATTCACACTTAAAATTAGTTTCCAATGCAGACAAAAATAGTAATCCATTAGTGGGAGTTCAATGGCTATAAGGGTTTCGAAGCACCTGTGTATTAATTCATTAAATTAATCTTCATGCATCTTTGGGATTTACACATTTCTACTTCATTCATACTTGATTTGTCAAAACTGCCTCTTCGGGCAGTGATGTTGCTTTATGGATCATTCTATGGAAGATTTCTGACACATTCTGTTTGTCCTGATTGTCCCCATTACAGATAAAAGTTCTTCTGCAGTGCTTTTAGTCATCAAGAGAAAATGCATCTACAACTCAGATGAGCTAGAGCAGGAAAGAAAACTTTAGGACTTCAAGTTTTCTCATACCTAAAAAGGTCAAATTCTGTTTTGCTTTCTCAGAGTTCTGTGGGAGTAAAATGAAGCAGCAGCCAGACATTAGGATGTCACTCTTCAGAAGTCCTGCCTTTGTCCATATTTCCTTTTTAAAACTTACTACTTTTCTGATAGGCATGCAAACCAAATAATGTCTGCAAAATGTAGACACTTGACTTTTTCCAGTATGCTCCTCATTGAGTGCTGTCTGATTTCACTGTAGCTCTTAGAATTAATCCATCATTGCTAAAGCTCCTTGGGACAGAGACTGCACCTTTCAACCTGCCCTGTGAATAGAAGGGTTGTTACCACGATTCAGGCTGTCCTTGGGTCTGAATGGAGTTTTAGCCTCTATATTTACTTGCTGATCTGTAAGCATTTGGCTCAGGGAGAATTTATTTGTAAGTATTTTGTGCTTAGTAACTAATGCTCAAGCAGACAGTGGATGCTTTGAAAATATGCATTGAAATCACTGCTTTGGTCTCTTTCAACAGAACCAAAAATTAAGAGAGTGATGCATCTGCAGCTCTGTTACAACGTGAGGTTGCTCTTCTCCCATCTCATGTGTTGTGGGTGGGCTTCTCTTGTGTGCATGCTTCAATAAAACAAATGGAATTGCATTTAGACTTTATAACATTTATTTTGCCCTCAAAAATAAAAAAAAGGAAAGTGCAGAGTGAGGCAGCTTCCTCTGAATTTGTTTTGGATTGCTGCTGATCTTTTTTTAGCACAGAGGCCTGCTCTCCCTCCGAGACCGCGGAGTACAGAGGAAAAAATCTGTCCTTAACTATTGGCTGAATCTATCCAAGATACAGCAAGCAAATGGGCTGGACCTGAGGCTGTGTTTCAGGAAGACACTTGAATTCATGTTCTTTTTTTTTTTTTTTTTTTCTCCTCTTGCAATAAAAATAAATAAATCCTCAGGCTCTGCAGCCACACCAAATATTTAACAGAACAAAAATTCCAAACCTAGCATTTTACTGCAGGTTTTCAGGCTCTCTTTACAGATCTTTAACTCCTGGTTTGGGTGCATTTTCCAGCATGGAAAAAATAGCAATGGTTTGCATGCTTATAAAAGAAATTAATGCAGTGTTTCTTTGGCTGCCAACAGGCAGGAATCAAAACAAAAATCAAAACACTGTTGGGAAACACAGGTTTTTTGAAAGTTGGGATGAATCCCTTCTTTCATGACCTTTTCTTTTGTCAGTTCTGACACAGCCTGGCCCGTATGCCCGAGCTGATCCAGGGGGTTCAATGCCAAAAATGGGAAAGGAGACATCAACTCATTATCGCTGAGTACTCTGTTTGGATCTGCGTGCGTATGGCTCCGGTTAAATCTGACCGCTGCTTAGAAATTAGAGCTGCAATTTTTATACCAAAAGCTTGTGAAAACATTTCTGGTTTAAATCTGCTTTTTCACTCAGGAGACAGGTATTTATTTATGTTCTTCCTGAAGGACGTGCCTTCAACCTTCTTTATTTTTATTTTGCATCACATGGAAGTGTCCAGGTTTTATCTCTGGTACCTTAGTCTTGAACCTCGCTGAGCTGGGAGACTCTTATTGTGCCCAAAAGACAAATGAGCCATTGACCTACCATCTGGGAGATAAGAATTCATAACAGACATGGATCAGGGGGCCTTGCTTTGTTGGGGGTTGATTATGTGATAGAAATAATGTGCTTGGTCATGGATTTTGGGGGAGGGGGTGCCAAACACATGGCACATACAGCACTTCCTGCTGTCTGAGCTCTCCACCACCATTACTGCAGACTCCCCAGGGAGTTCTCTGCTCCCCTCCCATCTGGTGGTGAGTTTTGTGACAGTGACTGAGAGCCAGAGGGAAGAAAAATAACCAAGATCCTGCAGTCTAGCTGATTTTCCTGGGAACGGGCGGAGGGATTTCTGCTTACGGGGGATTAAAAAAGGAAAAAAAAAAAGGCAGCATCATGGAGGAAGTGGTGGACTGTGAGTAGAGCCTTTGTTCTTGATATTGTTTTTAGTTTTCTGATATTCTGAGATTGAGTGCCATCCTGTGGCACCCATCTTGTATTGCTCAGAATCAGTATGCATGACCACGGTGCTTGCTTAAGCCACGCTAAAAACAGTTCCTGCTACTCTCCGCTGCTGGAGCTGGCTGCGGGTTTGCAAGTGAAGTCGTCGTGTATAATTTAGTCAAATGGATAGAGCTTCAAAGTCCTTGATGTAAATAGTTCTTAATAATTAATTGGTTTGTTGTTTTTAATGTGGGAATAGTCTTGTTTAGACATTCCTACTTAGTACCTTTAGTGTGGCCAGCTAAAGGCCCTCCTAACCTGCAGCATAAGCACTTGGCCAGAAAAGAACTGCTTAGGGTTTGTTTTTTTTTCAGGAGAGGAAACTTTATTTCAGATTAATATTAAGTGCCTTTCACCAGCTAATCAATTTTGCATTCAGTGTAATCATATGGCTCTGTTTCGTGGTCTGAGGTAGCATTGATTTATCTAATCCAGACTAAGGTATTCCTGTTCTGCAGTTCAGCCTAAACAGTCACTGCGCACGGCACTGCCTGTGCTATCTACTCAGTTTAACCAGTTTGTAGTAAACTTAGGGAAGCACTGGGCTGGTCTGCAGAACCTCACTGTCTCAGCCTTCCTACAGATGGGAAGAGAAGTGTGGTCCCCATCTGAAAGTATACTTTAGAACTCATTTTCTGGTGCCTCCCCGTAACGTTTGCAGGCCCTTTGTAGTGTTGAAAAGATGTGATAGGGGGTGGTCAGCTGTTGGAATTTTATATGAGAAAAAACCCAACTGTATACACAGCAGTGTTATCACAGCAAGAGGAGTATAAAATAGTTTATTAATACTTATTGTGTGTAACTTTTTTTGGTGAGTGGTCACTTTCTGACAGTTCTCTGGAGAAAGTAGTGAAAATGATCAAGTTAGAGAAACACATCAGGAAATGAGCTGTAGTCCTGCAGATGCTTTTCTATATGCTTGCTTTTGTGATTGTGAAGTTAAACAAACAGTTCTGGTACTGCTCTGGTGACTGACGTGTGGCCAAGCGGCTTGAATGCCTGCTTTAGCTGTGAGTGAATAGGGGAGGATTGGGCTGGGGTCATCAGTTTGTAAATACTAATGAAGGAGAAGAGTTAGTTTCCATGGTTCATCCCAGACACTGATATGTTACAGATGGTCAGTGGACTCTGTATTTCGTTATTGGAATATGGAAGACCAGATAGTCTTCAGTTTCCTTGATCAAATGTAGTTAAGAGTTACTAAAAAGGACATTTTTATGTGATAATCAAACCTGCACATCGGGAAGGAAGGAGCAATGTTTGTGGCACACATTTTAATTAGAACTCAGACTTGTGAGGGTGTTTTTCTGGAGTAAAACTTGACTTGCCTGTCTCTTTTCAGTCAGAAAAGCCCTGTTTGGTAGCTGAATACTGAGATGATGTAATCTTGTGTTTTGGTTTGTTTTTTTCTCTTTAAAGCTCGGTAAGATGCGGCTAACAATACCATGTCGGGCCCTGACTTGTTCACACCTGCAGTGTTTTGATGCCACTCTGTATATTCAAATGAATGAAAAGAAGCCAACTTGGGTTTGCCCTGTCTGTGACAAGAAGGCTCCCTATGAACATCTCATTATTGATGGGTAAGTAAAACTTGAATCAAAGTGATGGGGACCTTACACTTCCTGCTGAAGTGTTCTTGTGCTGCACAGAATTCCTACCGTGCTCTTAAATCTCAGTTGTCTGTACGTGGCCTGTTTTAAGTTACCATGTCATTCAATTTCCTTGCTGTTTGGTGAAGATCTATTAACCTGGTGCCTCTTTATTGAGTATTCTGGAAGAATTACGGTCACCATACCCTTAAAGTTATTAATAAAGGTATTGCTTCCGATTGTGGATAAATTTTTGAGCTATCCTGGCAAAATCAGTTGTTTTTTTAATACTCCGTTGTGCTGGATCCCTAGGTGAAACCAGCACAATACTGTCTTTCCTGTTCATGGAGTAACTGCACAACTCTGCTGTAATTGATAGCAGAAGGTTGTGTTGGATCAAATAAATGCTGCCATTTCCCCCAGACTCATGTACAATTTCACACATGGGGAGTTGCTATATATAGGAAGTGACATGGAGATGGATTCCCTGACACTGCCTACCTGCAGAACATTAAAAAACCAAAATAAAATAGCATTATTGGTCTCCATGAAGAAATGCCAGGTATGTATTCGTGGGCTTGCATTTTAATTACGTAGATGGGAACCATATTGGTGGCCCTGTCTATGGCAGGGGGTTGGAGCTCTGTGATCCTTGGGGTCCCTTCCAGCCCAGACCATTCTATGATTCTTTTCCAAAGTGTGATAAAGGAAGAGAACAAATAGAGTCTTCTGAGACTGCTCTCAGAATGTATTGCTCAAAAAACCCAACCCAACCCCTACCACCCACAAAAATCCCCAAACAAACAAAAAACCCTGCCAAAATAAAACCCAAAAAGGCAAAACCCCTCTGAAACAGAACCCCAGAAAACCACCTCACAGATGACTGTGTCCATTTTAGCGAGTATGTGCTTCATTCTGGTGACCTGCCAGTTGAACCTAAGATTGCTTGGGATCCTCTTTAAGGTCCTGTGAAAGGTCGTGGACTCCTGGATTTACAGGTCCCCTGCTTTGGATGAGAGTGCTACAGGGTTCTGTGTTCTAGGTTTCAGCTGGTATTAGTAGACACCAAGACTGGTAATAATTAAAACACAGTGTTGTCCTTGTTTCTTCTTATATTGTCAGGTGTGGATGTTGGAGATTCGGAGGTAGAATTCTGGCACCCCAAAGAGAAGGTTATTTCTAGAAAATGTTTCAGTCTGGGAAAGAATGAACTTTCTCACTAATTAAAGCAAAGCTCTTTCCTATGCAGAACCACATGAATAGTCTTGGTCAAAAGCTGGAATTCCCACTGGGACTGATGTTGTGCCAGGATCCTGAAAGCTTTAGGAGACGCAGCTAGAAGAGGCTGCAAGTTTAGATTCCCATGCTCAGTTTTGTTAGGAAGCTGTTGCTGGAAAAGGGAAAAATATATTTTTTTTAAAAAAAGTTTCGGGCAATACTAGTCCTTAAATCCTCAGCTGTGTGAAGTCCTCTAAGATAGGTGCTTCCTCAGTTAAATTTTGTCAAAGATAAACATGGATAAGCAGGAGGTTATTTTTTTTAATGTTAGTTTGCATTCTTCCTTCATTTTGGGAAATGGAGGGCTCTGTGTTGTGAGCTCTCAGGATTCCACTGTCATAGTTCTTTAAGTGAATGTGTTGAGTTTTACTTTAGATAATATTAAATTTCTTCAGCGACTCCTTTTCATCGGGGGAGCAGATGAGACAAGAGTAGAACAGTAAAAGCTTTCAACTCTTTTTAAACACTACTTCAAACCTCTGCTGACTAATAAAGACACTGAATCAAAAAAATGAGTTAAGCTCTTTTTGAGGACTGATGCTAGATATTTGTGATTGACAGGTTGTTCATGGAAATCCTGAAGTATTGTACGGACTGTGATGAAATTCAGTTTAAGGAGGATGGATCATGGGCTCCTATGCGATCGAAGAAGGAAGTGCAGGAAGTAACTGCATCGTACAACGGAGTTGACGGTGAGTCGCCTTTTGGGATGCATGGACTGAAAGTCAAACTGTGGAACTGTTCAGTATTGCTGTCCCTTTACCTACTCAAGATGCTCATTTCTGCATGTATGTTTGTAGCTTTCAGTGATCGTTTGTGAGAAGTATCACTTCAGCAGTACCTGCTTGGGACTGTAGTTGGTACCAGTGTTGGTGGTACTGTAGTTATCAACATTATGCAATTATTGTTGTCTTTTATTCTAAGTTGTAAGCTTTATTTATGAAGGCATAAAATAAGCTGTGATGTTATGATGGTTGTATTTGTAAGCTACAGCTTATAATGTTGCCTTACTTTGTATAGGATGCATAAGCTCTTCCTTGGAACATCAGGTGTCTTCTCACCAACAGTCAAATAAAAATAAGAAAGTAGAAGTGATTGATTTAACCATTGATAGCTCATCAGATGAAGAGGAGGAAGAACCATCTGCAAAGAGAAGCTGTCCTTCCATATCTCCAGCATCACCGTTAAATAATAAGGGGTGAGAATAAAATACACAGGTCAATGCAGAGAGAATACACTCACATTTAGAGAGCAGGAACAAATTTCCAAATATTTGTGTGTAGAAAGCTCTGTATTTGGATTATATCCTAATGTGGTAGCTGACGGCAGATAGATTTGTTCTGGGGTCACAAAGCCTGAAAAGATTGGAGTAGCAACTTCAAAAGTAACATGAAACAGCTTTTAAATTGTGTTTATACTAATTTTAAATTGTGTTTTACTCATTTTCACGAATATGAGTATAAAATGGTGCAAAAGGTTGTGGCTTAGAAGCATTTTTCTCCTCTTTTTTTGGAGGTGTTTTTCATCCATAGGGAAATACGGAAGCAGCACCATAGCCAGAGTGCGAGCAGTGAGAAACATGGGTGTGGTATGGGAGTGTGTGGGCTCTGACAGCGATTGCTGCCAGCAGCAGAGTAATAAAGAATGCCAGAACAACCTGATTACACCTAAGTAACCAAGCTGTTACTAGCACCCTGGTCACATAAACATGTGGGGATGAAAACTGAGGCTAAACCGAAGGGATCCTGTTAGAACTGATCACTGCTCCAGTAATGTAAATGACACAGTGATCATTTAAATCTCCAAAACCTTTCTGGCTGGCTTGCATCACGAATTACGTTGTAGAGGGTATCTGTTGTGCTGTCACACAGATTAGTACCTTTTGAGGGGTTCAGTATTCCTTTAAGATTGTCCTGCCCTGGCTTAGGGGTATTTATAGCAGAGATCCCAAGACCATTTATATTGACAGTCATCAGTTTCTGCTGTTTGGGACTGAGCTGTCCTTTCCCTTTACTTTTGCTCGACTTCAGCTGTTTGGGCAGCAGTCTGGCTCGGACTGAATTGACTTCTCTCGTAAAATACCATTGTGAGAAGAAAACGTGGGGAACACGTGATGCTGATGTCCTTTCCCCACCTCCCCCCTACCCCTTTGCAGTCCCTGCAAGACTCATTGGCACTTTCTAATAAAACTTTGAAATTTCCAAAGGCAGCTTGTGTTGTGTGTCTGTCACAAAGCTCATAACATGCATTGAGAGGTTAACTTTGTGTTAAATTTGAAAATAAGCATACCCTGCATGGGACAGCCAGAGAAATCTTCAAATGCTGTTCTCCCAGCATAAAAACCAAGACTATGTTTCACGCTCGTAACAAGCCTTTGTTTCTTCCAGCATTTTAAATTTGCCCCATCAAGCATCTCCAGTGTCAAGAACACCAAGCCTTCCTGCTGTTGACACCAGCTACATCAACACATCACTTATCCAAGACTACAGGCATCCATTCCATATGACACCTATGCCTTATGACTTGCAAGGTGAGCTTCTGACTGTTTGTAACTCTTAAGTACAGCTCTCCAAGCAGTAATAATTGTCGTAAAAGGATTTAAGCATACAGTCTCTTGACAGTCCAGTAGTGCAAAATACTATTTTGCACTCACAGAGGATGAGATGGTGTATAAAAAAATACGTGAATATCTTAAGATTGTAAGGGGTTGATGTTCTGTAGGCTCTGGTAGTGAAAAGCATCTGAAGTGTTCTCAGTATTATGCTGGCTTTGTTTCATAATAAACGTGAGGAGGTGTCTGTTTGCTTTGAGTAGCTTATTTATTGTTTTTTTCCTTTGGTTCTTTACAGGTTTAGATTTCTTCCCTTTCCTGTCAGGAGACAATCAGGTAAGTCAATGAAAATCAAGTCAAGGAAGGAGCAGATGTGTGATGTAGGTGTAAATGCAGGCAGGCTGCAGCTTTATTTATACACACAGAAACCGTGACCAAACATAATCAGTGTCTAAATACGGGTGTAGGATAAGGCTTTTAACAAAAGAGAGACATTTCAGTTTCCAAGGGTTAACCTCAATCAGCCACCATCATACTTGACCCTTGGCCATGGCTGAAGGTCCACCAGCCACCTCCTTTGTTTTTCAGATCATGATGGGCCCCACCACTGGGACTCTTGACAGTCCTTTACACAGTTTGGAGAGTCGGGGTCGGCTCTTGTTTTTTCTGAGGCTGTGTGCCTGTTCGTGCCTTGTTTGCCACCTTTCTGTGAGTGCCTGTGAAACAGGCTGTGTTGGTGCTGGCTCTTCCAGTTTTGGGAACTAAGCAGGTCACTTTCAAAAGGAGCCTGAGCTGGCAAGTCTTTCCACTCAGTCAATCAATTTTCCTCATGTGCTTCCAAGAAAAGAAGGTGTCTGGGGTGACTCCCATGCCCTTTGTCCCTTAGTATCTTTCCTGCAATCTCAAGCAGCAGAGGTGCACTGCATGTAGAGGGATACTTTCATATCATAATTACAACCAGAGCCTGCACTGTAGAATTTAGATTCAGAAATCTGCCTTTGATACTCAATAAAACATAGATAGGAGAATTATTCTGAAACAAGTAGCAGCAAAGTCTGATCTGCACTGATACAGAATAATTATACGTGTGCATAAACGTAGGGGAATGAGGCTGAATAACCTGCCTGTACATTTGATCGTAGTGGTAAAAAACATTGAGAGCAAAATCACCCTCTGGAGAGGTTATATTTAAAATCTGTTTTTTTCATAGCTAAAGTTCTTGACTTTCAGGGGCTGCCCAGCAGATAGAACTTGGGACAGCCCTTGCTGCCATCGAAAGGGATTAAGAGTGGGTTTTGACTTGCATTCTTCACAGAAGAGTACTTCCACCACCCACCAGCAAATAGCTGTGGTTGGTCTGTGACTTTTGAGTGGAGGAGAGGGATGACAAACTGTTTCTTTGAATTTGGGGGAATTTTTCCAGCAGGGAGCATTTTGAAGAGGTAAAAACCTCTTCATGCTCTTCCAGTATCTTCTTGGGTGTCTTAGGATACTGGTGCCTTTCTATTGTTTGTTCTCACTAGTATTTCCAGTTTCTTTTTGGCTTCAGAAATCAGGGGCTCCAAAGGTAAAAGCTCACTGCATCGGTCCACATACCTTACAGACAGGTCGAGTAGACGACCTGATGTGAAAACCAGAAGCTGTCAGAGCTTTAGCTTTACAAATACCTGCTTTTGTGCTGGTCTGAATCAAAACTCTGGTGTCTGAAATGTAACTTGAAAATGTTGTTTTTCCCCCCCCAGCATTACAACACATCCCTTCTTGCCGCTGCAGCCGCGGCAGTTTCCGCATCAGATGATCAAGAACTCTTACACTCTCGTTTTTTCCCATACACTTCATCTCAGATGTTTCTCGATCAGCTAAATGCAGGAGGAAGCAGTTCTCTGCCAGCCACAAATGGTAGCAATAGTGGCAGTAACAGCAGTCTTGTTTCCTCCAACAGCCTGCGAGAGAATCATGGTCATCCAGTTGCAAGTAGGAGCAGCACGGACACGGCGTCTATCTTTGGTATCATACCAGACATTATTTCCTTGGACTGATTTTTGGAGTAAACGAACTCGTCAGAGGAAATCTTTGTGCTTGGTTTTACTTTATGTTAGAAACATAGACAAGGGTTTGGTTGTTTGTTTTGGTTTGTTTTGTTTTTTTTTTTTCCTTTTTTAGGGAAAAAAAAATTTATGTGTACAGAGAACAAAAGTATATTTTCAGTTTTACTTTTGTATATAAACCTAAGATGGCCTCACTGGTAAAAATAAGAAAAAAAAAACCCAAAAAAACCACAAAATGAAAAAAAAAAAATTAACAAAAACAAGGAGCTTCAGTTCATTTTTGGATGCTGAAGATTTTACACCTGTGCATTTGTCATGTGAGTTACTTTCCCCCCCCCCCCCCATAGTGTGGACACAAATGGCATTATTTTCTTCACAATAACATAAACAGGAAAGGAGCTGAACTTTTAAAGTTCAAACTTGAGAGGTTTTTTTTTTTTCTGGGTTTGTTTTTACTCCTCTTGGAGACATTTTACCTTTGGAATCTAATTCCTCCATCCATATTTAGTGCAGTTTTTATTATGCTTAAAGCAGAATAAACCCTACCCAAACTGTCCCACAGCATCCCCTGTCTGCAGGACATAGCCTTTCAGGAGTGGGTTTGGGTTTTTTTGTTTGGTTTGGGGTTTTTTTGGGGTCATTTCTGCTTCTGTGTGAGCCTCTGTTCAGATGATTTTTTTGTTTGTTTGTTAATTCCATGCTTTAATCAAGCATGTTGCAAGCTCATTAGTGCACCAATTATTCTTCAGGGCCAGACTCAATAAAATTTCAGGCTGAGGATTTACTTGGCTGTGCTTATGTGGGACAAGACAGAGAATTTTTATAGAATCTAGCCCCAAATGAAAGTGGTGACACATTGGACTGTAGGGTTTTGTTTCTAAGAACTTACTATGAAATCCTTTTGAAATAACTTAAGGTCCTAATCAGCAAAATATTAAGCATGTGTCAGTTTTAAATGTGTGGAACTGCTTGTGCTTTAAAGTTAGCCATGCGTGTGCAAATGGCCTGATGAACTGAGGCCTGTCTTGTTTTACTGGAGAAAAACCTACTTTTAGCTGCGGTAGATCAAGAATTATCTGCTTAAAAGTGGTGAACTTGTCAACAAAAGGAAGAAAATACAAATACCAACACACTATTGCATGGTTTGTGCAGCTGATAATGGTCTTGGCACACTTGTCTTCTGCGTTCACGTTCATCCAAACTAATATTAAATGTTCGATGTGAGTCTCTTAAACCAAAAACCTACCCAATAAAAAAGCCCCACCCTGTAGCCCATGGACTCAAGTGTATTGCTACCTATGGAAGTCTGAGGGTAGTGGGTTTCAAAAGGCAGTTTTCTCTTTTGGGCTTCGTAATTATTTTGATTTCCCTGATTTTTCAGTCCACTTCTGTTGAACTTTGAGCCATCCTTACACTTCTTTTGATCTCCTAACTTTATTTTTTCTTTTTTTTAAATTGTGCATGACATAGGAAATTTTTATTTTTATTTTTAATAACTGATGGGTCATTTGGGCTGATCTGTTCTTACTGAAGAGTGAAATGTGTAAATAGCTGGAACGCAATTTTTCAGGAGATTCTTTAAAGAAGGGGGAGGGAAGGAAGTGATTCTCTTGTGTCCCAAAGTCCATATCAGAGAGAGTAAATATTTCCTCTGGTGTGAAAAATATTTTTGTAACTGGTTGAAAGTGCAGGTAACAGGTTTATCAGGAAAAGAGAGTTAAGGAATACTAAAATTAGCAGATTCTTGTCTGAATTTTTAATGTCCAGAACTGTTGATTGCAGCTAGTTGCTTTGAGCATTGACAAGGGCCACATTTTGCCTATGAAGTTGTCTCAAAAACTTGCATTGATTTAAAAAAAAATGAAAAAAAGGAAAAAAAAAGAAAAAAAGGAAAAAAAAGAAAAAATCTTTAATCCAAGTAGCATTAGGTATTGCTGTATGATCAGTTGTATGGTTATTTGAAAGGTTCACATTATGTGGCATCAAAATCGTTTTTAGTGTTTTTACAGCATCCCTCTGCCACTAAATAGTTGACTTGAATTTTGAAAACAAATGTTTGTGTTTATATGTATATGTGTGTGTATATATGTATTTATAGATCTGTGTGTGTGAGTTAAAAGTGAGTTAAATAGTTTTTCCCATGCATGTGTATTTCATACATATCTGGCTGATATATATATATTTCACCATACACCAATTTTATAATTTATTAAATGTCAGTAAAAAAAAAAATAAATAAAAGGATAGAAAATGGGAAATACTTATTTTTTAAGCTCAGTCTGATTTTGAAGTGATTAAACCTACATTAGGAATATATCTCATACATTTTAGTCATGAATACTAACCTGGTAACTTCAGAGCATATGCTTTGCTATAATACCGTTTGTAAACCTGGAGTATGACTGCCAGCGGTGTAACTGGGAGCGTGTGTGACCCCAGCTTCTGAAACACCCCAGAGGAGTTTGGGAGAGCTTGTGGCTGTTTTACCCACCATTGTGACAGCGTTTCCATTGACTGTATTGTTAAAGATGACCTGAAGAGCGGCTTATGTCACTTTTGACAATGGTATCAAAATCTTGTTGATTCACATATAGAACTTAAAGGTGGTGAGTGTGTGAGAACACACAATCCGGCATCTTTACGGCCTGCGGTAGCTGTTGGAAAGTGAGGTCAGCTGATGACGTCTTCCGTTTCCTCACGAGTCACCCCCAAGGGAAGGAAGGCCGTTGAGTTCACCGTTGTCGTCGTTTCAACCTCGTCGCTCTACACAGAAGGGACAGAGATGTTCTTAAATCCTCCTTTGTGGTATTAACCCCATATGCTTTGTGAGTATTCCTGTTTCATGCTAGGGTGTTCTTTCTAGTTGATGACTCTCTGTGCCTCTGACCACAGTTAACGTTGCTTGGTAGAAGTCTCGGTCTGAGTTCTCGACAAGTTCCCTGTGCGCAGGAAGAGAAGAGTTCACTCCACAAACTCCACCTCTGTCAGTTGGCACGTTAACCCGAGAGGCAGTGGAGCCGCCACCCCAGGGCAGCCCAGCTTGCGGTGCGGCTCCGTCCGCCGCGGAGCTTCTCTCATCCTCAGCCCTGAGCGCTCTCTTGTCCTCAGACCCAGGGAGGAGCGGGGTGCGCGCACGCGAGTGTTACCAGTACGCAGCTGTTGGATGGGCAGCGTGGCAGCGGCCTTGGAGCGCTCTCAAGGCCGTTACTGACTCTGAGAGGACAAACCACACTAAACTGTCACCTAGGCCACACGTTCATAGTGCTTCCACAGCAATACACGTGACAGCCCCTCCCTCTCCACAGCCAGGATTCAATAAGCCTCTCGAGGATGGGGTGACTGACAGACTTCCATTGGACTCTCTTGGACCTGCCTCCCAACGCAGAGCTAAGGACTGTGAGGAGAACGTTTGGAGAATTTATTTCTTTGTTGCAGTTTAACATTTCAGGGTTTGAAGCACATTTTAAATAGAAAGGATTTTGTTTTGTCAGTGTAACTGGGTTTTTTTGCCTTTTTCTTTCTTTTTTTTCTTTCTTTTTTTTTTCTTTCTTTTTTTTTACCAGAGCTTAGATTTCTAACAAGGGAAAATTGCTGGTGGTCCCCGAAAGTGCTGCTGTTAATTGTTTTAATTAACAAAGGGAAAAAAAAATGTATATAAGCAGAATATTAAAATTACCATTAATTCCATGAATTTAAATCTGTCATTCATTGCCTTAAAACTTTCTCTTAGTTTCCATACGGCATGCCAAACCAGTAAATGGCTTTTAAAAATGTATAGTAGACCAATGTCAGTTTGTATAAAAGTACCAAGTGAAAATATTTATTATATGCATTGGAAAAAAAAATGGTTTACCTATTGAATGTTACCTGTTTATGTAGAAATCTTTAGATGTAATAAAAAGCATTCAGTTACGTTGTGTTTCCTGGGGGGGGGGAAGAGAGTGGGGGGAAAGGAGGAGGAGGAGGGTGTTTTTTGTGAGCTCAAGAGTTGTGAAGGTTGCTTCTGAGCAGGAATGCTTTGCTTCTGAGATGGTTGGTGGCATGGGATGTCTCACTCTTGTCTCTCCAGGCTCCAACAACGCTGCTTTGTTTTGGGAGCGCCTGTGAAGTGGGGTTTCTTGTCCTTAGCTTTTATTCAGGTGGTGTTTACCCACCCAGGGAGGGGAGTAGCCCCCTGGTAGGACACATTCTGGAGTGATCCAAAGTGATGTTGAGCTATCAATCCCCGTGACACACGGGCTTTTCATATTGTCTGCAGCAGAAAGGATTTGTTAATCAACGCTTCTGGTCAGTAGGGAAGAATTAAGCTGCCTATTGGATCATTTGTAATTTGGCTATTAATGCATATTGGAAACAAATGCTTCTACAGGAACTCCCTGTTTGATAAGCTAATTAGCTCAACAACGAACGAGGGGGGTTTATTTGCTTGCCTTCATTGCTGGTACTTCAGTTCCAAAGCTCTGGAGCAGCGTCTGTGGGCTGAAACTGCTGTGGGCAAAACGTGGAACAGCACTAGTGCATCAAGGTATGTCCAGACAGCGAGGGTACCCCTCAGCAGTGGGAGGAGTATCCTGGCTTTACCTCTTGTTTGGAATCAAGTCTTGGTTGTTGTAGGGAATCCTGTCTCTCTTTCACTGTGCAATGTTCTTCCAGAGCAAAGAGCAGAGAGCTGCTTGGAACAAGACAGGACCCGTCAGGTTGGTGATGGGAGCATCCAGTTGGGAGTTCTTAACCGGATCGTACTGTGAATCCAAGGAATACTGCAGAGCTGTGGGTAGTTGTACCAAGCTTAATTCTGTCATGATGTAAACTGCCAGGGGAATCTGTGTCTGGCCTTGGGCATGTGGAAGCAGGGAATGGTTATGGGTGATGCCGACTTCTTGGCACACGGTCACCACGACACCTTGACTACATGTTATCATTTATGCTGCGCTTTGTAGACTTAAACATGATTTTAAAATGAGTTGGGATGGGTTTTTTTAAGCATGACACATTTTACACAAGGGAACGATACATTCTATTTATTCAGGTACCAGAAACAAGGTGGAGACCTCTCTGAGCACTGTCATCAAGGCAAAATACGGATTTTTAAAGGCAATTGTTGATTCCTGGCTCAGAGTAGGGAAGGTTGAAGTGAGAAAAGCTTCAGGTCTTGCTCTTACCAAATGTCTTGGTTTGAATTTCAGTAGTCGACTGCAGGAAGACAAACAGTGTGAACAAATTCTTCGTATTTTATTGTTCCGTTCGGTCCGACTTTGGCTTCTTTCAGCAGGTCATCGACTGGAAGAAAGAGGAAAGGGAAATATAAGTGTGAGTGGCATATGTTAACATACATGAGCTGATCTTCAAAAGAGCACTGCAGGATTCAGGGGTTCAGATGGTGGTTGTTGGAAGTGATAACTTCTGGGATCAGATGGAGCTGCCCTCTGGATCCTGAATTGATACTAGTGTCAGCACTTTGATTTGGATTTCTATGTCTATGAGTGGAGATGTCCAGCTTCGAGTCCCACATGGAAAAGATTCACAAACTAATCCAAACTGGCTTTTAATTACTCTTGGTAGGAGTGGTTTATTTGGTTTGAGGAGCAAACCTGTCCTGATTGAATTTAGACCAGACTAAGCGCCAGTGCAGGATGTGTGCCCAGCATTGGGTGTGTCTGGTTCATATCTGCTGGGCTTTGGAGTGTGGAAGCTCTGAGACTCTTGCTGAAAATCCCTCTTCAGGAATGCTAACCCTGCGGTTGGTACCTGGCAGCACTGATGCTTCTTGTTCCAGCTTTGCCAGTGACAGCAGTTACCTGCCATGAGGTGTTCTTTTCACAGGCTAAACCATTAAAAAGCATTTTTCCTTATATGTATATAAGGAAATAAATGGCAATAAGAAGAGTTAAATGTTGCTGATTGGAGCTGCTGCTGGGAATACGATGCCATCTTCCCTTGGATGCTGGGAAAGGAGATGAATCCCCTTGCTCCTTTACCCATAACAGACAGTGTGTGGGTGCTACAGCAAACGAGGAAACCCAGCAGCCTTTATTTGATAACGTTTTGGGGCAGAGGTTTCCTTTGATAAGGGATCTAATACTGTCTGGGGAGGGGTCTGTGCTTCCTGATGTTGAGGGACAGCAGGATGGCAGGACCCTGGCTGGATGCTGTGCTGCCCAAGAAGGAGCTTTCAGCTTGTAGCCCCACGTTTATCTGTTGATGTTTCATTAGCAGGACACCTTCTAGGTGTCTAGAGCCCATGGATAACCGTTGGAAGGGAGGGATTGTACATGGCTGTGTGCTGATGTGCAGGGGCTGGAGGTGGTGCTCTCCCTGGGTGATGGGTGTAGCCAGGTCAGTGGAGCCTGGTCCATGTTCTTCCTTCTGAGCTGCTTGCCTGAGGTTGCTGGAATGGCTGCTGGGGCTGAGCGAGCTGTGGTTGTTTAAATAAGACTCCGAGTACTCGTACGGGAGCGCAGAACAGCAGCTGTGGAGCTGCTGGTTGTGAGATCTGGGGTGAAGTCCCTGGGAGATGGGAGATTTAGAGGAGGAAAAAAAGCCCCCTTTGCTGTAAGTTGCTGTGGAAGGTCTCTCTGAGCAGCGTGACCTGTTTCCTCTCTCTGCCATTCATGCTGAGACCCTGTTTTCCCCTCTGCCAACAGGTGTTGGTCCCAACCCCACCCCAGCCAAGCACTTTGGGGTGGAAAATCCTCATTGGGGAAACAACCCGAGAAGGGGAAAAGGCGCCTCTTAATGGGGAACTGGCTTGCCCCTTCTGCAAGGGCAGGACCTCCGCTCAGCGATGGGTAAAGGCTGGGAACAGAGGAAAATCAGGAAGGAAAACAAGACAGGGAGCATTTGATAAGTCTTTGAATTGCAAAATACCTTCTTCCTCGGACAGCTTTTCTCCCAGCCTGGTAAGTTTGGCTTTCAGCTCCGAAACGTTGATAACACCTCGCTTCTGCCTGTCTATCATGGCCAAGGCGGTGAGGATCTCCCTCTCGGGCTCCTCTTGCTTTGTTTGCCTGTACATTATATTCAGGAAAGTGGAGAAATCCAACTCCGCATTTTGGTCTGGGAAAAGAAGAGCAGATTCTTTAGGAAAGGTTCAGTTTTAGAGCCTGGATCTGGACCTAAGCACTCCCAGCTTCCTGAGACAGCTTTTCCCTGTCTCCAGTCTGGAGCAGGGTGGATCCATCCCTGAAGCTTTCCCCTGCCCAGAAACCCTGCTTATAGCTGTGATGGACTCATGCTCTGAAACTTCATATCCAGAATTTTTTATCCACTTTTTATCTCATGTTGATTCTTCGTGCTGTGTTTCAGATTTACTTGTTTCTACAGGTAAATACCTTCCTGTGCTCTGCTGCTTCCCTTGCTTGGACTGGATGGGTTCCCAGCCTCAAAATCTGCAATCTCTGTGTGTGTCTTGCTGCTCTTGAAGTTTTTTTGTTTTCTAGTGGCATTATTTTAATCCGTTGCTGGGCTGCCTTTGTTCAACATCCAGGCAAGGTTTTGGTGATGACCCCTTACAGTTAAAGGGCATGGCCTGGTCTGCATCACCGGAGAGTGAGTATTACCTGCTGGGCTATGGGCACCCTCCTTGCCTTTCTTGTAGTCTCCTGGCCGTGGAAAAGTTGAATTTCCCCAACCATTCCTGTCCTGTGCTAAACCATATCCCTGAGCACCTCATCTCCCCATCTGTTAAACAGACTCACCCCCCTCCCTGGGCAGCCTGTGCCACAGCCCCACAACTCTGCCAGGGAAGAACTTTTCCCTCCCATCTGAGCTGACCCTGCCCTGGGGCAGCTTGAGCCCATTGCCCCTTGTCCCATCTCCTGTCCCCTGGCTGCAGAGACCATCGCCCACCTCTCTGCACCCTCCTGGCAGGGCAGTGGAGGTGGGGAGAAGGTCTCCCCTCAGCCTCCTCTTCTCCAGGCTGAACACCCCCAGCTCCCTCAGCTGCTCCTCATAGAATTTGCCCTCCAGCCCCTTCCCCAGCCTGGTTGCCCTTCTCTGGACTCGCTCCAGGACCTCCATGTCCTTCATAGGGTGAGGAGCCCAGAACTGGACACAGTTCTATATATAACCCAGTGTGTTTTATTTGTGTGTGACCAGTGTGTTTCCTTACCGATCTTGTGCAAGTGCAGGTGTCTCTGCACCTCTCCTGGCGTCGGGCTGGCTCCCAGGCACCGCATCACTGTCATCAGGTCAGAGGCTTTTATCTTGCCTTTTTGTTTCTTGTCGTACAGAGAGAAACATTCCTTGAACTCTAATTAAAAACCAAAACTCTCTGTTATGCCATGTAAGATTACAGTCATCTGCCAGTGACGTTTCTTCTCCCATTGCCTGCTTGGGCAGTGTTGGGAGGGTTCCAGCAGGGATATTGTGTCTGGTTTGGGTGTCTTGTTTCAAGGAGGATGATGGACAGTGGAGTAGGACCCCAGGGGAAAAGAGCCAAAGGCAATTAAAATCCAGGCTTGTGAATAACTGAGCTAATTGGGGTCCTTCAGCCTAATGAAGTCATTCCAAACACACAGAGTACCCTTAAAAAGTACTTTTCTCTGCCTGCATGGGAAGGGAGGAGAGGATGCAGGAGGAAAGAGCCTTAAGGAGTGGCAGAAGATGCTGGCTTGGTCCCCACCGTGGTCTGGTGCTTGGTCCCACCTCAGCTTGTCACTGGCTAGATTTTAATAGAAGCCCAAAGAACAGGTAATCTTGCATTGGATGGTGCAAGTGGTGCTGGCTGTGGAGCAGAGCCCCTGCCTGCCCTGCGGCGTCTCCCCTCTCGTTTCTCCCCGTGGCCCTCGCCTGCCTGCTGGCCTTCTCCCCTTCCCTCTCCAACGCTGGCTTCATGGTTTTCAGATAAATAAATTCGAGTTGCAGCTGACCTAGATAAGGCTGCCATCTCTCATCCTCCCTTCCCACTGCGCTCCCGGCGCGGTGGCAGGCTGCGCTCCCCGTCACACTCAATGTGAGATGTGCTGCAGAGCAGCCAGGGAAATAAAACATCAGCCTAGGTTGGTGCCATCGCCCTCTGCCCCCTCCTCATCCTCTCCATCCCTAGGTGTGACTGACTGTGGGGTGCTGAGTGCCCCGTGGGTCCTGTGAGTCTCCGCCTGCCCCGCAGCAATCCTGCCCAGCTGCTGAGCCCCAGGGCTCTGCAGATTAACAGATTTGCAGTAATACTCTTATTTCCTCTTGCTTCTGCAAACCTTTCCTTGCTCCTGGCCGAGGCAGGGGTCCCCTTTCCCTCTCCTTCCTCCTCTTCCTCCTTCACCTTCGCTCCTGACATCCGTGAAGCCTTGCCAGGCTCCAGTACTACACATGGTCACCTGCAGTGTTTCCAGGTCCCTCCCAGCTCGGGCAGGGCTGACAGGGCTACGGGGTGGGTGGTTGCTGGTTAACCCTTGGGGCTGCGGGGGTTCAGCTCTCTACCCATGCCCAGCATGGTCTTAATGAAATCAAGGAGGTTTCTCTGGGTTTAGAGCAAGTAAATACCCTGGGAGCTGGGAGGAGGGCAAGCTGGGGAGCGCAAGCCCAGACTGAGACAAGTTTGGGGGTGAAATACCAATTTTACAGCATATATAAACTTGTGAAGCTGATCCTGCTAATGGCAAACCCCCCAAACCAGAACAAAACTGTACGTACCATTGATTTGATCCTGGGACAGAAATTTTGCCTGTAGCATGAAGGTGGAAAAGAGAGGAAAGAGAAAAACAACCCATCAGCTTGAACAGGTGGATGGGGTGGGCAGGGGGGGAGCCGTTTGTGTCGGCTGGAACGCTGCACTCACCATGATCTTGGGGACCCTCCTTGTGCTTTACGCCGCCGTCCGATCCAAGGCGTCTGCTGCTACTTTTCTATTCGATTAAGGGCTAAAGTCCTCCTGCCAGCCCGGGGTGGAGCACGGCCAGGCTGTAATAAATACCCCGCTGCTATGGCTACGAGACCTGATCCCTGCCAGGGCTGGATCCTGCTGCCAGCTCTCAGCTCCTGCTCCATGGGAAAAGGGCTCTTCCCCAGCCTCGTGGCGCTGGATGGGACCCCAAGCCATGGTTGGTGTTGGGAGGAGTGGGGTGAGGACTTCCCTCAGTTGGGGTTTAGAGGTGTTTGGGGTCGGGCTGGATGGAGGTGAGCTGGTTGAACACGAAAAGGTTTGATGGTCTCAAATAGCTGCACACCTTGCGCTGAGCTTAGCTGCTGGGAGACAAATCCAGCGTGGGGGATGTCAGCTGAGGCTGCTGGGGAGGGTGTGGGGGGGATTTAACAGCAGCTGGCTGCTGGAGGGGCTTTGCTGGTCGGCAGGAGGAGTTAATTCAGACTTTGCATGTTCCGGCTGAGCTCTGGTGGGTTTGCTGGGGATGGGGGGTTAGATGTCCCCATGGCAAACAAGGAGCTGGGACATCCCAGGCTGAGAGGAGAAGGAATCGTTGAGATGGTTTTAAAAGCTCCCCATTGCCTGGGTGTTTATTTATCTAATCTGCTTTGGGAGCAAACGGCTTCCAGGTCTGTCAGGTCTCATCGCAGCGCTCAGCTGGGGCTCAGAAGGGAGATGCTGAGGGCAGGGTGGGGGTGCTGCTGCAAGCCAGAGAACTGCCGGGGTTTCAGCCTTGCTGTGAGGGTGGGCAGAGCCTCCAGCTGCTGCAGGCTGGCCCCAAGAGCCATGGCTGTTCACATCTGGTCCCTTCCAGCGCTACGCTGCTGCCGCTCAGTTGGTGTTCAAGCCATTGAGAAACAAGTATTAGACATGAGTCCGCAGTGTTCCCCCATCCCATCCCCTGCAAAAAGCTCAGCCAGTGGCTGGGCTGGGTGCTCCTGGGTGTGGGATGGGGCACATATGTGTGTTGGGGGCTGAAGTACCCAATGCTGGGCTGGGGGGACCCACCAAAGCTGCACTCAATGGGTGCAGCTTGGCCCAGACCCTTCCCTGGGCAGACCCTGCCCCATTGCAAGGACATGTTCAGCAGCCCTCAATCCCATGGGGTGAAGATGCTCCTGAGCTGACCAATGCTGCTCAGGGAGCAAGGCCAATCACTCAGCTTTTACCAAATGCTTTTGTCTGGTGTGTTACACTAACAGCTTTTTTGTTTCCCTTCCAGCACTGGGAGTCTGTCCCACGGGGCTTTAATTGGGATCTTACAGGCATCAGCCAGTGCAGGGATGCAACTGGAGTGGCAGGAGCTCCATCAGCCAGGCTGGAGAAGTGGTGAGTGGGAGCAGTGGCCGTGGCTGGGCAGACCCTGCCTGAGCAGGGCTGATTCTGGAGCTCACCCCCCACCCAATGCTCTTTTCAGGCCGTGTTTGGGGGAACTGGCCCTTCTGCCAGCCCAGCCTTTCCTGTACTGTCCCTGCACCCAGCTGCCAGGGCACCAGGGTGGCTCCCGGGGATGCACAGCTCAGCGGGGCTGCCACACAGGGCCAAACTGGGGCTGCTCATCCCCTTCCCAGTGTGTTTACTGGGCTGGGAGGAGCAGATGCATCTCTCTGCTGAGCCACAGGTAGGGTGAGAGCATGCTGACCTTTCAGCCCACCACTCCCGTTAAGGGCTGGGATCTATCTGGGGCAGCGATGGGACGGGGAATCACCACAGTACAGGAGGGGTTTGGTGATGCCCCTGAGCACCCAAAAAGGTCCAGCATGGAACCCCAGTGCAAAGCTAGGAGACAGCCTGCCACATCCCTCACAGAGACTGTCCCCTCTCTCTCGCTAGCCACAGGTGACCTACCACACGTCTCTCAGCTAATGTTGGTCAGGAATTTATTTGAAATACATCTATGTTAGAAAAACTAGAGATTTTTTTTTTTTTCTTCAAATCACTCCAAAATATCAAAACTTAGAAACTTTCCTTCGCTGCGTGGAGGTTGTTCATGTGCAGGGTGTAGAACGCCCACGGCTCAGGGATATAGATCACTCCAGGGTATTTCTTCCTGAGGATTTTGTCATTCCACAGCCAAACCACCCAAACCGCGATGAGGACCAGGGTGATGATGAAGGAGTAGAAGAGGAAAAGCCCATTGCTGTCCAGGACGAGCCCTTTGCGTTTCTGGTGCATCACTAAAGCCATCATGGCAAAGAAGGTGAAGATGTAGAGGATGAAAATCTGACCTTCTGTCACGAGGTACCTGCAAAACAAAACCACCAGTTACAGTCCCCCTGGGAGGAGGGATGAAGCCAGAGCCCCCACCCCAGCACTCCCAGCCTGATCTAGGGGGAACAGTCTCCCTCTTCTCCCTGTTCTGCATCCAAATGAAGCTGTGCTGCTTTCTCCTGCCAGCTTTTATTCTGTGATTTGGCCTCACGTTTCATAGAATCACAGACTGGTCTGGGTTGGAAGGTACCCCCAGGATCACAGAGCTCCAACCCCCTGCCACAGGCAGGGCCACCAACCTCCAGGCCTGGAGCTACACAAGGCTGCCCAGGGCCCCATCCAACCTGGCCTTGAACACCCCCAGGGATGGGCGTTCTCATCAGTAAATTTAAAAACTGAGCTATGGGCTTTATTAAGGGAACAGGGGGGTAAAGAAACAGACACCCAGGGTGGGATTTGAAAGGTGCTGGGCTCAGTTTGTCAGTGGGATGTTTGAACACAGAACCACAGCTGGCCTCTGGCTCTGACCTGTGGATGTTGTGCTTGTTTAGTCCAAAAATCCCCTGATCCCCCCTGGGCTGTATCTGGCCCAGTGACCGGTCCCCGGCCTGGGGAAGGAGGAATTAACACTCCCTGGCTCTTAAATCGCAGCACATGAACTGCAGAGATTCACACTGAGGCGTTAAGGGAAGTGCAGTGGGGTTACTGGGAACTGACCACATCAGCTCCATGGTTTTGACTATCAAAAATTAATTTACTGTATAAAAACAGTCTCAGCAGGAGGCAAAGCCACGGGCAAGAGAGCACATCAGCCCTGAAGAGGAATGAAGAGTTGTTTGGCTGCCATCAGGGAAACGGTTGGGGAAGAGGAGGCTAATGAAAATGGGAAATAAATAAGCCCTCTCACAAAAGGCCATTTGGCTCTGTGGGGAGAGCTGAGGAGGAGGCAGCATCCCAGCATCACCCAGGCAGCCTGGGCTCGGAGTACAACCCCTGGGCAAGGGCTGAGAGCATCCCCAGTGCCACCAGCAACCTGAGAGCAGGTGGATGTGCTGCAGACACTGGGTGACCACCCCAAGACAACAAACAGGGGGCTTCAAAGGTGGGGGGACAACAGGTACTGTGGAGGCTGAGAGCTGGAGCTCTGACAGTAACACTGTGACTGGCTGAAAAAAACACCCCAAGCAGGGACAGGAGGGGTGATGAGGGTCTTGAGGTGGTCCCAATGAGTGAAGGGTGAAGAGGCTGCAAATTGCAACGGGGTTTAATTGGATTTTCCAGACCTGCAGAGCAGAAGCTGCAGCAAGTTCTGCTCTGGGGACCAGAGAGCCCCTTCCTGCATGCTGCAGGGCTGCCCGTGGGACCCCCCATTCATCTCCTGCCCATCCAGAGTGGAGAGAAGCTTCTTACCAGTAATACAGGCTGCTGGGCCCCATCAGCAGCAAGGCAGCCACGGGCATCCTGCTCTCCTCTTCGACGGGGGTGAAGCAGCCAGTGAAATATATAAAGAGTATCAGGAAAAAGGGGATGTACCTGCAAACAGAGAGGACACACAGATCAGTGCTGTGTCCCTGGGAAGAGCAGAAGCAGCAGCTGCCCAGCCTGCTCGGGCAGTGGGTAACTGGGATGCAGGGTCCAGCTCTGGGGGGTACCACCCTCGCTCCGCCAGCATCACAGCTCTGTTTGAGGCCTCATGTTGTGTTAAAAGCTGAGCTGAGGGAAAGCAGGATGTGGACCAGGATTTCAACACCCCAACAAAGCCCCCTCACATTTAAAAGAAAGGGATTTGTTTGCTGCACAGCACTCAAGGAACAGCAAATAAACCCCAAAAGCCTGATGGGGGGAGAGATTCTCCTCTGCTCTGAGAAATCTTGGGATTATCCAGCAGCTGAAAAGGGGCCAGAGACAGTCACAGAATCACCAGGTTGGAAAAGCCCTTTGAGATCATAGAGTCCAACTGTTCCTGTCCTGTGCTGACCCACATCCCTGAGCACCTCATCTCCCCGTCTGTTAAACACACCCAGGGCTGGGGACTCAGCCCCCTCCCTAGGCAGCCTGTTCCAGCACCTAATAACCCTTTCTGGGGTCTTGGGTGCAGGCAGAGCAGCAGGACACGGGGCACAGGACCCCTCTGTGCTGCTCCTGTGGGCAGGGAATGGAGATGGTACCTGTGGCAGCCTGTGGGCACGACCAGGCTACCTGTCAGCTGCCTGGGGTCAGCGAGCGCAGCCGTGCTGGACCAAGCACGTGTCCAGCTGGAACAGGAGTTTTTAGGGTCAGATTGGGGTGACAGCACTGAGACCCCTGGATCACTGTGGCAGCATCAGTCTGGCCACGTGAGCAACCTTCCCCCTCACCAGGGGGGCACTAAATAGATGGATGGTAAAGGAGAGGAGCGAGCCCAGGGCTAGAGAGACCAGGAAGAGTGGAGTTATGCTGGGGTCAACCTCCATAGGAGCAAAACCACGGGTGGCGATGGCCAAGGAGCCTGCAGAGCCCCCAGACCTGTCCCTTCACAGGGGTACCCACTGCAAGGCGGCTGAGGGGTGGAAACAGACGAGCTGTTTCTCTGTCCCCTACAGCTGCTGCATCCTCAAAATATCCCTGATACAGGGACATAGCTAGGAGGAACGTGCAGTTTTCAACGGGTGGGATCCACCACAAGGAGAACATAACCCCCAGCCAGTTCTCCTCAGCTGCATTTTATTTTTCCATGTCTTAATCCAGGATCAGATCAGATCCACCCTCCCTCATACCACGTTCCGAGGCCACTACACAGACCATACGCTACTCACCACATGGAATGACCTAAATACTCATCGTAGTAGTACAGCAGCTCAAAGGAATCAATCTGCAACGCAACAGAACGAGATTTAAACACTGTGAAATGAGGAGGAGGAGCCATTAATGTATTTTTTTAAGTGCTTGGAGAAAGCACAGCCTCTTTACCAGTGTCTCTGGCTTCAGGTTCTTGATGATGGGATTCTCTCTTACAGAGAGGTGGTGCTGGTACCCACTGAAGATCAGGCGGTGGTTTACGGAGTCTCCGACCAAGTGGATGCTGGCTCCCATGACAAACATGATGATGCTGACGTAGACCATTGATCTGGGTAAGGTCTTGGGGGACCTCTCGATCAGCTACAACCAGAGAGATGCGTTGAACAGTGAGGAGATGCACACAACAAGTTCTGGCCTGCCTGCCTTGAGGGTGTTTCCCAAAAAAAAACATCCCAGGCCCAAGCAGGGGGTTGCAGGAAGCTGCAGGTTGTGGTGCTGCAGTGGGTGTGAGATGCTGCCTGCGGTGACCAGCACCCTGCCTGGGTAAGCGCAGCCATCCCCCAAAAAAGGGGTGCAGCCACACCACAATGAGCTTCCCCAGTTGCAGCCCCTTTCCCTAGACACATCTCAGGCACGTTTCCCACGTGGCTTTCGGGTTTCCCAGCTCACACCACCACAACCCCGGGTTGTTTTGCCCGTGTTGGACCCTTCCCCTGACTCACCGCTCAGCCCCACTCGGTGAGCCGGTGCTTCTAACACAGCACCCAGAGCAAATTCTTCACCAGAGGGGATCAAAGCCAATTAACGAGAAGCAAACGAGGGAGCTGCTTTCTCTGGTGCGGATCTGGAAGGCTGGCTGTGCCCTCCAGTGGCAGCACAGCCCGCAGCAGCCCTCCAGCACCCCATGCACCCCCCCCTTAAGAGAGATTATTTTTGCCAAAGGACTTCGTTGGACTGTTTGGGGCTTTCAATGGGGATTTTTCCCCAGTGGAACCGGGCTCAGGCCTCTCTGTGTATCTGTTTCTGAAGAGGAAGCTGTGCTTTATTTAAGCTCCTATCTAGAAATCTCTGGTTTCCAGCAGAACCGGTTGAGGGAAGCTTTTGAACGTCAGCTTGAGGGGTGAGCTCTCCTTCCACCCCCTCCCTGGCTGCTCAGGTCTGGGTGGAGGCTGGCGGGGAGCCCACGTTACTCAGAGCCCAGGGCGAGCTCCTGCAAGCCAGGCTGGGGATCAGGAGCAGGAGCTCCTCTCCAGGAAGGACCTCCCTCTGGGAAGACCTGGAACAGATGTAAATCCCAGCTCAAGTGGTTCAGGCTTTTGGAGGGGGGCACCAAGGGCTCAGGAACCACAGGTCAGGGGGATGCACTGGTCCAGCTGGAGGATCAGCCAGGGCCACCTTCTCCTCCCATCTCCCTGCTGCCAAATCAGCTTTGCAGCCCTTCATACACAGGGAAAAGCTCCTTATTCCTGTTTAATTTTGAGGCTTAACTTTCCCTTTCTCTGTAGCTGCTGCACGGACGTCAGAGGAGTCAGGGAGGACAAAAGGCACAGGAAAGCTCCTGTCTGACAGGAGAGGACAGTGACACATACTCTTTGAGGGGACACTGGGCAAAGGAAACGCACCCCAAATAACAGACAGAAGTGTTTCTGTGGACCAACCCTCTCTCCTGTGCTGCCAGGGAAGGCCAAGGTTGCAAACTGGCACCAGACTGTGCTGGGTCAGACCGAGCTTCAGAGCTCTCACATCCCCTGAAGGACCAGATCCTGAATATTCCCTTTTTGGCCACACCAGCATTTAACATCTCCCAGACAGACTGGGGAGAGAGAGAGAGAGAATCATTTACATCTTAGGCCATAATTCAATTTCTAGCTAATGAAGGTTAAAATATATTTCTAATTGCTTTCTCCTATCTCCTGGCTGCCAAGTATTTAATATAAGACGATTCCTAATGATATGGCAGTCTTTAACCTCATAAATGGTTTACACGATCCAGTGGCTGGCAGCTGAAGCAAGATAATTTCAGGCTAAAGAGACAATTCTAATGTCGAAGAGCAAGTGTAATTAAGCTCTGAACAATTGAGAAAATCTGCTCTAGTTCCAGCTGTCTCCTAAGAGTCTTTTGAGTCACGGATGGATGTTGTCTTAGGAATATGCTTTGGTTCAGCCAGGGTGAAGGGCTCTGACTCCCCCTGGATCCAGAGATCCCAGGGGAAGTGATTTGCTCTGTATACACAGGAAATTGAGTTGCACTAAGATGGTCTCTGCCTCACTCTTTAAGCGACAGCATCACAAATTCATCCTGGAGCAGCAAACTTCTAACACACAGAGGGACCAGCTCAGCTTGCAGGAGTTTGAGAGTGACCAACATTCGTTCTGTGAGTTCCTAAGAAGCTTTTGGCTTTTACAAAACTCTATTGTTTTACAGAACTGTATTGTTTTATAAAACTCTCTTGCTCGCCCTGATTTTTACAAGCAGTAGTATGAAGGATGTAATGCCTGCACCTTACCTTCAGCAGAAGAAATGGCGTGATAACATTGTAAGCCATGTGGAAATAATCTCCAGCGCTCGGTTTGTTCAGAGGAAACCACTCCAAAGGCAGGATTATCTGAGGAAGGGGGGGGAGGGAAAACACATCAGTGTATGTTCTCACCACCCAGCTCGCAATTACAGCCCCATCACTGTAAAACAGGGAGAGAAGACCCTTGCTTTGGATTCCTGCTTCTTGCTGATTGTCAGCTTGACTTCATGTAGCTGTCAGGAACGAAGTGGGGCAGTGCTTCTTCCAGCAAGCATCCCTAAAAGCAGGGAGTGGAGGTGGGCACGAAGCACATGGCGTGGTCCCATCTCGGCCGTTCCTTCCTGCTGATGCTGTGAAGGTGTGTGGCTGAGGGAGTGAGGAAGGCACTGGCAGTCCTACAGCAGCAGATCTCCATTAACCCTCTGCCACGTGCAGATGCCAGCAATAAAAACTTGTATTTGAGAATACTGGGGTCCTTCAGTAGCCCCTAACTCTGGACATGCAGGCAAGGCAGGGGGAAGAGGGGTAGGAACCTCTCCACGTAATGTTTTCCGTGAAGATGTGAAGTTGTGGGATAGATGGCATGGAACAGTTTGGAACTAGATGACATTTGAGGTCCCTTCCAACCCAAACCATTTTATGATGACATGATCTTATGCTGAACTGGTACCAGTTACTCACACCAGTACGTCGCAGCTGTCCTCATCTGATGGACAGCTCCTCAAGGGTGTAGAAAACAGCCCAGGGGGTCACACAGGACCACAACTCAGCCCACCCCCATCCTTAAACAAGCTGGTTACAAGCAAAGCAGCAGGGTCACCTCTGCCCCACTCACCATCGCGATGGGACGCCCAAAGTCCAGCACCCAGTTCTGCAGAGTGAAGTAGAACCACAGATCCAGATGGAACGGGGAGGTCTTGAAGGTGTCCTCGCTCTTGACAGCTCCATGCCTGGAAAGGAGAGAAGCACCTGTCAGCCTCAACTCACGCAACAGGTTTCCAAAGAGGCTGGGAGCAGCCTCTCCTTCCCAACCCAAACCCCTGCGCTTCCCCAGCTGCCAGCGTGTCTCTAGGCTTTGGGATCTGTGGAGTAACAGCACAGTTGCGATGCCAGAGGAGGAGGCAGTATGGAAAGGCAGAGCGTGGGCAATAAAAACCCGTGCACCCCCCTAAGAAGGCTATTCCTGGCTGAGGAGCGAGCACAGAAGCAGGATGAAAAGCTTAAGTGCTGAATTAAGTGCAACTATTTTTAACTTTTGCATGACAAAGCAAAACCCAACTCCCATGGCACTTCTGCTGAACGCTAATAACACATCCATGCCCGGTGGTGCTCCAGCACCGGGATGCTCCGGCTGCACTATCACCTTCATCTTCCCCTCTGAAGATCCTCCTCCTCTGCAGAGCAAGGCCTGCTCCAACCCCACCGAAGTCTCTCCACCAAAACACCCTCCAGCCTCACCGGACCTTCACCTCCCTGTGGAAAAAGCAGGTGGATCTCTCTGCTGCCGTGCTGAGATCAGACGGGCATCGGCTGGATGAGCCGTGAGCTTGTGCTACCCGAGCTGCCACCGTCCAAACCCAAGGGATGGAGGAGGAGGAGGATGGAAGTACCCTGGACAAGCCGGGGTGCCCTGGACAAGCTGGGAGAGCTGCGGCTGCCTCGAAGAGACTGTCAGACCCTGGAGCAGCTGGGGGGACCCAGGTGAGCCAGGGTGCGTGAAGCTGGGAGCCCCCGACCCTCCGGGAGAGCCTGGAAGCATCCCAGTGGGATGGCGGTAGCCGGGATGGGGCTGGGGGAAGGTGGGATGGATGGTGCCGGGGGACAGAGGGGATTTGGGGAAGCAGGGGGGGCGGTGCGTGTGTCCCGTGCCCGCCTCATCCCTCCCTCCCCCGCCGCTCACCTGCCCGGGTAGAGCGGCCCGGCGGGCTGGGGGGAGCCCGGGGCCGCCGCCGGGAACGGCCGCCGCCGCGCCGCGCCCTGCATGTGCCCGCCCGGCCCGGCCCGGCCCGGCTCGGCTCGGCTCGGCCCGGCCCCGCTCGGCTCGTCCCAGCGCGGCTCCGCCCGGGCCCCGCCTCGGCGCCGGGGAACGAGCGGCGGCTGCGCGACCGGTGGCCCCGGGACCGCCCCGGCCGGGGAAAGGAGGGGGGGGACGGGGGACCGCGGGGCGGGGGCAGCGCATCTTAGCCCAGCCCAACCCAGTTTAGCCCAGCCCAGCCCAGCCCAGCCCAGTTTAGCCCAGTCCAGCCTTCCTGCCCCCGCGCCGTGCTCCCCCCAGCGCAAACTCCAGGCAGCTTCTTCCCCTCCCCTTCCCTCTGCAGAGCCGCAGCCGGTATCGCTCCTGTTTTTAAACCAGAGGAAAGGCAAAGGGTGTTCAACTCCCGCCTCTCTCTCTAAATGCAAAGCTCCGGACCCCGGCGTACAGACACACATCCCTCCGAGTCCTCACCCGGCCAAGCAAATGAGATTTAGGGGTGGGGAAAAGTTGGCAGGGAATGAGAGGAAAGCCCAGCCCGTCCCACGGTGTCACGGAGCCCGAGGTTTCATGGAAAGAAGGTGGTGGGGCAGAGCAGAGAGGCTCTGCCACGGGTTCACACCGCTACGTGTGGCAGGTCTCGTCTGCATCCCCCTGGAATGGTGGAGGTTGTGTTCCCACAGCGTAATGTGAGTGGATGTCAGTGCTCTGTGGAGTCAGGAGATGGAGGTGTCATGCTCTGTTCCGTCTCCTCTGTCTTTGCCCGGATAGATGCCATCAGGGTGGGATGACTCCGGAGCAGTGTGAGGCAGGGAAGGGCTTGCACCCCCCGGGACTTGTAGTTTTGGGTCTAAATTGGGAGAGGCACCTGCTCTTGAAGCAGGCTCCTCGAGTGGAGAGACAGCTTCGGGTGCTGCTGGTCAGGGGAGATGGGTGTTCATGGGCCATGCGGTGTGTGGCAGCGGAACCCCTCAGCTCCTGGGTGCTCTGAGGACTCTGTGGCTCAGCGCCGTGTCTCCATGGCTGGGCCCAGCTACGGTGCTGAGATGGTAACTGGGGGTTAAGCACTAGAAGCTGTGCTGTAGCTTTCTGCTGAGGAACTGGGGCCAGGACACGCTGGAGCTGATGGGGCTCTACGAAGCTGCAGAACAGAGACCTTGGACTCCCTGCTCCGTGATGCTGCCAGGAGAGACAGCAGCAGCCATCAGTGCTTCCTTGAGGGACCCTCTCTGCGGCACCCACCAGGGAACACGAGTGGCACCCCAGCTGCACTGGTTGGCCAAAAAAAGCTTTTCCTTGAGAAGCAGAGGAGATCGTTGAGGTAACAGAGACAGGTTCCACTTAAACTTACCATGAACCCTGCTTGTCGCCCTGCGCCTTACACGGCTGTTAAAAGCTGATCCTCCTTGACTGGAGGCCATCGAGCTGACCGTGGCCTGACTCCCTTCCCTCTCGCCTCCTCCAGGGCTGCTCTCGGCAGCGCCGGCCGCGCAGCCAGGCTGCTGCTCCCATACATAATGCACGGCCCAGCCTGCCCGGAGCTTTCCACAAAGAGCTGCGGCTCCGGTTGCACGACTTTAAATTAACTATTAATAGGGTGGACACCCTATCCCCCCCCGAACACAATGGCAGCCGACAGCCAGCGGCGCGGGGTGCGTCTTACGTTACTTGCTGCAGCCTTTATGGCGGGGCACCTCCCGAAGCTCTCTGGGAGGTGACCCGTGCAGGGGATGGGCGAGCAGGGGGTTGGGTGCAGCTCTTGGTGAAGCTGATACACGTGTGGTGAGGCTGGGGGAGGCGTCCCCGAAACCAAGGACGAGGTGGAGACGGGGCACGACAGGCTGATGGGATGGAGGGTATGGCCGAGGGGATAAAAGCTGCTGGTCCCTTCTGCAAAACAGCCAAAACCTGAGCCAAACCGACCCAAATCTGACAGAAATCAACCCATTCCAGCTGAACTAGATCTACCCAGCCCACCTGCAGCCAACCCAGCCCAACCCAATTGAGTAAAACCCAGCCCAAGCGAACTAGACCAACCCAACCCAGCCTAACTGAGCCAGACCCACCCACCCCCAGCCCAGCGGAACCAGGTGTGCCCCAGCCCGACTGAGCCAGACCCAGCCCGAGCCGGGAGACCCCAGCCCAGCGCCAGCCCCCCCCTCCCCGAGCCAGGAGGCTGGGCTCGGCACGGCTGTTCGGACCGGGTGCGGAACGCCCGGGCGCTGCCGGCGGTTGCAGGGGGGAAGCGAAGGGAAGGGAGGGAAGGGAAGGGGCGCGGCGCTTCCGGTTTCGCTTCCGGAGTCGGCGGCGGGGGCGGAGCGGCGGCGGACGCCCGTGCCCGCCGCGCGCCCGGCAGGGCCCATCCGGCGACCCGTAGCGGCGTCCGGCGCGGCCCCGCGCGGAGCGGTGCCGGGCCCCGTCCGCGCCTCGCCGCCGCCCCGAGGGGGCCCCTCAGGGTGGGGCCGGAGGCCGCGCCGCGGGTTCGCGTCCCCGCGGCCGGGGCAGCTGCGCGGCGGCGCCGGGGATGGGCCGCGGGCCCGGGGCGGGCGGCGGGGGCTCGCGGGACGGGTGAAGCGGCGGCGGCGGGAGGTGGGGTTGCCCCGCCTCGCCGCCGGCCCGGAGGGACTGGCCGGGCCCGGGGGGCGGCCGGCCCCGAGGGGGCCGCATGTGCCCCCCGCCGGGCACCGAGTCGGGACGGAGGAGGAGGAGGCGGAGGGAGAGGCCGCCCCGGCGGCGGGGCAAGCCGGTAGGCCCGAGCGGGGCCGGCCCGGCCGGCGGGGCCGCAGCCGGGAGGAGGAGGAGGCGGCGATGGAGGGCCTGGCCGGGTACGTGTACAAGGCCGCGAGCGAGGGGCGAGTGCTGACCCTGGCCGCGCTGCTCCTCAACCGCTCCGAGAGTGACATCAAGTACCTGCTGGGCTACGTCAGCCAGCACGGCGGGCAGCGCTCCACCCCGCTCATCATCGCCGCCCGCAACGGCCACACCAAGGTGGTCCGGCTGCTCCTGGAGCACTACCGCGTGCAGACCCAGCAGACCGGCACCGTCCGCTTCGACGGGTAGGTAGAGCTCCCTGCCACCCAGCAGCCGGCGGCTGCACCCCCGCGGGGGGCTCGGGGTGCTGCCGCTCCCCCCCCGCCCCCCCCAGCTCCGTTGGGACCGGCCTTGAGGAGCCATAAAACTGGGGACGCTGCCCCAGGAGCTGCACGGAGCCGGCTGTGCTGTGGCCTAGAGAACTCTTCCTTGGCGAGTTTCCCCTCACGCTGCCTGGGTTCCCCCTCACTGTGCCAAAGCAGCCTTGTCCCTGGGAGGTTGGTCGCTGCTGCGGGTGGCAGCGAGCCCCACGTCAGGCTGGGGTGGTACCTGCACGCTGGCAGCATGGCTGGTTCACTCAAATTGAGGGGTTTTCAGTGTCCAGCCCAGACATCCCAAGGAACATCCCAAGGAACATCCCAAGGAACATCCCTTCCTCAGTGTAGGGGATGGCCAGGAGAGAAGTGTGACGTTTTAGGGTGGGAAGGGGGTGCCTGTGCCCTGGCTGGGGCAGCGCTGTGGATGCTGCTGTTTGGGGAGGAAGCTGGCAGTGGTTCCCAGTGATTTCCACACCCTGGGCGGTGTTGCTGCCGCGGCGAAAGGAAGGAGGAATGGGTTGGGTTTGTTTGAAATCTCCCAGAGTGCTTGTGGAGTTCTTGCCTGTGTATCAGCCTGAAACCTGAGGCTGGCTGATTGGGCAGGTAGCTTGGTCTTCTGAACGGCTTCAGGCTTCGTGGGTGGCTCTCTGAGAGGAGAGCTGGGGTCGGATGTGGGGTGAGAGGGATCATAATGGGTCCCTGTGCTGATAATCTTTCATCTGGCTCCTGCCTGATGAGCCTGAGTTCTGCCTGTGCAGAACCTGGCCCAGGGAATGGCTGGCTTGGCTCTTACGTGCTGAAAGAAGGGGGAGGAACTGGCTTCCCTGTGTGGATTCCTTTGCCTTTTTTTTTTTTTACCCCTTTTTTTATTTCTTCCAGCCCATTTTTTCCCCATGGTGAGGCCTCAGGTGAGGTCTGCCCCGAATTTGGTTGAAGGAAGGGTGCCTGTTGTCAGAAAGCAATGGGAAGGGCTGGCAGCCCCCCTCTGCTGCTGACTGTTCTGGTTGCTCATGCCATGCCCTGATGGGATGGTGATATGCTTGGTCCAGATGAAAGGAGGTGTTGTCTGTGACACAATGGGCTGCAGCCTGCTGAGAAGAGAGGAGGCTTGTGATCCTGCCACGGGGTCATTCTTTGTGAGATAAGGTGGCACAGCAGCTCTGCTCCTCCAGGCTTTTGACTTGTAACTCTATACCCCAGTGCCCCAATAAATTCCCCCCTGGGCATCAACAGATCCCAGGCCCTGGCTTCCCTCCTGCTTTAATGTGACTGTTTGCAAAGTAAGGAACTTCATCCTGCGAATAAATGTGTTGCCATCTCTGGGTGTCAGAGCTCTTAAGTGGGCTCTGCAGTGTTGTCTAGAGGTGTCAGTCCCTGTGGAGCTACACGAGAGCTTCACTGAAGGCTGGAACTTGCTGTTAAAATGCAGTTGGTGGCTTACAAAATAGATCTTTGGGAAATGTGGCTGTTCAGGTGTAGGGAAATGAGGCATCTGTCCCACCTCTGTTGGCTTGGGAAGTGCCTCAAGCATGTGTGTGGTGTCAGTGCTGCCTGTTTCTGCCTTTCAGTGGGGGGAATGGGAAGCACATCAGCTGCTTGCTGGGTCTGGGAATGAAAACAGCGTAGGAGACCGCGATGCTTTGCCCAGGCTGACTGTCCCCTGGTTTACGAGTGCCAGCAAGCTGCCCACGAGGCAGTGATGTAAGACAGGTTTCTGAAACGGGCCAGCTCAGAAGAACTTCTGCTTTTTTTCATTGTTTTTGATATTCCTGGGGTTCCATTTGTGTCACCAGGCCGCTGGTCTGGCCTCTTGAAGGAGGAAGTGTCGGCGCAGCGGACGCGGTGGCAGTTCTGCAGCTCAGGGACAGAGAGGAGCAGAGAAGTGATAGGGAATCCTTGTGTAGCTGTGCTCTTCTGTGTGCCTGAGTTTGGCTTTTTCCTGTCTGTGTGTGAGTTTTAAGTTTTCTCCCTCCTTCATGTGTCATGTTCTGGCACGAGGGATCAAAGAAGCGGTTCATTCTTGTAGCTGCTCTTCCCCAGGCTGAGGGCTGGAGCTTTACAGGTAGGATCTTCAAAGCAGCGTGGGGAGCACTGGTGCAAAATGTGGCTGAATCCCCTGGCTGCTTTGAAGTTCCAGCTTCTAACGCTTCTTCCTGTGGAGGGATAAGTCTGTCGTCCTCCTGCCTTGGCTCTCCCAGTAAGTTCACAGAATCACAAGGTTGGAAAAGACCTTTGAAGATCATCGAGTCCAACCATTCCCATCCTAAGCTAAACCATGTCCCTAAGTACCTCATGTACCCTTTTTTTGAACACATCCAGGGAAGGTGACTCAATCCACTCCCTGGGCAGCCTGTTCCAGCCCCTGACAACTCTTTCAGTAACAATTTTTTTTCTAATACCCAATCTGTCCCTGCCCTGGCCCAGCTTCATGCCATTGCCCCTTGTCCCATCTCCTGTCCCCTGGCTGAAGAGACCATCGCCCACCTCTCTGCACCCTCCTGGCAGGTCAGTGTAGGTGGGGAGAAGGTCTCCCCTCAGCCTCCTCTTCTCCAGGCTGAACACCCCCAGCTCCCTCAGCTGCTCCTCATAGGATTTGCCCTCCAGCCCCTTCCCCAGCCTGGTTGCCCTTCTCTGGACTCGCTCCAGGACCTCCGTGTCCTTCATAGGGTGAGGAGCCCAGAAGATCGGGGTGGCTCTGAAATGCCTTTTAGCCGCTGGGCTGTGCAGGTGCCTGTGGCGCGGGGCTTTTGAGGCCGTGCCAGTCTAACTGCTGGTTTCTCTCTGTGTGTTCAGCTTTGTCATCGACGGAGCCACAGCGCTGTGGTGCGCGGCGGGGGCCGGGCACTTCGAGGTCGTCAAACTGCTGGTGAGTCACGGCGCCAACGTGAACCACACGACGGTGACCAACTCGACTCCCCTGCGGGCGGCCTGTTTCGACGGCCGGCTGGACATCGTGAAGTACCTGGTGGAGAACAACGCCAACATCAGCATCGCCAACAAGTACGACAACACTTGCCTGATGATCGCGGCCTACAAGGGCCACACGGACGTGGTGAGGTACCTCCTGGAGCAGCGCGCCGACCCCAACGCCAAGGCCCACTGCGGCGCCACGGCCTTGCACTTCGCGGCCGAAGCCGGGCACCTGGAGATCGTGAGGGAGCTGGTCAAGTGGAAGGCGGCCATGATGGTCAACGGCCACGGGATGACGCCGCTGAAGGTGGCCGCTGAGAGCTGCAAGGCCGACGTGGTAGAGCTGCTGCTGGCTCACGCCGACTGCGACCGGAGGAGCAGGATCGAAGCGCTGGAGCTTCTGGGGGCCTCGTTTGCCAACGACAGAGAGAACTATGATATAGTAAAGACTTACCACTATTTATACTTAGCCATGCTGGAGAGGTACCGGGACAGCGAGAATATCATAGAGAAAGAAGTTCTTCCACAGATTGAAGCTTATGGAAACAGGACTGAAAGCAGGACTCCTCAGGAATTAGAGTCGATTAGGCAGGACAGAGATGCCCTTCACATGGAAGGCCTCATTGTGAGAGAGAGGATTCTGGGCTCGGACAATATCGATGTTTCTCACCCCATTATTTACCGGGGGGCTGTGTATGCAGATAGCATGGAGTTTGAGCAGTGCATCAAGCTGTGGCTCCACGCTCTGCACCTAAGGCAAAAGGGCAACAGGAACACTCATAAGGACCTCCTGAGGTTTGCTCAAGTCTTCTCTCAGATGATCCATTTGAACGAGCCTGTTAAAGCCAAGGACATCGAGAGCGTTCTGAGGTGCAGCGTCTTGGAAATAGAACAGGGCATGTCCCGGATCAAAACCACCCAGGACTCTGACATCCACACAGCCATGGACAACTACGAGTGCAACATCTTCACCTTCCTCTACTTAGTCTGCATCTCCACCAAGACCCAGTGCAGCGAAGAGGACCAGTCCCGAATCAACAAGCAGATTTACAACCTGATCCACCTGGATCCCAGAACTCGGGATGGATCCAGCTTGCTGCATCACGCCGTCAACTCCAGCACGCCGGTCGACGACTTCCACACCAACGATGTCTGCAGCTTCCCCAACGCCCTGGTCACCAAACTCTTGCTGGACTGCGGTGCCGATGTGAACGCTGTGGACAACGAAGGGAACAGCCCCCTCCACATCATTGTCCAGTACCACAGGCCCATCAGTGACTTCTTGACGCTGCACTCCATCATCATTAGCTTGGTGGAGGCTGGTGCTCACACAGACATGACGAATAAGCAGAAGAAAACCCCTCTTGATAAAAGTACCACGGGGGTGTCTGAAATACTCCTTAAAGCTCAAATGAAGCTGAGTCTCAAGTGCCTGGCTGCCCGAGCAGTACGGATCTATAACATCAGCTACCAAAACCAGATCCCCAGAACTCTGGAGGAGTTTGTCAAGTTTCACTAGGCTACATCAAACCTTTCGTGGTGGTGCTATCCCGGGACGACATCGACTGCAGACAGCAGAATAACATACCTATCCACGGAGTTGTTTTCCTCTTGTCTTTTGTTTCTGGGTTCCTCTGGATTCAGTCTGCAGCCTGAGTTCTCGTGCAGGTCTTGGGGGTGGGGGTTGGGGGTGGGGAAAAGCCACATCATTTTCCTGTAGTCAGATCTGATGTTTGAAGAGTTTGATCGTTTCTTTTGGATTAAAAGAATTGCTTCGTTATCCCTTGGGTTTATAAATGAAAAGAATCCCAGTGTGGTTTGTGAGGAATGTTCTGTTTCCAGCACTGGTGTCCACCTACGGTTTGCAGGTGAGTGCTTTGGGTAGGTAGATAGGAAGGCAGCTCTGAGAGCCCCTGTCACTGTGCTGCTGAGGCAGCAGCTTTGTAAACCTGAAAACTTGGAGCAGGGTGGAAAAGAACGACTGGAAATGACGTGGTGGTCTGTTAAAAGTGAAATCTGGATGCACAGAGCAGCCTGCTGCTCTCTTACCTCTTCACACCTTTGAGTTAACGCTGAAGGTGTTGGTACCATTTTACCTTTTTTTTGGTTTTAAATTAAATTCTCAACAGCAGCTATGGCTGTGGAATGCTCTGTTAGGAAGCACAGGGTTCAATTCAGTTCTGGTGTGTTCATCCCATAATAGTTGGTATGTCAAACTTCTTGATTGACAGTAAAGAATCAGATACAACTTTGGAAAGAGGAACTTGCTCATTGACTGAAGCGAACCAGGGTCCTGGTTTCTTTTTATGTAGCTAAGTTGCTCCTATATAAAGATCATGCATGGATACCTAGCAAATCCATAGGGTATTTGTGTTTGTGTGTGTCCCAACATTTCAAAATGCTTTTGTTTTTGCTGGGGGGTGGGTGGGGTGGGGTGTTTATTTTTCCTCTTCTTGTTGTTTTGATGATCAACACGCACCTTCTTGACTCAAAGTATGTCAAACTGCACTCTTGGATTCCAGCTGCTGTCACCTTCCTCACGGAGTGGTCTGTGGCCAAAGAGAGTCTTCCTTTGGAGCAGGGTACTGCTTGAAACTGGCTTTTCCCAGGAGCACAGAGTCTGGGCCTCCCTGAATTGGACTTGAGGATTATTTTTTTTTTTTCCCCCCATGATTTTTACTCCTGTCATTATGAAAAAATCTCTTCAGGAACCTGATTTTTAAAAAATTGTCCTATCATAAGATCTTTTATGAGAAGCAACTGATTGTACAAGAACTCTGTTGCTTGAGAAAGTACTTCTCCTTTGGTAGGAGTTGCAGATGCTCCGACAGTACGATGTCACTTGTTTTGACAGGCTACTGAGAAACTCTTGTTTATTTTAAATGCAGCTTTTTAACTGTCAGATGATGAAAGAATGTTCTGTAGGGTTTGTTTTTTTTTTTTTTTAAAAAAACAATCTGGGTAGAACTTTAAGGTGAGATTTGGGCACACATTTCTATTTGTATTACAAATAAACAAACATTGAATGTGGAAACCTCTTGTAAACTCTTTGATTTTCATCTGGTGCCAAGGAGAACAGTGCTGACTCAGTCCTGTGGTTGGGGGTCTCCTTCGAGGGAGAAGCTTTAGGAAAATACTCAGAGTTCTCTGCTTGGAATTTAACCCTTAAAAATCAAAATGTGTCTGTCATTCCTCATGCAGGTTGGACTGTTGTCTTTTAATACTGCAGCAAAGCCAAATTCAGCCACCTGAGGCCTTAAGACAACAAGGGGATGTTATCAGACAGGAGGGGAGGTATTCCTGTCCCTGAAAACTTACCACAGACACTGCCCATTTCCCCTGTGTCCCACCCTTCAGCTATTGATAACCATTGATCAGATCCCCTCTCAGTCTCTTTTCTCCAGGCTGAACAGCTCCAGCTCACTCAGCCTTTCCTCACAGGGGAGATGCTCCAGGCCCTTCATCATCTCCGTAGCCTCCTCTGGACTCTCTCCAGGAGATCCCTGGCTGTTTTGTCCCAGGGAGCCCAGAACTGGACACAACACTCCAGGTGGGGCCTGACCAGGGCAGAGCAGAGGGGGAGGATCCCCTCCTTTGACCTGCTGCCCACACTCCTTTTCTTGCCCCTTGGGATCCCATCAGCCTTTTTGGTCCCCAGGACACACTGCTGGCTCACGGCCACCCTGTCACCCAAAAGTCCAGGAGGGAGCAGCACCCACTCCCACCCCCACCCCAGACCAGCACAGAATGGGAATAGAAACCATTGATTTTTTTTTTTTTCCAAATACTGTATTTTTAATCCTTAAAAATTACTAGGACAGTATTTAACAAACTTCATTACACAGCTGGTGGACGTCTGCTTTCTTTCCCTCCATAAAATTACTATTTGCATAAATAATCCTGTTACACCAGAGGAAGGGTTTTGGTCAAAGAACCAGCACCGACCACCCGGCTCCGCCTGACCCCGACTATGTACAACTATAATACACCTGCAGCCCCTTGCTGGCCACCAGCTCTTCCAAACTGCTCTGGGGGTAAGAAAAAATACCACTTCAAATTGGGCTGGGATTGGGAGTTTTGTGGGGTTTGATTTTTGGTTTTTGGGGTTTTTTGGTTTTTAAATTTTATTTCCCCCCCTCCCCTAATGAAACGGGTTTCTGGGTGGTTTTTTGGGTGGGTTTTTTTGATTTTGGGGTTTTTAAATTTTATTTCCCCCCTTCCCTAATTAAACAGGTTTGTTTTTTTTTTATTTATTTATTTATTTTTTGGGTTTTTAAACTTTATTTTACCCCTCTCCTGCTTAAACAGGGTTTTTTTGTGGGGGTTTTTTGGTTTGGGTTTTTTTTTGATTTTTTGATTTTTGGGTTTTTAAATTTCATTCCCCCCTCCCCTGATTAAGCAGGGAAATATTTTCAAAAAAAATAAGTATGTACAGCTGGGCCCTGGGGATTGGCATTAAGGTGCTTTAATTTGCTATCATTTTATTCAGTGCATTAAGAAGGCAGCAAATTCTAAATCTCCACCCAATTGCTCTGTTCAACAAAGGCAAAGCAGTTTGAGAGCCGTGGCCAGCAGCGCCCAGGGGGGTTCCTACAGCAACCTGCATTATTTTATTTAGGTTTTCAACCAATATTATTTTGGAAAGGTATTTGCAGCCCCATAGTTTGCCCCAAGTCACAGAGCACGTGGCTTGGGTGGTCCCTCCAGCCCCTGCCACCTCCCTGTGAACCCAGTTTGCAGCCCCTCGTGCCAGGGCGCCAGGTCACGAGATTGAGGAATTTTTTTTCAGTACAATTAGAGTGTTTTTTGGGTTTTTTAAAGGGTTTTTTTGTGACTTTTGGACCTGTTTAGGTGATTTCACACAAAGGGGTGTACTCTCCTCTCCGTGCAGACCCCTTGCTGGAGGCAAAGCTCTGCTCCGTAACCGGTGAGGGGCTTGGAGGGGGCGTGGGGTGGGGGGCAGCTGGTGGTCCCAGCAGCATCACTCCAGCCCCTGGGTGCTCTGCTCCTGCTCCTGCTCCGCTGCTCGCCTGCGGGTCCCGCTTTTAAAAAATCCAAGCTGGAGGGAGTGAAGAGAAAGAGGAGAAACCCCACAGTTGCTGCACGGCTGGGGACAGCTCTGCCTCTTACAGGGGCACTGCTGGGAGGTGCAGACCCAGAATATAAATCATATGGAAGTGGAATGAGGTTAGAAGAGGATTTTGTGGTTCCTGCGGGTGCCAAGGGGGTTGTGGGGTTGTGGATGTGGAGCTGGGGTGGGGGTTCCTCCATGCATGGGGGGGTGTTCTCCAGGGAGCTGCTGACATGTGTGGCTAAAAGGCTTCTTACCTTCCAGAGGGCAAGGACGAGCAGGGCAAGGAGCAGGAGACCTCCTAATGTGCTCCCCAGGATGATCCAGATGGGGATCTGGGATTCCTCTGGCTTGGAGATTTCAAAGGTTATCTGCAAGGCAAGAGCACCAAAATGGGCTGGGTGTGAGAGCTGGGGCAGGGGGTGGCACGATGGGGGTGCTGAGCATCCCCTCCCTTTGGGAGGATGCTGGAGCTGCTGGGGAGGATGCCAACCTCACGCACCAGCATTTTGGATCAGGTTTTCCCTGGTGAATCCAGTGGTGCTGGGACTGGAGCTGCCTGGATCCAGCCACAGCAGCACTGAACTGCCTCGGGTTCTGCAGAGCGAGGTGCCCAGTGCTGGTTGCTCCAGCCTTTCTGCTGGCCACAGGGTTTTTCCCATTGGGAACAGAGCAGGGGTTGCAGTATCCCCAAAGCTGCCGGGTCCATATGTGACTGTCCTGCCCCAGGGGGGACTCACCTGGCGGCTGGGGTCCTCCTCTTGGAAGATGAAGGGGCTCCCGAAGCGTCGCTGGAGAGCGGCGTTCGTGGTGAGCTTCAGTGACTTGAACTTCAGCTGCACAGAGAGATGCTGGACATGAGCATCCAAACACTGGAGAGGACTCAGTGCCCCAATCAGGTGCCCTCCTACCCCACTATGGTTTAGTTCCCCACCTCCCCATGGCTTTGCATCCACTCTGGGGATGCTGTGTGCTGCATCCGCGGGGGAGGATGATGCAGGTCAAGTAGGGAGTGTGCTTAAATTACAGCAAAAAGGACTGTTTGAGATTAAATTCCCAGCACAGCATCTCATTGTGGGATGTTGGATACACACACCAATAGGATGAGTGAGCTTTGGAAACAAAAATCACCCCATGCACCCCTGGGCTTCCTGAGAGGGATGGAAATAGTAGGGAAAAAACCCCAAACACTATATTTTTGTGGTATGAGAGCTCCTTTGGGGGTTGCTCCTCCAAAGCTGGCTGGCTGCTCTGGGAGGACTTACTGCTTTCAGAGACTTCATCCACAGATTGCCACGCAAGTGCAAGTTCATCTCCTCGTTGGGGGCTAATTTCACATTGCAGTCGATGGAAACGACGTCCGAGTTGCTGTGATTCTGCAAGGGGAGAAGTTTGTGGTCTGGGAGCATCACCACTGAGAAAGGGATAACCCCCTGCACCCCTCTCCTCTGGCACACGCTGAGGGGAGTGGGATCCAAACCCCTGTGGCCACGGGGCATCCCCATCCCGAGGTTTTCCCACTGGTTTGGCAGCTGCCTGGGGTGCCAGAACTCAACCCAGGACCAGGATCAGGCCCATGCAGGTCCGTACCAGGTGGGGGGTGTGGGAAAGGTCCTCCTCAGCCGGCGTCCTCCGGTAGTCAGTGGTGTTTCCCCAGGTGTTGCAGGTAGCATTCTCCTGTGGGATGAACTGATGGGCTCCAAGCACGGGGACAAGGACCACAGCAGCTGTGTCCCTGTGTCCTGCCCCCTGCTCAGCACCCGTCCTGTGTTTTGTGCCTCTCCCCCAGCAAAAATCAGCCTGGCAAAGAACCCTGAACCCGGGATGCCAGCCATGTGTGCTGGGGTGGGGGGTGTCATGGGCAACACAGGGACTTTTCCAGAGCTGGCAATACAAGATGCCCCCATCGAGGCCGAATCCACCTGCAAACACGCCCTCTCCTGTGCTGGGGTCTTTCCATCACTGGCAGGTGAATCCCCCACGGCTGCGGGTGCAGCGGGAGGCTCGGGATGCTCCAGGACCTGCCCTCAGCCTGCAGTTTGCCCCACGCACAGCTAAATGCTTCCAGGACCTTCAAGAGTTCATTGTGTGCTGGAGGGAGGTCTAGCTCAGGGAAATATTTGGACTAAACCCTTTGGCTGCTGCCGTTTTCCATGTTTCCAGCCAAGAAACCAGGACAGGGAGAAGCCCAGCTGAGAGCCAAGACTGTCCATGCAGGTGTGAGCATGGGTGGGGGGGGGGGGGGGGCTGCAAAAGGAGGAGGTGACCTGCTGCTATGGAGTGTCTCCATCCCACCCCTGGTATGGGAGGGGGACACCACCACGTGCTAAATGGGGATGAACAGCCCCCTTCCTACCTGGTCCACCAGGAATTCGGTCAGGAGCAGGAGGCGGTTGCCAGCGCGGGTGGCCACGGGGATGGTGATCTTGATGGTCACCCCCTCCACGGGGAAGAAGCCCAGGTTCTGGAGCTGTGAGGGCAGAGGACAGGGATGTGCCCAGAGTGCCAGCATCCCACGGGATGGGGACAAGCAGGGTGCCCATGGCACATCCCACCTCTGGGACGGTGCTTGGGGGGGGGTCCCTCGGCCGGTTTAACCCCCCTGCTTCTCACCTTGAAGGTGCTGTGAAAGGGGGGGCCGATGCTGTCGTATCTCTCCAGGGAGCTGTTCGACCTGATTTCGTAGTGGTCCAGGCTTGATGCCCTGTTGTGATGAAGAGAGACAAATCTCATGGAGACCCCCGGAGCAAACAGAGCATGAAGCAGCCCCCCAGCATCACACTGGGCACCCCCAGCCCCTCACAGGCACCTGAAGGAGAGGACTTTTGCTCTGCCTGACCCCATTTTGGATGGAAACCATCAGCTCCACCTTGTGTGGAGAAAGACAGGGGGATTTTCACTTTCTATGTAGATTTTTTCACACCTCTTTAATGCAACAGGGGTGTCAGAGCCCACTCCCCCCCCCCCCCCGCCAAGTTTGAATGTTGCTTGTAAATCAGAGTGTAAATTCCCCTTCACAGCTCTGGAGGAAAGGAAGGAGCCAGGAGCATCCAATGGGCACCCATGGGAGCGTGGCTGGGAGCACGTGTGGTGGGATGCATGCTCACTGACATCACAACATTGAGCATGCCACCCCTTCACCCCCTCCCCCCCCCCACTTTCCCCCTTTTTCCCCCCAAATTTGAATGTTTAGTACTGTTTCTTTCCCCACAAATTCTCCCTTCTCCCGTAAGGGTGATTCTGATATTTGTTAAATTGAGCATCCCCATAAATTCTAAGCATTAAAGTGGGTTTAGTTTCAGTCCCCCACTGCCTCTAGTGTAAAAAAACCATAATAATAAAATAAAATGACTGAAGGTCTTAAAGCTCTGCAAAGCATCACAGCGAGCAGTGCCAGGGAATGTGCTTCTGGGGTTCCCATTTCTTCTTTTAATCAGGTTAATAAATCACCATCTGGGCCTTCACTCCCTGCTCTCCTTGGACAGAGGACACTCTGTGCTTCAGTTACTGTTGATACCCAAACCCCTTCTGCACGCATCCCTCAGCTGAGCTTCTGGTGAGACAATTTCTAGTGGGATGGCCACCAGCCCAGACACTGGCTAGTAGCACATGGTATGAGTGTTATTACCTACTGCAAGGGCTTTTTTCCCTTAAAAAAACCTAATAATACCATTCCCTTGCACCTATTTAACAAGAGCTGAGCATTTAAACGTTGGGGAAGCACAGCACCTCGGTGCTTCGTGCTGTAGATGCTTTGTGAGGACCCACTGAGTGTGATGTGCAGCAGCCTCATGGGGTGGGTTTTGGTGGTTCTTTCAGCCCCTTTTCTGAGCCTGAGCCAAATTCCCCAAATTAAAGCCCGATTTGAATGGGGTTCTGTTTGAATGCAGCTCCCATGGGACCCCAAAGGACATCCTGCAAGCTGTGTGTCCCCCCCCAGAAAGCCACATCCCCTTCTGGAGCACTCACCTGGTGAAGAGCAGGTCAGCTTCGTACTTCAGGTGAAAATTCAGGTGGGCGAAGTTGTCCTCCTTGGTGCTCTCCTTCTCCTCACTGTCACTGAAACAGCAGCAGGGCAAGCAGAGGGTGAGGCATTTTGGGGGGAGTCATGGGAAGCAGGTGGGGAAGGGCTGAACTTCTGCTTTTACTTTTTTTGCCCAAAGGGCAAAGAGAAAACATTTTATTGGCTATAAAAGTAGATTGTTTGGAGAGAGCAGCCATAACGGGGTGCTAGAACCCCCCAGAGTGAACCCTCAGCTAAGGGAAATGAAAAGTACCCTCAAGGGATCACAGAATCAGCACAGAATCTTCGCAGAATCTCCCAAGTTGGAAGGGACCCATAAGGATCATCAAGTCCAACTCCTGGCTCCACACAGGACCAGCCAGGTCAGAGCATGGGACTGAGTGCATCATCCAGACACTACTTGAACTCAGGGATTTCAGATTTCCACCTGCACAGGGCAAGGGAGCAAGGAGCCTTTTGCAAAGCAATTAGGGGATATTTTCCTGGAAGGATTTGCAGTTGGGAAGGTGGGTGAGAAAGCAGCCATGGCCACAACCCTTTCTGCCCCGTGCAGTGACCACACAGCCTCCATGTATATGGAAAAATGATGGATGCAATTATACAGATAAATAACATCAGCCTGGCTTGTGAACACAGGGCTGCACACGCTGTAATAACCCACAGGAGTCAGGATTCCTGGTGGTTATTCCCCAGGTAAAGCCTCCAGCATCACCTATGTCTATATGGAAGAAGGAAACCCCAGGCAGCGCCCCATTGACCGCACGGGCAGGTGTAAGGAAAGAGCAGCCATTGACCTGCTTGCCATCAAGTAGATCTCCATGTTTCCAAGGAAAACCGACTTGCTGAATTCAAAATCCAGACGGAAAGCGACCTGTGGAGGTTGGAAAGAGATTGGAGAAAAGATTAGGGGGATAAACTCCACCGTAAGGACTGGGCAGGGTTAGTGCGGGGGGCTCTGTGGGTGAGAGCATCTCCCTGATCCCACCAGAGATGCTGCCAGGCTTTAGGCAGGGAGCCTCAGCTTTCCTGGGAGAGAAGAGACTGTGCTGGAAAGGTGCAGGATTTGCTCTTAGCACTGCACACTGCATTATTTTATTATTTTAAAAGTTTATTTTATATTTTATATTTTATTATTTTTATTCTATTCTATATTTTATTATAATTTATACTCTATATTTTATACTTTACATTTTAGTTTATATGTTATTTTATATTTTGTTCTATAATGCATATTTTCTATTTTATTTTAAATTTCTATTTGATGCTGTTTTATTTTTTTCTTCTTATTTTACTTTTGTATTTTATAATTTATAATTTTTAGGAAAAAATATATTTTCTTCTTTCCCCCCCTCTGAGACTGGAGAGGGGAGCAGCCCCCCCTTTGGAAAAGAACCCCTCTGGGGGGACCTGCAGCGAGCGGCTGCTCGCTCCCCCCTGCAGCACGGGGTGGGCTGGCAGGGGGGGGAAGGCAGCCGGAGAGGGGCCAACAACAATAAACTGTGATAAATGTCACATCTGCAAGAAAGAGCTGTGGCAATGACCTCAAACTGTCTGGGACTGCACAGCTGAGTATCATATTAAAAGCTCCTGCTGCTCTCCGGCCAAATTTCCACTTCCAGCCTGTCTTTGTTTTGGCAGGACCTGCACTACCTGGTGCCACGCAGATGCATTCTCAGCCCCCGTAGGTCATGGGGAGCTGGGCTGCTCTCATGTGCAGCCACAGGCAGCTGAGAGGGAGCTTTTTTTTGGGAGCTTTAAAGGCTACTGAGGTGCCTGGAGCTCGTTCATCATTATCAAGCTCCTGACAAGGAAAAGCTCCAGGTGGGTACGGTGGTTGGAAAGGTCTTATCTTCAGATCCAGCTTTTTCCCTGGGGGGGGGGGGGCAGGGGGGGCAGGTGGGGTGTCCCACGTAGCCCTGGGGACTGCAGAGAGCAGCATCTCTTCATTTCTCCCTCCCTGCCTTAATGCTGCATGTGAAGTTTGCAGATAAAGGGGTTTTTGGCATATGAAGGGTGGTGCTGGCTGGACCTGCGCTTGTGTTCAAGGTGGCTTGGAGCAGGAGGAAGCCAACAGACCTAGGGGGCTTGGGAGGGCTTGGAGGAGGATCCAAAGGGACCCTGGGTGCTCAGAGCAAGGAAAATCTCTCAGGGAGGGAAGGGAGCCACGAGAGAGGAGCTCAGGAAAGTCACCATCAGTGTTTTGAAGCCAAGGGTCAATTGGTCCAAAGGACTGGAACCAAATTCTTTGACGTGGAGGAGCTGGATTTGGTTTTGGTGCTCTCCTAGGATCAAGGCAGCATCCTAACACTCCTGGCTCCCCTATCACACCTTTCAAACACCAACAATGAACAGAAAAAGGGAAGAAGCAAGGATTTATCTTTATGCCCAAGGCCATCCAGCCCAAAGATGGATGGATGTGGCCCCGTGGCTGTGCAGGGGGCAGAGAACTGCTGTCCCATGGGCAAAGCCTCCCCTGGGGGAAGGAGTAGCCTTACCTTGGCCTTGGCTCGGAAGAAGGGGTAGCTCACGTTGCACACTTTCTTGTTGGGGTGCTTGTCTTCTGTCATGCAGTCAATATTGATGTCTGTGTCATCCTAAAACAGGACATGACATGTCTGTGACAGCAGGCACGAGCTCTGTGGCCTGGTGCTTTATGAAAGCAGCAAACATACCCATGGGGATAAAAACCAGGCTTTAACTTCTGGAAAAATCCAAACCAACCAACTGACTAACCAACCAAACCCTCTGCTTGCTGCTGGCTGGGGATCCTTCCTGTGCAGCTGAATTTCTAGGGCCATTCCTGGAGAGGGGCACTGCTAGGCAGCAGCTTCCAGCTTTCTGATTTAAATATTCCTTAGAAATTCAGCTATGAATGTACAAACCTCCTTAGAAATTCAACTACAGCTATGAATCATAGAATGGCATGGGTTGGAAGGGACCCCAAGGATCACAGAGCTCCAACCCCCTGCCACAGGCAGGGACACCAACCTCCAGGGCTGGAGCTACACAAGGTTGCCCAGGGCCCCATCCAACCTGGCCTTGAGCAGCCCCAGGGATGGTGCACCCACCCCCTCTCTGGGCAGCCTGTTCCAGCCCCTCACCACTCTCTCTGTAAAGAGCTTCCCCCTTAATATCTAATTTAAACCTTCCTTCAGCTTTAATCCATGCCTGTGGCAGGGGGATTGGAGCTCTATGATCCTTGGGCTCCCGTCCAACCCAGACCATTCTATGATTCTGTGAAAGGTCTTGATTTGAGCTGCTGGCACCAGACAAGTCCTAACCATGAGCTGAAACAACCCATCACCAGCCGATGGAGAGAGCACCTTAACAGCCATCACCAACAGCCCAGAAGTGTCTCCCACTCATCTCCTGAGATTATGGACTTTCTGGGGCCACAGCTACATTTTATTTGGATCTCTGACACAAACATCCATCTCCTCTGGTTGCCAACTTGCTTATTTATAAGGAGCAGCAGCCAGGAACCCGTTAGTGGGCTGCAAACACTTCCTGCGACCGCTGCTGCACGGGGCTTTCTCTTCCTGAGCCCCTTAGGGTTTTTCCCCTCACTTAATCTCTCAGAAAATGCATTTCTCTTATTCTGTGGGCAACGTGCCCCACAATTTTCCCTTGGCACAGCTTGTAGAAAAACAAAGGCAGGACATGGGATCTGCGGGCGGGTATGAAGTCATTGGGGGGTGGGGGGATGAGGGAGGGCTCAGCATCATCAGCATATTTCCTAAACCTCACTGGGAAAAGGGAGGAGTCACACTGAGATGGAGAGAGAGGGTGGTGGGGGGTGAAATATTGGGGAGCAGATGGGGAATGGCTGTCTCATCCGGGGGAGAGCCGTGGGGATGTGGCATCGCCTGGCTCGGGGCTGAGCTGTGGCTGCGTTCCTGTTATCAGCCTGTACTTCCAGGAGTTATATCTCAGCTGCAAAAATTCACCCCTGACGGGAACTTGGCCACGTGCAGGGAGTATTTTTAAACTGCTGGAGTAGAAAAATAAAGAGGGGAAATAATTTCATCTGCATCTGACCTTCTTTCAAGCTCTTCAAACTCAAACACTTTTGTATTCCCAAAATAAAGGGCTGAAAGGGCCTTAAGTGCTTAGATACTGAGCCCACAAACATGCCTGATTGATGAGGGATGGAGACATTTTGGGGCTCTGGATTAGGACGTGGTTTTCTCATCCATCCGGGACGAGAAGCATCTCCGGAAAGCCCTGGATCTCCCCTGGCAAGCTCACCTTGGGGATCAAGCTGGCGAACTGGAGGTTTCTGGAGAAGGAGATGTTGAGGACCGTGCTGTAGGCGTTCTCACCCCGGTTCTCCAGCACTGCCTCCACGGCCACCCTCCTCCTGCTGCTCTCGATGACGAAGACGGAGGCGTCGAAGGAGAGGCTGAAGGCTGAGCAGTCGGGCGGTGCCCTCCGCAGAGCCCGCCGGCAGTACTCCCTGCAAGAGGAAGGGCAGCAGTGCCAGAGACCTTGCCCTGGGAACTCGGGGTGCTCAGGAGAGTGGATGGAAATCCCTGCTCTCCCTCTGTCAGGATGTGCTGCTTACGGCACGAGGAATTGTGCCACAAGCAGGATTGCCCAGGGCCCCATCCAACCTGCCCTTGAACACCTGCCCCATCCCTGGGGGTGTTCAAGGTCAGGTTGGAGGGGACCCTGGGCAACCTTGTGTAGCTCCAGGCCTGGAGGTTGGTGGCCCTGCCTGTGGCAGGGGGGTTGGAGCTTTGCGATCCTTGGGGTCCCTTCCATCCCAGACCAGTCTGTGATCCTGTGAATCACAGATTCCTCCTCTGAACCAGCACTTTGCTTGGGATTTTGGGCTAATGGTGCCTAATAAGGAGCTTTTAATACAAGAAGTGGTTTTCTCAGCAAGGAAACATCATCTGCTCTTGCAGGGCACGATCCAGTGCCTGCTGATGCTGTAAGGAAAGCTCCACAGGCTTCAGGAGGTACTGGCCTAGCATCCTGGTAAGAGCATGGTGTCTGCCCATGGTTATTTGTAGGATTCCAGCCCCTAAGATCCATAAATAACCCTGTACCTGCAGCTTACTTCTCTCTCAGCACAGCCCAGTCAAACCAAGCCGTGCCTTGGGTTGCATCCTCAGGATCAAGACACAGAGCAATAAATACTGAATTTCAGGGTACAAGTAATCCCTGGGTCGCAGCACTGGCCATGAGCTTGGTCCAGAACCCACTTCCATCGATGGGAGGCAGAAGTTCGGGCTCCTGTGCTCCTAGATAACCTTTAAAAGCTCTTTAAGGGTTTAGTGTATAATTATTTCTGCTGCATGAGTCAAGCCTGCGATTGCCAAGTGGGTAATGCCAGCCTTGCACTTATCCCCACCCCTGTTATTTAGTGATTTGTCTCCCTGGGGCTCATTTCCATGGTATCAAACATTAGGATTTTGTGGATTCCCTGAAAAACCACCAATTAATTCCAGGCAGGGAGCAGGCAGAGGCTCAGAGACCCGCTGCAAAAGGAGGTGCCAAGGAGCACCTCGTTGGATGAACTTCACGGTGACACTGGATGAAGGACCACATGTGATGCCAGAATCAATGGAGCGGGGGTTGGGATGGGTTATTTTGGAGCCCCCACCAGTTTACTATACTGGTTAGGAGGATGCTCCGAGCGAGCTACTCACATGGCACTGGGCACGTCACTTCTGGCATCCAGGACCAGATCAGGGACGCAGTGCTCATCCTCATTGCACCCATTCCAGAAGGGGACCTGAGAGGGATGACAAGAGCAGCTGGGTGATGCTTCGAGCCCCAGGTTGTCCTCCAAGGAGGAGGCACACGGGTGGCAATGCCAGGCTGCAGCGAATGCCAGGACATCGCTCTCACAGGAGGGACCAGTGATTACAGCCCAAAGATAAAGCAGCACATGTTACATCCAGGGGTAAATCTGCTGGCCAAATGCCTGGTAAAAGGCACTCTGAGAGGTTGGCGCTGGTACCCACCGAGACCTTGAGCGAGGTGGGCCAACCATCGTCCAGCATGGGGCCGTTCTCAGGGTGCTCCAGCTCGTAGTCAATGGAAAACGTCACCGGCTTCACGTAGTCGGCTGTGTCCTGTGGCAGACATAAACCACCCGTGAGAAGGACAGGGCTCCTGCTCCCAAAGGGCAGCATCAGAGAGCAGGCTAAGGCAGAACAACAGGCATGGGGGATTATTTGATGAAATCAAACCTTCACAATCTGGTGTACTTGATGTGTAACCATCCCATTTCCCCTCTAACCCTCACCTAGCGACAGGGACAACCCCAGCTCAGCGGTGCGGGAAATGCTTCACCCTGGAGATGCTGGCTCCTAAAGATGGATGCTCCAGGGATACTGACCCCAAGCTGGGCTCCCAGTCCTGCAATGTTTACCCCAGGCTTGTCCATCCTGTAGCAAAGCTGCCCTTTCCCTGCAGCTCTGACCTCTTGCCATGCATTGCCCCAGGCACACAAGGTGCACTTAGATGCTCTGAAGCAAGATGCTTCTTGGGCTAAAGCTCTGTCCTGAGCTCCAGACTTGAATTTCCCAGAAGTTCATGGCAGTTCAGGCCGGGGCTTGGGGCTGGGCCAGTCTGGCAGCTTGGCCTTCCCTGGCCTCTGCAATATTCTCATCATTCACTGGGAATGTTTGGTTTTGGCCAGGTTTGTGCATCAGCTGTTCCCTGCAAGTGATGCAGAGGGTTTCGCTGTCTTCTGTACCTTGGGAGGGGGGTCTCTGATGGTCAGAGGGGTGCAAAGGGTGAGAGCACTGTGGACTGGCACGGGGGCATTTGGTTCCCAAAGGAAAAAAATCAGAGTTTTCACTAATTTTGGAGGAGGATCAGCCTGACCCCGGTGTCAGGAGTGCACGCCCTCCCCAAGGGCACAGCTAGCAGCTCGCAGAGAGGAGCACGGCGCAAGCTGGGGCTGCAATGAGGCTGGGGCTGCAATGAGGTCAGTGCTCAGGGACCCAGCAGCTGCCGGGCTCCAGCAGCTCCATCCCTGACCACAGCAAAACCCAGCATGAAAAAATTTGGGCTGTGGCTCATTTCCAGCCCCGTGAAGCCATTGAGCTCCCTCCAATCACATCCCGGTGCATCGCTGGTTTGCACGAGCATCTTTCCCCAGGTGGATTCACTGTCCCCCCTCCCCGGGGCTGGCAGAGGAGCAGACCCCCAGCCTTGCCCTCCTTCACACTCACCAAGACATGGAACTGGAGCTTGTCACAGTGCTCCTGCCCAGCGAGCAGCGCCAGCCCCTTCTGCGCGTGCCGCTCTCCGCTCTCGTCCAGGTGAGCCCGCGGCGTGTACCTGCGCTCGTCGATGGTGGCATTGTACCGCAGTGCTGGAAGGAGAGCAGCACTGTCAGGGCATCTCACCGGGGTGATGCTCACTGGTAGAGCAACTCCGGGTCAGGAAGGGGCTTTCCTGCTCCCAAACACCTATCGCCGTGCCGGGAGGAGCGCGGCCGGCAGCACTCTGAGGAACAATGGGGGGAAATTGGGCTGTAGTTGTTGTCATTGCCCATTTCTAACAGCCATTTCTTTTGGGAGAAGCATCCTCTCTCCAAGTCAAATGAGGAATGGTAAAAATAGGTTAGTACTAGCTAACTAGTAGTAGCTTTTACTGGTGTTAGTAAAATCTGCACAGGATGTACAACTATTGGTCTCTCATATATCCACATGCTGGCTGGTATTGTACTTCCAGGAGGTATTGTACTTGGAGCACTCTCCTCTCCTAGATCACAGAATCACAGAACCATAGGGGCTGGAAGGGACCTCCAGAGCTCATCCTGTCCGAACCCCTGCCAAAGCAGGGTCCCTAGGACAGGGCACACAGGTTGGCATCCAGATGGGGCTGGAATCTCTCCAGAAAAGGAGACTCCACACCCCCTGGGCAGCCTGTCCCAGGGCTCCCTCACCCTCACTGGGAAGAAGGTCTTCCCCAGATTGGTGTGGAACTCCCTGTGCTCCAACTTGATCCCATTGCCCCTTGTCCTGTCCCCACAGACACTGGGAAGGGGCTGGACATTTCCCCCTGTGTCCCACCCTTCAGATATTGATACCCATTGATCAGATCCCCTCTCAGGCTTCTTTTCTCCAGGCTGAACAGCCCCAGTTCTTTCAGCCATTTCATGCTTTACCAGAGATTGTTTCCTTCCTGCAGAAGGTCCCAAGCCCAGTGCCAAGCAGGGGGAGGTTTGTACCCACTACACCGATGATGTGAAATGTGCATAAGCAAAGAGCAACCATCAGCGCCCAGCTCGCCCCATCCACGGGGCCAGAGCTCTTCTGGGTAGAAATAAGTGTAAAATTAACTCAATAAGGAAAATATCCCTCAGATTTTTCATCCTGCAAGCTCCACAGTTACACCAGGAGGAGGAAGCTGCTGGATTTTATGGGACAAATAAAAATTCTTGCCGTAGGGGATGGGAAGTTTTTCCTTTGGCTTCGCTCAGGACCTGGTTTCCTTCTGACAGCGTTTGCTGCCGGTTTTGGGGGGGGGCTGAGCTGCCATTGCTTCCCCCTCCAGCTGAGTCACGGGCATCTGTGGGGTAGGCTGGGGGTCACGGCAACATACGAGGGTTTAATAGCAGAGCTGGAGAATCATTTCACTGAGATTCCCCGGAATATTAGGGAAACATGCACATATGGTCAGCAGATGTGTCATGCCCCTGCAGCAGGGAGGATGGATGAGCTCTGAGGGACATGATCCCAGAACATCCTTTCCTGTCCCGCTGGCTGGTGAGGTGGTGGTGACGTGCCCATCACCCCTACCGCTGCAGGAGAGGTTGGCCCCAGGGTGTAGGTGAGAGGAGGGGTTAAGCATGGGTAAGGTTGGATCACTGGGGTGTTTTTGGCAGAGCCTGATGACAGAGTCACTATCCTTGCGATGTCAGCCAGGACAGGGACATATTTGTGGGCGAAAAGGGATGTGGCAGATGGCAACGTGCATTCCTCTGGGCGTGCCAAGCTCCTGGATGGTTTCTCTTGGCAGAAGCTGGGTGTTCCCTTGGGACTGGAGACCTAACCGAGGCGGGGTTAGTCACAGGAAGAGCCGTGCTGCTTACCCACGCTGGCTGTCTGGAAGTGAGCTGAGAGGAAGAGGGCGGTGAAGCAGACGAAGGCCGACATGCAGGTGGCATCCTTCCCGTTCCGCTTGCAGTCCTTGGTGAAGATGTTGATTTTGGAGGGCTCGAAGTGGATGCTGGCGTTGATCTGAACCACACTGCGGGACCTGCAAGGGTGAGCACGGGTTAGGAGGTGTGCTGGGGCACAGGGTGGGTACAGACACACGCAGCAGCCCCCAAAACTCACAGGCAATTCACCCTTTTCACACCTTTTCATCCATTTTTCTCACCATCTCTGCCAGACACAAGTCATCCCGTCCTGCCCCCCATCCCCCCCCCCCCCAGCTCCCAGGGACTTTCCAAATGTTAATAGATATTTGCAAATATTGAATTGTTCTTATTAAATAAGATCAGAGGGTGCCTGGGCAAATCACTATGTATTGATGAGCTGGTTTGAAATTCCCAGAGAACTAATAATGAAATTCAATGCAAAACCCACTCTGACATCCTTCTAGGGGAAAACAGCATGGAAATCCCATGCCCACTCTGCATGAGGGGGGTCATTATTGTGGGAAGAGGGATCTGGCTGTAGGGAGAACAGTTTTTCCTTCAAAAAAACATCAGCATATTGCAAGGAGCTTTGGGGAGAGGAGAACACCAAACAAGGTAGAGCTAACCACAGCAGCACAGCATTTCCCAGAGAGCCCACAGCCAAGTCGACGAGCCCGTCTTCATTCAGGTCCAGCTGTCCATGGATGCTGCATCCAAAATACATCAGGCCTGGCGCGAGCTCCGCGGCTGCTATCCGCTGAAAAGCAAAGGGGAGAATCCAGGCTGGTCTCTGGGAGAATCCAGGCTGGTTTCTGGGAGAATCCAGGCTGGTCTCTGGCAGGAGCATCCCTGCCCACGAAGGAGGGGTTTGCCACGCTGACCCCCACCACACTGCTGAAGATGCCCCTTTCCAAGTGATTCCATGAAAAGTAACCTTCCAGGGAATGAGAGCAGTCTCTCCCCAGAGATTTCTGCTGGATTCTAACTCTTCAGTTAAATGTTTTTACTATTTCTTACGTGTTTTAACTCTTTCTTACGAGTGTGAGAAGTATTTTCTCTATAGCAATCCATTGCTAAGCAATGCCCCCCGGTTTCAAGCGTGTTTTCCATACCCTACACCTGCTTTGTCTTGGACCCCTCACAAGAGAACGTGTCCAACAATAGCAATTAGCAAAGCAATGCTGTGTGTGAACTTCCCATGCTCCGTCTGCCCTTAAAATGGGCACAGATGACATTTGTTCTGACGAAGGACGAGGACAGCCAAAGCACCAGGGAGCCATACCTGCTTGTACTTCCTCAGGATGGTCTCTTTGAAGCCGAGGAAGATGTATATCGCTCCTTGGTGCTCATCCTCCAAAGGTGCCCCAACAACAAGGTCGTTGTAGGAGTCCTGGTTGAGGTCGGGCACGGCGGCGATGCAGGAGCCGAAGCGGGAGTTCTGGTAGCTCTGCAGATCCATGAGGGCACCGCTGGAAACGAAGCGGTTCTGTTGGGCCAGCCAAAGAGAAAAGGTTAAAAAAAACAACCAACCCCAAACCCAAGCAAAACAACCCCAAAAACGACAGCAGCAAGAGGAGAAAACCCTCAAAGGCAAGTAAACAAGATGCATGATGCGTGAGCATTGATGAAGGAGGGGAGAGCCCTCGTGGGGCTGTGGATGAGCCCCATGCCCACCCCACGCTTTGAGATCCTTTTATAGAAACCGACATAAAGAACTGTGTACAAAGCCATGCTTTAGAAATGGGGGCTCCTGCTGATCTGGGTGGGCTCTGCACCCTCAGATACAGAGTGTGACCTGCTTGCTGTACCCCAGTCCCTTGAAGCCTGAGGGATTTGGCTCAGAAACTGCATTTTGTGTCAGATTTGGGGGCAGCAGGAAAGCTGGTTGTGCCCTGGAGCACTGCTGGGTGGCAGGGCAGGGGATGGGGGTGGCACATGGCCCATCTGGGCCATCAAGTGATGGTGGAGGGACCAACGTTGCTGCTCCCTGCAGCCCTATGCCTGGGCCAACCTCTGGGCAGGAGGGTGCCCTTGGAGAGGATGGTTTTGGGGGAAGGCAAAGGGGATGGGTATTGGTTCTCTGGAGAGACACCCATGTTGCAAAGATCCAACCTGTGCATCAGCTTCCTGAGGCTGGGAAGCTCATCTGGACAGGAGCAGCCAAGTCTCGAGATGAGGTGGCTCTGCTCCAGCACAGGCTGGACTCCTTTCACTGGCAGCAAGCAACCCCCCTCAGACTGTTTATAAACAAGGAAAACAGACAAATCCTCCTCGAGCCTCGCAGCAGCCAGACAGCGAGGCGCTGCCAAGCTCTGCTGCCTTTGGGATGGGTTTGATGGAAGCTGGGGGGGGGTAGCCTGCACCCACCCCAGGGAGGTGATGTGAGGAGATGGGGTGCTGTTCCTACAACAGCCCCCAAATGCCCCGTCCCCTGCAGCATCCCTGGCTCGCCCTGCTGCCACGTACCTCCCGCAGGGTGTAGACATAGACCTTGCCCCTCTCCCTGCCCTCGCTGAAGAACATGGGGGCTCCCACCAGCAAAACGTCGGTAACACCGTCACCGTTGACATCAAGGGAGTTGATCTCGCTGCCATAGTAGGAGCCGATCTGGGGGAGACAGAGGAGGGGAGAGGTCAACGCTCCTGGTGCATGGGGGGCACGGTCACCCTCCTCAGCGGGCACTGCAGGGACATTTCAAACCTTGTCCCTGAGTTGGAGCTGAGGGTACAGGGACAATGTTTTAAAAGGGTAGACAATGGCAGGACAAGGGGGATGGAGTGAAGCTGAAGGAAGGAAGGTTTAAATTAGATGTTAGGGGGAAGTTCTTTACAGAGAGAGTGGTGAGGGGCTGGAACAGGCTGCCCAGAGAGGGGGTGGGTGCCCCGTCCCTGGGGGTGTTCAAGGCCAGATTGAATGGGGCCCTGGGCAACCTTGTGTAGCTCCAGGCCTGGAGGTTGGTGTCCCTGCCTGTGGCAGGGGGGTTGGAGCTCTGTGATCCTTGGGGTCCCTTCCAACCCAGACCAGTCTATGATTCTATGACAGCCAGGACATCCCAGCTGTCTGTGGATGCACCACTCTGCTGAGCTGTTGAAAAGGAACAACTCAACAAAATGAAGGGGGAGGATTTACAGAGGAGGAGGAGCTCCAGGTGGTAAAATCCCTGCAGCATCCTCAGCAGTGTGCACCCTGGCATTACCTGCTCTCCCTTCAGTGCCTGGTGGATGGTGAGGTTGCGGTTGTTGTGCATGGTGAAAATGATGACTTTCCCAGTGTGGTTGAACCGGGGGGCTCCTGCCACGTAAATCCGCTCGTGCTTGGTGGATATGACAGAGGAGACGGTGTAACCTGGAAGGGGAGGATGGGTGCAGGGTGAGCACAGCTGAGTGGATCCCTGCCTGCTCCCAGCCGCTGCCCGGTGATCTGCTTCCCATTAGCCCTCAGCTGCTGACACAACTCTGGCTGCCACCCAGATAAAGAAGCTAAAACCCCATATTCCTTCAAAGATAAGTCATCCAAATAAAACCCAGTGCCCTGACCCTGCTGGGAGCCGCCTGCTTGGGTCCTACTTGAGCTACACCAGGAGTTTTGGCACTGCCTAAGACAGCCAGAAAACTCCACGTAAAGTCTTTCTTTCATGCAAGGCAAGTCCAATTCCCAGCCCAGTAAGTGTTTTACTTCAAGTTAAACAAACACCAGTGAGGTGTCCACACACCTCACCCCCACTCCTTCGAGACCTCCCCCCCCAGCAGCACCGAATCTGAAACCAAGTGTGAGAGACTTTTGATGCTAACATTCCCAGTCCAATAAACTCTACACATCCATCGAGACCCTGGATCACAAGCTCTTCAGGAAATAACCCTGCAGAAGTGATTGACCCCAAGCTGTCCCCCTTTCTTACCCAGGAGGGTTTTATTCCACACTGGGATGGCCAATGCTGAACACGGATCAGATCACTTGGGGTCACACCCTGTTGAATTCTGAGTATCTCCAGGGATTTGGGGGGGGTTGTGGATGTGTTTCCCTGAGCATTGGCCCTACCTGGGGTCTCTGTCTCCCTAAATATTCCCCTCCTGGGGGGGGATATTCTTAAGCATCAGCCTTGAAGCTCTGAGGTCCCAGCACAAGGTGAGCTGGGCTGCTCCCCAGCGGGATGCATTGGTGTCTCCTTAATATTTCTGATCCTTTTTTTAACTTGAGGCAATGAGAAAGGCAGAGCCCAGATGAGTCCCATGTACTCTCATGGGTACCCCCTGCACAACCACCACCATCCCTGCTCCAGGCACTCCCAGCCGAGCCTGTGGGACACACTGCTGTCACCACCTGTGTATTCATGGGCTGTTCACATCCCTGGCAGAGGGAAGGGCCCCTGACATGCCTGTCTGCAGCATCCCACCCTGCTCCCTGCCACAGGGAAGCTCAGCCTGGCCACGCACTTCTGCAGGGAGAGGTTTTGCTTCTGAGAACCAGGCTGATATTTTTATTCCAGAGCTTCAACAGCTGCACATGGAACGGATTAACCCAGCAGGTATTTCCTCCCTAGGCATGAAATTTCATCAGTGCTTTTCAAACTGTTCCAGTAAGCCCTGTAGACGACCCAGGCTGGCCGGTGGCTGAGCTACTTCTGCATTTAAATTGCTTCTGTGCCGCACGCCACAGACTCACAAAATCACAGGGGCTGGAAGGGACCTCCAGAGCCCATCAGGTCCAACCCCCTGCCAAAGCAGGGTCCCTAGGACAGGGCACACAGGTCGGTGTCCAGACAGGGCTGGAATCTCTCCAGAGAAGGAGACTCCACACCCCCTGGGCAGCCTGTCCCAGGGCTCCCTCACCCTCACTGGGAAGAAGTTCTTCCCCAGATTGGTGTGGAACTCCCTGTGCTCCAACTTGAGGCCATCGCCCCTTGTCCTGTCCCCACAGACACTGAGAAGAGGCTGCCCATGTCCCCCTGCATCCCATACTTAAGATATTTATAACCATTAATAAGGTCCCCCCTTAGTCTCTTCTCTCCAGGCTGAACAGCCCCAGCTCACTCAGCCTTTCCTCACAGGGGAGATGCTCCAGGCCCTTCATCATCTCTGTAGCCCTTCTCTGGACTCTCTCCAGGAGATCCCTGGCTTCTCTATACCTGGGAGCCCAGAACTGGACACAACACTCCAGGTGGGGCCTGACCAGGGCAGAGTAGAGGGGGAAGATCCCCTCCTTTGACCTGCTGGCCACACTCCTCCTGATGCCCCCCAGGATCCCATTGTCTCTCTCAGCCCCCAGGGCACACTGCTGGCTCATGGACACCCTGTCACCCAGCAGCACCCCCAGGTCCTTCTCCACAGAGAAGGTCCAATGACACCAGAGGATGCTCGTGTACGCTGCATCCCTGAGCAAGGGGCAACCGCTATTGGTCACTTGAGAAATACGTTGCATAAAACCATGAATTCAATCCTGGCAGCAGAGCCTCACTCTTTTCCCTTACCTAGATAGGCTCCGTGATTTTTCAGCTCCTCTGGGAACTCCTGGAGATACGATTCCCTCAGGGGAATGACCTTCCCGCTGCTGGTTTCCTTCAGGACGGCTCCATTCCAGTCATAGGCACCCACTGCCCCCAGCAAGATCCCGTCCTGTGGGAGAGGTTTGAGGGTATTTCTTGCCAAGAGGAGACAATTCCCTGCCATGGAAGGGCACCACGGGGAACCAAGGGGTTGGTGTTGTGTGGGAACGCATATGGGGGTCCCTCAAAGCCCAGATCCTAGATTGTACATTTATATTGGGCTGCAGAGTGTGAAAGAGAAAACCAGCAAATGTTCCTGCCTAGAAAAACTGCCCAGTTTACAGCAAACTGGAAAAGGAAAAAAATTAATTATTAAAAAAAAAAAAAGATAACCAAGAGAACCATTCTTCAAAGCAAAGGAGATTTTTTAAACGTTCTGGGAAGACATTTCCAACCCATCCACATCTTTTCAACAGCTTTTCCTCCCCCTAAAAAAGCCAGAGCAGGAATCTCTCCTGGTTTTTCACTTGGACCTGCCATCCTGCAGAGCCGGTGGGTGGAAGGGGACTGACCCCCCTCCACATCCCACCTCTGATGAGCACCTTCCCCCATGGCACATCCCAGTATGTCCTTTCCAAGAGGTCATGGCATTAGGCATCATTTATCTCCCTTCCCCACAAAATAAACCAGCAGCACCAGCATTTTCTTCCTTGTGCTCACACTAGCAATTTAGCTTCATGATTAATAACCTGCCCAAAATACCCGTGGTGTCCCCATGTGATGGTAAAAAGCACAGGGCATCTGCTTGCACAGAGAGGGGGGGACAATAACCAACCCACATTTACTCTCTTACTTCCACAACATGTGATGAAAATCCAGTCTGGGACATTTCCAGGCCGAAGGAGATTTCATTCTTGTTGGTTCCTTTAAAAAACAAAACAAAATAAAGTATCTCATGAGGTTCACCCAGGCCCACCTTTCCAGCCTGTCAAGGCAGAATGAGGGGTTGGCTTCTGAGGAGAGGGCATCTGTGGTCCTGATGCTCAAGGGGTGCAAGCCACTCAAAACAAAGACACTTTTTAATCTATGAAGATATTCAGACTGTGACTTCAGGTTCTGTATCAAGCTGATATTAAGAAAATTCCCAGTGGGACCCATTCAAATGCAGCCAACCCAGGACTGACAGCACATCTGAAGTGACCCTGCTGCAGCCTGACCAGTGGGGACGTGCCAGGCAGGAGCATCTCTCACCTTCCAGGCTAAATATCCTCTCCCCCAGTGCATCCACAATGTCTTTGAGAGCTGCTTCATCTGTGACGTTGAAGAAATGTTTGTCATCCGGGTCGCTTGCTATAAATTTGATCTCGTTCAGAAAAGCTTCGGGATTGATTCCTCTTCTGTTATAATAACCCAGTACCTAGGTTTGAAATAGAAATGCAAGGCTCAGGGGGGGTTATGGGATGGATGGATGGATGGATGGATGGATGGATGGATGGATGGATGGATGGATGGATGGATAGAGGTGTCCCAAAGCACCCAAGGGGTGTCCGTATGGAAGGAGAGGTTCTGACACCCCACCACAGAGGCAGCAAACCAGGGAGTGAAGCTTCACTGTGGTTCCTCCAGGCAGCCCAGGCTGGTCACCCTGTGTGCAATTCGGGTGCCACACAGGGTGCTGCCTATCCCCTGCCACAGCCCTTGCTCTGCCAGCCAAACCTGGAGAAGGAGCATCCCACCACCTCCCCCAAAAGCAGGGACAGAGAAGAAGAGCCCTGCAAAAGGAGCACTGGAGGTGGGCTGCCCTGCCAGCTCCCTTGCACAGGGGTGACATGGGGCACTATTGAGCTCTGCATGGCTTTTGCAACCCTTTGCAGCTGAGATGGTGTGTCCTTCCCCCCCCCCCGCCCCCCCCACTTACCGCCACCGCGTATCTGGTGACATTGTCCTTCTCGCTGTCCTCGATCACCTTCTCCAGGTCTGGGCTGTCGTGCGACTCTCCATCTGTGATTACAATCATTACTCTCTTTGCCCCTTTCCGGCCACCTTTCTGAAACGCTTCCGAGCTGCAATTGAAGAGATGCCCTGGGCTGCTCAGCCTCGCCAGGCGGGTCGCACCCTCGCCCAAAACCGCCACACCCTCGCCCAAAACCGCCGAGCCCTGCGCCCGAACACCCACACCGTGCAGCGTCGGGCAGCGTTTGGCAGGCTGCTAGCCCCAGGGGAGCTGCAGTGGGGTGCAGGACTCTTGGGAAGCATTTTAGGATGATAAATGGGATGTTTTTCCCACTGATGGGCTTCTTGAGGGGGAGGAGACTTTAATTGGGAAAAACGCCCTAAAACCACAGCAGGAATGTTGTTGGGGGCTGCAGGAGCAGGCACTGGTCCCAGGTAACAGAGGAGATGGAGCTGTGGGGTCATCTGGGACCCAGATGGAGCCTGAGCTCCCCGCAGCCTGGTGTAGGAAGCATCTGGGGGCTGAGGGCTCAGCTCTGGGTGCTCTCAGGAAGCGGATGCATTTCCAGAGTCTGCACCCTCCTCCCCGTCCACCTGCAGCTGGGGATGGAGCAGGGCTGAAAAGCATCGTTTGCAAAGCACCAGTTAAGGATTGAGCCTTTCTTGCAAGAGCATTTTGAGCCTGGCCACACCACCAGCTTTGTGAGCAGTGAGGGAAAGAGAAGGGGGAGAGAGGGAAGGAAAACAGAAAGTGATTTTAAACTTGTTGTCAGGAGGAATGGGAAGGTGAGGGACTTTTACCGAGCAAACTCTATCCCATAGGCAGTCCTGGTTTCTGTACCTCCTCTTTGCTCTATGTGACTGGCAGCTGCTACCACATCTTTTACAGACCTGTAGTCATTTAGATGAAACTCATGGACGACATCTTCTCCATACTGAACGACTCCAACCTAGGGATTGAAGGAATATGACAAGGAACGCCAACAAGACCTGTGACACCACGAGCACGCTTTGTCAGGCACACAAGATAACAGCTGCCATTAAAACCCCATCACTCCATCCCGATTCCCTCCAGTTTCCCCTCTATGGGACTGCTGATAATGCTCAATTTTCTTTCCTCTCTGCCAGCTCTCACCCCTGCCCGGCTATAAAGGGTTGGGGTGATGCAGATGAGCTGTGCCCCAGTGCAGACACACAGCATCACTCAATAGGACCAAAGGGGCTTTATTTGTGCTAATGGTTGAGGATATCCCTTCCCAAATCCCTGCCCAAAGAAGACCACAACTACTAATAGGAAGAGGATGCAGCTCTTCATTGTAACAAACGTGCTCTTCCATATTTCCATGTGATTTCATCCTCTCCATGCCCAGTCAGGGTGTGGGGTCCTGCTCTCTCCACAGCTCATTGAAGGATATTAACATAAGTGTTATTCCTATGGGCTCAGCTTTGAAATCCATGCAATGAAAGCTTATTTTGAATAAGCACGGCACCAAATTATGGAATATTGGCTGTCAAAAATGGCCCTGTGAGCGTGGCCAGGGGACTCTGCACGACACGGGGTGGGGGACACACACCAGTTGTAGGGGGGCTTACTTGTATCTGGCCGGGGCCAATATAAAATTTTTTCAAGATGTTTATCAGGAAGTGCTGCACTTCAACCCAAGGATAAATGCTGTTTGATCCATCCAGAACTATGATTATGTCCATGTACGTCTGGCACCCTGTGAAAAACACACAGTGTGTTACTGAGAGACCTTGGCAGCGCTCGCAAAGGGGAGATTCAGGGCTTCCTTCCTCACAGGTACTTGCTGTGATGATTTGTTTGGGGGGGGGAAGAAGATAATAAAAATCTTATTTCAATCATTCATAAAGACCTTTGGGCTTCAATAACGTAGAGAGAAGCCACAAGCATCCTCTCTGCTGTGAAAAGGCCGGATAACTTTCTAAGAATAACACCCAGCAGTGTCTTTTTCTGATTCAGATCGGGACCTTGATCCGGTCTAACATCATTGCATACTTCAAAGAGTGGTCTGCTGCAGGCAGGATCCGGCCCCCATCCCTCCCGTGGAGCAATGCCTCAACCCTGAGTCACTGCTCAGCCCTGCCTGGACTCACTATAGAACGCAAGTCGGGCATTTCCTCCCCTTCCTGTTAAATCCTCAGCAGCGAAGCAGCCAAAAACCCCAGCGAGGACCCCAGGGCTCAGCCTGAGAGCATGAGCTGTGAAGGATTTAACCGGTCGGCTGGGGGAAAAGCTGCTCAGCGCCGTCTCTCCCTGCTGCCTGTATTTCATAAGATTATTCAGAAAAGCTGTGGAAAACCAGAAGATGCTGAATTTTCTGGGGGACAGGTCTCTATTGGCTGCCCTTTTCTGCCTGCTGTAGGCACTGATGGGTTGGCTGGAGTCATATGTGGGTTGCTCCATCACTCTGGTCCTCAGCTGCGTGCTGAGGGGGCCAGATTGATCCCCTGCTCACCCTGGGACCCTGGGGAAAGAGCCACCCTCCCACAGATGATTATGCTCTGTCCCACGTCCAGCTCACTAAATAATCACACTCTCCTTGCTAACCACCTTCTCCCTGAAAAAAAAAAAAGCCATTACTCATTTCAGTGAGGGCTAAAAGCATCTTCCAGCCATAAACTGGGAAGCAACTCTCAGAATTTGATGGTGGGGTCTCTGCCTTTACAACTTCTGCCCCCCAAAAAACCCTGTTTCCCCCTACACAGAGTTACTCAAAAACAAAAGTGATGATGGAGCTCAGGGTATCACATCCCAAGCCTGACTGGGACAAGGAGCTTCTGGGAGCCCTGATGGTGCAGGACAGGCTTTTGCAAGGAAAGGAAGCCAGGAAGCTTATTTAATACCTCAAAACAAAAATCACATATCCAAATTTGCACATTTGGGCCAAAACATTTCGCTTTCCATCAATGGCCTCTTTGTTTTGTGTGGCCAAGGCCTGAATTCTTTCCCTATTTTCTCTTCCTAGCTGTGCTGATAAAATATTCTGGATACTTTCATTTCTGGGTTTGGAAGAATAAGGTGGTTTTCTTTTTTTTTTTTGTCTTCCCTGCATGTCAGTCAAAAGAAAAACGTTTCCCAGATGTCTGTGTACACAACCCCCTTTGAATCACTTCCCTGCAAGCATTTCCTCTGCTCTCTCTTGCCTTGGCCCAAACACTGACATCGCTTTGTTTTCTCCATGGGACCAGAGTGATTAGAGAACAGAATTCCCTGACTTCAAAGGCAGGCTTAGAGATGCAGAGGCAGATTGTTTCTCATACTCTGAAGAGCTGGAGCCACTGTCTTGGAGAACCTGAAGTTGGAGTTGACCCGGGAGCACATGCCCGTGGTGTAGTAGGAGCTTCCGCACTCGTGGGACCAGAGAGGGCTGCATGCCTGGAGGGAGAGAAACACTCAGGCATCAAGGATGGGTTTAAACCTGCCACTTTTTAGTCATTTCTTTGCAAAGCTATCCTCTGTTTTGGCAATTTTTCCCCCATGGAAGGTGGATTCTGAGCCCAGCCCTGCATGCAGTGTATATATAAGTAGAGAGGGGTGTATTTGCATGCCTTTACACGCTGATGGACATGCATCTTGCAGTGATCTCACTGCACAGGGAGGCCAGGCTGTGCTGAAGACCCCGTTCCTCACCAGAAAGCTGTTGTCCTTGGGGTTGGTAGCCAGGCTGAGGCCGAGGCGCATGTTGTCCTTCCGCTCGGAGACGTTGGAGAGTGTTACCCGTCCTTGGGAAAGAGGATGCAGTTCGGGACCGCTGCTGGGCAGGGATGCTGGTCACCTAGCCCACCTCCCCATGTTGCTCCCCAGTATCTCTGGAGCAAGAGGGAACCCAGCAGCGCAGCTGGAGTGCTTACACTACAGACTTTGTGCTTTTGCTGGTTCTTGGGAAGCAGTTGTCAAGGTAAGAATTGATTTTTTTAGTTCAATGCCACAACCAACAAAGAGAAACATCTTCTAGGGAACAAAACTCTGAGTCAGAGCCAGCATCTCTTATGTCATCAGTCATTAGGAAGACACCCCTCTGAGAGGCTCTAGCATCTCACTGTTGGGTCAGCCATGGCTGATTTATCTTTGTGCATTGCTTTTGTTTCCCATGTCCCAGCCCAGAAAGCAGGAACAGTCTCTAGGGCAGCCCTGTCTTTTGGTTAATGCTGATTTTGTTCAGCTGCCACAAACACTGCCTAGCCCAGCCGTTCCTCCACTTCGGGGGGGAACGTAGCTCCCCCCGACTCAAGGCTCCCTCTTTACTGTTTTACCTGAGAAGGGAGTAAATTAGGCAATTCATGGTAAGAGGGAGGTGGGTTTCATTGCCTGAGCCCTTTAGAAGTGTCTTACTGAGGTTTAAACCAAGGGGAGGCTCCAAAACTGAGATCCACAACTCTGAGCTCGAGGGAGCTCAGCTTGATACTCCAGCAACCCTGCACTTCATCCCCGTGGACCAACCGGCTGCAGTCCCAGCTCTTCCCCGTACACCCTCAGCTTCCTTCGACCTGCTCTCTGTATGCAACAAATCCCAAGAAAAAGGGGCTTTATCCCACATTATAAATCCTCCAGGATCCTGAGTGCTGATGCCCCACTGCCCTGCTCTGGTACCCAGGCACGCTATACCTCACCACTGCAGCTTGGCAGTTAGTCCTCCTAAAACACACACTCCTCACCCTTCTGGGGACAGTCTGGACAACACGACAACGTGTCTCTCTACAGACCAAAGCAGTGACCAAATGCACCATGTTAAAAATGCCCAGCTGCCCCCCTGCCCCACGGGTGTGCAATACCTAGGTTGAGCTTGGTGCAGTTGCTGTGGGTGTCGCTGGTCACTGGGCACTTGTAGACATCTCCTGTCTTCTGCTGGCCGTTTGTTTCATAGGGAGCTCCCACCACCAGCCTGCAGGAAAGAGGGATGTGTCAGTGCACAGAGGTGGGGTGGGAGGCGTGGGAACAAACCCACAGGCAATCACAGAACCATAGAGGTTGGAAGGGACCTCCAGAGCTCATTGGGTCCAACCCCCTGCCAAAGCAGGGTCCCTAGGACAGGGCACACAGGTCGGCGTCCAGATGGGGCTGGAATCTCTCCAGAGAAGGAGACTCCACACCCCCTGGGCAGCCTGTCCCAGGGCTCCCTCACCCTCACTGGGAAGAAGTTCTTCTGCATATTAGTGTGGAACTCCCTGTGCTCCAACTTGAAGCCAACGATGGAGGGGACTCCTCCACCCTGGGAAAAATGATCGCCCAGCCCAAGTCCCCAGCTCCTGGTTTGGAAGGCGTCAGGAGAGGGTCCTTTGCTGGGGAGACACCATCGTTCCCCCAACCTGGCTCAGTACAAACAACAAAACCACTATTTTGACTTCCCCTTCCCACAGCAGCGGGCAGCAGCAAGCTGGGGACGATGACTCAGTGCTGCTCAGGAGTGATGCAACGGGTCTGGCAAGGACTGAGGTCTGTGAAACCATCTGACAGCAAGGGGAGGAGCGGGGGACCCCCAGCACCACCACACCAGCAGCAGCATGAGAACCTTCAGCATCCATCTGAGGTCCCATGGTGGGCATGGCTGTCCCCAGGGTGGAGGAAATGGAAGTGTCCCTTCTCAGCGCTGCTTCAGGTAGGAGCCTTTCTTTACACCTGGATTGTCTTCAGGATGTGGATGTGTAGGAAGGAGCTACCCAAAGGAATAGTGAGGAGCTGGTAGAGCAGGAACAGCAACTCCCACTGGGATCTGTGGGGAGTTTTCCCCACTAAAAAGATGAAGAACTCTGCTCCCACTTGGGGCTGTTCCCATAGGAGCAGCCCGGAGCAGAACATTTGCATCCCCAGCTAAGCAGTGGGTGAGGACATTAGGTATCCATGTCTTCTTTAAATTAAGAGGCAGCTGATAAAAACACATGCACCCAGCAAGGGTGAAAGCCACAAGCTGGGATGGATCTGGGACATTGCAAACATTTTTCTCACATTTTCTGGAGGACTTGACCAGAATAGTTCAAACCAGAGGAGGAGGAGGAGGAGAACAGGACCTGAGGAATGTGCCCATTCCTTCTAGGCTAGCTCAAAAATACCCTGAACCACGGGTTATTGGCACCTTCTGCTCCCAATGCATTAGCCCCACAATAAATTGCTTTTTTCCTTTCCAAATCCTATCGGTGGATCCAACCATCCAAGTCCGGATGGACAGATAAAAACAGGATCTCCTTTGTTCTGTGCCACCCTTCCCTGCAGCCGGCAGAGCGACCGGCCCCGGCACAGATGTTCCCTGCTGGACCAGGAATTGCCATTTTGCTTAAAAAAATGCTGCTTCCACAAAGCCCCCAAACACTCATCTTTTAGTATTTTAAGTTCTTTTCCTCCGTCACTATAAACCAGAATCCCTCACCAAATTAAAAGCTCCAGCATCCAAGCAGTGTTTGAGGCTTCTCATGGAAATGCTTCCTGTCTTACAGCTTCATTGCTAACGAGGAGGCTAATTAGAGGGAAATAATAACCATCTGGATCTGTCCTCAACAGCATCCAGAAGCTCGGGGATATCTGGTACTTTCTCCCTGACCTGTACAAGGTGTTTCCTCATGTCCCTCTGCAGTTGATGCCCGTTTGCTCATGGTTGGAGAAAGGTAGAGGATGGGAACTGTGGTGAAAAGGTGTGGGAGGGGGAAAGCCTTGATACTTGGAGATTTGGATTGAAAATTGGATATTAGGGGGAAGTTTTTTTACAGAGAGAGTGGTGAGGGGCTGGAACAGGCTGCTCAGAGACGGGGTGGATGCCCTTTCCCTGGGGGTGTTCAAGGCCAGGTTGGATGGGGTCCTGGGCAACCTTGTGTAGCTCCAGGCCTGGAGGTTGGTGGCCCTGCCTGTGGCAGGGGGTTGGAACTCTGTGATCCTTGGGGTCCCTTCCAACCCAGACCAGTCTGGGATTCTATGATACCCACCCCCCCACCCAGCAGGAAAATCCCAGCTTAGGTTTTCCCATTAATTAATATCTCCATATTAATAATATCACACCACCCTTCAATAAACATCCCCTAACACCAGCACAGAGCCTCTTTCAAATGTGGGATGATGATGGGGACAAACCATCCCCTCCCCAACTGCCCTCCCAGCCCTACGTCAGGGCTGGAAGCTCCACAGAAGCCCAAATATTTGCAGATGCTGCCATGAATGCAAAGGGGTTGATGAAGCTCATGAAACCAGGACTTTTGTCTCCCAAAGACAATGGCATTGTTTCCCCTTTTTGGTTAAATTTAAGTGATTAATTAGCTGAAGTTGTCAGATTCTTTGGAAACTTGGCAGCCCAGGAAAAAGGCTTTTCCAGCTGTTTGAAAGGTGGTGGATGGAGAGATGCTCTAAGTGCTTCCCAGTATCAGCTGCCAGAGATGCTGCTCTACTCACTACCTCGCAGGTTGCTTATAAACCTCTTCCTTCACTTCATGGTTTGTCAGCCTGTGCTCAAAATAGCTTTTTTCTAAAAAAAAAAAAAAAAAAAGGCCCATCCCAAATCCCCCAAATCCAAGCAGAGGCAGGGGAGCCATCCCTTGCCCCATCCCAGCTTTCCCTCTTCCCCATACACCCCAAATCTCCCCCTTTGTGCTCCTTGGGTTGTTGCAAAGCAAGTAAAGGCCTTGCATCACAGCTTGGCTAATAAATGAAGCTTTAGAGGAAATGAAGAACCAAAGAATCATAGAACAGTATGGGTTGGAAGGGACCCCAAGGATCACAGAGCTCCAACCCCCTACCACAGGCAGGGACACCAACCTCCAGTCCTGCAGCTACACAAGGTTGCCCAGGGCCCCATCCAATCTGGCCTTGAACACCCCCAGGGATGGGTCATCCACCCCCTCTCTGGGCAGCCTGTTCCAGCCCCTCACCACTCTCTCTGTAAAGAACTTCCCCCCAGTATCTCATCTAACCCTTCCCTCCTTTAGCTTCACTCCATCCCCCTTGTCCTGCCAGTCTCTGCCCTTTAACAAGCTGATTCCCCTCCTGTTCCTCTGCTCCCTTCAGGGACTGGAAGGCTGCAATGAGGTCCCCCCACAGCCTTCTCTTCTCCAGGCTGAACCAGCCCAGCTCCCTCAGCCTCTCTTCATAGGGGAGCTGCTCCAGCCCTCTGAGCATCTTCATGGCTCCTCTGAACCCTCTCCAACAGTTCAACTTCTTTCTTGTACTGGGGACCCCAGCTCTGGACACAGGACTCCAGCTGGAGCCTCACAAGGGCAGACTAGAGAGGGACAATTCCCTCCCTGTCCCTGCTGCCACCCCTCTTCTGACAGAGCCCAGGATCCCATCACCCTTCCGAGCTGCAGGACCACACTGCTGACTCATGTGAAGTTCCTCACCCACCATCTTTCCCTGGACACAGCTCAGTCCCTCGCCCCATACGCAGGATGATCCCACACCCTGGAGACCCCCCTCCTCCCCCATCCTCTTTGCATCCAGCAAATTCCTGGCATTTTAAGGGAATACCCCTCTTTCCCAACACATCAGGCTCCCCCAGGACACTGTGATGAGGTTGGAAAGCTCATTTTGAGCCTGAAGGTATTTTGATGGAATGGAAAGAAACGAGGAAGGGAAAAGGAGGAAAAAGGAAAGGAAAAGCTGGTGATCTGGGAATGAAAGTTTAGGGGAAAATGGAGGAGCAGCTATGTTTTTTCACAGGATTTTGTTCAATCAATGGGACACTTAATCTCCTGCAAGGCAAATTCACTTGCAGTTAATTTATTCAAGATGGAACTGGATGCAGAAGTGATTACGGAGGTTCAGGAAAGGGAAAGTTCAGCCATGGAAAACTTTAAATGGGATCAGGGCTCCTCGGAGGGAATGTGACAGAGGAATGGGCTTGGAAGTGTTTTTCTCCACATTGGTGGAAAAAAAATAGCAAGTGGGAGTGGGGGGAGAGGCAGAAATGGCAGAGGAGTCGGAGAGACGGCGGGACAGGTGGATGTGGGACCTGAAAGTGAGTCCTTGGTCAGACATCAGCTCTCTGATGGGCCTCTAAAAAAATCATTTTATCAACCTGTGGGCATTTTTTGAACTGTTTACATACAAAACACAAGCTATTGAAGAGCAGGAGCATTGCAGGACAGCGCTGCTGACGGCGAGCATCCCATCGCCCTGTACGGGCAGCAGCAGGTGAGCTGCTGGCCATTGCTGCTCACCATGAGCAGAGAGACCCTGTGTGTCAGTGACCCAGGGCCACTGCAAAAAACACCCCTGGACAAACATCCACAACCTCCAACACAGTCCCAGAGAGGCAGATTGAGCTGGTGGCTACCATGCTACTAAACACAGACCCATCCCAGAGCACAGCCCAAAGCCTGGTGAGGTGCAGCTGAGAGATCTGAAGAAGATGGAGAAGTCCCATGGGCTGGGGAGGGAGCTCGGGGTGCCTGGGGAGGAACACAGGCTGGCAGTGAGGGAGGGTGGTGGGAGGAGGCATTAGGGCCCCCCGCTCCCTCCCAAGGCTCCCTGTGCTCCCCATATTACCCCAATTAATAGACAGCCGGCTAATGATGGAGCAGTTGCAGTGATCCAACCCCACGTGTGGGAGTTTCAGGGCGTTTCTCTCACAAGATGGATCACATCATTACTTTGGGGTTTGGGTTTCCTGATCCCACAGGGTCCAGCCAAGGTAACTGGGACCAGTGGCAGACCCCATCCCCTCCTGGTCTATAGGATGAGTGCCTGCAGGAGGCTGTTCATCTTCCACTGACACGCACGAGCACCCTTCCTCCTTGTGTTGTCTTTAAAGGCCACCCCATGTTTGCTCTGCTTCACAACAAACCTCCTCATTGCAAAACGAAACATAAACACAACCACAACCTCACCAGCTGCTGCACACGCCGGCTCGAGCCGGGAATGGATGCTCCTAATTACACAGCCTGCTCCCGCAGCGCAGCTACAACCCCCTCCCACATCCCAGCAGGACCCAGTGAACCATAGAATAGTAGAATCATAGGCTGGTCTGGGTTGGAAGGGACCCCAAGGATCACAGAGCTCCAACCCCCTGCCACAGGCAGGGACACCAACCTCCAGGCCTGGAGCTACACAAGGTTGCCCAGGGCCCCATCCAACCTGGCCTTGAACACCCCCAGGGATGGGGCACCCACCCCCTCTCTGGGCAGCCCGTTCCAGCCCCTCACCACTCTCTCTGTACAGAACTTCCCCCTAATATCTAATTTAAACCTTCCTTCAGCTTTAATCCATCCCCCTTGTCCTGCCATTGTCTACCCTTTTAAAAAGTTGACTTCATCTCCCCCCTCCGCCCAGCAGCCACGTCACAGGAGCATCGCCGAGGGGACCCAGCACCAGGACCTGGAGGCAGGGCAAGGACCACGCTGCTGCTCCAGCAATTACACAGCCATGGCAGTAAGCAAAACTACCGGCCTTCTCCTTAAAATAGCCGATGACGGGCGTGTTGCAAAACATGTCTGAGGAGCTCACAGAATATTGTGGTCGGCAGTAATGATACTTTCTTATTTTTCCTGGAGTAATTTTTTCCTCTCATGCTCCAGGATACTGTAAGGGAGAGGTGTTTACAGGCGAGGACTGTCAGCGATTCTTGGCCGGGCTGTGGGTTTCCACTGCGGCGCTCGGAGCTGCTGGTCGACGGGCTCTGTAGGCCGCACGTGGCCAGCGGGAATTGTGTGAGCCCTGGCTTTCTTTTGGAGGTTTCCAAAGCAAACCCTGAGCCGTGACTCTGGTTCTCAGCGGGTGCCTCTTGCTTTCCCCAGTCACCCATTATCACCAGCTAACGGTGCTCGGGGAGGGGGGTTCCCCCACCCAGCCATTTCCATGTTGGAGGCACCGTTGTGTCACTATCTCCATCCATCTGCCCTTCAGTGCTCTGAGACCAGGGCATTAAGCCCCCAATTCTAACAAAGATATAACTGGAAAGGCCTTTTAATGGCTGAATAACACAGGATGGGAAGGAGCAAGACCCCCCATCCTCCATAGGGATCTTCATAAATGGGGCTACAGATATTTTTCAGCATGTGTAACGTGATGGCACAGGCAGGGGTTGGTGTCCACCCACCTCCAGCCTCCCCTCTGGCTCTCACTGCAGGATGGGTGCAGGGTCTCAGGGCTGTATCTAATGCTATGGTGCCATGAGGATGCTCTAAACTTCCCAAGGAGACAACTTTCCTCTATGCATCAGAGGCCTGGCTGCCAAAGCTCCTGCTTGATGAGATGCTTCTACTTCTTCCTAAAAATCCTGGTGCACCTCAGAGGGGGCAGCCCCATGTGCCACAGCAAACCAAGGGAGGTTGGGGAATGCTGCTTTCACGCAGTGGGTAGGAAGGGCCCTGGGGCAGGGGGAGCAGGGGAAATTTTCAGGCTCTGGAGGTGAGGAAGGCGAGGTGGAGATGCTGAGATGCCCAGAAGCTGAGAGGCAGCTGCTCCTTGCCCATCAGATGTGTTGTGTAGCCCAAACCCCTATTTTTGAGCATGCTTCCCATTGGGTGCTTCTTTACCTTTTCCTTCCTCTTTCAGCCTGGTGAAGGGTGTCAGCTGAGTGCTGCTGTTGCATACTGGGTTTGCCTGTGAGGGGACATCCTCCTTGGAGCCCTCCCCCCTCTTCAGCAAGTCCTCTAGAGACTTAAAACGCGACCACATCTATTTTTCTGATTAGATCAAATGTTTTCTAAAATAAGGATAAAAATAAGAACAACTGCCCCCAGAGTCTGTGACAACCACTCTGCTCTATGCCAAAGAAGACCTGTCAGATGTCCCATACCCTTCAAGGTGCCAGGCAGGGACAGACCAACTTGCACAGCAGCCCTAAAGAGCCCAACGATGCTAAGAACACAGCCTACATGATTCTCTCCCCCCCTCCCCCTCAAAAGACCTGTGCATGCCAAAAAGTGGACAATCTCTGAGTATGAAAGATGGGGTGGGCTACTTCAGCATCCCACACCCACCGGTGCCTGCAGGCCTGGCATGGTGGGAGGGAGAGCCAGGAGCAGACATTATCCCCACGCCGGAGGAATGCTTTGCAGTTCTGTACCCTTTCACCAAAATAATCCCAGCTCTGGGGTACCAGCCAAACCACAGGAGAGTTCCAGCCAAGAAAGCCTCTCGCAGTAGTAGGGAAATAGCAAAACCCTTTAACTGCTTTTCCAGATCAGCACAATTATAGCTTTAAATCCACCCAGCAGATTTTGTCTCTCTTCTCCCCTCCTCCTTTTCCCTTTGGCTGCACTCAGACTGGAAACGTCATGTCTGTGCCTGGAGTAGCTGTGGGGATGGGGGCTCTGGGCACCATCCCCACTCCCATCCACCCACCCTTGAATGGGGTGGTTAGCCCTGGGGTGCTGGCAAGGCTGAGCTCTTGCTAAGGGCTGTGGGGACCTGTGCACCGGGGTACAGGGGTAAGGGGGCCAAAACCTGCACGGAGGCTTCACAACACCCCTCTGCTGCAAAATGGCATCAGGACAGGAGAAGGCACAAGCTCAGGAGGGAGGTAGTGACCAGAGAGGTGTGTAGAGCATCCAGCAGCCCAAAGGCCAGACGCACAGCCCGTGCAGGACCTGATCCCCAGCCATGCCACCTTGCCAGCAGCATCAGCACAGCCCTGGCCTCAGCCAGCTCGGGAATGCTATATTTATTATTTTTACAGCTTCTGAAAGCTAATGGATGTTTATTCCCAGGGTTTTCCTTCCACAGCCAGTTCTTCTCAAGCTTCATTTTTTGCATAGCTGGAAACTCTCACTCCACAGACACAAGCCAGCACGGGCCAGCAGTCCCAGCGCTCGTTGCGTGGAGCATCACGCCTGCTGCCATCTGCTTGGGGTGGGTTGGGGAGCACAGCCTGCCCCTAGCACCCCTTTCCCCCCCCTCCTCCTTCTCTGCTGGGGTGTCTGGTGGCAATGGAAAGCTGAGGGCAGTGGTTGGCAAGTCCCCTCCATGCACACACAGGAGGAGGGAATGCACCCCGTTACCCTTCCTTAGGGGGTAGTATACATCCTGCGTGTGGGATGATGGGCAGCAGTCAGGAAAAGAAATCAGGAGAGGGGAGATGAAAGATGGAGGGAACTTCCCCCCCCCCCCTTTTTTTTTAATCTGATTTTGGACCTCTAAGAATATTTTCTCCCCAAACTCAAGGCAAACTCACCTTGTATTTGCCACAAACTTCCATGTGTGGCGTGAGGAGAGCACACACAGGGATGGAAGCTCCCATGTTTGAGGAATCCAATGCACATTTGTGGAAACCTCTCGTTTTTGAACACGTTATGCCCAAGTAGTGCCATCCATGGCAACAAAACTGCCCAATCTCATGCAATTCACACCTTAAACACCCCCAAAATGGCACGAACCAAAGCATGACTTGGCACAGAGCAACAGCTCTGAGCCAATTCACCCCTTCACATCAACACCACGATGTTCCCTGCCCTTCCAGTAACTCTCTTTCCCACCAAAACTCCAGCCAGCCTATCTCACCCCAAGCACAGCAGCATGGGGAGCTCCCATTTCACCCAAGATACCCAGCTCAGGGGAACTGGGGGATGCTCAGACCCCATAACACCACGCATCACCTGCACCAGCAACACCCCAGGACGGGACACCCACTGTCTGACTGCCACAGATATATTGCACATTAAGATGAGTTTCAGTAGCCTGTTGTCATTTGTGTCATCCACATACTTGGGAAAGGCACTTTGCATGTCCCTCCAGCTCCAGGGAAGCGGTGAGAAGGTCTGAAAGCCCCTCACTGCTTGGGAAGCCAGGGAGCGGAGAAAAGCCACCCCACAAATCCATGAGCTGCTCAAGCACTATATATCCAAGCAGGTTTGGGTATTTTTCCCCCCAGAGTTTAATAATCTGAATTCTTTCCTCCCAGATTTTCCTCTGTCAGGGCTGCCATTACCAGCCCCCACATGCAAATGATCCCACTCCCTCCCTGAAAGGTTGGAGAAAGGGAAAAAGTCCCAACTAAAAATATACTTGGAGAATATGATGTGTCAGGTTTGTGTACACTCAAATCTGCCTCTACACAGACACACATGTATGTAAATATATATATAACTATATATAAAAGCTGCTTTGAAACCCTTCTAAAACCATCAGCTCCAGCCAAAAGCAGCATTAAAAGGCTCAGACTGAAGGATAGGTGCCAAAAACCTCAGATTCCACGTTTGGTATTTGGCAGCCAGGTCCCTGCACATTGTTATATTCAGCGTTCCTATATGAACCACGCTCCTGAGATAAACACTGAGCTTCTCCAAACTGCTCTGCCTTTTTGGTAGACTCCTCCAAACTCCAAACTCCTCTGGGATGGTGTTGAAGGATGCTCATCTGGCTCCTGCCTCACCAGCAACTGGGGTTTCATCTCAGCGTCTCTGCTTCTTCTGCCTCTTGCCAGCTCCTGGGGTTGGCTGGGGCTCAGCACAATTATTATCCTGCATCCTTGGTTTATACTATAGATGTTTTATTTGTTTGGTCATTTATCCTTTAACCGGAGTGAGTCATGGTGGCTTCATTTTTTAACTGTGTACACATATTTAACAGACGTTTTATACTATGTAATTGCATATTGGAATACATGCTGTACTTATGTGTGTGCACACACTCATCCTGTGCAGAGAATATCCCTTTTTGCTTCATGCAGAGGAACCTATGGAGGAGAAAACTACCTCTGTGTCATAGAATCACGGAATGGTCGGGGTTGGAAGGGACCCCAAGGATCACAGAGCTCCAACCCCCTGCCACAGGCAGGGTCACCAACCTCCAGGCCTGGAGCTACACAAGGTTGCCCAGGGCCCCATCCAACCTGGCCTTGAACACCCCCAGGGATGGGGCACCCACCCCCTCTGAGCAGCCTGTTCCAGCCCCTCACCACTCTCTCTGTAAAGATCTTCCCCCTAATATTTCATCTAACCCTTCCCTCCTTCAGCTTTAGTCCATTCCTGCTAGACACGGCCAGGAAAGATGTGAGAAGGCAAAAAAAAAGGAGTCAGAGTCTTTACTTCAATATCCTGATGGGAGAGGAGGCAAACCCCTCCTTTTGCTGGTCCCCAGCCCTTGACCACCCCATCAGTAATGGTGACAGCTTGAAGCATGAGTGTAAAAAGCATAAAAGTCCTCAAACAGCATGGGAATTGCAATCCCTCTGCCAGGGTACAGCCAGGACAATGCCTAAAGCCACCTATAGCTACAACAGGGTTGAAAGATATGAAAAAATTGGGTGTTTTCTCTGCAGGGTCTGTCCATCAGGGAGCTCACTTTGGGCAGAAACCTCTGCAGTTCAGCCCAGCCAGCCCACACAGGCACCGAGCACCTCCCAGCATAGCTACTGCTGCTGGCCCTGCCTGGCAGGGAAACTGAATACCGAGGGGAGTGGGGGTGGAATGGTATGGGGTCCCTCATAAACACCTCTGCCAGATGCAAGATGGGCCAAGATTTCCCACCACCATCACCTATGGGGCTCGTTTTGTCACGTGGAGCAAGGTGCCCACGTGCCATTTGCAGCTGGTTGCACAGCTCCCTTCCAAGGGGAGACTGAGACTTGGGCCATGCTAGGATGAAATGAAGGATGGAAAAGGGATCTTCTCCAGGAGCAGAAGCAGGAATGTGATGTCCAGGACATTCAGTTCCTCCTCCTTATCGGCTTTGGAGAAGCGTGATCTGTCCACAGCCTCTCCTAGGCTCAGCCCTGACCTGGCAGACACCTCTGTGGAGCTGGAATCTCTTGCAGGGGCCAGCACAAATACCACCAAGATTTTTGGTGTTTTGGATCCGTTCCTGACAGCAAAATATTTCACAGCAGAGGTCTGTGTCTGTGCAAATGAAGAGCTCGTGTGCTCAGATGAGCCATCCTGGAGAGCAAGGTCTCCATCCCACCAGCTCACAGTGCCTGAACCCTCCCCAGGAGCAGGGATGGAGATACCAGGCTGGGCTGAGATTCCCTTAGAAGTGCATGGTGGTGCCCAGGTATGTTCTAGGATCACCTAGAAGACAATGAGGATGGAAGACCTCATGTCAAGTGGAGCACTGTCACCCATCAGAGTTTTGAGCTGGGTTGGCTCTGTTGACTTTGCTGTGAGCAGTTGAGTTATCAGGCTGCCCAAGATTCTTTACCCATGGAAAAAAAAAAGCATTTCCTTGGGTAAATATCCACATTCTCCAGCAAGAAAGGGTGGAGGGCTGCATCCCATACTGGATGTTTTTGGCTTCTGGATGGTTAAGTGCAAGCTGGCTGCTTGGGAAGCAGTCCCATAGCTCAGGTTCATGGACAATGAAGATGAAAAGGACCCTGAGAGATCACTCAGTCCTTAACACAGGCCCAAGCAGGGTCAGTTCTAGGAGAAAGGTCCCAAATCGCTGCGTGCAACCCTGGATCTCCCCCTGTGAGGATGCTCTGGTACCTGGCATGATCATATTTCTGGGGAGACTCAGCCCAGCTGTGAGCAGCCCTGTGCTCAGTCTGGAGCTGAAGCAGTGGAAAAACTCACCAATGCCACAGAAACACAAGTCTCTGGACTTCAGAGGGGAAGATGGGTGCTCAGGACCCAACCCTGAGATGGGGCAGCAACATCTTCACAAACTGCACCCCAGGCACCCTCTTCCCTTCCCAGCCCCTCCCAGAGCACCTGATCCCAGCAGAGAGCTGAACCCTACCTCACCATTCAGAGCTTTATGAATATTAACTCAGCTCTCTGCTGGATGGTGGAAGGAAATGAGGACCCAGAGAGTGAAACCCACTGTCAGGGATTGAACCCCCAACATCTCTCCCTGGGATTCAGCTGGGAGCAGAGATGGTCCCCTCAGCCCTGACACAGCACAGGGGCCACAGAATTTAATACGGTGCTTTGAGGTGCCTGTGTCACATCAGCATCCAGATGTGCTCCTGGAGAAGGAGACTCTCCATCATCATCATCATCATCATCATCATCTGTGTGTGATCCCTCAGTGGGGACCAGCTCTGGCAAGTAGCAAGGCTTGCTGTGAAACCCAAAACGTGAGCAAAGCCCAGCCCAGGCTCATCTCACGCTCTTGACGGGTGCAGACAGGTCTGAGCACTTCTCCAGACCCCAGCTCCTTGGTGGAAACTACAGAGAACGGGGTGGCCTCCATCCAAAACCCAAATGGGTTTCCAGCGAGCGCTGGAGGCCAAGGGGCCTGAGGAAGACATGAACCTGCCCAGAGCAAAGCCCCACACGTGACACCTGCCTCCAGGCAGGAGCCAGAGCACAGCACTCTCCAAAAACCTCTCAGATACAAAATAGGCTGCTGCCCCCTCCCTCCCAAACACCTCTTTTTAAAAAAGAAGAGGGTTTCTACTCTCTCCTTTGCCCAGGCTGGATTGGCACCAGCATCACCAAAAGCAAACTTCATTCCCCTTGGAGCTGGAGCACTTCCCACCCAAAAATTAGGGTCAGAGAGAGCAGGAGGAGATATTCAGCCTTTTGGGTATGTTCCTTCAGACCCCCTCCTCTTAAAGCCCAGCGCAGAGCTGACTTACCACTTCTTGCCCCCGATGTCATGCTGCTGCACCGTGTAGCCGAAATATGCCTCCTTAGAGCCAGCTATGATTTTGGGCCTCTTGGTGTCAATGTTGAAGGTGTCACTGAACCCTGGGGGAAGAAAAAGAAGGAACCCATCAGCCAGGGTGCTGAGGTGGTAGGAGAAGATGCTTTTTTACCACGGTCAGACATTGCACAGGTCACCCCAAGAGTCTGTGTAGCCTCCATCCAAGTAGACACAGCCCTGAACAACCCGCTCCAGGTGACCCTGCTTGAGCAGGGCTTGGACTAGATGAGTTCCAGAAGTGCCTCTTACAACCATGAGAATGCTGCTCCCCCAAAACAAACCTAGGGCAGACAGGGTGGTTTTGCACCATCACATCAGCTCTGTGGCACAGCAATCCCACAGCCAGCTGTGATGGAGAGGAGACTGCAAGACCCAAACCACACAAGCTCTACCTCACCTGCAGCCTCCCAGCACTCCCCTCTCCAGCACTGAGTGGCCAGAGAGGAGCCAGCCCTGGGGCTGCAGCTTTAAGCAGGTTCATTTGGAGTTTGGAGGCCGCAGCTGCACCAGCTCTGGAGAGCAGCCCCTTTACCCAGCCCACCTGTGAAGAGGCTTCACCTCAGCAGGCACCAGCATGCTCCTCAGAGCTGCTGAGCTGGAGCCCACTGCTGTGACCAAAGCAGGAGGTGTTTCTGGCTTTGTTTCTGGCTTATGACAAAGGAAAAAGTACTTTTCCTCTGGGGCACTGTAAGAGTGAATCAGCTGAAGCCCTGGCTGGCTGGGTGAGCGTGGAGAGGGGAGAGGAGACTGGAGGGTACCCTCCATGGGCTGGGGGTACGTAGGAAACGTGTGCCCACGCCAGGTGTGCCCAGTCTGGAGCACATTGCCCATTCCATTTGTCCCCATGGGCCACCTCCTGATGTCCCTGTGGGTTTTGAGCTGAAGTTGGGATTCACTTTTCCTGTGCAAGAGAAATCTGGTGCCACTTGGGGATTTGCTAGGGAGAAGCAGCTCTGGAGGGGGATGTCCCTGAGGATGGAGGCGGGGTGGTTTTTTGGCTTAGACCTCTCCCAGAGGCTGCTCTGGAGGATGCACCATCCCATGGGACAGCAGGGGCAGGATCCCTGGGCACAGCTCCGAGCTCCTGGGTGCTCACAGTCCAGACAGGTCCACCTTCAAGAGCAACTTCCCTCTCAGGGAGCAAATCTTGGGCGATGGGTCTGGCTGCTCCTCCCTCTGCCAGGAGCCACCCCCAGCTGCAGGGTGTGTGAACAGGGATGTCAAGTGAGTCTCCCAAAGACCAGGGTGTTTCAGGGCTGCTGGAGATGCCCCTTTGCTTTACCCAGGGGTGCAGGAGCTGCCCCAAATTGCACCCACAAACCCTTACTGGGTGCATTCAATGGAGGAAAGACCACCCATGGGCAGGGGGAATAGCTCCATCCACGCTGAGGGGCTGCAAAATGCTGCAGCCACCCACATCCCATGGTCCATGTCCTGCAGCCAGCAGGTATCACAGAATCCCAGCATCACAAGGCTGGAAAAGCCCTTTAAGCTCATCAAGTCCAACCATTCCTGTCCTGTGCTGATCCATATCTCTGAGCACCTCATCTTCCTGTCTGTTAAACACACCCAGGGGTGGGGACTCAGCCCCGTCCCTGGGCAGCCTGTGCCACAGCCCCACAACAAATGATGCTGCAGAGGAGGATGCACGATGGCCAGGATATCCCAGCTCTTCCCTCACCTTTGTGCAGAAAGATCCTGGTGTTCCTAGCAAGGGTGGCTTTAAAAGCAGCAGAAGGATTGTGTTTGGTATTTATAGGGGTGTAAAGGGGTTGTCAGCAGAAGAGGTTGGGAATGCCATTTTCCAGGCAGAAAAATTCAGGATAGAAAGTGTTTTTAGTGGTAGGAATGTGAGGGATAAACCTGATTTTTTTGCAGCCTTAGGAACAAATCTGTGAGGCTGGCTCTGGAAGCAGAGAAACACGGGGTCTGGCCAAGGAGAGGTGAGGTAAGGAGCCTCAAAATCCTACAAAGAGAAATTCTAGAAAGCAGGAAGAAGGAAAAAAAAAAAGAGAGGGAGGGATGGGAGCCAGCATTTTTTTTGTGGTAGATTGACCTTATTTAACATTACAAAACAAATTAAAACCTCCTCTGAGTTAACCATTACCCAGTGGGGAGACAGAGGCCAGGACTGGCCATCAGGAGAGGTGATGGACAAGGGTCAGGGGGAGCTGGGACAAGCCTGAGGTGTCACATGGCTGTCACCAGCGAGATAGGGTGAGACCCCAGACCTGGCTGGAAGAGAGGGGGATAGGGCTGTCTTTTGGGAAGGGGGTTTGTATTTCAAGCCAGGTTCAGTTCCAGGTGATGAAGAGGCATCTTCATCACTTGCATGAGGAGCAAGTGGAGGTCCAAGCAAGTCCCAGAGGATGTGATGGGTTTTCTCCTGATTTTCCTTGAGTTCAGCAGAGCATCTCTGATTTTGCACAGCAGTTTTTGGGGAGCAGAAACACTGAGACAACTCAGGGACTCCTATCCTGTGGCTATTTGCTTTAGGACCCCATTGTTCACCCCGCTCTCCACTCCTCCAAAAGGCAGCCAGGCTGGTCATGAAAAGCAACATAAACCCCTAAATAAATAACATGAATGTCCCTAAATAAATAGCATGGATGCTTCATTAAGTGCAAAGATCTCTAAATTGAGAGGATTGCTGTGAGGGGCTCGGTGCTGCTCACTGTGCCGGAGCATCCTGCTTGTGGTGGGACCAGGGCTGGCTGGTGGGCTGGAAAAACAAAGGGATCTGGAAGAAAGTTTCCAGGGGATGGATGGCAGGGGGGCAGGAATTTCAGAAAGTCAACAGATGTGGGTGCATTCGAGGCAGAATGAAGTGAAAAAATAAAAACCCAACAAAAACTGGAGAATATTTAAACTGGCTTAAGCTAATGGGAGCTTTTTGAGAGGTTGTCAAGGAGATTTAGCAACCCGAAGAACCAAGCCTCATTTTCTTGTCAGGAGTGACATCACTGTCATAAATAAGTGACCAAAAGCCACATGTTTTGCTTGTGATGCTGCCAAGGCAGGAAGCCTCAAATACCTCCTTTCCGAACTGGAGCTTCTGGCGAGTCCAGACTTTTGATTCTTCTCAGGTCAAAGATTGAAAAGGAAAAGAAGAAAATAAAAATAATAATAATAATAAAAAAATCAAACCCATTTGGGAAACAATGCTGGGAATAAAAACCACCTTTCCTGCCAAAAAAAAGAAGAAAAGTCTTCCCTGGAAGGGAAACCTCCAGAGAGGGATGCTCTCAGCGACCAAACATCATCCTGCTGCCCATACCTCTGCCCGTGCCCTCTGCCTGCATCCTTAGGGCAGGCAATGGGATTGACAGCTGGCAAAGCAGCTCAGGGCAGTGCCATAATGCAGCCCATGGGTGCTTGCTGTGATGCCCCACAGCTGCTTCTGCTGCTGTGAGAGGTTTGGGGCTTTAGCTCACTGCTGACCTCCAAACCTTTATGATTTAAGGAGACCAGGCAGTGGAGCTGCAAGAACAACTTCCTAATTTTAATTATTTTTTTTACTGTGGGGAAAACACACTCAATTTTTGTGCCTGCATCATGAAAAATCAGCCCATTTCACCGCCCTCCAGCACTTTCACAGCTCAGGCCCGTTTCCAGAGAGAGAGGCTGAGCTAACACAGAGCAGTGACACGGAGGAGAAGCATCTCAAAGGCTGAATGAAGCTGAGTCTGGCCCATGGGAACCTCTGTCAGATCTGCACGGGCTCTTCTGCCAAATTCCTTTGCTAGAGGCAGCGTGCCTGCAGCCCAGGCTGCTGTGGGTGCTCAGGGCCAGCACGGAGGGAGGTACAAATTTGGGGGCACTAGAGGGAAAGGGTATGGATGGCACACACACGTGTGGCACTGGGCTCTTGCTTTCTTGCAGGGCTGAGAAATCTGTGAGCTGGAGGAGCCCAGGGACGTGTGGTGAGGGGAAAGCTCACATCTGCCAAAAACCTGGAGCGTGCCGGGGTCCAGCAGCTCAGTCCTGGCTCTTTAACAAAAAGTGGCCTTGCTCCTCTCAGCTCTTCTTCCTCTCTCATTGCTCAAGCCCATGCAGGAGAGGTAACCTCTGCGATAGGGCAGCAGGTCTGTGATCCCTGCATCCTCAGCATCCCTGGGGATGCCACTGGTTACCCAGTGCTGGGCTGGGCTCCTGCGATCTCATCCTCACCACCACGTGGGCTTTGGTGGCATCAGATGCTCCTCCACAACCCATCTGCTATGCACATTACTTTTTCTTCACTTAGGGTTGGCTTATCTAGAAAATATTTAAGCTTGATTGAGGGTGTTTGGACAAAAACCCCAGGCCCTGAGACAGAGCAGGGTGGGACACATGTCCCTCTGCTTCCCTTTAAGCTCTCGCTGCCGAACGAGACGCTGAAGGCACCCAACTCCTCTCCAGGTTGCTATCTCAAAGCCAGCATTTGTCATCAGCTATTAGGAAACAACCCAGGGTTTGGTGGCTGCTGCAGCGGTGGATGGGGAGCCAGGGAATGCTGAGGATGAACAGAGGATCAGTCATCACCAGCTCGTGTGTTGTAACATTCCTGGTTACCCACAAAATCTCTGACAAACAGCGCCGGGGCGTCAGCTGCACCAGTACCTTGTGCTTCCATAAGTCCTGCTTTCTGGCCTCCCAAAAACTGGGGAGGGGATGTTTGGTGGCTTTAGGAGCAGAAGTTAGGGATTATTCAGATTTGCAGCCCTGAGGATTAGTCATTAGGGATGTGTTCATTAGCAATAATGCAAATGGCAGCAGGAATAAACAGTAGCAGGTCTCTGACCACCCCTTTCTCAGGGAGACACCAGGAAAGCCATAGGTTGGGTGAGGGAGGCATGGTGGGTTACTTTCTCAGAGGCTGTGCAAGCCACCCACAATTAAGTACCCACCATCAAAGGAACCCTTGAGAACCCACCTGGACAATCCCAAATAGGTTTGCACGCTGGTTTCCACTGGGTGACCCTTAAGAGAGGGGAGGGGGTGACTGCCTTGTCTGGGAAACCAAACCAGGGAGGGAAAACGGGGGCACAATCTGACACAAGGGAACTTCCTGCATCCCAGCACATCCTCCTTGACCCCTTCTGGATGTCACAGCTTCCCTGATGGCACCTTGGGTGGCAGTCAGTGGCCATCCCACGGCTCACTGATACAGTGTGCCAGACGGGAAGCTGTGCCTCAACTTCCAGAAACACCAGAAATGCCACAGAGCCTCTGGAGACTCCAAGCCCATGGGATGATGCAGGAGCAAGGACAGAGCCCACATGCAGGAGGATCCCCTGGGACCACCAGAGAGAGCAGGGAGGGGGGGTTTCCCTCTGGCAAAGCACCACCGGAGCGTGCTTTGCGCGCGAGGGCACACGCCAGGATAGGCAGCATCAAGGGCACCCTCCCCAAAGATGCACATCCCAGCCTGGCACCCTCAGCTCACCCAGGGGGGCCCCAGGGTGGGGGGTCCCGCACATCCCACAGATCTGCTTTCAGTCCAGATGGCAAAACACCAACACCAGTCCTCAGCAAACCCTACGGACTGGTACAGCCACCCCACAGCATCGCATCCCGGTCCGGAGACCACCGCGGAGCGCTGGAAGAATTAACCCTTCCCTGCCTGCACACTGCTCACACACCTCAGGCAGCAACCAGCCTCCCCCCCCCCCCCAAACCCCAGAAACACCCGTGGGCAGAAATTCCACTCCCAGAGCATTTCTGGGCAGCCAATTCGCTGCTTCCCCCACTCCAACTCCGCTCCCCAACAACCATCACCCGTCTGCGAGCGGCATCTCCCCGGGGGGGGATTCACCCCACGGCCCAGCCCGGGCTGATGTCTCTGCGCTGGAGCGATTGGCCCCAGCAGCTCCACGCAGGCAGCCCCACGCCGTGCCACGCCACGCCACGCCACGCTCGCCGCCATGCAAGGCACACACACATGTTCCCTATTAAGCAAAGAAAGGCAGCTCTGCTGCGGCTCAGCTTTAAAGGCCGGGGCGACTGTGCAATTAAGAAAGGAGGGGGGGGGGAAAACATGAAAGAAGTTAAAAAAAACCCCACTCCAACCAACCCAGCCCTGCAGAAAAGCCCTGGTGTGCCTCTCCAGGAGGATGTTTGGGAAGTCTGCAGGGGCAGGGGTGCTGCAGGCTGTTTTGGGGAGGGGGGTGAGCCGGCTGCAGCGCTGCTGGGAGCGGGGAGAAGCTCTTTTGTACCCCCCTTCTGCAGCACCGAGCGGTCCCAGCCGGAGGATGCCAAGATGCAGCTGCAGTAGGAACGGCTGCAGATGGTGAGGCTGCTTCTGCACGCCGGTGAGGGGCCAGAAAGAAGGATAAACTCCCCTCCCCTCCTCACCCCCGACGTCCTGTCCTGTCCCGTCCCGCCTCAGCCCCCGGGCAGGGCTCGTCCCGCACCCATCCAGCCAAATGGGGGAAAGCAGCCGCCTCGCCTGCGGGAAGGAAACGCTCGCCTCAGACCTCTCTTAAGTTAAACCTCAGTTATTTAACCCCTCTCTGCACAGTACCCTCACGTGCAACGGGACAGACCACCTGTGGGAGACAAAAGTTTACCCCAGGTAAAAGGGTCTGGCTTTATTATTGGGGGGCTTTTTTTCCCCTCCCCCCTCAGCCATCTGATGCTTCATAGGAATTCTTCCCTAATCCCACTCCAACTACAGCCCAGCCGAGGAGGAAGAGGGGGCTGGGAGGACGCTGGGCTGCCCGCCTGCCTGCCCGCTCATTCCTGGGAACCCATCAAAGCTCTCCATCCCTTTCAACTCCCCTTCATCCTCCTCTCCCTCCCTCCTGCTCCCAGGGAAGACGTTTCCCGCAGCCTTATTAACCCTGGGCTTTCTCCAGCACCTTTCCCAAGTCAGCAAAAGTTATTCCTGGGTGCTTCCCCTCGCCTGGGAAATTGGGGTGGGTGCAGGAGGGGCAGCGGGTGCTTACCGGGCAGGAGGCAGAGGGAGCAGGCGAGGAGCATCCCGCTGGGGAGGTCCATGGGAACGCCGACTGCCCTGCTCCCCGGCCCCGAGCATCCGCGGGAGGCAGCCAGCCAGACTGGTAGCCTCTCTCGCAGAGCCCTTTCCTTATCCCCAGCCTTTCCCGGCTCCCTGACAGAAGGAGAGCATTGGGAGGGAGTGGGAGGGACGAGCGAAACTTGTAGGAGGTACAGCAGGAGAGGACGGCAGAGGGGACAGCCTTCGCACGGCTGTGGCACCCTTTAGGGATCAGCTCGTCAGCAGGGCTGCAGCGGCTGGAGGCTTCGAGCCCAGGGCAGCACCCTGGTCTTCTCCTTGCAGCACCCCACTGGAATCCCCCAGGGAGCCCTCATCCCAGTGTGGGGGCTTGGTGATGGAAAGCCTGCACAGGGTCAGGGGTGGCTGTGGGGTGCCACCTCCAGCCCCCTCGGCTGGGATGCCACCACCTCTGCTCAGGTGCTCCCTCCACTCAGATGTCACTAAGCTTGGGTGCCATGCCTGCTCAGATGCCACCCTCCAGGTGGGTACCACCTCTGCTCAGGTGCCACCCATGGGGTGAAAGAAAGCAGGGCCAGCATACACCCCTGCCATGCCACAGGGTGCCACATCCCACCGGGGCAGTTGGTCACACCAGTTTGCTACCCCAGCAGCATCCCCAAGGGGGGATTTTCTCCCTCCATCCTCTTCCTCCCTGGGCTGGGGACACCCTTTGGAGGAGGAGCCCAGGAGGCAGCTGGAGTAGGAGCTCCTCTCCAGCCGCAGTGAGACTTTGGGGCTGTGTCGTGGTTTAACCCATCTGGCAGATAAAACAACCTCACAGCCCTTCACTCCCCCACGGGATGGGGAGATAAAGACAGTTGAACAGGGCAGAAAGGGAAGATGAGAATAACAACAACATCCCAGAGTGACACACAGCACAACTGCTCACCAGCCAAAGCCAATGATCACCTAGTTCCTGAGCCCTCTGCCCAGTTGTATATGGAGCATGGTATAGAATATCCCTTTGGCCATTTTGGGGCATCTGTCCTGGCTCCATCCCCTCCCAGCTCCTTGTGTGCCCCCCATCTTCTCCTTGGTAGGGCAGTATGAGGAGCTGAAAACTCCTTGACTACTTAACAACAGCTAAAGCCATCGGTGTGATCAACACAATCCTCAGCCTAAATCCCAAACAGCTGGAAATTATCCCAGCCAAAACCAGGATGGGCTGGGACACAGCCCTGAGAGCCCTTAGACCAGACCATGCAGCCCAGTTGGGCATCTCCATGGGGAGGTTGAACCAGTCTTCCACCTTCCCAGGCAGGGAAGATAAACCTTCAGTTCATTTTCAGGCAGCAGATGTGACCCTGGAGGGGTCTTCCCCCCCACACCCTCCAGCCCAAGCCCCTCTTGCCGTCGGGAGCATCTCCACGTGCAGCTGCTACCTGCAGCAGCCAAGCTCCACGAGACCAACCTGGCAGCCAGGAGAAAAGCAAACCCAGAGCTCTCCTCCCCCTGAAAGAGAAGAGGAAAGGAAGGTTTTAATGGGGTTTATGTTCCTCTTCCCATCTAAGAGGGAAGATCTTTTGAGGTGGGTCCAAACCAGGACTTCTCAGCCTGTCAGACAGTTTGGGGTCTGCAGGAGGGAGATAAGCCCCGCTCGAGACACTCTTGGATGAAACAGTGTCTGGAAGATCCAGTTGCTTTTCATTCTCCCTTCTTCCCCCCCTGAAAACACACGTTTGGAGGCTGCAGGGGGGAGAGGACACGTCTGGAACAGAGATCAAAGCAGCGGGAGGATCCAAAACGCCGAGGAGATGCGGATGCTCTTCAGATTGTCTGTTCATTGCTTCTTCCACCAGTAAAATGCTGCTCAAAGGGTATTTTCAGTTCTGAGCTGCATTTCCCACCTTCCCCACCCCCTCCACCCCCCAATAACTCTGGAGCAAAAAGCAGAATTTCCAGGAAGAGCAGCCACAGAAAGGAATAAACCCCATTGCTGGTGTGGTGAAAGTTAAAGAGGTTTACTGCTGCCTTTTTTTTTTTTTTAAAGGGGATAAAAGGAAATATTAAAAACCTTGGGCAGGAAGCAGAGATGAGATTTAAAGCAGAGGAACCAGAGCACAGAGGGAGGGAGCCCTGAGAAGGGGATACTCTGAGCAGCAGTCGCAGCCTCGCTGCTCTTGCTCCCAGCCCCGGGAACAGGAGGGGAAATCCCTCCCTGGGAATGAAGCTCTCCCAGTGCAGTTGGGAGCCAAGACAGTTTTCCATGGAAAAAAAAAGTAAAAAAAAAAAATAGTTAGGAAAGGCCTAAGTGACCTTGAAATTTGTGTTTTGATTCGCTTTTCAGGGGTTGTTTGGGAGGAGAGCACTGGAACCAGCTGGCTCGGAGGGCTGTGGGGAGCAGATGGGGAATATAACACTGGGGGAATGTCCTGGGCTTCGTGTTCTCTCCCCCTCCCCAGACAGGGCACGCAGGGTCTCAAGCATTGCAGAAGTTAAAAACCTCTCTGCGAACTCAAGAGGCAGCAGCTGCCACCTGCCTTGAGCTCCCCAATCCAGAAACCAGCAGGAAGTTGGATTTACAGGGATCCACTTCCCCACTCCTGCCAAAGGGCTGAGAGAGGCTCCTCTGACCGCTCTGCTGCTGCAAAGCCAATGGAGAAACCCCCAGAGCTGCTTTGGGATCACCCTCACACCCCTCCCGCTCCCTCTCTCTGTGCTGGCTGCCTGTGAAGCAGCTTGTAAATCCCTGGGAGTCTGAATTGGACCTGATGAGGATAACGAGGAGCAGGGCTCTCACCCAGCTGCTCTTCCCCAAAACCAATTTTGGCCAGTAGGTTTGGGAGGGGATTGTGCCCCTGTACTCAGCACTGGTGTGGCTGCACCTCGAGTGCTGGGTCCAGTTCTGGGCTCCTCACCATAAGAAGGACTTTGAGGTCCTGGAGCGAGTCCAGAGAAGGGCAACCAGGCTGGGGAAGGGGCTGGAGGGCAAATCCTATGAGGAGCATCTGAGGGAGCTGGGGGTGTTCAGCCTGGAGAAGAGGAGTCTGAGGGGAGACCTTCTCCCCACCTACACTGACCTGACAGGGTGCAGAGAGGTGGGCGATGGTCTCTTCAGCCAGGGGACAGGAGATGGGACAAGGGGCAATGGGCTCAAGCTGCCCCAGGGCAGGGTCAGCTCAGATGGGAGGGAAAAGTTCTTCCCTGGCAGAGTTGTGGGGCTGTGGCACAGGCTGCCCAGGGAGGGGGCTGAGTCCCACCCCTGGGTGTGTTTAACAGAGGGGAGATGAGGTGCTCAGGGATGTGGTTTAGCACAGGACAGGAACAGTTGGACTCATTGAGCTTAAAGGTCTTTTCCAACCTGGTGATTCTGTAAACTCCACAGTCACTCATGTGGCTGCACCGACCCCCTGGCCCCCACCTCTGCCCAGTTACCAGCACTCGCCCTCGGCCACCGATCTCTTTGCACGAGCAAGAAAAGCCAAGAGTTCAAAGGAGAGGAGCTGGGCTGTGATAATATTGATGTAATGCTCCCAAAATGTAAACAGCTGTCGGAGGAAGAGACGGATGGGAAAGCAAAATAAAACCCAAGGAAATAATAGTATTTCAAACCCTCCCAAAAAAAGTTGCTGGGGGGGGGGGGGGGGATGGGACACATGGCATTAAAGAAAACCCAGGAGCAAGGCTCCTTCATGTGCAGAAAGCCCAGGGAAGGCAGTTTTCTTGTCTCCATCACATGACATTCATCCTGTAAAAAGAAAATTAAAATAAAAATAATAATAAAAAAAGCTGGGTGCGTATCAAAAGCTGCCTCCTCACTTTGTTTCTTGGACCCTGCTCTGGTTTCAGTGCTGTTTCATCCAGCCCAGGCAGTGCTTTCCAAAAAAGCCCTGCCTGAAGCAGCATGGAGCTGGGGGGCAGCCGTGCAGCCCCCACATGCTGTCCCAGGGTGAAACACAAAGTCCATCAGCTGAAGAAGGGATATTTGCACATTTTTCTCACCTCTCCATCTCCCAGCTGCTGAATGTGATGGATGCAGCAGCAAAGGGGAGCAGGGGGGTGAGGACTGTGCTGGTTCCTTGTGGGGCGGATATCTCCAATAGAGACCAGTGCTGATGCAAACAAACAGCCAGTCCCTGTGCAGGCAGTTGGAAGGGAGGTAGGAAAAGATCTGCTGTGAGCTCTGCCTGGCTCTCAGTGAGCCTTTGAGATGGGGTTTTTTTGGGGGAGAGAGGATGTAGGGGTGGGAGGATGCTCAGAGCCAGGATGCCATGCTTGGCACATCCTTGTGGGATCCATCCCATCCAACCAGGCATCCCACTGTGCTGAAAACCAACCTGATGAGAGCAGCATCAAACCCTCAGGCAACCAGGAATAAATCAGTGGAGAAAGTGAGAAACACCACAGTTTTCTCCTTGAAAACAGAGTGAAACAACAGGGTTTTTTTTGGGGGGGGGGGGGGGGGGGGGAGGAAGGGCAGCCCTCAGCTTCCAACCCCAAAAAAGCCTGTCTCCTGAGAAGAGTCCTGCTCATGGCTCAGATGTCAGAAGGTTGTGACCCACAGACCCCTGTATTGTCTCTGCAAACCCCACAGTTTCCAAGTGTCAAGGTACAAACTGAGGCTTGGAGATCATCCAGGCTCTGCAGCCAGCCAAAGCTGGGAGCTGACCCCTGCACCTGAGCCCCAGACAGGATTTCTACCTCCCTGGAGCATCAGGGTTTTCTGTGCAAACACCAGTGCAAGTGAGGAATAAGCAAGGAGGGAGCAGGCAGGGCCCGTTTCAACCCAGGCAGCAAGTTCATCTGGCTGCAGGTCCAGTCAGGGAGTTACACAAGCCCATTCCCAAAGGGAAGATCTCGTGTCTTCCCAATTAACATCCTTGGATGGGCTTCTTATTAAAAAAATATCTGGATAAGGAGAATACTGCACGGACCGTGCCCTTCAGCAGCTTGTGTGAGGAGAAGCCCAGGCTGCACGGCTGAACTGGGCAAGATTCTGTGCATCCCTTGGAGAGAAACACCAAGGAGCAACATCAGCTTCCACCCATCCATCCAAGCCCCAGCACAAGCCCTTGTTCAAGGCCAGGTTGCCCTGGGCAACCTTGTGTAGCTCCAGGCCTGGAGGTTGGTGGCCCTGCCTGTGGCAGGGGGTTGGAGCTCTGTGATCCTTGGGGTCCCTTCCAACCCAGACCCAGTCTGGGGTTCTATGACCCCAACATCTCCAGACCTGAAAGCAAAGCCTCTGTGAGCTGGCACTACCAATGCTCCAGCTGCCTGAGCTTCCCTCCCCTTACAGTTTGAAGCCACCCCAGCAGTTTACTGTAGGTTTTCCCACGTGTGGTCATTTTTTCCAAGCTTCAGCCTTTCCCTGTGGCCAAGGTCTTCTTGTGCCTGACCTTTCTGAGGGTGTCATGTATTGGATGCTGCTGCTGCTTCTAGAATTTTGGAAGAATTAAGCTAGGATACAAGGAATGTAAACAGAGGCTAGGAATGAAAACAAACCCCCTCATTCACTAGTATAAATGGAGGAAGGGCTGGTGATTTCTGGGGGGTGGGATCTAATCATGAGCTGCCCTGGGGTGATGGTGCTGCAGAGGGTCTGGGATGTACCTGGTGCTCCCAGGTTTCTCCCAAAGTTTCAGGAGAAGGATGGGTGCAGGTTGGGTGCTCAGGTTACACTTTATCCCCTATCTCAAGAGCCCCAAATGCTGCTCAGCACCTGGGGCTGGGGTCAGGATCACACCCATGAGGGGAAGGGAAAACACCTCCCCCCTCACCCATGGCATGAAGGAAGCTTGAAGCTGGACCACCAGCAGCTCCCTGGGGTGGGCAGTGAGGTTTGTCCCAGCTCTGTCACCCCTGGGTGATGGCGGGGGGCAGTTCAAAGCCCTGTGCTGAGGCTGAGCGTGGGCCTGGGGAGCACGTGGTGCTGTCAGGCCCATCCATCCCACATCCCTGCTCAGCCCAGAGCTCTGGAGAATTGGTTGTCCAAAACAAAAGCTGATACAAACAGAAAGGCAGCCTCTCCTGGAGACCAGCAGCCTCAGAAGAAGCCAGAGAACGTCATGTGTCTACAGAGCACAAGACTGGGGCTGGAGAGCATCCCCTGCCCTGCCAGCACAGCACCTGGGGGAGAAGGGACCCAGAGGCTTCCCACTTTGGGGGGCTCCAGGGCTATTTCTGCACCCTAGGGTCTCTCTCCCTTGTCACTCACTCTATCCAAAGGGCAAGAGCAGTGTCCTGGAAGGGATCACCCAGGATCACAGCCTGCTGCAGGGAAGGGGAAGGCAACCAGAGCTGGCAAAGGAAAGGAAGATGCTGAGCCAGGACCCAAGGCACCTGCAGGGACACTGCCCATGGGAGGAGGAAAATCCTGATCTACACCTCCAGACTGATGTTTGACATCCACATCCTTGCCAGAGCATCTCAGGGCTCCTGCCTTCAGCATCCCACACTGGCTGCATCCCTCCTGCACTCCCCATCCCAGCAGCACAGAGACCCCCATGCACCCAACTCCAGAAGCAGCACCAGGGGATAAGACACACTGACCCCAGAGGAGCTGCCCTGTGCAGCCATGCTGCACAGACCCTTCCACTTCTCTTTTTTGGGGGGGAAAAGAAATCAGAGGAAAGCAGTTTAACCTCCGGAAAGTGGAGACTTGGCACCTCCACTGTGTTTGGAAGAACTTTGGCCCTTAGCTCCCAGCACTCAATTAGCATAAGCTGTATTTATGAGCCCTCTCCAAAACGCTGCTGTCCTCTCCTCCTGTGCCACCAGGCTCACACTGGGGCCAAGTGCTTTCCAAGCTGGAGCAGGGCTGGGGGGGTGTGGGTGCCAGGCTGAGGGGGAGGCAAAGCCCCCAGGAATGATATTCCTGGGGAAAAAAATAGGTATAAAATCAAATTGCTTGGATGTCCCTTGTGTGGGTGCTTCTTTCTGCTGTGGCAGTTGGCACCCAGCTCCCAACACACGATTGGCACTTGGAAAGCCGCTTCCTGAAGCGCCCTAAAACCCTTCCTGAAGGGTCACCAGAGCCCTGGGACCTGATGGTGAGGGGGAGTCACAGCCTCTGACCACAGGGCAAGGAAGCAGCAGCCAGGATGGGGTCCCCCAATATGTAAGGTCACTCCTCTCCCAGCTGGAGCCCATGTCCAAGGCTCCCCAGGTGTCTGGCGCTGCCGCAGTGACCTCATGATCCAAGCAGCTTTCCCAGCTCTCTATTTACAGGCCACTAACCGTAAGAGAAGTGGTTGCTACCAAGGAATTCCTTTGTTTACTTCACTAGCATTATTTTTATCTATTTATTTAGTCTTCCCCTGTTTATTTCTTACTTTGGATGAACTAACATCCCCCCTCCCTGGATAACGAATTATTAGGATGAATTCCCTGGGGCAGAGCTTGTGCTGAGCAGCTGCAGCACCAATTCCCTGCCTGACCTGTGGCACAGGTTGTCTAGACAAGTTCCCAGGTATCACAGCTCAGACCCTGCTCACACAATGGAATCTTCTTCCCTCACCCCACATAAGGAAGGCTGAAGCACCCAGAGTTGGGAAGATCCCTGGGCATCCCCAGTGCATCACCCCAGAGAGGTGGTTGAGATGGTAACCCCACCCCAAACCAAAGAAATTAGTTATTCTGAAAATTATTTAATCTCTTGCCCCACAAACCAGATAAATTAATTATTCTGAAGATTATTTGATCTTCTGCCCCACAGCTTCAGGTTTCTGCTACCTCCATCTGCCCCCACCCAGCAATTCCTCCCTGTCTGGATGCAGCTGCTGTGTGATAGGAAATCTGGCTTGGGTTTGGTGGTCCATCATCCCCCCCTCAGTTTAACTCCACAGAAGCAACACACACAGCTGAGCCCTAAATACAAATGGTAAAGCCATTTAAACCTTGGTTTGTTAGAGAAGATGCCAAACTGGCTGTGCACAGTTGGCAGCCCACAGAAATCCCATCAGAGGAGAGGAGAGCTTGATTAATACACTGCTGAACCTCCAGGAGGGGAAAATATGCAACAGAATGGTGAAAGTAACTCTGGGCACAGCATCATTTGAAAGGAGGGAGGGAAATGAAAAGCTTTTTTTCCTTTAACCTCACTTTCCTCTGTGTTGAGTGGGAAGGGGAGAGGAGAAGCATCCTCCATCTCCCATGCATTGTCCCCTCACACCTCCTCCTCCCCCCCTCCCTCCCCCCCCATTCCCCTGGGAACTGAGCAAGGGATATTACATCCACCCCCACAGGTACCCTACCATGGGGGGCATTGTGATAATGCAAAGAGAGTGGGAGGAAGAAAATAGCTGGTGGGATCTGTGTGGGGATGGTGCCTGGCAGCATCGCTCACAGAGCTCGGTGGCTTTGCTGAACGTGCCTCAGGGTGGGTTAAGGGATGTGAATTTTTACCCTGAGACCAAAATAGGGGGGTTTCTCCCTAAAGGAAAGCAGCATAGTATCCACTCCTAGCACAAGCTTCAAGGGGGTTCAGGAAAGGGAAATACAAGGTTGACCTGGAATCTGTTTGAGAATCATAGGATGGTCTGGGTTGGAAGGGACCCCAAGGATCACAGAGCTCCAACCCCCCTGCCACAGGCAGGGACACAAGATGGTCACAAGATGGTTTGAGGCACAAGATGGTCACAGAACACGTCCCACCAGCTCCTCCCAGTGCTCACCCATCAATCTAGTGGTGTAGAAAGGGTGAACCCAGCCCTCAGATCTCTAACTGGGACTCTTGTTCCTCTGGCTGCAGGTTAGGAGCCAGGTACTTCTGGTCATTTCTCCTGAACAGTCCACCTCAGGAAAACAAAGCACCTAATCCACTCCAAGACACAACCAGGTGACCATAGCAAGCCTTCATGCTTCCACACAACTCTCCCTCCAAGCAGCTCAAACCCCTTTCCAAAGCAAAGCCACCATCGGGCAGCAGAGTCTGGTCTCCCCATTCACCTGACCCCAAAGGCACTCGGTGCTGGCGTGTTCCACTCAGCCAGGAATAGGAAGAAGGAGCCAGTTTTAGGCAGGAGACTCATTTAACCCATCCCAGGCACCTGGGGAACGCTCTGCTTGCTGCCCACGCTCAGGTAAGGCTGAGCACTGCTACAAGGGATGGGTGCTGTGGTCCCTTGCCAACACCAGAGCCCAGCAGCCAGCTGCATCCCTGTGCCAAGGATTCTGCCTTTGCCATGGCGTTTGCAGACTGGCAGCAGATTCCTCCTGCCCTGTGAGCCACCACCTGCATCAGCTTCAGCACCCTCTGGCAGAGGGATCACTCCCAGTGCTGCAAAGTGGCAAGCAGAGATGGTTTTGCCCCTTGCAAGAGCATCCCCTTGCACTTCACATCCCCAGAGCGTGCTCTCCTAAAAGGTGCTGGACTCTTCCCTCCCCACCACCACTTCTCCAGGACAAATCCCTCACACATGGTCCTTTAGGGCTTTGAAAGTCCCCCCTCTTCACTTTCCACCAGGGATCTGCTTGTAAGCAGCTTTGTGCCCTTCTGGCTTGTCAGGAGGTCAAAGGCTTTGCTACAACCCTGAGTTTCCAGCACAGAGGTGTGAGCTCAGCTGCATCTGGCAGCCCTTGGGCCATCACCCCTGAAGCCCATGGACTCCACTGGGAATGGCATTGAGCCTCTGCTTTCCCAAGCTCTCTTGCACAACACAAGCTCTGCCAGTGATGTTAAACAGTGATTGAAGGGGGAGGAAAAACCAACAAGAAGCTCCCACAAGAAGCCTGCCTGGCCACAGCTTCTGCAAGAGCAGCCAGGATGCACCTTGGCCTCAGGCATGACATCCCAGCCACGCTGTGCAGAGCTGCTCAGCAGGGCAGGGAAAAAGCATCATCCTCAAAGCATCATCTCCCTTCAATCTGCCCCAGTTTGGATTTGATACTGGAGTCCGTGCAAAGTCTCCCACTTCTGCCAAGTAGGAATTTGGAAGCTGGATCTGTAAATAAAGGCCAGCCCAGCAAAGGTGCTTTCTTTGCTAATGAAATCAGAGGGGTTTGCTCCAGGGAGGAATGCCAGCACATTCTCAGGTTTATTTTTACTTTTTTTCCTGGAAAAACAACAAAAAAAAACACCCCTGGAGTTTTTCTAAGGAAAGCCAGTTCTTTATAGAGAATGCTGACACTACTTTTCACCCTCCCCTGGCTGCCTGTGCCAGAGGCTCTGCCATGCAGCCTTGTCTGCAGGGCAGGAAATGCCATCTGAAGATATCCAACTAAAAACATGGGAAAAATGGGGAAAACAGGAAAATGTGGAAGTGTTTAATGCTGCAGCCACCCGATGGGCTTTCAGCAAAGTGCAGTCTTGGTGCCTAATCAAATTCCTTGTGGATTCTGGAGACCCAATGAGCAAGGTGGCTTCTGTTCTATGAAAGTGAAGGGCTTGGAGCATCTCCCCTGTGAGGAAAGGCTGAGTGAGCTGGGGCTGTTCAGCCTGGAGAGAAGAGACTGAGAGGGGATCTGATCAATGGTTATCAATATCTGAAGGGTGGGACACAGGGGGACATGGGCAGCCTCTTCCCAGTGTCTGTGGGGACAGGACAAGGGGCAATGGGCTCAAGTTGGAGCACAGGGAGTTCCACACCAACATGGGGAAGAACTTCTTCCCAGTGAGGGTGAGGGAGCCCTGGGACAGGCTGCCCAGGGGATGTGGAGTCTCCTTCTCTGGAGAGATTCCAGCCCTGTCTGGACACTGACCTGTGGTACCTGTCCTAGGGACCCTGTTTTGGCAGGGGGTTGGACCCAATGGGCTCTGGAGGTCCCTTCCAGCCCTGATTCTGTGACTCTGTTCCTCCTCTAGCCCATAAAACCAACCCAGACACATCCCAGGGCCAAGACCCCTCTGAAGCCACACTGCCATCAGCACTGCTGGCTTCCGCTGGGCATTCACTGAGGATGTAACTCCACCAGTGCCTAAAGCCAGATCTCAGCACTGCCAAGCTTTTTCCTCATCCTCTGCTTGGATTCTGACTCCCTCCATGGCATTTGCCCTGAAACAGGATGGAGGAATAGTCACCCCTTTGCTGCAGCCACTGCAGGGAAGAAACCCCCAGCTGCAGGGTCTGTACCAACACTCCCCCTACATTTTTCCCCCCCTAACTCAGCTCCAGTTTCCTCTGGCTTCTCCTACCTCTTCCCACATATTATTTTAGCACAACTATTATTTTTCAAGTCAGTTATTATCATTCTCTGTGCCACAACACGATCAAAAGCCCTGCCTTCAGTTGCCAGCATCACTCACAAATCCCCCACTTCCCAGGGGTCCCATCCCTGCTCTCCACTGCCCTGGTTTGGGGATCACACTCCTGGGACCATCCCCAGCTCCTTCTCCCATGGTCAGGGAGGAACAGGACCGGAGGGTTGATGTTGGTTAAGCGACTGTATTTCCTCAAGCCTGGATGAGTCAGTGTCACAGCAATGCTGGCTCAGGGGGAAGGATGCAGCATCAGCAAGAAACCTGCCCTGGCTTGTAACAGGAAAAAGATGTATTGCTGCCCACAGCAGCCCAGGGCCTGGGACAGATTAGGAACAGGGAAAACTCCTTGCCAGCACGCACCAGGGACGTGCCAGCAGCTGCAGCAGACTGGCACCCACTCAGGAGGCCGGAGATGACCTCTTCCCCTGGGGGCTGCCCAGAGTCCTGGCATTTTGCCTGTTAAAACCCAGGATGGATGTCACCCTGGGTCTGCATTGCTCAGCCTCTCCCTGGAAGCCAGGGTCTCCCAAAGTGGTTGGGTCCAGATGGTGCTGGTCCTTTGTAAAGCCTGTCCCAAAGCTGGGGACACCCCACGACCCAACCCCAGGGATGCTCAGAGCCACCCAGGTACCCGTAACACTGTTCTACACAGATAAAATCCTGTCCTGGAGAGATTCCTGCACCAGAATGAACCAAAAGCAAAGAAAACAGGCTGGATACCTCATATTTTCCAGCTTATGACAAATGAGAACTGATTCCATGCCTGGAAGATTTATCCCAAGCCCAGTGCTGTACCAAATACACACATTCCTAAACCAAATATATCTGGCAGGAAGCAGGTTTAAGTTTTTTTTGGGTATTTTTAGTGGACAAATAGGGTTTTTTCTGTGCCACCTGCATGCCACATTGGTGATGGAGTCAAGTGTTAAGTGCAAAGGAACTTCTCCCCATGTCAGGATGGAACAAGCCCCAGTGTGAAGCACAGCCCAGTGCCACACACAGCTCATCCCACAAGGCTGGACATGGGAAGCAAAGCTGGTTTCAGGTCAAAAGCAGGGATGTTATATCATTTAACACCAAATTCAGCAAATCACAGCCCTCAAAACCCAAGGGGTCAGCACCCACACCCCCTTCCATCAATGCCCCTGGTACAAAGCAGCACCAGCTGCTTATGGCACTCCCCAACTTTCTCTCCCATTTCAGCTGTTTCTTGGGAAAAACACTCTGGTTTTTAAGCTCTCAACATCTTTTGGTGGTTACAGATTTAACTCATCTTATAAACCTGAAGTTTTAATGATTTCCACATTGTTTGCTTTTAAAACCAGCCTTTCCCAGGGGGATGGTCTGATGCCCACCAGAAGGCTGGAGGGGGGTCCATGGGAGAGACCCTCAGTGAACATGATTGTTCATGAGTATTCCCTTTGCTTCCTTTTTAATTAAACACCTAATAAGGACAGACAGCTTCCATCCCCTGCAAGCACTACCCAAATCAAAGCAGATTTTTCTCCTGCTCCTCCACAGCAGCTGCTGATCTCCCTCCCACCCCTGAGCCAGCAGCAGCAGTCCCACTCCTGACTGGATGAGGATATATTTAGCACTTAAATAAAATAATAAAAATACAGTATTTTGCAAACTGTAACTAGAAGAATATGTCATTTTGCAGACGTTTTCCTCCAGGCCAGACTGCTGGGAAAACATGTGTTGGACTAGCTGCAGTAAGTCGTGCAGGTGGTCAGGGTGAGGGGATCCAGCTCCATGGCAAATGTACTTGTTTATTGTTTGGAAAAGAGGGAGAGAAAGAAAAAGAGCCTCAGATGATGTAATGAAGCCTCAGGATGCTGAGGTCCCTCTGGAGGGACTTGCCAAAGCTTTAAAGGTGATTTTTTTTTCCTTTCCCCATAAAATCCATCAGTTATGGGAATACTGGCTGGAGAACTCAGGGTGCTGGCTAAGCCTGGCTTTATTAATTCCTGCTTCTGTGGGACACACACAGCCCTGAGGGAGCAGGTCCTGCACCAAAGCTGAACAGCTTTCACCCCAACACACCCCCATCCTCACGATGGAGGGAGCCAAGGCAGCACCCAGCCCTTGGTGTGACACCTGGGGAGGGTCACAGCCAGGGACCCCCTTAGGCTGGGACCACTCAGGTCCTTGCTGGAGACTGGGCATCCACCAGCTCCAAGCTCAGCAAGACCCCAGGGATGGAGGGTGCCCAGGCAGGGGCTGCAGTGACACTTCACCTGCTCTGCAGTGACACAGAACACCCCAACAGCATCCAAGCCACACTCCCACAGACCAACCCACATGCACCAGAGGCTGCTGGTACCTGAACACCCCACATCCAGCCCCAGCCTGGATCCCTCCTGCCCAGAAACCCTGCTAGAACCATCACCACAGGACCCCAGGGCTGTGAAATTACTTCTACTCCTTTTAACATGATAGGAGTATGGAAAAAAAAAGTCTGAGTTTATGTGGCCAAGTCTGTACTGCTCTGAAGTATGATGGGATGTTAATACATTTATGGGAGCAGAGCTGGGCCTTTCATTTGCTGTCACAGCCCCTTGTGCTACCTGCTCACCCCCCAAAGCCATGCAGGGCAGCTCTAAATCACTGGCCTGCTGCTCTGCTCCCCCAGCTCTGCTAGAAAAATCAGAGCTGAGTGGGATGATGGGTTTCTCCTCTGCAGCACTTGGCAGCCTGGCCCAGGCCCCCCATTCGGGGGGGGGATTTATGGATGAGGAATCTTTTATGGTACCTTTTCTCTTCGCACGCAGCCCCTTTTCATCACCTTTCAGAGCTTTAAGCAGGCCCTGACCAAACACAAATGCCTTTGATCCAGCCCTGTGGTTACCCAAGCTGTTCTACAGCCAGATCTCCCCACCCTCTGCCAGGCTGAAATGGGGGAAAATAAACCAAAGCTGGAATATCCCCCCCAAAAGATTTTGGTTTTGCAAATATTTCTGGCATTTTAGGGGCTCTTCTGGACTTCCCAGAAGCAAAAATAAACCTGCCTTAGCCTGGCAGCAAGGTTCTCTCATGCTTGAGGGGCTTTTACCCCCCGATGAAGGTCAACTAGCTCAGGGCCAGGGGAACAATGTGTGGAGGTCCAGGCTCTGGAGGACCAGACTTCTGCTGACCCCCTTGCAAAGGAGGTCATAGGATTGCCATCAAAAGCCCATTTTTCATCCCAAGCTCACTACACAGGCTGTGCCCCCACCTCCTTACTTGGGATTGCACCCCTGGGGCTGCTCAGGATTCAGGAGCCACATCCCCACGGCAGGAGCCGCTCACCAGGACACGCAGCCTCCTCAGCAGCTTCAAGGACAAGCACCCAGCCACCAGCACAACCTGCCCTGGGGCCCTTGGGGACACGCCAGATTCCCAAACTCCCATATTTCATCATTTCAACCCCCCTCTGCTCTTCCTCCTTCACATGTGCACATCCACCCAGGGATACAGACAGCATCACTAGCAGAACTGGCAGGTTCACTCACAGAGAAGCACATAACATGGCAAAAACATGTGCTGGCTCTCCTGCCTTGCAGGCAGCTCTGCTCTGCCCAGCCCTCCACAGGGGCACAGCTCCAGATCACTCTTCCACACAGGAAAGGAAACAGGGAGAAGTCACTGGGCTGCAGCTACCCCTCTCCTCCCACCCCAAAGCCCTTTGGGGATGATCCCAGCTAGAGGAAGGGTGATGTCAGCCCTGAGAAGCTGTCCTGCTCCTTGTCCCCAGCTGTGGAGCAAGGACACAGCATGGGACATCACCCCACCCACGGTCCAGCCCCTATGTGGGGTCGCCATGCTCAGCCCTGTGGTCGCATCAGGGGGTGGGGAGAACACCCCACAGCAAGGGGGGCACTGGGGTTTTGGCCCTGAGGGGAGTGTTTGAGCCAGGGAAGCAGAATTATATTCTAATCCAAGCAAAGGGAGAGCAGGACTTAAGGCATTTCTGTCCACAGAGAGCGATTCCCTACTAGGGATGAAGTGGCCACTTGCAGCAAGCAGCTGAGGTGCTGGTAGAGAAGGAGTCTGGCTCCACCAGAGCAAGGGTAGGAGCTCCCCTTCTCCCTGCCTGAAAGCCCACAGAGCCCAGGGAAACACTCCAGGCTCATGGAACAAGCCACAGCCACGTAACTTCATGCAAGGTGCATCCTACTCCGGAGCTGAGCTCTGAGAACAGGAGCAAAGAGCTCACTCCAGCCTCCTCAGCCACCACCTAAAGCAGCAAGAGTTGAGAATCCACCTCCACAGAGCCCATGGGCAGACCCATGCAGATCACCAGCACCAGGCTGGACCCCCAGGACCCCAAAAGCAAAGCACTCAGAGCCAGCCAGCACCCATGGGTGCTGCAGGACCCTGCTAGGCTCCAGCAGGCTTTGCTAGAGGCACAGCTGAGCTTTGCTAAACCACCACAGACCAACAAGGACTAACCACAGGGTCACAGCACCTCAAGCAGCCACAGTACCCCCCCCAGGACCATCCCCAGGCAGATGCTGCCCACTCAGGGCTGCCCACCCACTGCCACAGCCCCTTGGGTCACCTGTTCCAGGAGATGCAGGTGCCACCGATGGGATGAGTCTCACAGGAGCTCACTGGTGAGGTTCACTGTGCCAAGGGATGCTGCACCACAGTGCCCTTCATGCAGGGGCACAGATCCAGCCTGGGAAGGCATCCCTGAGCAGAAAGGCTTAGGAGCCTCTTCAGGAAAAACCCTGCACCAAGGGAGGTGGGGGACACCACAAATCCTTACAGCCTCAACAAAACACCTCCCTCAGCCCAGGTTCAACCCTTTTAAGCAAAAGCTGCTAATTAGCACTTGCAGCCTAATGAGCTCGTTTATCTTTGAACTCACAGCTGATGGCACACTCTGGCTGCAGCCCCAAAATGGAGCCCCAAGGTGCTGGGGTGCTCCCTCTGCTGCCCTGGGGACAGGGATATAGGGGATGGGGGAGGTGAAGCAGCCCAGGGTGCCAGAGGAGAGCACCCTGCCCAGTACATCCCCTGGGACAGGGCAGGAATTGGGGCTGGGGGGGAGCTGCTGGAGAGGAGCAGGGGTCCTGGTAGATGACAGGGTGGCCATGAGCCAGCAGTGTGCCAAAGAAGACCGATGGGATCCTGGGGGGCATCAGGAGGAGTGTGGACAGCAGGTCACAGGAGGGGATCCTCCCCCTCTGCTCTGCCCTGATCAGGCCCCACCTGGAGTGTTGTGTCCAGTTCTGGGCTCCCTGGGATAAAACAGACAGGGATCTCCTGGAGAGAGTCCAGAGGAGGCTACGGAGATGATGAAGGGCCTGGAAAATCTCCTCTATGAGGAAAGGCTGAGTGAGCTGGGGCTGTTCAGCCTGGAGAGAAGAGACTGAGAGGGGATCTGATCAATGGTTATCAATATCTGAAGGGTGGGACACAGGGGGACATGGGCAGCCTCTTCTCAGTGTCTGTGGGGACAGGACAAGGGGCAATGGCTGCAAGTTGGAGCACAGGGAGTTCCACACCAATCTGGGGAAGAACTTCTTCCCAGTGAGGGTGAGGGAGCCCTGGGACAGGCTGCCCAGGGGGTGTGGAGTCTCCCAGCGCTGGTCCTGCACGGGGGTGTGGCGGTGCGTTTGACACCGCAGCCGGCTCAGGACCCCGCGGCAGGACGGGTCCCCAGCACAGGCTCCAGCTGGTGGAGCCGGTGGGGTTCGGGGATGCTCAGGACTGGCCGGGCTGGGGGGCAAGGCGGGGAGACCCCCGGGGGTTGCAGCGAGACGTGCCCAATAAGGCTGAGGCAGCACCCCGGGTGTGGGTCGGGGATCTGGGCGATCCCGGGACGCGGGGGGAGCCGGGGCAGGATTCGGCCGCCGTGCAGGGAACAGGCCGGCGCTAGAGGGCAAGCGCGGCCGCGGATGCTGCGCGGGCTGCGGGAGCTGCGGGGGCTGCGGGGGCTGCGGGGGCTGCCGGTGCCAAGGACTCTCCCCCTTCCTTTCCCCCCCACCGAAATGCTGTGGAGAGCTCTGGGCTCAGCTCCCCTAAAACTGTGGGGCGCGTCCTGGGCTCAGCCCCCTCCAAATGCTGCGGTGCAGCCTGGATCCACCCCCCCAAAATGCTGCGGTGTGTCCTAGGCTCATAGCCCCGAAAATGCAACAGCGTGCCTTGGGGTTCAGCCCCTGCCACCCCCCCAAATTTCTGAAGTACACACTGGGTTCAGCCCTCAGCCCCCGATCCCTCCCCCCCCCCCCCCCCCCCGCACCCCCCTCCAAAATGCTGTGCTGTGCCCCATACTTGAAAGACATTGCAGTGCACTTTGGGCTCAGACCCCAAAACACTGTGCTGCCCCTGGCTCAGGCTCCCCCCCCCCCTCATTCCCCCAAAGGCCGTGGTACCCCAGCTTCAGCGCCCTAAAACTGCTGCAGTGCACCCTGTGCTCAGTCCCAAAGGACGCTGCTTCAGGCTCAGCACCCTAAAAATGCTGCCCTGCCCCATGCTGGGACCCCAGAAGGGTGGCAGCATGCCCAGGCTCAGCACCCAAAATGAAAGGGGCCGTAGGAAGGCAACACGCAGAAGGTGCTGGGTGAGGTGCTCATCCTGGGGCTCCTTTCCCAGCACTTCCCTTCTCCTGCTTATCTGGGCAAACTGGGTGGGAACTGCAGATGGGAGCAGGGGTGCAGAGGTTGGGGGAACCAGAGGGGAGCGAGGGGCTTTGGGGGGCTCCCATCAGCTGCTGCTTCATCAGCCCCTTCCCAGCTGGGAAGTGGATCCCGTTTCAGGTGAGGTGCTCCCAGTGGGGATCCTTGGCAGGTCAGCGATTGAGGAGAGCTGGTCTCTCTGCCCATCCCCATGGTGTGTGACACCCCCCAGCCGCCCCTCAGCCCGGGGAGACTCTGGGGGGGGGTGGGGGTGGGGGTGGGGGGTGCTCATGCTGCGAGGGGAAAAAGAGCACGTGTGCCAGGGGGCTCAGGTTTCCCTTTAAAATGCATGTTGGAGGCAACTGCCAAACACATTCACTGAACAACAGACGTGAGCTATGGAAAACCCTTCTTAACTTGCCCGGGCTGGCTTCCCACCGCCCAGGACTGCTGCCAGGACACTCTGCCTCAGACAGAGTTTCGTTTCCATGCCCTCCACGCTGTGAGGAGAGCTCCCAAGTCCGGCCACTTTCTGATCTGCCACTGTATCCTCTGGGTTTCTAACTTCATCATATGTTTCCTCGCCCCCCCCTCCACCCCAGCAGCAGCTGGGGATTAGCAGAGCCTTAAATCTGGGCCCCATTTACACAGGAATCTGCATCAGGCACTTGCCCGTCTGAGCAGCGGAGGCTCAGCCAGGAAGACCCAGAGACTGATGGGGGTCAGAAGACCAGCTCCCCATATGCTCCCAGGGGGTCTACTCTGGCCCCTGCTGGGACATGTTGGGCTGCATCCCTCCTTCATTCCTGCTGTTCTTCCCCACATCCCTCCCAGCACCTCTCTCTACAATATTAAGATGATGGAAACCCCCCATCCTGTGGGGTCCATGGTACCCAAGCACAGCTGGGTTGGGAATGTTCACTGCAGGAGTTAGCTGAGAGGCTGAGGCTGGACCTCAGTGCACGGTTTTGACCTGATATTGTCCCTCTGGTCTCTTGTGCTTTAGCCACTGGTGCTAGAAGTGGCGAGGAAGGAGTGTGGGAAGGTTACCATGACTTCTCTTGCAAGAGAAGTGCAGGGGGTTACCTTAATGCACCATGGTGGGACCCCATCCTGGTTTTGGCTGGGATAGAGTTAATTTTCTTCCTAGCAGCTTGGCCTTGGAGCTGGGGGATGAGCATGTCGGCTTCAGGGGGACAGGGACAGGCAAGAAGGACTTGGGATTTCCCACCATCACTCATTTCAGTCTCTCCTGCCTGGATTTAGGGTTGGAGCTGTCCCTGGGACCGTGCAGGTTCATTTTCCTGCAGCAAGGATCAAGCCGCAGGAGACCCCAGTTTCTCTTCCACATCAACTCATATGCTCATCCCTCTGGTTTTCTACCAAGAAACTCTCCATGGGCAGAAAGTAAGGAAGCTGGGAGGTATTTCTGGAAAGAAGGGCCTGGTCCTCATTTGCAGGAAGCACTGGGCACACTCGCTATCATGAGTTTAGCCAGGGAGCAGAGCCGGCAGCAAACCCAGGTTGCTTGTTGGTGCAAGGTCCCCCCAAGGGACAGGCTGCTTGTGCCAGCTGGCACCGGGTGCAGCCGAGCTCAGAGGGCTTCATGGGCTTCAGATACCACCTCAGCACCTCAACACCCTATTAAAAATGCCCTCTCAACCACAGCTTGCTTGGGGCAAGGTGAAAAAAGCTCCTCAGCTCTGGGGAGTTCCCACCTTGGCCATTTTGTGATGGACTCGAGCTGCTCCAGACCCACCTCCCGCTGGTGGCACTTCAAACACATCCCTCCTGCCATCAGCAGCACTGAATCTCTCTCTCCCATGGCCAGGGGGACTTTCTTGCAGTCTGTGACCATCCTGTCCTTGCTGTGCTGCCCAGCTCAGCCCTTGCTGCAGCAAATCCAGCTGCGGGAAGCAGCATCACTGCCTGGGCACTTGATGCTCGAGCACCACAGCAGCCACTGACCTTCACAAATGGATGGAAACCACAGGCAGGGTCAAGCTCTGAGCACCCAAGGTGGAGATACAGAGATATATGTACACACCCCCCCATGTTATTGTATTTATCTTCACCTCCCCAAAACACACCAACCCAAACTGAAGCAGCTCTTCACCCTGGCTCTCTTGCTCCTCTCCAGCCTCTGATGTGATGCTGTTTTTCTCTCTGTCATCTTCTGCAAGGCGTTTCTGATCTGTCACATGCTATCAAATTAGCAGCTATGGCAAGAGCTGGCTAGAGACAGGCGCTGTGTAAACAACAAGCCACAAGAAGGGGCTGGGTTTCCCTCACTGGTGTTGAGAGGCTCCCTCTCCTCTCCTCTCACTTGTTTTTTGTTGGGAATAGTTTTTCCCACTCACGAGAGGAGGGCTCTCCTCCCAGGCAGCCAGTCGAGGCTGCTGGCTCCATCCTTTGGGATGTGAGTGAGGAAGGCTGTCCCTCCTCCTCGCTGGAATAACGGTGGCTTCTCACTGAGGCAAGAAGATGGTGGGGGCCAGGAGAGCAGTTCGGGGCCCTCTGCTCCCAGACCTTGGCTGAACGGAGCTGGGCTTCTCCCCCAAACCCACACTTCAACCACAGCATCCCCCTTGCCAGGGGTCATTGCTACCGGTCCCAGCAGCTGCCTGGGCATTGGGGACCAAGGGCACCACTCCAAGGTGGGAAACTCAACTCCCTCCATGTCCTGTGCCCTTGGAAGTGATTTTTCCAGCGGGAGGAGCTGCCCTGTCCCTTTGATTCCCTTCACATGCTGGAGCTGGATGCATTTTCATTTGTGCACCACATTCAATTCATACTTGGAATGAGTAGAAATAGCTCCAAGTTCCCCTCCTAGTTCCCTGAGCAAAGCGGGACCTGATCCAGGACTAATCCGAACCAGATGACAGGAGGGAAGAGCAAGGAGAGTCAGTCAGAGGGAGATGTTTGTTCCTGCTAACAGGGGTTTTAAATGGAAACATCTCACTTTCAAGCAGAAGGGCTTGGGTTTGCAATGCAGCCCAAGTGCCAGGTTCTACCAAGTATTGTTATTCCAGATGAACTTTCATCAAAGCAGATGAAAGCCCAGCCCTGGGTTTCTCTATAAATCATCTGGTATGAAATCCAGACATTAACCTCCACAGGATTCACCACTGCAGTGACTCTGGGGATAACCCAGGACACTGTGCCATGCACAGGCTGTGTGTAGCATCAGTGGGGTATTTCTCTCAGTGCCAGTTTAGCCAGAGCTCGTCTTTGGCCACCCCACTACACCACTCCAGTGCTGGGAACCCCTCTGAGAACCTCTCAACACATTGTTGGGGGGCAGGGAACAAGCTCAGTGTATCTTTCCTTGGGAATCACGTGTTTTCTAAGGGAGTACCACACCTCCTTCACTTTGGTGGGATTGGCATTGCTGAGAAAGAGCATGGACCTGGAAGACATGAAGACTTGTTTCACCTGCCTCTGGGGTGACTCACGGCAGCATTGGGACCACCTCTGATGAGGGCAGCACTGGGACCACCTCATCACACAGCATCATTGGGACCACCATGTCTGACAGTGTCATTGGGACCACCACATCACATGGCATCACTGGAACCACCACACCAAATGGCATCACTGGGACCACCACATCCAACAGCATCATTGGGATCACTGTATCACATGGCATCACTGGGACCACCACGTCCAACAGCATCATAGGTCACGGTCAGTCTCTCCAGCGCTCCGGTGCTAACGGAGCACAGCCAGCCCCAAACGGTCCCACCTCCCAGCCAGCCCCAAACAGTCCCATCTCCCAGCCAGCCCCAAACGACCCCATCTCCCAGCCAGCCCCACACGGCCCCATCTCCCAGCCAGCCCCACATGGTCCCACCTCCCAGCCAGCCCCAAACGGTCCCATCTCCCAGCCAGCCCCACACGGCCCCATCTCCCAGCCAGCCGGGCAGACACCTCTTGCAGGAGATCTGGGGCCTGACCTGCATCCCCAGAGCAAAGCCATCACAGGCTTGCAGCAAATGACCTGTCCAGCTCCATTCGTGAATCATCTCACAAGCAGAGCTCTCTGGTGACACAGTAATTAAGCATTGCAGCGTGGCTTCGTTATTATTCTCACATGTCTGCAAGCAGAGCCTGGTGCAAGAGAGACGTGTCCTTCCAAGGGCTTCATCAAACACAGGGCTAAACTCATCCATGGTGGAACCAGGTCAGCCTCAGAGCCCGCCCAGAGTCGAGCCTGGCTCAGGCAAGCCAAGGAGTGAGTAATGGCTTGAGGAAGTCTCTCGGGGTTACAGTTCGGGATGGGTTCAGCAATATTTCTCTCAGGAGCTTTCCTTGAGGAAGGTGACGTATTGTGCTGAAGGCAGGACTGTGACTGCAGCGTTACATGTCCCAGATCTCCTGGACACAGGTGCTACGTGCCATACTCTCCCCACAGCCCCTGCCTGAGCCTGGCCCGTGCTGCACAGCCAGGCAGCAGGTCCCAGTTTCCCTGATGACTTGCTTTAATTGCTCACCCCCACCAAGGCAGCATGTCCTTCCACCCGCTCAGCTGTGGTGGGATGAGCTGTGTGGCAGCTGTGCTCCGTGCCTGGGCTCCAGATGCTGTGAGGCTGGAGGTGTGGGGGGGGACAGGCTGCACACACACACCCCCACACACACACCTACTTGGTTTTCAGAGGGCATTTGTTAATTAGCCCAGCTCAGGCCCCTGATGATCCCTGTGCCTGGGTTCCCTCTGCTGCAGCGATGGCTTTGGAATTCTGCAAGCCTCCAGGGATGCGCCACATGCTCCCCCACAGTGTCCTTGGGGTCCCCTGGCATCCTTCGTCCTGTCCCCACGCCATCCCTTGCAGCTGGAGCGAACTCACCGGCTCGCGAGCCTCCCATCCCCAGGATATGTGATGTATGACACATGCACGGATCTTCCCTCGGCAGAGCCGGGAGAGGGAGCCCAAGCCACCCCCAGCGCCGCTGCTCACCCCACCCCGGGTACCCCCGGGGAGGCAGCGTGGCACAGCACGGCTCTCAGCATCACCCACCGACACGCTGCGGGGAGGAGAGGGGGAAATCCTGCTTCCCCCCAAGAAAGGGCTCCTCAAACCAGGAAACCCTTTGCACTAGATGTATCTGCGTGGGGTTGGGGCTGATCCAGCCCTGCACCAGTATTCCCAGTGGCCATCCCGCAGGCATCCTCCTGGGCCACGGGAGGCACGTTCCCACCAGCCATGGGTGCGGCACGGGGAGACAGCGACCCTCCCCACGAAGCCCTAGCCCCCCTCCACCATCCCTGACCCCCCCCCCCCCCATCCCACATCCCTGACCCTCCCCACGCAGCCCTGACCCCACCACCACCCCACTCCCCTTTCCACCCCTCCCCCCCCCCCACCACCACGCAGCCCTGAGGCTGATTCCCAGCAGGATACCCATCCCATCGCAGGAGGCGGCCAGGGCTGATCCTGTGCCTGGCAGCAGGAGACTTTAACTCTTCACAGGGCGCTGAGCATCTCTCTTCCCGGGGGCCACAGGAGGGGAGTGGGTGCTGTCAGTGCTGCACAGCCCTGGCAAACTCCCCTCCTCAACCTTCCCCAACCCCCCAGGAGGACAAGCCAGTCTGGGGTTCAAATGGGGTCCCAACAAACCTTCGAAGCCAAACCACAGTGACAAAGCCCCCACCATCCATCACTGGCTTAATTTGGATCCAAAATATAACAAAATCCTTTCCAGCCTGCCAAAAGATGGGTGATTTGGGGTTGGAATTGCTCTATAGGTGAAAGAAGGAGCTGGTGCTATTTTCCTGGCTGTGGGGCAAAGCTAAGAGCCCCTTCACCCCCCTCCAGCCCTCAGCTGTGCCCCACGCACCCAGCAATCCCATTTTCTGCCAGGACCTGTGTGGAGGTGGAGCAAGGGGTACCCTCAGCCTGCAGCATCGCTGGAGGGCAGCCACAACACAGGGTCTCAGGGCAAGGAATTGCCCCATGCTCAGCAGGGATAATGCTGCTGCAGCTTCCCAAAATCCCATCTTTCCCCCCCAGCAATGGCTGAGCCACATCAGCATCCCATCCGCACCCCAGCAAGGGCTCAACTGGTGGGGCTTCCCCAGCTTTATGTGCTGCCCCAAAGAGGATCCCAGCCCTTTCCCCAACATTTCTGGGCTCCCCCTGCCCTCAGCAGCAGCATTTGGGGGGTGCTGGGGTTCACCATGACACAGAGGGGCTGAGTGGCTGCAGCAGGATCAACCCCCCCAGCAGCCTTTCCCTTCTCACCCTACCTTCTCCAGCTGTCCTGGTTTGCAGCTCCCAGCGAGTTGTTTCAATCAGCTAATTGGTGCTAATTAATCCCAGCGGCTCCCGAGGAGCACAGGAGGTGCAGCAGCTCCAGGAGCTGCCCCTTCCACGGTACAAGCAGCCTCAGCCAGGGCACAGCAGCTCCTCCAAGGCTGAGCAGGAGCCTAGTTTCTTCCTGTTGCCATATCCGGGCCTCATTATCCCCCATCCCCATCACCTCCCAAACACTGTTTAGCTTTAAGCATCATCTCCATCCACACCCAGCCTCCTGCTTCTACCAGCAGCTCCTGGGAAGTGGGGTTTTCTGTTGGGAAGAGGTCATCACTGGGTGGTTCAGGAATTAAGAGGTGGCTGCTTCTGCTGTCTAATGTCATTAGCTCTACATTAATTGCATTAACCTTTCTCACAGTTTCCAGTCCATCCCAGCAACACATAATGGTTTATCTTTAAAACCAGAGGTTTTTTTTTTTCCTGAGGAGTATCAGAGGATGGAGTTTTGCTTTAAAACTCGAGTTACTCACTTGTTATCAGACCCTCTGATGTTTTATGGCAGTGGGATAAAACTGGGTAATCTTTCATCAGACTCTTGGCTGGGTAATCTCCTTATAAAAAGGAAATCCTTTGTTTATTGGCAGAGTGCTTTTCTTTAAGGGGAGTTGGCAATGCGTTTGGTATTGGCCTCCAGTAGTTTTAATTCAACAACAATAGAAGATGTTGGTGCAACATGTAACGGTCGGATAATTCCCTGCCTGGGCTGTATCCTGCTCTTTCATTCCCATGTAACCAGGAGATGATGAGCTAAAATGCTGTTTTCTAAGAGTTGCTTCTAAGTATTGTTTCTCTCATCTCCAGTGACAGGGAACTTAAAAAATGTGGGGACAAATCCCTGTGTTGGGTGGCTGGAGCATGGGTGTGCAAAGGTGCAGGGCCTGGTGATGAGAAGCATGGCTAGCAGGGATGCTCCAGTGCCTCCTGGCAACCCCTGAATTTACTATGAATCGGTGCCATCAAGAGGTTGGCGTGCTCAGTGATGAGAAGAGGAAGCAGGATAAGATTAAATACTAATAAAATAAAATTACACAGATCTTATCCCTGCAACAGGGACCCTGAGGCAGCTGTTTGGAGCCTGGTCTGCACGGTGGGATGCTCACTGCTGAGCATCCAAGTGTCACCTCCGGTCTGAGCCACCCTTCATTCCTCTGGAAAACGGGAGTGACAGCTCTGGGACAATGCTGTAGTCTCTGGTGTCACCACCATTAATGACAGGGGTGGGGAATAATGAATCATGGAGGGAAACCAGCGCCTGGATGGATGCTTATGGATGCTATAGGACCCGATGCCCAGCCGGGAGGGACCAGGCAGGAAGGTGCCGACCCTGCAACACATCCCCGGCTCCTGCTGCAGGAGGCCGATGGCAAAATACGTGGCTTGGCTGCGCCGGCCCTGCAGAGGCCGGTGACGCAGCTTGGCCGGTCAGCGCCCAGAAACCCGCGTTTGTTGCCATCGCCTTGGAGACGGGAGAGTTACTGCGCTCCCAGTGCACACACGCTGGTCTCACTGGTCTTACTGGTGCGCTCGGTGTGCAGGGAGGGTCCTCCCAGGAGCCCGCAACCCCCCCCCCCCCCTTTGAGCATCCCCCGGGCGGCCGCCCCCCCCCCCCCCTTCATCCTTTGAGCATCCCCCGGGGTGCGGGGGCAGATCGGGGTGTAGCAGGTGCCTGCCCAGCTCCTACCCCCAGGGAAGGGGATCTCGGCTCTGCCAAGAGTTCAACCCGGCCTTTTTCCTCCCCGCTCGCCCCCTCCCCTGCTCGGTTGGCCTCTCTGCCTGCCCCTGCCTGCCCCGGCTCCATCCCCCCCGCACCCCCCCGCGCGGGAGGCGGCTGCTCCGTCACGGCGGCGCGGGCTGACATCACCGGCCGCTTCGGCTGCTCGCCCGGGCGGGCGGCGGAGGGCTGCGGGCTCCCCGCGCTGCTGCAGCCTCTGCCGCCCGCTGCTCTGCGGGGACAACGAAACGCCGCCGGCCATCCCTTCCCTCCCTCCCACCCATCCCCGGCTCCTTTTTCTTCTTTATTTTGTTTTTTTGGGTTGTTTTTTTTTCCTCCCTACCCGGGTTTTTTTTTCCCTCCCTCTCTCCCCCTCCTCCTCCTCCTCCGCGCATCTCTCGCGGAGCTTCCTCACCCCTCCGCCACTTTTCCGCATGACTGTCACCAAGGTAAGGACCTGCCTTTCCCCGGATCGGATGCTCTGACGACCCCTCGTCCCGCTGCCCGCAAGGTGCCGCGCTGGGGGCCACCCCCCCCCTCCCACCTCCCCCATAACCCCCTTTAATCTATTTGATTTGATTTGATTGTCTTTATTTGATTTCCTCGCCTCTCCCGCTTGCTCGGCCCCCCCGGCTCGCAGCTCTGCTGCATTTTTAACCCTTGGAGCAGCCGCCCCGGAGGGACGGGACTGGACGTGGGGGGGGGGTGGGAGGGGGACAGGGGGGCGGGGGGGAGCATCCCCCGAGGGCGGACCCCGCTCTAAGCCGCTTTCTGCGGCCGCTCGGCAGATGCTGCCCAGACCTCTACAGGTGGCTGCCGGCTTGGCGGGGCGGGGGGGGCGACGGGGAAAGACCTCGGGAATGGGGCTGGGGGGATTAAGGAGTGGGATGGGGGGGGCTGCGGCATGGAAGGGGTTCGGTGGAGGTTGAGCAAACCCACCCCGAGCAGAGCTGGTGGGTGCTGCGAATGATGTGAAGCTGCTTCTGTCCCCCCACCCCCCCCAAATCTGCCCTTCCAGCATCTGCTGGGTCGGGTGTAGATCTCGGCTCTCCCACATTGCTGCCGGTGCTGCGGAAGGGAAGGTTTCCTCTCCCAGGGTTTGCTTTCTGACTGTGTTCTTCCAAGGAGTGTTTCCCATTTCTCCCCATCGCCCCGACCCCTTTGTACCTGGGACCCCAGCTCATCACCCCCCTGCTCACCCCATCCCTCAGCGGGAGGGCTGCTGCACCCAAGGTTGTGCCAGGGAGATTCCCCATCTTCCTGGGGTGGTCCAGAGCACACAGCATCCTGCTGACTCGGTGCGTGGTGTGACCATGACATGGCAGTGTCCAGAGGAAAGGGGCTGGTGGGAGCCCTGGAGCAGAGTGGGCCAAGCAGGTCCAAGCCCTCCTGCTTGCTCTGCAGCCCCAGCACCAGGATGTGGTTGTGCTGATGAGCCCAAGGGTGCATCCACTCGAGGGGAAACAGCAGCCCCTCCACCTTGGGACCCCCACCATGGGAAGGGCTGCCCGGCCCCTCAGTGGGCAGGGTCTGGCCATAGCTGGAAGGGTCTCTGCAGGCTGCAATTGCCACCTGGGAATGGGACTGATGGGGTCCCTGTGGGTGTGTGGGGCTGTGGTGCTGATCTGGGCTGTGCCCTGGCTCGTGGAGCCACAGCAGGGACCTGCTGGGGCATCGGGATTGACTCGCTTGGTGGGTGCAGAGTGAAAGCAAACGGGTCTGAAGCTGTCGTGCTCCTTCTCCGAGCCCCAAGGTGGGATGTGTGTGGGGAGGGAAGCAGTTACTCTGCTCTCTTTGCTTGCCTTTCACCCCAAATGTTGCTCCCCAGTGGGAGGGTACACACAGTGAGGGCACATGTGTTGGCATGAGCATGCTGGGGACATCCAAAGAACCCAAAGCAGCTCTGGAGCTGACACTGGTGTGTGCCAAGGCTCCCCAGCGAGGATGGGATGCTGTTGGGGAGCATCACTCTCTCCCATCTTGGTCCTCACCATCATTTGCTGCTGGGTATTTCCATGTGCCTTGTGCTGTGTTGTGCCCTTGGTCACCCTGCACTCAAGAAAAAACTGTTTCCAGCTCTTCTGGGTGCTGGGAGAGGGGTTGAGGGATGGTCCCGAAAGGTCAGTAGGGTTAAAAGAACTACAGGCTCGTTGATTCCCCATCTCACAGTTTTAAGCCAGACCCACTAATTTGTAGTGCTCATTAACAGATGTATCTACTTATTTATTTATTTTCCTGAGTGCAAATAGATTTATTCAGAGCTACTCGGAGAAAAGGCTGCAGGGCTGTAAGGAAACACCTTCAGTAGGATGGGGAAGGACTCAGCTGTTAATTTTCAGGGAAGGGAGGTGTGAACTGGGAAGATCTGGTGTGAACTGGTGTGAACTGTGTCCTTGCACAAAGCGTGCCATCATTACAAAGCTCTGATACACCCCATGGGTGGTATTTCCTGCAGCATGGCCTGTCCTGATGCAAGGCAAAACCCAAGAGCAGGAGCCTGACCTGCCACAGCATCGGTGCTGGGGGCTTCCTGGACCCCCACACCGAGGTGGTGACCGTGTCCTTCTGTCACTGGTCCTTCCCCTGGACGTGAGGCTGGGATGCACAGCCCCGGGCTGATGTGGTGGGGGATAAAGAAGGTGGTGTGAGCATCTCCTGTGAGGAGATGCTGCTTCTGTGTGTCAGTGTGAGGTGGGGACTCAGGGAAGGGTTCGGTGACCCAAGGCTGGGTGGGGAATGAGGGATTTTGGGGGGACTGGGAATCACATGTGTGTTCCTACAGTGGGGTACATGAAGGGGAGAGTCCTAAGGGACTTCTGGGGTTTATACCTCCTGCCCAGCAGCAGGTATCTAACTAAAACCAGTACAGCCCAGAGCTCCCAGGGACAGGCATGTAAGGCATTCCCACAACACCTCCTCCCACACTGGGGCTGCGGCCCAGGCGATGCTGGACACAGGACCCATGGGTAGGATTTGATCAACTTTGCAAACTTTCCCAGGGAATCCATCCTCAGAGGAAAACAGAATCGAAACTCAGGTCTGGGGGCCTAACGCCAGGCAGAGCTGTGTCCTACCCCCAGCCTGAGGCATGGGGGGGGGTGTGTGTGTGTGAAAGAAAGCTTTTCTTGGTGTGTTTGGGGGGGGGGAAGCTGATGGGAGGCAAGGAGGGGGCAGAAATATCTGCTGTCGATATGTGAAACAAGCTGCTTCCATCCATATCCCAAGCCACCCCCTTCCCTCCCACGGAAGAATCACAAGCAGCCGCAGCAGCATCCCCAGACCTCGCGCTTTTGGGGGAGTTTGCTCCTCAGAGGGGGGTTTAAGCAGGTTATAAATAGGATGGAGAAGGATTGAGATGTAAAAAAGAGCTTGTGCCCTGCTCTCGGGGATGTGCCCAGACTCTGTGACATCCCCATGGCATGGCTGCATGTGTTGTGCTGCCTGGCCAAGGCTTTCTCCAAGCTCCAGACCCACCAAGGTGGTGGCATTGAGCTGAGAAGATCCCATAGGGATCAGGGGCAACTTCATCCCTGCTGTAGATCTGCTCCTGCAAGGGTCTGGGGCTGGGGTTTGGTTTCTGCTGCTGGCATATGGATAGATCATCCCTAACTAGCTCTAGATAAAGGAAAAATTCCACATTACAAAGCTCAATGAGTCCGTGTGCCGATGCAGCAAGCAAGTGGTGCTGACCTGCATCCAGGGTCCCGTGGCGAACAGGGATTTGCTCAATGGCTGTGGTTTACCAGGGCCAGGTGAATAATTCCTCACCCTGGATGACTTCCTGCTCTCTACCAGCTGGGAGGAAGAGCACGAAGCCAGGGTGATGGTGAGCAGGCATGGGGAGAAGGGATGTGAGTCACAGGATGGAGAGATGGAGAGCAGAAGCAGGAGGAAAGAGCCCACAGATGGGTTTTGTGGATTTATTTGCCATGGAGAGAGAAATGGCATCTTTTGGGAATACAGAGTGGGAATCCTGTGGTCATGGAAGGGCTGGACACATTTACCCCTGGAGCAGGGGTTGTGCTGGGTGTGTTTTGGCAGGCAGAGAGGCATGGCAGAAGTCCCTGGGTATGTCAATGGCACTTCCAGCTCCCTCCCATCACCAGAGGCTGTTTCCAAAGCCCTAAACATAATTAACCATGAACACGAGTTAGTGGGGGCCTGGGGGCCCTGTTATTGTGGGGAATACTTTAAAATGGTTTTAAAATGTTTGGAGCTCTCTCAGAAAAGCTGCAGTTGAAAGGAGGATGCCATCGGGGAGGTCCCGCCGCGTACATCACTCTGACCGATCCTCCGGCCTCCTCCGGCTTCATTATCTATTAATTGGCATTAGTCATCAAGCCATGCTGCTCATCCTCATAGCTCAGGGAGCAGACAGAGCCAAACCCAAAACCCAGAGAGGAAATGGCAGCTAGGGCCTGCTGCGGGCAAGCATGGCGAATAAACGATGCCCTAACGTGGGTACAGGGTAATTACAGTAATTACCCCAGAGCCCTTGGCTGGGGGGGTAACAATTGTGATGCCATGACCATGGAGAGTCGTGGTGCCCTCATCCTTGGCAGTAAGGGCAGGTTTAGGGTGTCCAGGGTGTGATGGGAGAAGCCTTCTCTGGGCGGCTCCCTTGAGATGAGAGCGGTGAGGGCCGTGTGTGCTCGGTGATGCTCGGGGAGCAGCTCCAAATAATATTAGCAGAACCCATGCTAAGGGGTATGTGCAGGCTCACCAACTCCTCTAGCAAATAGATTAACGGGATCTATTGCTGTGTGGGGCTTCTGCTCGTGGTACCTGCTTCAATTGGGCTCCTTTAACCCAGGCAGGGCCCTGCAGCAGGGTGCGGGGACGGGTCCCCCAGTGTCACTGCACTGTGCCAAAGGGTGGATGCTCTTCTCCTTGGGAGAGGGACATGGAGGAAGCAGTAAAAGCAGAAAACAACCCATGGAGGGTGCAGGGGGAGCAGGGCTTACTCTGCCTCCTCTTGCCTTAAAATCAAAGCTGCCGTATCTTTTTTAGCTAGGGTTGGGAAAGCCACTCTCCTTTGTTGCTCATAAATAAGTAATTGGCACAAAAGGGGTTTGCAAGGCAGGAGCAGAGAGAAGGGGGTTGTTCTGGAAGGGGGGGAGGGCATGTCATGGTGTGTGGTGCCATGACTGGAAGGGGGTCTAATGAGGTGACATCGCTTCCCGTCCAGACCGGGATGGAAGGAGGCAATCAGTGCTGAGCTGCTCAATCCAGGACAGAACGAGGCCCCTTGTCCCCAGCGGGGACAGTGGTCACTGAGCTTGGGCTTTGGTGGGATGCTGGGGGGTTGGAGCCAGCACAAGGGGCTGCTTTGAGTCTAAAAATGGAAGCTCCCCTTCTCAAGAAGTATCGCTCTCATCAAAGGCAACTTGTCTGGCCTGCGGCTTTTTAATGAGTTTTAATTGTGCTTCAATGCAGCATTAATCTGGCAGCTTTAATACGGCCCGTCTGTGGCCAGCAGGCTGGCTGGGTGCTGTAATTCATACCCTGCGAAAGCAGCACCAGGTCCCACCCCCCCTCCCTTACCCCCCACCTCCCCCTGCTTCTTCTTTTCATGGAAATTTTATCAAATGCTGAATAGTTCAATTCATTACCCAGCTAGCAAAGAGCTTGAAGGAATCAAATCCTGGATTCCTATCTCCCGAGTCAGTGTGTAATTATCCCAATCTGGCAGCAGGCAAAAATCTACGTGACGGAGCCAGCTGCTAAGAGTCGTGTGTGTGTCGTCTCCCACCCCCACCCCCCCCCCAAATCTGTGAATCCCATCGTTCCTGGGGCTGGGAGGGGACCAGCGCCAAGCTCGGCTCCCAGAAATCCCGCGCTCCTTTGTTCATCACAAAGCTCTTGGCAAAGCTCCCTCGCTGCAGCTCTCCGGCCCGAGTCGGTCTGCAGAGCCTTGAGCATCGCTGTGGGAAGCTCCCCCCACCCCCAACCCCAAGGAGCAAGATTAGGCTGGGGCAGGGCTGGAGCAGCTTGTGGAGAAAAAGGGTTCAACCCATCCGATCCGAGCTTGGGTTGGGGTCCCGCTGTGGCACACAACTGGTGAGCGCCACTGGCACCCGGCTTGATGGGGAACCCAGGCGGCCTCGAGCAGGGCAGGGCACGATGGCCACCTTGCTGTGCCAAAAGGGAGCCCGGCCAACCTGTTGCTCCTTGCTCACTGGGCAGTATGGCTGAGGAAGTGCCTGCTGCTCGGCATGGGGATGGGAGCTGTGCCTGGAAGCTGCAACCTGCCGCTTTCCCCATCCAGTGGCCCCCATCCTCCCACCCGGATGCGGATCTGGATTTTCCTATCTCAGAAGGGTGGTTTCTTCTGCTGACAACGCGTGTCTCTGAACCCCTTGGTCTGGCAGGCCTCATGGAAAAAGCCTCACCCTCCTCTGGTGCCCAAGGGTCAGGAGTAGCTGTGCTCTGGCCAAAAAGCCTTGTGGCACAGCTGGGGAAGTTGCTGGGGCCAGCATGGGGACGTGTGTGTGCCTGAGCTGGGGACTGGGGGATGCCAGTGCCAGGCATTGCTGTCACAGAGTTAATGCTGTTTGGGTTTGGTGATGGGAAGGACCTAAAGGGCTGGTTTCCAGGTTTTGGGGGTGCTGGGGCCATTGCTGAAGCCTGATCTGTTAACGATGCAGGCATGAAGTTGCAGCCGTCCTTTCTGACAGCCCATCCCTCTGCTCCGAGCATCCCCGCTCTCTGCCTGTACAATAGCTGCTATAAATTCCCCAGAGAATAATGGTCCCTCTGTCCATCCGTGCACAGGACCCTCTCTGCCCATGCTGCCCTCACAGGAGGTGAGGGTCACATCCTGACAAGGAGCATGGTGGTGGTGCTCTGGCAGGCTGGGGCCATCCCTGTGCCAGCAGCTGGCACCCAAACCCTCTGCACCGGGTGCTCTGGGGCTCAAGTGTGCCTACTGGTGAAGGAGGGATTGCTTGGGCTGTGCTATGAAATCCCTGCTCACAGCTGTGATAAGCAGGAGTTTTGCTGTTTGGGGCTGGGGGGGGAGTGTGATGATGAGAGTGTGGGGGGGTCAGAGTGAATTCTAATGTCATTGGGAAGAAGCTGCTGGCAGTCGCAGTGGCACCCGTGGCTGCACCCTGGGGCTCATGGGCACCCAGCATGGCATGAGTGCATGTGGTGAGGGTCGGGCTATGCACCCTGGGGGTGAGTTTGGGACAGGCAGCAGGGCGATGCCATAACCAAAGGGTTTCCCTTTCTTCCAGGGCTGAGGAACACCCAGGTTTCCCTGAGCCCCGCTGGGTGTCAGGAGGCACCCGACGAGCCTGTGGAGCGGAGCAGGGCAGGTGAGGGCCCTGCGCGGTGCCTGCGTCCCGGGGCGGCTCCGGGTGAGGGGGGATGAAAACCACCCAGGGACACAGTGCCATGCCCAGGGTGGGGGTCCACTACCAGAAGCCCCCCTTGAGCATCCCATATTGCTCCACAGATAGCTGGGCAGGCAGTTGCATGGCCAGAAAAGCCATTTCATGGAGTGCAGCAGCTCCTGCAGCTCCCCTTTCCCCAGATCTGACCCTGTACCCCAGAGGAGCTCTGTACATCAGCTCAGGGCAGGTCCATGCAGACCCAGTCCCTGTAGAAATGTGGAATCCTTTAAACAAGTGGTGGAAAAGCTGGATGTACAGGAATATGGCTCTAGTGAGGCTGTGGTGTACAGCGAGCATCATGCTCAGCAAGTGGGACCCCTGCTCCTGCGCCTTCCCATGGGGGGTTCACAGCTCCAGGATGGACCAGTCCAAACCTCCAGCAAGGAGAGTCACTCTCTCATAACCACATTAAGTGCAAAGAAACCCAGTTCCAGAGCACCATGTGCTGGAATGCAAGGAAAAATAGAGAAGAGGTGGGATTCGAGGCTGCGGCGGGTGCGAGGACATCGCGGGGCAGGGGGGAGACATGGCAAACATCCCTCTGCCAGCTCCCTGTGCTCTGGTTTGTGCCTCAATAACAAGTCTCTATTTCACTTCTGGGGATGGTTTCCCCCTTCCTGGGAGCTGTTGGACAAGGCAAGGCTTGTCCAGGCTCCAGCTCCCCGGCGGGCACCACGTGGGCTGGCAGCAGGGGGGGTCGGTGCCTCTCGCATCCCGGCCCCGGTTGTCCTGTGACCTTCATCCACCCAGTCTCTGGCACTTCCTCGTGCTGGCCAGGAAACGGGTTTCTGAAGCCTGAAATATTTAGAAGATAGTGTTTGTTTTTCTTCTTTTTCTTTTTTTTCCCCCTTCCCCTTTCTCTCTCTCTGTTTCTCTTTCCTTCTCCTTTGGAAAACTTTTGCCCCCAACTGGGATAAACTTCCAAAAAAACCCTTGTGCTTTTGTAAACTGTCCAGGAGCAAACGGCTCCAGGCAGGAGTGACTGGGAGGGGAAGGGAGCTGCTGGAAGCCTGGGATGCTGCCCCACGCCCGGGATGCTGCCCCACGCCCGGGATGCTGCCCCACACCCAGGATGCTGCCCCATACCCCAAGAAGCACCCTGGGGTGCTCCTTCCCAGGGAACATTTGGGGTTTTTTTGGGTGGAAAATAGCAAGTGAGGGAGAGATGCCTGAGCTGCTGGCCTGTGTAGTGTCTCCTTGCTTCAGGAAGGTCCTGTTTGCCAGGATAAATAAGTTGCTGTGGTTCATGTCCAGTACAAAGCTGGGGCTTACTTTGGCAGGGGGGTTGGACTCAATGATCTCTTGAGGTCCCTTCCAACCCCTACAACTCTGTGATTCTGTAAATGTTGGTCCTCCCAGCAGCCCTTTTTGCCCCGATTTCTTTACCCTCACCCACCCCATAGCATCTTCCCAAGCAGTTTCTTACCGTGGAGGGGTGCAGCCACACCCCTTCCCACCATCCCCCAGCCCATTAATACCCATGCACATGGCTTTTCACTCCTTTGCTATTAAAAAGCCACTGATTTTAGGGGGTGTTGGATTTAAGCTGTCCTCCCATCAGAGGCTTTCTCTTGTCATACAGGCATCCCTGCTTATTCTGCTTCAAAACTGCTGGGGAAAAGGGCTGTGGTAAAAAAAAATAATCCAAAAAACCTGTTGTATCCAAGTCTTTTGACTCAATCCTCTTGATGATGTGATGTGATGTGAAATAATGTCCATGGAAAAGCTCCTGGCTCGGTCACCAGCTCATCTCAACAAGTGAAAAGTGACTTTCCCCCCCCCCCCTCTCTGGGTTTCCCTTAAAACCTCTCGAGTTTGGGGGAAAAAAAAAAGGAAAAAGCCAAAAAAAAAGAGAGAGAGCCTGTGATATTTTTGACCTTGAGGAAACGTGATTCCAAGAAGCTGGAGGAGGGTGAAATCCCGTGGTCGGTGACCCAGGGCAGCTGGGGGGTGTGTGTGGGGGGGAAGAAACGCTTTGTGCTTTAGCAGGATGTTTCCTCCAGCTTCGTGGGGTGGGAAGGGGCTGGGAACCAGAGTGGGAGGAAAACTCTGCTTGTTTACACAGTTTATTGACGAGCGTGAGATCTGTGGTTCTTCTCAGCACATGGGCCCAGGAGAGGGTTTGGTTTGCCTCCCCCAGAAGGTTTATTTAGGGGGGAAATAATGGCCCAAAGCGGGGACCCCCCTGTTGTTACCACCAGTGCTGGTGCCAGGGATGCTTTTTGCATCATTTCTGGGCAGTCTGTGATGTCTGAGGGACCATGTGAAGTGCCCAGGGAGGGTTGGGAAGCAGGACTGTGGTCAAGGAGGGATGGGGACATGTGGTGACAGCCCGACCCCCCTGGCCAGCAGACATCTGGCCTTGCTCAGTGCTATTTTCCCCAGTGGCTTGGGAAGAGGAAAAGGCTCTTCCCAGGCATTCAGGGGGCTCTAGAAAGAAGAAATCCTTGAGAAGTGGAACTCCAGGGAAATCCCAGTCACTTCCTTCCAGGCTGGAGAGAACTCAGCTGGCAGATCTCTCTCCAAAGATCCTCGTCTGTCTTCTGCCCTTTGTTTCGCCCGTGTCAGTGGGATTAATCCTTCAGATCTGCAGCATCAACCTACCACGCTCTGTGGGTTGGACAAACACAGGAGACTCTTTGCCTCTTCTCCTTGTCCATGCACCAAGGACAAGTGGCTTTCCCAAAGTAAACCTCTCCAAAATCCCATCTTAAGCCTTTCCCCCCTGCTCCAGGGTCACTGTTGGGGAGCTGAGGTGCACCCACTGCCCCAGTGTGTGCAGAAGCAGCTCTGAGCATCTCAGCCCCACTTGTGGGGACCAAATCCCAGCAGCACAGCAGTGTGGGGGGGCGAGTGTCTCAGCCCCTTGGGAGCTGTGCCCTAGGCTGTATGGCTGCTCAGTGTCCCTGGTCTCCGCTCTGCCAGGACATTGCCCCAGTGCTAACATCATCCCAGCACCGTACATCAAATGGTATCATTGTTCCTGGGGGCAGGGTGCTGCTCACCCTGCCCGTGTCAGCTGCTGCAGGGCACCCACCGGGGTGCTGGGGGGCTGGTGCAGGGCCAGGCTGACACAGGGACATCTATATTTACACCATGACCTTGGAAAACGCCTTTCGGAGCATCCCGATGCGCTGCTGTCCCTGGTCCCCTTTGCTGGGCTGCTCTGGGCATGTGGGGCAGAGGGAGCCTGGGCTGTGAACCTGGTGGGGAGCTGCAGGGGTGAGACCTGAGCTGCACCCTGCTCTGACCCCCCCAAAACCTCCTCTTCCCCCTCCCCCAGCCCCCCAATTAAGTGTTTGGCTTTGACATGCAGCTTGGGGGGGTCTGGTCCCCACTGCTGCAGTCTGGCTGTGCTGGGCAGGGTGAAGCTCAGTGGGAGAGGCTGGGAACGTGGCAGCCTGTCTGATAGGAACATGTTCTTTCCCGAGGCCCCAGCTCAGCACGTTTATTCCGGTGTTTATTGGAGCCCAAAGATGTTTCCTGTGGCTGGGTGCAGAGCTGAAGCCCTTCCCTCAGCTCCCCTCTGCCACTCCAGCTGCTTGTGCCATCAGCCAGATGCATAAATAAGGAGAAAACAAGGAGCTTTGCTGGTTGCTGTAGGATTTGGGTCTCCAAAGTGGTGTTAGGAACAGGCTGAAGGACCGTCCCCTGCTCTAGGGACTGCACACGTGTAAAGGGCTGATGGGGATGGGGGACTTGGGGGGGTCTTGGTTGGTGGTATGAACATGCTTGAGCCATGGGACAGATGCTCTGGCATTGGAAAAACAGAGTGTGGGGTAAGACAGGAGCAGGAGAACCCTCTCCCAGCACGGCTGATTTGCCTCTTTCCCTGGGAGAAGGGGGCTGATGGCACTTTGGTCTGCGCATCGTGGCGAGGGATGCTGCCTTGGGGGGGGACCAATGTGCTCGTGGCAGGATGCTGAGCTCTGCCCTCTGTGGCACCCCGAGGCTCCACGCTAGGTCAGTAAAGTAAAACTGGAGCAATGATCACCCTTCAGCTTATCGTGGGGATCAAACCCATCTCAGGACTGGGGGAAAAAACGCTTCTTCCTAAGGAGAAGACTCTCTTCACTGTTCCTGGACATTTATGGCTGATTTGGGGCAGGTATAACAACTTTTCTACTGAGAGAGCGGAATGTACATGGAAAACCTTGGTCTAAAAGAAGGAGGAGCTTCAGGACACTGATGGTGTGGGGGTCTCACAGCACTGCTGAGGTTATCTCGGGGTCAAAACCACCCAATCCATAGTCTTAGTTGCATGGTGGCTCGGTGGGGAGCATTGAGCAGGATGGGAAGATTTCCCTGTCTCATAAACACCCATTGCCCCCTTTTTAGCAGTCCATATATAACCATCAACCCCCCTCTTCCTCCTGCCCTGTAACATTCTCAGGTGGGCAGGACTTGGGTTTGGGGTTCAGGTCACCTTTGCTGTTGTGCCACTGCACGGGTGCGTTGTCAGCCTGGTATGGGTGTGCAACCCCCCCCGCCTACCCCCACACCTGGGGCTGCTCCTTGGGGCAACATGGACTGGTGATGCCTTGGAAAGCCAGAATCCAGACTCACTGGCCTTGGTGACTCTGAAGCAGGGATCCTTTCTTGCAGTGCTGGGCACACAGGGGATCGCTCCTCCAAAAACTCATTCCTGCACCAACTAGTTAGGAACCCTTTTCACTGAAACAAAGATATACTCTGTCTCTTAATAGGTTGTTGGTCTGATTATTTATGACTCCCCCGTCTCCTACTTCCTCTAGTTTCAAGGCTGTTGCACTGTTATGGTAAAGTTCTGGAGCTGCTTTCATGAAACAGGTTATGTGATTACAGCCAAATTCTGCTAAAATCCAAAACTAATCTATTCCTAAAAACACACAAATTCTTCCTTCTTTATATTCAAGGCTGTTACTGTTGGGCTGTTATGGTTAAGTTTTGCACCTGCTCTCACAAGCAGCTCACACAGTTACAGCCATTTTCTCCTAAACTAATCTATTCTTAAACCCATGAAAATTCTTATGTTAAAGTTATATTAATTGTCTCTTAAGCTACACCTACATCAATCTATTCAGCATGATTGCATTCCATTGAATCACTGGGAATGCTGGCCTTAGTGCCGTGCTGCATCCTCCCTGTGCAGGGTTTGGGGCCAGATCCTGCCCTGCTCATACCCACACTGGTGTTCTGGGGGCTCTGAGCCCCTGGTTCACCAATGACATGAATGATGCTGGTGAAACAGGGTTGGTCTCCATCCTGCTGCTGATCCTGGGGTTCCTGGATGGGTTAATGAGCACGTTGGCTGTGTATGAGTCAGGTAATGTGCCGTGCATGGAAACGCCTCCGTTTGCTGCTGGAGCAAAACCTATTTGTCTTGGAATTACTTTATTCTCTAGAAGAAAGTAGGCAGTGATGCCTAATTATCCTACCTGGGGCTGGCAGTCACCGGGGAGGAGGACATGGGGGTCAGCATGGTGGCTGCTGCTGGAGCCTCGTGGGGCTCATCCTTGTGCCCGGTCGCTGGCAATGCCACAGCTCATGGAAAAAACTACCTGGGAGCAGCATCACGGGGGTCGGATCCTGCCCAACGCCGCGGCACGGAGAGGCAGGAAGGGTTTGTGTGTTTGATCTCCCCATCCCGGGATGGTGAATTGAATGTTTTTGCTTTCCCTCTCTGCACAGAGCTCTTGTCGAGTCAATGAGAGACCTCCACAAGTCTAACGTGCTGGGAAGCAAGCACGGCAGCCTGGTGAGTGTCCCGCGCAGGGCATTTTAATAAGGCTGGGACAGAGAGATGCATAGAAACAGCAGCTGAGCCCAAGCACGGCCAAGAGCCCAACCGGGCAGCTCTGCCATGAAGCCCCCTTGGCACATGAGAGAAACCACTTAATTTACACCAGAGACTCAGCATTTCTTAGCCTGTGGGCTTTTAAAGCCAAGCTCAGGCTCCCGATCGCTCCTGGGATGCCCCGGCTGAAGCGTCGTTCCTGCTGCATCCCGACTTTGAGTCGCTGGTTTTCTTGGTGGCTGAATGACTCTGGCACACTGCGAACATGTGTTGCTCTCTGTGGTGGAATTGTTATTAAAATGAAGAACGGGGATGTGCCTAAATGTTAAATCTTAGCGCCCCTCGTTAGCGTGAAAGCCATTAGTGGGAACAAAAGCCGTTTTCAAGGTTGAGTTGAGAAGCATCAGAGCATTAGGGTACTGGAGAGATTAAAATCAGCATTTGTTTGGCTCTAATCTAACGTGCATGGAACAATAAGCATTTGATGACTAATTTTGGCAGCGCTGGGTATCTTATAAAAATATAGCTGTTTAATTTCCAGCTTTTTCTTTAGGGAGTGGATTCCAGCAGCATAAATCCTCTGCAAATGCTTTGCTAACTGAGGGGATCCCAGTGTCTATGTCCAGAGGAGCCTGGGCAGGACGTGTCTCTTGGTGGCATCGTCCTGCCACAGCCCATGAGTGGCTCTGCCAGCTCCTGCTTGGGCCCTTTTCCCTCTCCAAGGGGCAAAAGAAGTGTGGGTTTTCCTTAATCAAAGAGAGCAGGGTCAGGGCTGGGGCTGGGAAGGGGCTTTGCAGGGCGTGCCCCACCACGTAGTGATTTGCAAGGCATTGAGTTTGGGTCCCAGCAACCTGCACTGCCCCCTGAGTCTGACGTGTACCACATCCTTTGGGAAGGGCTTTAAGCCCCCAGCGCTGGTGCTCACTGGGTGTGTGTGGGGACCAGCGATGGGCAGCACACAATTCAATATGAATTTTAGGTGAAGCTGCTTATTGGGTGGAATCCCCCAGATTAGAGACATTTGGTACTGCAAACGTGGCAAGCTAAAAAACCTGCTAATTGGTCACACACCCTGTTCACACCCCACTGATTGGTTAGTGATTATAATGAGGTCTGATAGACATATCTTAGAGCTAAACATCGTTAGTTCACCTTTGATGCCTAAAACCACCCCCACACCTGCTGTTTTGACCATCTTATTATGGGTGGTTCTTAACATGTTCCGTTACTCCCAAGAACTTTCCCATAACTTCTTCTTAGTTTAGGGCAGTCTGTAGCCTTGTCACCTTGAGAATGTGATTAGTAAGATCCTCTCAGCATGAGTAACTTTTTCTGTCTCATGGGAACACGAGGATATCGTCAGGGCCTGTGTCTTCGGTGACGAGACCTAGGCCGCTGGCAGGCCTGCTGTCCTCCCCATCAGGTGTGGAGGAGCATCAGGACCAGAGCAGGTTTATACCCACATCATGGGGACTTTGGGGCCGATGGCTCTGTCCTGGGAGACACGTGGCAGTGGTTTTTCCCTCTAAAATAAGCCCCCCAAGCTGTTTTCCTCCTTGCAGCCCCGTGCTCCCTACAAATGAAGTCATCTCCTCGGTTAAGACCTGCCTGAAAGCAGCTCTTGTTTTCCCCCAGCAGCATTTTGTTGCCTTAACGGCTGCTGATCGATACTGGAAATGTCAAACTCCAGCACCACTGACCTTCCCCATGGAAAATTACTCTCAGGGATGCTCAGCCAACGCGCTGGCTCCAGAGAGGAGACAGAGAGATAACCCCACGCAAGGGGGGGGCAACGAGGGGGATGGGGGGGGGGGGGCTTTTGCTTTTATTTGGTTTTCTTCATACAAAACCCTGCCTTGGCTTTAACTGGGAAACCCCAGATGTGGCATCCTCACCAGAGCCTCCGCCTGTGCCAGGGGGAGGCATGAAAAAAAGAGGAATACTGTGATTTTGGATGCTGCAAACCCCTCCCATAAGGCATAAAAATAAGTGTTGAGTTGCCTTTTCCCAAGACCTTTCTTCATGCAAAGATTCCTTTTCCCCCTTGCTAGACAGGGACTAGTCAGGATCAGGATGTCTGCCCTGATATTTAACCACGGGCAGACGTCACGGTGGAAGAGCACTGGTTTCCCATTAAAAACCTCTCTGTGGCCCCAAGAGATGATGTTATGTGCCATCATGGCAACCCTGGGAGCTGTTGTAGGTGCCCCAGCCCCTCATCACACACCCAGGGCGCAGCGTGAAGGAGGAAAGGCTCCTGCTGTGCTTGGGACAGGGGGGTTATTGCCAAAAAAAAAAATCCCTGCTTGAAAACAGAAGTCCATTTCTCAGAGAGTTTTCCTGATGGAGGCAGAGGGGGTTAGGGATTACAACCCACTGTGCAGTGTAACTGCAGCGTTAGGGGCTCTCTGCGCACGCTCTCCCTCCCGGCCGCTGTTGCCAAGACTCCCGATGCTTGAAAAGATGCATTTAAAAATAAACACACTGAGACAAGAGCCTTGTCCTGCTGCTGCTGGTAGGAAAAGGCTGGATGGAGCTGCCAGCGGGTCAGAAAACCTCCAGAGAGGGGCTGGGTGTTTGTTTTGTGCTTCTTGGTTCCTTTCCTTTTTGTTTCCCAGCGCTGTTCCCAGGGGATGAGGGCAGAGCTGGTCCCTGTGGGTACCCTGGCCCATGGCATCTGCTCTGCCTGGGTGATGGGGGCTGTGGGATGTGGGTACCACCCCTCCAGCCTAGAGAAAAACCTGCAGGATAAAACGTGGGGCAGTTGATTTTGGATGTGGTTGCTCCCAAGGTTGCTCTCCTCCCTATAAAAACAAGCAGAAGCCTGAAACACCCACATCAAACCTTATCTCCCCACCCTGCAAGAAGCAGGAGCTGGTGGGCTGCTTGGGATGGGGGCAGTTCCCAGCTCTCCAGAGCCCCAGGTGTTCCTTATCCTGGGATGCTCCCCACAGGCTGCTTGGGATGGGGGCAGCTCCCAGCACTCTGTAGACCCAGGGTTGCTCCAGTCCTCATCCTAGGATGCTCCCCACACCACTCCAGCTCTTAAGCATCAGCCCAGTGAGGTGTGATGGAGTATTGCAGCTCCTGGGATAGATGATGTGGAATAAGAGGGAAGCTGGCTCTCTGCAGCCTCCACGGAGAGGGAAACCACACTGCAGCTGCTCCAGCATCGTTTCCTTATCCCTGGGTTCTTCCCTGTGTGTTTTCCTCCAGGTTGGAGGAGTGACACCAAAACTGACTCCACGACCCCCAGAAACAATCCCTCCCTCCTCTACATTTCTCTTTCAATGAGATATTTCTGCCAAAGGAGGGGTGTTCTCCCCCCTCCTCACCCCAGCCCACGTGCCCAGCTTGGCATAGGCGCCCGGCGGTGGCAGATATTGTTCCTCCAATTATGAAGCCTCAATGAGCTGCTTTGTTCTTTTGTTAGGAGAGGAGGAGGAGGATGATGAGGAGGAGGATGGGCAGCTCCTGCCTGTCCCTCCCCTCCCCTGGGGCTGCCTTCTGCCCCTCCCCAGGGCTGCTGGAGGGATGAGGTGCAGGAGGAAGGGTAGAGAGATGCTCTGCACTGCCTGTATCACTGCTCTGGGCTCCCTTTTTCTGCTCTAACTGTTGTCACCAAGGAGATTTCCACCTTCCAGCTTGGGATTTTGGGACACACTCTTCCCCTCTGGCCCTTAAATAAGTAAAACCTTGCCATGAGCCTAGAAGCATGGGAGCAGAGCGGGGAATTTCTCTGCTGCTGCTTGTTTGATGAGGTTGGTGGTGATGCTGAGTGTCATGATTGGGGCTGTGATTTATTTTGTCACCTGGCTTCAAAGCCCTTTATAGTATTCCCATTTTCCCTGTAAGTTCTGCTCAACTCAAAGCAAGGGAAGAGCTTTGTAATGAAAGGGAAAAGAACCAGAGTCCAGGACTCTGTCCCACTAATGTGGGACTAGGATGAGCCTTGGAATTGGTGGCACATTAACCCCAGTTCTGGAGAAGGATGGAAATGGCTCCAGGAAATCAATAACATTTCTTTAATGCCTCTGAGAGCGAGGTGATGGACAAGGAAAAACTGCCCATTAGCATCAACAGAATGAAGGGAATTACTCAAAAAAGCAAGTTTCATAAACATCTATTAATATAGTATATGTTAATTACATTATATAACAGATAATATATTAATATATATAATTCTATTTTATTCTATTATGTTATATTTCAGCCTGGAGAAGAGAAGGCTGTGGGGGGACCTCATTGCAGCCTTCCAGTGCCTGAAGGGAGCAGAGAAACAGGAGGGGAATCAGCTTGTCAAAGGGCAGAGACTGGCAGGACAAGGGGGATGGAGTGAAGCTGAAGGAGGGAAGGTTTAAATTAGATATTAGGGGGAAGTTCTTTGCAGAGAGAGTGGTGAGGGGCTGGAACAGGCTGCCCAGAGAGGGGGTGGGTGCCCAAACCCCAGGGGTGTTCAGGGCCAGATTGGGCAACCTTGTGTAGCTCCAGGCCTGGAGGTTGGTGACTCTGCCTGTGGCAGGGGGTTGGAGCTCTGTGATCCTTGGGGTCCCTTCCAACCCAGAACAGTCTGTGATTCCATGATCCTATGATATTACCTATTGGAGGACTGCAAATGCTTTGGGTGAGGACTGGATGGATGTGGCCCATTGCCTGGCGACAGGAGCTGGTCTCTCACTGCTGGGAGCTTGATCCCAGACAGGACCAACCAGGACTCTGGGGACATCCATGGCTTCATGCAAGGATGCACCAGGGCAAGCAGCAAGCAGGAGCTAAAATTAGCAGGATGCTTTTGTCCTTCAGCATCCTTCATCTTCCTGGAGAGCTCCCAAGCATCCCTGAATTCACCTGGAGCTTGGGATTTGTTTTTTTTGGTCCAGAGCAGAGATTATTCTGGGGGTGAGAGGAAATAATTTGCATTGGAAGCACAAAGGTTGCAAAACTTCAATCAAAGCTCCTCAAGAGCTTGTGAGTGAGGAGAAAAAAGGGAGAGGAATCCAGAATGAAACCCCTGAGGGTTCCCAGTGCCCTTCGTTGCCCTGCTCACTGAAAAGCAGCCCAAACACAGGTTGATATTCAAGGGGAAGGTGCCAAACACAACGTTTCTCTTTCCTCTCTGGGGAAAATCCCTGTCCCCTGGATCATGGAGAGCTTGCTGCAGCGATCCCACCATGGCCAGGTCACAGCTGTCTGTCCCCAAACCCCAGGGACGTGAGATGAATGCAAAGCCCCTGGTTGTTTTTGCCATCCCCCTCCAGGGAGGAAGTGAAGGGCAGAGGGGACGATGTGGGACTGTAGGGCAGCCAGGTGGCTTTTTCCAGCCTTTCCTCTCCTGCTTTGTCTCTCCTGACTCCATCTCCTTTGGGGAAGGGGCTGGTTTTCCTCCCCACCACCACCTGGAGAAGATTCAGTGCTGGTGAAGAAGGCTGAGCCCCATCCCGACCAGAGCGTTCCTGCATCCTCCCTCCCCCTGCCTCCTTCTCCATCCCTTCCTCAGCTTCCAAACCCTTCTCTGGCTCGGCCAGGAAAGAGGATGTTTGTCCAGTGCTGAACTCTGAGCCCGGAAACCCCGGGGAGCAGCACACGGAGGGAAAATAAGTAAATAACTGAACTATTTCCCGTTTGAAACTCTACCTCCAGCCTGGACCATGGAGCCTGTGGGATAAGGGATTTTCATCCTCCCAGCTAGAAAATTTGACTGGTTTTCAACGGTTTCCCATCATAAAATGGGTTTTCTTGTGAAAACGTGTGTTTGGCTGGAAGAGTTCCCACATGCAGCCTGTGTGCAGCTGTGTTCGCAGAGAGATGGTGGCACATCGCCCTTGGCATGTTGGTTTTGCATTGACTTTCTTCCTCCCAGCATCCCAAAGGTCAGTTGGTGGCCTTGTGTGTGGGCTTGTGCCCTTGTCTGCATCCTTTGGGAGTTGCTGGGCTCTGGGGAAATCTTTCACAGAATCACAGAATCACAGGGACTGGAAGGGACCTCCAGAGCCCATGGGGTCCAACCCCCTGCCAAAGCAGGGTCCCTGGGACAGGGCACACAGGTCGGTGTCCAGACAGGGCTGGAATATCTCCAGAGAAGGAGACTCCACACCCCCTGGACAGCCTGTCCCAGGGCTCTCTCACCCTCACTGGGAAGAAGTTCTTCCCCAGATTGGTGTGGAACTCCCTGTGCTCCAACTTGAGGCCATCGCCCCTTGTCCTGTCCCCACAGACACTGAGAAGGGGCTGGACATTTCCCCTGTGTCCCACCCCTCAGCTCAGATCCCCTCTCAGGCTTCTCTCCAGGCTGAACAGCCCCAGCTCACTCAGCCCTTCCTTGTAGGGGAGATGCTTCAGCCCTTCAATCATCCAGATTGGAGCTGTGGCATTCCCTGTGTCACCACCATGGGCTCAGTGCCACGGCCACCACGGGCTGCCAGCAGGAACCAAAGGGCTCCTTGCTGCTTCCCCCATCCCCTGGATGCTTGGAAGCCCTGTGAGATGACATTAGCTTCAAAGAAAAGATTTAATTATGTAGAGTGGGGAAAAATAAATGAAGGAATGAGTAAATAAAATTAAATGGAAATATAACGCTGGCATCTCCTTGGGAAGTGGAAGGTTTCATCAATCCAGAATCGAATCATCACTCACAGAACCACCCTGACTGTGTAATGTGATGGAGGAAAAGTAATCTGAGTGGGTTATTTTCTTGGCCAGAAACTATTCCTACATTTCTATTTGCAGGCAAAGCCTCCTGCATCCCAGTGGGCTCCACAGGGGGATGGGTTTGGGCAGCGCCTGGGCAGCCCGGGCGGGGCTGAACCCACCAGTGCTGGACCCAGAGGTATATACAGAGCAAGATGATGCTTTTCCCAGAGAGCACAACCCCTGCCAAATCCATCTTGCTGAAGGACCTGGCACTGGGGTGTTTTGGAAGTCCTTTTCCTCCCTGCCCACCCCTTGGGCACCTTGCTCCAGCGGCAGGGTGAAACGCCGGCCAGAGCCAAGTGCAGGACCAAAAGATGCTGAGATTTATATTTTTCAACCCCAAAATCCCCCATCAGTGCAAAACTTCCCCATCAGCCCCTTTCACCCTGAGCTCCATCCAAACGTTGATGCTCCCTGCAGCTGGTGGGGCTGGGACCCCCATCTCCCCCTTCCCCATGTCCCCAGCTCTCCCGTGCGGCACAGGGAGCTATTTCTGGTGTGGGAAAGCCTTTGCCAGCTGCCAAACCCAGAAATGTTCAGGAAAGGGCCCGTTTGGGAGCCTCCTGCTGCACAATGCCGGCTCTGGGCAGCCCGAATGCTTTGCCAGGGATTTGGTCGGCGTTTCCGGGCTGTCTGCATCCCCGGGGTGATGTGATGCTGTTTACAGGAAATCCTGACTGAGGCCGAAGGAAAGAAGCCCTGGATTTCTCCAGCAAAACAGGCACTTGAGTTTATTGCTTCCCCTTGCAGTGGCAGGGGCTGTGTGGAGGCTGCCCTGGGAGTTTTGGGGTGAAAGAGTAAAACAAGGAAGGCTGGGGATGAGAGAGAGATGTGAGAAGCACTGAGGACCTGGAAACAGCATCACCCCCCCAGCTGGGGGTCCCTGGTGGGAAGGGAGCATCCAGAGGATCCACATCAAGGGTAAAAACCGTGTCCTGGGCTGCTTGGGGCTTCTCCGTGCTGGCGCTGGGTTTGGCAGTGATTTGTTAGGCTGAATTTTGGGATGTGGAAAATTATTGGGAGCTCCTATTCTGGTACTCCAGAGTGGCAGGAGGGGTGTCTGCAGGGTGGAACGTGGGGTTTCTCCTGTGTGGGGATATGTCATGAAGCATCCAGATAGTTTAGGGAGGGGGAAGGATTGAGCAAATGGCCCTTTTGGTAGAATTTGGGGTTGCAACAGGGCTGGAGCAGAGGGGCACAGATGGTACAGACAGGAGCAAAGTCCTGGCATCAAGGAGCAAATTGAGAGCTTAAAAAAAAAAATCAAAAATACATATTTTTGGAGGGGGAGGGGGTTTGTGTGCCTTTTTGACATTATAAAAAATTAATTTCCCAAAGAAAACTCATCTGTTCTCCACAAAGAAAAAGGTCAGACCTAGCAAAGCTGCTCCTCAAGCTGCAGCCGGGCTGTTTCTCCTCACCCTGCCCGGCTCCCAGCACTTGGCAAAGGTTCCCAGCACTTTGTTGGACGTGAGTCTGCATTTTTTTCAAGGCAGAAAACCTTTCCAGCCCCAAAACAAAAGTCTTTCTGCTTTCATTTTGGGTTAAATCCTCAAGGGTCTGTGTCCTTTCTCCTTGCAGGCTGGGATTTGCTGGCAGCATCACCTCCATGGCAAAACACACCGCGCATCCTGGGAAGGATGCTCTGTGCTGTTGGGCACATGCTCATTAGAGGTGGGAACAACCCTGTCCCCAGTCATTCCCCTTTGGAATTGAGGAGGTGCTGCCCAAACACACCCTGCTCCCAAAGGTGTGCCCAGGGTGTTGAATTTGGGGCAAAGCAGGGACCCAGGGAGGAGTTATTCGGGATTGGAGTTGCCACTGGAGCGTTCCTTTGGTAAGATGCTACCAAGGATGGCCCAGTGTTTAAATACACATGGTTGTGTCAATAGGTTCTGGTTATGAAGACGTGAGTGGCTACAAGTCCTCAGGTGTGTGATCCCCCAGGGTTTGGGCAGGGTGCTGTAGTTATGATGCTCTGAGGTGGCTCCATCGCTTATGTGCTTCTACACCAAGTGCTTTAAATCTGTATAGATTTTATCCTGAACATTTGTGCTGCCCTAAGAGCTCTTTGGAAGACCGAAATTAAAAAGGAAAATGGGTTTGTTGGGGTTTTTTTTTTAACTTGAAAAGGCAAAGTAGTGAGGGCAAGCAAAGCCTCACTCATTTCTGTGCAGCTATCCACAGTGCTTGGATGTGCTCTGGGGAAGCAGGGTGAGCTAGAGGGTCCTTGGGATCCTGGGTTCTTTGGGATTGGGTGATGGGATCCCTGGGAGCATCTCATTTTTGGAGCATGATTAGAGGGCTGGAGCAGCTTCCCTATGAAGAGAGGCTGAGGGAGCTGGGCTGGTTCAGCCTGGAGAAGAAAAGGCTGCGGGGGGACCTCATTGCAGCCTTCCAGTGCCTGAAGGGAGCAGAGGAACAGGAGGGGAATCATCATCAGCATCAGGCAGCTGAATGCAACGTGTCCCAGCTCCCTGATGCTCACTCCCTGCCCGAGTGCTCTTCCCCTGCCCCGATGCCTGCTTTCATGCTGCCCAGCCCAACCCTTTTCCCAGCCATCACGTTAGAAGCCTTAATTCATTTGTCACATGCACGTGAAGCAGCAGCAGCAGCGCTGCCTGTTCTGGATAAGCAGTTCATGCTGAAAAAGGCATCATCTTAAATTTTGCAAGAGTAGAAGAGCCTTTTACTGCCTTCTACGGGTGGTGCCTCACACCAGGGAGGCGACTGGGGATTTGTTTTTCCCAAGGATACCTTGCAGATCCGGGCTGCCCCGTCGCTGCTGCGCCTCGCCGGGCAGCATCCCGACTGCAGCAGGGGTTGGGAAGGGGAAAGCCAGCCCTGGGTGGGATTCTTGTGTGGGGAGGCTGAAGCCCTCTGCCTTTGCCCCGCCAGATGTCATGGCGCCCGCAGTACCGCAGCTCCAAGTTCCGCAACGTCTACGGGAAGGTGGCGAGCCGGGAGCACTGCTTCGACGGCATCCCCATCACCAAGAACGTCCACGACAACCACTTCTGCGCCGTCAACACCCGCTTCCTCGCCATCGTGACCGAGAGCGCCGGCGGGGGCTCCTTCCTCGTCATCCCCATCGAGCAGGTAAAGAGGTTTGGTACCCGTGGAGGCAGCTCGGAGCCGGTGGCTGAGGGTGGGTGTGCGGGTGCACGTGCTGTGCTGGGGTGTCGAAGCCCCTGCTGTCCTCTGCTGGGTGGGTTTTTGGGTAGGAAAGGGAGGATGCAGAGCTGCTGCAGTGAACTGAGGGGTTTCTTTTTTTTCCTTTAGGAAGAAAATGAAACGCTCACTAAAAGCCTTTTTGGCATCTCTGGGTGAGCACGTGCTGGCAGGTCATGTCTCCACCCCGCTCCTTCACAGGGGATGAGGCCACCCGGGTTTGTGACCCTGATATCTCCCCGACACAGCTCCCAGAAGGCAGGGGGGATTTATATCTAAGTCTCCATCACCAAGCAATAGCCCCTTAGGAGCAGCCAATGCCCAGGAGCCTTGTGCTGTGCAGAGGGCTCAGCGCTTCAGTTCCCAGCCTAAAGCCCCTTGCGCTGGAGAAGCAGCACAAACGCCTCAGAAACTGGTTGCAAAGCCCCGGTTTGCAGCACACATCCTTTCCCCCTGCTGTGCCCTGCTTTCCCAAAGCTTTCCCCACGTGAATCCACACATCCCTTGCTCATGCAATTTTTAACCTCCCGTAAATTCAGCTGATGCTTCAGAAGCTGCCCCGTGGGACCGCTCCTGGCTGAGCGCAGGGCTGCATCTCTTGGAGAAAAAGCTGGGCAGGAGCGACCTTGAACATGGAATAAATATTGCCTGTGCTTTGCTCTGCTCTGGAAGTTTGAGCGTGGGGCACTGCTGTGGCATCCTGCCCTTGTCCTGCGGCTCTCAGGTGGCAGGAGGGGACATGGGGCTCTGAGTCACTCGTTCTCAGAGCGCAGCGCTACAGGCTGGGGGAGACTGGCTGGAGAGCTGTCAGGCAGAGAAGGACCTGGGGGTGTTGGGTGACTGTGACTGACCATGGGCCAGCAGTGTGCCCAGGTGGCTGGGAAGGACAACAGCATCCTGGCTTGTGTCAGACACAGTGTGGCCAGTAGGTCTGGGGAGGGGATTGTGCCCCTGAACTCGGCATTGGTGAGGCTGCACCTCGAGTGCTGGGTCCAGTTCTGGGCTCCTCACCATAAGAAGGACATTGAGGTCCTGGAGCAAGTCCAGAGAAGGGCAACAAGGTTGGGGAAGGGGCTGGAGGGCAAATCCTATGAGGAGCAGCTGAGGGAGCTGGGGGTGTTCAGCCTGGAGAAGAGGAGGCTGAGGGGAGCCCTTATCACTACCTACACTGACCTGACAGGAGGGTGCAGAGAGGTGGGCGATGGTCTCTTCAGCCAGGGGACAGGAGATGGGATGCACCATACCCCACATATGAGAGCATATGGTGTGCATGGGGAGAAGACAGCTTCCAGACAGCAAAATTTCAGTGTCAGACCCACTGAGGGTTTTCCAGCTGGGAGGGGAAGCGGGCAGGAGGAGTGCTCCCCTCCAAGCCCCTCTGCACCCCATCTCCCCAAGAGCCCAGTGTTCTCCTTAGGCTCTTTCCCCCTGTAACATTCCCACCCCTTCTGAATTTTTCCTGACTTTCTGGAGTAGGACCAGCTACAGATGGAAGAAATTATAATCAGCATTTTAATTGCAGCTCACAGCTTGACTCTTATTAATATTCAAAAAACCAGGAGCTTTGTCTGAGCCCTCGGAGTGCTCCCACCCCATCCCCTGCCTCCCTCCCCACCCCATGGAACCCAGGCTGCAAGGACAGCCATCCACACACCGCTTACTCCAGGTCCTAAATCCTCAGCCAATAACTCAGGGTTGCCAATAAATTACCCCCCTTTTCTTTGTTTTTTTTCCCTGGCAAATGTAGCCTGGTCCCAGCAGGACAGAAGCAGAGGGAAGACGCTGCCGTTTGCAACCTGTTCCGAAGGGATTGGAAATCCCTGGCAGTGTTGCACCCAGTGCATCCCAGCCAGAGCAGGGTGACTCTCTGTGTCAAGTGGCTCCACGTGCCCTTGTACAACCTAATAAACTCATTAATTAATTTTTTTTTTGGGGGGGGGGGGGGGAAATAGGAACTGATTAGCTTATTAAGACTAAACTAATTTTCTTTGGAAATCAGCAGCCGCCTAATTAATTGGCATCCATATTTAGCCGAACATAATTAAGGTAACCTAGATACTGCAGCTCTACTCAGCGTTTGATTTGCTGCCATCCTTTTCTTTTTTAAAAAAAATCTCTTCTCTTCTCTCCCTGCCCCTCTGTTCTGCTGGGAAAGGTTCACCCCAAACCCCTCTGCTTTGTGCCCTGAGTGATGCTGGGCCATATGTTCCTCCTCCAGCACATCTGAAATGCTGGTTCCTCCCGTGTTTACGTAGGGATGGGGTGGATGCGTCACCTCTTCTGCCAGGCTGGCCCGTGGCTGCGTTTTGTTTCCCTGTCCTCCTCCTCCTCCACCCCATGTTACAGCAGAGTTAGGGCAGGATCCCAAATTCTGGAGCATCAGGCACTGGGAATTGGCCTCTCCCCAGCAGTGTGAAGGTTTCATGCTGGAAATATCCCTGGAGAGTGGGCGAAGGAGAGAGCGTGTGCTGATGCTTCAGAAGATGACGATTCGCTCCCCAAACTGTAGCAACAGCAGGATTCAGGCCAGGATTTGGCTGGAAATGTCTGCGTATTCCAAGTCAGGAATAATGGGATGAGCTCTGTCACTGGGAGCAAAACCCAGTCCCACTGGGGCGGTGTGAGTCTGCAGGAGAACAGCTCCGTGGCTGGGTGGATGCTCAGCTCTGTTACCCCAGTATGGGTACCAGGGGGGATGCTCTGCAGCTGGGAAGATGCTCAGCTCTCCATTACCCCTGGTGCAGATACCAGGGGGAATGCAGATAGGGGTGTTGCTGGCTGGATGCTCAGCTCTCTGTTACCCCCAGTGTGGGTACCAGGGGGGTGCTCTGGGGCTGGGTGGATGCTCAGCTCTCTGTTACCCTGGTGCAGGTAGTGAAGATGAGTTAACTTTCAAAAACCTTCCCCTGCACCGAAACCACTGGGGAGGTGCCCTAGGTCAGGGAAGTCTGTAATTTCCTCCTCTTCAGCCCTTGAGTTGGAGAGACCTTTAAGAAGCAGGCAGTAAATGTATTTACTCTTAATCTCAGCCACTGGAGACTTGTGTGTACTCAAGGATTTCCTGGGAAACCCTTTAAATCCCCCACGCCTCAGGCAGCACTTCCCTGATCCCCCTCGGAAAGCTAATAAGGGATTAGGGGGAAGCTGGGGGTGAGGGAGGGCAGTCTGCCCCAGGGGCTGGCAGCAGGTTCTCTTTCCCCAGGGGTTTCTCACACAGGGACAGGCACCAGAGGTGCTGGCACCAATGCTGGATGGATGCTGCTATCGTTTCTATAATGTTTTCTGCACAGGACTGGGTCAAGGGTAGAGTTGAGTTGAGTTGAGTTGAGTTGAGCTGAGCTGAGCTGAGTGGAGTTGAGTTGAGGTAAGCTGACTTGAGCTGAATTGAGTTGAGTGGAAGTTTTCACTGTACCTGTAGAGCTTTGTAGGAAGCACCAGGCTTTGGAAACGGTCTGGGTTTGTGTCTCCAGGGAACCTGGGGAGAAGCAGGTTTTGTGGGACATGGATATTGAAGTGATTTGAGTGGAGTTCTGTCATCCTGGGACTGAAGTCTGCGTTGTCTGGAGGGTCCACAGCTGTGACATGGCCCATTGCTTCAGTCTGGGGTGATCCTGAGGGTGGCTGGGACAGCAAAACTGCATGTGAGGTCGCCTTAGAGTGCTTAAAAGCGATGCTGCTAAGGATAAAGAGGCTTTGCTCCTCCTGGTGATGGGTTCCCTTTCTCAGGGCGGTCCAACCTCCTGGGGCCATGCATCCATGCCAGCTGGGGCTTTGTATGCATCCCTTCTGGGGCAGTATGCCCATCTCTCCTGGGGCTGTCCATCCATCCATCCATCCATCCATCCATCCATCCATCCATCCATCCATCCATCTGTCCCTCCCTCCTTCCCTCCCTCCCTCCCTCCCAGGCTCTGCACACTGCTGGTCCCTCTGCCCTCACTGCTGCTCCAGCCGTGCCCAGAGAACATCTTCCTTCTCCAACACCACGCAGCAAAATACCAGAATTAAACCAGCCTAACGCCGCCGTTATCCTTCCTCCCCAAGACAGAACAGAAGCACCTTTCCCCTTCTCAAATGCTCCTCCCAGCCCATGCCATGGAGAACATGGAGCCTCCGGAGCCTGGGGAGCCACGGCAGGGCACGCTCCTGCTAGAGAGACAGTATCTGGGTCAGCGAGCTTCCCCAAGCCAGGGGTCAGGGCTCTGGTGATTAGGATTCTCCACAGCTTAATGCAGGGCTGCAGGCCAGCTCCCTCTCGGGGCAGCTAAATGGGAAGCTGCCTGAATCCCTGATTATTTATATTTCATTTATTTTTGGTTTAGTTTCCTTCCTTTGGCTCCTCCCGAGGGCGGACACGTCCCACCGCCGCTCACACACAGGGACCATCCCTTAACTCCTCCGTCCTGGCTGCGTTCAACCCATCTCCATCAAAACTCCTCATTTCTTGGGTGGAAACTTGGATGCTTTGGATGTCTCAGTGCTGATCCTGCTGGAACACGTGTGGGTGCCCAGTCTCCTCAGCCTTGGCTGGCTCTGGCCAAACTGGAGCCATGCAGTTGCTCCTGTCTGGAGCTGCTGGGGGCTGGATGAGCAGAAATCATGTCCCACCACCGCTCTCACACAGGGACTGCCCCTTGCTGTGGCAGCTCCTCCATGCTGGATGCATCCAACCTATTTCCATCAAAACTCCTCATTTCTTGGTTGGAAGCTACCCCTAGCAACCCAGCTCCGTCCCATCTTCTTGGAAGCCCAATGGCTTTGGACAAACCCCATCGTGGCCGGGCAATCACACGGTTGGTCACTCAAAATCGAAGCGGCTGCGTGTTAACAGCTCTGTCTGCTTGGAATTTAACAGCTGCTGCAGGAATTTCTGCCCTAGACAGCGGGTTAATCATGTCATGCTAATGGAAATGAGAAAATGGGGGGGGAGGAATGGGTAATCAGAGCCATTTGGGTAAGGGATGGATGTCTGCTGGCTTAATGTGATAACAGGTGAAGCGGTGCTTTGCATCCTTTAATCCACGGGGCTAGTACCAGGCTGAGGAAGCACCAACCTTGCTGGGCTTCTGTGCTTCACCTTGGGGGCTTTTTCTTTCCAAACCTCAGCTGCTTCCCCCAGGGGTGGCATCCCTGGAGAAGAGGAGGCTGAGGGGAGACCTTCTCACAGCCTCCACTGACCTGACAGGAGGGTGCAGAGAGGTGGGCGATGGTCTCTTCAGCCAGGGGACAGGAGATGGGACAAGGGGCAATGGGCTCAAGCTGCCCCAGGGCAGGGTCAGAGCAGATGGGAGGGAAAAGTTTTTCCCTGAAAGAGTTGTGGGGCTGTGGCACAGGCTGCCCAGGGAGGGGCTGAGTCACCACCCCTGTGTGTGTTTAAAAAAAGGGTAGGTGAGGTGCTCAGGGATGTGGGTCAGCACAGGACAGGAATGGTTGGCCTTTTCCAACCCCGTGATTCTGTGATCCCTGCATCCCCTGCATCCCCTGCATCCCCTGCATCCTGTGCATCCCCTGAATCCTGTGCATCCCATGCTGCTCCTCCCTGAGCAACCACAGCAATTAGCAGCTGTCTCTTTCGGGGAGCAAACTGACACAAATCAACCTTCCCAGCAATGACAGGGCAGGGCTGAGTCCCAGGGCAGGGCTGAGTCCCTGGGCCTGGTTCGACTGCCCGGGGCACTCCAGCCCTGAGCTGTGGATGGTGCAAATGCCCCCTGGTCTCCTCGGCGCGTCTCTTGGCTGGCGCCGAATGGAGCCGGGAGCTCGATACGTTCACAGGTCGGTGCTGGAAGGGCCATGAAATATTTAGCAGTGGCAGCGTGCTGACCTAGTTAGTGTGTGTGCTCTGAAGCATGCCACCAGCTCCAGGCTGCAGAGGAGGAGGAGGAGGAGGAAGGGCTGCAGGGACATCATCCCAGCAGGGACATCCCATGAGGGACATCCCACCAGGGACAGCCCTGCAGCCCATCCACAATGGGCTCCTTAACAGGAGGCTGTGCCAAATGCTGAGGACCATCCTGCTGCCACCGAGCTCTGCAGGTCCCAGCTCCCATGGGATGTTGGGATCAGGTCACCTCTGAAAGTCTTGCAAGGTTTTCCATCCCCCTGGAGGGATCCCATCAGAGGGTGTCACCTTGGGTTGTTAGCCTCATTAAGTGAAAGTGCTAACGATCCTGGAGTCACCAGGGATTCCTCTTGCACACCTTGCTCAGCCCGGGTTTGGAAGTTGGAGGGGGGGGGGAAGCTCCAAGGCCAATGGATCAGTCCAGAGCCTCTGGAGCCCCTTCCAGCTTTCTTGCCCAGATGGTCATGCAAAGGTTTTTTGGGAGCTCCCAGCTGGCTGTACCCCTCCCAGGGGGGGCAGCCCCATGGGGTTGTGTCTGCACAAACCAATCCCTGCACATGGGTCAGCTGCTGCTCCGGAGGTGGAACCCATCCCTGACTTGTCTGGGGGTCTCCTCTGGCTGGAAGACCCACCCCAGTGTGAGCTCTGGAGCTCTTTCCCCAAACAAGGCTCTAACCTTAAACCCACCAAATTTATCACCATTTCCCCCCCCCCTTTTTTAATTTCTTTTTTCAAATCATTATTATTTTAAATTCCAGACAGGCCGGATCGAACCGAACTACCCCAAAGTCTGTGGTCACCAGGGCAACGTGCTGGACATCAAGTGGAATCCCTTCATTGAGAACATCATCGCCTCGTGCTCCGAAGACACCTCGGTGAGCTGGGCTGGCACCTCCTGGGGGGACAAGTGGCCTCAGCTCTGTGTACCCTCCTGCCTTTAGTTTACACAGCCCAGTGTGGGTGGGCAGGGCATTCATCCCCCCCTGCTGCCCCCCCTGCCACAGGCAGGGTCACCCCCCCCAGCCCAGTGCCCCCCAAGCCCCATCCAACCCGGCCTTGAACCCTGCCAGGGATCCCGGGGCAGCCCCAGCTTCTCTGGGCACCCTGTGCCAGGGCCTCCCCCCTCCCCAGGAAGGATTTCTGCCTCCCAGCCCCTCTCCATCCCCCTCCTGCAGCTGAAGGACATTCCCCTGGGCCTGGCCCTCCCTGCCCTGGGCACCAGCCCCTCTCCAGCTCTCCTGGAGCCCCTCGAGGGCCGGGAAGGGGCTCAGAGCTCTCCCCAGAAGCAGCCTTCTCTTCTCCAGGCTGAGCCAGCCCAGCTCTCCCAGCCTGGCTCCAGAGCAGAGGGGCTCCAGCCCTCCCATCATCTCCATGGCTCCTTGGGACTGGCTCCCACAGCTCTGTGTCCTCCTTGTCCTGGGGATCCCCGAGCTGGATGCAGAGCAGTGTGTGAGTTGTGTGGCTGGTTCCCAGCTCTGGTGCTGTCCCCATCCCAGCGCTGCTCTTTCTGCCTCCCCCGCTGCAGATAAGCCCCACAGCTGTGCACAACAAGGTCATTTTTTATTGTATTTCTTCTTCCCCAAGCCCCACAGCGGTGCTATTATTAAACCTTCTTGCTCTCAGGGTCTGGGGGGGTGGGGAGCTGCCACCGCTCCCATGGTGTGACCCCTCAAGTGACAGGAGCGAAAGGCTGGGGGTGATGGTAATGAATGGGGTCATGGTTACGTCGCTGTTATTTCCATCCCTTTCCTCCCCTTTGCTTCCTGGACACAAACAAATCCATCCCAAAGGCTGTATGGTAAAAGAGAGAGGACCTCAAAGGGCCTTTGCAGGAGGGAGGAGGTTGGGAGCTGCACACACCCCCCACCCCCATTAGGCACAGCAGATGCCAGGCTTGGGGGTGACCCAGTTTTTAACCAATCTGCCTCAGCCGATGCTCAGTGTTCCCTGTGTGATCACCTAACGCCTCATCCCCCCTCCAGCTCAGCCTATCGGTGGGGTTTATTAGCTGCAAGCTTCCTGAGGGGGGAAAGGGATGGGGAGGGGTGGGGGGGGGGGAGTCAGATGGTGGCCATGAATCATGGTGAGCTGTTTCCTGCTTTACATGAGAACTGTTTGGATTCCATGGCCGGGGAATTGGAGGTGCTGGGAGGGAGCGAGGTGGTGGGAAGACTTCGTGAGCCATCGTTAACCCTGAGTTAATTGCCCCCCTCCTTCCCTGATGGAGAGGAGTTGGTGGGGAACAGCCCTACAGCTGGGTGGGCTCACGGCTCCCAGTGCCTCCCTGCACCTTGGGGTGCTGCTCATGGGCAGGTCCTGCAGCTTCAGGGTCTCTCCGCTCCCTCCCGAAGGGTTTAACGGGGTTCTGGTGAAAGGAGAAGGGTGCCCCAGTCCTTGGGGAGGGGAGCTGCAGGAAATAGCATCTGCATGATGTCAGTCCCTGGCTGGGGATGTGGGGACAACCTGACGCCATGCAGCCAGCTCCTGGCTTGTGTCTGTCCCCCATCCTGTCCCCAGCACGGAGAGGACAGCGTGTGCAGCCCCCTCCCCGGGGCATCACCCCAGTATATCCTTCCTGAGGGGGTGATGAGGCTTTTACAGCCATGGTTCAATGCCATTTCCCACAGCCCACCAGGGTTACTGCTCTGCTTGAGACCCCTCCTGGGATTAATCCCTTCATATCAAACCCATATCTGTTTGCACCTGCTCGGATAAAGCTGCCTGTCCTCATGTGTCCCTCTCCCTTGGGGTACCAGGATGATTAATTCATCATTTATCTCCATGGCACAATTAGTGCCAGGGCTGATCTTTGAGTCCCCACTGCTGCAATGCCATGAAGGCTTTTTGGGAAGGAGCTTTTAAAGGGCAGGATGAGCCCTTTGGAGACTGAAGGGGAATTACCTGGATTCTGCAGGTGTTTCAGGCTCTGCCTTTCCCTTGTGCTGTGATGCTCAGTGTACTCAGGTGCAAGAAGCTGGTGCAGAACGTGGAGCTGGAGAGGGGGGGCTGAGGCACAGTGTCCCATTCCCAGGATACATTCTTCATGGAAAGGCGTGTTTTGGGGCAGGTTTTATCAGGGGGTTTTCTTTGGATGGACTGGGGGAGGAAGCCTCTGGCTTCCCGAGCTGCATCCCTCTCCGGCTGCTCTCCCTGGTGTTGGGGGGAGGAGGAAGGTGAGGAGAGGCACTTCTGGGGCCGTTCCTCAGGCTTTTTGCCATGATGATTTCCCAAAAGCACCGTTTCCATCCCAGGAGGGGATGTGGTTATGAAACCCAGTGCTGGGTTTTCCTTAGCTCTGGCTATGCCCGTGCTGCCGGCGGGATGGAATTAGCTCCACATCCCGCTCCGACCCGGCTATTTTCAGGTCGCAGCGACATCAGCAGCAGGGAAACCTGCCCCAAACAGCCTGTCCCTGGCACTCACCCCCCTTCTTCTTGCAAGGCAGAAGGGATGCCGTGACTCCGGAGCAGAGCGCAGAGGTGATGCTGTGCCGCAGAGCCCTGGCAGCGATTCCCCGCTGAGCGCGGACGCGGGATGCGTTTAGTATCCATCCTTTAGGCTCCCTGCACAATGAAGGGGGAAAGGTTAGTGCCAGCCTGAGCAGCCCCTGAGGATGCAGAGAGCCCGGCCCTCAGTGTGTGAGGGTCTCCCTGTGTCCCCACCAGGGTTTGACAGGGCATCCCCCGAGCAGCGAGCTCGCAGCAGGCATCTCTCTGGCACGCTGAGCTCGCTCCGTGCCCTCGCGGGTGCGGGCGATGGAGGCGCAGCAGGAGGTTTGGTAACAGCCGTTTCATAACCCACAGTTTCATAACCCGCCCCTCAGAGAGCCGGTGGTTGGGGCTGTGCTGCTTCCTCCCCACGTTGCGCCTTTTATGAGCACTGCTGATGCTCTCAGGATGGTCCCTCCAAACCCACCCAGCCTCCTGCCTGCACCTCTCCTAACGCCTTTCCTTGGTGTTCCTCACCTCTAAATGTGCAGCTCATAGAATCGCAGACAGGTCTGGGTTGGAAGGGACCCCAAGGATCACAGAGCTTCAACCCCCCTGCCACAGGCAGGGCCACCAACCTCCAGGCCTGGAGCTACACAAGGTTGCCCAGGGCCCCATCCAACCTGGCCTTGAACACCCCCAGGGATGCTGGTGGGGGGACAGAAGGGAACCAGCACAGGCCATGTGCGATGTCCGGGTGCTTTGGCTTTTCTAGTGGTGATATTTAAGAGTGGGGAGGTGTGAATGTTGGAGCTGGGGTGAGAGGAAGGCTCCAGGGAGGATGAGCACATGTGGAGGGAGATCAGAGTCTGAAGCTTGGTTGTTTCATCCTTTGGCTGACCCATGGGGATCAAGATGCTGATGGGTTTTGGGGGCTCTGGGAAGCTGTAGGGATGGTGGAACCCCCCTCCGGTCTCACTGCTGGGATGGATGTGGGGTGCCCAGATGCAGGGCAGACCCGAGGAGAGGGGTAAATGTGACATCACTCCTGTGATCTGCCATAGAGGTGGGAGCATCCGTAACTCCTCTCTGGTAGTGTTATCCGGAGCTGCTTGGCTGAAGGGAGGATGCTGTAGAAGGCTCAGTCTGCCCTGGGGCAGCACCCCCTTTTATTTGGAGATCACCTCCTCTGCAGAGGCTTTTCTAGCTGGTTTTAACCCGGGTGCTCCCAGACAGGCTGGTGGCAGTGGGGCAGCGGGGTGTCCCTGTTGGCCCCGCTCCCCCCCAAGTGCTGCCTCAGCTTCCCTGGGTCCATCTCCCTGGAGCCCAAGGGTGGGACAGCTGCCTCCCATCTCCCCTTTCGCTGGGACGGGATGGACCCCCTGCACTCCCCCTGCTGCTGCAGGGGACCAGATCAACCCCCCACCCATTAGGGTGCAGGATGAGGCTGCTGGCATCAGGGCACCGCAGGGATTCAGCAGCTCAGAGCTCCCCCGGGTGGGTGTCAGGGTCCTGCTGGGGGTCCCAAACCCACCCTGACACCCATCCCGTCCTGCAGGTGCGGATCTGGGAGATCCCTGAGGGTGGCCTGAAGCGAAACATGACGGAGGCCGTGCTGGAGCTGTACGGGCACAGCCGCCGCGTCGGCCTTGTCGAGTGGCATCCCACCACCAACAACATCCTCTTCAGCGCCGGCTACGACTACAAGGTGAGCCCTGTCCGTGGGGGCTGCCCTGGCAAAGCTGTGGCCTGCTCGTGACACAGGTGGGGTGTCACCTGCCAGCACCCAGGGCAGGATCCTGCTGGGTGGAGGGAAAGGACCCACTGTGTCTGCAGCGGATGGTACCTTCATCCCACAAGGATCTTGCAGCACTGAGAGGAGGGGAGGGGGCTCTGCACAGGACGAGGGGGGCAATTCCAACCCAACCAGGAGATATGAAGGTGCCCACAGCAGATGTGGAGGTTGCACGAGATGTGGGTTGGGGTCTCCAGGAGTGGAGATACCAGGGTAACCTTCCCTTCCCACCCTGCCCCATCCTGCAGGTCCTCATCTGGAACCTGGACATCGGGGAGCCGGTGAAGATGATCGACTGCCACACGGACGTCATCCTCTGCATGTCCTTCAACACCGATGGCAGCCTCCTGGCCACCACCTGCAAGGACAAGAAGTTGCGGGTCGTGGAGCCGCGGTCCGGAAGGGTCCTGCAGGTACAGGGCTCATGCTGGGATGCTGCATGGGATGGAGGGGAGAGGGGCATGGAAAGACCTTGGGGATGTGGAAAAGCATTTGGAAGATGCTGTACGTACCCCTGAGGTTTTGCTCGTGTTGGGGTCTGCGGGAATGCGAGGGGCTGGGTGGTTGGATTAGGTGAAGGTGATGGGGAAGGCGCTGGTGTTGGAGGCTTTCATTCCACTAATTAGGGATATGTGGAAAATAATAGTGGAAATTAGGATGGAGTGCAGAAAGCTCCAGAAAAAGCCACAGTCTGGAGGCGGATGGTGGTTTCCTGATGAAGGTGGGATCCAATATTCAGGAAAACAGGCAGTTTGGATTGGCACGGGCTGGAAGTGGAATCTGCAGCCCTACTGGCACGGAGCCGGGGGGGAGCAGGGGGAGGCATCGGGGGACAGCAGGTTGGGGACATACTGAGGAAGGGGCTTGTCCCGGGGTGAGGAGCCAGGCCTGGGGGCTGCAGTGGGGTTGGGGAGGAGGGGGAGGGGTCTGCGATCGGGCACATTCGTGTCTCGCAGGAGGCGAGCTGCAAGAACCACCGCGTCAACCGGGTGGTCTTCCTGGGGAGCACCAAGCGGCTGCTGACCACGGGGGTGTCGCGCTGGAACACGCGGCAGATCGCGCTCTGGGACCAGGTGGGTGCCGGGACCCCCTCATCCCACCCCTCCATCCCCACCGAGACCCCCCACCTCTGCTCAGCACAGACCTCGGGTGACGCAGCGCTTTCCCCCCCTGCCCAGGAGGACCTGTCCATGCCCCTGATAGAGGAGGAGATCGACGGGCTCTCGGGGCTCCTCTTCCCTTTCTACGACGCTGACACCCACATGCTGTACTTGGCTGGCAAGGTACAGGCTGCACCCCTCATCCTGCTGCCATGGGGGGCTGTGGCATCTCCCCCCCAAACCACACAAGGGATGGAGAGCTGGACGGGGAACACACCTGATCCACCAGCAAAGCATCACGCAGCTCTCCGGCCGTGAAGCCCTGGTTTCTGGGGGTGCCTGTGATGCCTGGGGCTGCAACATCCCCCCCATCCTGTCCCCCCCATCCCTCAGATTTCCCAAGGATGGGGTGCTGGGGGTTGGTATCACAGTCTGAATTCAACCTGGTCTCTCTTCTCATGCCAGGGTGACGGCAACATTCGGTACTACGAGATCGGCTCAGAAAAGCCCTACTTGAGTTACCTCATGGAGTTCCGCTCCCCAGCCCCACAGAAAGGACTGGGTAAGGACGGCCACACCACTGCCCTCTTGCTCTGAGCTCGCCAAAAAATAGGTGATGGAAGGGGCTTCATTAAGTGCTGTGGGGAAATGGGTTTGGGGGAGGTTTGGCAGGTGCTGTGCCAGCTCCAGAGCATCATCGTGGAGCTGCTGGGTGGTGTTGGCATCGCTGTGATCATCTTCCCACGGTGATAGGGATGGGATGGGGCTGCATCCTGGCCAGGCACACGCCTGGTGACACACTGGCCACTGCCACACATGCTGTGGCTTTACCAGGGGACATCAGCCAGTGATTGCCATGATTTTGGATGAATTAAAGCTCATCCCTTTCCCAGCATCCCTGCAAACACGCCTGGTGCAGCTCCAGTCTGTGTGCCAGGTCCCCAGGGTGACAGCAGGGATGGATTCAGCAAGGCTCTGGGTCTCCCAGTGCAGAGCAAGGACATTTTTGGGGTCCTCCCTGCTGCACCCCGGAGTTATTGCCCTCTCCTTCTTCACAGGGGTGATGCCGAAGCACGGGCTGGATGTGTCAGCCTGCGAGGTCTTTCGGTTCTACAAGCTCATCACCCTCAAGGGGCTGATCGAACCCATCTCCATGATCGTGCCGAGGAGGGTGAGTACCCTGGGACAGGCTGGTGGGGGTCAGTGGGGTCCAGGGGTACCCAAAGCAGGGCCAGTGAGACGGAGCTGCCCTTCGATGACCCATCTGATGGCTGCATCTCTTTGCTCCGGTCTAAGTCCTCCCGGTCATTGCGCTTCCCAGCGATGGGCTTTCTGGGGGTTTTTCCCAGGGTTAGTGGGAATGTCCATGGGAAGTGGGGTTCTGCATTGCTCCTGGCCCTGCTGTGGCTGGGTTGCATCAACCAGCTTGTGCCATTGTGAGGTCTGGGGGCTCCTTCTGCCTAAATGATGTGTCTCGGAGCTGGAGCAGGGTTTGGCTTTCGCCTTTCCAAATGCAGCCACCAGCCTGGAGCCAGTCCTGGGTTCTGCTGCATCTCAGCAGCTGCTCATCCTCCTCTGGCCCCTCTGCAGTGTCCCCCATCTAACCTGAGGGTGCAAACGTGGGGCTTGCTGCTTCCCAGGATGCCCTGGGCGGGTGCATCACGGCTTCCAAAGGAGCACAGCCGACTGCATCCCATCACAGACGTGGGGTCGGCATCATGAGCGGGCTCACAGAACAGGTTCCTTCTCTTTCCCCCGTGTTTTTAGTCAGAAACGTACCAAGAGGATATTTACCCCATGACTCCGGGCACGGAGCCGGCTCTCACACCCGACGAATGGCTGAGCGGGGTCAACAGAGGTAAAGCCACCGGCACCGCGCGGGGTGGGAGGTGGGAGCCCCAGCAACGGGACAGGGCTGCAGCATCCCCCCTCCCCAGCCTCCTCCCCAACTCTCTCCTGTGCTCTGCCCTGCTCAGATCCCATCCTGATGTCGCTGAAGGAGGGCTACAAGAAGACATCCAAAATTGTCTTCAAGGCACCGGTGAGGGAGAAGAAGAGTGTTGTTGTTAACGGCATCGATCTGCTGGAGAATGTGCCGCCCCGGACGGAGAACGAGGTAGCAACATCATGGGGATGGGAGGGGACGGTCTCTGGCTTGGAGAGGGGGACAACACTGTTTTTGGGTGCAGCTTGGGAAGCCACTGCTCTGCAGGTCTCTGCTTGCGCTCCCAAAGGGAGGCACTAGGGTTTCCCTGCAGCTCAGCATCCTGCTCCGCACCAACCCCAGAGCATCCCAAAGAAGCAGCACTAAGCTCCCAAAGTTTTCTTTAGTAAAATCCTTCCCTGGGGAACAGGGCACGGGGGTGATGGGGAAACGCCAGCGCTGGGTCCCAGCAAAGACTCATCCTGCTGGAGCAGAGTTTGTGGATGGCAATTTCACTGAAAACTTAAATCCATGAGAGCACGTTGCAAAAGGCTCCAGGGGCTGGTGAGAGGCTGAATCCCACGGGAGTGAGCGGCCAGCACGGTCCCTCCAGCTCCCTCCTTCCCTTTTCCAGCTCCTTCGGATGTTCTTCCGGCAGCAGGACGAGATCCGGCGGCTGAAAGAGGAGCTCTCGCAGAAGGACATACGGATCCGGCAGCTACAGCTGGAGTTAAAGAACTTACGGAACAGCCCCAAGAACAATTAACTCCCGGGGACCTTTTATAAACCAACAAACTCTCTTTGTTTCTACTCGCTCCTTAGTTTTATTGCACCCACTCACCCAGAGTACGAGCCAGAAGCCAAGTGACCTGCCAAGAGCCCTCCCTCTAACTGGAAACACCTTCTCCTACTCCTGTCTAGCATTAAAACCGCTGTAACCCAATGCTGAGGTGTCTGCGTGGCCCAGTAAGTAGACAAGCAGCATTCCCTCTGTTGGGGAAACTGAGGCAGCAGCAGCGGTGACTCCTTGGGAAAGCGTGATGCTTCGTTGCTATTAATTTTTATTATTATTATTATTATTTTTTCCTATGCAAAAAAATGTGACAGCGGGGTGTAGAACTGGAATGGGGTGTAGGATGGGCTGGATTCATCAGAGCTGGAGCTTGGGAGCCTTCCCGTGGTGCTGCTGGGGGCTGTGGGATAGCTGGGCTTCAGCAGGAGCAGCCTGTGAGCATCCCTGGGCTGCAGCCTGGGGAAAGGAGCTGCTCTACACGCCTCCAGCCTTCCTTAAATACAGAATATCCCCAAAAAAGGATGAATTCCCGAATCCAAAAGTAATTTATTGGGATGTGTCCCGCTCCCTCCTGCTGGGACTCAGGGGATGGATGCCACCCCACTCACCCCAACGGAGAGATGCGGGTGCCGGAGCTGTGTGATGCTCCACAGCTTCCCCATGAGGTACAATCATGGGAGGGGGTGTTATTTTGTGTATTGGGCCTGTGGCACAGGGAACGGCACCAAAAACTACTACTTTCACACACCCAACCTCGCCAGCTCCATCCAGCCCCACTGTGTCCAGCACCTGGTGTCGGAGAGGCTGCAGACAGAGGAGGTGCTGTGCGGGCCCTGGGCATCCTATGTCTGTATGATGGAGCCCCAAGGCCCCCACAGCCCCCCCCCAGCCCCCCCCCCCCATAGCTGCCCCCCCAGAGTGATGCCTCTTTACCTTCAAGGCTGTTGCACTATTATGGTTCAGTTTTGTAGCCGCTTTCATGAAAAAGCTTATGTGATTACAGCCAAATTCTGCTAAAATCCAAAACTAATCTATTCTTAAAAACACACAAATTCTTCCTCCTTTATCTTCAAGGCTGTTACTGTTGGGCTGTTATGGTTGAGTTTTGCAGCTGCTCTCACAAGCAGCTCACACAGTTACAGCCATTTTCTCCTAAACTAATCTATTCTTAAACCCATGAAAATTCTTATGTTAAAGTTATATTAATTGTCTCTTAAGCTACACCTACATCAATCTATTCAGCATGATTGCATTCCATTGAATCAGAGGAAGATGGAGAAAACCCCTCCCCTGCCCCTGTCACCGTGTCCGGCCCCGCTCAGCCCTGGAGCCAGGGCCAGTCACCCCCCCAGGCAGGATGGGGCCAGGCTGGGGCTGTGCTGGTGTCCAGCCCCACAGGCTAAAGGCACCTGGGGATGGTCTGACTGTGGTTCTTATTAGATATATTTTTCCATAATGGTGGTTGTGGTGCTTTATTTTGGGTATGGAGAAGGGTCCCAGCTTCCCCACCTCCCCCGCAGGCCCTGCCTGCCCCCCCTAACCCCAGACAGACACACAGCAGGGTCTATGTACAACATCCATTTATTATTCTCATAAAAGAGATATGTACAGATACAGAGCTACAGGTAGAGAGGGAACAGACCCACAGAATAAATAGCAGCAGCAGGGGTAGTGTTAGCAAGGTGCAATCGGGTCAGGCTCAGGGCCCGGCCCCTGCCAGCTTCATTAACCAAGGTGCAAGGGGGGAACCTGCCCAGGGCCCTAGTGAGGGGCAGCAGGGACTGCTGGCTCTGCCCCTCCCAGGCTCAGGGCTGGGCAGGGGGGAGCAGTGGGGTTCCAGGCATAGGGGATAAGCTGGGCAGGGGTGTGGCTCTGCACCCCTCCCCCCCGGGGAGAAGTGAGACCCCCAGTGCTGCACCCAGCCTGCGCCCCAGGGTGAGTCCAGGGACCCGCAGCTGAAGCTGGGAGCCCATGACAAAGGCCCCATCCCAGCGCTCTGCCCCGGGTGGTGTCTGTCCCAGACCCCCCCCCAGCTTGAGCCCCAGGAGCAGGGCAGCAGAAGGCAGCCCCAGGCCTGCGCTCCCATCCCTAACACAACTCAAACCCCTTTATTCACAAACCATTGAAACAATTCCCCAGACTAAAAGCAAGTGTTTAGAAGTGTCTGATCAAACCCTGCAGCAGGGGCGGCCTTGGCAGTGATGGGACCTGCCCAACAACGATGGGCTGTGGCTACAGGGCTGAGCCAGGCAGGCAGAGCCTCAGCGGAGGGTCGGGGCCGTGGTGGTGGAGCTCAGGATGCAGGAGCTGCTCTCAGACCTGGAAGCCTTTGAAATTTCATGCTGTGGAAGGAAGCAGCAGAGAGGAGCACGAAATCAGGGAGATACAGTGCTGTGAGTCGACTATAGACCACCTGACCAGGAGGAGGAAGCTGACGAGTTGTTTTTTAAACAACTGGGAGAAGTCTCACCATCACCAGCCCTCATCCTTAGTGGGGACTTGAACTTACTGGCTGTCTCCTGGAGGTACAACACAGCAGGGAGGAAGCAGTCTAACAGGTCCCTGGAGTGTTTGGAAGACAACTGCCTGACCCAAATGGTGAGTGAACCCACCAGGGAAGGTGCCCTGCTGGACTTGTTGCTTGTAAACAGAGAAGGCCTAGTGGGGGATGTGAAGGTTGGAGGACACCTGGGGTATAGTGATCATGAGCTGATAGAATTCTTAGTACTGGGAGAAGTAAGGAAGGGAGACAGCAGAACAGCCACCTTAGACTTCCCTAGGGCTGACTTTGTACTGTTCAGAAAGCTGCTGGATAAGATTCCATGGGAGGCAGCCCTTGAGGGCAAAGGAGCCCAAGAGGGTTGGATGCTCCTCAAGAAGGAAATCATAGCGGCACAAGAACAGGCTGTGCCAGCCTGTCCGAAGAGGAGTCAGTGAGGAAGGAAGCCAGCTTGGCTGGGTAGGGAGATCCAGGAAGATCTTCTGGAAAAGAGGGAAAAATAGGACCTTTGGAAGAAGGGGCAGGTGTCTTGGGCCGACTATAGGAATTCAGTGAGATCACATAGGGAGAAAGTCAGAAGGGCTAAAGCTGAACTGGAACTCAGGCTGACCAGTTCTGTAAAAGATAATAAAAAGTCCTTCTCTAGGTACATTAACAGTAAGAGGAGGGTCTAGGAGAACCTCCAGCCCTTATTGGATGCAGAGGGAACATTAGTGACAAGGGATGAAGACAAGGCTGAGGTCCTTAATTCCTTCTTTACCTCAGTCTTTAATAGTAAAGATGGATATTCCCTGAGTGCTCATCCTCAGGAACTGGCTGACAGGGAGGGGAAGAGTAATTAAGTTCCCATGGCTCAGGAGGAAATGATTAGCGACCTACTTGGCCAGTTAGATACCCACAAGTCAATGGGGCCAGATGGGATTCACCCCAGGGTGCTGAGAGAGCTGGCAGATGTGCTGGCCAAACCCCTTTCCATCATCTCCCAGTAATCCTGGCAGACTGGGGAAGTTCCACTGGACTGGAGGCTGGCAGGTGTTACCCCCATATATAAGAAGGGCGGGAAGGAGGATCTGGGGAACTCCAGGCCTGTCAGCCTGACCTCAGTCCCAGGGAAGATCATGGAGAGGCTCATCTTGGGAGCTGTCATGCAGCACATGCATGGTGGCCAGGGGATCAGGCCCGGTCAACATGGGTTTACAAAAGGCAGATCCTGTCAAACCAACCTGATCCCCTTCTATGACAAGGTGACCCGCTGAATGGACAAGGGGAAGGCTGTGGATGTATCTGCCTGGACTTCAGGAAAGCCTTTGACAGGGTTTCTCACAGCATTCTGACTGAGAAACTGGCTGCCACTGGCTGGGGGCTGCACCCCTACCTCCAGCAGCAGAGCCTGGGAAGCCCCACACCCTCCGTTCCCCCCGTCGTTACACGTGCTGTCATTGCCTCTTATTTATGCTACCATGGAATAGTAATGGAATAAAATGTTTTGGAGAGACCAACCCCTCGCCTGCTCCGTCCTTTCTTAGCCGAGGGGGCGTGTGGGGGTGCTGGACCCCACCTGAGGGAGGGTGGTGGGACCCACGGAGGTGTTTTTGGGAGGGCATGGAGTATCTGCTTGCGCTGTTGCTCTGGTCCCTGGGCTGGGAGGTCCCCATGGGGTCAAGAAATGCTGGTGGGAGACTGTGGGATGGCTGCACAGGGCTTAAGGGGGGATCAGGAGGGGCAGGCAACCTGATTTGTGGGGGGAGAAGGGATGGGAACTGCCCTGGGCTGGGCTGGTTTGGGGTCCTCAGCTGCTTTCCCCCATCCTTCTCACAGACAAGCATCATGGTGGCTGTAAAGCATCCCAGCTGCTCCCCACTCCTCCAGCCATAGCCGATGACAGTCCCTGCTGCCCAGGACCCCTCCAGGACCTTTATCCAGCCTCAGGAATTCACAAACCCCTCATTTATTTGCAGCGTTTCCCAAGCTCTCTCCATCCAAACCCAGGCTGAGCTCTCACCCTCCCCGCATGGCTGCTCACTGCGACTCCCTCTCCATCAGAGCCGATTTCTTCAGGGATATTAAGAGGTTTTAAGGAAGAAAAAGTCTTTAAAACCTCAGCCACCCATAGCAGACTGCCCCTTCTTCCTTTACTCACAGCCACAGGGTGGTTTTCCTTCCCCCCTTTTCTCCTTCCCCTCCGTATTACCACTGTCCCTCAAGCTCATCCTTATCAACCTGACCTACTTTCAGCTTCCTGGAGGTTTTGCTTTGTTTGAGGCTTGGCCTCCTCATATGCTCCCCAGCCAGCAGGATTATCCTTAATTCCCTGATTATTGTTAATTCGCTGGTTTCCAACAGTTTGTGAGCTCTTGCTTGAAACGATGTCCAGTGATTAAAAAACAAACAACCCAACAACCCACCACCAAAAACCCTCCCTGAATTGATAGAGGGGGACACAAGTTCTGGTCTTTAAAATCTAAAATCTACACATGCAGAGGAGAAGCCACTGTGGGAGTTACTTTAATTAAACAGGAGTTTCCCATCAATCCACTGATGCTGCTGGTTCTGGATTTTCCTGACATCCTTAAAATCAAGGGGTGCTTTGCGCCCATGGGACTTGGCCCTTCTTGGTTGAGCAGCTCCAGTTGAAGCCCCTCCCAGCAAAACATTACCAGAGCTTTTACAAATTTTGTGCATTTTACTGGAAAATCACAGTAAGTCGAGTGATTATAGCCAAGGAGCACAGGGGGTGGCTCAGGGGAGGATGTGCTGGGTGGGATGCTGGTGGTGATACCTCTGCTACTGCCTCGATTCTCCACACACGTTTTGCAAGTGCCAAGGAAAAGTAAGAGCTCTGAGCAGAAAGGGTTAAAACTTTGCTGGAAAGTTCTTCACCAGGTTTGTAGTGGCTCCAGGTGGGAACAAAACCAGCAGCGACTACATGGGGACACATGGTGATGTTTTGTGGATCAAGTGTGAACTGGTGAGTCAAACAGAAGAGCAGTAGGATACATTGGGAGAAGCACCAGGATGAGCTACTGGGAGATGCTGGGATAGAAAAAGGGGCCAGGTCAGGTTTTGCTGTTAAACCAGGAGTGATCCCTGCAGCTCCTGAACCACACACGTGCATCCCCTGACTCCAAACCTGGTCCCACCCTGTGCTTACCCTCCCCCAGCACTGTTAATCCCCCCTCCAGGCCCCTGCCCAGGGCATGAAGAGAAGGAGCAGCTGAGTATTTAAACCCTCCTGCAGCACCCTGTGCAGCAGAGAACCGGGGTGCTGCTGCTGCAAGCAGAGCACTGTCACAAGTGGGGGTTGCGCAGGGTGACAGCTTCACCCACTCAGCAGCGCACAGCAGAGCAGGAGGGGAGAGATGGAGAAGGGAGGGGAGGGGAGCTTTCCCTGCTCTGATCTGGGAGAAGGGAGGATTTACGAGGGCAGATGGGAAGCCCAGGGAGAGCGGTGCCTGCTGCCCTGCCCGAGGGAGCATCACCACCCTTCCCTGCCACCTACCTGCCGTCAGCGAGCGTGTAGCTCCCTCATCCCACTCCTGCGCCGCTCACTCCTCTCTGCTAGAGCCAAGCCATCGGTCGTGGTCCAGGAGGGATGGGCAGGATGCAGGTGGCAGCTGTGGTAAGCTGGGGGGCTGCCATCACTGCAAACCCAGCCCTGGGGTGTCCTCCCCAGCTGCAGAAAGGGCCACTGCCAGCCCAAACCCCTGCCCAGCCTGCATGCCGGCTGCTGCTGTAGATCCATCAGCACATTGACCTCAGTAACTGAAGCTGCTGTGACCCCCCAGAAGGTGATTTTCACCCCAGGACATGCTCTGTGCAGCTGGATCCATCAGCAAGTCTCAGCACCTCTGCACCTCACGGTGCATTTCTTCCCTTAGCACCCAAAACCCCTCAGCTCCCAGGGCTGTAGCCCTGGGACACCAGCAGACATCTCTGCATTTCAGCACGGGGCAGGTCACCCTTACCCAAACACCAGGTACCTCTAAGGACACTGGGAAGAGATTCCTGGTCCAAGGAGAGAGAACTAGCAGGGGTTTAATACCAGCCAAAGCGTGGCAGGGAGGCCAAGGGCACAGACTGCTGCTGGTTTAGGGATCCACTGCTGGCAAGGACGCCCAGTCGTTATGTCTGGCTACACACCAGTGGGTTTCCCCTCTATTCATCCATGTCTGGAATGTAAACGTGGCCAAGCAAGTCCCTGCCCCCACCTCAGGCGATGGGATGGAGGAATCAGAGAATCCCAGACTGGTCTGGGTTGGAAGGGACCCCAAAGATCACAGAGCTCCAACCCCCTGCCACAGGCAGGACCACCAACCTCCAGGCCTGGAGCTACACAAGGTTGCCCAGGGGTGTTCCAAAACTACCACTCTCGTCCTGTGTAACTGGGTAACACTGACCATTATTTGGGCTTGGAAAGCCTTCCTGGCCTTCCCCAGAGTCCTGTGCCCTCACATTAACCACCACAAACACCACAGGTACAAGAAAGAGTTATCAAATCAACCAAGGAGCTGCCCTCAAGGCTGCCAGAGACACAAACACCCAGGTCATTATGTATTAAGACCCTAACAGATTCCCAATCCCCATACGTTCAGCTGGGTGCTAACAATTTTGACCAAGAGCATCTTGTTCCACGCTTCCATAGGCTCTCTGGCAGGCACAGAGGTTTGGGGTGTGGAAAGGGGGGGCTGAGCTTTAGAACAGGCTCAGGACAGCAAGGCAAATCATGGCACCCCAGGGACAAATTCTAGGGACAGCTATGAAATTGGGTTGTTTGGGGATTTGGGGTTTTTTTCCAGGAGTTGGTAAGTCACTGAGGATGTTTAGCACACAGAGCACTTGGAAAAACAAGCCCTGGGTGCTCAGTGTGGCAAGACTGTGCTTCCATACTGAAAAATATGAAGTAATGATAGAATCACCCACACTGGGCAAACCTCACCTTCATTCCCAGTGGCAGCAGGTGGGCAGAAGTCACAGAATCACAGAGCTGTAGGGGTTGGAAGGGACCTCCAGCGTCCATCGGGTCCAACCCCCTGCCAAAGCAGGGTCCCTAGGACAGGGCACACAGGTTGGTGTCCAGACAGGGCTGGAATCTCTCCAGAGAAGGAGACTCCACACCCCCTGGGCAGCCTGTCCCAGGGCTCCCTCACCCTCACTGGGAAGAAGTTCTTCCCCACATTGGTGTGGAACTCCCTGTGCTCCAACTTGAGGCCATCGCCCCTTGTCCTGTCCCCACAGACACGGAGAAGGGGCTGGACATTTCCCCCTGTGTCCCACCCTTCAGATATTGATAACCATTGATCAGATCCCCTCTCAGTCTCTTCACTCCAGACTGAACAGCCCCAGCTCACTCAGCCTTTCCTCACAGGGGAGATGCTCCAGGCCCTTCATCATCTCTGTAGCCTCCTCTGGACTCTCTCCAGGAGATCCCTGCCTGTTTTATCCCAGAGAGCCCAGAACTGGACACAACACTCCAGGTGGGGCCTGATCAGGGCAGAGCAGAAGGGGAGGACCCCCTCCTTTGACCTGCTGGCCACACTCCTCCTGATGCCCCCCCGAGGATCCCATTAAACTGCCACTCTGTTCCCTCCTCACAGCACCCAAGAGTCAAAACCTCACTCTTCATGAGACACCCACCTCGCCTCTTCCCTCCCTGGCATCTCCCGGGAGGCAAGTGGCGAACAGGATTCTGCTTCCTGGGGCCAGCAGTGAACACTGGGCACGGGTGGTGAGGACTCAGTGCTGCTCCTCATACTCTTGCACAACACAGCACCCTTTTTTTAGGGACACAGTACCTGCTACCTGCTGAACACACAGCTCCCATGAAAGGACAACGTGGAGACTGAGACAGCGGGACGGCCGCGGCTCCTACACAGACTAACCCAGAACTCACACATGGATGAAGGAAATCAAGACTTCTTTCTTCTGACCCTGGGTAAACAGGGAGAGGATTAAACAGGAGACACAGTCAGACTTAAACCCCAATAATCAGGTTGGTAACAGAGAAGAAAACCCTCATTTTGAAGGAAAACCAGCACGCTGTTATTTGTATTAAAAGCCACAACCACTCCCTTGGTTTTCACCCATCCGTGGCTGAGTTTTTATGGAGCAAAACCTCATCAACAAGCTATTAAAAATATCCCCAATATTAAAAATATCAGGGAATTTACCAGGATAGCTTAGTAAATGCCTTTTTTTAAAAAAAAAAAAAGCTATGTGATTCCTTCCCAGTGGCCCATTTTACTCAAATAAGCCACAGTAAAAATTGTATAAAAAGATTTATTGAAATTCATCAATGACAAACAGACATAAAACTCAAAGTTTGGCTCTTCTGGGAAAAAAAAAAAGGAAAAAAAAGAACTGTTGCAAATGTATTTATACAGATGAAATATTGACTAGGAAATACAAGTCACTTCTAAAGCTATTTTAAAGAGGGATATGAAAGTAAAACTGTACATTCACTAGGTATTTTCAGTCATTTTACTGACTTCCACTAGGTAAGAAAATACAATTTTGTATTAGTATCTCGTGCTTGAGTGTATGAAAAGAAACCTCCTACCCTACATGCTGAACTGCTTCCTGGCTTTAGGTTTGTAAAAATTTTCCAAGTATATAGCACAAGTGGAAGTAGTTTCTCATCACTTAAAATTGACTAGGTGTTATATATTACAGACCAAAATAGTACACACCTTATTGAAAAGGGTTGAAACATTTTTTTTTATTACAATTGTCAAATTCATTTCACTAGTAACTCAGGAATTAGGAACACTTTTTATATATATTTATATATATATTTAAATGCCTGCCATTTTCAGTGTATTGGCTATGCCCTAGCCAACCTCCACCCACCTCCCCCCACCCTGAAAAAACCCTGACCCAACCAAAAAACCAACCCCCCCCAAAAAAAAAAAACAAAGAGAAAGGAAAACACACAACACACAGGGTGGGGAAAGGGAGAGGGGGGTATTGCAAATTCACCCCACAAACCAGATCCAAAAGGAACACCCCTCCTCCCCACCCCACCCCCCCAAAAAAAAAATAAACAAACCCCACAACAAAAAACATTTTGGTCACTATTTACAAACAGCAAAAGAAAAAGTACCTAGAAAAGCAGGGAAAGCATCAGCTGAAAATGGCAGTCATTCTGGACAGGCAACAAAGAAATCACTTTATCAATATGCCATTCTCACCCCTGTTGCTGTGGAGGGACGCTTGGCTTCCATTTGAGGCATCCCCCCCCCCAGACCCCCCCCCCCCCCCAAAACACTTACGGTGTGTTTAGCGACCGGCAGCGGTGGGGAAAAATCCCAACAAGCAATGCTACTCAGCTGTCTTGGAACAGAGTGTGTGTGTGTTTGGGGTTATCAGCACTCATTGGGAAGTTTTAATGTCTTTTTTTTTTTGTCTTTTTTAGTTTTTTAAAGATATCAAACTACCCACTCCAAGAATAAGAAACAAATTACCACTTGGTTTATACTTACTATTGCAGTTACAGGGACTAAGAGAGGGGACAAAAAGAAAACAAAACAAAAAAAAAAACCCTATTTAAAATGAATAGGAGGAGGAGTGGCAGTAAAAATAGTATTTTATTCCCTTGCCCACCCAGTCTGCTTCTCCCTCTCGTTCCCACAGCAACATTACAATCAGAAAAAAAAAAAAACAAAAAAAAAAGAAAAAAAAAGAAAAAGAAAAGGGTGGGGGCGTGGGGAGGGGAAATACAGGGTAAAAACAGTCAAATCACAATAGGAAAATTTCAAAATAGGGTTTTTTTTTTCAGTTTAGTCGTCTTCATCCCCTTCGTCTTCAGGTTCTCGTTTTCTCTTCTGTCCCCGTTCTTCATCTGGAAAATCAAACACAACTGGAGTTACTGGAGTGACTCCTTCATGGGGGGTTGTACAAGTTCAACCAGCTTCTGCTCTGGCAGCTGGGCTGCCACCGAAGGAGCAGGAATACAAACATAAGCCTGCCCTTCAAAACTGGTATTTTACATTAAAATAAATGCTATTATTGTTTTATCTCTAGCAAAAGATGGATTGCTGCCATACCGGGCTCTTCTTCATCTTCATCGTCATCTACCTCGCCATCATTGTAGCCTTCTTCATCCTCCTGGATTTAAAAAGGGGGGAAAAAGAAAAAGGAAAGATTGGAGAAGCTGGTTTCAGCAGTGGACCTTTCCCAACTGGCAATACCCAGCAGTGTTTTACAACAGAAAGCCCTTGGAACATCTTAAACAGAAACCAAACAAAGGCAGGTGCTTCTTACACCTTATTTAGGTGCAGTTTTTGCTACAGCCCAACCAGACTGGGGCCCGTTTCACTGCAGCCAAATCACAGCAGCCACTTTGAGCAGCAAGCCTTCAGCAAGGGAAACAGTTTTATGCTTCAGGCTGGTAAGCAGCTGTGGATTTTGTGACAATATCCTGAGTGGAGTAAAACTTGACGACTGGTCAGTAGGAGGAAGCACATCTTCTAGGGGTGAGGTGCAGGTGGTGCTGAGAAGTGGCAGTTTTGGGGTGGGAGTTAAGTATCTAAGGCTGTTAGGCCAGAGGACTGGTAACACAGCTTCCTGTAGTCAAATGTGAGCCTGTTCCTAGTGTTTGTGCTAGCAGCAAAGTCTCAGCAGAGTGTGACCAGCTCAGCACAGCCTACTCGCAGGAGCTGAGCGGTTCAGTGCCCCGAGGAGTCACAAGGTACGTGCCCAAGGAGGAACCTCCTCGCTCAGAGAGCACAGGGTCAGTAATCCACACACCGCATCCCTGAGGAGGCTGTACCGCCAGGCTCCGCAGAGGTTCCTGGCGGCGTTTCTGACATCAGCCCAAGGAGCAGAATGATTTCATGTCAGCGGTCACTAGATGGCAGCTGGCTCATAGACAGACATGCCTCAAAGCCACCCCCATCGCCTCACTCCTCAAGTGAAAAGGGCGGGATACACTTCAAGTACTGAGAGCCACCACTGCCCGGGTCTTGTTTCTTGCCCAACTTCTCCCAGTTAGAGAATGGTCACTCCACACCCGCTATTAACTACATAAAACCCTTACCTCTTCCTCCCCGCTCACATCCTCCTCTTCTCCCTCCTCTTCTTCCTCCTCATCTTCTTCGTCTTCTACTACCTGAGCATCGTCATCATACTCCTCTTCTATAGAGTCAGACAAAATTAACCACTCAGACATTTAAAGTGTACTTCACTCCCCCCCCAAACATTGGTACATGGGCTGTGCCCTCACTACCCAGACAAGGAGCCAAGCGAAAGCTTTGCTTAAGGCAGCACAGAATGGAAGGCAGCTCCCTGGCTGTACATGGGGGTAGGTGAAGTTCTGTGCCCCTCCAGCCTGGTGACAGGGCAGCGTGGCAGCCAAACCCACCGTCTGAACAGCTCTAGGGTGGCAGGAGCTGTGACAGTCAGTCAGAGCAGACTTGGGATTGCTTCAGCTGCTCCAGTCCCCACTACTGATATGTGTTTCTGAGCCTGTGGGACACTGGCAGCTCTCCCTCTGCAAGTGTCCATCCGCTCCCACCAGGGACAGGGCAAAACTTAACAGGCCAACCAGGCACCATGAACCCTCCCTAAGGGACACTGCTCCCCTTGACGCTGCCAGAGCGCAACAGAAGGGTCACACACAATTCACCCCAGGGGGTCTGCAATCTCTTTTCAAGAGGGAAGAGATTACACCCAACCAGCCCAAGCAACAAACCAGGAATTCGTTTTCCACAGGAATGGTGCTTTGGATCTTTCCCATGTGCCTGAATGCAGACCCAGACCCGTGCTCCGCTGCTGCGGCGCTGCCAGAGCTGGCATTCAGCACGCCAGGGAAAAGTGCAAGTCCAGCTATTCCCCTTTTGCTGTGCAGCTGGGTTTGAAGAGTCCAGCAAATTCCCCCCACTCAGCTGGATCCTCATCCGACCGGCACAGCGATGCTGCCCAGCGCAGTCTGCCAGGGAGGCAGAACAGCACCTCCAGCACAGCAGGACCACCACAAGAAGTTTCTGGAAGAAGTTTCTGGCTGCTTCACTAGTGCCTTTCACTGAGCTTGCCCCAAGCAGACTTCAATACACACGGTCTCCTCTCTTCTGCCCGATCCCAACTAGTTCCCTCTGTCCTCACGGAGTAGCTACAACCTCCCATTAATGCCCTGACTCCTTAACTGAACTCCTTGACTCAGCTACACATTTCTATGGCCATCCTGGGTTTCCACCCTCCCCTTCTCCAGCAGGGCCTGCACAAACTCTCCCACTTCCCTAATCACTCCCCACTTCCCTGAAAATAGGGTTGCTGGAAAACTGCAGCATGTGCACCCTGCCCTTTCTCACCCATCTCTTACACCCTCATCGCCTCAGGTTTACTGTTCCCTGAACTCTTCCAGTGTCCCACCGCTCCTCCTGGCCCCTCTCTTTCCTACCAGCCTTTCAGACCCTTTGCTAGAGGTCAGGCTCAGAAAGCAGCTCTTTCAGGCCCTCTCCCTTCATTCCTTCCAAGGACAGAGGTATCTGTGCTTTACATCGGTTGGAAGGAGCTGCTGAGGACACCCTTCTCCTGCCAGCAGGTCAGAGCTGGAAGCAAAATGTACCACTCAGCCTAACCAATCAATCTTACGACTTACATACACCGAGGTGCACAAATTCACATACCATCTTCATCTTCCTCCTCGTCGTCTAAGCCCTCCACGTAGCCCTCTGCATCAGAGTCCGGCGCTTCTTTGTCATCCCGATCTTTCACTAGAGATAAGACTGAGAAAGTAGCTCTTTCAGGCCCTGCCCATCTCCTTTCCCCTCGTTCCTTCAGAGGACACTGAGGTACTTCTCCTTTACATCAGTCAGGAAGGAGCTGCTGAGAACACCCTTCTCTTGCCAACAAGTCAGAGCTGGAAGCAAAACGTACTAGGCAGCGTATCGACCTTTTAACTTACGTACACTAAGTAGCACAATTCACATACCATCTTCATCCTCCTCCTCGTCATCCAAGCCCTCCACGTAGCCCTCTGCATCAGAGTCCGGCGCTTCTTTGTCATCCCGATCGTAGCCATCGAGGTATGTGAGTTGAGGGAGGAGCTTGAACACGTTTTCTCTATAATCATTCAAGTTGGTTACCTCACAATTGAAAAGATCTAGACTCTTCAGGTTTTCTAACTTTTTCTGCAAGGAAAGAACAAGCCTGTGAAGTCTGGTGTTGCAGTAATTCTCCACGGAGCAGAGAATGCAGCAGCAGCCAGAGTTAACGTGCTCAAGAGCTTCCTGGGATCAAAGGGTCAGTTTGGTCTCTGCCTACAAACTTGGTGTGGAACAGAACTCTGCAGTGCTTGGCCATCACTGCTGCGGTGTCCCCGAGTGGGAAATCCACTCCCTCAAGTGAAGCATCTCCCCAAAGAGGACTGAGGTTTGGAAAGGGGTCAGGGTGCACAAGTCACACGTGCTGCAAGGAGACAAGCTAAGAATAAATCCTGGTGCAGTCAGGCATCCCAAAAGCACAAGGCAAGATGCTGGAGCCAGCAGTCGGGTGTATCTGAACCTCTAAAGTGAACAGAAGAGCAAACAGACAATTCTATGACATGGGAATTTTGCTAAGAGAGATTTTAGGAAATTTAGTGATTGCACCTTTGCCTTTGGAAAAATAAAAAAGGCTTAGAAAGCAAACAGGAATACAATTCCTAGCTTTTTTTTTTTGTTTAGGTTGGGGTGGGTTTTTTTTTTTTTTGAGAGGTGGTCTGTACTGCCCACAGCACTTCAAGAAAAGCTCAAGTAGCTGGGGGTTTGTATCAAGTCCCATGAAATATCTCCCTCCTGGATTTTAGCACCAAGGGTGACATTTAAGAAACCAGTAAGCCTGAAACTGGGAGCAGTTAACAATCCTCTCTCTCTCATCTGTTTGCTACCTGAGATTAACTGTTCTGCTCTCCCTTTCTGCTGGGGGAAAGGAGATCCAAGGTGGACTCGTGTGAGAACCGCTCCCTGAGACATTTTCAGAGCCAGTATTTAAGAAATAAGTGTGAGGCCAAAGTCATCTTTTCTGGAGAGCAAAGGGCACACAAACAACAAGCTAGAAAACAGCAATGCCAGAACTTGGACACTATCTGGAACCACAGCCTGACAAACTGGAACTCAGCACTTGAAGCAGTGTAAGGGCAGGAAAGGACGTGGAAGCCAGCAGGAATGAGGGGGAGGGAGGCTCAGTGACCCCTGCCCAGACCACAGTGAGCACACCTAGCTGGAGCACAGGGTGCTGCTGCCAGCCCCGGATGGAAGTGGTGTCCAGCGACTGCTGACACAAGGCTTCAGGGAAAACACACCGAGCTCAAGCAGAGCATCCAGGGGATGACCCACAGCCCAGGCCAGGGTGGAAAGCCGCAGTGCTTCTTCCCACAGAGCCCATGGGGAGATCCCAGCCCCGGCGGCGGAGCAGCAGCCACTAGAGGGAAGCAGCTGCTCACGCTGCCGGCACAGCCTAGGGCACAGCCCGGGGGCAGAGCCCTTCTGCACAGCCCCCTGGCAACCCAGTGCCGGATACATAAGCACCCACCACTCCACCACAAGTTCCTTTGGATTTTCCAAGCCTGAAACACCTCCACTCATCATAAACGAGGGTTTGGGTTCTCCCTGAACCCCATCAACTCACCAGCGGTTCTATTGTACCGAGGTCTTTTATTTTGTTGCCGCTGAGATTTAGATGCGTGAGGTTCGGACACTTTTCTGCCAACACTTCCAGTCCTCCTGAGATTCTGTTGTCACTTAGCTCGAGCTGGAAGGCACATAAACATCTTGAGTTTTTAGTGCAAACACGTACCACAAAGCAGTCTGTCCAGCTAATTTAAGTTTTTAGGCAAGCAAGTTGTTTTACATTCGGTGTAGTGCAAAGAGGGAGGGATATAGCACAGGAGATTTTATTTACCTTCTTAAGTTTGTTTAACTTTGGTAAGTTTGCAACTGAGGTTAAGCCTACGTTGATTGTACTTAAGAATTCCAGCTCTTCAAACTCATCTGTGAGGCCTTCGATTTTGCCTTCGTATGACCTACAGTTGTCAAGAACGAGTTCTTTAACCTGGAAGAAAGAACAATGCAAACCGTGTGTAGGATGTTCTCCAAGATCCTCTTCATCAGAGGATGAAGATTTCATGAGCAAAGGACCAGGCAAAAATGGGAAGTATTGCAGTAAAGCAACAAGTATCCATCCAGAAGGTTATTTTCAGTGTCTGATCCCCACTTCAGGTAGCATGGTGAGCAGCCTTTCAGAAACACCAGTATCTGGCTCTGCCTCAGCTGCCCACCTCAGTGGTGTTCTACAGACAGCCTAAAGAGTTCAAAACCAGTTCAAAAACATTAACCCTCCCTTAAACATTGTGGCTGTTAGAATTTGCATCACCTTCAGTAAATGCAAGCAATAAGCATTCTAAATAACATGAAGGCAACCTACGTATTTTTCAACTAACCTACAACCTCGACACTCAGTACAACTCCTGTGCTGTTACATCATCAGCTGGGAAAACAGCTTCTGTTTTCTAAATTTTCTAGATAGCAAAGACTGTTGGAGCTTTTCAAGCATGGAGACACTGCTGTCTGAACTCTTGAGTCTCCCAAAACCAGGAGGCACTGCTGATCCTAAACCATCCTGATTAGAGCAATGGGATGGTACTTATGGGGAAGATCCGCAAAGCCTTTGCTGGGGAACTGCAAGGGATGTGTCAGATGATGCTGGCAGGGGAGGTTCAGCGAGCAGGGCTGCTGCTGCAGCAGTGGACCCCTTATCTCCCTCACCCCCTTGCAACAGAGAGGCTGAAAGGGAGAGGTGGAGATAATGTCCCCACGGGCTTGAACAGCACAGACCTGCCCGACAGCCGGAGCTGGGCAGCCCCGCCGGTGCGTACAGCAAGTCCCAGCCTGCAAGGCTTTGCTGTTGTTTTTCAACAGAGCACTGCTCTTCCTGCAGGTGCTGTCTGCAGCAGATACAAACCAAGAGCATCAGTGCAAAAAGAGACACTGAATGCACCCTGCCCCAAATAAGACAGCTCCTTTTGTCCCCAAAGAAGGGCCAGCCATCCAGGGATCGAGCCCCTTAGCAGCCAACATGGGTTTTCCAGGGCTTTGGGGGGAGCTCTGCCACTGAGGACTGGGACTCCCAGGAAGGGTCCACCCATCCAGGGAGCATCCCGAACAGAAGATTTCTGGGGCTTGTTTCTTCCCTCTAAAATACCTCAGAAAAAGGAAAACCCATCCTTGGGCCATGCATCACAACCCCCATCTCATGCACAAGGTTTGTTTCCAAGTTTGGAAAGAGAGGATGCTGAGGACAGGACAAAGGGAACCTGCTAGAGCAGTGTATGCAGAAGCACGAAGCAACTCCAGTTCACACCAAGGACAGTTAATATGCAAATATTTAGTTTTCTTAATTTTTTTTTATTACTGTAATCCCACTGCAGAGAGAAGAATCCTATGTAGTTTTATAGCTCCAAATAACATCCCTAGATTTCTAATTAAATCCCAGGCGCTGAAGTCAATAGGGAAGCCAGCCCAAAGCAACATGAGAGTACAAGTGATTCATTGAGAGTAGGAGGATCAGCGTTAGACAGGAAATACATTTTCCAAGACTCTACAATTTTCCTAGAAGAATTAAGATAGGGAATGACTACACAGAAGTCTTCCAGAGGACTTTCTGGCTGGTTAGGAGAAACCAAAGATCGAGTCAAACGCTCCTGATCTCACACACATCTATTCCACTGGTGGGGGAGAACCCAAAACCCTGAAAACAAACTACAAAAAGCCCTCTTTGCTTTGAAATTTGGACAGCAGGAAAGCTATTTGAAGACAAACAGGCATTTCTTCTTACTGAGACAGGACTTAAGTATGAGGATCCTCCAGTTTGGGCACAAACACACAGTTTTCTCAGTCATTTGCTCACACACTCACACAAGTCCCACCAAAAAGTAGTACAATAAAGGAAGCCTCCCCCAGGCCCAGCCCATACAGCACCCACACTCCTTCCTATCTGTGTCCTTGCTTGCAGCACCCATGGTCCCCACCTGCCCCCTTATCTCCCCTGGCCAGCGAGGTGGCTCGTCCCAGGCAGCACCCACCTACAGACACGTCTGGGAGCCAGAAGAGCAGAGGGGAATGCTGCAGTGCCCACCACAGCACGCTGATGTGTGGCTGGAGAGCCCACAGGTGGTTTTCTTTTTGCTTTATCCTCTTTGCAAAGGGAGCTTGCAAGAGCACACACAGGAAGATGAAGCAAGGCAGGGGGGAGTTCAGGAGGGAAAACACTCGCAGCCGCAGCAGCCAGTGCATCCAGGGTCAGCTCAGGCTTTGAGCTACACAGCAGAGCAAAGCAGCACCTAAACCTTGCACTGAGAAAGAAGCAGCATCTGCCCTCATCCCCAGGAGGTGGGACAGCCCTTCATCCACCCCAACAGAGCAATGGAGAAGTGGCAAAGAGGGAATTGGACAAAGCTTCCTTGGGGGTAGAGATGTGAGGGGGAGCTGGAAATAGCCACGGATGCAGAAAAAAACCCCTTTAATGCAGTGGCAGAAGAGCCAACAGGCCTCAACTTTTAGTTTGCTCTTTTTAGGGCAAGACTGCTGTTTGCCCTTTGCTTTTCGGAGAGCTTTGATACAGAACCGCAATGCTTTCCTCTTCACTGCACCCTGTACCCAGATACCAGGCAAAAGCAGCCAGAACAACTCCACAGGGAAGCTGTGATGGAACAAAACCGGCCAGGTTTGCAAGTGGTAGAAACCTTAGTGGAACTGATGAGCAGAGCACAGGCTCCTGAGCACCAGAAGCCCAACCAGAGTGATGTGGGTTTGGTGCTGTTGTGGTCAGAGGTATAGGAATGGGCTGAATCACTTCTGAAAGAATGTGACACCCAGGTCAAAATGGGGATGGCTTTGTGTGTTCCAAGAGATGTAGGAGTCCTGCAGGAAATAAGTGCAAAAGACAAACTAGGCCTGTGGGGCTTCCCCCAACCTCACTGCTGCATCATACCCGATCCTCTTGCATCAATTACAAGTGGTAGAAACTACCACCAGCTTATACAGTTTTGACAAGTATTCAAACTACCCACAGCTCTTTACCCTCAGCCTGCAGCCTGGTGCATCCCGCTCTCCTCCCCTTCCACTCTGACTTGCCATGTCCTCCTTAGGAAGGTGCCGTTCTGCAGTAATGCAGAGGCAGTGCTGTATCCCCTGGGACAGGGCACTGCTCTCTGAGGCCCCTCTGGGTTACGAACAGGGCACTTTTCCAAGGTGCTGGCTGCTGCACAGAGGTCTCCTCTCAAACCTCAACCTCCTTGGGAGGATGCTGGGCTTCATCCAGGCACGCTACAGCCTGGAGAGTTAGTGAGCACAGAACTGTGTCAGTAGACAGCGAGGGAGAAGTGGAAAGGTGACCTTAGCAGAGCTGTGTTCCATCTAAACCAGCTCACTACCACGAAAGTATGACAGGACTAAATACCTATTCCTAGTCTTTGTAATCTGAAGGAAAATTCCAGCTCCTGAATCACTCCCCAAACACGCACTGAACTTCCCTGAAAACACACAGGAACGCTGCCATTTCCATGTCTCTTCCCTCATATGCTGTCACCAAAGAGCAGATTAAACACCTGCTTGATGCAAGCACCCTGGGCCAGCGCCCCTTCTGAGCCCTTAGGTACCTGCATGAGGGAAGTGGGTCTCTGCTGGCCTGAACAGATTTAGCTGTATCACACTGAAGTCCCTGTAATCCTACAGACACGGAGATGAGAGGTCAGAACCAGGGAGGAAAATCTGAATGCAGCTGGAGAAAGACTAAGGCTAAAGGAGTAACCACTAACTCGTGTTGAGCTCCATCAAAGACAGGAATTGCATCAGTTGCAGATGGTCAAACCCACCACTGGCTATGCCACAACGCACAGGCAAATCACAGTACTAATTGGAGGAAGTAATAGTACAAGTAAGTACTAGTACAAGACAGACCACACCTGCTGTACTTCTTCCTTCTCCCAAAACGCTGCTACATCGTGAGAAGCAGTGGAAGAACACCATGCCACAGGTAACCAACCACACAAAGCACCCCACAACACCCAAGGAGCTACGAAAGCACCCGCAGGGAAGGTCTAGCAGAAAGCCTAACAAACAGGTGGCTACATTGGTTCCTGTAGTAGGTAACCATGTCTTTGATAGCATTTCTGATAAAGAACCATCAGGTGCTGGGGTAGGGATTTTACACATCATGCAGCTTCCACTGCCGAGCATTTCTTGCCCAGCCAGCCGTTCTGCCTTGGCCGCAGTGTTCCCGGGGTGGCTGGGGGCTCTGCTGCCCCTCTCCCCCATGCAGCAGGTGCCATCTGCTCGAGCAGGTGCTTCCTGGTTGTCTGTGTGCTTCAGCTTGAGCGTTGCTCTGTGGTTTGCTGGTAGCAGCCCTTAGTTTTTCAGCAGTCACACGTAAGTCGAGCAGGTTGCTGCTCCTCCATGGAACTCTTCAGACCTGTTCTCCTGCATCCCAGTTTCTATTTCTGACAGCCCCAGACACTTTCAGCACATGACATCACATCCCTGTTCATGCACGCCGTGCTGTTAGCCGTGGATTACTGCATCCCCTGTATCTCTTCATGACATCACACTCCACATTACTGCCTGCTTGATAACTCTGCTCCGTTTCCGAGTATGGTTACGGCATTAAGCCGTGTTCCCAAATGCACATATGACATCCTTAATATAGCCATGGGGTGTACTCCAAGGCTCCAACCTATTCCTGAAGTACAGGCAATAACATGTAAGCAGCCACTGGACTTCATGGGAGTCATCACAAGTAGCATATGGGACTTGCTCATTGTATCAGTACCCAGCAGACCCTCCTCTGCCTCACTTTCCCAGCGCGGGCTGCCTCTCTGGAAGGGACCATACCCTCCAGTTATCAACACATGCACTACCAATAGAATGTAATTACACATGGGCAACTAATAAACCACATGTGTTACTACCTAAACCTTTAATCTACCTTTCCATTGCAGGTAAAAAGGCAAAGTCTCCAATTCAGCAAGCCTTACAAGCCATGGACAAGAAGATCCCTGAACTTGGGACTAAGTTTCCAAATCCCAGTCTGTAACTGGAGGCTTAACAAGCTGACAGGAGACAGTTGTGAATATAATTTCAAAAGATAAAAGGCAAATTTACAAGTACAAATACCGTTCTGCTGGCTTTACAAGCAGGAACAGCAGGGGCTGTAACATCTCATTTTCAGCACAATGGACCAGATGCTTTTGAAGTGTATGTTGCATATGGTACCCCTAGGCCAGGAATATCACACTATGTGGCATTTTATAAAGAAAGCAGGTAAAAATGAGGGTGTTAACTCAGCCTTGCACTGCTCCCAACCAAACCATCCAGGAGAGCACTGACTTAAGCCCTTCATACCTCTTAACCCAATGGAAACCTCACCCGGAGGAGGGCAGAACTGTGGGAAGGAGGGAGCTGAGAGCAAGGGAAACCTGTTGTGGCAAGTGGAAGCAAAGTCCAAAATACTTCTGAAAGCAGAGTTTTATCCTCTCCCTGATTCACAAACACTTCTTCAAGACACTTGGGTTTCTGTCTTTGGGAGCTTTTTGGTCTCAAAAGCCTGTACAGTCCATGCCAAGCCTCGTGCTGCTGCGCAGTAAAGAACAACCATTGCTGCCTGCTGGAACCAGACTGCCAAGGGTTACGTCCTTCTAGTTCTTGGATTCTAGATCTGTACTGGCAGAGGTTTGGGGATTCTTGAGCAAAAAAAAAGATCTCCTTAGGGTTCTATTCCGATCAGTTTGTGCAGTGAAGTTTAAGAGAAGCCAGCCCTCCAGAGCCACGGTGTTCCCCTTTGCTGGGGAAGGCGTGGATTTGGCAAGGCTCAAGTCTCCAAGAGCCCATCGTTCATGCCTAGCTCTAGTGATGGGAAGGATATGCTGCTCTTCATACTTACATACATAAGATACAAGCTTTCCCCAGAGCTTCTACTGGAGGAGATAAATGTTGCATGAATTTCCATTTCAGATACTACCTGGAATGTGACTAGGCCACAAAATGCTTGGACAAACACTCTGTGTAATACCTTGGGCTAATGAAGCTGCTCACAGACAAAATGCAGTTTCTGCTCTATGATGAACCACCAAATCATTGGGGTTTTTTTCTAAATGAGTATTACCACGTGCCATTTGCCACCTTCACTCAAGAGAGATCCTCAGCCAGGTTATGTATGGCAGCCTGTGATACAAACACACCCACAGCCAGGCTATGCCAAGTCCAGCTCCTGGTGCAATACAGCAAGAGAAGGGAGGAGAATGAATAATCTCCAGACACACCTCAAGAGCTCTTCAGCCTTCCCAGGCCTGTCAGAACGCTGCCCCTTGGGGCTGTGCCCCCCTCCTACCACTGGCATGCTGCCTGCAGGCAGGGACACAGGGAGGGCAGGGAGGGGAGGGCAGGGGAGACAGGTTCCATGGCCTGGACTGTGCTGGCCTGGTGCCATGGGGGAATTCCCTTTCCAAGGGGCAATCCCGGTCTGCTCAGACACTCAGGGACGAGGATTTTACTCCAAACAGAGTGAGATTTAACAGGGAAGGGCCAATGCCAATAGCGCTGACATACTCATCCCCAAGACAAGTAAAATCATAGAACCACAGACTGTTCTGGGTTGGAAGGGACCCCAGGGATCACAGAGCTCCAACCCCCTGCCACAGGCAGGGACACCACCCTCCAGGCCTGGAGCTACACAAGGTTGCTCAGGGCCCCATCCAACCTGGCCTTGAACACCCCCAGGGATGGGGTACCTACCCCCTCTGGGCAGCCTGTTCCAGCCCCTCACTACTCTCTCTATACAGAACTTCCCCCTCATATCTCATCTAAATCTTCCCTTCCTAAAACCCAAACCAGAATAAAGCTCACTGATACGAACTGCAGATGACATCAGACAAGTTTTCTTCCTTACCAAAGCAGCACGTGATTTTGGATTTTGATGCATGCCTTCAAGGCTCTGAGTATCTGAGATGGGATAGGTAGATTTAACTCCCCTGCAACACGTCTTAAACTAGTCAGTCAGGGACCATTTGCTTTACACAGGATCTGGTCATTGCTGTATTGGGCCAAAAATCTGCAAATCCAGGGGCAGGGAGAAACACTGCACAAAACATGGCCAGGGAACCAACCCCCTTCCCTTGAGGTACAGGCAAGATACCTGGCAGCCAGAGTACCTCAGAATCCTCTGAGCAGAGGCGGTGACTGACAGCTGGGGAGGGATTAACACATCTACCTTGTAGTTCTGAGCAGTGCTTTATTACCAGTGCTGTGGTCACCAGGCAGAAGTGCAGAGCCTGTGCTTCTGCCTGGTGTCCATAGTGCTGGTAATGGAGCAGGAACTCCAGATTCTTGCAATAAGGTCAGGCAAAACTACTACAGATCCTTAAAATCCATCTCAGGTTTCTGAAGATGATACAACCCCTCAAAGTTTCATATTAAAAATTCCTCTTCCCCATCTTCTTCTCAGAACCTCCCACCAACACTGTTAATCTGCTGGGTGGATGGTTTCAGAGAAGCCCAAAACTCAACATCCAGCACCACACCAATACAGCTTTGGTGCTGCTCCTATTTTTTCCTACCAGCACGGACACTCATGGATGGGCAGAGATCCCAACGCTGCTGTCTTTGGCCTGTAATGCCATGGTTTTCACAAAGGTTTACTCTGTGCTTGTAAACTATACTCCAGCAGGCACTTTGTACTGAATGAAGCTGATCCAACAATCACCTGATGAAGAAAACTCAGCATTCACTCCAGATGAGGGTGCAACCAAGGAATCCCATGAAAACAGTTGCTTAGGGACCAAAACAATCCTGTGACCACACAGTGTCTCTGTGGATGTATGTTACAGTCCAGACTTGAGCAGCTTGCTGAATCACTGCACCCCAAGCTCGAAGTGATGCAGAAAAAGTGGTCTAAAGCCACCTTTTAAACCCTGCTCAGGTAGGGGTCTGTCTGTGGTAACTCCCACAAGGGTGTGCTGGGCACTCTGCACAAATGGGGGACGGGCAAAAGGAAAGGAGCAGGGGAGGAGAGCTGGGAAATTGGTTGTGTGGTTGTTGTTGGGGGCGTGGGGTGGGTGATGGGGGTTTATTTTAAATCAAAGCTGCACTGTGTTCAGAGACAGCTTAAGGCTGCTCACATAGCTCAGAAAAATGCTGTCTGGCTATCAATACATTTACTTTTCCTGCTCTCTAGTATTTTACACAGCACAGCTATAAACCCCAAACCCAACACGTACAGCTCCAACTTATTTTACATCCCTTTACTCTGCTCTGTGAGAAACTAAAGGCCCAAGTGAAACACCTAAAGCAGCAAAGGGTGAAGAGCCTTGGCAATTCCGACTACACCTTACACTCATACCTGATCACATGGCCCCTCCAGTACTAAAAAACTTCCAGAAAGAATAACCTACTGTTGTGTTTCTCAAAACAAGCTCCATCCCACCCAAGAAACCCCCTGAGTTACGTAACTACACTTTCCCACATGTGTGAGGGTCAGCACAGCCACACACACAAGCAACACACCATTAATTAATGGAGAAAGTGCTTCAGGGGCACGGAGAGCTGTTTCGTTCTACAGCACAGAGCTGCTTTTCAGGTTTGTTCCTAGGGTTAGCAGCCCAACTCTGTAAAAACTCCAAATATTTCTTTAGCTGGCCTGCTTAAAATCTGTGATAAACTGATCTCTGCATTAAATGCTTTCTAATACTCACATTAATGTTCCTACAGACGGTATCACTGACCCGCAGAGCACTTTGCTCTGCTCCTGGCTGGGGTGGCTGACCTCACACGGGTCACTGCAGCTCCACGGCTCAGTTTCTGTTTTGAGAAACAAAGAGTGCCTGACAGGGCATCCAAAGTGCTTCTCCTTCGCTGCCACTATTCATTAAACCAGAAGCAAAACGTTAAGATCGCATCGCACCTTTAATTTGGGAACCCCTTTGGTTGGAAATCTGAAGCATTTAAGCCCAAGAGGCTGGGTTTGTTCAGTGGCACGTACTCCAAATTGCCCTCAGCATCAAAGGACTGATGTAGAGACACGCATAAAAAAGAAACACTGCATTTAAATTAAGACTGATTTCCAGAGCTGCATATTTAATAGAGAAGGCAGCCTCTGAAGAAGTCAGCTGCTGGGGGAACGCGTTGGCAAATCGGGCTTGCAAAAGATAAGCTTTTCCCAGCTTTTTTTTTTTTCCCCTCCATTTTTTTATGGCTTTGAAGGGAAAGTGTTCGATACACCAAGTCGATGGACAAACGAGTGCTCCAAGAGAGAGCACAACTTTTACACAGTGGCGTAAAGGCAAACCACTGAGGCTTTCTTTGGAAATATTTCAAAGGTCATGCTTACATACACAAGGGCTCCAGGACTGATTTTAGCAACCTAGTCAAAAAATACAGACTACGTATTTACTAGCTATTTTGTCTGAAGGACAGCTGAGCAAGAGAGGAGACAGGAAAAAATTATATGCAGAACAAGCCCAGTAGTGTCACATAAATAGCTGGAAAGTGTCCATCACTCCAAAGCACAACAAAAACATCACTGCTCTCTATTCCCTCTTGAGACTCATACCTCACTGCAGACAGAGAGTTTGGTTCATGGAGCCCAGGCATCTGTCAATCAAGGCTGCTGAAAGCCATCACGCGCTCCACAGACGGCAAGGAGGGGACCTCCCTTCCTCCCCTCCCCGCACGAGACACGGCGCCCGGAATTCTGGTGTGCAAACCACAACTACGGCCATGACCCTCCCTGGTTTTTAAGTCATTCAAAAAACCACTTGAGACAGAGTACCCAGGTGGTGTTTCACAGGTCCAGCTCTTCACTTTGAGGCTTCACCAACTTACCGACCCCTTTACGGCAGGAGGATTCATCCAAGGAATGAGATGGGAAGAATCCGCCTGTGGCAGCCTTATGGGATGGAAGCATTTTGGAAAGCAGCCACTGATGTCTGTGCCACCACTGAATGTACACTTAAAGATGCATCACTGACATAGATAACTCAGTCTTTTAAATACAGTTAAGATCTAAAACCTTTTAAAAGTCCTAAATCCCCGCATGGGATTGGTGGAGCCTCACAACATTCAGGAGTTTTTGGTGTAAGTTTAGAGCAGAAGAGCCATAAGGTACATTCTGTGTGTTGGTATATAACACACAATTCCTACTGCAAGGATGGCTAGGCATTACCCTAAAGGCTGGTTCTAGCAAGTTTTGGGTTTCCCACCACCCCAACAACTTGTTTCCTTTAGTAGGAAGAACCCTTGTTTCTCCAGGTGATGCTTTTCTTGACAGATTACAACACAATTATGTCATCTGAAGTGCCTCCTGTGCCTGTCCTTCCTCCCCAGGTTCCCCACAGCAATAAATATGAGGCCCTGCTAAGAGGAGACCAGACAGATAATGAGATGGCTAATAGGATAATTACTCCTGAGGTAGTGTTCCCTAGGACAAGACCCCCTAAAGCAAGTAAACCCCAGCTATTTTTCTTAATGCATTTTTGTCAAAACAGTATTTGGACACAGACCTGAATTGTACAGAAAAATTTGTAGCTGTGATGGCACTTTACATAACTGCTGGTCCAAAGGGGATCCTCAGGAGCTGAGGGTTAAAAAAATAACAATCTACTGTTGCTACTTTCTAGCAGAACCACAGAGAAAATGGGCAATCCAGGCAACTGGTTTTAGATCTGTATACTGGTGCTCTTCAATCCTACGTTCGTAGCTCCTTTCATGTGCTTAAAACTCTGTCCTGGTTAAGGGAAAAGAATTTGCTGAGTATTTCCTTGGTCAGCCCAGCTGTGAAAGGAGTCGTGATTTCAGTGAGGACAGCTCACACATCCCACCAGTCCTCTGGCCTGACTTTTGTGGGCCCCTCCACGATGAGCATCCATCCACTCACCGGGATACTCATTTTAGAGGTTTCCATCTGGAAATTCAGAGCCACGAAAAGCAGCTGTTACACAAACTTGGGAAGTCTGAATAACAACAACAACACAGACAGCTACTTCTTTGTACATTTACACCCTGCTGTCAGCTACAGAAGTGGTTGAGTGATACAAGACTGCAAAAATGCACGATAATCTGTAGCCACCACACCGTGTTTGTGAGTGCTGATCTCATGCCTCCCCAGACACAACCACATCCCGCTTCGTTTCAAACCCAGAGCACATCCCCTTCAACAATTTTGAGGTGGTTCAGCCTGGGGCAAGTAAAAAACAGCATGTATCAGCACCCAGATGCAAGACCATTATTGAAATGCAGGTTTTTGAAGTGATGCCTGTCACTTTAAGCTCTCTACTTCTTGCAAGCACCACAACAAGGAACTAGCTTGGGGAAAAGAGCCTTTTTATTTATATTCTTCGTTTGAAACAACACTGCATCTCCAGTCTTAAAATCTACAGAAAACCAGAGAGAAACCAGACTGTCAAATAAGCTTGAAAGTGCAACAGAGTTAGCAAAACTATCAGACAGACCTTATATTACAGTCAGTATTTCCTCACTGTCCCAATTTTGAGCTGAAAAAGCACTATATCCTCAAACTAAGCAAAGTGGCGTAGCGCTGAACTAGGGAAGATAAGTTTTGTGCTTAATTTCAAAACCATACCTCTCTGTGTCACACTGCTGGGAAGAACCCTTAAGTATTGAGCTTGTTTCACAGTCTAAGCATTTTCCTAACGAGTTTATGATGGGAACTGACTAAGAGTGCCTAAAACCAAGCCCAGGTGAGAACCCTCTCTGCGAGGTCAGTACTTCCACGGCTATGGGCTGATGGTTGGGGAGGAAACCCCCATAGATTAATTAATTGTTCCTGGCCCATTTCTAGCAGGCAGCTAATTATAATGGAAACCCACGTTGATATGATAAGCAAAGCAACAAAGGCTACAGCAAGCACACTACTGTTAAGTGGCTGTTAAATGTAACGGGGTAAAAAAGTTGGAATATCTGGGCAGAAAGGTGTGCAAGCTCCACTCTGGCTGTACAACACAGAAAAAAAAGGTTTCAAGCACATAAATCCCAGACCACTCATCAATGCCAAATCTGTATAAAAAAATGGAGGGAGCTTGTATTATTTTTTTAAAAAAATATATATAATACAGCAACAAAAAGAGAGGCTGAGGAAGAAAAGGAAGAAGTAGCTCCTGTACAGTCCACTTCAGGCCATTTATAATGTGTTTTATTAGTCAGAGTGTAACGTTTTAGGATTATATGACTTAACAGCTCGAAGTCGCTACCTCAGCTGCACAGCAGCATGTGGCATCCTACACAAGGACCGTGTTACATCAAACTATAAAGTGATAATATAGGCTCAGAAAGAACCACAGCATCTTATCAACATCCTCTTATCTAACTTTGATTTACGAAAAGTTTTGATCCTGCACATTCTGATAACAGGATATATTAAACAGAAGATGTATCGCAAAACTGAGGCACATGTAGGGAAGAAGCTCCGAAACAAGTAACGCTCAGGGTGATTTCCACCAAGATTTATTTACATTACACTTATGAGTTTGAAAATAACGATCCCCACGAGGAGAAATACCACTTATCAAAGCGGAAGACTAAACCCATTCACAGAACCATCCTGTCCCATGTCCAAAGACTTGCTAAAAACCCATAAATAAATTACGCTGGCATTAGAATCGCTTCTAAACCCCAGCTGCAAATGTTTTACTCACAGCACTGGCTGGATTTAGCTGAATTTTAACAGGTACTTTAGAGAAACCGACTTCAAACCAGTAAACTCACCAGGACAGAAAAGCACACCATCTGTAATCAATAGCTTTACCAAGCGAAGTCTGAACTGTGCAGCATTGGTAGTGGCATGTCTATCCCCCTTTGCATGAAACCAGAAAGATTTGGCTTTCTAACGGAGGTGATTGCCTTTGCTACCTTGGGAGGACCAATACTGGCAAGTCGCTGAGAGTTAAAGGCTAAGCAAGTAAAAAGAAAAGAGCAACTGGTTAAACAAACCTTTTGCAACTCACTACAGTAGATTCCCGAGTTGCTGAGGCACAGTGAACCCCCCACCACATCAGAGGCCTCTCAACTTTCCTTGGCATAAGCCAAAACCGAGCAAAACCTGAGCAAAGAAGCCCAGTTTATAGCCAACTCGCTTCAGAGCGAGCCTTTAAACCGTAGGTCTGTGTTTCAAGCGGTGAACGGGCCTCCAGAGGTAGAAGCGATGGGCAAATCGACCGAAACCATGTGGGGAAAAGTCAAAAAAAGGGTAATTTTAAAAATATATACGCGTAAAAAAAAAATAAGAAGGAAAGCAGCCCCAGAAACAGCACCTACCTCCCCGCGGGGCCCTGCCCAGGAAGAAGGCGTATTCCCGGGGCCGCGCTCCCCGCCCGAGGGGGTGGCTGAGGCACCTCACGCCGCCGCAGGGCTCCCCCGGCCCAGCCCCATTCCCGCCCGGGCGGGCGCTGCCGGGACGGGGCGGGGCGGGCAGGGCAGGTGCGGCGGCGCTACCTGCCCGCTGGGGTCCGGCCCCCGTCGTCAGGCCGGGGGCGGGAAGGCGGCTTCTCTTCTCTTTTCCCCCTCCCCTCCTCTCCCGAGCGGCGCCCGCGAGATCAAATAAAACCAGCGATGGCTTAAAGCAGCGATATTAATAATAACAAAGGGGGAGGGACGACGGCGGCGGCTTTTTACCCTCCTGGCTCGTCCCGCTGCGGTCGAGAAGAGCCTCCTCCCGCCCCGCGCTCGGCGACAAAATGGCAGCCCCGGCGGCTGGCAGTCATGTCGGAGAGGGCGCCCGGGCGCCCCTCCGTCGCCGCCCGGCCCCGCCGCCGCAGTGCCGGCGGGAAGGCCCCCCCCCCCCGCCCTCACTACCCTCCATCTCCCTCCGCCAACGCCTCGTGTCGCACTTCCACACACCGCCGCTACCCCCGGCCCGTCAGAACGGGCGGCGGGGCGGGCCGGGGCGGTGGGGCTCCCCTCACGGCCCGGCGGGGAGGGCAGGGCCGCCGCCCGCCACCGGCCGTTCCCTCCGCCGCGGCTGAGGAGGAGGAGGAGGAGGAGGAAGAAGGTGGGGGGGAGGAAGAGAGAGGGAAAAAAACATGGCGCCGCGTCCTACTTGCGGTGTGGCGCTGCCAGCGCGGGGCCGGGAGCGGCGCGGGGAGGGCGCTCGCCGGCCCCGCTCGGCTCATTGTGCCCCCCGCGCCCGAACAATGAGCCCCCGCCGGCCGCTCAGGGCAGGGCTGGGCCGCGCCTCACCGGGGACGGCGGCGTGTGCCGCGGCAGTAGCCCTCCCCCCTTCTCCTCCTCGTCGTCGTCGTCGCCGGCGGCCTCCTCCTCCTCCTCCTCCTCGCCCAGGAGTTTTTAAACTTTAAAGAGCAGGTTGCATCGACCTGCCCCCGCCTTTGTCCCTCGGACACCGCGCTTGGCCACCGAAAAAGCCGCGGGACCGCGTCCCGCCGCCGTGCCTCCGCCCTTCCCCCAGCGCCCCCCGGAGAGGTACGTTCTCCCCCTCTTCTCACCCTAAACCCCCCCCCTCCCCTTTCCTTCTTCCCGTTCCCCTTCCGCGGCGGGGCCGGCGCACACCTCGCCCTCCCCGGCCATTATGCAAGGGCCTGACGGCGGTGGCGGCGGCAGCAGCGGGCCCCGCCGGGGGAACGGCGGGGCGGGGAGGGGAGGAGAGGAGGGGGCTTCCCCGCCGCTGCCCTCCGCCTCCCCGCGCCCCGAGTTCGCGCCCCGCCGGAGCGGGCTCAGAGCCCCGCCTGCCTTTGGGCACCCCCTTGGCCGCTGACTCTTTGGGGCTGGGTCTTTTTTTCTTTTAAATAAAAAAAAAAAAGGCTTTTTTTTTGGGTTTTTTTTTTTTCGCTTTCCTGGGTTTTTGGGGGTTTTTTTTGTTTTGTTTTGTTTTTGTCCTGCCAAAGTTTTTTCTCTCTCTCTTTCTCTCTCTCGTTTATTCCGCCAGACGCGGAACAACAACCTGAAGTCCGGCCCCGGGGGAAGGAGGGGAACGGGGAAAGGGGGGGGGGGGGAGGTGGTGGTGGTGGTGGGGGGGGTTTGAGGGGAGAAAAACACGCACACGCACACATCCAGCCTTTTTGTGCGTGTGTGTGGGGATGGAGGGGGTGGAGAGAGTGCGTTTATTTCTTGCATTATTTTTTTTTTTATTATTATTCAACGCTCGCGCTACCGGCGGCGATACCCGATCGCCAAAAAAACGCTTAAGCATTGCTCTAAAATTCTTTTCTTTTATCTTCTCAGCATCTGGAGAGAGGGAGAGAGAGAGAGAGAGAAAGGGCGCGTTCATGAGGACTACAAAGTTACAAATATGGCTCCCCAGTCTCTCTTGCCTGATCACTGCAAAGAAACGAAGACGCACTTTAAACTAAACCCCTCGCAACTCGCTCGCAGTCCCTGCCTGCCTCTCTCCCTGCCCAGCACCCAGTACAAATATTTGCCAACTAAACACGCCGAAGAGAGGAGCACCAACTTATTTTTATTTAATGCACGGCGAGCCCCCCCTCGCAGGCATCGCACACACCGGCACAGAGTCAGGAGCAGCCTCTGGTTTCCCCCCCCCCCCCCATCCCCCCCAAAAAGCCCCGTAACGCGTGCGCCTTCGGGTACCCCCGAATCGGGGGTACACACACACACACACAGGTAGGCACCTCAAGGGCAGCAGCGGCCCCGCCGCTCCCCCCCCTCGCCCCCAAAACCAACCTCCTTCACCTCCTCCGGCCGCCGCCGCTCACCCCCACACCCCCCCCTCCCCCAAGCCCCGCGGGGTTGGGATGCGCTTCCCCCAACATCCCCCCCCCCCCTAAAAAAAATCATCATAATAAATGTGGGATGGATACATAGATATTATTATATCTTTTTGGCGTTGCTTACATCTGAGGGCGTCCTGTTCCGCAGCTCTAAGTGGATCCTTCTCTTCATGTCCATGTCCGTGGCTGGCGGGAGCCTCTCGCTGTCCCCGGCTCCGCTCGTGCAGTGACACCGATGGAGAGAGACACCCCCCCCCCCTCCGCCCCCAAAAGCCAGCGCGGTGAAGGGACTTTGAGGGCTCAACCAGCTCCGCTCGGAATCCCGAGCCCCAGCACCGCGGCGAACACTAACCTGATAACTGCGGAGGCGGGCGCTCCCGGGGGCTCCGGCATGATTGACGTCCGTCCCCGCCAACCGCGGCGCCTCGACGCCAGACCGGAGCCAATGGGGCGGGCAAGGGGCGGTGGAAGCCAATGGGGGAGCGGCGAAGCCGGCCAGGGGGACAGCCCGGCTGGGAGCGGAGGATCATTCCGTGCTGGTGGCTGATGGGGAAGGAGCGGCAGCGGCTCCGCGGTGGGGATGGGGGGGGTGCGCGCTGCCTGCTTCTTCCCCCCCACCCACCCACCATCACCACCCGCTCCCCCGCCTGCCGGATCCTGGGGGAGGCGCCGAGGCGCGGGGCGGGGAGCGGCGCTAGAGCCGGAGCCGCCCGGGCAGGGGCGCGCAGCCAGGAGGGAGGGAAAGGTGCGGAGCGGGGCGGCTGAGGGGCGGCGGAGCGCGAGGAATGGCGCGCGGGCCGCGCGGGGGGGGTGGGGGGGGGCGGGGAGAGCGCGAGGCGGGCGGGGGAGGTGGAGAGGGGGGGGAGAGGCGGGCGGACCGGCGCGCGAGGGAGGGGCGCCGATCGCCTCAGCGGCGGCGCCGGCCCTGAGGGGACCCGAACCCGCTCCGCGCCGCCGGGGAGCCCCGCCGGGCTCTGCCCGCCCTTAGTTGGGGCTCTCCGGGCGGTGTGTGTGTGTGGGGGGGGGCGCTCGGTCCGTGCGGGGTGTCGCCGTTCGGTGTCCCCTTCTCAGAGGGAAGACGGGGGCGGTCTGAGGGGGCTCGGCGCGGGGATGCGGAGGAGCCCCGGCTCGGCCGGCTCCGTCAGCGGGAGGAGACGCCTGTGGCTGCTCCCAGGTGCCACGCCGGGAGCCTGGCTGGCCTCTCGCTGCCCTGCGCTCGCCGTCCCTCGCGTCCAGCCGTCGGGTGAAGCGGTGGGGCCGGGCCCGCGTTGCCAGCGGGAGGTGAATGTTCTGCTCTGCCGCCTGCCAGGCGGGCTGCTGACACGAGGGGCCAGGTATGCCCTGGCAGGGCTCGCTCTCCGCACCGGATCCCGCTAGCGTCCTGCCCGGCCGGAGCCCCGCGCTGACCTGTCTCTCTGTGCCTGGGTTTATCGCGCTTAGGGGACCGTTTTCCATGGGCATTCCCCAGGATGGGTAAAACCGGCTTCCTTCGTGCAGTGAGAGCCCCGCTCGTCCTTCTGGCGCGGTTGCTGGAGCTGTAGAGGACTTGTGAACTCCGCTTTCGCCTCAGGTGGCTGGGAAGATGGGGCTGTAAGAATGCCCGGGCCTTGTGCTGAGCCTTTGGTGTTTCGGTACCAGCAAAGAGGTGGGAACTGCTGGGAACACCCACCCCATCTGTCTTGTCCGCCTGTTTTGCAGTGTGGGACGGAGGGAAGTCTTTCGCCCGTGTCGTCTGTGGATAAGCCCTAATGGGTGCAGGAGCTGTGTTGAGAGCCTGCAGGCTGGGAGAGCGGTGGAGCTGGATCCCGCTGAAGGTACAAAGTGTGACTCGTAGTAGGTGCTCCTAGTGTTCTGCAACAGGTCGGTGTTTTTGTGATGGTTTGGGGCCTCCTTACGATTCAGCTGCTAAAGCCACCGGCTTTCAGTTTTGGCTGTGGCACGGGCAAGGTGTTTTATTTATTGTTCTTCTGTGCTGCTTTCTCCTAGTGACGTAGTTTTAAGAATATAAACTCTATGGAGCGTTTAGGACTTGTGGGTTAGGGCAAACTTTATTTTAGCTCTGTTTTAAATTCTCCTTTTGCAGGTGTGGACAAAGGTGGCCCCTGAGCAGAGGCTTCGCGAGGGAAGGTTTGGTCTGCAATGTGTTTTCATGGCACAGGTGAAGACCCTTGGAAAAGAACTTTTATCATGGAGACAAAGTGTCTATAAGTATTAACTGAACCAGCTTAATATTTAAAAGCTCCTGAGAATAGAGAGAAGCTTTTTCTTTCCCTTTGTTTTCTCAGAAGAAAGAGCATGTGTGTTGTAATTACATAACGCGGGATAAATTCCCCCCCAACTAGGGGGGAAACCTACTCCAGGTTCAAAACTGAATGTTTAAAACGGTTGGATTTCCCTCTGGCCCATCCCTTTGTGTGCATGCTGCTTGTGTTGCAAGGGGTTGAGAAGTCTTGAGAACTGTTTGGAGAACTAAGAACGAATGGCAGTGTTCCACAGGCCAGATATCCAAGTGTCCTGTTGAAATAAACGTTAAATAACAACTCTGCAGAGTACAGCTTTTCTGTAACAAACAGCAACAAAAAGCCTGGTGACTGGACTGACTGAGACTTTTAGAATATGACAAAAAGTTAAGTCAGCTTTAAAAATTGATGTGGTTATGCCACTTGAACTAAGGGTCTGGGTTTGCTCGCTTTGTAGTAGAGGAGGAAGCTGCTTTGATGAAGCAATGCTAAGTTTTAGCCAGGGAATTCTTACCCTGTGTTTTTTATGAATAAAGCTGTCAACTATCTGTTCTAGGAGTCATTGATTAGAAGTGCTGTGTGCTGATGTGGGATCCTGTCTGGTCAGGGTCCTTAACAGAGTGGAACAAAAGTGGCCTGAGATCTCCCTGCCCGGGTGAGAAAGTGCCCTGTAGGATCCCTGCTCAGTCTCCTGTTGGAAGATCAAAATACTCTCTGTTCTTACCTGTGTGTTATGGTTTTTAAAGCTCAGTTACAAAGAAGTTAATACTGTGAGGAATGACTACAGTTAATGTTTGATTTTTTTTGTTGGTGGTTTGTGTGTTTGTCCCGGTTTCTTCATTGCTCAAAGTAATCTTGGTGTTAACTGTGTGAAAATGGAATTCAGAATACTTGTTTGCATGTTGAAGGTGATTGTATGCCAGAGTCCTGGACCTAAAGCACTCACTGAAGAAAACTCTTCAGTTCTGTCTGGACCCCAGTCAGGTTTTCATGTGCTTCTGTGTGATTATTCTCCATATATTTTCTGATCTAGCTTTAAAAGCTCTTTAATATAACTACAGTTTGGCTGATGAAGTGATTTTGCCCACAGTTTGTATTTTGTTATGGATGGTTCTCCATGTTTTTCTTCTTTATTTTTTATTTAACATGAATATCTCTTTAATTCTTTATTTAACATGAGTATTTCAGCCTTCCATCAACACCATTTTCACACGAAGCGCTCCTATACATTAAGCATATACATCCTGTGGGAAATCCTCCTGTGTCTGTAAAAACTCTGGGTAGCTGAGCATCTGCTGAAATGAGCTGCTGATTGTTTTTTGTGCCTTATAATACCCCTTTGTAGATCTGCTGGTTGCTTGTTTGTCCCTGCTGCATCCAGACAATGCTTTCCTTCATGTTTTGTGTAGCATCTTCAGTCGTTTCTGTGTATGTAGGTACAGGAACTGGAAAGAAAAATCTCTTCTTAAGGGTGGGAAGAGGGAGAATTTAACTTCTCTGCCCCTCCATGTTGGTCATTAAGGAGAGTTCAGAGCAGTATTGATTCCTGGTATGCAGGAATTCTGTGGAAAACAGACAAAAAATGAGCTTTGGGAAAATACATTTTCTGACAAGACAAATTTATGCTTTGAGACCCTTGTGATCAACAGGAGAGTGCTGTAGCCAGGAGGAGAAAAGAAAAGGCAGGAGGAAGAGCTCGAGATGTTGGATGAATAAGCTTACTACTGTTTTAAGAGGCTTGGTTGTTGGTTCTGCTGGTTGTTCAGTTGTTTAAATCTCTCCCAGTAGTGGTTAGCAAGGTGTAAACTGAGTGGTCAAGCCTAAACCCAGAAGGGTTCTTGTCTGCTGTTACTCACTCTCTTTTTTTTTGGTGTAATCAGCCCTTTGAGGGAGTTGGGTGAGTTCAATATGTTTTCCATTGCTTGCTTCTGGGGCTGGTGTGTAATTGCTCTGGCTTAGGAGGGATTCCCACTGGTTTCTGCATTAATTGCTTGTGAATACTCCATGTTTATGTCAAAATACTCTTGTTTTCTAGCAGTGAGTTTAAGAAACAGATTGATACTCAACTGGGAAGCACAGGCAAGAAATGGAAAAAGGTTATTTAAAACAATGTATGGAGTGGGAAGCAGCAGCTTCAAGGTAGCAAATAAGAAGAGGTGAAAGCTTCTGGTATGTCTCAAAGCTGCCTTTTTTTGTCCCTGGATTTGAGTGTAGGATGTGATTTTCCCTTTCTCTTTGCACTACCAGGCATACCAGTGGGGCCTAGAAATTCATAATTAACAAAACAAGGGAAGAAATTATTTCACATAGGGTTTTTTCTGCTCTACAGGAGTAGGCTGATCAATATATACACACATATATCTTCTGAAACTTGAAGACCAGTCTTCAAAATGGTTTAGTTTTCTGCAATTCTTTTGCAGAATGCTCCCCTCCTGCCAGTTTCTGTTTGTAAAACACAGGGGGGTTTATTTCCTATGGGCACTGGTGGTTGTAGTGCTGTTAGGACAGGATTTAGATGAGTTTTGGAGGGATTTATCAGTGTTTTTTTTTTTAACCAGGAGATGCACTGTTTATCATATCCTTTTGTAAAAAGGATGCTTAAGAGTACTCACTCTTTATTCATCAGTGTTCTTTAGATAATCAGGCAATTCCTCATGCAAACTAGCAGGTTTCTTCATATTTCTTTTTTGAAACATTCATCTTTTTATTCTGGAGGTAGGGTGACATCATGACATGCAAGTGCTTTTTTATGGTTTTAATATTTCATTTGACTCTATAGGATTCCAGAAGTGAAGGATGTTTATTCACTTCCAGTGGCCCATAAAACGTATTTTGTAACTGAATACTCAGCTATTTTTACTGCTCGCTGGGTCATCCTTTAACAAGCTGTCCTGTCCACAATCAACTTCAGAACTTCAGTGAAACCTCACAAGTTAGATATTGTAAGCCAAAAGCACTGCATATTAGCTTAATTACTTGTTAGACCTTCAGGATAATTTGGGGGGGGGAGAGTGTAGGTGGGAAGTGTGTGTGTAACATAGAAGTGGACAAACAAATTCTAAATTGAAGAAATAGCCTAACTTTGAATTCAGTTGAGCTGCCAGTGGTGGCTCACACAGAATGAGGGTACAGTAACTTGTCAGGCATGTGACAGGAGGCAGGGTGGGAGATCAGCATTCTATTTTTACTCTTCAGGCTGTTGTCAATCTTGAGTGGGTCAACACGGAAGTAGGAAAAGAACCTCAGAGGTTCTTGCAAAACTCCTGTTACGATGCCTTTAAAACAAAAACAAACCCTGACAGGCTCAGCTGTGGTCTGGCAGAATAAAACACAAAGGTAGGTAGGAGGGAAAAATGGTGATTTTTAGTACATAAAAAAAATTGAGGAGGGAAATTCAAAGCTAAGAATGTGTATTAATGTGTAAAATACAGTGAATGATGATGTTGAAAACTGAAGTTTACTGACAAGAGTATTCAGGACTGTTCCTGAAGATGACTAAAGATGCTCAGAGGACTCTCAAATAGGAAATTCAGGCATTCTTGTCAAATCTCTGTCTGTTGGGATAAAGAGAAAGGTGGTTTTGGGTTGGATTTCGGGCTTTTTGGTTTTTTATATGGCAGTTTGAGTGACTTAAAGTAGTAAGATCCTGATGGCAGGTTTGTGCTACACCAGTGGCATGGATGTAGTTAAAAGTACTGCAGCCCTAGTTCTGCTAGGGCATTTAGAAAGGTTTTGGGAGGATTTGACTAGTTCTGCTCTTTTTGGGGCAGGGGGGGAAAGGGGAAATGTACTTGCAGTTTTTAGATGTGAAAGGGATGATTAGGGTTTGATTTACTGAAGAACAACAGAGTGCATTTCTCTCTCAGCACTGAAAATAAGAAGCACCTGGTGTAGGAAGAGAAGATGGTGTGCAACTTGCTGCCATGGCTGTGGGAGCTTTCAAGCCTGAGGGTTTAAGTGGTGAAGATGAAAGTGAGGACAGTTCTTGGGCAGGGGACTTGAGGAGGAATGTGATTCATGGGACATAGTTACTCAGTGTAATTACCAGTGCAGCTGCCGTAGTAACTTCTGCCAGTACTAAAAAAAATCTGTGGTGTCCAGTGCTCTGTTGATCATGGTGTAAGTGATAAACATGGAGTGAGTTCTGCTGGGCTTCAAATTGGCAGCAGAGCATCACAGGATTTCCCTAAGTGCTCATCCTGGGCTAAACTTTTGGAATTGGATGTTGTGTTTTGTGTTTTCAGTAAATACTAGTGAAAGGGCAAGGATTCAGAGGGACTGAATTACTCCCATAATGAGTAAAACCTGTGGAATTTGGGCCAGAATAAAACCCTCACACTTAAATACCTTCTATTTTTGCACTTTCATTACACAAAGTTTTATTTTAGTAATATATGCGTTTGTTTCAGTATTGTAATAATAGGATTTCCCTACTCCTCTCTGTGGCATGACTTTCTGTTTGTTGTTCCTTCAGCTGCATGTCACACTTGTAATTTATTAATATTTGTTGTGTTGAATGGAATGTTTCAGATATAATCCAAAATTGAATTTGGAACTATGAGCTCCTGAAAACTTTGGTGAGTGAGGGATAAGGAATGTTCCTCTAGACACAGGCTTCTTTTAAATATAAATTCTAGTTGAAATAATAATCTTTTGCTGGAAAGTGGGGGGGATTTCTGAAATACCAATCCTGACACGTTATTTTCTCTCACTAACGTGTCATCAAATCTCCTTTTTCTAGCAGTCTGTAAGTGCAGTTTCCACTTAGAGTTGTTAAAGCGAATTGCCAAAGGTCCCTCTAGTGCCAAAGATGGGTCTGGAATTCAGGGACTCTGATTTTTACAGCCCTGACTAGCCCCAACATCTGCATTAGCAGATTGTAAAATTTCATCTGTGCAGTGGAAATAATTATTCTGTTCTATTTAAGGGAATGTTGCAACACATGTGTACACACACACACACACACACCACCTTCCTAATTTTTGTCAGTCTTTCTTACTGTCAAACAATTGCTTCTCTCAGCCTCTTACCTGCCTCTTGCTTCACTTTTGCCTTTTCCCCTCCTGTTTCTTACCAGCTTGTCTTCTGCAGCTTGCTTGGTGTTATTGAGCAAAGGCTTTTTGTGACTTTGATTCAGCAAAGAGGCCAAGAGGGAATCAGAAGTTTTGGGGTAGGAAGTTATCACAGGATTGTTAATTACTTCATGAAAACATTCTGTAAGCATCCCTTGACTGCTGCCTCTGCTGACTGCCCTGGTACTGTTCCTACCAACTTCACACTGTGAGCCCTACAATAGTCCTACAGGATTGAACTCTACTCTGGGACAAGAAGAAGCTCCCTTTACTCCTCCCAAGCACCTTCTGACTACAAAAGCAGAGCAATGCTAAGTAGTGTAGCTGTGTAGCTTACGTGTCTGGCACGTAGATGTATGTGCTGGGGCTCAGCCCTAATGAAGCGACCTGTTTTGTGGCCAGGGTGTTGCATATTTTCTTTGCCAGAGATGGCAACTGGTTTGTGTCATGAGAGTCTTGATTGAAACTTAAGTTTCTACAAAACTCCTTTTTACCTGGAGGTTGTATATGTCATGGTTGGGGTGGGTTTTTGTAGCAATGAAAACCCTAAGCCTGAAAATGGGAAGTTTAATCCTTATTCTGTGCCATTTTTTAACCTCTTTCCAATACAAAAAGCAGGGTGAAAACTGATTCTTTTTAAAAAACTTAAATAAAAATATTCTAGTTCTGAAATGAGACCTACAGTTTCAGCTGGTGTCAAAGATCAGCTCATCCTGAAGTGGCTTTCCTCAACAATTAGGTCTTTGCAGTCTCCCAGGTAGGTTAACAAATAGAGTTTTATAATCCTTCCGGTTCTCTGCTTTTCTTTGTGACTGGTTAATTTTCCTACCTAAGGTACAGGAATGGTGCATTGTACATCCATCCTTTATTTTTTTTTTGCCCAATTACCTAAATAATTCCATTGTTAAACTCCAAGGTGGATCGCAGGTGGCAGTGGGACACAGAACTCCTGGTTTAGCCAGCGCTCTGGAAGAGGATTTTGCAATTACCTTAATTGTTCAAAAGCTCATCAAGCCAGAGACAAAGCCAGCCAGTGGATTGATAACTGTGTGTGATGGTAGAATCATTCATAACTCTGATAACACCCTGAGATGTACAAGCAAGGAGGAAGACTTGCATCCAGTTTTCTAGAGGGCTTAACTGAGGTAAGCGTTGCGTACCTCGTGTGGGAAGCCGGGACAGAGCAGAGCTGAGAAAGCTGGACTGAGCAGTTACCCTACTGTCTGCCCAAAAGTACCCAGTACTTTGAGTGTGTGGTGTGTCTTCAGCTCTTTCTTATGCCCAGGTATAATCATAGAATCCCAGACTGGGCTGGGTTGGAAGAGACCCCAAGGATCACAGAGCTCCAACCCCCTGCCACAGGCAGGGACACCAACCTCCAGGCCTGGAGCTACGCAAGGCTGCCCAGGGCCCCATCCAACCTGGCCTTGAACACCCCCAGGGACGGGGAATCTACTGCTTCTCTGGGCAGCCTGTTCCAGCCCCTCACCACTCTTTCTGTAAAAAAACTTCCCCCTAATATCTAATCTAAACCTTCCCTCCTTTAGCTTTAGTCCATTCCCCCTTGTCCTGCCATTATCTGCTCTTTTAAAAAGTGGAATCCCCTCCTGCCTATAAGCTCAAAATAAAAATGAGTGCAGCTACTTTGAAGACACTGAGGAAGAAAAGGAGAAGTTTAACAAATGAGAACGAATTCAAGCTTGCTTTATTCAGAGATGGAATGAAGGGGGAAGGAAAAAAAAACCTGTAGTGTAGAAGGTTATTAGCAAAACCAGATCGATTTTAAACTAGGTGCCTCTTTTTAGGAAGCTGTCCAGCAGGATTCTTGTGCCTGCATGACTGATGTCTTCAGTGGAAGTGATGCACTGACTGGGATAAGTGTGACGCCTTGGTGCTGGGTGGGGGGTGGAGGGAGTGCTGGATGTGGTGGCCTGGCGCTGGGGGCCGTGGCCTGGCTCGTAGAGGTACTGGAACCGCTGCCAGTGGCTTCGCAAGCGCTTTGGTTTTGGCTCGTGAGCCGCTTACAGCTCCACTTCTGCAGAGAGAATAAAGAACAATCAGCAAGTTTGTCTACCAGCAGCTTCTGTACGTCAGCCATGAGACCTGGCCTGGCATTTAATTAAAGTTTAATTAAATAAATATGTTTCTGGAAATAATTGAGACTCCTAATCCTCTTGTGGCCACGTTGTGGTGTTTTCCCTCCTAGGTGGGTGCAGAGTTTCTGGGTGGTGAAAGGAGGAGTTCTGCAAGCAGTTTGCATGCTCTGCTGTGTAAAGCTGTAGTTTGAGTAGGTTTTGTGATGGCTAATGGAGTGGTACCTCCAAGGGCAGGGAGTATTGGGGGGTAAGAACTTGGATAAATAGCATCCACTTTTGCTTCAGTACTCAGCAGGATGGAGGTCCCTGTCTCCTTCCTCGAGGCAAGAGGACCCTGAAATGCAGGGAGTGCTTTGTGTACCACTTGAGTAAATGGAAGCCCCTACTGAAAGATAAACCTTGGTGCTCTGCTCCGGTGCAACACGTTACTTGTTGGTTGTTTTCTGAGTAACAGCCAAATCATTTGTTGTCCTTCCCCTTGCACACTTCCATTTCTAAAGGAAATCTTCAGTCTTTTGACTGTCACAGAGAACTGTTCAGAACCCAACTTAAGCAATTGAAATTCAATTAGTTCAATCAGAGCAATTCAATTGACACACCTGAGTTCTGTGATCTGAACAAAGGACGTTGCTTTAGTTTGTGGGGATATATCGATGATGATGTGATTGTTTTGTTCCCAGCCTTCCAGAAAGATGTGAGGCATTTGAAAGTTTGCTGTTACACACGCCCCACTTTACTGCTTGAGGTTGATGTGGTGCCTCAGCCTTCCATAAAATTGCAGGTAAAAACAGTCCCTCTGGAAAATGAGAAAGCAGGGGTGTGAAGGTTGGGGGTTAACGTGGAACATCCCAACTAAACTCAGAAACTGGCTGGGTCAGCTGGTCTGTCTTGAGACGGATGGTCTTGTAACAGATGAGAAGTCATTTGAGGTTGTGGTTCATGACTCGACATTAGTGATGTTCAAGTCAGAACCTGACCATTTTCTCAGAGCAGAAGAGGTTTTGGTGTCTGATTTTCTTTAATCTGTAACTGCCAATCAGTCTACAACATACAGTGGGGTGTAAAGCCGAGGTAAGAGTGTTCATTCACAGACAAGAGGACCAAGGTTCTCCACTAGGTAGAAGCAGAAGTTTCCCTGCTCATCTTGCTTCTCATGCAAGTCATTCTCCTGGATGTCTTTTTTTTCCCAGGGCATCAGTGACTGGTGTCCTCACCTGGCCAGGTGCTTCCTTACCACATCATGTTCATCCAATGCTCTCTTGGTTTTCAGTATGGAATCAAAGGCCACAGTCGTCATCCTTCTTCCCCCTGACCCTCACTTTGCATACACATGGAACTAGTGGTCACAGCAGCAGTTCTGGTGTTACCTAGTTCTGTTTTCTGTCACTTCAGACATCTAATTTTGGCTTCCTGACAGTGTCTCTGTAAATGAGGCTTTGGCTCACTTGTCACAGTTAAACTGGAGATTCTCTCCCGTTGCTGCCTTAGTGGCAGCAGATGAAGCAGCCTCATTTGTTTGTCATGTGAATTCAAATTGGGCATTATCTTTGAGATGAGATTTCTCCCTCACTCTGAGAAGGGTTTTCTAAACTTGAGTATTTCTTTCTATATTAAATCTTACGTGATGAAGTCCTTGGCCATCTGCCCACAGAAAACTTAACACAAAAATCTCACCATCTTAATTAATTGCTTCTTCCAATCCTGCTTTCTCAAACTTGACAGATTTCATCCTGTGTTACATCCACACAGAGCAATGCTGTGGAGGGCAGGATGAACTGCCAGACCACTATCCTGTCCCTGTACTCTGCTCTCTTGCTTTCAAAAAGTATTTTTCCTTATCTCAGATCCCATACTACCTTATTTCTCATCATCTTACTGCAGTCAGCTGCCAGTTTTGTTTAATGCAGTGTTCCAGCCTCCATTGTCTGCCATTTTTGGTATAGAAGGAATATCCCATAAACCACTCATCTCCTCAACAACCCTTAATTTTCCTTAACTATGATGACTGCAAAAGTCTTCCAAGTGGTCTGTTGATGTTGGGACTCAGTGCTGTCCTGCTGTTCCTGTGGACCTCCATCCCTGTCTGTCCTACACTTCTCTCTGTGTCTGCTGTGGAATTCCTGTCACACACTAATCCTGTCCCAGGACTGGAGGTGAGTCAGTGGCTGGACTTTATAGACGTTGTTGTAAACCAAATAATGGTAGAATATGAAAGAATCCATCATTGAATCATATGGAAGGCAATGCAGTCCATGCTTCCTCTCAGGGCAAGGTCAGCTACACATAACTTTCCTCCTAACAGGGTTTGTGTGGGCTGCTCACAGAGGTAAGTATAGCCAAAACTTCTGCTCCCTGATTACTTGCTCCAGTATCTTGCCTTCCTTGCTAGTCATAACATCTAATCTGCCCCTTCTGTGCTGCAGTCTGAGCCTATCTCTTCTTGCACAAGCTGTGAACAGGAAAAAAACAAAAGGTGGGGGGTTAAGTTATTTTTTGATTTTAAATAAAGTTCTCAGAGACTCTGTGATCTTTCTGTCAGGCAAGGCTCCTCTGTTTCCCCAGCCCTTCCTTGTAGGATGGTTGCTGATCATCTGTTCTTTCTGTACAGAGTCTGTACTAGGTACACCTCCTCAAGCACAGCATTCCTGGGCTGGGTGCTGTGCTCCACCTCAGACCTGGGTTCTGTTTGGCTTTGATCCCCATAAAATGCAGTGCTGCTGTCAAAACAAACACTGTGGGCTTGTATTCACCTTGTCATTTCTCTGTGGCCATTAGATTCCTTTCTGTTGAGCTCCTTGGCTGGTTCTCACCATCCAGGACTCCTGTGATTGGAGTGGCAGTGGTTCTAAGTAGCTGCAGTGGTTTTTCCTCAGTGAGGATCTCGGTCTGGGTGGTCAGTAAGCCAAGGAAACGCTGCTCCTCGAGGGAGGTGTGATCAGCACAAGGAAATTCCATGGCCTTGAACTGGAGACAGAACTGGAAGAGGTGCTGAGGCTGTTCAGAAGCCTCTGGTGGGTATAAGCCTTTAGTTCCTTTGTGGCAGTGGGGCTGTATCCTCGTAGTCATGACATCTGTTAGATCAGGTAGCATTGCTTCTCTGGAATTTATCCCGTAGCGATGCAGAGAGAGGAATTTTATCCCTTTCCAGCCTTCATTTTTGTGAAGTGCCTGTATACTTGATGAGGTGGGTTACAAAGACAGTCTTACCTCTTCTTCCAACTATTCTTTGCTAACAAGAGCAGTTAGATTTTTATTACTCTAATCCCCCTCATCACTTAAAACACGAGGGATCCAGGCTTCAGGGCTGAACCTTAGAGACAATGTAATGCAGCCCAAGGTATCGGGGTGAGACAAGAGGCCTCACTGCTGAGATCTGTTCTTCCCATCCACACGATCCCAGAGCCCTGCAAGGGCTGAGGAGTGAACTAGGCTACTACTGGGCCCAGCAACTCTTAAAGGGATTTTCAGATGGAAAAAAAGCACTGGAGGGGGCAGAAAAGATCTGGGTAGAAAAGGGGAGGAAGGATTTCTTGTTACCTATCACAGTCTGTATTGAGGGCGATACTACTGTTGTAGGCCTTGGGGGATTGCAACAGCAGGTCAAAGGAGGGGATCCTCCCCCTCTGCTCTGCCCTGGTCAGGCCCCACCTGGAGTGTTGTGTCCAGTTCTGGGCTCCCTGGTATAAAACAGACAGGGATCTCCTGGAGACAGTCCTGAGGAGATGGAGGTTCTGGAGCATCTCCCCTGTGAGGAAAGGCTGAGTGAGCTGAGGCTGTTCAGCCTGGAGAAAAGCTCGAGAGGGGATGTGAGCAATGGTTATCAATAGCTGAAATGTGGATGCAGGGCAATGGCCTCAAGTTGGAGCACAGGGAGTTCCACACCAACATGTGGAAGAACTTCTTCCCAGTGAGGGTGAGGGAGCCCTGGGACAGGCTGCCCAGGGGGTGTGGAGTCTCCTTCTCTGGAGAGATTCCAGCCCTGTCTGGACACCAACCTGTGTGCCCTGTCCTAGGGAGCTGATTTGGCAGGGGGTTGGACCCCATGGGCTCTGGAGGTCCCTTCCATCCCCTACAATTCTGTGATTAAATTACATGTTATTTTCTTTTAAATATGACAGAAGCAAAGCCTAGTACTATGTGGGGAGTATTAAAGGGTTTGTCATCTACTGAGTGCCCAAAGAGTTCAGAAAGCAGCAAGGTGGGTAGGCTGTGGGTGTTTGTTCCTCTTCATATGGACCATGTACCCCTGTTTCTGTTCACACTGAAGGGAAGTGCTTTTCCTTCACAGAAGCAGCGATTTGATCAAATGAGCTTCACAGAACATTCACAGTTCACCCCCAGCGTGCTGGGGCTCAGCGTTGCACAAACAGGATCAGGAATGCTTTGTTTACCTAGCAACACATCCACTGCTTACTCAGATATGCAAAATCCACCCCGTGGAGCGAGCAATGCAGGAAGGAAGGTCTGAGAATTTCTCTTTTCTTTCAGAGTGGCATTTGTTGTGGGGTCAGACTTTGCAGGTAGCAGCTGTGCAGAGAGCCTCAGCGTTCCCCCTGCCTTCTGAATGAAGCTGGAAGGGAGGATCTTTACCCTGGGATGTGTGCTCAGAGATGGGTGGGGAAATAGAGGATCTGAACATTATCCCTGCCCCTGTGCTGGGTTTTTCCTTTTGAAAATTCCCAGAGCTTGTGATGTGTGTATTTAAAAGCCCCATGAGGGGAGGAATAAAGTACATTCTTCTGCTTTTCCTCCCTGTCTCATGAATGGCTTCTTTCTTGAAAGCACAGATTGATGTGACCCTGTTTGTTTTATGTCCACTTCTGTCTTTGTGGTAGCCTTAAAAACGTGCTCTTTCTGTCATTGTTCCTTAAATATTTGCTTTCCTAACGCAGCCTTAGGAGTGGAAAACCATAGGAAATGGATGTTTGTGGTTTATTAGTGTTTTAAGTTCTTCTGGTAGTTGAGAGTTCTAAGAAATCTCTGCAGTATGGAGAAAACGAGTTGTGTTTTCAGACAGTTTCTGTAAGTGGAAATTCTGTGGCCACCTTCTGTTGGGTTTTTTCCTCCAAGGCAGTTCCATGGGTCTGTCAGGCATTCAAACTCCAGTTAATCTGTGTGAAAACAGGTAAAAACAAGAATTCATTTGGCTGTTATGGGGTATCTTACTAAAGGCATCAGAAAACACAGGAGCACAGGGTGGGAAAAGACCTTTAAGCTCATTGAGTCCAACCATTCCCGTCCTGTGCTAAACCAGATCCCTGAGCACCTCATCTCCCCATCTGTTAAACACACCCAGGGGTGGGGACTCAGCCCCTCCTTGGGCAGCCTGTGCCACAGCCCCACAACTCTGCCAGGAAAGAACTTTTCCCTCACATCTGAGCTGACCCTGCCCTGGGGCAGCTTGAGCCCATTGCCCCTTGTCCCATCTCCTGTCCCCTGGCTGAAGAGACCATCGCCCACCTCTCTGCACCCTCCTGTCAGGTCAGTGTAGGTGGGGAGAAGGTCTCCCCTCAGCCTCCTCTTCTCCAGGCTGAACACCCCAGCTCCCTCAGCTGCTCCTCAGAGGATTTGCCCTCCAGCCCCTTCCCCAGCCTGGTTGCCCTTCTCTGGAGTTGCTCCAGGACCTCAATGTCCTTCATAGGGTGAGACAACAGCAAAACATCTTCCCCTTGATTTAATCTTCAGCTGGTTCCAGCTTTCTGTGAGTACCCACACTCAGCATCTCTGAATGCTGGGGCGACACAGGTGGGATGTAGGGGTAGGAGGTCACTATAAGCAAAGGGTGATAATACTTGAATAGTATTTTTCTTACAAGGGCTGCTTCTATCACAAATTCCCTTTGATCACAGGGTACTGTTGTACCTAAACTCCACCCCAAAAAAGCCCATGATAAAGGAGGGACAGGAGTGTAGAAGTACCTACAGAGAGCATGGGGGTGTTTGGTTGTTTGTGGGGTTTTTTTTGAAGGGATGTCCTCTAGATTGCTGCCAAAGGGACCTAATACTGGATCCTGTACATTAAGCTCATTAAATGCTTTAATTAAACAGTGCAAGCACTCCCTTAAGTCTTGATTAGATGCACACATGTATTGTTCCCTCTGTCAAGGGAACATAAATTAATCATTTCTTAATCTATATTATCTATCCAGTACTATTATGCATCGTTCAATCAATGCACCTCCTGTACTTGGGAGTTTGGCCACCTCTTCTCATGGCCTCATCCTGTTTTGAGAGAACCCCCTGCAGCTAACTTGGGGCCTGACAGAGGGTGGGCACCCACCGATTTACCCTGTGCTTGATCACATACACAGAGAGCCATTGGTTTTAATTGCTGGTTAAAGGGTTGAAATTGGGGAAGAAACACCTCTGAGATCCTTAGCTGATCTCCTCACAGTCCCTCTGGTTAGCCCAGTCAGGTTTTATTGAGGGTTTGACACAGGCAAGTCCACCTCTCTGCAGTGACTAAGTGGACGTGTCCTGCCCTTTTCCAACTTAACACCTTTGGTCATACTTTGATCATGGATCCCTGCAAGATGCCATCGCTTTCCAGGATCTCCCTCCTCAGTCAGTTGTTGCTTACTGTCCATGTTGTTCCCATAGGGTAATCCTTAGTCAGATAGTTGACTGTTGCTCTCCTGTATTGCTGCCTTCTAGGAATTTCCATCCTACCTGGAGAGCAGACAACAGGATGAGGAAAAGCCCAAGTTTGCATTTTGACAGGCACTATTGTTTCAGCAGGAGACTGGTACCTCTTTGAGGATTTACAGATTGCTTCCAGAGGACTGGAACGAGCTGTACTGAGGGTGGGCAGAGCAGAAGGAGCAGGGTCTGTGTCCTTGGTATGGCCATGACCAAAACTGGACCATGTCACCTTCAGTATGCTCACTGACCTTCACTTGCTCAGAAAGTCTGGTAATGAGGAGTCTTTGGAAACAGGCTTTGGATTGACCAGGTCACTGCACTCAGAGCCTCAAACAACAACCAAAGAGGAGTGCTTGAGCAGCCAGGGAAAGCAGTGCAGAGTGTGTTGTGCAGGCCTGTGGAATCACACTGCTCAGAAGGGGCTGCAAGGGAGCTTCAGCCACACCATTCCCTTCTCCTTGCTGGCTCTCCCCAAGAACCAAACCTTGTGGTGAGGAAGAGGTGCTGCTGTTGTGAGATGAACACTGGGAAGGTGTTTGAACAAGGGAAGCAGATCCCACTATCTACTGGCTGTTGAGATCCAATAGCCTCTTTATGTGGGAGCTGGAATTGCAGGGAGTGTCCTGTAACGGAGAGTAGTGGAGTAGAAGCCAGGTAGTTACTCTTCACTTACTGGTGGAGCTGATGGAAGGGGCTGGGTTTGGGTTCACCTGCCACTACCTCCTGTGATGAGGCTTCTCTTGATGTGATGAACATACCTGCTTCTTACTTCTTCATTAATAGCAGTGAGTGCATTTTAACCTTTCTTTCAAGGCAGAATGAGCATTAAATGTCTATCTAGACAGAGGTGTCTTTGAAGCAGCAGCTGTGAAGTGCCACAACGTCTTTCACCTTCCCATTTTCTCTTGCCTCAAGGTAAGTAGATGTGACTTGGCTGTCAGCATGGCTGTAGCACTGAAACCAAACCACAGCCTGATGCACATGGTCAGATATCCCACAGCCAGCCAAAAAAAGAGTCTTCTCTTTATGTGGATGACTGTGACTGGTGAGTGTCATCTGTGTTTAAGTGCTTTTAGCTCACTGCCCAACAAGAAGTGTGTTAGAGCAGCACTTTGTTAGCATTAATGTTCTTCTGGCTGTATCCACTGCAGCTTCCAGGGTCTTGATTTGTTTCTGGCTCTGGAATTTTGCATCTCTGGATTTCTAGAAACAGAGTTTGTTAATCTTTCATGCATTTAGTAAACATACATCCCCAAACAGACTTTATCTGTGCACATAGAGCACAGCATAAAGTCAGGTAAAGCCAGCACTACTTAACAAGTGGAAGTCATTAATAAGGTAAAGCCCTTAGTGTCACAAGTTTGGATGGGGAGAGATTCATATTTTATGAAACTTCTGTAAAATAAAGGCCTTTCTGGCTGTTTGTAATGTTACTTTATGTCAGTTTGTTCCTGAGGCTTTTGTATGGAAGTTTTACCAGTGCCCCATGATTTTTCCTCAGCAGAACGAACTGGCTTGGCTCTTCTGTAAAGTTCCTAGAAAATCCCAAAGTAACATTATTTAGTATCAATTGCCTAGCACTGAGCTTGGTGTTCCACTGATGCTGATTTCTGGCAGATACCCAGATGCCCAAGTTGGGAGGACAGGAGTGACTAGCCATCAGGAGCACAAAGAGGGAGCAGCATGGTTGAGCATGTGGACCATTAAGAGTTCTCCAGATGTGACTTTGTCCCCAAAAAAAGGGTTACCAGCCTGGATCAGAGGTGTGTAATGCCCAAGGAAGCATTCATCAGCTCTTAGACTCCTCAGAAGGCTGCAGAATGCTCTCAGGAACTGTCTGCCAAAGAATGCTGATGATCAAGTGATTCTTAACTTGTAGGTCAGTATCTTGCCAAGCAAGTTTAATGGGGTGGAGATTCTGGGAAAACTGGTGGGACTGGAAGTAGTACTCTTCTAATATTAAAATTGTGTTAGGCTTCAGTATAAAAAGTGATTATTTGCCTAATTTCCCTTCAGATGTTCTAATATACACATGGGTCCAAAGCTAATTCTCTGCTTGTTTAATAGCTTTTGGCTGGTTAAGATGCAGGCTTTAGGACTGGGGAGGAGGGGGGGTGGCTGGGGCATGATGACAAGTCCAGGCTGGGAAATCAGGTAAGTAGGAAACTTTGGAGGTTGATTTTTGTTCATTGTTTCTGTTATTTCCAATTCTCTCATTCCTTTGGGGTCTGTTTTTTCTAGGGATATTTCTCACAAAGCTGCTGTTCCTGCTTGTAGCAGAATGGGGAGAAGTGGTTTGTAATGTCATTTAAAAAAAAAAAAAACAACCCAAACCCACATTTTCTTATGATACCTAAAAAACAGGAGGATGGAAAAGAAATCCTCTTTATCATCTCAGAAATAGGGCTTAGAGTTGTTGTTGGGAGGCTATGGATGGACCAAAGATTGGGGGGGGGGCTGTCAGCTTTGGAAGCCCTTCCTTGAACGGGCAGGGATTTGAAGTCTCAGCCAACATTAGTTCTCCCCAGGTATTTGAGTTAATGAACATAAATAGAAACCAGATAATTTTAAGCCACCTGTAGTAAAGCAATTTCCTTTGCAGAGCAAATTGTGCTGCCATCTCTCTCCGACACAGACTACGTGTTCCCCATGGGAGGGAGGGAAGACCTCAGCATCCCATGGAAATACTGGCAGGCAGGAGGTTTATTCCTCTTAAAATGTACCAAGTTCTACTTCTCCTTTTGTTTTAGGGTGTGTGAAGAATATTCACAACCAGGAGGGAAGGAAGAGCACAGGAAACAACAAACAGGAATTATGGAGTTTTTAATCTTTCCCCCAAATGAATCAGTTTGGAATATTTTCGTAGGATCACAGACTGGGCTGGGTTGGACGGGACCCCAAGGAGTTCCACAGGCAGGGACACCAACCTCCAGGCCTGGAGCTACACAAGGTTGCCCAGGGCCCCATCCAACCTGGCCTTGAGCAACCCCAGGGATGGGACACCCAACACCTCTCCTGGTTGTTTCTCTGTCTTCTCTTCTGTCACGCTTGATGGAACCTTCACTCCCCTCTTCCACTTTTAATCCCTATTTTGGCCAAAGCAGGCTCTCAGAGAGTGTCTTCTGTACCATCATCCCTTCAGCATGGACTGGCCAGGAATCCAGAGCCATCAGCATCTCAGTCACCAGCATAGGCAAGTACCAGGGGGAGAAAAGAGCAAAGAAATTCTCGTGGTTTGGTGGAACAAACCAGTGGAGAGTCTGGCAGCTGCTGGGGCAACTGGCTGCCTGCAAACCCCCCTGTCCCAGAAACCCCTTTCCTAACAAACTCTGTTTGTCAGCTTTGTGAGGCCAAGCAGCAAGAGGAGCTGCAGGAAGCTTTTGAGTAGAAGGCAAATTGTCAGGCTTGGGGCCTCGACGTATTTTCGGGAACTTAATAGCATCTCTGTGTTCCTGTTATCTCAGATTCCTAATTTAGATTTGAGATCTCCAAGGGGTTCACTTGAACATATTCTTTACTAGCACTTTAAAAATGTCAGGCATATGTTTGTCAAATTTAGAGCTGGTTTAAGCACAATTATGCATGCATTTAAGCATAGTAGAGTGATTCCATGAACTGTATCAATAAGTTGATGCTAATATAATTACACTGATACTAGCAAGTTTTATGAATTAACTCTATTTGTTTCCAAACAAACTTACTTGTTATATTGGTACAAAAATCTGTGCCCAGGCAAACCCTTAATTTAGCTAATTAGGTGGACTTGTAAAGGTGGGGTGGTTTGTTCACTGTAGGGAAGCTGAGGAGCTGAACAGGACGCTGGAGGAAGAAGTGGGTGTAGGTTTGGTTCAGTTTTGGGGGCTTTTTGGTTTTTTTTTGAGGGAACAGGAGGCTGTAACTCCAAGGAAGAAAGGTTTAAAAGATTCTCTGGATGAACAAGAAGGTGAGTCCCAGCAGAGCAGACCAGACCTGGAGCTCACCCCTCTCTGCAGCCCCCACTGTGGCATTAAAAATCAGAGTTGGCCTTTCCTCTAAACCCTGTGCACGTAGGGCCACCTCCAGTCCTGGGAGGCAGCTGTGCTGACATCCAGCAGCCCTGTCAAGCCTGATTCATCCCTGGGTGAGACTTGAAAGGGAGGGATGAGCCTTCATTTCCACGTGAGCTGTACTGGAAGGCAAGGGAACAGCTGGGCAGAGCCTGGGCAGCCAGAGAGATCATCTTCTGGGAGGAACACAGTGAGGAGTCCAGTCTTGTCTGGGGTGGACGTTGTCTTCACTCCAAACTGCTTTGCTGGCAGAGGAGCCTCTGGGGATCAGGTTTGCACTGAGTTTGGTTTGGGTCCTGCCCTGGAATGGGCAGGACTGGTTGGATAGCAGTTTCCTATCAACACCTCTGGCTTCTGAAATGAATGTGTTGATGTTTCAGTAATGTGGGGGGGACAGACCACTTTAAAAATGGAAGCAGTGCTTTGGTTTGCCTTTCCCACCTCCTTTAATATTGGACAGCATGAAGGGGCTTGTTTGATTTCCAGCCTTCAGATGTTATTTTTGATGGTTTTGAGGTGGTTCTTCCTGCAGCAGTTCCAGCACAGGACCTCCCTTGCAACAGCAGAGCCTCCAATGCTGCTGACTGGGTCTCTTTTCCCCTCCCACTTTCACATCAAAGGGAAAGAAATGTTCCAGTGGGTTTGTTTAGAAGCTCTAAAAGAAACTTTCCTTTTCCCACGTGTCTCATTTTGTGAGTTTTGCAGTGCTAACTTTTTATCCTGATTCAGTTTTGGGGGGTTGGGGGTCTTTTGGGGGGGAATTTTTTGGGTTTGTGTTTGGTCTTTTTTGGTTGCTGGTGTCTTTGTTGTTGGGCTTTGGGATATTTTTTTTGGGGGGGGGGGGTGTTTGGGTATTATTTTCTTTTTAAAAACAATCTCCCCTCCCAAAGCCTAGCAATCCCTTTTCCACACATGCATTTCCATTGAGTTTTGTGGGACAATTTAAACTGTGGGACAAATTAATTACAGTAGCACTACAGAGCGCTACTGAAATCACAGCTGTAAATTTTGTAATGGGTTAAAAGTGCCCTGTCCAGCTGTGAATAATAAATTCTGGATACAATGCAGTTGTGCACAGCTTTCTTGGGGGGGAAAAACCTGAGACTGCCTTTCCCCCAGTGATTCACACTGGCTGTAATTTTTAAAGGGCCTAAAAATCACATTCAAATACTTCCACAAGCCAGCAGTGATGCTGTGCTGGCCATACTGCTCTCTAATTAAATATTTACTCTAGTTCTGTATCTGGTGGCTGAAGCAGGAACTGGGAAGTGCTGATGCACACACAGCTCTGCGGGGCCGGATGCTCCTCTCTGACAGCCTGACCTTGGCAGACACACCCCAGCTTTGCTCTCCAGCTACTGGCCCCAGCACCACCAGCCTTGCATCCCTGAGGCTTCACATAGGGCTGGAGCAGCTCCCCTATGGAGAGAGGCTGAGGGAGCTGGGCTGGTTCAGCCTGGAGAAGAGAAGGCTGTGGGGGGACCTCATTGCAGCTTTCCAGTACCTGAAGGGAGCAGAGGAACAGGAGGGGAATCAGCTTGTTAAAGGGCAGAGACTGGCAGGACAAGGGGGATGGAGTGAAGCTGGAGGAGGGAAGGGTTAGATGAGAGATTGGGGGGGAGCTCTTTCCAGAGAGAGTGGTGAGGGGCTGGAACAGGCTGCCCAGAGAGGGGGTGGATGCCCCATCCCTGGGGGTGTTCAAGGCCAGGTTGGATGGGGCCCTGGGCAACCTTGTGTAGCTCCAGCCCTGGAGGTTGGTGTCCCTGCCTGTGGCAGGGGGTTGGAGCTCTGTGATCCTTGGGGTCCCTTCCAACCCAGACCATTCTATGATTTTATTTCCAAAAAAAACCCCAAACCACCTCTCTGGCAGGTGACAATGTCTTTCTTTTGGAGTTCCCTGGAGAGATGGGTTCCCCTTTGCTGTGCCGCTGCCTGTCCCTCTGTGTGTGCCTCTGCTGTGCTCTAAATATCCCTCGTGCAACAAAGCAAAGTTCTTTAATTACTATTTTTCTTTGTGGAATGGCTCCCCTGTCCCTCTGTCTTTTGATACTATCAGACTGAAAGGGGGGAAAAAAATCCCTTTAAACAATTTTGGGACTCCCTCTAGAGGACTTCTTTCCAAGCCCAGAAATAGCTCTGTGGTGGGAGAAGCAGAGGGCTCTGTCACAGCCAGGTTTCAGTGCAGATCCCATCTTTTCTGGTACCCACAGACCGCTTTCTTTTCTGTCAGTCCTTGCTAAAATCTCCCAGATTCCTCTCCCACATTTCTTTAGCTATAAATTTTCACAGTCCATTCTTCCTTAGGCAACTGGAGCCTGGCAGTCTCTGCCCAAGGACCCCCTTACCCGTGCTGGAGGAATGGCCCTTCCTGTGATGTGATAACTCCTCAGGACCAGACTTGCTGAGACAAGCAAGTAGAAAGAATTTCTTCTCTGGAGAGATTCCAGCCCCATCTGGACACCGACCTGTGTGCCCTGTCCTAGGGACCCTGCTTTGGCAGGGGGTTGGACCTGATGAGCTCTGGGGGTCCCTTCCAACTCCTGCAGCTCTTGTGATTCTGTGAAAGCTTAAAATTAACACTTTTGGGATGCCTTCTCTCCCCTTGCAATGGTGAAATGTAATGTCTGTTAGAAACAGCACCTCCTTTTCATCGTGGTGTGGTTTTCCCCCTCCATATCAAGGGCTACACCTAATTTTCTTCATTTCCCTGCTCTCCTGTTGCTGTTTGGTGGTGGTGAAAAGTCGGATGGGCTGGGCTGGCCTGGCTTCTTCACAGGGGGTCACAGAGGAGCGGAGACCTTTTTCCTAGAGCATCCGACCCGGGGTTCCTCTCTGGAAGGTGACAATGAGGTAGTGGTGGTCTGTAAACAAAAATACCCCTGGGCACTCTGTGAAGCTTGTTTCTCTGGCATTTTATGTGACAAGGAGTTTATTCCTCATGGTATTCCAGCTGCATTCCCTTGTGTAACCAGTCAGTGCCATTACCTCATTGAACCATTCCAGATGTTTAACAGGGGGAAGGAATACTCCCAGCACTGCTGGGAATGAGCGATCCAGGACTCTTCTTGCTGCCACTTGTTGGTTCAGGATTCTCCTGGGACTTTCCCTAGTGAGCAGTGGCTGTGGATAAGGGCTGATGGCTGGGTTATTGCTGCACTGAATCATTCCTGATCTGATACAGTTTGCAGCCACCTCTTAATTCCCCCTCTTACTTCCTAAAGGAAATGTTAACCAGGACAATCACCTTAAGTAGCTAACGATGGGCAGTATCATTTGATTCCTTTAACATGCTGAGAGAAGTAAATCCTGGTGTAACCACCATCAGCCCCTTGGACAAGGGGTCAGGTGTGGTGCATGGCTGCCTCTGACCCCCCCCAAGCCCTTCCAGCTGGGGTTTTTTGGGGGGAGCCAGGACCTGAGTGATTTCACCACATCAGCACAAAGCTGAGGTGGGGTCCCCCTTCTCACCCATCGCACCCTTGGCTGGGACACCCTTTGCAGCTATTAGGGTAAAAAGGCCCTGCAAAACTGCAGTACCAAGTGCCTGGGGGGTAGGAAGCTCTGGGGGTGTTTGCCCAGGGTGTTTCTGAGGGCACAGCCCCTGCCAGTGGCTGTGGGCACTTGTGGTACAGTGGAAGTGGTTATTTGTGGCTGGCTGTGCATCCTGGCTGCTGCTGAGCAGTTCTCTCCCCTAATTGCAGCAAGATGTGATTGGAGTCATTTCATATTTGCATCCTGGATTCTAAAAACAGTTGGGGGTTTGTGCTGTTTCGCTGGTGATGGTGGAGAATCCCCAGAGCACTGATATTTAAATGGACTTTATTCATTTTTTTTCAGCATATGGCTAGGGCATGCCTGCATCCTCTGTCCTGAGGGTCAAGGTTACCTGTACCCCCCTGGGGCAAGGGGTGCTGAGGTGTGTGTGTGGGGTTTTCATCTTTTTTTACCCAAAATCCCGCTGGTCTGAGGTTTTCCTGAGGATGATGCAGACAGTGACTGATCTATGGGGTAGCTGGTCCTGGGCTGATGTGGCTGATGCTTCCCAGAACCATCATGGTTTGTGTTGTGCTTTATTCACAGTGCTGAGCATGGAACCACAGGAAGGAAGGGTTGGAGGTACCTGTAAAGGGGGATGTGACCTGCTTAGCTACAGATACAACTCCAACCCAAATTAAAATGCTGAATAATAATAATCATCATCATTAAAGAGGCTGTGGGTATAGTCTGAATGTCGTGACTTGTGATGTATTCATATTCCAGTGCTTCCCAATGCTGCTCTTTAAAGGGTGAGTGTAAGTGCCTAGATGCCATGTTATAGGCATTATTTACATGATGTTGGTTGTTGTTAAGGGGTGTTGCTCCATCCCACTGTGAGGGGCCTGGAGGAACATAACGTTCCCCTCTTTAGGGAAGTGGTGAGCCCAAAGAGCCGCAGCCCGGTGTGACGGCTCGAGCTGCTCTGCCACCAAGCAATGAGCAACTGGCCTGTGTCTTCTCTCCACTGTCCTTATCTCCCATCACTAACATGGCTTTAAAATCCCCTTTTCTTCATCGTTATTCCCTGCCAGATCCTTCAAATGATTCTCTTGTTTCCTGGCTTGTTTCTGTCCCTGGAGGTAGTTGATTACACCCCAAACCACAGGCATTGGCTGAGTACTGGTGCCTTACTCTGCTGTTGATGGAAATAACTTGTAGTGAGTCTCCTCTTCTTGCTTACACCAGGACTTGGTCAGAGTGATGATGTCAGAGGTGTGACTTCAGTGTGTGTCGGAAAGAGAGCGAGCAGACTGGGGACCCAGCAGTGCACCCCCCAGAAAGGGCAGCTGAGGAGGGGGGAATGTGTCTATGACCACTCATACCAGCCCAGGAAAGCTTGGGAATTTCACAGACTCACAGGATCACAGGGGCTGGAAGGGACCTCCAGAGCCCATTGGGTCCAACCCCCTGCCAAAGCAGGGTCCCTAGGACAGGGCACACAGGTCGGCATCCAGATGGGGCTGGAATCTCTCCAGAGAAGGAGACTCCACACCCCCTGGGCAGCCTGGCCCAGGGCTCCCTCACCCTCACTGGGAAGAAGTTCTTCCCCAGATTGGTGTGGAACTCCCTGTGCTCCAACTTGAGGCCATCGCCCCTTGTCCTGTCCCCACAGACACTGAGCAGAGGCTGCCCATGTCCCCCTGTGTCCCACCCTTCAGATATTGATAACCATTGATCAGATCCCCTCTCAGTCTCTTCTCTCCAGGCTGAACAGCCCCAGCTCACTCAGCCTTTCCTCCTAATCCATGTTTCTCTGGACAGCCCTGGTCCTCTTCCTCTCTTTCCAATTTATCTCTGTGCTCCAGGGATGACGAATCACAAGGAACCAGAGAGGCTTTCCTTCTTCTGGGCTGCAGAGTGGGTTTGGGGTGGGGGTTTTGGCAGAGGGGATCAGTGGGTGTACTTCTACCACTATGAACCCTTTGAGAGCCCTGAGATTCCCCAGTGCCTCAGATACAGGTGTACCCAGAACATTTTCCCTCCTGTTCTCAGGTTAATTTCTAGTCATGAAGAGTGTTCATGTAAATGATGGAATCAGAGAACCCAGCACAACTGAGAGCACCACTGGGAAGTGCCTGTGGAAGAGAGAGAACCCACTGTGTGAGGAAAGCTCTGTGTCATCACATCTTCTCCCTGGTTTCAGCCGTGCCCCAAACACGGTTGCTCATCCAGATGCTCTTCTGCAAGGTAAGCTGTAGCTGAGAAAGTTAGAGAATCCTTTGTATTCCTTCCATGGTGAGGTGCTGGGAAGCCTCACAAAAGGCAGGAGAAAGCCAGAAGTGCATTTGCACTCATAGAATTAGAGACTGGGCTGGAAGGGACCCCAAGGATCACAGAGCTCCAACCCCCTGCCACAGGCAGGGACACCAACCTCCAGGCCTGGAGCTACACAAAGGTTGCCCAGGGTCCCATCCAACCTGGCCTTGAACACCCCCAGGGATGGGGCATCCACCCCCTCTCTGGGCAGCCTGTTCCAGCCCCTCACCACTTGCTCTGTACAGAACTTCCCCCTAATATCCAATTTAAACCTTCCTTCAGCTTCACTCCATCCCTCTTGTCCTGCCATTATCTACCCTTTTCAAAAGTTGATTCCCTCCTGTTTCCCTGCTCCCTCCAGGCTCACTCTTTCAGCAAAACCTCACACACCCCTTTTAGCAAGTAAATGTTTGTGTACCACACTGGTTTTATAATGGGTGGCTTTGTTTGCAGCTCTGTTCCTCAGCTTTTGGGCCCTGACTAGCCATGAAGGCTTTACCTGAGAAATTCTTGTGGCTGTGCCTTGTCTGTCCCTCAGAAAAACACAATTAGGAAATAATAAGAAGTATTTTAGGTTGAACCATGAAACTTAATAGCAAGTCATGGTTCAGCTGGGGTCTTGGATGCTTTTCCCTTTGTCTTTTAAATGTGGGAGCCTTCCTGCAGTGTGATCCTTGAACACCATGGACACTCACACGGGCATTGTCACCAGCACAGCACAGAAGTGGTGGTGGATCCCACGCTGGTCCTGCTCTGCAGTGCCAGTTACTTTAATGGCTGAGGTGGAAACTCACATAGCTCCTTTATCCAGCAGCAGACAATCAGAGCTCATTTTTTTTTCTATTCCCTTTCATGTGTCTCTTCCAAAGCTGCTCTTTTGTGGCGCTCAGGAGGGACCAGAAGGGTTTGCTGTACCCACGCAGTGCCGTACGGGCAGATTGTGACTACCTTCATTTCTAACCAGCTCTGAAATGGTGTGGGTGAACTCACCCCCTCCCAAAAATAAACCCTGGAACTCTTCTGAGCACTTGTACACTCAAATATGTGCCCAGGGGATCAGGAGGGCAGCAAAACTTGCACTCGAGTTGATGCTGTTTGTGATGCTGCCTCCAGGGTGGGTGTAGCAAACACACACCCAACCTTTGCACGAGCTCACAGCCTAATAAACCTTTTCAATCCTCTTTTGCAGCATCTCAGCTCCCTCTAGAATGGAAAACTGAAGGAGAAGGAGCCCCAAAGAGCCTCAGTGGACAACTCTGTGGCAAGTAATGCGAGATGTGCCCACGCAGGGCACGCCAGCTCAGCTTTCCACCAGCACACCCACTCCCCATCATTCCATCGATGCTCTTTGGTTGAAAGGAGATGGGAAACGTGCTAAAAAGCTTTAAAAAAAGCCCCTGGAAAACATCACAACGACAAGAAGACCTGCTCCATCTACCACACCCTCAGTTCTGACACCCCAAACTGACCCAGATATTTTGTGTGTGAGAGTCTGACAACTGAAAGAACAAAATCTTTCAGGCTGCTGCTCCAGAGACACAAAACAAGACTCTTGATCACTTAATGAACAGGTTGTTAAGGCTTAAATTTGAAAGCTCAGAACCTGCCTGCATGCTGGATGGGCTGGACATGAGTTCAAGTACTGGAAAAGAAGTAGAGAATTCCCAAGAGCAACTTTTCTGATGCTTCCTCCACTCCTCCCTCTCCATCTCTCTGTCCTCTGAGTCTAGGAGAGAGCTCAGAGGAAACCAGGGGAAGAAAACCTTCTGTCAACCTGCTTTGTGATTTTAGTCCTCAATTAAAAACACACATTGATAGTTACTGTGAGAAAAGCATTCTGGCTTTTAAGAATGGTGAAAAACCTCCCCAAAATTCCATACATTAGTGTTTAACTACATCATCATCATCTTTCCTTGAGGTGCAAACCATCAATTTTCAGGTTCATAAGGCACCCAGACCAGATATAACTACTGATCCTGTTAATTAAAAGTTATAATTTTTAAATATTTGGGGTTTTTTTTCCCCTCACATTTATGTGCCAATGACAAACTGGACCATAGTAAAACAACAAATACTGCCCAAATTTGGGCTTTCCCACATTTTCCTGTGTTTCATGTGTGTATATAAGAGATGCCAACTCAAGTCACTCCTGGTTTCAGGATACAAGCAGCACAATAATAAATTATCTCCAATAATTTCTTCAATATTTGTGTCTCTGTGTGTGTGTGTGTGGACATATTCCAATTTGAATTTCATCCTTGGAAAGTATCTTCTTACTTTAAAAATAGTCCCAGGCAATATTTACATTCTCTGCTGCTAGCTGCCAGGTTTTTTGGAACACTAGTTCTGTTTATTTGGATTTTCTTTGGGTTCTAATTAAATTCTTAGAAGGCTTCTGTCAAATAACCACTCTTAAAGGCTGAAAATGAGAGCTTTTGGGTTTTTCACAGATGTTTTGAAACTAAATCTGTTTCCTTAGATGTCTTTTAGCTCAGTAGCCATTGCTGCTTTCTCCATAAAAAAATGGGCTTGTAGACACAGGACAGGAACGGTTGGACTCGATGGTCTCAAAGGGCTTTTCCAACCTGCTGATTCTGGAATTCTGTGATACTGTGTCCAGAGGGAAGAGGTTCTGGCTGCAGGACACTGTGTGGGGCTTCCCAACACGTTTTGTTGGATGCTGCTGGTGTCTCCATGGTTCTCCCGGTTCTTTGTGGTCCAGAGTGTGGGACACACATCGTGGTGACACTCAGACAGTCCCCAGGCAACGTCTCCATCAGGGACCTGAGCTCTGTCTCCACTCCCCACAGAGCTCAGAGCAGGATTTGGGTACAAACCTCACTGCACCAGCCCAGAAAACTTCTAACTAGGTGAGTCTGGAGACCAGGGGAGTTTTCCAGCTGGGATCAGCTGCCTGGGCTCTGGCGATGAAGCCAAACTGTGCCGCTTAGCGTGCCAACCATCACCTCCCTGCTCCCCCGCCTGTCTCCTGCCCCCAGCGCCCCTGACAGCAGCCAGAGTAGTAAAGCAGAAGTAGTTTACTACCTGGTTTCTGGTTCTGACATCCCCATGGCAACCTCCTCCCCGATTTAGCCTCGGCTCAGTGCTGTGTGAGTAGGAGCTGCTGGGGAAGGAATAAAGGCTGCAGTGTGGAGAAGACACTTCTCCGGGTGCTCCTGACAGCCGGGAGACGGGGGGGGATGGAGCCTGGGGTGAACACAAGCTCTTTGCTGGGCTCAGCAGGGTGTGAGCTCCTCGAGGTGAGGCCACTTCCTGGGGCAAGAAACAGCAAATAAAGGAGCTGGGAAGGATAACGGGCAGCAGCTGCCATCAGCTCCCTGCTCAGTATCTCGCGGCGGCAGAAGCGGGCGGCAGCCCTGCGTGCGAGGGCGAGATAGGAGAGGATGGATTAAACCCAGCGAGGAGCAGGAGAGGGCTCTGGAGGGACCTCCCTGGCCACCAGCAGAGGTTTGTGCCTTGTTTCCAGCTCTACTGCCCCAGCCTGCTGTACTGTGGCACCGTGTCCTTCAGCTGAGATCCCTGTTTGGGAGCTGGTTGGGAAGGGGCTGGGGGCAGCTCGGCGCAGGCTGGTTCAGAGCTGTGGAGATGCAGCATCTCCCACCTGATTTTCTCTCCTTTTCCCAGGATAATGAGAGCTGGTGGGAATTGTGGGCTCTGTTGGCAAACCCCTGACAGAAGCATGAGGGATTCCAAGGTGCAGAAGGCTAGGGATGGGGATGGGAAGGGTGGGACTGAAGGGGAGCAAAGTTTCCCATCTCCCTGCTCCATCTTCCTGCTGCCACCCTCCTTTCATCCTGGCTGGACAGAAGAGTGGCACCTCCAGTGGCTGGGAGCTGGAAGGGTCTGGGAAGGGTTCAGTCTGTGACCCAGAGCTCCCAAAGGCAAGGGAACACCTGGGATTAAGGATTAAGGAGCCTTGCCTTGCTGCATGCATGGCCTGAAACACGTTGGGATGCTGCTCATGCTGGGGCAATCAAAGGGATTTGCCTCGATGTACCTGGGTAACCTCAGGGATGAGCTCCAGAGGCTTGAGAGTGGGAGATGAAAGAGCAGGAGACCACCTGGGAATGCCAGGGAAAGCTGCTCTCCTCTGCAGACCCCCAGGGCTGTGAGATCTGTCTCAGGAAGGGGGTGGTAGCATGGAAGGGGATTGAGGATGCTCTGGTTCTCCCAGTGGCTGGAAGATCCCTTTTTTGGGGGGTCTTTTCTCCCTTTTGGGCATCCCTGGTCAGTGCAGGATGCAGCTGCGTGGCCCCTGTGGGGATGTCAGCTCCTGCGAGGGCAAAGTAAGAGCAGGGAGGTGCCAGATGCTCTGCAGGGGCAGTGTGGCTCCTCTCCTGCCACCCCAGGGATGGTGCTTGGGGATTTGCAGAACCAGAGAGTCTTTGGGGTTGGAAAAGAACTCCACAATCACCGTGTCCAGCCATCTGTCCAACACCCTGTGCCCTCTGAAGCATGTCCTGGGGTGCTGTGCCTTTGCACACCTCCAGGAATGGTGACCCCCACATTCCAGGGCTCGACAACCCTTTGGGAGAAGACATTTTCCCAAATCTCCAATCTAAGCCTCCCCTGACACAACCCAAAACCATTCCCTCCTGTCCCATCACTTGGGAGAAGGACCAACCTCGCCCCGGGCTGCACCCTCCTTTCAGGTACCCGTAGAGAGCAACCAAGTCTCTCCTCAACCTCCTCTTCCTGTGTCTCCTCTCCCTGAATCTCTTGTGGATTCCTGAATCTCTCATGGATTTAGGTCCTCAAAAGCTGGGGTGTGCAGGCATGAGGGGGGGGGGCTCAACCATCCCCGGTGCGGGGCCAGCAGCAAGGGATGTCCCATCCCGCCCCAGTGAGCTGGGTGGGAGGCTGGGGGGGGAAGGGGGGGGTCTCTGGGAGGTGGAAGCATGGCAGCAACAGTAACAAAGCAGATATTTGGGGCTCTGGGGGGGGGGGTTACTGGGGGCTGCGTGGTGCCGTCCCGCAGGTGCCGGCACCATGAGCGCAGCCCAGGATGCCGAGTGGCTGCGGTGGGTGACGAAGCAGTTCGGGAGCATCGCGGGGGAGGACAAAGAGATCGACCTGGAAGAGTTCAAAACTGCTCTGCAAGTGAAGGAGGTGAGCGGTCCTGGGGGGCTGGGGGAGCTGGGGAGGGGGCTGGGGTCCCTTCTGTGGGCAGCACTGGCAGAGCCGCTGCTAAGCTGTGGTCTCTTACCCTGCCTGGAGAGTTAAGCTTAAAACTGGAATTAGGTGCCACTGGTTTGGGGGAGGGAGAAACCCAGGGATGCTCTGCATGGGTTAGCCACCCCCAGTCCATGGGATACCCACAGAGGCTTGGCTGTTTCCCAAGGAATTCCCCCCCAGCTGCCTGCTGTGCATCCCCAGGGCAGCTCCTCTGCCCCTGCAGAGCAGCACCCATCGTCTCTCCCTCCCATTTTTGGGCTGTCCCCAGTGACTTTGGAGCTTTTGCTGGGGCAGTTCCCATTGAAATGTGTTTGGAGCATCAGGATTCGGCTGGGGGGTGGGTGGAGCCTCCCATCCCACCACTGTGTCACAGGCAGTTGCCCCCTCCCCACAGCCCTTCTTCGCCGAGCGCTTCTTCGCGCTCTTCGACTCGGATGGGAGTGGGACCATCAGTCTGGGGGAGCTGCTGGGAGCCCTGAGCCTGCTCGTCCACGGGAGCCAGACTGACAAGCTCAGATTCCTCTTCCAAGTGTATGATGTGGACGGTAAGGGGATGAGCAGGAGGTTAATTCATTAGTATTTATTCATTTATTTGCTTGCTTCAAAGCCAAGCCGTGGCTCGCAGGGCACCCTGGCTCTGCCCTCAGCATCCCAGTGCCTCAGGCTTGGCATCGCCTCTGGCATGGGTTTGCCAGGCACCCCACAGCCCCTTGTTCTTTAAGAGGGAACCTGGGCATCCTGGAGCTGCCTGCTCCCCCCTCCACCAGCCCCCCTTTATGCTGAGCATCCTGTAATTGTCACAGAATACCCCCTCTGGGTGGGGTATTCCTGTCCTGGCTGTGCCCCCTCCCAGCTCCCTGGGCACCATCCCTTCTCATCTGGGGGGAAATATGAACAACTGGGAAGTCCTTGAGTGCTTGGCAACACCTAAACCATCCCTGTGTTACCAGCACTGTTCATCCCAGCATCCAAACACGGCATCCATCTGCTGCTAGAAAGAATTTAACTCTATCCTGGCCAAAACCAGGCCAGCATCCCTTCTTGGGGGGGAGGTTGGGAGTCATAGTGTAGGTCAGTGATCACTGCTGGATCTTTTAGAGGCCAGGATCTCCCAGGCCTGCTGGTGCTGCCTTCATCCCATGAGGAAAGCACCACAAACCCACCTGAGCAGCAGCGATTAAACCAACCGTGTGCCAGGATTCCCACGGTGAGGAGCAGCTCCTGCTCTGCTCAGACACCCAACCCTAAATCCCCGTGATCTTCAGGGACCCCAGCACCCTCTCTCCTCCCTCCATCAGCTGGGGAAGCTGGAAACAGGAAAGCAAAGCTCTTCCTCCAGCTGCTTTGCCTGTTCTGACCTGCTTGGGCTTGAAACACTGGCCAGAGAGCTGATTGCTGAGCCTCTTGCCTGGCTGGTTTGCTCTCATGCCGGTGTCTGTGCGCTGGTGACGTCTCCACTGCTGATGAGGTCACCACCTTTTTTGGGGAAAACCAGCTAATTTGTAAGCCATGGGCACAGCCCAGGCTGGGTGCTTGGCTCCCAGAGAGCCTGTGTGCGAGGCACCTTCTGCATTAAAGGTGAAACCGGGGGGCTGTCGGGGTGTTCGGGTGTACTGGGGTCCCTGCTCCACACAGGCAGCGGCTCCATCGACCCCGACGAGCTGCGCGTGGTGCTGGGGTGGTGCCTGCGGGAGAGCGCGATCGCCCTGCCCGAGGAGCGGCTGGCAGACCTCACCCTGGCGCTCTTCGAGGCTGCTGACAAGGACCACAGCGGCTCCATCACCTTCGAGGAGCTCAGGGAGGAGCTGGAGGCTTTTCCAGAGGTCATGGAGAACATGACCATCAGGTAGCTGCACCCGTGGGTCCCCCCGGCACAGCCCCTGGGGATGGGGGTGGTGGGGGGGTCCCTTTGTGGGTGCCTTTTCCAAGCATGGGATGTGTGTTCTCCTTGAGGGGGTTGTGGAGGGACCACGAGGTGCTTGGCCAGCACTGGGAGCAACCCAGGAGCCTTACGGTGCCAGGATGGGTGCGGGGCTCAGATGCAGCGGTGGTGTTAGGGTGGGTGCCAGGGTGGTGCCAGGATGAGTGTAGGGCTTAGTCACAGGGATGTGAGCAAGGATGGGCTCTGGGATGGGCACAGGGATGATGCTGGGATGGATGCCAGGCTGGGTGCAGGGTGTGGGTGCAGGGATGGTGCTTGGATGGTGCCAGAAGGGATGCTAGGCTGGATGCAGAGCTCAGACGTAGGGATAGGTGCAGGGCTGGTGCTGGGATGGTGCTGAGATGGGCACAGGGATGTTTCTAGGACAGATGCCAGGCTGGGTGCAGGGTGTGGATGCAGGGATGGGTGCAAGGATGTGTGCAGGGATGGTGCCATGTTTGGTGCAGAGCTCAGATGCAGGGATGGGTGCTGGGATGGTACTGGGATGGTGCTGAGAGGGTCATAAGGATGGTGCTAGGACATATGCCAGGCTGGGTGCAGGGATGGTGCCATGTTTGGTGCAGAGCTCTGATGCAGGGATGGATGTAGGGTGTGCGTGCAGGCATGGGTGCCAGCCACCATGTGGGGGTTCCAGTTGGGGTTTGGGGCTACCCCAGCTTCCCCCTTTCCCCGGACAATGGGTGCCTCTGCTCCCAGTGCAGCCAGCTGGCTGAAGCCCCCGCCGCCCTCGGAGAGCAGCTCCCGGCCGCGCTGCCTGACCCGGGCGTACTGGCACAACCACCGCGGCACGCTCGCCTTCCTGGGGGGCTACACCACCCTCAACCTCCTGCTCTTCACCCTGGCTGCCCTGCGGCACGCCGGCCGCGGCGGGTGGGTGCTGGTGGCCCGGGGCTGCGGGCAGTGCCTGAACTTCAACTGCGCCTTCCTCGCAGTGAGTGCCGGGTCCCCGGGGGGGTTGCTGAGCTGGTGGGGCTCAGGAGGTGATGCTGTGTATGGTCACAGTCACACTGGGACCTTATCCCTGTGCTGGAGGGCAGGATTTGGGGCTGGGCTGTCTCCTCTAATTAATTATATAGAAATAATGGGGTCAGGGCACTCATGGCACCCTCCTTATGGGTCCTGGGCTTCTACATCCACCTCCCAATGGGTCCTGGGCTTCTACATCCACCTCCCGATGGGTCCTGGGCTTCTACATCCACATCCTGATGGGTCCTGGGCTTCTACATCCACATCCTCATGGGTCCTGGGCTTCTACATCCAAATCCCAATGGGTCCTGGGCTTCTACATCCACCTCCCTATGGGTCCTGGGCTTCTACATCCACATCCTCATGGGTCCTGGGCTTCTACATCCACCTCCTCATGGGTCCTGCCTCTGGGCGCTCTCCAGGCTGACACCCCATATGAGCAGGGAGCCCCTGGCTTAGCCCCCCTCCCCCTTCTTCCCCCCAAACACCTCCTCTTGCCCCCTCGGCATCTCCCACTGCCCCTGTCCCTGTCCCGGAGGTGCTGATGCTGCGGAGGTGCCTGACCTGGCTGCGAGCTACCCCCGTCGCCAAGGTTTTGCCGCTGGACCAGCACGTCGCCTTCCACCAGCTGGTGGGGTACGTGGTGCTGGCGCTGGCGGCCGCTCACACGGGCGCCCACGTCGCCAACTTCAGTGAGTAGCAGCTCCTGGGCACGCGAGGCCCTTCCGGGTGCCACGGGTGTATCCCAGACAGCTCCCTGCCCTGGGTTTCCCCCTGCCGAGGAGGAAAACATCCCTTGGAGCAGGGGGCAGCCCCCGCACTGCCATGGGGAAGGGCTGCGGGGAGCTGGCCCAAGCCCCGAGGAGGGATGCTCATGTCCCGGCGGGATGCAGGTGTCCCACAGGGTGGGATGCACATGCTCTGTGGAGGGGATGCGGTGTCCTGGAGGGGATGCACATCTCCTAGGGGAGGGTGGAGGGCTCAAGCGCAGGGCTCTGAGAGGCCTCAGGCAGGGTGCAGGCAGCGGGAGGGCTCGTTCGGTGCCGCGCAGTCTGTGCGCTGCCTCTTATCCCCCTCTAGCGGCTTCCCAGCCCGCAGCGAAGGGCTCCGGGTGCCCCCAACCCCGCGCAGCTCCTGAGTGGGGTCTGCAACCCACGGACCACCCCCCCCCGGGCAGGATGCTGGGGGATGCACACTCCTTTCGGGCCCACGAGCATCATCACGCAGAGGAGCCCATCCGCTGGCGCTCCCAGCCCCGTGCTGAGCATCCCCGGGGTGCTGAGCATCCCCGGGGCGCTGAGTGGGAGATCGAGCTCCTGCAAGGAGCCTGGACCAGAGGAGTTGGGATGCTGCTTAGGGAGAAGCCAGTAACTCCCTGGCAAGGGTTAGGTGGGTGAGGGGAGCCCAGGCACGCAGCGGGTGGGTGCTGTGGGTGCTCCCCACCCAAACCACCGTGTCCCCAGGCGGGCTGGCGCAGCAGGATGGGCACCATGGCCTCGCTGAGTACCTCTTGTGGGCCCGGCCCGGCGCGGGGGGCCTGGCTGGCACGGCCTCGCAGACGGGGCTGGCTCTCCAGGCGCTGCTGGCTGCCATGCTCGCCTTCTCCAGCCCCTGCGTGCGACGGAGCGGCCACTTCCAGGTGGGTCCCACCCCGGCTGGAAAAGCCCCAGTGATGCCCAACACCGGCTTGGGGAGTGGGGTGAGGGCCCCATGGGTGGGTGCTGGCCCAGGGGTGGGTGCTGGCCCAGGAGTGGGTGCCCCCCCCTCCCACCTTCTTCCCTGACACCTCCCCTGGCCACCCCCACACTCCCCGGGCTCGCTGTTTTGGGGGTTCCATGCTTTCCTCCATCACTTGGGGTGCTTGTCCCCTGGGTATGCTCCACGCAGCCTCCCCCTGCCCCCCTGCCCTGAGCACCATTTGGCTCCACAGCCTTCAGTTCATGCTCACCACCCCCCCCTCCTCCAACCTGTGCCCCCCCCACTCCCTGCCCACAGGTCTTCTACTGGACCCACCTCTCCTACATCTCAATCTGGACCCTCCTCATCCTCCATGCCCCCCACTTCTGGAAGTGGTTTGCTGTTCCCGGCTGCCTCTTCGTGCTGGAGAAGCTGCTGGGTTTGGCTCGGCGGCGTGCGGGGGGGCTGCGCATCGTGGAGGTCAACCTGCTCCCCTCCAAGGTCTGCACCCCTCCCCACTTACTCTCCCAGGCCCTCAGGTCCCTTCTTCTTCCCAGAGTGGGAATTGAGATGCTGCCACTCACGGAAACACCTTTAATATCTGCAGGATGGTTTAGAGTTCAGGGAAAAGCACTTTGCTGGTTATCCAATGCAGGGGTGTGTGGAAGGGGGGGTGATGTGCTTTCACCCCTGGAAGGGGGATGCTCCCCCAGTGACTCATGAATAGCTTGTACAGAAGAGGTGCAGGTTCAGGATGAGTTGGGGAAGGTTTGCAGCCAGAGGTGAAAGTGATTTCTTCATCTTCCAGCCATTTTTTCTTTCATTGGGAGCTTTTGCCTGGTTTTCAAGTGAAAACCCAACTCCTCTGAACTCACAGAGCAGCTGGAGACAAAACCAACAGCTGCTCAGACTCTTAAGTGCTCCAGAAAGTTGGTTGGTTGGGGCCAGCCCGAGCTGGGATGTCTGTTGGACAGCAGAGCTGGGCAGAGACAGGGGCAGACACTCTTCTCAGGTCAAACCCCAGAATCACAGGGGTTGGAAGGGACCTCAAGAGATCATCGAGTCCAACCCCAAACCCACGAGTCTTGTGCTGGTCACTCCCTAAAACAGGGGCACAACCCCAAGTGCTCGCGGGCTGCAGAAAGACCATCCCAGAGGAGACAGACCATGGGGTGCTCCCAGCATTCCCAGTCTGCTTTTCCTACAGGTGACTCACCTTGTGATCGAGAGGCCCCAGTTCTTCCACTACAAGCCCGGAGACTACATCTACCTGAACATCCCGGCCATCGCCACCTACGAGTGGCATCCCTTCAGCATCAGCAGCGCTCCGGAGCAGCCAGGTGATCACCCACCTGTCCTCATTGTCCATTGCCAGGAGGTTTTGATCACCAGGGTGATGTTCTGCATCACTGGAGCCCTGTCTGTGTGGTTGGAAGCCCTCAGGGGGCCATGCAGAGAGGGGCTCCACACCCATGGAGCAGCATGTGGTCCTGCATCCCTCACCTCACCCACCCCCATCTCTGCCTGTGTATAATTGCTGTAAAACTCCTGAGGGTTGTGGTTAGGAGCTGTTAGAGCAAACCCTGTCCCGTGCTGCCAGCCCAGTGCTGATGAGAGGGATGTCAGTGGGGAAGAGGTGCTGGGCTGGCTGAGCAGCTCTGTGTGCAGGATGCCCACCCGCTGCTGGGGAAGGGGCTGGAGGGCAAATCCTCTGAGGAGTGGCTGAGGGAGCTGGGGGTGTTGAGCCTGGAGAAGAGGAGGCTGAGGGGAGACCTTATCCCCACCTACACTGCCCTGCCAGGAGGGTGCAGAGAGGTGGGTGATGGTCTCTTCAGCCAGGGGACAGGAGATGGGACAAGGGGCAATGGGCTCAAGCTGCCCCAGGGCAGGGTCAGCTCAGATGGGAGGGAAAAGTTCTTCCCTGAAAGAGTTGTGGGGCTGTGGCACAGGCTGCCCAGGGAGGGGGCTGAGTCCCCACCCCTGGGTGTGTTTAACAGATGAGGAGATGAGGTGCTCAGGGATGTGGTTTAGCACAGGACAGGAATGGTTGGACTCGATGATCTTAAAGGTCTTTTCCAACCCCGTGATTCTGGGATTCTGAGCTCCCCTTCGCCCCACAGAGACCCTCTGGCTGCACATCAGGTCGCTGGGCCAGTGGACCAACAAGCTGTACGAATACTTCCAGCAGCCCGAACTGCCCAGCCCGGAGCTGAAGCCGCTGAGCCGGCGCCTGAGGGAGAGGCGACGCCGGCGCCGGGCCCAGGTGGGTGCTGATGGGGCTCAGAGTGCCTCAGAGGCAGAGCTGGGACCTTATGGTGCTGCTGGGCAGTGGAGGTTTGTGGGGCAACAGCTTTGCCAAGCTCAGGACCCCCTACAGCGTCCCCACGGGGTTCTCCAGATGAGATCCCCATCCACTGGTCTGTCTGGGCAAGCTCCAGGAAAGCCAAGGAGTGAGGGGATAGCTGTGTGGGATATCTGTGTGGGATATCTGTGTGGGATAGCTGTGTGGGATAGCTGTGTGGGATAGCTGTGTGGGATAGCTGTGTGGGATAGCTGTGTGGGATGCTCTCTGCTTGCTGGCTCCCCGGGTCACCCCGGTTCTCAGCCGGCTGGGCGTTGGGGTACCGCCTGTGGCGTGCCTCCCCCCAAGGGTTTCGTGTCCCCCCGCTGCAGCTGTAGGACCCCGAGGGATGGGGCAGCCAGTGATGCCTCCGCCTTTGGCTTCCAGGAGGGTCTGTGCAGCAGAGCCGGCTCCCAGGGGGCGGCCGTGGCCACCGGTGAGGACGGAGCCGTTCAGCTGACATCCTACAAAGCCACCGGTGCTGCCAGCCCAGGAGAAGAGGATCCATCAGCAGGGGGGGTGAGCATCACCTCCCACCCTCACCCAGCCCCACCCAGCCCCCCATGAGCCCCTGGTGCCTGTGGGATAGGAGGGGGGTTCTCTGCTCTCACTGATCCGGCAGCAGCCCGAGGACCGGTGCCGGGGGGGAGCATCACTTCCATCCCCAGGGGCTCAGAGCTCCTGAAAAGTCTCTTTGGGCCAGAAAAGAGTTTTTTCTTGCCTGTAAACAGCAGTGATGTGGGATGCTGGGAGCCACCATCAGCGGCTTTTACCCCCCAGCACCAGGAGCTCTGGGGATATCGCCTGCCTGGGCTGGAGGAGCAGAGCTGGATGTGCTGAGCTTCCCAGCACTGGGCAGAGTTTCTGTCTCTGCCACCTCCCCTGGTGAGCTGGGGGTCCTGCTCCCACCCCTCATGCCATCGTGGCTCTCTCAAAGCTCTTCTTGACCCCCTCTCCCTCCCCCAACCCCATCTGGGGATTTGGGTAATTGCTTTTTTAGTCACTGTCGAGCCACTCGTGGTCCAGGTGACATCAGGTGACACGTCCTGGTGTTGGATGTTGGTGGGACATCCCATCAGGAGCACAGGCACCACGCTGGGCTCGGCTCGAGCAACGCCCTGGGGTGCAGTGGGAAGTGTGTGTGTGCAGCTGGATAAACCCAGCTGGGAAAAGAGACCCTCTACCCCCCCCAAAAGGAAGCTGAGGAACACGGGGTTAGCATAGCCAGCTGCAGGGGGTGGCAGGAGGGACAGTCACTGCTCTCTCCTCCTAGCAGGTCCCCACCAGAGCAGGGGAGACCCGTCGGCTCTGCAGCATCAAGGTGAGGGATACCTCAGTTCCCCCCTCCCCGGCTCTGGGGAGCAGGGCTGCACTCAGCACCCCCCAGGATCCCATATGTGTCCATATCCCTGGGCACAAGGATCCCACCCAGGGCTGATGCAGACCCTGCACTTCCAGGGGTCTCATGCTTCTCCCCACCCTGTCCTCCTCCTCTTCATGAAACACCCACAAAGACCCCAAATCCTGCCCAGGCTCCAGACACCTGCACCTCACCTTGCCCCCCACCCCCACCCTGCAGCCTGAGAGCTGTTTCAGAGAGACCCATGGGCTGCTGGATCTCTCCCACTCCTCATCTCTCCCAGTGCTACATCGACGGCCCCTTCGGGACGCCGACGCGCAGGATCTTCACCTCGGAGCACGCGGTGCTGATCGGCGCCGGCATCGGCATCACCCCCTTCGCCTCCATCCTGCAGAGCATCATGTACAGGTCGGTGCTGGAGCAGACCCCTGACACCAGCTCTGACGTGGCTTTGGGAGGTGTGAGATGTGATGTATGGCCCGTCCTATGATGGTTCTCCCCGTGGGGTGGCACTGTGGGGTGGCACTGTGGGGTGGCACTGTGGGGTGGCACCCATCGCGGCTGCTCCCCGCTTCTCGGGGCCATGAGACCCACAGTGGGTTTTCCCTGCATGTCAGGCTTCCCACAGGGATTCCTGCTGTGGGAAACCCACAGGAAGGGGTTTGCACCATGGGCAACCAGGAATGGGTGCTGAGGCTCTCCCTGCAGAGGGGGGCAGGGGGCTGTGGCTTGCAGGGGGGGGGCAGGCTGAGCTGTGTCTGCCCTCCCAGGTACCGCCGGCGAAAGCAGAGCTGCCCCAGCTGCCACCACTCGTGGTGTGAGGACCTGCGGGATGAGGAGATGATGCTCAGGAAGGTGGGAGCAGGAAAAGGGGGACAAGGTTTGCCTTGGGGGTAGGGGCAGGAGCAGCACCCCTTCCCAGCATGGGAGGTCTGAGGTCTGCCCAGGGAGGGGGTTGAGTCACCTTCCCTGGATGTGTTTTTAAAAAAGGGGTGCATGAGGTGCTCAGGGATCTGGTTTAGCTCAGGATGGGGATGGTTGGACTTGAGGATCTTAAAGGTCTTTTCCAGCCTGGTGATTCTGTGATTCTGTGGGGTGGTGGGTGGCTGGACTTGGCCCCTTTGCTGCCTGCCAGCTCTGCAGGGGAGGGTGCTGTGTCCTTCAGGGGAGGGTGCTGTGTCCTTCAGGGGCGGGTGCTGTGTCCTTCAGGTTGACTTCATCTGGATAAACCGGGACCAGAAGCACTTTGAGTGGTTCGTCAGCCTGCTAACCAAGCTGGAAATGGAGCAGGCTCAGCAGGAGCCCGGAGGTGAGTTTGGGAGGGGGTGCAGGGGCTGGCCAGTACAGCCCCCAGCCCTGGGACTGCCCAGCCCTGGGCTTGGCATCATCCCTGGCAGAGCCCAAGTGACCTGAGGGGCTGCGGAGTGGGGCTGGACCCCCCCCATCCTCCTGCAGCTGGGCTCCCCTCGACCACCCAGGGCGGTTTTTGGAGATGCACATGTACATGACCTCGGCCCTTGGCAAGAGTGACATGAAGGCCATCGGGCTGCAGATGGCCCTGGACCTGCTGGCTGCCAAGGAGCAGAGGGACTCCATCACGGGGCTGCGGACCAGGACCCAGCCCGGCCGCCCTGACTGGGGCAAGGTGAGGGGTGGTCCTGCCCTGCCCCACTGATCACACTCAGGGGAAGGGAGCCCTGTCCCCTGAAGCTGCTCTTTGAGGGGGCACCGTGGGAGAGCTCGGATTCGGAGTAGGGGGATGCACTGGGATACCCAGACCTGAGGGAGCTTCTCCATCCCGTGGGAAAGAAAGCCTCAGGGAGGCTGAGTCGTGCCAGGTGGCAACTGCCAATGTGGGCAGGGGTCTGGCTGTCCTTGGGCTGGCTGCCCCAGCCTCCTCTCCTCTCCTCTCCTCTCCTCTCCCTCTCCCTCTCCCTCTCCCTCTCCCTCTCCCTCTCCCTCTCCCTCTCCCTCTCCCTCTCCCTCTCCCTCTCCCTCTCCCTCTCCCTCTTCCTCTCCCTCTCCCTCTCCCTCTCCCTCTCCCTCTCCTCTCCCTCTCCTCTTCTTCCCTCCTCTCCCCTCCTCTCCCCTGTGCCCCAGGTTTTCGGGAAGGTGGCGGAGGAGAAGAAAGGGAAAGTCCAGGTCTTCTTCTGCGGCTCCCCGGTGCTGGCCAAGGTCATCAGGACACACTGCGAGCGCTTCGGCTTCCGCTTCTTCAAGGAGAACTTCTAAGCAGCAGCCCGTGCCCCGCTGCCTGCCCCTGCCAGCCCCGGGGCGGGGTGACGGGCTCCAGGGGACGGATCTCGCTGCACCGCCCGCGTTGGCTCTGGTCGGGGCTGGGGAGGGCGGGGATGCTTGGGAAGCAAGAGATGGGGAGGGCAAAGGGGCTTTGGGCTGGAGGGGACGGGGTCTTGGGGCCGTTCGGGGTGTCCTGGGTTTTGAAGGGGAAAGGACCAGCGCCCCAGAGCCCTTTGGGATGAGGATGGGGTGGTGGTGGGGGCACAGCGTCCTTCATCCCCCCGCAGGGCTTTGGGGCGGGGGGGGGGGACACAGGGTCTTGGCCCCCCCTCGGGATGGAGGGGGGTGTCCCGGGGCACCCCGCGCCGGCAGCCCGGCGGAGCGGTGCCCACAGGAGGGCACTGCAGCCCCGGCAACCGCGGCTCGCCGGCCCCGAGTGCTCCCGGCCACCCCCAAGCCCCTCCTGCCTGCGCAAGGCGACAGCCGGACCCCTGTACCCATCCCAGAGCCGGCGGGGTGCCGGCACGGGCACCCCTGGCTTTGTCACTGAGCCCTAAGCGAGGGGCTGCTCCGGGGGCAGCTGCAGCATGAACCGTGTGGCTGAGCCGGCTTCGGGCAGGCGGGGTGGGTACCGCTGCCCTCTGCCTTACATCCCAGCTGAGGGATGTGATGGAGGGAGCACCCAGCCCTCCCTCGTGAGAGCCGGGAGCCCTCAGGGCCCTGCCAAGGCGCAGAGTGAGGTGCTGATCCCAAAAGCAGCGTCTCTTCTCCGCCCTGGCGAACGTGGGCTGCAAGGATGGAGATGTGGGGCAGCTCAGCTCAGCTTCCCCTTCATCCCACCGCATCCTCCAGCGTCAGCTCGCTCTGCAGAGTCTCCTTAGCCCGACAAAGAGTCTCCTTAGCCCTGCACTCCCCGCCACAGCTCCGTGTCCCTTCCCAGCTTCATCCCAGGAAATTAAAGGTCTTTGCTAGACGCCCATGCTTTGAAACGGAGCCTGGATGTGCCCCTGGACTGATCCTCTGGGGCACAGACCAGGGCGCTGCTTTAACCAGCATCACCACAGGGGAAGCCCATGGCTGTTCCAATCAGGGGATGATGGAAGATCCGAGGGAAAATCAGGACAGCTGCAGCCTCCTGGGGCTTGCAGGGAAATAAAGACACCCCCCCACCACCACCCCCACCATGGAGTCAGGGTGGGTTAGGGGTATCTCCCAGCCACGCTGCTGGATCGACCCCATCCATGTGCACAGCCCCAGGTCAAACATCACCCAAGACGCCAGCAAAAAAATAAAGAAGAAATTGAAACAACAGCAACGTGGCAGCATCACGTGGCCGAGGAAAACACGCTCGTCCCAGGCATGAAGAAGAGTTAATTACATCTCCCCCTCCTCCTCCCTCCCTTTCCAAGCAATTAGAACCAGAATGAATCATTATGAGTCTGCTGATCATCACTCTCCTTCCGCATCCCCGCCGGGGCGCAGGGTGCTGAGCGCTCTGCTGCTTCCAGAGCCTCCAAGGGAAAAAGAAAGCAGATTTGGCTCTTTTTGGTTGAGCATCACGGCACCAGAGGGTGCACACAGAGGGGTTTTGGGGGGAAAACATGCAAAAAACCCCCAGAAACAGGGCTGCCAGCCCGGTGAGGAGCACGCAGCCCTGCTTCCAAAGAGTGTGAGGATTTTGTGGGTTTGGGTTTTTGTGTTCCCTTTAGAGCAAAGCATCGGTGTCTGGGGACACTGATGTGTCACCTGGCTGCTCCTGCCCTGCAGCACACAGGCCACCAGTGGCTCATTGGGAGGTACTGGGTTCCTTCCCCTCTTTTCAAGGCTGGAGATGTGCTGGAGGGGGGGGTTGCACAGTGCAGGAGGTGGTTTTGCTGCCCCAGAGCGCCTTGCTTTGAGCTGGCTGCCTGGGCAGCAGGACCCTCCTGCCTGCACTCCCACCCCAGGGTGGGGTTTCCATTGGTGGTGGGCAGGACGATGCTCAGCAGATGGTGGGGGAGAGCACTGAGGATGAGGGGTGGGGATGGAGGCAGCATCAAGGTCACTGCTGACATGACGAATACTGAGCTGCTCACGTCCCAGCCAGGGCGATGAAAAATTAATGCATTTCTTCCCCTTCCATCTGCAGAAGCTGCCATATCTCCCCCCCCCCCCCCCCAAGAAATCCCCCCCCACCCACACACACCCCCACCCATCACATCTCCGGTTCATCGGATGTTTCCTTCGGTTCCTGGGAATAAATGATTACAAGATGTGACAGTCGGGGAGGGGGGGAACTGCTGCTGCTCCAGGGGGTTTGATGCTGGAGCTGGGGTGGGGGATGTGCCAGCAGCCTGCCTGCACAGTGGGGTACAGCCAGCTCCAGCTCCTTGGCCAGAGCTGGGATGAGACACGGTGCCCAGAGAGGGGGCTGCTCCCTCCAAACCCAGGATCCGCTGCAGTTTGGGGTTTGTTTTCCATGTTAAAGCAACAGGAGGCTCCGGATTGGGGAGCTGGGGAGGCAGGGGGTGAGGTTGGGTAATGATACACCTCCTGATGAATGCCTTCCCTCGGCTGGCTTCGTTATTGTGATTACACTCTGGCTGTAGCATAGCAACAGCTAATTGTTGGTTGGATGCACAGCGCATAATTCCCTGTATTAAAATTTTATTAAGATATAATTGATGCAGTGGAGGCCTCAAGGATGCAGGAGAGGAGGCAGCAGCACCTTCTCCAGGCTCTGCTGTGTCCACCCTGAGCCACCGCTCCAGCTGATGGGGTTTAGGTGATGGCTGAGCCTTGGGACACCAGGTCTTGGTGTTGGGATATCAGTTCTCCCCAGTGCTGGAGGGAAATGGATGGGAAGGTGTGGCTGCCGAAAGCCCTTCGCTCCCCCAGCACCCACGAACCCCAGACAGAGAGGGAAACCTTAAAGAAACTGTATTTATTAACAGCATGCTCACACTTGGCATATCCTATTACTAACAGGTCCTGGTACATAGATATTATTCACTTAAGTAATCAATCACTGCCAACAAATTACAGGATACGGGGAATGGAATTAGCAAAATGAACTATGGATGTAAAATTCATTTGAAATTCAATTTAGGAGCAACATTAGCTTTCAATTAGTCTGCCCAACTGCTTGAGCATCGTTTTGTCTATCAGGTTTTAAAATAAATGCAATTAACCTTTGCTGTTCAATCGTTGTTGATTTCATTGATATAATTATTCTGCGGCTCCTAATATTTTGCTTGGGTGAGATCTCATTAGCTGGTGGCTCCTAATTAGGGGAATGACGGGCCAGTGGTGGTTTCTGGGTCTTCTCGTTCTCTCTGCCAGGGGAAGGGGATGCTCCAGAGCTGTGAAATTTTATACTGGGAGGGGACAGGACCTGTCCCCGCTGTCCCCAGTAGAACTGGTCCCAAACTGGTGGCTCTTGTTTTCAGGGGTTTGGAAAGGGGGGGATTCCCTGCAGGGTCAGGGACCATCCTGAGGTGTGGGGGACGGGGGGCGAGTTTCTTCCCACACAGAGGGGAGATGGATGAGATGGAGGAGTTAATTAAAGAGTTAATTAAAGAGTTAATTAAAAGAGCAGTAACTCATTACAGCCCCATCCCAAAAGCTGAGGGGGGGGTTGTCTGAGTACAGGCAGTGGCTGAGCGGGGCTGAGATGCTCCCCACATCACGGGCAGCCCCCTGCTCACCACCAACACCCCCCAGAGTTGTCTTTCCCCCTGAAAGAGAAATACCTTTGCCAGTCACTTAATCCCCAGGAGTTATTTTTACCTGATACCACGTTCCCCCCTCACCCCACTGGTGTTTCCCTGGGTTATGCCTCAGGGCAGGATCTGCTCTGTCTGCCCTGCCCAGCCCAATGGAAACCTTCCCACTGACGTCAGCGGCAGCCGGATCGATCCCTGTGCCTGGACTGTTTGTTCCTGAGGTTTCAGGAACCATTTCCTCCTCGTGCTGCCAATGGCATCTTGGCTTGTATCAAAAACAGTGTGGCCAGTAGGTCTGGGGAAGTGATTGTGCCCCTGTACTCGGCATTGGTGAGCCACATCTGGAGTGCTGGGTCCAGTTCTGGGCTCCTCACCATCAGAAGGACATGGAGGTCCTGGAGCGAGTCCAGAGAAGGGCAACCAGGCTGGGGAAGGGGCTGGAGGGCAAATCCTCTGAGGAGCAGCTGAGGGAGCTGGGGGTGTTCATCCTGGAGAAGCGGAGGCTGAGGGGAGACCTTCTCCCCACCTACACTGACCTGCCAGGAGGGTGCAGAGAGGTGGGCGATGGTCTCTTCAGCCAGGGGACAGGAGATGGGACAAGGGGCAATGGGCTCAAGCTGCCCCAGGGCAGGGTCAGCTCAGATGGGTGGGAAAAGTTCTTCCCTGAAAGAGTTGTGGGGCTGTGGCACAGGCTGCCCAGGGAGGGGGCTGAGCCCCAGCCCTGGGTGTGTTTAACAGACGGGGAGATGAGGTGCTCAGGGATGTGGTTTAGCACAGGACAGGAACAGTTGGACTCGATGACCTTAAAGGTCTTTTCCAACCCTGTGATCCTGTGATTTTGGGGCTCTATTCGAAGCGTCAGGGCAGCCAGGGCCCCTGCTGAAAGCCTTTATCCCCCGCTGGAGCCGGGGCACCTGCACTGTTGCTTTACAATACGCCCCAAGGACGGGACCATCTGCACTTGGCCAGATCCCCAGCGGCACCGAAACCAGCCGGGCAGGCCGATGTGCCAGCACCGGGCTGGGCAGGCACGGGGAGGCCTCGGAGCTCAACCCAGGCGCCTCATCTTCCAGGGAGGAAGCTGCTGCTTGTTCCTGATGTGTTTAAGCCATTCCTCCTCCTCTGTGCTCCAGGGACTCCTCACCTGGAAGCAGAGAGATGTGCTCCGCTCGCCCCAAGTGGGTGGGAGCCTGGGTGGGATCCGGAGCTCATTTGCCATGGAAATTTCTCAGCGTGGCTGGCTCCAGGTGCAGCTCCCTCTGCGCCCCAGGAGGAGGAGAGGAGGAAGGCAATAACCTTCCATTATCTTAAAATCTCTTTGCATTTTAGCCTGGGATTTTGTGGCGTGTGACAAGCCAGCCCGAGGAGTAACTCAGACAAAGGAGCGGGGTGTGTACGTGTGTTTATTGCCATGGAAACAATCTCTGGGCCAAGCGGAAGGAAGGATTCCTGCAAAGCCATCCAGGCAAAGCCACCCAGGATCCTGGTGTGGGAGAAGTCAGGGTGGCACACGACCTTGGCTGGTTCCCTTAAAGGTCAGCGGCGAGTCCTGCACATCCCTGCTCACCCCTGGGCACCCCAGCTGCGCAGCACCGCTCTTCCCCTGCTGCTTGTGTCCCCGTGTGCTGGGGCTGGAGGAGGTTAAAGCTCAGCCCAAAGCACCTGAGAGCACCATGCTGAGCTCTTCTCTCCCTGCTCCAAGACCTGCCCCATGTTGTCCCAGCACTGGTGCCGGGCTTTTTGGAGCTGGTGGTTGAGTTTTGAGGGGGGAAAGCCAACCCCCAGGCTGGGGGGGGGGGGGGGGAAGAGGGGAGCAGGGCAGCACAAGGGCAGACCCAAGGGCAGGAGGGTCGAGGGCATGGCTGCAAAACACCAAGGAGGGTTTGGTAAGATGCGGCATCCAAGGTTGCCCAAATCCCTGCAGCTTCCAGATATCCTGGCACTGCCTGCACCTGGCTTTATGGTGAGGGCTGGGGATAACATGGGATAATATGGGATAACATGGGATAACATGGCATCCAGGCCTGTTGTGCTTTTGCATGGGGGGTTCTGGTGGATGAGGAAGGGGCCGCACGGGGGCTTCTGCAAGAAGCACCCAGAAGCTCTCTGCAGGCCCCAGAGAGTAAATATCAGCCCATTCAAGGCCAGAGTCATTGCTGACCAAGGCCGAGCCCATCAGCCACAGCCACAGAGCCTCCGGGAATCCCATTGAGGAGGAATAACCCCCTGTCTCGGTGAGAAGGGCAGTGATGGAGCATCATTGGCGGGCATCTAGCCTCCAGCCAGGGCCAAACCACCCCACGACCCTGCACAGGAGCCTGTGCGGGGCAACCCGGGGGGACAGAGAGGGCTGCAGCGGGGGAACGGAGCCCGGCCCGGGGGCAGCGGCCGGGCGGGGGACGTTGGGGGCCGGGACCGGGGTCGGGGCTGCGGCCGGGGCCGGGGTCGGGGCCAAAAGGCCCCGCCCCCGGCCCCAACCGCAGCCCCCGCCCCGGCCCCGGCCCCGGCCCCGGCCCCGGCCCCGGCCCCGCCCGCAGCCGCCGCCGCCGCCGCCGCGATCCCTCCACGAGCGGTTCCGCGCCACGTGCGCGCGGCCGAAGGGGCGTGGCGCCGCTCAGCCAATAGGCAGCGCCCTCCCCCCCCCGGCAAAGCCCGCGCCGCGGCTCCGCGCACCCCATTGGCTGGCCGTAGGCCCCGCCTACTCCCGGCGCTCTCGCGGGTTTCTTCTCACCCCCCCCCCCCTCCCCGCGGGTTTCGCTGCGGCCGCTCCCTAGGGAGGCGCCGCCCACCGTCTATGGCGGCGGCGGCCCCGTGCAGGTAAAGGGGGGAAGCGGGGTGGGAGCTGCCCGCTTGCAGCGCGGGTGGAAGGGGTGGAGGGGTAGGGGCGGCCCCGCCGCCGTACCGGCCGCCGCGGTTACAGCGGCCCCTCCCTCCCGCCGCCGCTCCCCGCCCCGCCGGCGCCGCTGTCACGGCGCGCCGCGCGTCCCGCGCCGCGCCCTCCCATTGGCCGCAGCCTTTGGCGCGGCCCGCCCCCCGCGCTCCTATTGGCGGCGCGGAGGGAGGGCGGGGCGTGGCCTCTCCGTGCGCCCCCGCCTGTCCGGCGCTGGGGTTCCGCCGCTGGCGAGGCCCGCGCCCCGCAGGTAGCAACCGGCCCGACCCCCCCTCACCCGCCGCTCCCGGGTCTCCGCCGCTCCGCGCCCCGCAGGTAGGAACCGCCCCGGCTCCCCGCCGGCGCCTCCTGTCCCCGCGGGGGCCTCGCCGCCGCTCCGCTTCCCCCCGGGAGGCCTCTGCCGACCCCGAGCGGGCGGCCCCGCGGCCCCCTCCCCTCCCCTCCCAGCGGGTCTCCGCCGTCTCGGGGCTGTGGGAGGGTCGGGTCGTCTCTCCCGGCGGCCTGGGGCTGCCCGGCCGGGCTGGGGAGGGGAGCTGGGGACAACCGGCGCCGCCGCTGTGCGCGGGGCGGGAGGTGCGGGGCTCCGGTGCGCCCCGGGGAGGAGGCAGGGGACGGGAACGGGCTGGGCAGCCCTCTGCTCCCCGCGGGGCGGGGGGGGGGGGGGGGGGGATGTTCCAGCGCCGGGGTCCTGCCCGCCACCTCCTCCCCCTCCCGCCCCGTTCAAGGTGAACCGAGTTCCGTGGGGAGGAATTGCGTTAATTGAGGCCTCCCCGTGCCGGCCAAGGGACGGGGGGAGGACGGGGGACGGGGCCAAGCTGCCTCCGTGGTGTTACCGGGTGAGCCGCGGCGGCTGGGCGGGCGGGCGGGGTATCGGGGGGTGATGGCGTGTGCCCGTGGTGTGCGAGCCGGGGTTGGGTCCCTGCGTGGGCACGGGCGGCTCTTCTGCACCGTCGGGGTGTTGCTCCTGCCTTCGGGGCTCTACCTGAGGTGTGGAGGGGGAAGAGCAGCGCAGAGGCACCCGCAGCAGGGCCGAGGTGCCCGGCTGGGTGTCCGTAAGGCTCTGCTCAGCTCTGGGTGCTCTCTTCATTCCTTAGGTCTGGCGTTGGGAGCTTAAGGGGCGTCGGGCTTGTCAAATCAAGCTCTGAAACGGCTTCTGTGCTGGCAAACGGCAGGTTCCTTGGGTGGGGGGGGGTGTGTTTGGCCCTGGCTGGAGGGCAGATGCCACCCAAGCTGCTCCATCGCTCTCAGCTGGACAGGGGAGAAAATGTATATGGAGAGGCTGAGGAGTGGAGATAAGAACAGGGGGAGATCACCTTCTCCACCAGGGGTTTCTCCAGGGGCTGCAGGGACATCTCTTCCCCCCCCCCCTTCCCTGGCTTGGGTGCCTGCACAGCTCCTCACACCTCCTCACTCCCTTCTCTGGGGGCAAAAAGCAGCTGCTTGTGTGTTTTTTGCCTTAAATGTGGTTCCCAGAGGTGCTGTGACCATCACTGATGGACTCTTGGTCAGCAGTGACCCCGGCCTTGAGCTGGCTGGTGTTTGCTTGGTGGGGCTGCAGGCAGCTTCTTGCAGGAGCCACCCCACAGCCCCCCTTCTCCACCAGACACCCCCCCTCCCTCCATGTAAAGCTGCACCACGGGTGTTTCTAGAATCAGTGAGGTGACAGCCACCTGCAAACCTCTTCATGTGTGGGATGGCTACGTGCTCCCAGTGAGTGCTGTGAGGGGTGTAGTGGGATGAGCCTCTCCTTGCTGGGAGGGCTGCAGATCAGTGGGTTTTGGGCTGGAGGTGTGTTAGGATGGGAATAGTCACCCGCCTCGAGGAGGCTTTATTTAAGGAGATGTGGTCTACGTGTGCTCTTCACTTTGCCTTCTGGAAGTTCACACCCGCTTGAAGGGTGTGAAGAGGAGAAAACCCCCATCAGTGTGCCTTCTGGGGAAGGGGAGGATTGAAATAACACCTGTGGTTGATGCAAGAGCTGGTGTGAGTGCAGGTGAGCACTCAGGGAGCGAGGATGGTACCTTCCAGGATCATCCGTGAGGCATCACGTGTTGCCACAGCACACAGAGCACCTTGCACGTGGGATTGTGGAAGATCCCTGGCAGCAAAAGAGGTTTGAGGCGCTTTATTGTGAGGTAAAGTCAGGAGAAGGGTAATAAGATGTGCTTGGTCTGCAGCTGGGGACAGGTTTGAGCATCCACAGGCTGTTCTGAGCCTCGTCAGGAGGATGCCCAGCAGCAGCATCGCTCTGCAAAGCTTCAGCTAGTGGGTTATGCCTGACAGCAAACTCCTAACCTCACACAGGCAGATGTTTTGCAGCTTCCCAGCTGGTGGCAGAGGATCAGTGTTGCCATCAGGAGTGTGATCTTCCAGTTCTTCCATGTGGTGCTCCTTGGCTTCAAGGGAGTGCAGCACCTCAGACCCCCGAGGTGGGCTCAGTTATTTCAGCCTTTTTCAGCTTGTTCCCTTAGGTCCTGGGGCTGTCTGTGGTTAATCATTCTCTGGATAGAGCTGGCCAAGCAGGAAAGGCTTTTGAGACATCATGTACCTTCAAGTTTGGCCAGCTGTAACCAGCCTTAAACAATATTTAACCTATCTGGAGGGGCATCTCGCCCTGTTAAGTAGTTCTCTGGCATAGTTGGGAGATGTGGGTGGAAACACCACACTCAATGTTTATTCAACGGCCTTGTTTTCCCTGCAGTGACCCACTAACCCTTCTGGTACAGCTGGTGATCGATAAATATGATGGAGGTCAAAGATAAACTCAATTATCTGGGTGCCCTTTGTACCTTTTCTGGAAAAGCCAGGCCCTCCTCGCTGAGGCATTCACTTCCACAGGGATTTTCTGTGATTCTATAAGCTGGGCAGGGAGAAACGAAATGAGGTTCAACAAAAGCAAGTGGAGAGTCTGGCACCTGGGAAGGAATAACTGCTGGAATCAGGACAGGCTGGGGGGGAGCTGCTGGAGAGGAGCTCTGTGGAGAAGGACCTGGGGGTCCTGGTAGGTGACAGGGTGTCCATGAGCCAGCAGTGTGCCCAAGAAGGCCAGTGGGATCCTGGGGGGCATCAGGAGGAGTGTGGCCAGCAAGTCAAAGGAGGGGATCCTCCCCCTCTGCTCTGCCCTGGTCAGGCCCCACCTGGAGTGTTGTGTCCAGTTCTGGGCTCCCTGGTATAAAACAGCCAGGGATCTCCTGGAGAGAGTCCAGAGGAGGCTATGGAGATGATGAAGGGCCTGGAGCATCTCCCCTGTGAGGAAAGGCTGAGTGAGCTGGGGCTGTTCAGCCTGGAGAGAAGAGACTGAGAGGGGATCTGATCAATGGTTATCAATAGCTGAAGGGTGGGATGCAGGGGGACATGGGCAGCCTCTTCTCAGTGTCTGTGGGGACAGGACAAGGGGCGATGGCCTCAAGTTGGAGCACAGGGAGTTCCCCCCCAGCCTGGGGAAGAACTTCTTCCCAGTGAGGGTGAGGGAGCCCTGGGACAGGCTGCCCAGGGGGTGTGGAGTCTCCTTCTCTGGAGAGATTCCAGCCCCATCTGGACACCGACCTGTGCAACCTGTCCCAGGGACCCTGCTTTGGCAGGGGGTTGGACCCGATGAGCTCTGGAGGTCCCTTCCCACCCCTGTGACTCTGTGATTTTATCCTCCCAGCTTGTGGAAAGGCTTTTGAGGCCATGCTCTAATTAAAGGTAGGGAGACCTGCTTTAGGAAGGAAGGTGTCCTCAGGAAGGCTTTTCACTTCTCACGAGGTAACGATGTCACCCCCTGTGCTTGGGATAGCAGCAGCTTTACTCCTTTTTATATCTCTTATCACAGTAATAGAAAGTGTCCTCCAGCCCCACCTGGCCCAAGCCGCCCCTTTTGTGTCACACAGCGTGTTGCACAGCTAAAAATTAGTAGGGACCTGGAATGATTAGTATCTGGCTGGTGGCCCAGAAAGAGGGGAAAGCCTGCTCTGGCAGCCCTTGACAGTAATTTTCTGTAAGACAAGTGTCCTGAGCTCTTTCATTGTCCAATTGATTCTTTAACAGCAGCGCTCCCGTCTGTAATGCTGAGTCTATAGTGTGGCTCCAGTGGGAAAAGCAGGAGGTGCTGCTAAGTCACTGGCTGTGAGAGGTGTGTAAAATGTGTAAAGAAACCAAACCAAAACCCAAACCAGCTCAGCAAATCAACCCCCCCAAAAAACCCCTCCCCAAATAATGCTCCTCAGGCATGGCAGCGGTTGCCTGCGGCATCAGTGTTGCATGAGGAGGGGATCATAGAATCCCAGACTGGCCTGGGTTGGAAGGGACCCCAAGGATCACAGAGCTCCAACCCCCTGCCACAGACAGGGACACCAACCTCCAGGCCTGGAGCTACACAAGGTTGCCCAGGGCCCCATCCAACCTGGCCTTGAACACCCCCAGGGATGGAGCACCCACCCCCTCTCTGGGCAGCCTGTTCCAGCCCCTCACCACTCTCTCTGGAAAGAACTTCCCCCTAATATCTCATCTAACCCTTCCCTCCTCCAGCTTTAACAAGTCTCTGCCCTTTAACAAGCTGATTCCCCTCCTGTTCCTCTGCTCCCTTCAGGGACTGGGAGGCTGCAATGAGGTCCCCCCACAGCCTTCTCTTCTCCAGGCTGAACCAGCCCAGCTCCCTGAGCCCCTCTCCGTAGGGGAGCTGCTCCAGCCCTTGGAGCATCTTCGTGGCTCCTCTGAACTCTCTCCAACAGTCCCACATCTTTCTTGTGTTGGGGACCCCAGCTCTGGGCACAATATTCCAGGTGGGGTCTCACCAGGGCAGAGCAGATGGGAAGAAGGATCTCTCCTGACCCACTAACCACCCCCCTTCTAACACACCCCAGGATACCATTGACCTTCTTGGCCACGAGGGCACAGTATTGGTCATGGTCATCCTGCTGTCCCCCAGGACCCTCAGGTCCCTCTCACCTACATTGTTTTCCAACAGGCCAGTCCCCAACCTGTACTGGTACCTGGGGTTGTTCTTCCCCAGGTGCCAGACCTGACACTTGCCCTGGTTAAATCTCATTAAACTTCTCCCTGCCCAAGTCTCCAAGTCCTGCCCAGCCTGTCTGAGCCCTGCTGAATGGCAGCACATCCCTCTCACATGGCAGCCACCCCAAACTGCCTTTGTTTCAAAGCTTTCTGGCATTTCCTGCCTACCTTAAAGCCATTAAAAAGAGGAAGAGAAATGAACTAACAGCTGTGTTTGCTGTGTTGGACCTGCTGAGGGACACTCCTGAACTGCCCTCCTCCGGAGGCTCCTTGCTGGAGCACACAGCCTGCACTGAACTCACCTGCACCCTATGAGGGGCACAGAGAAAAACTCAAACCTTTGGGAATTGGACATCATTTTCCATGGCAAGAGGTGGGGCAGAAAACAAAGGAGCCCCTTTAGAAGCTGAACCAGTCTGACCTTCCTAGTTCCCACCACCTGTGAGAAGATCAAGTGCTCTACAGAGTCCTAGGGGTTGGAAGGGACCTCCAGAGCTCGTTGGGTCCAACCCCCTGCCAAAGCAGGGTCCCTAGGACAGGGCACACAGGTCGGTGTCCAGATGGGGCTGGAATCTCTCCAGAGAAGGAGACTCCACACCCCCTGGGCAGCCTGTCCCAGGGCTCCCTCACCCTCACCGGGAAGAAGTTCTTCCCCAGATTGGTGTGGAACTCCCTGTGCTCCAACTCGAGCCCATCGCCCCTTGTCCTGTCCCCACAGACACTGAGAAGAGGCTGCCCATGTCCCCCTGTGTCCCACCCTTCAGCTATTGATAACCATTGATCAGATCCCCTCTCAGTCTCTTCTCTCCAGGCTGAACAGCCCCAGCTCACTCAGCCTTTCCTTGTAGGGGAGATGCTCCAGGCCCTTCATCATCTCTGTCCCTCCTCTGGACTCTCTCCCAGAGATCCCTGTCTGTTTTACCCCAGGGAGCCCAGAACTGGACACCACACTCCAGATCCTGACAACTTTCAGTGAAAATTTTTTTCCTAACAAAAATGTTTCCCCAGCCTCTCCTGCAGATGGGATTCCACTGGTGGTTCCAAGCAGAGAAGACTTTGAAAATACCTTTTTCTCTTTATCTCCTGGGTGTGTGGGCACTGTGCCTGTTTCCTTTACACTTCTGCTTTTCATAAGCACAAAGGTTTGGGTTTTTTTTTTTTTCTTTCCCATATCATCTTCCAAATGTCAACTTTTTTGGGAGGTTGAGCTGTGACTTGGAGTCCTATTTGCTCATCGAGCTCCCCTCATGTTTTGAGGGTTACCTGTGGATGAAGCTGCACACAGGAGGCTGCTGGTTGTGTTCTCTTCACTGATTTGAAGTTCTTTCAAAAATAAGTTAAAATTAGTGACTGGTACTATGTATCTGAGGCTTAAGAACTAAGCAGCTCTTGCCATCCCTCCCATTTAATGTCAGCTTTCTTAAAAGCCCTAAGCAGCTTTCCTCTCCTAGCAGGGCTTTTGGATGTCTCTTCTTAATGATAAATGTCAGCAAGTCAGATCAGAACATCTTCTGCTGCAGGAAGGGAGAAGGCTTTTTCTTGGTGTGGTTTGGGGGTTCAGTTTGGGGTATTTTTTTATGAAATGTACATGCTGAGGAGCCAGAATAGATCAGGCATTGGAGAAGGGAAGTGTTTTGGTGTAGAGCTCTGTGGTTGCTCCACATATGAAGAAAATGAAGGATGAGGCACCTGTGGAAGAACTGGGAAGATGCTGAATGTGATGGGAGTTGTTGTGATTCTTCTAATCTGCTCTTATAGTGGAGCTGTGTGCCTCTCATTTCATGGTATAATTGGTTTTGAGTAGCTTTTTCCTTGCCCACATGATGAATTTGCACTGGAGCTTCTGTACAGAAGGTGAATTTAGAGAAAAACTCGATTCTCTTGCCAGTCCCAGAACTGAGGTGTTGGAGATCTACAAGCTTCATGGAACAGCAGCCACCTTCCTCCACGTCTCAGTGGGCTTTGCTGCATTTTTCTGTGCACTGAGTAGTCTTCCAAGAGAAAAAATCTGGATTTCCCAGGAAGTTAAACCATCAGAAGAGCTGCTGGCTTCTGGGTAGGTGGGAGGAAGAGCTTCATCCTGCTCAGCCATATGTGAGTGGTACCAGAGCCAGCAGGATTTTTGGATTAGAAAACTCTTCAGATTTTGGTCACCTCTGCAGCCAGGACAGACCAGGACCCCAGGACTCAGTGTGTGGTGTTACAGATGTACCACTGACTATCAGCTTGTAGAAAAAAAAACACTTCTCAATGTCTGTGGCCTTGTAAACACCAGGGTATTCCTCACCCTGAACACACTGCCTTTGCCCCCCTCCCAGCAAGGCTGCAACTTGGTCTTGGGCAGGACTGGGAAGCCAGTCCTGGCTTCACCGATGTGTTGCAATCAAGGGATGTGTTAACAGAATCACAGAGCTGTAGGAGTTGGAAGGGACCTCCAGAGATTGAGTCCAACCCCCTGCCAAAGCAGGGTCCCTGGGACAGGGCACACAGGTCAGTGTCCAGATGGTGCTGGAATCTCTCCAGAGAAGGAGACTCCACACCCCCTGGGCAGCCTGTCCCAGGGCTCCCTCACCCTCACTGGGAAGAAGTTCTTCCCCAGATTGGTGTGGAACTCCCTGTGCTCCAACTTGAGGCCATCGCCCCTTGTCCTGTCCCCACAGACACTGAGAAGAGGCTGCCCATGTCCCCCTGTGTCCCACCCTTCAGATACTGATACCCATTGATCAGATCCCCTCTCAGGCTTCTTCTCTCCAGGCTGAACAGCCCCAGCTCACTCAGCCTTTCCTCACAGGGGAGATGCTCCAGGCCCTTCATCATCTCCGCAGCCTCCTCTGGACTGTCTCCAGGAGATCCCTGGCTGTTTGATCCCAGGGAGCCCAGAACTGGACACAACACTCCAGGTGGGGCCTGACCAGGGCAGAGTAGAAGGGGAGGATCCCCTCCTTTGACCTGCTGGACACGCTCCTTTTGATGCACCCCAGATCCCATCGGCCTTCTTGGGCACACTGCTGGCTCATGGACACCCTGTCACCCACCAGCACTCCTGGTCCTTCTCCGCAGAGCTCCTCTCCAGCAGCTCCCCCCAGCCTGTACTGTTACATGGAGTTATTCCTTCCCAGGTGCCAGACTCTCCACTTGCTTTTATTAACCCCATCAGGTTTCTCCCTGCCTGGCCGTTGGCCTGTCCAGGCCTCGCTGCGCAGCAGCGCAGTGTCCTGTGTGTGAGCCGTTCCTCCCAGCTTCGGATCATCGGTGTACTTGCTGGGGAAGAACCTTGTATGGTTCTTTACCTTCTTTTCAGCCATTTTCAGAGCTTCCCTCAGCAGGCAGCGAGCTCTCTGCTATGCAGCTGAAGTTTCCACCTACCTCCGGTGTGTAACACCATGACACAGCTGCCCGCCACAGCCAGACCATTGCCCTTCTGTTTGGGGAACCCTGATGGAGATCACCAGCCCTTCTCTCCACGAGGCTCAGTGGGGCCCCACAGCAGCATTTTGAAGGCAGCAGAGCGTGCACACAGCCCAGGCTCTGCAGCAACCTGCCATCAAGCTGGGCTTGAGGCGCGGTACCTTCACGCTTCCCTTGGCGCGGTGGCAATCCCTAGCTTGGCTGCCTGCTCCCACCGAATCCTAGGTGGCCCAGCAAAGTAGGTCAGCTATTTTTAAGTGTTAGGATTAATTTATAAAGGCTGTTATTTTGGAGAGGCGTAAGGTAAATCTAAATACTCCCTCTTAGGCGATGGGTGGATGTTCATGGCAGAACACGGGTGCTTTGCAGTAAACAAACCATTTCCAAGGCAGAGCCAGAAGTAAGAGCAAAGGATTATTTTTAAGCTTTGTGTGTCTGGAGATTTTTTAACTCTTGTTTTTTTTTTTTTCCTTTAACATGAAATGATTTTAGAACAGAAAATCTTTCCTGGTACGTAATGCTTCCAACCCCCTCGGCAGATGGGTAACTTTGTTTCCAAACATCAAATGTTTTAGCTGTTTAATGTCTGTTTTTAAGCAGGAACCGCGTTCTTGGGGAATGTTCATATTAAGCCTGCTGGGAATTAAGACTTTGAAACGATCTGTTCCCATGCCCTTATCACAGCAAGGGAAGAACTAGGGGAAACTTAACGTGACCCTTGGGCTCCTTTGCATAATGCACTGGATAACAGGGAGCTGGAAGGAAAGATGGGGGTACGCTCGTGTCTTCTGTAGTTACTGCAGGGTGTTGAGTGGTTGGTCTCTGGCAGGCAAGCTGCTGTGTGTTTGGGTGGAGAGTTGTCAGGTGCAGAAGGACCTGGGGGTGTTGGGTGACTGCTGACTGAACACGAGCCAGTAGTGTGCCCAGGAAAGCCAATGGCATCCTGGCTTGTGTCAGAAATAGCGTGGCCAGTAGGTCTGGGGAGAGGATTGTGCCCCTGTACTGGGCATTGGTGAGGCTGCACCTTGAGTGTTGTGTCCAGTTCTGGGTTCCTCACCATCAGAAGGACATTGAGGTCCTGGAGCGAGTCCAGAGAAGGGCAGCCAGGCTGGGGAAGGGGCTGGAGGGCAAATCCTCTGAGGAGCAGCTGAGGGAGCTGGGGGTGTTCATCCTGGAGAAGAGGAGGCTGAGGGGAGACCTTCTCACTGAAGGTGAGAAACTGAGCCACAGCTTGCAACACACCGTGCTTCAGTGCTCCTGGGACTGCTAACAAGTTCTCCACTTGACAGTGACTTTTGCTGCTGTGAGGTTGGCCGCTTCTCCAAGAAGATTTAAGCTTTCTCTCTGTAAAGAATTACCTAACAAGACACTTGGCTTGACTTGTGGTGTTGCCTTCTCCTTAGCTTCACAGCCAGTGGGACTGACAGTAACGTGTGTTTCCCTGAAACCGTTTCCTGAAGCAGAAGGACTCCTCAGGGACAGGACTGGGGTTTCTTAGTCTCTGGTTTTATTCCTGAAGCAAACCCACCCATGTCCAGGGATTGCTGAGACCCTTTGAGCCAAGGGGTTTTGCTGTGGCCAGACAAGAGCCCAAAATGAGACCCTGGATGGAACACATTTGTGACTGCTTGAGGACAAAGGCGAAGCCCATCAGTCTCTCTGGGCCTGTGGAGGTGGTGGCTGAACCATCCCTGTACATGGAGGGTTCATTTTCTCTTGGCATCCTAGTGCCCTCTGCTGGAACCTGCTCCTGTCCTTCCAGGGCCGAAGTCCAGATCCTGGCACATCCTCTGTCATGTTTGATGGCCAGGTATGGTTCAGTCTCCTCCTGGTTGCAGCCATCTCCCTTGGGATCCACTCCAAAAAATTCTTCTTCTACCTCTCCCCATTGCATAGGCTGGGAGCAGTGGTCTGTGCCAAGCCAGCCCCTGGCACCCTGCTCCCGCTGCCTGGGAAAGGCCTAGGGAAGGCCTGGGAAAGGCCCATGAGTCTCAGCGGGGTGGAAGAAGAGGAGATCCCAGTAAAACCACCAAAGCTGCTTCTGTTCACAGAGGTTTGCCCTGTTTGGGGAGCTGCAGGAGCTCCTGCTCTGCTTTGGGGACGGGAGACAGGCCGATCCTCTGGGTTAAGCCCAGATCTGTCTCTGAAAGAATTCAATTTCCATGTATTTCTTTCTCTTTTTTAAAAAACCCTATTACTTGTAACCCAGCAGAGCCCCCACCTTGCAGGACAAGGAAATTAATCTTAAACGGTGATTTTTAAATGGGTTTTTTTTCCCCTTTAACTGCTTTGCACACATTGCAGTTAGAAATCCAGCTGGGATTGAACACTGTAACCAAGGATGGGTTCACTGCCTCCGTGCCTGGCGTGGAGGGACTGGTGCAGCACCCAGTGCTGGGTTTAACCCCGTGGGCTTGAATCAGGCCTGTTCCTCTTTCTGTGGGACCAAAAATTCCCCTCTCACCAGCAAGGCTGAAGCTGAACCCTGGTGTTTAGCTGGGCAAAAATCAGAATGGAACCGAGTCAGCTGCTGGAAGGAACAGTGATGGGGCTGGGGGGAGAATAAGATGGTATTAGTGCAGCTTTGTTGCATGTGGGTTCAGACAATTAAGACTCCCATGTCTGCTTTGAATATTTCATGAATATTAATACCGTCCTCCTACTGAGCAGTTAATTGGGTGCTATCCTTTTAACCACCTTATTTAAATTGAAAAGCACTCTTAATAAATGACAAATGCCAGCGTGAAACTCGGTGTGTTCAGTGGCCTGAAAGCTGGCTGCTGTTCCTGCACCTTCTCTCCTCTGCCCTCATGCAGCAGGCTGGTATGTGACCCTAAACCCCTGGGTCTTCTGGCCTTCAGCATCTTAGCTGAGACATCATGTTGTAGCATCTGTGTTGCTCCTCTGACCGTCCATCCCACTGTCCTGTAGTGATGGAAACGCTGGATCATGGAACAAGCATCCCTCTCAGTCTCCAGAGATGGGTGCAATGTGTTTAGGGGCGCTGTGTTGATAAGGGGTGTCGTGCAAGAGATGGAATTCAGATCTTTAGGGCTGCTTCAGGTGCCTGGTTGGAGCTGTGTGACTTGAACTGGTCAGATTCTTGGCTCGGGAAGAAGTTAAACTGCAGCTCAGGGGGGGAATGGTGCTTGAGACTCGGTGTCAGAAGCACGAGGCAGCTGCTCGTGGGGTAGAGATTTATTTCTTTCTTTTTCTCTTAATAGTCTTGGGCTTTAGAAGCTGCTCTCAAAATTCTGTTTTCCAGATTGCCAGTGTAAAATATGAGCTCTTACTGCTCTGCTTAATAGAAATGAGATAACATCTTCCTGTCTGGGCATGAAGAGGAGAGGTTATTTTGGTGGATTTGTGAAAGTAATATGAACAAAATTAGTTCAGCTGGCTTTGGATCCATCTCTTTGGGATGTATCTTGACACTTTTGGACAAGATCCTCTTGCTTCTCCTATCACAGGTCCTTCCTAGGGATGCTGAACACTTGTTTCCTCCAGCTTTCCTTAGCCTGTGTCATTAGCTTTGCCTGCAGTTGAAACTTTCATTATCAAAGATGGAAAAGTTGGGTTCTTTTATGTCAGGTTCCTTCTAGGAACCATCTTAAAACGTTGTATAAAAGCTGGAGTTAGGCTGTTATCCGGCCTTACCCTGCACTGAAAGGGTTGTTCCTCCTAAGGCAAGTGCTGGGCACTTAAAACTACTGCTTTTTGAATTTAAAAAATATTAATAATTTACATTTCAAATAATTTTTAAATTTAAAAAATAATAATTTAAACTTTAAAGAATAATAATTTAATAGTAAAAAAGAAATAATTAAAAAACCCTAATGAGTCCTTGCTGTTTCAGGGTGTTGCATCCCCCAGGTGTTTTATAAAACATTAGCTTTCCAAAGCTGGAAACTGGATTTCAACTCCAGATGGGAGTTTGAAATTGATGCTGTAGCATCCATGTGCTCAGCTCGCTCGTTTGGAGCTAGCAGGTGCCTCTGGCTGTGACGCAGAGTTCAGACACAGCAGGTTAGTAGTGTGTTACCTGATCACACTGCTCGGGCTGTGCTGAAATTGCAGGTTCCATGTAAAGGTTCCAAATCACCCAGTATGTGTGTTAGTGACTTACCAACCCGTGCTGGAGTTGGTGTGATTTCAGCAGTCTAACCAGAGGAATACAGAGCTTCAGTCTGGTGTTGATACTGGGTTTGGGGAAGTGAAGCTGAGTGGAGCAAGGCTGGAAAGGAGGCAGGTGGCTTGGACCAGAGAGCAAAAACCAGTCTCTGCTGATGGTTAGAGATCATAGAATCACAGACTGATCTGGGTTGGAAGGGACCCCAAGGATCACAGAGCTCCAACCCCCTGCCACAGGCAGGGCCACCAACCTCCAGGCCTGGAACTACACAAGGTTGCCCAGGGCCCCATCCAACCTGACCTTGAACACCCCCAGGGATGGGGCACCCACCTCCTCTCTGGGCAGCCTGTTCCAGCCCCTCACTACTCTCTCTGTAAAAAACTTCCCCCTAATATCTCATCTAACCCTTCCCTCCTCCAGCTTCACTCCATCCCCCTTGTCCTGCCAGTCTCTGCCCTTTAACAAGCTGATTCCCCTCCTGTTCCTCTGCTCCCTTAAGGGACGGGAAGGCTGCAATGAGGTCCCCCCACAGCCTTCTCTTCTCCAGGCTGAACCAGCCCAGCTCCCTCAGCCTCTCTCTGTCAGGGAGCTGCTCCAGCTCTTGGAGCATCTCCGTGGCCCTGAGACCTTTCACTTCATGCATGTAGCCGTAGAGACCCTTGCTCAGTGTGCAACCACCTGTGTGTGAACGGTGCCTTCAGCCCGCAACTCAGCTGGTTTTCTGCTGAGGTGCCTCCTGTGAAGCTTTGGACTCCTCTGAACACAAAACAGCTGCTCCCCATCCCTCTGGAGAGGGCACGTGTCCCTCACTTGTGCTTCTTCCTTCCCTCTCCTCCCACCCTCTGCCTCCCACAGCCCTTGCAGGCCTGGCTGAAGGTGACTGCCCCAAGCTCTCCATCCTTCATCCGAAGGTACCCGCGGGGGTTCTGTGGCTGTTGGAGCGATGCCCTCACCTGGCCCCCAGCACAGGCTGGCTGTTTGCACGAGCTGCCTCTGGCCTGGTGAGAGGAACAGGGTTACTGCACCTGCTTGGCTGTGCCGTGCTCAGCCTTCAGCTGCTCTCTGGGGTTTACTTCCAGGCTCTGCAGCTGTTCTTTCTGCAAGCCAGGAGCCAGACACAAACCCAACCTGGCCAGATTGGCTCTCCTGACTGTGTCCAAGCTGTTGCAGAGATATTCCTTGATTATTCTCTGCTGACCTGTCATAACGAACCAGCCTGGTCCTGCCCATCTGGGGACAGCAGGGAGCACGAGAGCATCGGCCCAGTGCTGGTCTCTGTGTCAGCCTTGGGCAGAACCACAGTGGTTTCTGGAATTTTACCAGTATTTTAGCCAGGAAATCTCCCCTGTGAAGGGATGTGGGGATAGTGGTGCTGCCTGTGCTGAAAAACAGAAGGAAGGAGCAAATTTAAAGCACCAGTGAGCCCTGTGCCTTCTAATCCAGCCACAGTGATTGCTTTTAAAGCTTGGTGGTGAAGGTAGAGGAGTTTTATGGGCAGGGTCCTCTAGATGGGTTGGCTTGGGGCAGGAACTGAATTTCTGCAGGACCAGCTGGAGTTCCTCAAGTTCAGGTTGCTGTGTTGGAAAGCACGGCCCTGATGGAGGAAATTTTGGGCATCATCAATAGTAGGTTGGAGTTTGAGAGGAGGAAGCTGCGGGGTGTGAAAAAGAGCCAATTCACTCCTGGGTAGAAATATGGAACAAAAATTAAGGGATGTATTAAGAATCCAGAGTGCCTTTAGGAAGCAACTGCAGAGAGTCCTAAGATGTCATCATCTTTGGTGTGGGATGGGTTGAGCTTGTGTTGGCACCGTCATAGGATGTGTTAGGTTGGAGGGGACCTTTAAAGGTCACCTAGTTCCACTCTTGCAGTGGGCAGGGACATCTTCACTAGATCAGGTCACTCAGAGCCCCATCAAGCCTGACCTTGAATGTCTCCAGGGATGGGGCCTCCACCACCTCTCTAAGCAACCTGTGCCAGGGATCCACCACCCTCACGTTGAAGAATTTTTTCCTAATACCCAACCTAAATCTCCCCTTTTCTAGTTTAACCCATCCCCCCTCATCCCATCAGTCCATGCTCTTGGGAACAATTCTTCCCCAGCTTTCCTACAGGCACCTTTTAGGGACTGGAAGGTGCTGTAAGGTACCCCTGGAGCCTTCTCTTCTCCAGGCTGAGCCAGCCCAGCTCCCTCAGCCTGGCTTCACAGGAGAGCTGCTCCAGCTCTTGAATCATCCTGGATGTGCTCCAGCAGGTCCATGTCCTCCATCTTTTGGATATGGAGCATGTCTCAGACAAAAACATCATTGCTTTCCCCTGCCAAAACCTTATATTTCTTCTCCAGGGGCATGAAATGGGGGAGTTTGCTTTGCTCTTTTATTTGGGGGTTGGACTCGATGATCTCTCGAGATCCCTTCCAGCCCCTGTGATTCTGTGAGTTCTCACCACACTGCAGTGGGTGAGCTCTTAAATAATAAGCAGAAATCTCTTGGGGGAGCCAAGTGAAGGTCCTTCTCATGGCTGTTACATGTGGGTATAGCATGGTCTTCAGAAACACATTGTGTGTAGAGCAGCTCTGGCCATCTGCCCCTGGCTGCAAGGGGAATGAATACACGTGGTGGGCAGGTTCTGGCTTTGTCAGCTTTGGTTTATGAATAAATACCAGGAAAATGGGTATTTTGTTGTAAAGACGTTTTCAGGGCCGTGCATTTAATTATTTATTTCCAGAAAGAGGATGGTGGGAGACAAGCTGACAGTTTAATGTGCTGCTGACAACGTCTGAGGGGTTGTGTTTAATCCTTGAAAGGGGAGAGGAGAAACGCTCTCGCTATCAGCACTGGGAAGGCAAGACACGGGCTTAGAGGGATGTGAAGCCTGGGAGAGAGACTGAGGAGATGTCCTGACTGTGGTGGGAAAGCTTCTGACAGGCCCCTCACAGCTTTGGAAGGAAGATTTGAATTATTAGAGCTGCCTTTGTTTATTAAATTGAGCCCCCAGCCAGGGGATTATAGGAAGAAATACCGTGCAGGCTCGAGTCGCCTTGGTGTAAATATTAATGGGTGGTAAAATTTGCTTTATTGAGCTAATTTGGCTTTAAAAATAGAAAATTCAAGTAGATATTGAAAAGATCCAGGTGTGTATTAGATCCCTAAAGAAACAGCCTTCAAGTGCAGGAATAAATCTCCCTTTTTGATGGAATCCAGTTTGCTTTTAGCCATGGGTAATCCTTTTACAACAAGGCTCCTTCAAGGCAAACTCCAACAGAAGAGGGTTTGTTCCATTTGAAATTGGGAAGGGGAGGGAAGGATGCAGCGAGCTAATAAGAGAGTAATTATACACGCTGTTGCCAAGCTGAGGAAGGGCAGAGACCATTAAAATGCTGTTTTAGGAGTTAATTACATGGGGGGGGGTGGTGGTGTCCCGATTTCTAGGTAATCCACATAGAGTGTGGATTTAGGATGCTGCTTTTGTCACATCTCATTCCTGTTTTAAGGAACTTAAATACTGAATACAGTCCAAAAAAAAAAAGAATATATAACCCCTCCCTCCAGCCTCTGTGAGTTTCATGCCTGTTGGATTTGATTAGGAAACACTCAAAAGCAATAAAGGAGATGGAAAAAAAACCCTTACCAAATATTTTGGCGCCGGCACACGTACCATAAAGAAGGCATTGCAGTGGAATTTGGTTAGTTAAATCTCTTCTGAAGCTCCTTTAATAATTCCAGAGCCTCTGCTAGTGCTCAGACATAGCTGGATGTGATTTGTTTCAAGGTTAGTCTTTGACTTGGGTTTTATTAGCTTTTTGGTTTAATATTCTTCCACTTGTGCTGTTTCCTGAGTGAAACTACATCAAGGTTTAGGTAAAACTGGGATCCTTTGGGTAGGGGCTTTAAATTGGGATTCTTGAGGGGCGTTCAGTGAGGGCTCTGCGCGAGGCAGATGTCGGGATTCACTCCTCAGGGCTGGGGTGGGAGAGCAGATCAGGCTCCTCTGCGGTTGATGTGCTGCCTGGAGGAAGTGACATTTATGCTCTTGATCCTTCAGCGATTCTGCATGTCAAGGGCTGAGCCTTGAAATTCGTCAGCAGCGCTGTCTGAAGAGCAGGCAGGGCTGAATAAGAGGATTTCCACAGATAGAAGGCGTTGGGGAGGGGGGGGAAATCCAACTCCCATGGCTGCTGCGGATCCTTAAGTACTTCAGTTCCTCCTTCATTTGTATTATTTTCTCTCCACGTCTCCCCCACAGGAAACCAGAGGGGAGAATCGCTTTAAATCACCAACCAACCTATTTTTGAAGCTGGAAAAACCTGCGATGCGTTAGAATTCAGAGACCTCCCTTTGCTTAAGGTAAGAAAGGAGCAGAATCTCCCTCTTCCCAGCTGGATAAATACCTGTGTTGGGCTTGGCTCTCGGGCTGGAGTCCCCGTGATAGGATTCAAACAGCTTCCCTGCTGCCGATGCCTAAACAGTTAACCTTCATCCACCCTAATAACTTGCAGCTGCAGGAGACATATGGCTGTGTGTGTATGAGGAGGGGGGTTTGGGGGGTGCTGGTGATGCCCAGTCCAGCCTGCCTGGAGGAAGGGAAGCTGGTTGCTCAGCGCTGGGACTCCGTCGCCTGGTTCTTGCAGTGCTGGGGCAGAGATGAGCTGGTTGGTTTTGTTGCCCAGCTGAAGGGCAGGCATGGCTACAACCTTAATTTTCAGAGGTTATTTGCTCTGTTTGGGGTGGTAAGTCAGCATGGGAACTTCTGAAGGATGCTGGGGAGGGGGGGATAGGGTGGAGGGGGTGAGAAAGAGAGGTGGTAGTCGCATGAACAGGATGAAAGGTGAGGCTTGGCGAGCTGTTACCATGGAATCCATCAATTACTCCAGCGTGAGCGCTTGTAAGCATCAGTGGTGAATTATCCTGGGCAAGGTGGTGTGTGAGACCAGGTCTGCTGGCTCTTAGCCTGGCTGCTTGTTTTTCTGTGAGAGATACGTTAACGATAATTACCCAAGCTCAGTAGCAAGGCTGCAGCAGGGTTTGTCACCTGTTGGACTTGGTGGAGGCTTTGGGATGCTCCGTGAAAGGCTCATATTAAATCAAAAGTTGGCTTTCTGTGACCCTTAATCTTCAAGTTGAAGTTTTGCCTGGGATTAAACAAGTGGTTCTGGTTTTATACTTAAAACACTCGCTTTAGTAGTCACTTTAGTCGTGATTTACTAGCTCGTGGTGCATCTTGCTGTGCACGACTTCAGGAAACCCAATTCAAAAGGAGAGATGCCAAAACTAGAAGGTAGAAAAATCTCATCTGGGGTTCCCAGCGTGCCTCCTGCGTTACAGCTGAAAGATAAAAGCTCCTTTGGAGCTGCTGTACCAGCCAAGGGACTTCAAAGCATTTCCAAATGATTAAAGGAAACTTTAAACTTCTGCCCAGTAATTAATACCACGCCGCTCTCGTGTGCTCAGTCTGAAACTGGTAAGGCTGCTTTTTTCAGGGTTTTTCTGCTGAAATCATTGAGCTTGGGGTGAGTATTCCCCATGAATGTGCTGAGGTTTGTGTCAGGACTCACTGCACAGATGTCAAGCCTGTGCTGGTGGATGTGATCTGTCATTTCCAGTTACACTGTGCAGCAGGACTGGCTCGGGCACAGGGTGTCTTCAATTCTCTCCTTACTTTTGAATGAGCAGAAAAGAGCATCTGTGTTGGCAATTAAACCCTTCCATCAGGAGTAGGAAATGAATTTTTTAAATGGATGGGCAAACTTGTTTGGACATGAAGGTGGTGTTTGCAAAACAAGCATCCATTTTGTGCTCCCACTCCGGGGTTCTCCATCCTCTGTGCAGCTGGAGTGGAAAACAAACCCACTGCATCCCTCATGGGGCTGAGGGGTTCTCAGTTGGGTAAGATGTTCTTCCATCACTTGCTGTATTCTCCAAGTCTACTCCCAGATTGTTTGACTTGTCAAACTCCTCACGCTTCCCAGGCTTCTTCAAGCTTAACCAGTCGTAGAATATGCTTTTTATTACCATGGAGGCAGAGGCATGGGAGAGGATGCTCCTGTTCAGCAGGGAAATAAAGTTTTGCTGCCAGGTTTTATATATATATCCTCTTAAACACGCTTAGCCACCCGCTTGTGTGAGCATCACGAGTTCTTAATGTCAAAACTGGAGAGAGTTTTATTTATTTTTCTCTGGGATGAAAGTAGCTGGAGATGGGAATTGTGAGGGCTGGGTGAAATTAAGCCATGGAAGCACTGATGGCAATCTACAGAGCTTTTAATGTGCTAATGTAGCCTAGGTGTTAGGCACACTTAGAAGCAGCCTAGATTGAATCCCAGAGGAAAAAGCAGCCTTATTCATAGGCTGCTGTCCTGATTGTGTTTTCCTGGAAGCAGTGGGTGCTCCCCAACAAGGGTTTGAAGGAGATGCTGACAATTATTAGGCTGCTCTCAGGACTGTGTTGGATATTATTTGCCCTCCCACCCCCCCCAAGTTAACTGTTGGTTTAAATAAACACAGGGGAGGGTGATGGCTGAAGGAATGATGTTAGTAACATCTCCTAGCTTTGTGTAGACCTTTTTTTCTCCCTCCTCCCTTCCTGAATTATTCAACTTCTCAGGTATGTGATGTTTTAAACATCACTGTGTGGGTTAATAGGGTGGAGGAGATCAGGGTGCACTGATAATTAATCTCCCGGGGGAGCAGCAGCAGTTATTGACGTAAATGGAGTGGGTTTGTTTTCTACCAACAGGGAGGATTTCAGCATCTGCTGGAAGGGTGTTTTGGTAGATGGGGGCTGAGGAGCTTTCTGGAGCTGGGGTCTCGTCTGTAGTGCGTTGCCTTGACCCTGGCTGGAGGCTCTGGATGTTTTGCAATATCCAGGAGTAATTTACAGGCTGTCACGGGGGGTTGAAAGAGAACCAGGAGTGAAGGTGTTGGATTTCTGGATGGAAAAGGGAGCCTGTAGCATCCAGAAGGAAGCAGGATGGGGTAATGTTATGTTTAGGCTTGGATATCAAAGAGCCACTGGACACAGGCTTTGGGAGAGTCCCTGTTCCTGGCAGTGGGGGTGTGGGGGGTGCACAGGTCCAGCTTCTTAAGAAAACTTTTACAATATTGATGAAAACAGAAGGGTTTGCCTGCATGTTCCCTCCTTTCACTACTACCAGGTTACTAAGGACAGAGGCAGCCTGCTGGCTGCACCCTCACAGTAAATACACCTGTGGGTACCAGGTCTTGTCTTTGACTTTTTAATTCGTGGCTTTCACATACCATCTCCAGCCCAAAGCTGCCTTTCCAAAGCAGCAGGGGTGTTCTAGATTCTTTTTGGAGGCTGACACCCCTCTGTGAAGTCGTCTCACCCTTGCTGATGGTCTTGATTGCTGTTTCCAGAGCTGGCTGTTGGATTAACCTTTTCTGTAATGATGCTGGGGTGGTTTCTGGTTCTACTTGTGCCTCAGTGGGAGCTGTTCGGCTGCAGTAATTAGGATGAACTCTGTCTGGGTTGTTTGATCTGTCATCTGTCTGAATAACTGAGCCTGTGCATCAAGGGCACCTGCTGAAGTTTAACATCCCCTTCTTGGTCCCCCAGTAAAATGCAGGTGCCCTTTAGCCCACAGAGGAGCTTTAAGCTTCTCAGTTTGTGTTTCTGCTTTGAGTTAATTAAGCCTGCAGCTACCTTCCAATGAGCAGCATCTGAAAAACTCTCACATCCAAAGGTGGTTCTGAAATCCCATCAAACCAGAGGGTGGATCAGCCCTGTGACCGTCCCAGTGCTGGGGCACTTCTGTGCAGCCACCTCCCAGCTCATCGGGTGCTTGGGGGGCTGATGCACCACGGCTGGATGGAAGGAGATCATCACAGTGATCCTCTTCATTGCCTCTCCAGTGACCTACTTCCCTTGCTGGAAGCAGATGCATAAGCTTTCCCTTCCTCCTCCATATTTTACAGTCACCATGCAGTCTAGATTGGCACATCCACAGCCACTTTGTGGTTTGTTTTGATTTTTCTCCCCCAAAAAAGACCGTTTTCTCTTTGGAAATTTCCACAAACACAGTGTCTTTTGTGTCACTTCCCCGTGGAGCTGATGGGCTGTGTTTCAGGGGCTGTACCCAAGCACTCCTTTCTTTTTAGGGAAATTTCACATCCCCATGTTTTATCACCCTAATGTGGGATTTCAGGGGGTTATTTTTGCAAGCAGATGGCTAAAAGGTGGTTTGGTGAATTCCTACCTACTTAAAATAGATCACTGACCATGTGTTCAGCTGCTTGTTCCTGAGGCCAGAGGGTATTACTGGTGGGTGATGGTAGGTGACAAGCTCAAGCCCGCTGAGGAGCTGGGCAGGTCCCTGCGACTAAACCAAAGCCAAGCAAGATGTTGAACTGATGTAGAGCTGTTGGAATCTGCAAATAAACAGCCTTTGCCATGGGGAAAAATTGCCCCACAAAGGATTTTTGTAGTAAATTCAGCATTTCTCTTCTCCTTGTGTCCCTCTTGTGCTGCCCGCTTGCAGGCTCGGCTCGTGGGGTGATGCTGTGTGCTCTGCTTGCCAGGATGGGCATGGTGACACGCTGCACCCAGCCCTGGATTTAGCTCTCTGTCCTCAGACAAAGATCTGCCATGGCAGTTGGAAACTGGTCTTTGAGCTGTGTCCCGGGCTGGTGGGGAGGTGATGTTCTTCCTGCAGAAATACCCCAGCAGAAGGGGGGAAATGACTCCAGTTAACTAACACTAATTACTAATTCTGGGAAACCTGCAAGCAGATGGTGTTTCCTTTCTGCCTTGTGTCCTGGGCTCCAAAGTGGGATCTTTCCTAAGTGTGTGGTTCTTCTCCTGCTTGGTTTGTACCAAGTGCAGCTTGGATGCTTGTTAAACTCCACCACCGTGCTCTCACTGCCTGAGGAGCCATTAATGCTCCGGGTGTCCTGACAGCAGGAGCTCCTGTGCTTCACAGAATCACCAGGTTGGAAAAGCCTTTAAGATCATTGAGTCCAACCATTCCTGTCCTATGCTTAACCGCATCCCTGAGCACCTCATCTCCCCTCTGTTAAACACACCCAGGGCTGGGGCTCAGCCCCCTCCCTGGGCAGCCTGTGCCACAGCCCCACAACTCTTCCAGGGAAGAACTTTTCCCTCCCATCTGATCTGACCCTGCCCTGGGGCAGCTTGAGGACATTTCCCCTTGTCCCATCTCCTGTCCCCTGGCTGAAGAGACCATCGCCCACCTCTCTGCACCCTCCTGTCAGGTCAGTGTAGGTGGGGATAAGGTCTCCCCTCAGCCTCCTCTTCTCCAGGCTGAACATCCCCTGCAGCTGCAGATCTTCCTTTACCTTCCCGCCGTCGCTGCCTTGGCAGAGTGTCTCCGAGCATCACCAAGCAGCATGAATCAATGTGAAACTGGCCCATTAGCCAGCTGAAGGCTGGGAAATGTTGCCCTGAGATACTCTTGAGAGTATCTTGGAGTTGTGTAAGCAGTTTCTCAATGGCAGGAGTTGTGTTTAACTCCCTTTCTCTGGGCTGGGGTGTGCACAGGCTACAGCTGGAGCATTGGGGGGGGGGCCTTCCTGCAACTGGGCACCTTCCTCTAGATGTGAGGACACCAGTCATTCCAGGTGTTCTGGAAAGATGTAGAGCTGTTGGAGCGAGTCCAGAGGAGCCCACAAAGATGATCAGCAGGCTGGAGCACCTCTCCAATGAAGCCAGGCTGGGAAAGCTGGGCTGGTTCACCTTGGATAAGAGAAGGCCCTGGGGAGACCTAATTGCGGCCTACCAATACTTAAAGGGGTCCCACAGGAAAATGGGAGAGGGGCTGGTCACCAGGGAGTGCAGGGACAGGACAAATTGGAAGAGGGCAGGGTTAGTTTAGGCATTAGGAAGAAATTCTTTAATCTGAGGGCAGTGAGGCCCTGGCACAGGGTGCCCAGAGAGGCTGTGGGAGCCCCTGGATCCCTGGCAGGGTTCAAGGCCGGGTTGGATGGGGCTTTGAGCACCCTGGTCTAGTGAGGGTGTCCCTGCCCATGGCAGGGGTTGGCACTAGATGATCTCTGAGGTCCCTTCCAACCCAAAGCATTCTGTGTTGATGACAGGGAAGCTGGGGGTGGGAGATAGCCATCCATCCATCTTCTCTTTGGCAATGTGCTCCTTAAATTCGACCAGATCCTGGTGCTGGGAGGAAGTGCTCTCGACGCAGAGTGTTCTGGTTACAATTGCTGCGCTGTGAGGTGTCCATTAGTGCCAACTAATTACATGGCCCATGTTGCATTCCAGCTGCAATCACATTGACCGTTGTACAATAATTAGCTTTAGTCCATGTTTCTGTGTGGAAGGGAGATTTAATTGCTTGCTGTTTTTCGACAGAGATATTGCTGCTTCCTGTAATTGGGTTTCCCCTGTCTTCTGCAAGTGACTCTTGAGAACAAGCAATAGGATAGGGAGGTAGAGCCTCCAACAATCCCTGGGAGATGAAGATGGCATTAAGAGTTCTCCCTGGCAGCTTTGCTAATGGTATTTTGTACATCTTGCTCACAAACACTTTGTCTTCATGTCCATCTAACAGCATTAAGCCTGACAAGCGCCTTTCCTGGAATGCAGTGCTAGCTTCAGCTGAAATGGAAATGCTTTGGGATCAGACTCCTTGGTCTGAGGTGACTTGCACCAACAGTGATGAATTTTATATCAATTCATGTATTTGCCACTACAGCCTCTGGCTGTACCACACAATGGGAAGGCTGTGTTTGTCATCATCTCCTCCAGAATCACAGAGCTGTAGGGGCTGGAAGGGACCTCCAGAGCCCATCAGGTCCAACCCCCTGCCAAAGCAGGGTCCCTAGGACAGGGCACACAGGTCGGTGTCCAGATGGGGCTGGAATCTCTCCAGAGAAGGAGACTCCACACCCCCTGGGCAGCCTGTCCCAGGGCTCCCTCACCCTCACTGGGAAGAAGTTCTTCCCCAGATTGGTGTGGAACTCCCTGTGCTCCAACTTGAGCCCATCGCCCCTTGTCCTGTCCCCACAGACACTGAGAAGAGGCTGCCCATGTCCCCCTGTGTCCCACCCTTCAGCTGTTGATAACCATTGATCAGATCCCCTCTCAGGCTGCTTCTCTCCAGGCTGAACAGCCGCAGCTCACTCAGCCTTTCCTCACAGGGGAGATGCTCCAGGCCCTTCAGCATCTCTGTAGCCTTCTCTGGACTCTCTCCAGGAGATCCCTGTCTGTTTTATCCCAGGGAGCCCAGAACTGGACACAGTTGCATTATCAGCCCTTGCTCACAATGGGTAGGACAGAAACCCTGACAGTGTGTAAACCAGCAACGCTGTCAGGCTGCTGAGTGCTCACACTCCTCCCCAAAATGTTCACTTTGAGATTTCTTTTGATTTAATGTGCAGTGAAGCTGCTAGCACAGAAGTGCCGGCGCCGCTTCATCCCGCCTGTATCCGCATCCTGCTGACTGTGTTCAGCATGTACAATATCATCAGCAAAATGATTGTTCCTGCTTAATTGCTACCCAGATCCTCTCGTGCTTGCAGAATTATTTTGGCAACGCTGTTGCCAGTTGCTCAGAACAAAAACACCCCGTGGCTGCCCAGGGGAGTGTGGAGTCTCCTTCTCTGAAGATATTCCAGCCCCGTCTGGACACCGCCCTGTGTGCCCTGTCCTAAGGACCCTGCTTTGGCAGGGGGTTGAACCCAAAGAGCTCTGGAGGTCTCTTCCAGCCCCTATGATCGTGTGAGTCTGTGAATAAACACCAGCTTGTCAGAGAACTGTGCTCATGGAGCTGCAGTTGTCAGCGGCCGACCTGTTGTTAACAACACCAACTCTTTAAAATATCTAAAACTCAACAATAAACCCCCAACGAATCCTAAATACTAAATAACTTGTTATGAAATTCCAGCTAATGCTTCCAAGGGTGTCACTAATAAACCATCTCCACGGTGGCATGATAAGTCCCATCTGCAGAGTGATTTAAGCATCTTCATCTCAATCAGCCTGTGGCCCGGAGCGACGTTACGTGGTGGAGATTAACGATGAGGTGTAAGTGGTGTTGTCAGTCTCCACACATTGTTTTCTTGATGTATTTTCATTAGACTAACGACCTCGTTGTTGGATAGACATCACTTGTCTGTACAGCGATGGGTGTGTTTGTGTATGGATAGAGGGATTGGTGAAACTCTCCTCCCTTTGTGGTGGTTCTTCTTTGGGCTCTCAGTGTTTCAGGTGTTCAGCACCACTGGTGAGCTGGTGTGGTGTGTGCTGGCCCATCCTGTTGCCAGGCTTCTCAAATAGTGAAGTTCTCCTTTGGCTTGCAGGTCAGCTCGTGCTGTTTCTGAATGGTCTCATCCAAATTCCCTGTTTGTGGAGCTGAGCTGAGTGTCTGAGCTACACACGAGTTCATCGTGGCTCTGAAAGGGAACCTGCTGACTGGAATGCTCGTTACATGCTGACTCCTTTAGGCCTCTTGAATGTTGGAGTCTTCACTCTCAATATACACTACTGAGGCCAAACAGCTCTGTGTTCTTGTACTTTGGGTAAAGGTCTCTTCCTCCTCCCCCCAAGCAGGCACAGGTGTTCAAACCTTAAACCACTTCACGTTTAACCTCATTATTTGTGGAACACGGGCCTCTAGTCTCGAGGTGATGTCTCCTGGTGACCTGAGCAGCTGTAATTTTTGCTGGTTTGGGGTGGAGTGATGGTACTTGTTGCTTGCTGTGAATCAGTGGGAATCATAGAATCCCAGACTGGTCTGGGCTGGAAGGGACCCCAAGGGTCACAGAGCTCCAACCCCCCTGCCACAGGCAGGGACACCAACCTCCAGGCCTGGAGCTACACAAGGTTGCCCAGGGCACCATCCAACCTGGCCTTAAACACCCCCAGGGATGTTGCACCCACCCCCTCTCTGGGCAGAGGGAGACCATCACCTACCTCTCTGCACCCTCCTGTGTGCAGGTCACTGCAGGTCACTGTAGGTGGTGAAAAGGTCTCCCCTCAGCCTGTAGCAAAACTCCCATTGCTTAATTTGTGTAAAACAAGATTCCAGGAAGGGAGCAGGGGGTAAAAAGATTCAGGCTGGGGAGATGGTGCAGAGAAGAGCCAGGGAGTGAGGATGCTGATCTGAAGCTGTGGGGTAATCGGTCTGTTCCCATCACTACGTCTCCACCGGGATCCCACGGTGTTTTGATGAACCTGCACTGCGAGCTGCAAGCCAATAAAAGGTCTGTAATAAATGGAGCTGGAGAGCCAGAGAATGAAAACCACAAGCTGATTTCCTCGAGGGTTTGTTCTGCCAGACAGCTTTTCCTAAAACAAACTGCTGCTGGCCCAGGGAAAAGGGCAGAGCATTGCTGAGCACCGTCCTGCTCCCACTGGGATGGGACAGGGATCTTTTTCTCTCCCACTATGCACTTTTTAGATGTATTTGGTATTTTGAAATGTATTTGGTCTTTTAAAAATCAGAGGAGAGTGAGAGCTGGGTTACCGGTCCCATGGTACTCGTGGTGTGGTAGGTTCAGCTAGGCACAGACCTAATCCAGGAGTGTTATGTGCTGATCTGGGATGGTTGGAAGCATTTAGGGAGAGGAGTAAGTTGGGAGAATTTATTGACAGCACCTCCTTGTATGCTGATATAATGTCAAGGTGCTGTGGGTGCTGCAAGGGCGGCGCAGCATCCCTGAGCATGGGAGCCTTCACCTGCATCCTCCTGGTGCTGGAGGTGTTATCCCTGTGATCCCAGGTGAATCCCAGCTCTGAAAGCCCCATCCCACGTTGTTTGAATATGAAATTCCACCTGGAGTATTGCAGAGGGCCTGTGGCTACAGGTAATTCCTAAGGGCCTGAGGAGGAGACAGGAACTGTTATGTGGCCATGGGCTGAAATCAGTCTGTGGTTGTTAGTGCCAAGGTTGTTCTGCTGCCAGGTATTTCCCTACTACATGGAGTAGCCACGCTCCCTGTCTTTTGTTCAAGGCTCTTGCTGGACACTGTGGTTGGCTCTGGGGGGCCTGGTAGGAGATGGATCCCGAGCAGAAGGATGATGCTGTTGGGAGCAGGGAGGTCAGGTTGCTGCTTTCAATCCTGTGCGTTGCTCCAGCATTTAGAGGTTGAAGGAGTTTGAGTGCTGCTTCCTCAGAGGATGGTGAGTGTCCTGTCCTGAGGTGGTAATCTGGGGGAGACTGGCTGGAGAGCTGTCAGGCAGAGAAGGACATGGGGCTGTTGGTTGAGTGCTGACAGACCATGGGCCAGCAGTGTGCCCGGGTGGCCAGGAAGGCCAATGGCATCCTGGCTTGTATCAGACACAGTGTGGCTAGTAGGTCTGGGGAGGGGATTGTGCCCCTGTATTGGACACTGGTGAGGCCACACCTCAAGTACTGGGTCCAGTTCTGGGCTCCTCACCATAAGAAGGACACTGAGGTCCTGGAGTGAGTCCAGAGAAGGGCAGCCAGGCTGGGGAAGGGGCTGGAGGGCAAATCCTCTGAGGAGCAGCTGAGGGAGCTGGGGCTGTTCAGCCTGGAGAAGAGGAGGCTGAGGGGAGACCTTCTAAAACCCCCAAAGCCATCCTGCTGAGTGGAACTGCTTCTATCTTTTCCTCATGCCATTGGTTAGTCTGAGTATCCCATCCAAGTAACACACTTGTTGGATTTTTCTTTTCCAGAGCACTTTCTTAGCTAATTAAGCATCCTGTTTTCCCCTGTACCATCAAGGCTCTGTGCATCCACTGGATGGTGGAGACAGTAATCCCATTGAGCAGAAAACATTGGCCAGCAGCAGGAAAAGCCCCACAGACCATGCTCTCTGCCCTTCTGCTCCATGCTTTAGCTGGTGCTCCCTTGGGAGCTGCTCATCTCCAGGGGCAGGCACTTCTCTCTGCTCATCCATCCTTGCCTGGGAAGGTGCTGCACCTTGTTTGATGCAACTAAATGTCCAGTAAAACCCAGTACTGGGACTTTGTTCCTGGTGGGGTGGAGCTGTTCCTTAGGCTTCTTTGTGTTTGGTTCTGAGGGTGTAGGGTTAAATCACAGAGGGGACACTCCTGCCTGAAAACGAGACCCCGACGCTGAAAGTATTGGGGTAGAATGCTTGTTAAAGGGGAATTTCTTTCTCAAGCAGGGATAAACGTAAAAAAAAAGTCACAAAAAGGAGGAATTTGGCACTACAGAAGTGTTTTTAATGTCTGGTATTTCCTGCTGTCTCTTAAGAACGAGGTCTGGCGTTTGCTTCAACTGTTTAAACTTTAGACGTGGCCTTCCTGGACAGCAGATAGGCACGTGGTGTCCCCCCAGCCACGTCCCTGCCTTGGATCCCCATCCTGCACCGTGGCTGTGGGTCCCCTCTGAACGCATCTGAGGACTTGACAGATGAGTTTCTCACACAGAAAAGCTGCCTCAACTGATCCAACAGTATTTTCTTGTTTGCTGGGATTTCAGAGCTACAAATCCTGCCGAGCCTGAAGAGGCTCTGAAGAGAGGAGTCATCTCTGGAAACGCTTTCTCTCTTCTCAGCAGTCGTTCTGACCTTTCCTTTCCCAGGTAACTTTGGGGGTTTTGCCTGTTGGATGTTTAATAGTGATGATTAACAATAAATAATTCACTGTCGTAGCCACACGGAATAATTCATGGGCAAAGTGGTTCTCTAGCAAGCAGCTTTCAGCGTGTTTTTATATTGCTTCTAATTTTATTCTGCCCTCCTTTTCCATCAGTGCTTCTGAGGAGCTCAAAACTTGGATGGAGGAGCTCAAAAAAAAGGCAAAATAAGGGGGTATCTCTCTCCTGTGCCTTATTACATGCCTTGGTGCATTCACGGGCTGGGTATTTCTTTGAAAAGAAAAGCAACTGAAGGAAAAAAAACCCCACTGGAATGGATGTTCCTGTTGTGGCTGCTGTCAGAGCTTTGTGCTGAACTTCAGTAGAACCAGGATTTGTGTGTTATCTTGGGCTCTGCAGCCCCCACCCAGCGCTGCCGCCTCCGAGTAATCTCTGGCGTGCTGAATATGACAGAGTCTGGAAGCAGAAGGTTCCCAAACACATTTGCCAGGGTCAATGCCAGAGTCTAAACATAAACTCTGCTGGGATGGGCTGTTATTTGGAGGATGGGGCGCCAGGCAGAGCTCGGTGTGAGGGGTTAGGAGAAGGAGGCACAGCACCTCTCTGTGTCTCTCAGGCATCTCGTGTGTTGGAGACCCTGCTGATGGGTGTTTGCTCAGCTTCAACCCTCCTCCCTGTTGCCTACAGCTTGGACACTGGTCCCTGGGGTGTATATCTTCACGTGTGGCTCCTTAGGAAGCAATAGTCGGGCTGTGAGGCTGCGTGCTGGCTCTGTGTTGTTTGGGCATCACATACTCCTGGTGCCCGCCCGTGCCGGTTCCTGCAGCCAGGCAGTGGCTAAGGTGGGTGGTAGGACCCAGAGGTGGCCCTCACCCAGGTCTCTGGCCTCTCCATGTGTTGGTCAAACCAGCACAGAGAGGAAACTTAAAGCTTTCTGTTGCTGCTTAATGTGTCAGACAGTGTACTTTGAGGAAAAGGATTTGGGGGTTGGACCTGATGCTGTCTGGAGGTCCCTTCCACCCCCTGCGATTCTGTGATTTCCAGGTTGTCTTTTTCTTTCCTAAGAGCAAACCAGGAGAAAGAACCTGTGACAACAACTCTAATCAAAGCTTTCAAACTTCCCACCAGCCACCCTTTAAAGGGATAAAGTTTTTAAGGAGCATTTCTTCCTGTCTCCTGGGTCATTCTCTTTAGGGAACGGAGCACCAAAATAGCACTGAAACCTTGAATTCTGCAATTGAGTAAGTACCATTAGTAACTCCTTCCAGAGAGCCATCCCTGCAGCATGCCAGGGCTTGCTGGGCAAGAGAAACAGTTCCTCTAACTTAAAGCAGATTTATTCATTCCTCTCTAAGCAGTGTTACTGCCTGAACCTCTGCTTTTTGTACAGGGAGAGGAAAAAGCCAACTGCACCGTCAGCGTGTGCAGGAGGAGGGTTTATCCCAGTGATAAACAGCAGCAAGCCAGAACTGGGGGGTTTGGGGCTTTGTGGGGATTTGAGCTTTCAGGGGAAGGCTTAGAAGCAGCACAGGGGGAAACTGCTGCTGTGTTTACTGTGTCACAGGGGTTTGTGCTGCGCTGTCATCTGTGTCCATTGCTTACTGGAAGAGCAGCCAGGAGAGCCCCCTGAGTCTGGGGTTGCGTCCCCAGCAGCAGGACCAGCGGGGCTGGGAAAGGGGGATTCTGCCCCTCTACCCCACTCTGGGACACAGAATGCCACCTGCAGCGCTGCCTCCAGTTCGGGGGTCCCCAGGGCAAGGGGGACACAGAGCTGTGGGAGCCAGTTCCAAGGAGCCATGGGGATGATGCGGGGCTGGAGCCGCTCTGCTCTGGAGCCAGGCTGGGAGAGCTGGGCTGGCTCAGCCTGGAGAAGAGAAGGCTGCTTCTGGGGAGAGCTCTGAGCCCCTTCCTGGCCCTCCAGGGGCTCCAGGAGAGCTGGAGAGGGGCTGGTGCCCAAGGCAGGGAGGGCCAGGCCCAGGGGAACGGCCTTCAGCTGCAGGAGGGGGATGGAGAGGGGCTGGGAGGCCCTGGCACCGGGTGCCCAGAGAAGCTGGGGCTGCTCTGGGATCCCTGGCAGGGTTCAAGGCCAGGTTGGATGAGGCTTGGGGCACCCTGGGCTGGGGTGAGGGGTGTCCCTGCCTGTGGCAGGGAGGCACTGGGGGGGGGACTGAGGGCTCTGCCCACCCAAGCCAGCCTGTGGGCTGCTGAGTCTGTAGGCTGTGATTAACTGCAGAAGCTCACTAGTGACTGCCAAACAAAAACCCTCTGGTGAAGATGTTGATCCCCATCTTTAAACTGCATCTGCTGGCGAGGAACCGGCTTGTTTTTAGGGTGAGGTATGTGTGGTCTCCAAAGCCTCGTGTCCACCCCTTTTAAACAGCAGCAGTGCTCAGGCTGGAAGGGTTCTTCTATTTTTATGTGACGGCTGCATGTGAGCAGGCATGCCAAATACTTGCCAGCTGTCCGAGCTGCAATTTGGAGCACACTTTGTATTAAATTCTTGTAGGCGTTGTCATGACTTGGCAGCAGAAGTGCCTGCATCTCCCTCCCCTCTGCCTGCCTGCCTGCCTGCAAAACCCTCCAGGAGGGAAAGCATGGCTCCATCTATCCTGCTGAAACGCCTGGTGTGTATCAGGCTGATGCCTAACGCCAGGAAAAAACGTGGTGATGCTCTAAGTAATCAGGAGGTTTTGGTGGAAACTCCCAGAGGGAAGAAAGGAAAAGCACTGAGTGAGCCTGGGGCTTGGTGGTGGTGAGAAGAGTCCACAGGTCCGGTGTGGTTGAGGTGTCTGAGCTGTGCTGCTTCTGTGGGCGCCGGGGGGAAAGGATGCTCCTTGTTCCACTCACCTCAGAGGTCTCTCAGGCCGTATGCTGAGAGCAAGAAGCACAGAACGGAGGCAACTCGGGCTGTTTTGGCTGCTCGACACAGTTGTTATTCCCCAGTTTGTTAGGAAAGTGGAGGAGGAGGAGGAGAAGGAGGAGCAGGAGAAGGAGGAGAGCTCGGCTGCGAGCTGTGTCACGCCTGGGCAATGGGGTCACATCATTTGGGGGAAGCATTTAGTTGCAGGACGTAGTTGCTGCTGCGTTTGAAGCTGTGTGAGACAACTTCCCAGCCTTTCTGATAAGCCAGTGGAACCTAAAGCTCCTGGGTTGTGTCTCTGATTCCCAGGGACAGCACATCTGGGTGTGGATTGAAGCGATGCTCTGCGCCAGCAGCCGGGCGGCTCCTCAGGGCTGGGGAGAGGGGACTTTGGTCACCTTCTTTCCTGTTTTCCAGTGAGGAGGGAAACAAAGCTCCAGGCTTTGTGTTTGAGTTCGTCCAAGGTGCGTTTTCATCAGAGACAGGGAAGCAGAAAGAGACCCGGTGCCTTCCCATGGCTGGAGCCACGTCTGACATGCAAAACTCTGCCTGAAGTGGGCAGTAGTACCAAGCTGGGTATGAGGAGACGTGGCTTTCCCTTTCCTTTTCCCTTTCCTTCCCTTTCCTTCCTTTTCCTTCTTTGTTAAGCACAGGGTCAGTGTTACTGTCTGGGTTCTGTTGTTAGGATGGAAAGCCTCGTGATGGTGGGGTCTGTGCTCCTGAACCACGCAGGGCTTCTATGTTTCGTACATCCAGCCTAGAATTAGGTTGGACATCACATGTCTGTGGCTTGAAGAGCAGATGGGTTTGTTCTCTAGAAGGTCCTTCAAGCTTTACTCCAGGAGGGTGGGTTTGGTCACTTCTCCCTGGGAGGCTGGGGGGGGGGGGGTAAAACTGCTTTTTCCTTTCTTCTTTGTGTCTTCCCAACCTTAAAGATGCTCACACAGGAGGCTGAGCTGCAGAAAGGGATTTCCAAACTAGATATGTTCTGACTTTTCCGGGCTAAATAGACCATGAGTGATGTGTCTTGTCCTTTGGCACAATCCAAAGTTAAATTACTGCTGCTGTACTGGGCCAGTCCTCCTGTTAAATAAATTGGGCTTTACATGCTGGGCTCCAGCAGAACCCTCCAATCCAAGAACCAGATTTCCAGACAGCCAGGCAGCTGCGGGGGGCGGGCAGCAGCTTCACCTGGGTGTCCCCTCTGTCCCCACGGCACGTACACTGGGATACCTGCACCTCCAGTCAGTACCTGGGTGCACACACTTGTGTTTTGGCAAAGGCAGATGGGTGCAGTGAGAGCCATAGTGCTGTTAAACCAGGGTGGGTACCAGCCCTCGTGTAACACGCGCGTGTGAGGGAGCTGCTGTGGCTTGGAGCAGGGATGGGGATGTGTTCCTGCTCTCCAGCATCAGTATAAAACACTTCTCCTCTTCAATAAGTCAGCAGCAAATAGGAGCTGACACACTGATGTAATAGTTGCCAGTGCTGCTGATTAAGTGTGACCTGTGTGGAGGTGGTGGGACTGGAGAAGCTCTAACAGGTACCCTGGAGGTTGGTTTTAAGGGCAAAAATGATAATTAAGCATCGTGGACTTGGCACTCAGGGAGAACATGCAGCTGTGTGTTTGTATGGACCTTTCAGATGCCTCATCCTTGTGGCAGCTGAGGTGAGTGCTTGATGTGCGAGCTGGAGGTCCCTGTGGTGTCCCTGTGGTGTCCCTGCAGTGTCCTGCCTTATCTGAACCTTCAGGGTCAGCTCAGATGGGAGGGAAAAGTTCTTCCCTGAAAGAGTTGTGGGGCTGTGGCACAGGCTGCCCAGGGAGAGGGCTGAGTCACCTTCCCTGGGTGTGCTTAACAGACAGGGAGATGAGGTGCTCAGGGATGTGGCTTAGCACAGGACAGGATCAGAGGGGCAGGTGATGGGCAGAGCTCGTGCCATCCAGAGCCTTCCAGGGAAAGGGCCTGGGGTGCTGCAAGGCCAGCCACGCGTTTGGGCTCCCTCCTCCTGCCCCAGGAGAGCCCAGCTCCCTCGAGTCGTACTTCAGGGCTCATCCCCAGAGCCTTGTCACGGCCTTTGTGCTGCTGTCCTGAGACATGCTCCACTGGGTGCTGCTTTCAGAGCCCAAAGACACGGGAGCCTGATGGAACAGGTTCATCTCTTGCTTCGTTAACCTGCATAGTAACGGTACAACCCTTGATAGCTGGGGAAGAGGCAGCCTATTGCCTCTGTAAGCAGCAGTGAGGGTTGGGGTTATGGTTTGTGCCATTAGTTGAAGGGTTTAATAGCTTCATCCATCTGGAAAGCACGTGGATCAGACTGTGGGATAAATGGGCTCCTAATTACAGCAGCACGACTAACTGTTTTCCCTGATAGGGTGTGAAAGTGGGATATGCAAATGACTTCATCCATGGAGTTTTGCACTGATGTTCCATTCCGGGCTTCCTAGGGAAGCAGAGGTGTGTTGTGGGTCTCTGGTGCCCGAGAGCCGTGGCAGCAGCTGGGGACAGTGAGCTGCTCTGAATGCAACCAGGCTGGGCAGCTGTGCAAAGGGAGAGGGGTGAAGCTGTTGTTTGCAATGCAGGCCAAGGGAAATGCCTGCCTAGCATCTTAGGAAAAGTACCTTTTCTATCTAGTTTGGGTGACAATCACCCTCTGACCTGTACTTGGTTGTTATTGCTAATTAACACAGGCTGACACATGCTGCTGGAAGCACACAGCATGCGTGGGAGGTGAGGAAGAAGAGCAGTGCTCGCTTTGTAGGACCAGTGTGAACAGAGCTTGTGTTTTCCCTTGGCTTCATCCACGCTCCTTCCTCTGGCTGTGGATTCAGGGGAGAGTGGAGGTTGCAAGGGATGTCTGGAGATATCTAGCCCCACCTCCTGTTGAAAGCAGGGCTTAGACTCGCTTATCCAGCACCTTGAAGCAACTTGTCCACTTCATTCCAATGAAGTGTGCAAGATTTCTTCCAATCTTCCAATTTATTTTCCAACTCCAGATCAGAAAGCATTCCTGATTGAAGGCCTGTGTGTCACTACCATCCTGCTCCCATGTGAGGAGAAACATGTGTCTGCCCAGGAGGCAGGAGAAGGTGCTGTCCCATGGGGCACGGCAGGCACGCTCTCCCTCCTTACGTATCTCAAGGCAGCAGCTAAACCCATTTGAAACCTTCACAGGTGGGGTAGCTCCATGGATACCAGCACCAAACTCGCCCCATCCCATGATTGGACATGAATCTCAATGTCTAATAAGAAATGACACCATCAGGAGCCAGAGAGAAGAACTTTGACTCCTTGGATGGACTGTTACAAAGCCCCAGACTTGGCTGATGCTTAGTAATAGATGCGTTGAGCCAAATAAAACTCTATTAGGCTCTAATTGGACTGGAAAGCTGCAGGATAAGCTTCTGGATGTGGCTTCTTCACTTTAGATTGTAGATCCTCTCCGTCTAATCGCGTGCAGATGGAGTGCTGGGAGGATTAGAGGGTAAATCTGTGCTCAGGAGCTGGGGGAGAGGCCAGTAATCTGGGTGCAGTGTGGTAGCTGCTCAGACAGTCTGTTGGCAGGTTCCTGGCAGCGCTGGGTGGTAAAATACACACTGAGCACAGGCGCCCTGCAAATCAAGGAGAAATACAGTTACTAGAAGCTCAGCTTGCCCAGGTTAGCAGGCTGATAAATCACCTGGATGTTTGCAGTGGTGGTTCTCAAGGTGTAACACCCCAAAATGCAGCGTTTGGCAGGTCTGGACGTGTATGAGCCATCGCGACGTGGGTCAGAGGAGGTACACCCAAGGAGCCAGGTAAAACACGTCTGGGAGATGCCAAGGAAGGCAGGTGACTCCTAAACACCCCATTTTAAGACATCACTAAGCCTTGGCAAAGGATCTGAAGCTTTGTTGTCGTTATAATTATCAAAGTTCTTGAAAACAATCCCGGAGTTGTTTGGAGTTTCCCGTTCTGTCACGTCGCCGGGACCAGCCCGGGGGGTATTTCACTGTGTGATAAACAGGAAGCAGGGACAGAATTCAGCCTGAGGTTCATGTGGAAACAAGCAGGACTTTAGGACTGGGTCTACACCAAAGTTCTTGTCTCGTTGCTTTATTTTACCCAGTTTCGTGGGGGCATCTTTAATTTAAACACTGAGTTTTGCCCATCCCAGATGGGCACTCGGTGTTCAGGGCTGGGTTTTATTTTTACTGTGTACTAAATAGCTTAGTCTGGCTTCAAAGTAAATAGGTAGCTTATCACTGCTCAGCAGAAATCCCTCCTCTTAAGGAAAAATACTGCCCATCTTCCCACCCAGCAACTATTGGGAGACCTCTGAGACTCAGCGGGCAACTTAGTTCTGATTATTGTTTAAACACAGAGAGTTTAAATGGGAATGCTTTAACTTGCTGCCAATCATGGGAAACAGACTTTGTGATGTGGTTTCTTGAGCCCTGACTCTCTTTATTTGTCCAGGAGCACAAAGGAGCTTACAACACCTTTTACTCGGGCTAGTAGGGTGGTTGCAGAACCGTGGAGGTCAGGCTCTCACTGCGCAGGATGGATGCATCCTCTGGGGCTTCTAATTGAAGTTAAATGTGAGTCATCCCTCCTGGTTTAGAGGAGCATTGATCTAGTTTATTAATAGCTGATCTGAGCAAAATAAACCCACCCCAACCCCTCAGCCCTGCAGTAACCACCAGCAGCTCGTATCACGCTCGGAAGCAGCGCGTAGCCGTGTCGCTCCGGTGAGATGGGCATGGTGGTTATAAAGAAGTAAAAGCACGTGGCTGGCAGTGGTATTCCAGTCTCATTCATCCCACTGTCACCAGTAATGGGGGCAGATGGGACCTTTGGGAGCTGGGGAAGCGTTACCCAGTTTACCCTGGGTGACATGTGTCAGCCCTTATGCGAAGTGTTGTGTCCAGTGTCAGCACGTGCTGCTGTCGTGATGCACCTCATTTCACACCCCTGAACACTGGGGAGACCTGAAAGACACCTGAAGGTGCAGGGATGGGAGAAGGGGGGTGGTGGTGGTGGTGTTTCCCCTTCTCTCTTTCCCCATCCCCCTGCAATCCAGATGGCTTAATTAACTTTGAGCTTTATAGGTAGGGGGTGTCAGAAGTGTCTTTCCCTATTAAAAAGTGAATTATCCCTTTGTGCAACGAGAGCAGGGTGTATTTGTTGGGGTCACCCCAAAAGCATCGTCACTAAAAATTACCTGCTGATGCAGAAAATTGGATTTATTCTTATGCTAGCATTGCCATAAAAACACAATTATACATCAATTGATGTCCCCTAAAAGCTTGTAGTAAACTGGGCTTACAGAAAATAAGACACTTACCTTTTTAAAGTCCGATTTTAAATGACCAGATGGTGCTTACAGTGTATGGGAGCATAAAGCTGGTGAGAGATAATTGATTATTTCCATTTAAAAAAGGCAGCGGGGTGGGGATGGACACACACATGATGTGAGGATGACTCGAGGTGAAGCTTCTTTTAATCGCTGCGTGGTTCACTCCTGCCTGGCAGCAGGATATCTGCAACATCTGGAGCACCTGGTTGAAATCCCCACTGGTCCAGCGCAGTGAGACCATCCTGGGGTACCACCAGCCCCCAGCTCAGGTGCTGAGCTGCCCCTGGGGATGTCAGATGGGGCTGTAATTAAGCAAAAGGGTTTTAAAACTTAACTCAGCGTCTCTGATCTCACGGTGTATCAGAGAGGTGAAATTAAAGTTGTGCTTAATAAGGATTTTATGGAGTGTGTCTTAACTATTCCAGCGAGTTTGGAAAATGCCCATGTCGTTTGTTTGAAGGACTTGGGTCCCCAGCAGGAGTAGGGTCTTCTGAGCAAAGGTGCTTAAGTGATATCAGCTTCTGGATTGATTTCCGTGCTGCTCAGCCCTGCTCCTTGTCGGGGCTGTGACAGTGCATCCTGCATCCATCCTGCAGAGGGAACAAGGGGAAAAAAGAAAGCAAATCCCAGGAGAGTCTTTGCGTAGTTCCTGCCTTCCCCTGGGGGAGCAGGGCACGTGAGCCCCTGAGCGTGTCCGTGGCAGCCCCATTCCCAGGACAGTCCCATGCTCTCCCAGTCCCAAGCGTGTCCGTGGCAGCCCCATTCCCAGGACAGTCCCATGCTCTCCCAGTCCCGAGCGTGTCCGTGGCAGTCCCATTCCCAGGACAGTCCCATGCTCTCCCAGTCCTGAGCATGTCTGTGGCAGTCCCATTCCCAGGACAGTCCCATGCTCTCCCAGTCCTTCCTTTGCCTCTTGAGGAGGCTCCTGGCTCAGGGCTGCCGGAGCTTCCTAAAGTCCTCGCTGTCATCCCGCTTGCTCCTCCCCATGCACGTTATCCTCTTAGGAGTAGTAAAGTCAAGGATTGATCTAGGCTGGAATGTTGAGTTTTCATCTCACAAATGTTTATAGCTTTAAAAAAAAAAAAAGTAAAAACCCAACCAAAAGGGCAAAAATAGCTGCCTGGGTTTCTGCCTCTGTCCCGCTGGTTTCAGAGCTGTGACCTACGGGTGTTTGTAGGCTACAGGCTTTGACTGCAAGGCTGTTTTGTGGGAAATCCCTCTCGTGTGATGATGGGAAAGCTACAGTCACATCCTGCCAAGGATTTCTCTTCCCCTTGCCCGCTGAGGCCGGTGGGAGTTTGTTAACTGAGTCCCAGCACTTGCTGAGCATCTTGTTAACACCGTTTCACCGAGAAGCCCTGCTGATGCTCCCGGTCAGCAGAACCGCCGCTTGCAAACCTCCCTCCCTCTCTTGTTTTGCAGGTATGGTGTGAATATGCGTTGCTTGGCAGCTCGGGTCAACTACAAGACTCTCATCGTCATCTCCGCCCTCTTCACCTTGGTGACGGTGCTGCTCTGGAACCGATGCTCCTCCGACAGAGCCGGCCCGTTCCCCCGCAGCCTCGCCGGCCCCGAACGCCGAGCCGTGGCAGCCGCCGCCGCCGCCTCCGAGAGCGACCCAGCCCGGCAGCAGAGCGAGGAAGCCTCACCCCAGGAGCAGCAGAAGGCTCCCCCCATCGCCGGTGGCTTCAGCAAAGCCTCGGGGCTGAAGTACGAGGAGATTGACTGTCTGATCAATGACGAGCACACCGTGAAAGGGAGGAGGGAAGGCAACGAGGTCTTCCTGCCGTTCAGCTGGGTAGAGAAATACTTTGAGGTTTATGGGAAAATTGCTCAGTACGATGGTTATGACAGGTTTGAATTCTCTCATAGCTACTCCAAAGTATACACGCAGCGAGCACCTTACCACCCCGACGGGGTCTTCATGTCCTTCGAGGGCTACAACGTAGAGGTTCGAGACAGAGTGAAGTGCATAAGTGGTGTTGAAGGTTTGTGTTGAGCGTTTGGTTGTTTTGGGGTTGTTTGGTTGTTTGTTTTTTTTTTTTTTTCTTAAAACAGTTGAAATGCTGCTTAAAATTTGCTGCCGTCGTTTTGAGATGCGAAGTGACCTTAATTTTGTTGTGATGCTGCTGCTGAAACCCACCTACAGAATCACAGAGAATCACAAGGTTGGGAAAGACCTTTAAGATCATCGAGTCCAACCCTTCCTGTCCTGTGCTGACCCAGATCTCTAAGTACCTCATCTACTCATCTGTTAAATACACCTGGGGCAGATGTGTTTAACTCAACCCTCTCCCTAGGCAGCCTGTTCCACAGCCCCACAACTCTGCCAGGGAAGAACTTTTCCCTCCCATCTGAGCTGACCCTGTCCTGGTGCAGCTTGAGCCCATTTCCCCTTGTCCCATCTCCTGTCCCCTGGCTGAAGAGACCATCGCCCACCTCTCTGCACCCTCCTGGCAGCTCACTGTAGGTGCTGAGAAGGTCTCCCCTCAGCCTCCTCTGAGAAATCCCACAGGTTTCGCTTCGTGCCAGGTTTGCCAACTCCTATTGGGGTCCCAGAGATGCCAGGGGGCTTCTTTTACCACACTGCTCTCCAGTTTTGGCCTTGTTGTTGTCACTTGTCATCTCTGTCAGGGAGCTGAAACCATTTTAAAATATGAAAGCAGATAAAAAAGCCTGGTCCTGCTGTCTGAGGATGCTCCTGCATCCCTGCGGCCACAGATCTGGACCCAGGCTCTAAGCCAAACAGCATTGAACAGCCTGGCTACTCGCAGCCAGCTTCATATTGGGGAGGTTTGTCTTCATGCCTAACAGCACCCCCCTCCTTCCATCGGGCTGGAGATCCAGCAGTGGACCCTGCTGAAAGATCTAAAAGTTCTCTGGCCACGGGAGCATCCCTGGGTGCCATTAAAGCACAGTAAAACCATTCCAGTTTGTGCTTTGGCTAAACTGTGCCACTGGTAATCAGGACACAAGGTCTTCCCACAGCTCAGCAAAGATTTGGTTGCAGAAGAGTCTTGTCAGGTTTCATAGTAAAAAAATTAATGACTTTATAAAACTGTTCTAGAATATGACACTGTGACCCCTTGTGAATGAAAGACCAACTTTCATTTAAGGATTAAAATCCACTCATTTCCACACATCCTGATGATGGGGATGCTCTGCAGCATTGGTAGGAGCTCTTCCCACCTGCAGGAAGCTGATGGGTCGTGCAGTTAGTTTCTCTGCAAAGGATTCACATCAACAAATACGTGGGGCATCTCAGTCTTATATTTTCAAGGTGCCTTTCACTTTCTTCTTTCCTTTTGAACTCCTCCTTCCATCCGTTGAGGAAGGGAAATGGGGCTCTGAAATCTGGGGCTTTCCCAAAGGTGTGAATACATCGTCCTGTAGCTACTCACCCGCTGCGTGTGAGTGTTGTCCTGCTCAGGGTTTACATCCACAGGGAGCAGCAGAGGAGATGGCTTTCCCTTCTAATTGCTACTGATTAAATCCAGCCTGTGATCATGAGTAATAGCCACGGGTGGTGACCTTGTGGGGTTGGGCTCGGGTGTAGATCTTGGAGCCCCACCGGTCTTTGTAGGAAAGGGGGAAGGTGCACGGGATGCCCTGTGCAGCCCTGCCCTGAGGTTCTTGTGGTTCTCAGCAAAAGAAGCAGAACCTGGGTAGGAATTCAGTTGTCAGTGTGGTTATCTCTCTAGAAGCCTTGGCTCTCTGCAGCGGGGTCTCAGAGCTGTCATCATCAGACGTGGTGCTGGAGCCTGGCGTTGGCAGAGGCAGCAGAGTCACTGCCATCCAGCAGAAGGGTCAGAGGAGAGAAATACTTGGACATCATAGGGGAGGAGTTTTAACATTAAAGCACCCCCTTGGTTAGGTTTAGGCTCCTGCCTCACATCATTCCAAACCCTAGAGATGCTGCACGGGGCAAAACCCCTTTGTGTTGTATTCTCACCATCTCTCTGGAAGGTGAATGTGTTGTCATGTCCTATGACCTGGAGAATTTAATCGTGTCACCCTGTAGAAATTTCCAGTCAAGCCCTTAGAACAGATTCCTTACTTATTTTTCCTTTTACAGTCTTCCAGTCTCACTGGATGCACCCTGAACTGAAAATGTTTGCTGTTAATACGCAAGCTGCTGTCCTGGAGCTGAGATAACACCCAGTATTTAAACATTTCCTGGGCTGGTTTTCTCTTCAGGCAGCAGTAAACTATCACACCTCCACCAGTGATACTGGGTAGCAACGTGGAGCACCAAAACCTGTCTGGAAATGGTTCTTCTTACGTTTAGTTCAAGTAATCTTTTCCTTGTACTGGATTGCAGAGGAAATTTGATTCTGGGCTTGACATTGCCAAGGGGGAAGCTGGGGCAAACTCTTTTATTAGAGCCAGCTTTGTTCTTTCCTTACTTCTATGAGAAGGTTTACAGCACTGCCTCTCGTCCCTTTCCTGCAAGAGGGTCACAATTCCCACTTTGGAGTCCCATTCCAGGGGTGGGAATCCAATCCAAATCCATTCCAAATCCAGCCTGGGAGTTTGGAAGCATCCCGTTGCTATCCTTACCTCAGGCATGGTGTGTTTTGCTCGCTGGTGGAACTATGTGTATAAATATTGCTCCTCCACACAGGCTGCTCTCATGGTGATGCAATAGGCAGTGTGGAGTGGGGATTTTTCCACCCAAAACCCGAAGCTGTGGCTCCTGGGAGCCAGGTGAAGGGTGGGCAGAGGAGAGCCAAAGAAACATTATATAAAATGGAAATCCTACATCAAGCATGGCTGTGGGGCATTCTCTGAGCTCACACAATGGGTTTTGCCTGTGAAGCCCAATCTGCCAAGCTGTGGAAGTGGTTCTTCATGACCTTCCTGCTTGGTAACCCAGGGAATCCTTCTGGTTGGTGCAGACCTTTAAACGTAAAATCACCCTCACTCTAAACAAAGAGGGAGAAGTGTGCTCCTCCTGCAAGGCTACTGGCTTTTGGGAGAGGGAGTTGTGTGTGGAGGGTTAATCCTGGCAGGGCTGGGCTGCTCCAAAGCTCCAAGGGGTTTGGGTGGTGGAAGGATGGGGACATACTCCAGCACTGCCCAGAGAGCCTGGCTGGTTTCCACAGGCATCAGACCGCGCTTGCGATGCTCTTCGGGGAGCCAGGGTCACTGGAGCAGATTTGTGGCTGCTGGGTAAATTGCTCCTTTAGCATCAAATAACTCTGACTGGGCTCTTGTCATAACACCTACTCCTGGTCTGCACAGATTTCTGGGGTGTTAAAGGGGCCGTGTGAGATGTGACATCGTTTGGAGGTTCAGTGGTCAGCGGGGGAACAGAAATCTGTTGGGGTGTTTAAAGTGTGTTTTAAAAGGAGTGCAGTGCTTCAGTAAACAATTAAATGGGGACATGTGGGAGGCTGTGATAAGGGCTTCTCACATCTGACTGGCCATGGATCTTGGTGGCACTGGGAGCAGTCACAGGGCTCCAACCAGTGCTGAAGCCTGGATACGCTGTTTGCCCAAAGCGAAGGGGTAGGGAGGAGGAGGGACCCTTGAGAACCTGCTGGTAACGTGCTCCTCTCCTTCTCCTCTCCTCCCCCTGGCAGGTGTGCCGCTGTCCACGCAGTGGGGACCTCAAGGCTACTTCTACCCCATCCAGATCGCACAGTACGGGTTAAGTCACTACAGCAAAAACCTGACAGAGAAACCACCTCACGTGGAGGTGTATGAAACAGCTGAGGAGAAGGACAGAGCTGGCAGGGCCGGGGAGTGGACGGTGCCCAAAGGCTGCTCGCTCTCCACCGTACCTGACAGAGCCAAGTTCACCAGCGTCAAGCAGTTTGTCGCTCCAGGTGGGTCATCTGAAATGCATGGCAGGTAAGCCACAGCTGGGAATTCAGTGCAGGTGGGATTGGGGAAGCTTTGGCTTGTGGGGATTGAGGTGTTGTCATTTATCCCTGGTGACTTCCCATCTTTCACCTGAGAACGGACACCTGCGTGGGCAGCAGGGACAGGGAAGGGATTGTGCCCCCTGTACTGGGCACTGGTGAGGCTGCACCTCGAGTGCTGGGTCCAGTTTTGGGCTCCTCACCACAAGGACATGGAGGTCCTGGAGCGAGTCCAGAGAAGGGCAACCAGGCTGGGGAAGGGGCTGGAGGGCAAATCCTCTGAGGAGCAGCTGAGGGAGCTGGGGGTGTTCATCCTGGAGAAGAGGAGGCTGAGGGGAGACCTTCTCCCCACCTACACTGCCCTGACAGGAGGGTGCAGAGAGGTGGGCGATGGTCTCTTCAGCCAGGGGACAGGAGATGGGACAAGGGGCAATGGGCTCAAGCTGCCCCAGGGCAGGGTCAGCTCAGATGGGAGGGAAAAGTTCTTCCCTGGCAGAGTTGTGGGGCTGTGGCACAGGCTGCTCAGGGAAGGGGCTGAGTCCCCACCCCTGGGTGTGTTTAACAGACAGGTAAATGAGGTGCTCAGGGATATGGTTTAGCACAGGACAGGAACAGTTGGACTTGATGAGATTAATGATCTTTCCCAACCCTGTAACTCTGGGAATAGCATCTCGTTTCTGTGCCTGTGGAGTTTTTCTTTTCTCCTGTTTCTCCTTCGTTTTCTCTTCCCTCTCTGCTTTTTCACCCTTTTTTTATACAACAAGCTGAGTGGATACATGCATGGAGGGCGCTGCGAGGCTGCAGTCACGTTCCCTGAGCCTTCAGCTTCTGTCTCAAAATAGAAGCAAAAGAAAGAGGAGAAAAAAAAATTAAAAAAAAATCAAAATGAGAGAACTGGAGCCAGTTGTGGAGCCTGGGAAATGGGGCTGGCCAGCGATAAGCAGATGTTGACAGACAATAGATAAGGTCTATTTTCAGCCTGGAGCCGGCGTAGCACGTGCAGCATTCTGGCTGGAGCTGGGATCAATTCGTTGGGGTGCAGCTCTGTGCAAAGTGTGTTTAAAAAGGGGGTAGATGAGGTGCTTGGAGGGATGGGTTAGCATAGGATGGGGACGGTTGGACTCGATGAGCTTAAAGGGCTTTTCCGACCTGGTGGTTCTGTGAAAATGGGAGCTGGTGGGTCAGGTCCCCCAAGGTGGGGATGGGGAGCGGCCACCCACGTCCCACACAGGGGTTTGCAGAGATGGGGTGAGGATGGAGAGGGTCTGGGGGGCTGCACACAGGCTCCCCCTCACCCACAGGCGTGCAGGACGCATTTTGTTGCCCTCACCTCAGTTTACCACCTTCTGTTTGGCTCTCAGCTGGGAAATCCATTCTTTCACACCAGAGTTTCCCTCCTCCTAGGGGCAGGCTCATTAATAAGGGTGTAATGTGTTTGCACTCAATCAATACCCATTAGAATTAACGAGTCCATTACTTAAAAAGACAACAGAGTAATTTTCAGTTGGCACCTTAGGCCTGGGTCTCTAGGGAAAACCTTGTCCAACACTCTTGTGTCTTTGCAGTGGATAAATACAGGGAGAGGAAAGGCCCCAGGTCCTGCTCTGCATTCTCCCCTCGTCCTTTATTGATGGCAGAGGGCTCTGTGGGGCCTGGAGGCTGTGGCATGCATCCACCCATCTTGGATGGCCTTAAGGAATAGCTTTGCAGGCGCTCAAGGCGGTGCAAGCCATGGGCAGCCTTTCATTCCCCTTCTCAGAACCCTTTTCTTTGCCTTTCCCCCCCTCTCCCATTTTAATTCCCATCATTTATTTACAGGGAACCGTAAAACTGACCTGACAGGAATTGCAAGCTGGGGAGGGGGTGTTTTTTTAATTAGATTTTTCACAGGGGGAAAATGTTGTGTGACAAAGCACTGGGCTGCTTCTCCCAGAGCAGATGCTGATCTCTGAAACTCAGAGGAGCCAGTCTTTTCCTTTGAAAGATGAGGAAAACGGGATGTTCAGTTGAAATAATAGGTACTGAGCATCCCACCTCCCAGCCTGAGGTTTGGGAGATGGGGAGAAGCCTCTGCTCTGCAGGAAAAGCTCCTCCCTTGCACACAGAAACGTTTTTGGGGGTGTTTTACGCATGGATGAGTAGCAGAAAGGAAACAATTGCCATTTCCATGGCAAGCCATTAATTTAAGATGACTGTCTTTAAGTGCTTAGCATCCCTCTGTGCCTCCAGAGCTCCAGGATTTGCACGCAGCCTTACAAGCTAATTAGCCCTTTGATCTCCCAGCGAAGGGGTTTGGGGAGGAGTTGGGTTTAGGCTTTAAAATCCAGCCTGCAGCGAGCACTGGAGTCATTGTGTGGCTTTGCCTAGGAGCTTTATTGCTTTTGAGTTTTTAATTGACCTGAGTCCTGCGGATGGAGAGGTTAATCTGCACTTCAACACGTGAGGCTTTGGATGTTCTTTTCCTCTTCCCCATTAAACTGATGAGCACCCTGCTTCTCAGAACTGTCAGGTTGGGAAAGGAAAAAAAAGTCAGGGATTTAAATCTTAGTCCTGGGGGAATCATAGAGTCATCCTACAGTCATCAGAGAATCATCATAGAATCTGCACAAAACCATCATCAAATCATCATGGAATCATCATAGAATCGTTGTCTGCATTGGGTTGGAAGGGACCTTCCAAGGCCACCCAGTCCCACCCTGCAGTGAGCAGGGACATCCTCACTAGATCAGCTCACTCAGAGCCCCATCAAGCCCCATCAAGCCTGACCTTGAATGTCAGGGCCTCCACCACCTTTACTGGGCAACCTGTGCCAGCGACCCACCACCCTCAGAGGGAAGAACTTATTCCTAATATCCAACCTAAATTTCCTCTTTTCTAGTGTAAACCATCCCCCCTTGTCCTGTCACTTCGTGCCCCAGCTTTTTGTAGGCACCTTTCCAGGACTGGAAGGGGCTACAAGGTCCCCCCAGAGCCTTCTGTTCCCCAGGCTGACCCAGCCCAACTCTCCCAGCCTGCTAGGAAGCCAGGCTGGGAGAGTTTGGATCATTTGTGTGGCCTCCTCTGGCCCTGCTCCAACAGGTCCATGTCGTTGTGCTGAGGGCTCCAGAGCTGGACTCAGCACTGCAGGTGAGGTCTCCCCAGAGCAGAGCAGAGGGGCAGAATCCCCCCTCTCCATCTGCTGCCCACACTCCTGGGGATGCAGCCCAGGATGGGGTTGGCCTTCTGGGCTGCAGGTACACATTGGTGACTCATGTCCAGCTTCTCCCTCACAAGTCCCCCCCTGGTCCTTCTCCACAGGGCTGCTTTATAGCCCATCATCTCCTGACCTGTATGGATAACAGGGGCTGTCCTGCAGAATAACCCACGTCCAGACACTCTCAGCTGTGGTTCTGCTGAAAGCAAAGCCCAGGTGGCACCACGTTCTTTGGTGCCTCCTCTGCCAAGTGCAAGTCCCAGACTGGACCAAAAAGGGTGGGTGTGGGTTTATGTGTTGAATTACAGAAGAGGAAAATCACACAGCTGCTGTGTTCTTAGGGTGGTTCTCAGGCAGCAGAAGTCCTCCTCACTGTCCCTGCCCCCAACCCCGTGTCCCACAGTGTCTCTCACACTCCTCCATCCATCAGCTTCCAGGAGCAGCCCATAAAACCATCACCAGAGCCCCTGGCGCTCCTGCTCCGCAGCAAAGTGCTGCAGCAGAGCAGCTTCATGCAAGATGCAGACGAGCTCTCCCCACTCCTGGCTTTACTTTTCAGCTTAATTAAACACTACCCAGTAGCACAGAAGGAACGACTCAATTATTGATGGGCTGCCCTAAAAGCTCCTGGGTCCTGCTTGGTAAGGGGAGGGGGGGGGTTGCCTCTGGAAGTGCTTTGGAGATGTTGAGGGCTTGGGCACTGACTGGGGGGGGGGGTGTTTGTCTTGCAGACAATACGGAGGGGGTGTCTCTGCAGCTCGGCAACGCCCGGGACTTCATCATCTCCTTCGATCTCAAGTTCGTGACGAACGGGAGCGTCTCGGTGGTGCTGGAGACGACGGAGAAGAACCAGCTCTTCACTGTGCACTACGTCTCCAACACCCAGCTCATCGCCTTCAAGGACCGGGACATCTACTACGGCATCGGGGCCAGGACTAGCTGGAGCACCCTCACCAGGGACCTGGTGACCGACCTGCGCAAAGGGGTGGGCCTCTCCAACACCAAGGCGGTGAAGCAGACCAAAATCATGCCCAAGAGAGTGGTGAGGCTGGTAGTGAAGGGAAGAGGCTTCCTGGACAACGTCACCATCTCAGCCACCGCTCACATGGCGGCTTTTTTCGCTGCCAGCAACTGGCTGGTGAGGAACCAGGACGAGAGGGGCGGCTGGCCCATCATGGTGACGAGGAAGCTGGGGGAAGGGTTTAAGTCCTTGGATCCGGGCTGGTACTCAGCCATGGCCCAGGGACAGGCCATCTCCACGCTGGTGCGGGCGTACCTGCTGACGAAGGACCACGCGTTCCTCAGCGCGGCGCTGCGGGCGACGGCGCCCTACAAGCTGCCCTCGGAGCAGCGGGGGGTGAAAGCCGTCTTCATGAACCGGCACGACTGGTACGAGGAGTACCCCACCTCCCCCAGCTCCTTCGTGCTCAACGGCTTCATGTACTCCTTGATCGGGCTGTATGACTTGAAAGAAACAGCCGGGGAGAAGCTGGGGAGGGAGGCACGGCTCCTCTACGAGCGGGGGATGGAGTCCCTGAAGGCCATGCTGCCCCTCTACGACACCGGCTCAGGGACCATCTACGACCTTCGGCACTTCATGCTGGGCACCGCTCCCAACCTGGCGCGGTGGGACTATCACACCACCCACATCAACCAGCTCCAGCTCCTCAGCACCATAGATGAATCTCCCATCTTCAAGGACTTTGTCAAGAGGTGGAAGAGCTACCTGCGAGGCGGCCGGGCAAAGCACAACTAGAGCTGACAACCAAACCCCCTCCCCGGGTCCTGCCGCCTCAGGAGGGACCGTTGCGGAGGTGGCATCCCAAGGGGTTTCTTTTTTATGGACCGTTTCAAAGAAGTGATCCTTAAAACTGACCTCCTGAAATCATTGCATTCCAGTGTGAAGATACTTGGGTCTGGTGGGTAGGATTTGGGGGCTTCACCTGTCCTTAGTGCCCCACAGTGAAACTCGCTGCGTGGAGCGAAGCCCCGTCGTGCTCCCGAGCTCGGGGATGGCTTTGGGTTGGGTTCATTATTATTATTATTATTATTATTATTTTTATTTTCCTTTCAGTAGGAAATATTTGCAGAAGCCATACAGGTCTCTAAAGTCCAGCACTTGCCTGAGAAGTTAGTCTGGGGGCTCTACGTTGGAACAGCGTGACAGCTCCTGTGGTGTACCGCCGTAAACACAGTTACCTGTAGCCTGGGTAGTGGACAGCGTGTCTTTTTAAGGTGTTTCTTGCACACAAATTCTCTTCTTGGGGTGAAAAATGCTCTTTCTTTCTTCCTTCCTTCCTTCCTTTTTTACTCCTTTCCTTTTCCTTTCCTTTTCCTTTCCCTTTCCCTTTCCTTTCCCTTTCCTTTTCCTTTCCCCTTTCCTTTCCGCCTTCCTTTCCCCTTTCCTTTCCCCCTTCTTTTCCCCTTTCCTTTCCCCTTCCTTTCCCCTTTCCTTTCCCCTTTCCTTTCCCCTTTCCTTTCCCCTTTCCTTTCCCCTTTCCTTTCCCCTTTGGAGCTCGATCCTTGGGCCATGTGGTTCCCATACAGGCCTGTGGGCTTCCAAGTCACATCACATAAGCACAAGGCATCAGGGCTCATGGACCCCCCAGAGCCCATGGCCGTGTGAAGCCAGATTTACCATCACCTGCCGGGTCTGCCGGTGTCGCCGTCTCCCTCATAGCTGGAATCTCTGGTGGCAGAGCCTGTGCTGGGTGCTGGGATCCTGTCACTCCCCCTGAGAGGCCTCTGGAAGCTTTGGCAGCTTCATTCTTTGGGATGATTCTCTTGGGTTCCCGAGCGTGAGCAGAGCTCTGTTCGGGCAGCGCGATGGCAATCCGGTGGGAGTTAATTCATTAAGGATTTCCTCTGGTCCCTTTCATTTGTAACCTGCTGGAGAGCATCGAGCATCTTAGAAACTAAAATGACCCCAGAGGGTTTTCCAGGCTCCAACCTTCATCTCTGGCTACCAGCTTCTTCCTCCTCCTGTACAGGGTCGCTGCATCTCCAGCTCTGTCTTCTGGGCTGAGCTTTGTCCTGGTGACCCTGCCAGGTGAGCGAGGGGACAGGATCCAAACATGTGTGTCCCAACCCAAACGCTGTCACTGTCACCAAGCAGTTTCTTTTCCTTCTCCATCCCTCTTTTCCACCCACTGTTACCCCACCTTCTCAGCATGTAGCATCCTGGTTGATCCAAGAAGAGCCAAAGGTTGTCATTGTTAGGTCAGGGGTGTTCAGCTTGGTAGCACAGCAAAGAACAGGGCTGTCACCTCCCTTGAGGTGTGCTGGAAGAGCCCTGGGCTCTGGAGCTCCCCAGCACACTGGCGTGGGAAGGATGTAGTTTAGCTGTGGGGTTTTCCACTGATCCTCTTACTGTTGTACCTGTGGGTGGGGGTTAAGCTTCAGATGATCCTCCCAAGGGCAGAGTTCACCTGGATCACAGAAAGGCCGGGCACAAGGACAATATTCTTTTTTTTTATTATTATTTTTCTCTTTTTTGATGCTTTTTCCTGCTTCTCACCAATATTCCAGGCAGCTTTGTGACGACTTGAGCTTTGCAAAGTGCTACAGTCGCGTCGGTGAGCGCGAGAAGTGGGTGTCACAGGAGAACTGTCAATACCAAAGGTAGCAGAGGTGAATTTCTTTGGGTGTTCCTGTACCCCTATATACACAGAGGCACCCACACAGCCCCCTCCCCCCCCAAACCACGCTTCCCCTCTGACCAGCCAGTCCTGGCTGCAAACCCAGCCTCACATTCCTCCTGAGTGTTTCCTCCTTCCTTTCTTTTTTTGCCCATTTTGGATTTGGAGAATCTAGAGAGACTCAACCTGTCCCAGGGACCCTGCTTTGGCAGGGGGTTGGACCCAGTGATACCTTGAGGTCCCTTCCAACCCCTGTGGTTCTGTGACTCTCTGGGTGCTGCTGAAGCCGTGGGATCGGTGCCTTATGGAGGCCACAATTTCCTCTTTGTTTTTTAATTTTTTTTTTCTATGTTTATTATTAAGAATGGAAAGTTTTTCAGTTCCAGAACTGCTGGTCTGTCGGTGCTTCAGGAGGGTCAGCTGGATGGGGGAGCCCTGAGGTGCAGGTTGCTCAGACCACCTTGTCCTTATCATCTCCATCACCTTTCCGTTGGCCTTAGCACACCCATGGAAACCAACCCATCCACTGGTTGTAGACTGAAGAGCCTTACCACAGGGACATGTTTCCTAGGGACCCTGCTGTGGCAGGGGGTTGGACCCAATGAGCTCTTGAGGTCCCTTCCAACCCCTGTGGTTCTGTGACTCCTCCTGCAGTGTCACCTTTTTGCCTGAGCATCACTGGACGTTGGTCCCTGTATCCTCACCCCAATTCACTCACGGTGGGTTTCATTGGTTGGGTTCCAGCCTTCAGCCTCCCCAAAGTCTTTAGGGACTGGGATCTGTCTGGTCATTCCGTGAGTCTTTCTGTACATAGACTTCACCACCAACACAGTGTGCAGGGGGGTGGGAAACACACATCCAACCCCACAACACAAGCACAACTCTACAAGCGTGGTGGCAGTGCCCTTTATTTCCTTGGCTGTTGTGCAAGACCTTCACCAAGAGCTGCTATTTTCCTTCACCTTGGAATTATACTTTATTTTTTCTACATTTCTATTATTTTACCCTTTTATTTGGGGGGGGTTGGGGGGGTGGGATGTTACATGTGGGCTACACACCATGTGTTAAATATGCAATAAATTGTTTACAGGATGCTCTGGCGAGGGGTAGTCCTTGGTAAAGCTGTACAGCCTTTGCAGCTGAAGCACAATGTGCACACGTTAGTTTTCTACGTGGTGGGATGGGGCTTTTTTTGCAGAGGGAGAGGTTCTACTATGTTTCTATACGACGTAAACACGGAGCAGTGTTTGTGCTTGATGTAAAGCTGCTTTATAAGACTGGAAAATAAAGTTGGTTTTGGGTTTGGGTTATTTTTTTTTATTATTATTATCTTAAAGACAAATGTGGGGTGTTTTCCTTCTCAGAGAATCACAGACTGGAAATGGGCTTAAGCTGCACCAGGTCAGCTCAGATGTGAGGGAAAAGTTCTTCCCTGGCAGAGTTGTGGGGCTGTGGCACAGGCTGCCCAGGGAGGGGGCTGAGTCCCCACCCCTGGGTGTGTTTAACAGATGGGGAGATGAGATGCTCAGGGATCTGGGTCAGCACAGGACAGGAACGGTTGGACTTGATGGGTTTAAAGCTCTTTTCCCAACCTGGGGATTGTGGGATTCCCAGCCCATCAGGAGCTGTTTTGAGCCAGGCACTCAAAAGTTGGAGTGTGGTGGTGGTGAAGTGCCAATGTTCAAAGACTCCTGGCACCCACCAGCTTGATTCTTCAGGACAGTAGATGTTTTATGAGCTCATCAGCTGGATTTGTGTCTCCAAGCACCTTGCCCAGTAGCTCACCTCGGGCTGAGCTGGGGGTTGATGGGATGGAGCGGCTCGTGCCGCTGTCACCGCCACTGCCGAGGGGTTCTGCTCGTGGTGGGGAAGGGGAGGGGTCCCCAGTGGGTTTATCTAGATCCATCTAGATTAATAATCCTGGGAATGCTCCCCAGGCAGCCTCCCTTCAGCAGCATCCCACCTTGGCTCCAGCCCTCACCCTCTGGGGCCCCCTCCCTCAGCAAAGATGCTGCTCCAGAGGGTCCTGCCCAACTTCCCAGCACCGTCTGAGCCTTCCAGGGGCTTTAGGAGAACAGTGCTGATGCACGGAGCAGCTTCCCAGCCCTTCCCAGTGCTGCCCAGTGCTGGGAGACCTAAAGGATGTGGGGACACGCTCCCTGGGGTCAGGTGCCTGTTTGTGAGTGAAATCCAGGCTGAACCTTTCTGGATGGGAAAAGTGGCTTTGAGGAGGATGCTGGGGAAGAGGCTCCTTGTGCACCCAGCTTCAGCACCCGACAAGGATGCTGTGAGGGCTCTGCGCTGGCTGCATCCCACGGTGGTGCCATGGGGACCCCGCTCTGCTCCCCCCAGCACCCCACTCTGCCCCCCCAGCCCCTCCCCTGTGGGCTCTACCCCAAGGCTGATGGTTTCCTCCCTTCTCCCAGCTCTTTTCCCGGTGGGATTACAAACTGCCCCTTGCACAGTGCCCTCAGAGGTACCGAACCAGGCCCCCAAACCTCCCCTGGCCCCCCCAGCCACTCATGAGCAGGCAGACTTGTTCCTCCAAAGACTTGTTTCCACAAAGCCCGTTACCAGGAGAGGGGAAAAACCATTTAAAACCCCAAATGGCATCGCTGAAGTGGGGAATCCCAACCCATTAATTAGACCATAACGAAGCCTTTTCTTTCAACCCCTGTCTTTATCCCCAGCACTGGCAGGGCTTGGCTGGATCTTGTGAAATGCTCCCATATTTCACTGTAGCTTCTTGTTTTCCCTGGGCCTTGTTTGAACAATCAAATGGCAGTAAAAGCAGCTGCTGGGAAGTGCTGCTTCCCCCTGCCCGGGGAGCACAGGGCAGCTGCTGGGTGCTCAGCCAGAGCTGAGCTGCTTACAGGGAATTAAATATTAATGCTGGGTGTTGGCATCTTCAACGCACTGGGCTGTGTCCAGCTGTGCCCAGGGAGGAGGAGGAGGGTGCCAAGGGTGGTGAGGAAGGGCTGGGAGTGGTTTTCCCCGTGGAGTCCCGGTGCTCCAGTGAGGGTTGGGATCCTCATCCATGGTGCAGCTCCTGGGCACCCACTTTCCCTCCCCACTGGTTTTCCTCAGGTGCTCTCCTGCCTCTTCCCTCTGCTCCCTGCAGCCTCTCTGCAGCATCCCCCAGTATCCCTGCAGCATCCCCATAGCATCCCTGCAGCATCCCCATAGCATCCCTGCAGCATTCCCTCAGTATCCTTGCAGCACCCCTGCAGCATCCCCCCAGTATCCCTGCAGCATTCCCTCAGTATCCTTGCAGTATCCCTGCAGCATCCCCCCAGTATCCCTGCATCATCACCCCAATATCCCTACAGCATCCCCCAGCATCCCTGCATCCTCCCCCCAGTATCCCCTCAGTATCCCCGCTCCCAGCTGGGGCTGCCGTCCCCCCACACCCTCCCAAAACACAGGCAGTCATGGCAGCAGCGACACATTCCTCCATCTCCATCCATCCCCCTGCAAGCAGAGCGTGTCAGCGTATTCATTTCGTAATTACACAGACTAATTAAGGCAGACTGGAGCCAGAACTGTGTTCCATGAGCTGGGCTGTGCCAGCAGCCAGGGCCAGGGGGCTGGGGGAGTCCTGCTCCCTGTGTGGGACATGCTGGGGTGCTGATTTTGGCCAGACACCCCCCCACACACACCTTTTTCCACCAAGGCTGGGCCAGCCTGGTGCTCTGAGATGCAGAGGTGGGGAAGAGCTGGTGGAGAATGGGGGGAGATGCTGGGGTGAAGCACCCCAGGCTCGGCAGTGAGTGACATGAGGGTGGGGGGCTGCGGTGGGCGCACGGCAGCTGCTGACCCTGATGATGGAGCTGCTGCTGCTGCTAATGGGTTTTTTCTTGTTTGGGGGGGGATGAATTTAAAGTTTCCTGAAGTGCTGGGTCGGTTCCTGTTGCAGCTCAGCTCCTGGAGCGATCCCACCGCACAGCAACACCGTCTGACCCCCGCCGAGGCCGCCTGCCTGCACCCATCCTGCCTGCACCCATCCTGCCCTGCTGCTCACGACCACGCAGCCAGATCCTCTGGTGCCCAGGGACCTGCCCGTGGGTCCCACTGCCACCTGGCATCAACACCCACCAAGGACAGGGGGGCTGTGGGATGTGCTGCAGCCCCAGCTCGCCTATGGACAGCTCGGCATTCCAGAAGTCAGGCACAGGGTGCTCGGCTCCGGGGTGACCTGAGGGAGCTCAAGGTCTGGAACAGCTCCAGCTCCCAACAACTGACTTCACTTTTAAGGTGGGAAGGGTTGGATGAGATATTGGGGGGAAGTTCTTTGCAGAGAGAGTGGTGAGGGGCTGGAATGAGCTGCCCAGAGAGGGGGTGGGTGCCCCATCCCTGGGGCTGTTCAAGGCCAGGTTGGATGGGGCCCTGGGCAACCTTGTGTAGCTCCAGGCCTGGAGGTTGGGGGCCCTGCCTGTGGCAGGGGGTTGGAGCTCTGTGACCCTTGGGGTCCCTTCCAACCCAGACCATTCTATGATTCTGCGATTCATGGGCAGCAAACTCCCTTTCACCGGGGAAAATAACCCATCCCGGGGCAGTGGGAGAACCTGCCACATCCCTGCCCTGTGGTTGTCACCCTGGGAATCGTTCCCCATTGGTGTTGGCACCAGGGTCATGCCAGGGCTGCAGCCATGGCTGCTGCAAAGGGGATGCTGCCGAAACGGGCACAGAGGGTGCAGCAGGACCCTGGTCCTCCCTGGGCACCCACAAGCACTGAGCTGCCTGGGTGCAGCAGGATTGGGCCCCTGGCAGGGTTTGCTCTGCAGAGGCTGTGGACCGTGAACGACGTGGTGGAGGATGAGATGTGAGTAATTAAACAGGCGGGTTTAGGGCTCAATTAAACATTAACGGGTTCTCCCTTCGCACCTCCCGGCAGCGGCCCCGCAGGGATGCTGTGGGGTTTGGCCAGTGCTCCAGGAGCCCTGTGGCTGGAGTGGCTCCTCTCTGGGATGCCTGGGAGGGATGGGATGAGCTGGGCAGCCCTGGCAAGGTGCCCTTGGTGAGGGGGACAGGACACCCTTTGGCCATGGTGACCCCCTGCCACCCCCGTCGCAGGATTTGGCACTGGCAGTGGTGCCAGGCACCATCACCCATGGGGGTGGGGGACAGAGGGGGCTACGCACCAGGCTGCGGGCAGGGGAAGGGCAGGGGAAGGGCAGAGAGCCCAGAGCATCACCCCTGCCCACGCTGGCTCCTGGTGCTGGGGAATCTGGCACTGGAGTCGATCTGCAGCTGTGGCACTGGGGATGCTCAATCCATTCCTGCAATGGCTTCAGTGTTTCAGAGCAGGTAATGGCTGGACAACCACCCCTCCACCCCCACCAATGCTTGGCCTGCACCCCCAGAGAGATGCTGGGATGTCTGTGCCCAGACTCCCCAGGCAATTTAAAGAATGGTGTGGGGTACAGTCAGTGGGAGAAGTCACCTCCTGGCTTCTGCTGCTCAGGTACAAGCCAAATAAACCCCAGAGAAGGATGAAACCCCCCGTGTGCTGTGCTGGTGGGCTGGGGGTGCAGCCTTGGGTGGGTAGGATGAGCGCTGGAACTCCCAGCATGGGGACCAGGAACCACCAGCATCCCCTTCCCCTTGGGGGGGATATGTCCCCAGGCTGTCCCCGGGCTGTGCAGGGGGATGGTCACATCTCACAGGGTGCAGGGGCACATCTGGGGGTTGCACATCTGTGGGGGCAGCCACACACATCCTCCCCAGGTTGAACATCCCTGGGGACCCCGTCACAGGCTCGCAGCATCCTGGGCAGCCCTTGGCACACACAAGCTGGTGGCGAGGCTCAGGGAGAGCGGTCGGGATGCCAAGCTCAGCACCTCCAGCTTCCCCATCACAGCTGCTGGAGCACCAGTGGAGGGCTGGATCCTTATCCCAGGGTGGAGAACAGGGCTGCAGAACCCAGGGCACCCCACTCACACGGTTGTATTTCAGCTCAATTCCTCCTCCCCAGCAGTGCTGGGATGTTTCTGCCGGTTTGAAACCTGTTGCTGTGGTTGCAGGGAGCTGAAAACACAGGTTTGGGAACATGAGGTTTCCTGGGCAGCTTGGGCACGGACACGGTGCTGGGAAGAACGTCCTGCCAGGCTGGAGGTCGCGCCCGGCACGGGGGCGAAGTACTCGGATGTGAATCTCTCCACTGCTGCCTGGCAGAGCTGCTGCCGGTGCAAATAAAGGCGGGTGGATTATTTGATGGGATTGTCTCAATGATGGTGTAAAACCAACCAGGAGCCATTTCCAAGCCTTTTATTACAGGGCAGCAGCAGGCTCCATCCTTTCCGGCTCATTTGAGCGGTTGTGGCTCATAAACCCGGGCAGGGGAGGGGGTGAGTGTGGAGAATCCACATCTTGGGTCCTGTGGGATGGAGAGAAAAGCAGCGGACGCCCTGGAGATGGTTTAAAACACAGGCTCAGTGCCAAAAACCTGGGGTGGGCAGAGCTGTGGTGGTGTCCTGGCCCGTAGCCCCATGGGGATGGGGGCTGTGGTGGGGTGGAGTGGGTGACAATGTGTGTCCCCCCCACTGCTGGGGTGTTGTGGCATCGCCCACCCTGTGCTCACAGAGTAAATCCTTAATTTTGTGCCAGGTTACTGGCAAGGGGGGGTGGGAAAGCTGCAGGAACAGGGCTGACCCCCCAGGCGCTCAGTTACCCACGACACAGCTCATCCATCCTCCCAGCAGAGCTGAGGTGAAATTGTCTCCCTTGTACTGCCTGGGGATGGCTTTGCTTTCTTCAGCCGAATTATGAGGTGTCTATAAACCCAGCCCTGCGTGGTGAGCACCGGCTTTTGCGGGCAGCATCCATCCCTGCATCCCTGGAGCATCCCTGCCGGGACAAGATCATCCCGACCTCACCCCGGTCTGCAGATGGTGATGCTGCTTGTGGTCGCAGAGGTCGTGGGGGTTTTGGTTTTGCTGGTGGGATCTGGCCCTCAGCATGGGGGCTGCTTCGTGAAGGAACTCGTTACTGGACCCACTGGTTCCAAGTGCTTGAAGAGGGGGGAGTGGTGCCCACCCAGCGACTTGCAGCCCTCAATCCCCGGCTCTGCTCCCATGCTGGGAAGTGTGTTACCCCGGCTGCAGCAGAACCACTCACTGGCTTTACTGGGGAGAAGAGGGGGAAACACACCCGGGCTGGCAGCAGGCATCACTGTGGGGAGGGACAGTGGCTCCAGCAGCCTCGGGGACCCAGTCACCCATCCATCTGCCATCCTCTATCCATCCAGGACCGGCGATAGAACCCCCCTCAGTTTGGGAGCACATCCCTCTCCATCTACGGGGAGGAGGGGGTAACTTTATGCTCTCCTTGGAGACAGTGAAGCAACTTCGGGCTGTTTCCCAGTATAAATACCAGAGGGTCCCGGAGCTGAAGATGCACCAGGCGGCTCTGCACACCCACATTTTTCCCTGCCCTTACTCCATGTCCTCGCAGCCCTGGCGAAGGGAACCCTGAGCGCTCCCAGCGCCTTTGGCCACGGTTATTTCCGGTTTTATTTTGTTGCCTTTTTCCTGTTCCACGACAAGACGAGCCAGAATTAATTTGCTCCTAATCTGGGAAAGCAGCCGGCGCCACTGACCTCCTCCGTGTCCTTTCCCCCACCCCCCCACCCCATCCCTTCCCTGAGCCTGGCCAGGACGTGTGGGCACCATCCGACTCCGGGTACCGGCAGCGAGTGGGGTTTTGGGGCAGAGCCTCTCTCCCTTGTTGCCCTTCCTGACAGCTTCGGCAAACCTGTCCCAGCCCGTTCGCTCGGCTGCCTCCACCCCAGCCCTGCTCCCAGCGCTCGGCCATGCGGGCTGTGTTTGTACACAGATGAGTAATACGCCCGCCCGGAGCCAGCGCCGCCGACAACGCAGCATCCGACCCAGCCCCGCTCCTGGGAGCAGAGCCGTAAGTACAGGCAGCTCTGCTTTTTCCTTACTCCCCGCCTTCCCATCCCCAAATCTCTGCGGCTTGCTGGCTCTTCACGCTTGCCTGGGGGATGCTGAGGGGGTTTGCGCATCCTCAGCCCCCTCGTGGGTCCACAGCGGGACTTTCCCGGGTGCGCCGTGGGAATGGCGAAGGTGGGAAAAGAGCTGGGTGTGATGCGGGGTGGCTGCTTCCCCCTGGCCCTCCCTCCAGTAGGCCACCGGGAAGGGAATTCGTGGAAGTTTCTCCCAGCGGGGCTTAGGAGCGGGGATGAGGAGCTGGGACAAGGCCGTGCCCCCCGAGGAGGGTGGGTGGGAGCGCTGCTGGGGCTGGCAGAGCTCTCCAACACGTGCCCGGGACACACTGATGTATTTTGGGGGGGGGGGAAGCCTTAAGCTCACTCGTACGGCTGGTCCCGGATCCCAGGCAGATCCCAGCAGCCACCCGCAGCAATAACAACCTCCTTCCTACAAAGCCTCCCTTGTTCTGCTGGAAAAGGTCTCGGCACGTCCCGTGCTGCTGACTCCGGGTGCCGGAGCGCTGGCGGGAGCCCGGCCGCTGCCATCGCGGCCCAACCCGCCCCTGTCCTCCAGCCACCCTCTGAAAGTCAGAGGAGTTAATTATTAACGGCTAAACCACTTTTCCCCTCCATCCGAAGGCACAGCGATGGGAGAGCTGGCATCCCCACGGGGCTCCGTGCGCGGCTGAGGGGGGGATGAGGAGGAGGAGGAGGAGGAGGAGGAGGAAGAGGTGTGTTTGCAGCCAGCTGGGTGCGCTGGCTGCACTCCCAACCTGCTGTTGGCAAAGGAACCTGTTAGCAGAGGTCATGGCTGTGATGTTTCCCCCCCACACACACACACACCCCATCCCTCATCCCATGCCGGGAGCTCTGCTCCCCGGGTGGAAAAAGTCATCTGGAGGAGGAGGAAAACACGGGGCCGCAGGGTGTGCCCGGGCTGCTGCTGCTCCCCGCAGCGCCGGTGACTCATTTCGCTCTTAAAAATACAAATTCTTGGTTCAGGCTGGGCCCGGCGCTTCCCACGTCCTTCCGTGGGGCGCGGGGGGGGGGGGTGTGTGTGGGGGGGGATGGATGACGGGCTCCCCGCTTCCCACGCGGGTCGCCCCCCAACTAGGGGGCGGGGGGGTCCCGTCCAAGGGCTCTTTGGAGATCAGGGCTCCGGCGCCCTGCGGCGTGCCTTCGCCAGGAGCTCGCCCTGCTTCCGTGGCTGCACCCAGATAAAGGGCATGATTTCCCTCCCATCCCATCCTCACCCTCATTTGTGTTGATGTCGGTGGTGCGGCGGGGACGGGGAGAGGCAGAGCCCTGCGCCGGGCTGCCCTTTACCTCTGGGGCATGCAAATGACCAACGGCAGAGCTCCCTCCCTGCCCACCAAGCGAGCCCTCCGGCTGGGATCTGAGCCTTCTGGCTGGGTCCAGACCCCTCCAGCCAAGTTCAGAGCCCTCCAGCTGGGTCCTGAGCCCTCTGGCTGGGTCCTGAGCCCTCCAGCCAGATTTGGAGCCCTCCAACCACATCTGGAGCCCTCCAGCCAGGTCTGGACCCCTCCAGCCGGGTCCAGACCCCTCCAGCCACATCCGGAGCCCTCCACCTAGGTCTGGACCCCTCCAGTCAGCTCCAGAGCCCTCCAGCCAGCTCCAGACCCCTCCAGCCAGGTCTGGACCCCTCCAGTCAGCTCCAGAGCCCTCCAGCCAGCTCCAGACCCCTCCAGCCAGGTCTGGACTCCTCCAGCCACATCCAGAGCCTCCCGGATCCACTGCAAGGATAAGGTCCCTTTCACCCCTGGAATACTGAGGGGATCACAGGGGGGCTGCAGCCTCCGCGCAGCTTGGAGCCATCGGGCCGGCGCTACCACAGCCAAGGGGGAAAAAAAACCCTCTGGGGATTGAAGTGTAATCTTTAACTCCAGGCATTTCCAATTTCCCTGGGTTTATTGCTCTCTTGCCTCGTTAACTTTTTGCCTCCTGCTCACCGCCTCCCAGCCACCTCCCTCTCTCCCGGTGCTCCCTGCGCACCGCGGCCCCGGCGGCATTTTGCTCCAGTCGGTTTGTACCGGAGCTGCTCGGCCAGGTAGAGGATGGGTGGGGAGGAAGAGAAGGGGAAGATGAAGGGCAAAGCCAGGGAAGGGCAGCCAAGGGCTTTAGTTGGGATTGGTGAGTCTCTGCCCAGCACTGGCAATCGGTGCGGCGGCGTGGGGCGACTGAGGTAGCCGGAATGCTACCCCAGGGGTGGGTCTTAGGGGGTGTGTGTGGGTCTTTCTCACTGTTCCCCAGGCTGGGAGGGGTGCAGACACCTCGGGACACCAGTGTGTGGGTTTACACGCTGTAAACTCATGTGACTGAGCCGAGCACGCCGAGCCGTGGGCTGCTGTCTCACCCCCCTCCCCGGCCCGGGCGTCCCTGGCAGGAGGGTGCAGGAGTTAATGAATATTTTTCACCTTTATTTGGCAGGCCAGAGGTGGAGGGGGAAGAGGCAGCACTGCCCGAGACCATTGGTGGGTAAGAGATGGAGATGTGGGGGCTGGAGGGGGGGCTGCGCTGTGGGACTGGGGTGGTCGATGGGGGGAGTGGGCAGAAGTGAACAACTGGGTGCTGCCTGGGGCCCTGCGTCCTCCCTGCTTCCCTGAGGGGTCCTGCGGCACCCCACAGCCCCCCAGCCCGTGCCCAGGGCTTTCTGTGTGATGGTGAGGTACTGTGGGGATGGGGATGCTGTCCCTGTGTCCCCCCAGCTCTGCTGGGGTGGTAACGGGGAGTTTCAGACATGCAGCCCTGTCCCCCTGCCCTGCTGCGGGACGGGGAGCAGGGAGGGATCCCCACATCCCCTGCAGAGATGGGTGCTGTCCCCCTTCCCCATGCCATGGCAAACCCCTAAGCCAGGTGTGGGTTTTGCACCCTGTATGGGTACACCATGCCACAGCCCCACGAATGCTCCTCTCTCCCCAGGTCACCCATCCCATTCCCTGGGGAGCGTCTCTTCGGCCGGCACAGGGCAGCCCTGTCCCATCATTTCCCCAGCAGGGTGTGAGATGCAGCCAGGAGCAGCGTGAGGCAGTGCTGGGGCTCGTCCCCACCCGAAAACACCCCTTGGAGCCGGAGCCCCAACCTCTGCGATGCTGAGCCTCAAGCTGCCCCGGCTGCTCAGCATCAACCAAGTGCCTAAGGTCAGAGAGGAGCTTTTCTTCCCCAAACTCGAGGCTCGGTGGGGTTTTGGGAGGTGACAGATGGGAGCAGCACCCCAGGCCTTCTCGACCCCCTCAGCACAGCGCTCTGCCCCTCCCTTGGGACCACCTCCCACGGTGGGGGGATGCGGCTATGTCCCCGCAGCAGGGTGCTGGGTCCTGACCCATGGGCACCCTCCCTTTGGCAACCTTCCTCCTCCTCCTCCTCCGACTGCCGCCGGTGCCAGCCTTTGCCTTGCAGGGGTACCGGGAGCAGGGGATCCTCTTCGGGTACCGCCCCCCCAGCAGCTCGGCCGCAGACTGTCTCCTCAGCGTCTTCCAAATGACCAACGAGACCCTAAATATCTGGACTCATTTTGTGCCCGCCTGGTAGGGACCCTGTCTTCAGCATCGGCTTCAGCAAGGGGAGCGGGGCTGTGGGAGCAGGGATTGGGGGGGGGTACCCTCACCTTCCTCCCTTACCCTCCACAGGTACTTCGTCTGGATGCTGGTGGGACGGCTGCGGGGGCCGGGGGGCCGGGAGGACCCCCACGCCTGGCCGCTCCTCGCCTACCTGCTGACCTGCTGCATCTACCCCCTCGCCTCCAGCTGTGCCCACACCTTCAGCACCATGTCCACCCGCGCCCGGCACATCTGCTACTTCTTTGACTACGCGGCTCTCAGCATGTACAGCTTGGGTAAGGACGGGCAGGTTGGCAGGGGGCTTGAGGAGGGGTCTCAGGGGGAGTCCCAGCACTGCCCTGGGGCAGCAGGACCTGACAGACAGGGACACATCATGGATGGAGCTGGACCTCAGTGGCTTAGGCAGCTCATACCCATGGGACAAGCAGAAATGAATCACAGAATCACAGAATCACAGAATCTTAGGGGTTGGAAGGGACCTCAAGAGATCATCGGGTCCAACCCCCCTGCCAAAGCAGGCTCCCTATCTCATATTACACAGATAGGCAGCTGCTTGAGTGTAGTTTCTCCTCCTCTTCCTCCTCCTCTTCCTCCTTGGAGTCTGGTGCTTGGGAGGGACTGTAAATCCTCTCTGACACCACCACAAATAATCATTTGAGGCTCTTTCATCCTGGGCAGGCCCAGGATGCTGTGACACACTTTGGTGGTCGGACTGAATGGAATAAGGGGGGAAAATCCTGCTGGGGACCAAACACCTTCGGCAAAATCAGTGGCTCCTCCCCAGGGGTGCGAGCCCAGGGTGAGTGGCAGTGGCAGCCACGGCCTTCTCGTGGCACAACATGCCTCCAGCTCCTTGTGGCAAGGTGTTTGCTCTTTAGGAGTCTGCCTGGTGCTCCCGGACCATCTACCTCCCCATCCACCTTGACTCCCACTGCCTTTTCCCAGTGCCAAGTGAAGGTTCATGGCTGCACCCGTGAGGATGCTGTGGGTGCTGGCAGGACCTGGCGCTGACCCGGCACCTCCTGTACCCGCAGGGTCTGCGCTGGCGTACTCGGCGTACGTGTTCCCAGCAGAGTGGGTGGGCAGCACCTTCCACCACTGCTATGTGCCCATCGCCGTGCTCAACACCGCCGTCAGCACTGGCCTGTCCTGCTACTCCAGGTAAGCAGCCGCCTCAAGTCCCACCTGATGTCAGGAGGGTGATGGGGCCCTGGGACAGGCTGCCCAGAGAGGCTGGGGAGTCTCCTTCTCTGGAGACATCCAAACCCATGATCCTGGGTGTGTTCCTGTGGGATTTAGGCTGGGTGACCCTGAGCTTTGGGGGTGCCTTCCGATGCCCGCTGTGATGCTGCTGCCATGCTGTAAGGCTTTCAGCTACGGCCCACCCCGCGCCGACATGGGCCTCACACTCGGGAAGGGCACAGGGGGACTGATGCTCAGGGCTCGTGTTGCGTGGCGGCACTGGGAGCTTGTGGGTGAGCGTGTGGAGCCAGTGCAGGGAGGCTGAAGGGCAGCACTGGAAGGTGTGTGCCCAGCCTGGCTCCTCTGCCCACGGCCGAGCACACGAGTGGGTCCAAAGGCACGCAGAGCTGTGGGTGTTTGAGTGTTCACATGCGTGTGTTTATGCTTCTGTGTTTGTACACCTGTGTGTTTGTACACATCTGTGTTCCTACTCATGTTTCTACATGTGTGTGTGTGTGTTTCTAACTATGCACGCTTACAGGAGTGTTCCACCTCTGTGTGTTTCTACACATGTGTTTGTTTCTACACGTGTCTTTCTACATGTGTGTGTTTCTATGTCTGTTTCCATGAATGTTTCTACATGTGTGTGTTTCTGTGTTTCTATGTGTGCACTTCCCTGTGTGTCTACGTGTGTGTTTCTACATGTGTGTTCTACCTCTGTGTGTGTGTATACGTGTGTTTCTACATGCCAGTGTTTCTATGTGTGTGTTTCTATGTGTGTTCTACCTCTGTGTGTTTGTACACGTGTGTGTTTCTACATGCCAGTGTTTCTATGTGTGTTTCTATGTGTGTTTCTATGCATGTGTTTCTACATGTTTTCCTATGCGTGTGTGTTTCTACATGTGTGTGTTTCAACATGTGTTTCTATGTGTATGTGTTTCTACTCATGTTTCTACGTGTGTGTTTCTATGCCTGTGTCTCTACATGGTTTTCTATGCATGTGTGTTTCTGTGTGTGTGCTTGTGTGTGTTTCTAGATGTGCTTCTACACATGTTTATTTCTATGTGTGTGCTTCTACATGCGTTTCTATGTGTGTGTGTGTGTTTCTCCATGTGTTTCTGTGTGTGTTTCAATACATGTGTGTCCCTACACATGTGTGTCTCCACACGTGTACCGCAGCCATGCAGAGGGGGACCCTCCACCCCCCTGCAGCCACCTCCCCCTTCCCGAAGCAGGAGCAGCGCTGGGCCCCGTGGTGTCACGCTGGCTGCGTGGGGACGACTGTCTGGCCCACCCTGCCTGCCTGAGGCAGCGGCTGGCAGCTGGACACGCTCCATGCTGGACTCCCAGCCGGACGGGCTGTCCTTACCCAGCCCACGCACCTCCCCGCAGGCTGCGAAGGCCCCGCGAGAGGCCTGAGCCGCTCGGTGTCAGCCCTTCCTTCCGCCTCCGAGCCTCTGGGGACTTCAGGGGGTTGTTCCTGGGTCCCTGGGACCTTCACATCACCCTGAGGATGGTTGGGGGAGTTTCCTGGGTCCCTGGGACCCTCCTGGCAGGGTGCCGTGCTCCGTGCTGCTGCCTCAGCTGGAAGAAAGATGCTCCCAAGGCCCAGGGAATTCCCCTGCGGCAAGCGAGGGGCTGCTGCTGGGTGCATGGAGCTGAGCATCCCCCGGGTCTTTCCGGAGAGGGACGTGCCGAGCTCCTAAAATTCCTTAGAGACCCTTGCAGATTCACCCTTGTGGATTTACTCACCTTTTGAACTGTGGTTTACTCCCTGGGGTGGATCCGGACCCATCCATGGTATTACTTAGGTAGGACAGCCAGCTCAAAGGATCTCTCCCGGATCACTCCATGGATCTTGAGAGTTTGGGCTTGGAATTTTCTCCTTACATTCCTCATTTCTTCCTGTCTCTCTTCCTCCCCTCTTTATTTGTGTCTTGTGCATCTCTTCAGTGCCTCATTAGACGGGCTTAGCAAACGAAGCTCCCTGAGCCTGTGCTAATCCTAGCACTTCCCACGCCACGCTAATGCTTAGGAGCTATCGGCAACTTGGGATCAGTTCCGGATTAATTTGGATTGCTTCCAAAAAATATCATTCTCCAGATGCAAATTAGCCGGCATTGTGTGTCCCCCCCCACTACAAACCTGTAAGTACAGCTCCACAGGAAACACACAGCCATCACCATGGGGCAGAGCAGCAGTTCTCAGCCGTTGGAGGTGTAAACCCTCCAAATTTAGGCTTAAAAATGAAAATATGGGCAAAAGATCCCTGGGAGAGCTGGAATACTGAGTGCCCCATGGCAGCATGGGCTGGTGATGCTGCTGGTTTTGCCCCATGGTGGTGAGCTGAGAATGAGCCCCATCACAAGGATGGATGTCCAGGGCTTGTGTTTGCCCTGGGGATAGTAGTGCCCTGGCATGCTGGGCTGCTGGCATCCCTCTGCACCCGTGTGTGTGCCCATCTCCGCTGCATGTGCCACCCCCGTCCGAGTCCCTGTCTATCCATCTGTCTCTCTCCCCTCTCTCCTCTCATGGGTCGAGGCCGGTGGGGCTGTGGAGGACGAGGGTCCGTGGGTTTGCACCCACCTCTGCCATGTGGAAGTGGCTTGTGCCAGGCGTGCATGCCGGGTGCTGGAGCCACAGCGGGTTGGAAATGGGGAGACATGGGGGCTGGCCACCCCCGAGACCCCCGTGATACCGCTGGGGTCCCCCCATTCCCTACCGCAGGCCCTGCTCCCCAGTTGCATCGGCTTTGGCATCCCCCTCCCCACCCAAAACGTCCCTCTGAGGCAGGGGGAGGTCGGAAGGGAGTGGACCCGAAACCGAATTGTGCAACAGGTGGTGATGCCACCGAGCCAGGTGTGTTCGGAGGGGACCTGCCCCGGCACTCCTGCTCCTGCCCGGCTCGCACAGGGCACAGCAATGCTGCCGGGGCTGCTCTGCCAACCGCACCCTGGGCAGGGCTGCAGGAGGAGCCGGGAGGGTCCGGGGCTGCCTGGGACTGGGGTCACCCCAGGGGAGAGGTGAGCCCTGCACCCAGCCCTTTCAGAGCAGTTCGGGCTCAGGATGTCAGCGCTGGGCCACCTAAACCCGGCTGATCTTCTGCTCCGGGGCCAAACCTGGTGGCAGAGGGATGCTCAGCATCCCACGGGAAAGATCCATGGGAGTCCATGGGAGTGTGGGCTCATGCAGAGGGGGATGTGGAGGGGTGAGGGAGGCAGGGACTTGCTGTGGGGCAGCTGAGGGAAGGTGTTTGCTAAGCTGCCAGACCGAGTTTAATCCGCTTCTCAGGAGAACTCTCCCATCCGGGAGGGCTGATGGATGAGTCAGCAGCAAGGATTTCAGCTGGTTGGGTTCTGCATCCTTTGGCCTCCAACACTGAATTGCCAAACGGGTACAACATGTGTGGGTGGAGGGAAGTAAGTGTGTCTAACCCTTCCACGGTGCTGTATAGAGAGCATCCGACCGCATCCCTCCCTCCAATGCAGGATTCTTTCGTGCTTGAGGATTTGGCATCTCCCTGTGGACATGGAAAGCCTGCATGGGCTTCTCAGGAGGAGAGTGGAGCACGCTTGGACTCTGCTGCATCTTAAGCCATCCTCTGGGAATAGGACACTATCCCTGGGGTTACCTCATGCCTGGCCCTGCGTGCCGGCTGTGGGAACAGGGGAGAGCAGGTCGGGTGGGTAGAAGAAGGGGAACACGTGGAGGGGTGAGTGCAGCACCTTGCAGCAGCAGGGAGTGGGATGAGGGTACGGCACCGGGTGGGTGATTCCATGGTAGGAAAAGGCAGCAGGAATCCCACGGAGGTACAGGAGGACTCGGAGCAGGAGGCATCTTCGGCATCATCACAACATCTTCTGAATGAGCTGTGGGTCATGGTGGAAGGCCCCTTGGACAGGGAGGTGGTTGTCCCTCTCTGCTCTGCCCTCGTGAGGCCCCATCTGGAGTCCTGTGTCCAGAGCAGGGGCCTCAACACAAGAAATCTGTGGGACAGTTGGAGAGGGGTCAGAGGAGCCACAAAGATGATCAGAGGGCTGGACCAGCTCCCCTACCGAGAGAGGCTGAGGGAGCTGGGCTGGTTCAGCCTGGAGAAGAGAAGGCTGTGGGGGGACCTCACTGCAGCCTTCCCGTCCCTGAAGGGAGCAGAGGAACAGGAGGGGAATCAGCTTGTTAAAGGGCAGAGACTGGCAGGACAAGGGGGATGGAGTGAAGCTGAAGGAGGGAAGGGCTAGATGAAATATTAGGGGGAAGATCTTTGCAGAGAGAGTGGTGAGGGGCTGGAATGGGCTGCCCAGAGAGGGGGTGGATTCTTCATCCCTGGGGGTGTTCAAGGTCAGGTTGACTGGGGCCCTGGGCAGCCTTGTGTAGCTTCAGGCCTGGAGGTTGGTGGTCCTGCCTGTGGCAGGGGGGTTGGAGCTCTGTGGTCCTTGGGGTCCCTTCCAACCCAGACCAGTCTGTGATTCTCTGATGTCTAAGAGAAGCGGTGCTACAGCTCCATTAGCAAACAGTGCTGACGGCAGCCTGGCTGCTGCAGCACCTACAAACCCTTCCAGACCAAAGCAGATGTGTTCTCCTTGGGACTGCTACACTCAGAAAACTGGGATTCAATCCCAGGAGTGGAAATCTCAGTGCAAAACAACTGCTGGGGCAGCAGCTGTTTGAAAACCGGCTCCGTTCTCGCTGCTGATGGGTGACGGTTAAATGAGTGACAATTAAAGCAGCAAAAACAGCCCCTGGCAGTGTGGTGTGCAAAAGGTTTTCAGAGAGGGCATCCCTAAATCTTCCCCCCCTGCAAGCCCAGGGTTCAGCCAGGGAAGGTCCCACCACGTGAGCTGCTGGGGGATGTATCCACAGCGTCTGTACCGCAATCCATAGACCCCAGCAAACCATGGACAAACAGCTTCACCCGCTGTGCTGGGCCACAGGAAACACCTTCTCTGTTTTTCTCTAGGTTTCTGGAGGTGGAGCAGCCCAGGTTCAGCAAGGCTTCCCGCACGCTGGCCTTTGTGTACCCATACCTCTTCGACAGCATCCCCCTCTTCTACAGGGTACGGCTCCGACGGGCCCCGCTTACAGTGCCAAGACTCGTGCTTGCTGCAGGGTTGGGAATATCAGCTGCTTATCTCAGGCTGAGGATATTTGGGAAAACATGCCAGCCCTTTAAATTTTGAGCTTTGTTGGGGTTTTTTAAAAGGAAAACAAACTCTGGCAGGATAAGAGCTTTGGTTGTTTTTTCCTGCACCTATTGAGAGGCAGAGCCCTTCCACTTCAAAGCCTGGGCTGGAAAATTACTGCCTTGGAAAGCTGTGTGTTTTCCAGGTCCTAAAATGGAGCAGGGTGGGAATTTTGCTGCGGGGAGGTGTAAGGACAGGAGGTGCAGGGCTGGGAGTTGCATGGAATGGAGGTGGCAGAGCCCTGGGTCCTGCCCAGCCTGCCCTATGGTCGGGTGATGGACAGCTGGAGATGATGGTGGGAGCTCTGGGAATGGCAGCACCTCCCTTAGAAATGTCTTGTTCCCCTCTCTCCCCTGCACGGACACCCCTCTGCTGCTGCAGTTCTACCAGTGTGCAGCAGAGAGCTGCACGGAGGCTGCCATCCTGGTCCACTACAAGCACACCATCCTTGCCTTCCTCACTTGCTTCATCTTCGCCAGCCACCTGCCAGAGCGGCTCGCACCAGGACACTTCGATTACATAGGTGAGTGCCAGTGGGGTGAGTTGCCATTGTTGTCCCAGTATTTTCAGGAAGGACAGGGACTCCCCAGAGGCTATAATCCATTTCCCTCTGGAAATTCAAGATGGACTTTACTGTATGAGGTGCAGCAGTCATAGAATCATAGAATCATAGAATCACAGACTGGGCTGGGTTGGAAGGGACCCCAAGGATCGCAGAGCTCCAACCCCCTGCCACAGGCAGGGCCACCAACCTCCAGGTCTGGAGCTACACAAGGCTGCCCAGGGAAAGTCCTGCTGAGGCACAGTGGGAACAGCTCTGGGAATGTGCTGCTTCCAAAACACCACATGGAGGGTTTTTGGGCTGGGGAAAGTGCTCCTTTCCCATGCATGAAACTATCTCCTCTGGCACGGTGGTGCCATGGCCGGGCAGGGCAGGAGTGACTGGTGAGGATGCAGGATGGCAGACCCAGCCACATCAGGGTTTTCCCTCTCCCTGTGCCACGCCGTGCTCAAGCGCCTGTGCCGGGACGGCAGCAGTGAGCTGCTCGTGCCCCGTTCCATTAGAACTCTCTGTGTGCTGCTGGCACGGTGGGAACAGCCACCCAAATCCCCACCGGTGTTCAAAAGCAGGATGCCTGGAGGCAAAGAAAAGGCTGGGAGGAGTGGCTGACACGCAGGAACACTGCGCTGCCATCCAGAGAGACCTGGACAGGCTGGAGAGCTGGGCAGGGAGAAACAGGATGAAGTTCAACAAAAGCAAGTGGAGAGTCTGGCACCTGGGAAGGAACAACCTGTATCAGTACAGGCTGGGGGGGAGCTGCTGGAGAAGAGCTCAGTGGAGAAGGACCTGGGGGTGCTGGTAGATGACAGGGTGTCCATGAGCCAGCAGTGTGCCCTGGGGGCTGAGAGAGCCAATGGGATCCTGGGGGGCATCAGGAGGAGTGTGGCCAGCAGGTCAAAGGAGGGGATCCTCCCCCTCTACTCTGCCCTGCTCAGGCCCCACCTGGAGTGTTGTGTCCAGTTCTGGGCTCCTTGGTATAAAAAAGACAGGGATCTCCTGGAGAGAGTCCAGAGGAGGCTACAGAGATGATGAAGGGCCTGGAGCATCTCCCCTGTGAGGAAAGGCTGAGTAAGTTGGGACTGTTCAGACTGGAGAGAAGAAGACTAAAGGGGGACCTAATTAAAGTCTATAATTATCTTAAGCAGGGGATGCAGGGGGAATCAGACACTTTTCAGTGTCTGTGGGGACAGGACAAGGGGCAATGGCTGCAAGTTGGAGCACAGGGAGTCCCACACCAACATGTGGAAGAACTTTTTCCCAGTGAGGGTGAGGGAGCCCTGGGACAGGCTGCCCAGGGGGTGTGAAGTCTCCATCTCTGGAGAGATTCCAGCCCCGTCTGGACGCCTATCTGAGTGATATGTCCTGGGGAGCTGCTCTGGCAGGGGGGTTGGACCCGATGATCTCTCGAGGTCCCTTCCAACCCCTCCAATCCTATGATTCTGTGATTCCATGCAGAAGGTCTGCTGTTCACTAAAGCCCCTCTGCCTCCTTGCAGGACACAGCCACCAAGTTTTTCACGTCTGCGGGGTCGTCGGCACGCACTTCCAGATGGAAGCCATCATGATGGATATGGCCCAGCGGCGCGACCGCCTTCTGCCCACCTCACTCCTCCCCTCCTCCCTGCAGACCCTGGGGTGGATGGGCATCAGCGTGGCCACGAGCCTGGCTGTCATCGGGCTCTGCTCCATGTCCCTGCGCTTCATGCCAGAGCCTCTGCAGCGAGAAAAACCCCACGGGCATTAGGCTTTGGGTACAGGGGGTGTGGGTGCCCAGCTCCTTGGGGAAGGTGGTGGTGGGGGATGGCATGGGTGAGGAGGGGTTTTGTTCTCCTGTGCTCCCTGAGGAAGCATTCCTAGAAACCTTTCTCCGGAGCGAAACGTCATTGCACTGGGTTTTGTACATAGAGCTTCAAAGCTGGGGACAGACCCCGAGATGCTTTTAATTGAGCCGCTGTTTCACTGCAAGGGATATCCCAAATCATCCTAACTTTTGTTATCTGTAAGAGGGGGACAAGTGCTAATACTTTCCAAAGCAATAGGCATTCATCAGGGCTGCCTTACAGAGGGGACAGGGAAGGGGTGATGCTGCTTGCAGGGCGGCACAGGCGTCCTTCTCCCCACCTGAGACCCACAGCTAAGGCTCCTTGGTGAAGGCACGAGCCAGGGCTCTCCCAGGGCTCCCTAACTATGGTTTTCTTCTTGCTAGTGGCATTATTTAGGGGGTTAAACCCTCAAATACCCATGTTACACAGCCTTAACACTAAACCCAAGTGCCTGTGTTTTAAATTCAGCTATTTTTAACCCCTAGCCAGAAAGACTTGCTCTAGAAGAACTCTCCATGGGTTGTTCTTCCAGGACAGTGCTTATCCCCCTGCCCCAGCCCTTTCCTCAATTCCGGTGCATAGGTGAGTCCTGGGGAATTACTTCCCATGGGAGAGCTGAGCTCTTGCCTGTGATCCGACTGCCCAGCAGCTGGCACAGCCCCGAGCATGGGAAGCACCATCCTCCCTCCTTGGACTAGGTGTCTCCATCGTCCTGGGCTCCTTCTCCAACCTCAACTGTGGCATCAAACATTAACAGAGGAAGAACTTCCCTTCCAAGCTTTGCCTTGTACTGAGTGTTCACCATGGGCAGCTGGGCTGGTGGGAAAAGGTGTTTGATGCCTTGTTGAGGGTGCTGAGGAATTCCTGACTGCAGCATCCAGGGATCCTCTCCTGGGTGTTGCTGGAGGCAGGATGCTGGAGCTGTGGTCTGAGAGCAGGACTCGGGGTAGAGCTGTTCCCTCCACGCCTCTGGAGCTGCTGTGTTTCCCTTCAGGAGTCTGTAGGATGGGGCTGTGAGGGGGAGAGTGAAGCAAGGAGTGGGGGGTCTGCACAGCGCAGGGGTGTGAGCACTGTGGGCTGAAAGGCAGGGTAGAGAACAGTGGAGCAGCTCGTGTGGGGGGGTCAAACCCACATCACTGTAAAGCATTTCCAGGGTTAGACCTCTGCCCCACCCCCAGCCCTGTGCCCTGGCTGCTGCTCCTGGCTTTCCTTTGCTGGATTTTCCAAGGAGAAGCACGGGGAGGTCTCAGCCTGGTCCGGGAGGCAGCTCATGGGGACAGCTTGGCCAGTGGCTCCAGCCACTGAGGTTGTCACATCAGATTTGCCTAATACCACGTGGGAGGTACAGGAAGGTGTGATGCAAAGATTTCTGCTGGGGGAAATTATCAAGCTCCTTGATAATCATACGGGTGTATAACTTGCTTTGTGGATAATTACCTCTCTCCAGGTATAACTGATGCACTTTTGAGTGACGATGCAACGGCTCGTTAAACATATTATGGGATGAATGAGTCTGCTGAGAAACAGCTTTCTCTGGAAAGCTGACCAAGATCTATGTTAATATTTATAAGCACTGGAACGTGATTGTTTCTTTGATGGTTTTATTTCATTAAAAGAGGAAACTAATATAACTATCCCACTGAGAGATGCTAGCCTGGTCTGGACAGTCTCCTGAACACGGATCACTTCTGAGCTAACTGCTGAGAGCCACCAAGCTCCTTTACCTTGTGTGCATCCTGGTGGGGCTGGGGAGGAATCGGGCTCTGGGTGGAGTCTGGAGAACTGACATGAACCCTTCTATATTTTTCCTGGGTTGTTTGACTTTTGAATTTGGGAAGCCCTCTCATCCTCTTCAGCTGGAATTATCTGTAGGAAAACTACATTAAAAACCCATGAGATTTATTTATATGCGACTGCAATCCCTCTGGGTCCTGCAGTGCTTCACATGGCCCCTTCGCTGGGCACATACCGTACACACTGACCCAGGCAATGTTTGATCTTGAAGCAGCGTGGGTCAGCCAGATTTCTTGTCCAGCTGGAGATGGGCCTTCCAAAAGCTGTTCAGTGTGCTCAAGTTTAACCACATCAGTAAAACTCGTTGTCAGATTGTTACAAGGAAGTGCTCTGGGGTATTAGTTCGTTGGAAGGGGTTGTTTTGCTGGGTGCCTGTGTCTGGTCCAGGGTAAATCTCAAACAGAACTGCTCATTTTATGTCTAAATCCCAGAGAACATCGCTCACCTGCTCTTCAGCCATGGAGGTTTTACTGTGCTGATGGACTGAGCACATATAAGAGATTTTTAGGTCTATCACAGTATGCTTTGTGTTGGAAGGGACATCAGAGGTCATCTAGCTCCAACCCCCTTCCACGGGCAGGGACACCCTCACTAGCCCAGGGTGCCCAAAGCCCCATCCAACCCGGCCTTGAACCCTGCCAGGGATCCAGGGGCAGCCCCAGCATCTCCAGGCACCTTGTGCCAGAGCATCACCACCCTCAGAATAAAGAATTTCTTCCTCACATCTAACCTACCTCTGCCCTCTTCCAGCTTGAAGCCATCACCCCTTGCCCTGTCCCTGCACCCCTGGGTGACCAGCCCCTCTCCCACTTCCTTATCAGATCCCTCTAAGTGCCGGTTCGCTGTAATTAGGTCTCCCTGGAGCCTTCTCTTCTCCAGGCTGAACCGCTCCAGCTCTTGCAGCCTGTTGAGATGCTCTGGGCAAAGGCAAAAGGGGAACGTGAAGACTCCCCAGCAGCACTGAATCCAAACAGGGCGGGTCTTCTTCCGGAGGAGGGGAGCACACGGTGCGGGTGGCACTAAGCTGGAGTGGGGGTATTAAGGGAATTAAGGCTGTCTTTGGGAGCACGGCCCCGGGACGGGCAGGTGCTGGCGTCGGCCTTGCTGTACACTCGGCTGGGGGAAGGCGTCCGGTGTGCCAATCGTTGGGGTGCCCGTTAAACCCCCGGTGATGACACTGGCCCATCCCCAGTGCTCTCCCCCATCCTGCACGTATCCATATCCCGGGGTTAATTGATGCCGTTAATTGTCTGGGATCGAGGGGCAGCGAGGCGCTGCCAGCGGGTTGTGCTGCAGGCTGACAGGCCCGGGAGCCCTGGGGACAGCGCGGCTCCCACGGCCCGGCCCCGACGCCCCGCGCCCGGCCCCGCCCAAGCGCACGGCGGCTGCGGCGTGGGAAGCGCTTCCCGCTCCGTGTGGGACACCCGCGCCCCGAGGCTCCGGCCACCGCCCGCGGCTGGGCCGGGCTCCTGCTCCGGGCTCGGGCTCCGGGCTTGGGCTCCCGGCTCCTGCTCCGGGCTCCTGCTCCCGGCTCCGGGCTCCTGCTCCGGGCTCCGGGCTCCTGTCCCCGGCTCCGGCTCCGGGCTCCTGCTCCGGGCTCCGGCTCCGGGCTCCGGGCTCCTGCCCCCGGCTCCGGCTCCGGCTCCGGGCTCCGGGCTCCGGCTCCGTACTCCGGGCTCCTGCCCCCGGCTCCTGCTCCGGGCTCCTGGCTCCTGCCCCCGGCTCCGGGCTCCGGCTCCGGGCTCCGGGCTCCGGGCCCCACCCTCGCGGAGGGAAGGAGCGCATCCAGCCCAGTCCCAGCAGGGGGCGCCCGCGCTCCGTATGCGGGTCGTTGTCGTCGTCATGGCAACGCTCCCCGCTCCCCCCCCTCCAGGTCCTGCGTGCGGGAGGCATCGTATGACGGCGCCGCGCGCACGCGCCGTGACGCCTGAGGGGCCGCGGGCGCTGATTGGTCGGATTTGAATGAAAACGCGGCGCGCGGCCCGGCGGCCGCCTGGCTCTGCGCGGGCCGGGAGGCGCAGCAGCGGCAGCAGCAGCAGCTCCGCTCCGCTTCCCCTCAGCCGCGACACACGACCCCGCCTGCCGCGCCCCGCCGCGACATGAGCGCCGCGTAAGTCGTCCCGCCGTGCCCCAGCGCGGCTGCGGGGCCGGGGCCGCCTCGCCTCGCCTCACGCCCCCTTCCCTCTCCCAGCAGGGCCAGGGCGCCGCGGAGGCCGGCGCTGAAGAAGCCGTCGAACCCCAGCCTGAAGGACCCCGTGGGGGTGAGTGCGGGGAGCGCCGGGCGGGGGAGCCGGGGGCCCGGCCCGCTGCGGGGGGGGCAGCTCTTTGAGGCCGCCTCCTTCCCCAGGTGTACTGCAGGGTGCGGCCGCTGGGCCGCCCGGACCAGGAGTGCTGCATCGAGGTGATCAACGAGACGACGGTGCAGATCCACCCCCCCGACGGGTACCGGATATGCCGCAGCGGGGAGTACCGGGAGGTAACGGCCCGGGGAGCGGGCAGGGAGGGAGGGGACCGCGCCTCCGCCGCCTTGGCGCTCGGCACGGGCTGAGGGTCGCGGCCCCCTCCCCGCTGCCGGTGCCAGGCGCTGGCGTGCGGCCTCTTGCGAAGCTTTCAGCAGCTTCGGAGCTGTGAAGCTGCCCCAGGAGCTGGAATGCGGGGTTGGTTCATCCGTAGAGTGTGTCCTCCGCCTGTGAGAACGGCTCTTGGGCCGGGCGGGGGAAGGGAGCGAAAGAAGGGGGGGAGGATGGGGTGGGTGGAGGGGAAAGCTGGGGAAAAGGGGGGGTGAAAGGAAAGCCGGGGGAAGAGCAGAGATGGGAAATGCTTGGACTGCTTAAACAACTTCCACGCAGGGAAAGAAGCCAGCCCTAAGCTGGGCTCAAATGAAGTAACGGCTGGTCTGTCCCAGACTGAAGCAGGGCGCAAAGCAATGGTGCCCTGTTGGCAGGAGCTCTCTGAGGGGGAAGCAATAGGTTAAGTGTACGAAGGGGAGGAGATAGAAAGGTGGGTGGCAGGTCCCGAAGCTGTTCATGCGGTTGCTTGGTCGATGCGATGCCTGGAACAGGAGGGGTCAGGTGGTGTGTGCAGAAGGAGAAGCCTGAAGGTAGAGTGGTGATGAAACAGTTAACGGTGGGCTCCTGGCAGGGTGCCCTAACCCTGAATAGGAATGTCATAGTGTTTCTAAGGAAAAAAGAAACCCGAGAAGGTGAGGTGGGGTGTGGAATACTCTGTGTCTGGTTTCAGTAGGAGGAATTTTCAGGGAATACAGGAAAAAGATCAATTAAAAGCTTTGGTAAACAAGCCTTTCATCAAAATCTTGAAATTCATGTGTTTGTTAGTGGGTGTTTTGCTTGGAAAGGGACCCGATTTATCTGTGAGTGGTGACCCAGGCTGGACTGGAAGCAGACACAAAGTTAAACCAGAAAGAAACAAATGCTGGAACACCTCTGCTTTGGCTGTGGTGGGTGTTCCTTTGCTCAAGGCCTGGGTATGTGATGCTGGGAGCTGTAGGTTGTGAGATCCTCCTGTTTTGGGAAGTCAGGTTTTGTGATCCTTCTGCTTATTTCTGGGGTGAAGCTGTGTGGAAAGGAAACAGTGGCTGTCTTCCTCATGCACATCTTGTTCTCAAAATAGTTATGCTGGAGCAACTGCAGGTCTTGAAACTGGTATAATCCTAGAGTAGAACCTCTGTTGTCCTGGTAGGCTGATGGAAGGCACCTGGACAGGGTGAAACATCAAGAGTGGATTTCTGGGCAGGGAAATTAGGGTTTAGGATGGTGTATCATCTTTTCTTCAGACCCAGTATTCATTTAAAGAAGTGTTTGGCACCCATGTGGTTCAGAAGAAGCTTTTTGATGTGGTGGCTAAGCCTCTGGTGGAAGATCTCATTCATGGGAAAAACGGTAAGCAAGCACTTGTTCCCTGCCCTGTTCCTGTCTGCTGTGCAGCTGCTGAGGCTGATATGACTTCATATGTCTCAAAGCCTCTCAGCTTGTCTGGGTTAAAACATGTATGTGGTGTTTGCAGTGGGAATTGCTCCCCTATGTGACATCCTTGTAATACCTTCTTGCCTTTCATTGCTTTGAATCACATTTACCCTTGTTACCTTCTATCAAGGCCTGATCTTTTAGTGCACTGTAAACTGGAGAGGTGTTTTCCTGTGGAAAAGGATGACTTCCTTTTCTCTCTTCAGGATGACACCTGAAGAGTTTGTAGTTCATAGGGTGTGAGCTCCTGGGCATGGCTGGTGATCCTTCCCCTTGTTCCTGGGCCTTGTGAAAAGGAAACAGTTGCAATCACAGTGTTGGTCTGTCCTGGTTTCTGCTAGGATGGAGTTAATTTCTCTTCTAATCTATCCTTATCCCAACCCATGGGGTTTTGATTTCTTGGTTTTGGGGTTTTTTTTCCCCTTCCCCCTCACCCCTTCCTTTTAAAACAACAGGTGACTGCATGGTGCTCAGTGCTCAGCTGGAGCAAAACCACAACATGGTCCTTGATGTATCTGGCTCCTTGATGTATCTGGCTTATGTCATGCTCCTTGGTAACAGCAGTAACAAATCAGGCCTCTGCACCTGGGATATGGTGGCTTCTTCCACTTTGGCTTCCAAATGCACCCTTCTCAGAGAGGATGATGGCTTCTGTGGGTCACAGTGGCTTTTCCTGGGTTGCAACATTTCACTGCCAGCTTCCAAAGGAGCCATGGTATCTTCCAGACACTTCTGACCTGAGAGAGACAGCCTGTGTAATCATAACAACTGTCTTCTGTGGCAGCAAGCACATTGATATCCTTTTCCTGTCCTTCCTAGGGCTCCTCTTTACATATGGTGTGACAGGCAGTGGGAAAACATACACCATGACAGGATCCCCTGGTGATGGAGGGCTGCTCCCACGGTGTCTGGATATGATCTTCAACAGCATAGGACCCTTCCAGGCCAAGCGATTCGTGAGTAGCTTTGCACTAAATTCTCCACACTGCTGCTTGTGACGGCCTAAAAACACTGTATAAAATGCTTTAAGTGTTTATCTCCTGCCCAGTTGTGTGAGGGGAGCACTTTAACAAGCAAACCAACCAAAAAAACCCCTGAGATCTGAAGAGTGGGGCCAAGGAAGCAGGTGTAGTAGCTAGGACAGGCATTGCTGTGGCTGTTCTAGTAACTATTGCTCATTCTTTAACTCTCTTAAAGCCATATAAAAGGGAAGAGGAAGCCTTCTGAGGTATGGAATGAATTTAAACCAACATTGGATGTGATGTGAGGCTTCTGGTGAAACATCCCTTGATTTTTACTCTCTAAATATATTTGAAATAACACTGGAAGTCTCTTCCTTGGGAGCATGCTATCCTGGGAGCTTTTGTGAAACACTTATCTTGGAATTACCTATTCTCTACCAGATCTTCTTTGCATTAGCCAGTAGATTGAGTGTTAGCAAGAGGTGTGGTATTTGCTTGATGAAACAACTTGTTTTGCTGGCTATCACCTTATGTTCTCCAGTGTTTGTGTCAGTATATTGTCTAACCACACTCACTGCTCAGGTTTTTAAGCTGGATGACAAGAACGGTGTGGATGTGCAGTGTGAAGTAGATGCTCTGTTGGAGCGCCAGAAAAGAGATGCCATGCCTGTTCCAAAAACTCCATCTGGCAAGTAAGTAACAACTGTAAAATGCAGGGTGAATTTAGCTAATGGAAATGTTATTCTGAAATTGTGGCTTTTTAGCTTATCTTAGTCTCTTTATCCTTCCCTTGAAGGCAGGAAGGGTAATGTTAATGGAAAGCTAGGATGTTTCATGTGGTTTGAGTGACTGCATAATGAAGTGTTTGGGTTAGAAGGCTGAGAATCAGGCAGCAGAAGTCTGATCACACAGGAGTAAAATGCTGGGACTTCACTGAGTAGGGATTCTGTGAAGTTAAACTTGGATGTTTAGCAAAAAAGTGAAATTGCTGAATGGAGGGTGGAATTGTTGACTATCCAGGAATCTTTCAGGGCTTTTCTTACTGCAGCTGAGCACAGCAGTGTCAGATGTAAGGGTTTTTTTATTTAAACTCTTCAGAGTGCTGCTTGTAATCTCCTGTGACTGGGTGTGTTGTCATTAATTGCTAGTGTGAGCTCTTCTATACTCAAATCAGACCTGTTTTCTGACTGTGTAGCTGCTGTCTGACACGTTAGCTGGCTGTGGGTGCTCCATTACCACCGCTTCTTGTGTGCATGTGTGTGTTCAACAGGCGACAACTAGATCCGGAGTTTGCTGACATGATCCACGTGCAAGATCACTGCAAAGTGGAAGAAGTGGATGAAGACAATGTCTACAGTGTCTTTGTCTCCTACATTGAGATCTACAACAACTACATATATGACCTCTTGGAGGAAAGCCACCTTGATGCCATAAAACCAAAGTTAGTTTATGTCTGTCACTACTTCTGCTTTGGTGAGGCTTTTGTGGGAGCTGTAGATTTTTGGAGCTGTAGATTTGTTAAGTTCTGCTCAATTCATGGGAGTCCTTTTTAAAAAAAAAAAGAATCCCATGAAAAATGGGATGGCCAAAGTGTCTGGACAATAATACTTCGGTGTGCCAAGTACTGATGGTTGTTCTGTTGCTGCTAAGACTTGGTGCTCCCTTCCCTGTTACAATGGGAGATTAACAAGCAACCATTTAATTAGTTAGGCAGTGTGTTGTATCCCACTGAGACTCCCAAGTCTATTCCCACTATTCTGTGAGTGCTGTTCTTAGCAGGTGGCTGCAGCTTGATGAGTAAGTCTTTCTGTAGCTGATGTTGTTTTCCCTGGAAAGAGAGTGTGTTGGGTGGAAGCTGCTGTTTTGTCATTGCTTGACAGTTAATGTGTTGTGGTTTATTTCACTGGATGCTGGTTGTTTCCATAGAAGCAGAAAGGAATAGTCTCAAATGAAATACTGGGTATTTTTGGGAAACTTGTGTACTTGGCTGATTTCTAAAATTGATAAATCTTGAAACCTTCAGAAAACGAGTCTGCAAGTTAAACTTTGAATGTATGTTTTGAAGCCTAAATCCATTAAAGAAAACCCAACACATAGCCATCAGTACATGTGGTAATTAAAGAGTTGGCTGATTTACAAAGACTAAGTAGAGCAAAACGAGCCATTGCTCTGAAGCATCAAGAAGCTGCTCCAGGGTACTGGTTTGAAAAGGGTTTGAAAGTCTGAATGCTTTTTAAAGAATAAACTGATTTGGTTTGATATCGTGCTTCTGTCTTAAAAAAAAAAACCAGCCAACAAAGCATCTTGGATATTTTTTTTTATCTCCAGAATCTACAATGTGTTATGTCTGAAAAGAATTTTAGGCACGAGCTGAATGAGTTAATACTTCTTTTTAACCCTGTTTTTTTGGTAGGTGGAACAATTGCAACACTCCTGTGCGAAATGGTGACTTTATGTATGTGCACAAGCAGATTACTCCCAGTACTGAGAAGGGACGTTGTCTTTTAGGGAGTCAGTTTTTGTTGCTTCCACTATCTCCTCTTGCTTTACTAGCCAACGTAGAACCCTTGTTGAAGCCATCTTGCTTCTGTGTGAGCGTATGCATGTAGAAACACAATAGCTGCCACCCAAACCCATGATTCCCAGTAAGAATTGCAATTAAATGTAGCTTCTAAATTAAAGCAGTAGCTGAAGCGTGACTAATCTTGGCTGGGTGTGTGTCCCTGTATTTGTACTTCCTTTTTCCATCTGCTCTACAGATAATTGGCAAATTCAGCCTGAGTTTTGTACTTCAACAAAAGATGATTTGCATGACACAGTGTATTGTTGGGGAATAAACATCCACTCCAGTTTCATGCTTTTTTTTTGTTGTTGTTTTATTTCCTCCCTGTCCTGAAGACCTCCACAATCCAAAATACTTCGTGAGGACCAGAATCACAACATGTATGTCGCAGGCTGCACCGGGGTGGAGGTAAAATCTACAGAAGAAGCTTTTGAAGTGTTTTGGAGAGGTAAATATAACTTAATTCAGTATGGATGTGTAATCCTTTACACTATTGTGCTGGGAATGAATTGGCTCTGCCAGGTGGCAAGCCTGCTAAATGAAGCAGGGGTCTGGAAGGATTGTTTCTCTTCTGAACAGGTCAAAAGAGGCGGCGTATTGCGAACACTCAGCTGAACCGAGAATCCAGTCGCTCTCACAGTGTTTTTATCATCAAGTTGGCTCAGGCACCCTTGGATGCTGATGGAGATAACGTGCTGCAGGTGAGTGCTGGGCCAGGCTGGAAGCAGAGCTCTGTGTGTGTGTGTATGTGCAGAATTGTAGGGGTTGAAAGGGACCTCCAGAGCCCATCGGGTCCAACCCCCTGCCAAAGCAGGGTCCCCAGGACAGGGCACACAGGTCGGTGTCCAGATGGGGCTGGAATCTCTCCAGAGAAGGAGACTCCACACCCCCTGGGCAGCCTGTCCCAGGGCTCCCTCACCCTCACTGGGAAGAAGTTCTTCCCCAGATTGGTGTGGAACTCCCTGTGCTCCAACTTGAGGCCATCACCCCTTGTCCTGTCCCCACAGACACTGGGAAGAGGCTGGCCATGTCCCCCTGTGTCCCACCCTTCAGATATTGATACCCATTGATCAGATCCCCTCTTAACCTTAACCTACACCACCGTATGTAGGGTTGTTGGGAAAGGTGGTGAGCCTTGCAGCATGGCCTCCTGATGCAGTTACTTCTTGAGCACCCACATCTTGCTAGTTAGCAACTTCATTTTGAAGGAAAGCCAGATGACTGAGCTTTGAGTCTCTCAGCAGTTAAGTCTCTGTTTTTTGTAATGAAAGTTGGGCATTAAAACAGTGAAGCAGCTTATTCCTTTGGTTTTTATTTGTGCTTCTTTTGAGCAAAAACTGGAATCTGAAATGATTGAAAGGATTTGAATGAATGCAGGTGTTACATCCAGCTTGTGTCCCAAGACAGAAAAGATCTGCTAAACTTGCAAGAGAAGCTAGTGGTGCATAGCTTCTTGCATAAAGTACTGTAAAAATGCTGTCAGAACTCTTGCTGGTTTCGTTTTGGGGGGTGCTCTCCTTGCCCTGTTAGAAGGAATATGGAGCTAACTGCTAGCCAGCCTAATGTAGTTTTTTTTCTGTGCTAGGAGAAAGAACAGATCAATCTAAGCCAGCTGTCTTTGGTTGATCTGGCTGGAAGTGAAAGAACAAATCGAACAAAAGCTGAAGGGAGCAGGCTGCGAGAAGCAGGTATGTGCCACCTCCAGACAGCCTGGTGACTTGATGTGCTGTTGTACACTCATAATAGTTGTGGCTCCTAGTAAAGATGGAAGCCTTTACTTCTAGGAAGAATTTAGTGTTCTATTACAGCTGACCTTGAATCTTCTAGTTTGGTAAACCAGAAGCTTTTAGTAGCACTTGTATCTGCTGTAATGAATCAGAATTTGTAACAAATATAACTCAAGTTCAGGCAACTTATTCTTAAATAAACTGCTAAATAAATTGGGAAGGTGATCCAAATGGCTGCTTACAGAGGTGTGTTTTCTCTTGTGTTTAAGGTAATATTAATCAGTCACTAATGACATTAAGAACATGCATTGAGGTTCTGCGGGAAAACCAGATGTGTGGGATAAATAAGGTATGTGACCTGCTATGTAATTATCACAGGGCTTGATAAAGAGCTGGTGTAACGAAAGCTTACTAGATCTTTTGTGTATTTTATTTTAAGATGGTGCCATATAGAGATTCCAAACTGACTCATCTCTTCAAGAACTATTTTGATGGTGAAGGAAAAGTGCGTATGATTGTGTGTGTCAATCCTAAAGCTGAGGATTACGAGGAAAGCCTGGTAACTTCCTTGTAGATCTCACCTCATTCCTTCCTTTTTTTTCATGTTTGTCACTGAATTCTTTTACTACTTTGGTGGGCAAGAGAAACTTTACTTTTTGTGGCTTGGGTGCCTTAAATATAATATTGTAGGGTGAATGTCCCCTGTGAGTCTTACTTTTCCTCTTAAGTTACAACTGCTGGCAAAATAGGCACAGGCTTCTCTACTTGCAGAAGTCCAAACATCCATATCTAGGTGTTTAATACCTACTGGTGAAAACTTGAGCTCTGCACAGTTGGTTTTGCAGATCCTGGTGGTTAACATTCAGGCAGCATTACTGGGAAAGCTCCTGGATGCTCTGCTTTGGAATCCCAAGCTGCCTAGTTGAGAACTACTTGAGATCATGGCTTCAGGGATGCCTCCCCTAATACTTCTATCAACCTAAACTATCACCCTCAAAGAGTGATAGTCACCTGAGGTTGGACTGCTGCTGGTTAGTGCTGTCGCTAAGCTTGCTTCCTGTGTCTCTTTGTAGCAAGTCATGCGCTTTGCAGAGATGACCCAGGAGGTTGAAGTTGCCAGGCCTGTCGACAGGCCCCTCTGTGGCTTAACGCCCGGGCGGCGCTTCAGGAATCAGGCCTTCCAGGAGGAGCTCTCGCGGAAGCTGCAGATGCGGGGCCGCCCCATAGATGCAGGTGAGTGCTGGAGCACCAGGTGACTGCAGCACAGTTCTTCTGTTAGAATCATGGAATGGTCTGGGTTGGAAGGGACCCCAAGGGTCACAGAGCTCCAACCCCCTGCCACAGGCAGGGACACCAACCTCCAGGCCTGGAGCTACACAAGGTTGCCCAGGGCCCCATCCAACCTGGCCTTGAACAACCCCTGGGATGGGGCACCCACCCCCTCTGGGCAGCCTGTTCCAGCCCCTCACCACTCTCTCTGGAAAGAACTTCCCCCTAATCTCTCATCTAACCCTTCCCTCCTTTAGCCTTAATCCATTCCCCCTTGTCCTGCCAGTCTCTGCCCTTTAACAAGCTGATTCCCCTCCTGTTCCTCTGCTCCCTTCAGGCACTGGAAGGCTGCAATGAGGTTCCCCTGCAGCCTTCTCTTCTCCAGGCTGAACCAGCCCAGCTCCCTCGGCCTCAAAGGCTGAGTTTAGGAGTTAAAGGCTTTTCTAAAACACCTAATTTGAGCCTTGACAGTGCAAAAGGAACCTTGCTCAACCATTATTGGGGACAAGTTGGATTTGTGGGCCTGTTATTGCAGCTCCTGAAAGAAAATTGTGCTGAGGATGATACTTTGATATCGTTGTACGCTTGGGGCCTGCTTTAGAAATCAAGAGTTGCCTGGAGCTATTGTAAAGTAATGAATCAAGGATGTCATGCTTAATCTCTTCCCAATGCTGTCATGTCTTCTGAAAACGTCTGGTTCTCATTAATTATTCTAAGTTCTGTCTGCTTGGTGATACCGTGGAATGAACGCTCTGTGGCTGTGCATTGTCAAATGGAGTTTCTCTGTTCTGTAGCTCACTGACAGACTTTTTTGGCTTTAAATCTTACAGAAATAGAGCCATCTGTTTCAGAAACATTTTTGCAGAACTTCCCTCCGTTGCCTTCATGTGAGCTATTGGATGTTAATGATGATCAAACACTTCCAAAGCTTATTGAAGTCCTGCAAAGACGCCATCAGCTGCGACAAATGTTGGTCAAAGACCTTGCCAAAACTGGTAAGAATGGGACCATCAGTGCAAAGCTAGATTTTTGGCACCCTTATTGCTACCCCAAGGGATCTCTTACCTATCAGTATCTTGTCTAGATTGATCATGTTCAAAACTTTTGTTTTGAGGTGTAATGAAAGAGCTGGTAGTGTTAAATTGGTAGGAGAAATTGAGAGCTGTGGAGATGGCTGAGAAGATAAAATACACTGATTTTCTTGCAGCGCTTGAATTTAAAGCTACACTGCAAGAACTTGACTCCAGTATGGTATCCCAGGAAAACTACGTGCAAGGAAAACTGTCTGAACAAGAGAAAACAATAGCAGGGCAGAAAACAGAGCTGGAACGCCTGGAGAAGAAAACTAAAACATTGGAGTACAAGGTCAGTTTATTCATTGTCTGAAGCTAAGTGCAAAATGCATTTTCTCTGTCTCATTTGGCAAACTTGTTGACATCAGAAGCTGCTTGCAAGACAGGTAGTAGAAATGAGATTACAAGTGCTTTGTGGGGAAGTTGACTGAGCACTTTTAGCTCTTTGACCTTCTGAGGTAAGGCTTTTACCTGAAAACTGCCACCTTGTAAGAAAGCTGTAAAATCTCTGAAGCTTTTTGCTGTTTGGACTGTTTATCTCATGTACCCAAGTATGTGCTGGCAATCAGTAACGGGCAGTTCTGGGATCAGACAGCCACACTTCTAAGCAGCATATCCCAGCCCTTCCTCTCTTCCTCCAGATTGAGATTTTGGAGAAAACTGCCACAATTTATGAAGAAGACAAGCGTAATCTTCAGCAAGAACTAGAAAGCAAGAGCCAGAAACTGCAGCGTCTGGCTTCTGACAAGCGCAGGGTGGAGGCACGGTTGCAAGGCACAGTGGCAGAAACAGCCATGAAATGGGAGAAGGAGTGTGTAAGTATGCTACTGGATCTGTTGGGGGTGTAGTGGAGCAGTACTGGGGGGAGCTAGGGGCTTGTGGTGAGGGGTTTCATGCAGTAATGGCATTAAGGATGGAGATGTGTTTGGCTTTTAATTATGGGATTGGACAGACACTTTGAACTCTTAGCTGTTATAAACGTACTCTGGTGTGAGAAGTTCCTTGAGGACTTTTGCTGTAGCTAGAGCAGCTCTGTTAATTAAACACTTGCTCACTTCATAGCTAGATTTTGTTCTTTTGGGTTTGTGGCATCCAAAGGAGTGATTCTCTAGTTTTGTCAGTAGAAGACAAGTGTCAGGGTTTCTCCTTAACCTGATGTAAACCCTTGCACAGATTTGTACTCGACCAGTGATGAGGAAAGAATCTGCAGGGTTAGTTTTTACCACAGCAGGAGTTTTTACTGATTGAGGATCATTGCTATATGGTTAGATGTGCTCTCATTTGTCATAATGCCATAACCATTTTTATTCCAAACTGTTTCATAATCTGGGCAGTCATTCTTTAGCTTGCCTTGTTGCTATTTCCCAGAGCTTCCCTTCAAAGTTTCAGAGCAGTTACTGTGCTTTCACACAAGGTACTCCATGCTTTTCCTCTCCTGTCCTTGTAGGAGCGCCGTGTGGCAGCCACACAGCTGGAGATGCAGAACAAACTTTGGGTCAAAGATGAAAAACTGAAGCAGCTGAAGGCCCTTGTGACTGAACCAAAGACTGAAATGCCAGAGAGACCATCACGGGAGAGAGATCGAGAGAAGCCTGTTCAGAGACCAGTGTCTCCTTCACCAGCACCTGTAAGTTGCCTTTAAAACAATCCTTGCTACAGGGCAAAACATCTTTTTAAGAATGAACTAAAATGTGGGATGCTTCTCTTTGGTGGCTAGAAAACAGTTGCCCAGCACAGAATTTGGGTAAAGATGCTTTGAGTTCTTTGTCTCCTGGTGTATGGATCAGTGCTCTTTATTCATACTCCTACATTCTAATATTGCTCATGCTGGAAGAATCCCTGATGCTTCACCTGTCACTGCAACATGATACCTCCCAAAACCACAAGCCTGAGAAACTGAACTGGCACTCTGCATGTTGTTTTATTGCCTTAAAGTTGACACTCCTTTATATTCACTAACTTCTTTCCCCTTCTCTCTAGCCTTCTAGTAACTTCACCTCTCAGGTCCCTAACAGCCAGCAGCTCGGGAGCGACCCGCGGGTGCGCAGACGTTCTAATTCTTGTAGCAGCATTTCTGTGGCCTCCTGTGTCATGGAATGGGAGCAGAAAACCCCTTCACACAAGTACCCCAGTGGCATTTCTATTGCAAGGACTAGACACCAAGAACCAGGACGAAGTAGAGACTATAACACCTCAGACAGAAGGCGAGGGATGTGCTGGACTGGACTCGTTGAGGTTCCCAAGCATAGAGATGAGCTAGAAATAGAAGAGGATCAATGCTGCAGGGTTAGTGCTACTCCTGTCAAAAGCTAAACATGGTGTTGCTTAGTCTGGCTCAAAAGCTCATTGCAGCTGCTCTCTGTAGAGCACCCATAACACAAGTTGAACCTTTCCCCAAATGTTTCTTGTAAGCCAGTACTGTTTCCAAATTGAGTCTAGCTACTTGTTCTCTTTGGCTTCTTAGTTTGCTGTTTAGAACCCCCTTAAGAGCAGTGTCTGTCTGTCTTGCTGGCGTGCAGATAGCACTCATTAGGAACTCTGAACCAGCTAGACTCTTTCTCTAGCTGTAAAGTTTTTGTTTTAACTGGTGTCTGTCTCCTCAAATCTGTCTTTCAGTCTGCAATGTGCCCTGGTCTGTTTGGCCAGCTTAAAAGGTGGTCTTATGAGCTATACCTGCAATGGGCTACTGGAAATAGCACTTGGACTGACATCTCACTTCTGTGATGCTTAACTTTAACTTGCTTAGACTAGTCCTCCCTAACTCACAGCTGCATTAAAGCTGGGGGCTTTGGGGGCTTTGCTTACTGGTGGGAGGTGTTTTTATGAAGCTGCCATGTGCAAATGTTTGTATTGGTGGTGTCTTGTGCATTATTGCAGTGGCTCAAGTAAATCAAAGAGGATTGTACAGCCCTGGCCCCTCCTGAGAGGGGGAAGTTTATTGTGGTGGTATTTGTATCAGTAACGTTTTCAAAATCCCTGGTATGTGCTGGCTCCTTGAAGCCAGGGATGTGATTTTAGCAAATGTTATTCTAATTAATACATGAACCATTATCAGCAGAGTAAGGGAAGTGGTCTCTGCCACAGTGAAGTATGACCAGTAGCAGTGTGCCTTCTCCTTGGAATGTACCTTCTAAGGCACTGTGGCAGGATTGTTTCAAAGAGCCATCAATGGGAATAAGTGCTTGCCCACTGAAAGGCTGAGAAGTATTGAAATTCTTTTTTTAATGGAAACTTTTGCTGAAAGCCATGTTTCTCTATATGTGTAATTCTTAAGAGCTGTTTTAGACTTGAAAGAGGTTTATCTGGAAAAGGGTGCAGCCAGTTTCATGGTGATTGGTCAGAGAAAAGCTAAGTGATTCTCATCAGTTGAAAGTGCAGTGGATGGGACTTGGATTTGAAGGTTTGGGTTATGTGACACAGAGCTCTCTAAAATGAGTGTGCAAATGGAGCAGAGAGCCTGCAGATACTCTTCCTGAAGCCTGTTAAAAGACCTTGAAGGCATACAGGTTTTTAAACAAGTTTCCAGATTTTTCTGATTTCCCTGAGCAACTGACAACTGTGTTGATGAAACAAAACTGTCTGAACTTCAATCACTTCTCATGGATTTCTAACAGCTGAGTTCCCAAGCCATAGCCCCAGGGCAGGGCATGCTTCCTCTGCTCTGCTTGCTCAGAGGGCTTGCAATGTCTTGCATCCTTTAGAGATGCTGGAAATCCACACTCTGTCTGCTTGCTTTGCTGCCTCAAAAATACATTCTTGATCTAAGAATGCATCCATGGGAATATCAGTTTTCTTTTTGGGTTGGTTAATATGTTCCTAGCGATCTGTTTTGGTTTGGGAACTCCAGAGGTGTGTCCTCAAATGTAAAGATGCCCTCCTTCCCTGAGGAAACTGAGGTATGGAATGCAACAGATTGGATAATGCTTAGCCAAAACTTACAAGGAATAGGGATTGGCACAAAAAGAATCTGTTAATTTTAAGTGGGCTCTTGGTGTAATGGTGCCTTTTGGGGTGCACTCTGAAAGCACTTGGGGAATGAAGCCTTGATCTCCATACAAATGCATCTTAACCAGATCTGCAAAGTTCACCTCTGCTGATGCTACCCTGGGTGATTTACTGTGTGCTGATCTCTTCTGATTCTCTTCCACTCTGATCAGAAGGCGCCTCCAGCTCGCCTCAGACACAGACGGTCCCGCTCAGCTGGGGAGAGATGGGTGGATCATAAACCACCTTCTAACCTGCCCACTGACACAGTCATGCAGCCCCACGTCTCTCACGCCATCACAGTAGCTGCTGCCAGTGAAAAGGCACTAGCTAAGTGTGACAAGTACATGCTGACACACCAGGAGCTAGCCTCTGATGGGGAGATTGAAACCAAGCTCATCAAGGTAAAGCTGAACCCCACCACTGTAACCTTGTGCTAACCCTGTCCAAGCTGATTTCCAGCACTGTGTGTGTGGCTTGCAAAGGGTCTGTCTGGCTCCCTCTCCCAAGGGAGCAGATTTGAAAGCCCTGTGCAGCTGGACTTGAGGGAGCTTTTGGAGTCTGAAAATGCTTTTCATCAACTTTAGACAATGCTTTGTCTAAACCACTACAGCCTTGGTTACCTCAGTCCTTGCTTTCAAGGGAAACAATTACAGTGGTTCTTCCCCCCCCCCTACAAATCCATTTGTAGTGGGAATTTCTTAGACTTGTGGCTGCAGCAAATCTTGCAGAGTCAGTCTTGTGGGAGGGATGTTATTCTGATTCCTCTAATGGTGTGAGTAAACCCCACTGCTCTGGGATGTAACTTCTAGCAGTCAGCTGCCTACTGACAGCCAGTTGGTGAGGCAGCCTGGGCTTTGAATGCTTGTAGTGCTTGTCCCAAAACTCTGCACTTACCTAAGGCAAACTGGGAGCTCTTTGTAATTTGTAGCTGGAAGCTTTTGGTTCACTTTTCCTACAGTCACAGGCCTGCCAATATCATCTCTTTTTTTTGAGCTTTAAAAAAAGCCCTCACCCCTGTAAAGAAACCTGGGTTCCAGCACTGTTTCCAAAAGCAGAGCCTTGTGTAGCTGATGGATGTACCTTTTTGTGGTGAGGATGGAGCCACTGAACCCATGGCATGATTTCTGCAGTGTTACTTTGTTATAGTATAGGAATCTTGTTGTAGTGACTGCTCTGTGGGTGTCTTGATCATCAGGGTAGCTGGTGCTCACTCTGTATTGTCCTGTGCAATGTAAGAGGAGGTCTGTAGTGGAGGAGAGTATGTTTGGGCACATGTGCTTGCTTGCTACTGACCTGCAAGGATCCAATGTGTGTAACCATTGAAGTTTCAATGTGAGAACAGGCACTGTGGCCATCATACTCACCTCACAACTCTGCCTTGGTAACTGCTTTTGGTTCCCAGGGAGACGTCTTCAAAACCAGGGGTGGTGGCCAGGCTGTGCAGTTCACAGAGATTGAGACTCTGAAGCAAGAATCTCCAACTGGGTGAGTTGTCTTCACTTTAGGTTCTGGCAGTGTTGGGGAGGTGTCACTCCAATAGTAGCTGCTTCTGGTCCAAAAGATTGGACAGAACGTTCTTACATTTATACAGTATCAAGTTAGATGCAACTTAGAGAGGTTTATAGACACTGTAGTTGTCCATAAGGCTGGTCTGCTGCTGAGAGCAAAGTATTTGTGTAGTAAGTATAAAACATTTTCTTGTGCATGAGAATCTGCTGAGGTACCTGATGCTTTAACCTTTCCCCAACATAATTCTCTTCCAGTCGAAAGCGAAGATCCTCCCCGTCTCATCCTGACCCTGCTGAGGATGCTGCACACTCTGAATGGACTGATGTAGAAACCAGAGTAAGCTATAAACAAAGGAGGGAGGGGGGGACACCTTGTGTGACCAGATGAGAGTTTGGGGTGATGCTGGTAACTGGGTGTGGGGTCAGCAAGAGAGACTGATCTTCCCTGTCTTCATAGTGTTCGGTGGCAGTAGAGATGAGGGCAGGATCAGCTCTTGGACCTGGATACCAGCATCATGCTCAGCCCAAGTAAGTGCATCTCCCTGTAGCAAGGGTTTGGCATCCTCTTGCCTGGTGATAACATCTAAAGAGACAATTGTGTGTTTACTTTTTCCCCACTTGGCCTTCCTGACCTTCCTGCTTTGGGTTTGGGGTGCACACCTCCTCGATACTACAAGATAAGCAGGCTTACTCAGTGTTGGAAACTGCTGACAGGGTGACTCTGTAGGACCCTCTGCTGAATTGACTTGTATTTTGAGTGAAACCCTGGCAGTCAGAGTGGGGAGCAGAGTGTCAGTCTTGATCTTGTGCTCCTTTGGCTGTCAAAAGCTGGGAGCAGCAGGATGCCTGGCAGGTCCAGAAAGCCATCAAGTCAGGCATGGCAGGGACAGGGGACTAAGCTGTATTCCCTCTTCTGTCCTTCTGGCCTTGACCAGATCTAGATTGAGTGAAGGATATTCATTTTTGTATCTTCAGATACACTTAATTTCAACAAGGCTACAGTTTCAGTGAGGTGTAGGGAGGAGGGAGATGAGGTGATGGTAGGAAGTACCTGCTGTGTCACTTAATGCAGCTGATATTCCTGCTGCTACCTGCTGGGTGGCTGTCATGGTGCCTGCTAAGGAAGCACAGGCTCTACTCATGCTAGAAGAAACTTTCTTCCTCTTCAGATGCTGAGATAAGTCTGAGTTCTGGGCTCTCTTACCATGCTCCTTTAATGTGGTGGGATCAGTGGTGGCAGCACACAAGTGTAAACTATCAAATCAGAAGTCTTAATTTACAGGAAAAAGTCCAAATGACCCTGTGGTTTGTAAAGCTTGAGCCCCACATCTGACAAAAGAAACCCTTTGGGTGAGGTGGTGTTAAAGGTGGGTGTTGGAGAACAGAATTCAATACCCAGATCTGGCCTCTTGCAGGCAGGTGCTGACAGTGCTGTGCAACTCACACTTCCAACTCTGAGTGCCTGTGCTTTTACCAGCCACATTTCCCTCCCCTCCTGCCTGTGAAGGGGCTCCTGCAAAGCCCAAATCAGCTGAATTTACTGCTAGTTTAGAGCAATGGTGGGGAACAGTATTTCAGAAAGTATGAGATGAGTAATCCTAATCCCTCTTTCAGTTAAGGTGACAAGTGTGTGCCTCTCATCCTGTACTTTATTACATCCCTTATTACTGGGACCCACTCAAGGTGGCCACTGCTGCTTGCCATGGCCTTGTAATATACTAAATCTTTCAGCTTGCCCCTGGAGCTTGTATTTATTTAAACTTGTAGAGTAATAAAAGCAAAACTGTGGTTTAAACTCAGGGTCCTTTCAAAAGGAAAACCCAAGATAACTGTATCTTGATAAATAAGCCCTTTGGTTTTGTGTGTTAATGGTTTTCCTGTGTTAACTGTAGCATTTCTTAGCATGAGGAGATAACTGAAACTTCTGCATGTAGAAGAGGAGGTAGCCAGGCTGTGAGCTGTTAGGGAGAACTCTGCTGTGTGGAATCTGACAGCTCTTTGTGGCCTTTCTCTTCTTTTTTTTAGGCGAAAAAAGCCCTGAACTTCATGTACTTGGAATCCTCTTGACTTTTATCAGGCTGGTGTAATACCTGCTGCTGGTGATGGACTCAATCAACTCTTATCACTACAGGCTTCTATTGTAACAACACCCTGTGTGGTGTCCTGATTAAGTTGGAGATGCTTTTTGAGATTCCAAAGAAGATGTAGGGGGTTCTGGTGCTGTCCCCTTTTTTCTGGTCCTGTATCTTCTCTCTTTTTTTAAGCTTTTTCTATGGTCCAAACCTTACCTATTCTGGTCATTCTCCCTTTTTCAGGTCCTCTGTTTAAGAGGCATAAATGCTGCTATTTATTCTGATGCAGTAATGCACTTTAAGAGTGTTTCTATACCATTTCATATTTTACTGTAACTAGTAACATCTTGGCAACATGGATTTCTTTTTGGAAGAATCACCTTTTGATTATTTAATATGCACATCAGCTTGTGGAAACATTTCAGTTGTCTTCCTAGTAACAAGGCAAGGGCACTGCTCTGAGGAATGGCAACTTGACATCAGACCTACTTCATTTTTCTAGAGCAACTAAATATTTTGTATCTGTAGGTAAGGGGGGAAAAGGGTAACTTGCTCACAGATAAGGTGAGAACTTTGTGTGTGTCTCTGCCAACATATTGAATAAAAGGATTGATTTTAATGACTCTTACAAACCACATTCTTGTCACTTAGGGGTATGTTATGTTGCAGAAACTAGAGGTGTGAGTGTGGCAGCGTCTTGGCTGGGTCTTGTGTAAAGAGCTGTGGCTGAATGAGCCTTTTTGGGGTACTTTGAGGCTCAAACTGGGAGGAGGCTGCTTGATCTCTAGCCATGGTTTGAACAAGCTGATCTTCCTGCCTGCAAATGGCTTTGGAAGGCAGTTGGCTCTGCTTGGAGCAAGTGACTGTCTCATTAAGACCTTGAACCTTTGAGCTACAAACATTTCTTTTCAGATGGTCCACAAAAAGACTTTATATCCTACAGCAGCTCTTCTTGGCCACAGGTTTTGCAGGCCCACAGCCAGAGCAGAACCCTGCAGAGCAGCAGAGCTGTCCTCTGTGGTGCCTCATGTTCAAGGAGCAGCCTTGATCCCATCCACCCCCTGAGAGCCCGAGTGTGGTCACCCTGCCTGCAGCAGGCTGGGCTGTGTGGTGCTTTCAGAAGCTTTCCTGCTTGGTCTGAGAGCCTTGGTCCAAAGAGCTGCCAGCAGAGATGGTGAGCAGGCAGGGGCTTGTTAGATGGGTGCTGGGCCTCCTGGCTTTGCTTTTATTTACTGCCTTGTAATTAATTGGGATGGAGTTTGTACAGGGCAAAGGCAGGGTGGGGGGGGGGGGAAGAAGGAACATGTGGGTTGGTTTGAGAGGCTGCTCTGAACTTGGGCCTGACAGGCAAATCTGGTGGCATGTTTAAAGGCTGAGTGAGCTGGGGCTGTTCAGCCTGGGGAAAAGAGACTGAGAAGGGATCTGATCAATGGTTATCAATATCTGAAGGGTGGGACACAGGGGAAATGGGCAGCCTCTTCTCAGTGTCTGTGGGGACAGGACAAGGGGCGATGGCCTCAAGTCGGAGCACAGGGAGTTCCACACCAATCTGGGTAAGAACTTCTTCCCAGTGAGGGTGAGGGAGCCCTGGGACAGGCTGCCCAGGGGGTGTGGAGTCTCCTTCTCTGGAGAGATTCCAGACCCGTCTGGACACCGACCTGTGTGCCCTGTCCTAGGGACCCTGCTTTGGCAGGGGGTTGGACCCAATGGGCTCTGGAGGTCCCTTCCAGCCCCTACAGCTCTGTGACTGTGCCGCAGCACTGAGCTGGCTGCGGCTGCCATCAGAGCTGGTGCCACTAGATGGAGCAAAACCACCAGCGTTGGGGCTGGGTGAGCTCTGCTTGGGGCTCCACCACCCCTCCCCTCAGCAGAAGTCATGCCGAGGTGTTATGGTGAGGGGTGGGATCTGGGAGAGGGCCACAGGAAACCGATGTTCAGGGGTTTGTGAAGGGAAATATTTAGCCACGGGGTCTGGCTTTGTTTGGGTCACTTCAAAAGCGCTGTGAAAGCTGTTCTGGATTAGCTCTTGAAATGCTGGGTTCATAGCACTGGTAGTGAAGGACACGTGGCCAAAGCGTTTGAGTTTTGCCAAGCTCTGTATCTGAACGTGTCATGCTTTGCAAGAGCTCTGCTCAGAATCCTTGTTTTGAAGGAGGAAGCTGCTAAGAAAACAGTTGCTGCAGCCACCTTATCCTAGTAGGAAGGTTAACAGCAAGGGGAGGACCTTGGTGAGGCTGATGCCCTTGCTGGGTAACAACTTGTCTGGAGTCTGGTTCTCCACGTGCCTCACCTGCCCTTGATGTCTGAGCTGTGGGTTGAGCAGACCTGAGGGCAGGGCAAAGGCTGGGCTGCTCCACGAGCCTTGGACTCTTGGCTAGACCTGAGCCCTGTGCAGCCAGAGCCACGCTGTGCCTCCCTCCTCTGTGACATCTTTAATGACTCCCCTGCTGGGCCACGTAGATCACTTCAGAGCTTGAAACCTGAGTGGGGAAGAGCTCCATGCCCTCTGAATGAGGACTTGGGCTGGTTGGGGGGGAGGAAGGAGAAGACACAGGACCCCTATGGCAACACAGGCAGGATGGCCATGCCCATCCCCTGCAGCTCCCCAGCCTGGGCTGAGCAGCACATTCCCAGCAGCAGAGCTGTGCCTGGTGCCACTCAATCACATTCCTCTGGAGCTGCTCTTCGTGGCTGCGTCTTCTTCACATATTTACTCTCTCACACACAGCACTGGCACTGTTTACTCTGCAAAGATTCCTCTAAGACTCAGCTAAGCACACAATTTATTCAGCTAACAAGGGCTGGCATTTATTGTGGGTATCTCTGTGTACTTGCTGTTCTCCAGTCTCCGTTGACATTCAGTGGGAAGCGTTAAAACAAACAGCAGCACGCAGGAGGAGGGTTGTCTGTACCCACACTCCTCCCAAATAGCTGAGCCAGGCCTCCTGCTTGGTGCCAGCCAGAGCCAGCTCCCCCTGCTCTGCTGCTGGGGGGGGGGGGGGGGGGGCAGGGGTGGAAAAGCCTTTTTGAAGCAAGTGGGCTTTTGGGACCAGGTGTCAGCTTGGGAAATAGGGCTTTTTAAACTTCCTTTGCAGGGTGTGTGTTTATCCCTCCCTTTGTTTTCCCCTGAGCTTTGCACTGAGCCCAGGGAGCATCTCCTGAGAGTGGGTACCAATGGTGCCCCATGGAGTCACTCAAAAGTTTCTAGCAGGCACGTTGTCAGGTCTTTTAGCCTTGGATTTACCACTGCCAAGTAATAGAGTAATATAATTACACCAATTTAAGGAGCAGGGGCTCCAACCTGAGGGCACCTTGGGTGGCAGCAGTGGGAATGTTTGCCTGGAGGGCTGGGTTTGTTCTGTGTGTGGAAGAAGCAGCTGCCTGCTCACCCAGAATGCTCCAACCTGGTGCTGAGGAGACCTCAGCTGATGATAATTTATGCAATTAGTGTGTGTGTTTGTTTAAACAGGGTTCTCCACAGGTCGCTCTCACTTCACCAGTCCTTCCATCACGGTCAGGAGGATGGTACCGTGTTCCAGTGTGGTTCTGGGGAAAGCAGCTCTTTGGTGCTGCTGTTCTGGGGGCTCATTTCTGGGACTGTTTTCCTGACTTCTGGGCTGTGCTGCTGGAAACCTGCAGGATTCCAGCCCTGCCAGTCAGCTGTGGGGAGCTGCTGAGCGGGGTGGCTGCCCAGCTCGGCGTGTGAGCCTGATGTCAGAGACAAATCTAGGGCAGTTTGCTTGTCCTTTAGCTCCTTAGTGAGCCAGCATTTGTCAGGAATACTGAACTCAACTCCTGTTTACCTTTTGAGGTAAGAAATTCCTCCCCCAGCGGGCTCAGCTCTGCAGCCAGCGCTGCCCCCTCTTCCTGCCAGCTCGGGATCGTCAGAGTTTCCTACTGGCAGAAGCCTCAGGGCTCTGTTGCCTGTGTTGCTTGGATGTTCTTGGCATAAATTGGCTGCAGCCTCTGCTGAGTAATGAAAAGCAGAAGAGTAACGTGTAGGCTCAACCCTGAGCTCACAGACCTGGCGTAGAGCTGGGCCAGAGGCTGCTGTCAAAAATGGGCAGAGGGAGGGAGCGCCAGTTCGGGATGCCAACCCTGGGTTCTGCTCCTCCTCCCTGCTTGTGGTGCTCAGTCCCAGCTTGAGGATGGGAGTACCAGAAGCCTGTGGGGTTAACTGGTTTTCCCAGCATGGTTAATGGGGTTCTGCAGCCCCCCTTGCTCGCCTGGCTGCAGCACACAGAGGTGTCTGCGCTCTGCTGCTGTGTGGAGCATCGTGGCTGCACAGGGCTGGGTGTGAGGCAGGGGCCTGGGTGCAGGGGAGGGAAACTGAGGCAGAGCTGAGCTGCAGGAGCCTATTTGCTCTCGGACCTGGCAGCTCCTCCGGGGCTGCACTCCCAACCTGACCTGAAAGGCTACAGCTGTTCTCAGCCTGGCATCTCTCCTGTGGCCCATCGGCCTCCTCATCCTCTTGTGCTGCTCTGTGGGAGCTGTTTGCAGAGAGGGAGGGACAGGGAACAGCCAAAAAACCTGACTGAGCCAGCCTTGAATGGGGGGAGACAACTTTGGCTTCAAAGTCGGTGCAGAGCATCTCTGTTCTGCCTGTGTCAGCCAAGTTTGCTCTTTCATAGTGAAGTGTTTTCTGTTTTCACCTCCTCTTGTGCTCTCCTCTCTCCTGTCCAGCCCTGTCCTGGCTGTGGCTCCATGGTGCTGGCAGTGCTCACTAGCCCTGGGGGTGGTCTCCATCTCCCCCCCCACAGCCACAGGGCAGGATGAGAGCTGAAAGCTGACTCCTCCCAGGTTGCAGGAATAAGCTTTAGATGGCCTGAAGGAGTTAGCTGGAGTAGTTTTTCCTCTGAGGGGCTTGCTGGGGTGGGCTGACCCTGGCTTGTGGGTCAGGAGAAGGCCAGGCACCTCCCCCAGCAGTTACCATCATGAGCAGAACAGCCTTGACCTGGGGAAATCAGTTTATAGCCCATCAAATCAGGGGAGGGTGATGAGAAAAACCCAGATCTTGAAGCACCTCCCCTCACCCCTCTCCCACAAACTTCTCCAATGTGTTTCCTTCCCATGGGGCTTCAGCTCTTCACCACCTGCCCCAGCATCGATCCCTTCCATGGGGTGCAGTCCTTCAGGCCCAGGCTGCTCCAGGCTGGTCCCCCACAGAACCACAAGCCCCCCCCAGCAAACCTGCTCCAGTGTGGGCTCCCTTTTTCCCCAGTCTGCAGGTCCTGCCAGAGGTTTGCTCCAGCATGGGCTTCCCACCAGGTCACTGCATCTTTCAGGTGTCTCCACCTGCTCCAGCTTGGAGTCCTCCATGTGCTGCAGGTAGGATCTCTGTTCCATCATCATCATCATCCTCCTCCATGGGTACAGCCTGCACTCAGCATGGTCTGCTGCAGGGCTGGGAGCCCTCCTGCCCTTACCAGGGGGCTGCAGTTGTTCCTCTCACACCTCCTCTCTCATTAGGTTGCTCCTGGCTTTGGCCACTCTCAGGGTTGGGCTGGACCTTGGCCAGCAGCACCTCTACCTTGGAGCTGGCTGCTGTTGGCTCTGTCAGACCTGGGGGAAGCATCTCAAAACCTTTCCAGGCAAACCCAGTACAGCCCAGTGTGAATAATTACAGGCAACACTCCCCCCAGGCGTGAGCAGCACTGTGGGGGTGTGGCAGGATGGGGTAGTGGGGTGCAGGGACCGTGCTGGGAGCAGCATCCCAGGGCTTGCAGATGACAAAACCCACCTTGAACCTCCCTCCTTCAGGAAGAAGTGTTTAGCTTACCCTGGAGGGCAGTGGGTATGAAAAATGGCTGGTGTCTGCCACAGCTCAGCACCAGCTGCAGCCTGAGGACACAGGGCTTTATCCCTCTTATAAACAGGGCAGATGTTTATGTGCAGACAGCCCCTGCCCCGGGCAGGACCTGCTCCTGCAGCCTGGCTGCCATAGAAGTACTGATCCCACGGGCTGCTCCGTGCTTCCAAGAAACAGTGTTTGTCTCCTCTGGCTGCCCTGATTGATGTTGAGTTGGGATGTTGTTAAAAATAATCCACCCACGTGCTGAAATTGTATTGTCTCTGCTGGTAGCCAGCCTGGGGGGAGAAGAGCCTGCACAAGGATGAGTGAGGAGGGCGAAGGTGGGCAACCAAAGTTGCTTTCTGGAGGAAAGATGTTTGTCCTTTGCTTGGCTGGGGGTGGGATCTGGGGGCAGGGATGATGATGGTGCAGGTGGTCTGCCAGGGAAAGGCACCAGCCTGATGCCTGGTCTCCCCCCCCAAACAACTCACGTTGGCTTCCCAAGAGTTAAACACATCGTTCAACCCTTGGTTTGGATGAGAAGGCTTTAATTAGCCAGCAAGGAGCTTTAGCTGGTAGCAGAGGAGCCTCCTCCTGCCCCACCAGCTCGGCTGATCTGAGCTTTGGATACTTGGCTGTATTTTTGAAATACCACGAGCTGCTCTTGTTGTTTTATTAGGGGGAAAAAAAAACCCTGAGAGCCTGTAAAATACAATTCCCTAGGATAGGAGGCTAATCCTCTTATTTCTACACATTTCTGGATGATTAAATGGCTGGATTATTTAAGAAGTGATTTGTTACTAGATTGCATCATCAAGGAGATCCAAGGCATAAATATTAGCTTTGGGCTTGTGGCGTTTTGCTGTTGAAAGGGGTAGAAGGTGTTGTGCAGACAAAAGCCAGAGAAATTAAATTAAATGAGTATGCAGAGCCCCTGAACCCGTGTGGGCTCGCAGAGCTTTAACCTTCACAGCCTGGAACGCTGGCTCTGCCTGGTAAAACTCCCATCCTACGGTGCTTCAGAGCAGAGCCAGCCCTTCTGTGGTGCCTGGAAGTGTTTCTGAAGGGTCTGTTGGCTTCTCAGGCTCAGATTAGCCTTCCCCCTGCACTGCTCCGAGTCCTGGCAGCTGTTTGTGCTGCTTGGCAGGAGGAGCACAGGGGACCGGGGTCCTGCAGCACTCTTCTCCCTCCTCCCTGAGCTGGGGGATGTTCTTGCCAGCGCTGCTGCTCCATCCCACCACTGTCATGGGTCTCACATGGCTGTTGGTCCATGCATGAGCATCCCTGAGTAGTAAAAGGCCTTTTTTGGGGGATGCTCCAGCTGCTCCCACTCCCCGCCTGCCCCAAAGCGCCTGCGGGACCCTGGGGGCTGCAGCCCCTGAAGGACCAGCTAGAACATACTGGGATGGGTTAGCAAGGAGGTTGGAGATGCTCTGGAGAAGGAGGAAGCTCTGGAGCACCCTCATGCACACTGGGAAGCATGAGTGGAGGAAGACCTCGGTGCTGTGCTTCATCACTTACTGGTCCCCTCCGTAAGGACGCGGATGCAGGAGGGCAACACACAGCTGCCCTGGTTCAGCACTCCTGAAGATGCTCCTGCCTGGCTGGTGCAAGAAGAGGTGACCCTGTGACAGCCCCTGGTGTGAAGTGTCACCTCAGGGGCTGCCTGCTGGCTCCCAGGGCAGCGGCAGGGTGGCTGGGGCAGAAGATGTTCTCCTCACCTCCTCGAAACCACAATGGTGAGCACACAGGCAGGTGCTGGAGGGAAGGTAAGTGGCTCCACGTACCCAATCCGCCTGGATTTTGCCCCAGTTTGAGTAATGAGGTGGTGGTGGTGGTTGTGTGCCTGCATCCTGCCTGCATCCTGCCCTCCTCTCTCTCTGAGCAAGCTGAGGCCAGCTCCAAGTGCACCTTGCCAGCTTTGCTTTGTGGGAGCACCAACTCTTGTGTTCTTGGGGTGGGGGGAAGATGGGGCAGAGGAGGGGAGAGAAGAAGGGAAAAGCTTTGGGTAGCTGGGAGAGGAGCAGCATGTCCCTGGCTGAGCATCCTCCTCCCCTGGGTGCCTGGCCAGGCTCCAGCAGGGTGATGATGCTCCTACCTTCTCCTTGGTGCAGTTGCACCTTGCCTCACGATCCACCCTGGCTGGAATATACCTAATTAAGTGTGGTGGTTTTGCACTAATTGGTTGTTAAGCTGTAGGTGGTATGTATCACGTGGAGATGAGCAGTGCCTGCTGCTTACCCACCTCATGCTGGGCTGCAGCACACTAAATGCTGCGAGGTGAAAGGGTCTCAGTGAGGAGTTATGGCTGGGGGGCTGCAAGGCAAAAGGGTGAGGAGCTCAAGGGAACAGGGGGCAGTTAAAATGTCAGCAGCCAGCACTTTGACAGGAAGCCTGGTGTAGTGTTGGCTCAGAGACCCCCCCCAGGAGAAGGGATGAGGATGAGAGTGCTTGGGACACTGAGACATCGGCACTGCCGGGTGCATGGGATGGAGAGGGTGGGACATGGAGCCCAGGGGGTGGGGGGTTTGGTTGGGTCTTGCCCAGATACCTGGTGAGTTTTGGAGGCAGCCGCTGTTTGGCAATGTCTGTTCATTATTCCTGGCATCCCTATAAAGAGGGGTGGGTGCTGAGCAGGGGTTTGGGGGATGCGCTGCTGCCCCGGTACTGGTGTCTGAGCAGCACAGAGGGTTTGGGAGGAAATCTGTTCCCTGGGAAATGTGGTTTTGTCTGGAAGGAGAGAGAGAGAGGGGAATCATAGAATCATAGAATGGCCTGGGTTAGAAGGGACCCCAAGGGTCACAGAGCTCCAACCCCCTGCCACAGGCAGGGCCACCAACCTCCAGGGCTGGAGCTACACAAGGCTGCCCAGGGCCCCATCCAACCTGATCTTGAACACCCCCAGGGATGGGGCACCCACCCCCTCTCTGGGCAGCCTGTTCCAGCCCCTCACCACTCTCTCTGTAAAGATCTTCCCCCTAATATCTCATCTAACCCTTCCCTCCTCCAGCTTCACTCCATCCCCCTTGTCCTGCCAGTCTCTGCCCTTTAACAAGCTGATTCCCCTCCTGTTCCTCTGCTCCCTTCAGGCACTGGAAGGCTGCAGTGAGGTCCATCCTTCCCCGTTGCCAGCACACGCTGCCCATCGCCCACTCCCTTGTCTCCCCCCCCTGAGCATCTTCCAGCATCTCTCCTTTCAACATCAATTCTGCTTTTTTTTTTTTTTAACAAATTCAGCCTTCAATGCAAATTAGATTCCAAACAATCAGTAATTAACTTTATCAAATTGACATTCCCGTTCCTAACGAAATGCCATCCCCACCTTCACAAACAAGCTGAGCTGCTATTTGCAGAGGCTGATGCGGGAGGGGAACGCAGCAAAGCCCAGGTGGGAACAAACTGAGCCTTTCCTTGAGCTGTGGTTTCCCATCTGCTGAGATTTTTTTTTTGAGGGGCTCCCTGCAGCCCCCAGAGCCTTTTGCTGCGTGGAAACCAGCCTGTGATACCCAGGGCAGCACAGCCAAGGGATCACAGAATCACAGGGGCTGGAAGGGACCCCAGAGCCCATTGGGTCCAACCCCCTGCCAAAGCAGGGTCCCTGGGACAGGGTGCACAGGTCGGCGTCCACTGGACTCTCTCCAGGAGATCCCTGTCCCTTTTATACCAGGGAGGCCAGAACTGGACCCAATATTCCAGGTGGGACCTGACCAGGGCGGAGCAGAGGGGGATGCTGGATGCAGAGGGGGATGCTAGATGCAGAGGGGGATGCTGGATGCAGAGGGGGATGCTGGATGCAGAGGGTGTTGGGGTGGGATGCATCCACACACACACCCTGGGCAGAGCAGGTAGCACAAAAGCCTCTTTGTGTTACTCTACACCAAGCTTACAGACAGTTTCATCTTTAAGCTGGGTTTAAGTGGGAAAGCAGGGTTTAGCTGCTGGCATTTCCAGAGGTGTAAACTGCAGGCAGAGAGGTCAGGCTGCAGTGTGAGGATTCCAGCTGGGATTTCCACCTTCAGGGTTGGGATTTGATGCTTTTGGTTTTTATAAAGAGCTAAAATAAGTCAGGCATTTGTAAATGTGGCTCTGGATGGGGAGCAGGAGCTACACCCCTGATGAGGATGGGAAGATTTGCAAACTGGGGGAGTCTTTAAAAACAAATAATAGTCCAGTCTGGTAAAAAAATGCACCAAAAAAATATGTTTATTCCCATATATGGGAAGAAAAATCCTTTCTCCCCATGCACCAGCAGTGGTGGTGTCTGTCTGCTGCTCACCCCTGCCATGGGGTTACTCATTTACCTCCCGTGTCCCCAGGGGCAGGGGTTAATAGCTGCAATAAGGATGAAGGCAAATCCTTCCTCCTCAGCACACAGACCTGGGATTCCTGCTCCCAGAGCCCCAGTGCTTCCCACCAAGGAAGCAGGAATTAGGAGCTCCTGCTCTTTTATTTTGGGGTGCTGGCTGATGGATGGGTGCAGAGTGAGCGCAGGGAGCTGGGGCTCTGGGAGCAGGAGGTTTGCCTGGGGTGGGGATGACACATATTTCCTCCCCAGGATTGGGATTATAATTTTGTAATGAATGATTTTTGTGATGGCAAACATCCCCTTTTTATCAGCAGGGGTGTCTCTGCCAATCTGCCTTGGGTTTTTTAAAGGCAATTCATTGTTTCTGGCAAAAGCCACCCAAAATTTGGCAAGTGCAAAGTAAATGTCTGAATAAAACTCTCCCTAGGCCAGCAGTTTGGGGGGGCTGTGGGGGTGGGGGTGGTGTCTGTCCCTGGGACAGCCCCTTGGGGGATTAGAGGATTCAGTGCAAAAAGAAAGGGGATGTTTGAAACTTTTCTGAAGGCTGCTGTTCGGAGCCCCGATAATCAACAAGATGCCAGTGAGATTTTGGGCCTTTCCTTTTCGATTCGCCCAATAAACAGGATCAAATTCAATTTAAAAGGTAATTTCTTGGGATTGGAGAATAAAAACAGGAAGGGGGATGCTCTATCCCCCTACACCACCAACACCACCCCCCCCCCCCCCCCCCCCCCGGAGTGTGGCTGCTGCTCTGGGGGATGTGAAACCATTTGCAAATGTGCTTTTGATTCATCTCAAATCCAGCTCCTTGTTAAGATTAAATAAAAACCCCAAACCCTCCAGCTCAAACCCTGGGGGCTCCAAGGGCTGGAGCAGCTCCCCTATGGAGGGAAGCTGAGGGAGCTGGGCTGGTTCAGCCTGGAGAAGAGAAGGCTGTGGGGGGACCTCATTGCAGCCTTCCAGTCCCTGAAGGGAGCAGAGGAACAGGAGGGGAATCAGCTTGTTAAAGGGCAGAGACTGGCAGGACAAGGGGGATGGAGTGAAGCTGGAGGAGGGAAGGGTTAGAGGAGATATTAGGGGGAAGCTCTTTCCAGAGAGAGTGGTGAGGGGCTGGAACAGGCTGCCCAGAGAGGGGGTGGGTGCCCCATCCCTGGGGGTGTTCAAGGCCAGGTTGGATGGGGCCCTGGGCAGCCTTGTGTAGCTCCAGGCCTGGAGGTTGGTGTCCCTGCCTGTGGCAGGGGGTTGGAGCTCTGTGATCCTTGGGGTCCCTTCCAGCCCAGCCCAGTCTGTGATTCCATGATTCTATGCTTTCACCATGCTGCAGCAGCTCAGGCAGCCCTTTGTCACACGCCTCCTTGTAGCAATATTGACTTTATAACACCTACACTTTGTTCTCTCCCTTAACAGGACAGCTGCTAAGTGCTGGTAACACAAACATCACATGCTCCACAGGGCTCCTACAAGGTTTGCAATCAAGCTCTCTCTAATAACCCCTTAAACACTCTCATCCAGCTTGTCCTTGCTGTTTGTTTTAGGGCAGGGTGGGGGTTTTTTCACTCTGCTCTGTGTTTATTCTGCGCCGGGCGATAGCTGGACCTGGAGGTCACACAGAACAAGCGCAGGTGCTGGGCTGGGTTTGGGTTGGGTGTTGTTTCTCTCCCTGGCTTGGCTCTGAGCCCTGGGTTTGCCTTTCTCCCTCGGCGGGGTGGATGTGGCTTGAACAGCGTCACCTTGTTCTTCTGAGCTGCGTAACCTGCCCTGGCTGCAGTTCCTGATTCCCTCCTGGCAGGTTCCAAAGCCGAAGGGAGGAGACAAAAGGTGACAAGAGAAATAAGAGCGTGTTTAGCAGGGCAAAGGGAAGCCATGCTGCCCACACAGGATCATGGAATCACAGACTGGGCTGGGTTGGAAGGGACCCCAAGGATCACAGAGCTCCAACCCCCTGCCACAGGCAGGGCCACCAACCTCCAGGCCTGGAGCTACACAAGGTTGCCCAGGGCCCCATCCAACCTGGCCTTGAACACCCCCAGGGATGGGGCACCCACCCCCTCTCTGGGCAGCCCCTTCCAGCCCCTCACCACTCTCTCTGTAAAAAACTTCCCCCCAATCTCTCATCTAACTCTTCCCTCCTCCAGCTTCACTCCATCCCCTTTGTCCTGCCAGTCTCTGCCCTTTAACAAGCTGATTCCCCTCCTGTTCCTCTGCTCCCTTCAGGGACTGGAAGGCTGCAATGAGGTCCCCCCACAGCCTTCTCTTCTCCAGGCTGAACCAGCCCAGCTCCCTCAGCCTCTCTGTCAGGGAGCTGCTCCAGCCCTCTGAGCATCTTCACGCCCCGAATCACTCCCAGTGCAATGAACTCATCACTCATGTCATGTTCAGACAGCACAGCCAGAGTTTATATCATTTCCCCTGAATTATTTTAGATTCCCTCTAGAAACAAGGGAGGGCAACACACGGCTTCCCCCTTCCCAAGGAAAGGCTTCCTTGTGCTGAGGCCCCAGGTCCCTGCACACAGGATGCTTTCCAGGCATGGCAGCTTGGTGATGCAGGAGGTCCTGGAGGGATGCTGCTGCCTGAGCCCCCTCGCTGCATGTGGTGGGTGGGGGTCTGGGCACCGCTGTGCCCGAAAGCGATGCGCTTGTGCAAGACCCTGCTCCACCCCTCCTGCTCTTCTGAACATTGCTCAAGGCTGAGGGGAACCTTGTGTAGCTCCAGGCCTGCAGGTTGGTGGCTCCCACAGGATGCTGTGGGGGGCTGGAGGGGCTTCACATCCCTGTGCCCCCCTCCCAGGCAAGTGGGAGCAGCAGCCCCTCTGCTGTGGTGCTGCTGTCAGAGGCAGAGGCTGGTTGGTTCTGTTGGGTCATCACTTGCTGTGGTTGGTTTCTCACCTCCCAGTTTCTTTGAGGTAGCTGCAGCTGGCCCAGTGCACTGTTGGCACTGGAGAAGGGGCTTCTGGGTGAGAGGGGTGGCAAAACACCGGTGCTTCCCCTCAGCACTGCAGTAAATCTGCCCCCAAAGTGTCTTCCCAGCCCCATCGCTGCAGCAGCTGCTCTGGAGGGGACCTGAACCCCATTCTGCAGAGCACACCTGGCTTGGGGGGCAGCCCCCATCTCCCTTCCACTCCTCCTCCTTGGCTCAGGGCTCAGACCCTGAAAGAACATCCCAGGATAAACTCACCCTCATATCTTACAGGGCAGCTGCCACCTTGGTGGGGACAAACCAGAGGGGTCCCAACCCCTCTCCTGCAGCCAGGGTGTGCTGGGACACGCTCTGCCTGGTGTGGGGACTTCTCCAGCTGAGCAGCAGCTCAGTCACAGCATCACAGAGCTGTAGGGGTGGGGAGGCACCTCAAGAGATCATTGGGTCCAACCCCCTGCCCGAGCAGGGTCCCTGGGACATCACTGTGGGGGTCTGGATGAGTTTGTGGTAGTGGAATCACTGCAGAGAGTGTTTGGCTGGGAAACCAGCAAGTGAAGCGTGAGGGATTGATCTGGAATCACTTCTGTGGCCAGGGCCTTCGAGGTGTGGTCGATATTCCTGCATAAATAAGGAGAAGCATGGAAAAAAAAGGGGGGAGGGGGGGGAGATGTGGCTGAGAGTGTGCCTAGATAAACCTCGGGGCTGTGGAGGGCCTGGGGAGCGGCACAAATCTCGCTGCTGGCAGGGGAAGCCGCTGACACCCCATTCGTTTCCCCCTGCTGACAGCATCAGCCGCTTATTAAAGCAGCGCTGAGTTAAGGGGGGGGGGGGGAGAAGAAAAGAGGTTATGATAGGAACTGATGAGCTGGGCAGATTTTACATCCCATCCCTAAGTGGCAGTGCTTGATTTGTAGCAGCAGCAGGAGGAGGAGGAGGCAGGGCTGTTCCTCTGGCTGCGGGAACCATGGGGAGCATTCCTGGGGGTGTGTGTGTGTGGGGGGGGGGTGCAGCCCTGCCCGAATCCCCGCTGAGCATCCCCCAGGGGATGGGGCTGATGTGGGAGCCACGCGATGGGGAGACTGGGCCCAGCACTGCCCATGGTGTTTCCATTTCCTAAGTGGTTCCTCTTGCCCTGGGGGCCCCTCCTGGATCCCCACCATGGTCGGAGGGGGTTCTATCTGCCTTCCCCAAGAAGCATTTTGGCAGTACCCATGGCAGGGTGTATAAACAAAGCCTGGGGAGGGGAGGGGAAGGGGAAGGGGAAGGGAAGGGAAGGGAAAGGGAAGGGAAGGGAAGGGAAAGGGAAGGGAAGGGAAAGGGAAGGAAAGGGAAGAGAAGGGGAAGGGAAAGGGAAGGGGAAGGGAAAGGGAAGGGAAAGGGAAGGGGAAGGGAAGGGAAGGGAAGGGAAGGGAAGGGAAGGGAAGGGAAGGAAAGGGGAAGGGAAGGAAAGGGGAAGGGAAGGAAAAGGAATCTTCCACCCGTGGAGGATTTATAAACAGAGCCTGGGATGGGGGCAGCACCCATGGGGTGCTCTGTTTATAAATCCTTCAGCTATTTTCCCACTTCCATCCTCCCAGCTCTCACCTCCATCCCGTCCAAGGCTGCTGAAACAATACCCAGGCAGTAGCTGGCACCCGCTGGCAAAACATCCATCACCTTGGTCCCTGCAATCAAAAGCCATTTATAGTAAATGTGTTTGCTTTGTGCTGAATGACTCGCCGGGGCTGCCAAGTACAACGGCACCAGCTGTTAATTAGAGTTCAGCTTTTATTACCAAAAAAAAAAAAAAGAAAAAAAAAAGAAGTCTGCTCCGTTGATATGGAAAAAGGGAATAAAAAAGTCATTTAACCTATTGTGATGTGAAAATAAACGATGACTTGTTGGTTTAATTAAATAGTCTGTTTATCTAGGCGTCGGAGTGTTTGAGCAGACACAGGATTATGAGCGGCATTACCCTGGCTTGTCTCCTGTTGTTTGAATAATCCGGTTGTTTGAAGTGACAGTTACCTGCTAAAGGCCCATTGAACTCAACAGGAATCTGTCAGCAGAGAAGTCCATCCCACCACTTTGCTTACCGTGCTCTGATTTCCCTTTCCTTTCCTTTCCTTTCCTTTCCTTTCCTTTCCTTTCCTTTCCTTTCCTTTCCTTCTCCCTTTCCTCCCTCCCCTTTCCTTCCCTCCCCTTTCCTTCCCTCCCCTTTCCTTCCCTCCCCTTTCCTTCCCTCCCCTTTCCTTCCCTCCCCTTTCCTTCCCTCCCCTTTCCTTCCCTCCCCTTTCCTTCCCTCCCCTTTCCTTCCCTCCCCTTTCCTTCCCTCCCCTTTCCTTCCCTCCCCTTTCCTTCCCTCCCTTTCCTTCCCTCCCCTTTCCTTCCCTCCCCTTTCCTTCCCTCCCCTTTCCTTCCCTCCCCTTTCCTTCCCTCCCCTTTCCTTCCCTCCCCTTTCCTTCCCTCCCCTTTCCTTCCCTCCCCTTTCCTTCCCTCCCCTTTCCTTCCCTCCCCTTTCCTTCCCCCCCTTTCCTTCCCTCCCCTTTCCTTCCCTCCCCTTTCCTTCCCTCCCCTTTCCTTCCCTCCCCTTTCCTTCCCTCCCCTTTCCTTCCCTCCCTTTCCTTCCCTCCCCTTTCCTTCCCTCCCCTTTCCTTCCCTCCCCTTTCCTTCCCTCCCCTTTCCTTCCCTCCCCTTTCCTTCCCTCCCCTTTCCTTCCCTCCCCTTTCCTTCCCTCCCCTTTCCTTCCCTCCCCTTTCCTTCCCTCCCCTTTCCTTCCCTCCCCTTTCCTTCCCTCCCTTTCCTTCCCTCCCCTTTCCTTCCCTCCCCTTTCCTTCCCTCCCCTTTCCTTCCCTCCCCTTTCCTTCCCTCCCCTTTCCTTCCCTCCCCTTTCCTTCCCTCCCTTTCCTTCCCTCCCCTTTCCTTCCCTCCCCTTTCCTTCCCTCCCCTTTCCTTCCCTCCCCTTTCCTTCCCTCCCCTTTCCTTCCCTCCCCTTTCCTTCCCTCCCCTTTCCTTCCCTCCCCTTTCCTTCCCTCCCCTTTCCTTCCCTCCCCTTTCCTTCCCTCCCCTTTCCTTCCCTCCCCTTTCCTTCCCTCCCCTTTCCCCTTCCCCCTGCATTATCTCCCCCAGGCAGGCAGGGAAGCGCTGTGCCATCCCATCCCATCCCATCCCATCCCATCCATCCCATCCCATCCCATCCCATCCCATCCCATCCCATCCCATCCCATCCCACCACCCACCCCACCCCAGCTCTGCCAACATCCCATCAGCCTCTCCAACGAGCTGGGTGGAGTTGCTGCTCTTTGCTTCTTGCTGCAACCCACCTTCTGCTGCTCGGCCAGCCCGGCCCCCAGCTGAGCAGGGGGCTCTGACCCTGGGAAGGGCATCATCCCTCACCACTCTCCTCGGGGTCAGCCTGGTGCCCCCACCACGTGTCCCCCAGAACGCCGTCGCCACGAGAGCGCTGGGCTTGTCACGGCTGTTTACTTACGCCTTCGCACTGTTTGTGTAGCCAGAAGTCTTGATCTTGTATTTATCTCCTCTTAAAACAGCTAGGGTTTATAGTTTAAACACATTAATCATTCCCAAGCCTTTAAAGGGCTTTTAAGTGGAGACACTGGGTTTGTTTGCCTTTTAATTTTGATTTCAAGTCTCCCTTCCGAAGCAGGAGGCCAGTGCCTTAAAGGACACGGAAGGAGCGCAGCCTCCTACCTCCCCACACCAAGAAACCCCATGGTGGGGGGGAGCCATGCTTTGGGGGGACCCCTCCTCCCCATGGGTCCCCGTTGCTTGGGCTGGTTTTATGTCCATCCCTTGGTGGCAGGTCCCTTTTGGGGGGGACACAGGGCTCCTCGGGGTGCTCGTGGTGCTGCACCTCCATCCCAGAGGAGTGATTCCTGCCCCATGGCCTTTCTGGAGGTGTGTGTGGCCAGGGGGATGCTGCCAGCCCTGGGTTTGTGTGGTCTGGCTGTGCAGGAGGTGCTAATGTGATCCCTGGTTGACTTGGCTGAGCCACTCCAGGGCTTGGATTGAGGTTTTTACAGCCCCCAGGATATAAATAGATGCTGCAGCGTTTCGGCTGAAGGTTCGGGTTGCTCAGCAGCACTGGCAAAGCAGAGCCTGCCCATGGAGGTAACCCAGGGGTGGCTCTTTGGGGTCTGCCCCTCCACACTGCCCTCAGCAGAGGGTGCAGGCTCCATGGCCATCTGTACCAGGGATGCTCATGGTCGTGGGGTCTGAGCTAAACCCCTCTCCAGGGAAGATAGATGGGGACCCCCAGCTCAGCCAAGACATGCCAGCTCTCCTTGGAGGTGCTGCCAGGGCCATGGTGCTTGGGAACTCTTTTGGTGAATGCCAGTGTGCTTATTTACCTTCCAGAGGGGGCAAATTCTGCCAAAAATAAGAGAATTCATACAGTGTCCACTCCATATAGAAATAATGAGCGTGGCGAGGGACTAATTGCTTCAGGGCATCGGTCAGGCACACAGTGCCACTCGTTAGTGAGGGGTTGTGACCTCCAGTCGTCAGCATCTGGCTAAATGAGCTCAGGCTGATGGTTTCTGCTAATGACCTACGGCCAGGTGTCAGCATCTGGGAGCTAGCAGGAGAGTCAGGATTTGGGCAGCTGCCCCGTCCTCCCCAGCTGCCTTGGGCTTGGCATGGCTGCACCGTGGGGGTGCAAAGCCCTTTGTCACTGGTGCAGAACTGGGTGGTGTTAATCCAGCACCTTGCTGAAGTGAAACAGGGAGGAGGGGCTGCTTGTGTCCCCCCCCAGGCCCTGAACCACACCAGCACCCACCCTCATGACCCGCTGCCCCATCCCGAGACTCTGCAGAGGGAGGGATGTGGGAGCTGCCCCAAAGTTCAGGGCACATTTCAGGGTCCCTCAGTGCAGCTGGGGTGTGAGATGCTGCTGTTTAATCCTCTCCAAATCGCTGCTGTTGCCCTTGGAGTCCTTTCTAGGTGCCATGACTCAGCGCTGAGCCCATCTGGATCCACCAGGAGACTGGGATGTCACCACAAAAGGATCGGTGCTGGCAGGGCTGGCGTGTGTCACGCATCCCACACAGCCAGGGCTGGAGCTGAGGCCACGGGAGATCTGCCAGGGTGGATGGATGAAGGGAGATTTATCCTTGCATTGAGCTGGGACAGGGAATTGTGCTGGGGGGTGAGGGGGCTGCAGGTGGCACAGGTTCTGTGCTTGGCTGGACATCGCTGCCCACAGCCCCGCTCATCATCCGTGTGACAGCCCCTGGAACGAGGTGCTCAGCCCCAAAACTCAGCATCCTGCACCGAGCAGATGTCCTGCTGGCCACCGTGCAGCTGGAGGCCAGCAGGACAGCTGTCCTCATCCTTTGGGATGTTGGAAGCTCTGTCACTTCCCAGCTGGGTGAGCTGGATGCACAGAGCCCATCTCCAGCACAGGAGCTGGTGTGAAGTGGTGTGTGAGGGGTGTGTAAAGGGCATCCCCAAAGAAACAACCCCCCCCCACTGTATGTGTGTTCCAAGCAGGATGTGGAAATTCCCCAGCAATGGTCAGGAATCAGCCTCAGGCAGCCCCAGTTCAGCCCAGGAGGTGGGTCAGCAGGTGGCAGGGGGATGCTGGGGTTTGGGGTAGTGGGGGGGATGAGTGGGCAGCGATCCCAGCAGGGATCCAGCGGCGAGCAGAGGATGAGGGTTTGACACGCTCCCTTGAGGGCTGCAGGTTCTCACACCAGGGTACAAATCACATCAAGGCTCCGTCTGCGGGAGGCAGCCCCGTGCCAGCGCTCTCTGCTACACAAAACCAGAACCACATCCCTTTGCTCAGCTCCCTGGAATTCCCAGCGAGACGGAGATCCCACCAAACGGGGCTGGGAGAGGGGAGCGAACCCCAGCAGAGCCCCACGGTGTGGTGCTGGGCACAGCTCCTTCCACCTGAGCCAGCCACAGGTGAGCATCTGAAGTTGCTTATTAAAACTATTATCACCTAATTAAGCTTTGGCACCAGTTGCTTTCTGCTCCCCAGGCACCGAGGCTCGGTGGGGACCCCATGGGAGGTGGGGACTCCCCCAGGAAAGTTCAGGGCACCTGGAAACCTGAGAGCCAGGGAGTTTATCCCAGATATTCCCTTTTTTTTTTGGCCCAAGGCAGGGGGAAATCCCAGATTTCTCTCCATCCCATTTCACACCCCGGTTGTGTGACTGCTGTTTCTCAGCACATTTCTCTCTTCTTCCATCACTCTCACTGCAGTTTGGATAAGGATGTGGGTATCTCTAATAACTGCCTTACCATCAGCAGCTTTCCTCCACAAATTTTGGTCTGCAGTGTTAGAAAGGCAAGGAATGATGTGGGGATAAAGTCCACGGATGCTGAAAGCAGCTGAGAGGCTGCAGCACCGATGCTCTGCTAGGGAGGAGAGCACATCCCTGTGCACAAGAGGACCCGTGCTTCCCACTCCTTCCTCCTCTCTCCCTCTCATTCCCAGGATCAGTCCCTAAATGCTGTGTCCATGGTGGGATGATGGGGTGATACTGATGCTGGCAGACAGCGCAGCCACCTGCGGCTCCTCAGCTGGGATGGATCATCTCCCACCTAATAGCGATGCTCAGTGCTGAGGAAGCTGTCTACATCTTCCCACTGCTGTGCAAATATTAGCTAATTAAGTGGCAGCAACCTTATCTGAAGGACACTTGTGATGGTGTTTGTGGCCACAGCGGCACCGGGAGGATTAATTCCCAGCAGTCGGCTGCAATTAAAAGAGGGAGAAGAGGAAAAGGCGGTGATGGAGCTGGCTGAGGGTTTCGGCAAAGCTTTTATTGCCCAAGGAGGGTTTGTCATGGGAGGGCTGGTGGGGGCGGCCTTGGGGGGGTACACGGTCTGGGGAGACCCCAGGTTCTGTCTCCTGTGGACCTGGGAGTGGCTGCAGAGGACTGTGGGGCCCCACTCCCAAAGAATCATAGAATGGTCTGGATTGGAAGGGACCCCAAGGATCACAGAGCTCCAACCCCCTGCCACAGGCAGGGACACCAACCTCCAGGCCTGGAGCTACACAAGGTTGCCCAGGGCCCCATCCAACCTGGCCTTGAACACCCTCAGGGACGGGGAATCCACTACCTCTCTGGGCAGCCTGTTCCAGCCCCTCACCACTCTCTCTGTAAAATACTTCCCCCCAATATCTAATCTAAACCTTCCCTCCTTTAGCTTTAGTCCATTCCCCCTTGTCCTGCCATTATCTGCTCTTAAAGAGTGATGGTGCAGGGGTGCAGGCGGCACTGGGTGAGGGTTGGAAGGGCACTGGTGTCCTGGGGGGTGAGTGAGAGGAGGCGGAGGGAGCTGGAGGTCTTCAGCCTGGAGGAGACTGAGGGGTGACCTCATTAATGTCTATAGATAGGCAAAGGGTGAGAGTCAGGAGGCTGGAGCCAGGCTCTGCTCAGGGATGGCAGCGATGGGACAAGGGGCAGTGGGTGTGAGCTGGAGCAGAGGAAGCTCCATGGGAATGTCAGGAGGAGGAATTTTGTCACAGAGAGGGTGAGGGAGCCCTGGGACAGGCTGTCCAGGGGGGTGTAGAGTCTCCTTCTCCGGAGAGATTCCAGCCCAGTCTGGATGCCGGCCCTAGGGACCCTGCTTTGGCAGGGGGTTGGACCCGATGGGCTCTGGAGTTCCCTTCCCACCCCTGTGGTTCTGTGGTTCCCGCAGCCCTGCGACTGTAACAGATGCTTTTTTCCATAAGATGTCAGTGTGGCACAGGAGTTTCGCTGCTTGTTTGTCAGTCCTGCGAGTAATCCATCACAGGCCAACGATGCAAAGCCATCTTCTGGACCACCACCAAGTTTCAGCTCATTTACAGCTCCCAGCGATCAGTTTTTTCATTGGAGGAGAGGGGAATCGCTGTGCTGAGCCAGCGATCGGTGTTAGAATCGGTGTGAGATGTGTCTGGTCAGCCCCAGTCTCTCCTCCTCCCTGTCTGTGTTCGGATCTCTCATCCTATTGACTCTGCTGGGATTCTTTCATGCCCTCCCCCCCCCACAACAAACAGCCTCCAATGCTATTTGTTCTGTGTCTTTGAAAGAATAAGTGGGGAAAACCGTGTTGTATTGATATTCTGGCTGTTATGCACCAGATGTACCCAAAATAGGGAGCAAAAATAACCCCCCACCTTGGCGATGCTGTTGGCTACTGCCTGACTTCAGGGGTCCACAAGGAAGAGAAGGCAGGACCCATAAATGTGGGGAAATGTCGACATTTGGGCAGTGTTTCCTCTGACCCTCTCACAGAATATCCTCCCTCCAAGAAGCCAAGGTAGAGGGGGGGAGCTGGAGGTGGCCTCGCTGGGACCAAACCACGTGCTGGGACCAAGCTGCCTCTCTGGCTGAGCCCTGGGCGAGCCCAGGGGAGGAGATGAAGCTTATTTGGAGGAACAGAGTCTTATGGCAGCCAAGGGAAGCAGCCAGGGCCCCAAGCCCCTACATGTGAGGAACACCCCCCAAGACTGTGGCTCGAACGCAGTGGGGAGGTTTGGTTAACTCAGGGCTCGTTTTGCAGTGGAAGTTCTTTGCTATCAAGATTTGGCTCCTAACTTGAGACCAAGCTTGTAACTAGAGCCCTGCACCAGCTTCTCCAGCTCTCCCTGGCCCCATTCCTCCCACAGAGCTGCTGTGATGCTCCATGATGTTTTACGTGATGCCCTCCATGCATGATCCCTCCACGATGCTCTCTATGAAGCCCTCTGTGATGACATCCACATTCCTCTCCACGATGCCCTCTGTGATGCCCTCCATGATGCCCTCTGCAATGCTCTCTGTGATGCTCTCTGTGACGGCCTCCATGATGCTCTCCACGATGCCCTCCACCATCCATGGCTTACACCCCTCAGGGAAAGGGAGGAAGGATGCTTGTCCTCCTCACCTCAGCTTGGCCATCTGCAGGGATGTGGGCCGGTGGCACCAGCCAGTGCAGCACTCCTCTGCTCCCGGCGTGGGCTTAATTGCCCTGCTGACGAAGCTGTGCTTGTCTGAGGGTTCTTAGGTTTGGATTTGCTGGGAAGGAGCGGCTCCAAATGCCGCCGAAGCCCATGGAAAGCCTCCTGTTGACCTCATTAAGGGCTGGATCGATGCCTAATGGCAGACAAAGGGTTTTCCCTGCACAACGCTGGCTGTGAGCGCAGCTCTCCAGCCCCAGCTCTTCCAATCATAAGGACTTTGGGGGCCGAGGGGATTTATTTCCTCTCTGGGTAATGGGCACGCTTGGCTGGGTCAGATATTGCACAGTCCTTCTCCCCCTCCGGTTTCAGCTCGCTATTTAAAGCCAGTAATATGCTTCATAATCTGCATGCCTGGGATTAATATAACGTTATATGTTTCTTGAAAGCCTTTCTGATCCCACAGTTAATTTAATCTTTTATTAACATTAACTAGCTCATGTGGTGTCCAGCGAGCCTGGGGAATGTGCTTTCCAACACCAACAGATGACAGAGGGATGAAAATATAATAGCAGATGAATTCCTCCTTCGCCACAAGAGCAGCAACGCCGGCAGAGCTCCGGCACGGAGCCTTCTCCTGCTCCTGGAGCCTTCTCCTGCTCCTGGAGCATCGTCTCACAAGGCAGAGCACGTCCTGAGCTGCTAACGGGAATTGCCAGGAAGTAATACTTATTGTGGAGGCTTTGAGATGGGAAGGGAAGGGATTATTGCAAGGCGTATCTCTGGCCTGGGAGCAGCCAGCACTTAACAGCTCTCAGCGTGCAAGTGCCAAGAGGGAAGTGTTAACCTCCCCGGTGCCAAAGAGGCTCCGTGGATCCATTCTCTGGCTGCTGAGTGACATTCTAAACCAGGAGTAATGGTGTGCTGGGAAACAGCCACGGCACTGCTGGGAACACCACGGCTCTGGTGGGAACACCAAGGCTCTGCCCCAGCGTTGCCCAGACCCCGCATCTCTGGGTGGCATCGCACCACGCAGCAGATTCGGGGGTGACTCCAGCACCCATCCCTCCACTGGCATCCCCATCGGGTGCTGTTTCAGCCTGAATCCCAGCAGCTCACCAGGGGCTGGGCTCTGGGATCATGAGGGTGGCTGGAGGTCCCCACTGCCCGGCGCTGCTCGGCTGGCTCGGCATGTCCTCACTCCAGCTGCGGTTAAACCTGGAGGGATCCAGCAGTTCCACTCATTTCCCATGGAATTTTCCCCAGTGCAGCTCACTTCTCACACTCAAGCAGCACAGTGCAGTTCAGCATCCATGACACATACCCGGGATAGTGCTGGCATTGGATCCAGATGGGGAGAGGCTCTGCTCCAGTAGGGCAGAGGGAACCCATTAGCATCACGCTGTACTCCAAGGAATTCCTTTCCAATTTCCTTCCTGGTTATACCCCTTATCCCCAAGCACGAGCCTTCCCTTGGTCTCCCCTTGGTTTCTCTCCCCACCAACTCCTCAGCTCGCCTGTTTTCTTTTCACTTCACCCCGTTTTGGTGACTTTGTTGGAGCTGGGCAGCCCGGAAGGTCGGTGCTGGTAGGAAGTGAGTCAGTGTGAGGTGGTCAGGTGTCTCTTTGGGGAGGTGCTGAGCGATGGGCCGTGGGGTATGTGGACCATGGGTGGCTTTTTGGGACTGATTTGCCTTCTATGTAGAGTCCTACAAAACTATGGCACTGGCATGGTGCTCAGTGGACAATAGGGACTTTTAGATGCAGCTTCTCTGAGGCACTTAGATGGGATGTGGGAGATGCACTCTCTGGTCTGTGACTGGAAGCCCTTGATTTCCATCTCTGCCAAGGCTGTGGAGCTAATATCCCTAATATCCAATGTAAACACCCCTCCTCCCCCCCTTCCCCCCTTGTCCCCGATGCAATTTGAGACCACTATGTCCCAGGACAGTGCATCCCAGGCCCTCACATCCCCAGGCCACTGATGACCCAGGTTGAGCTGGTCTCCAGTGTAACCCCAGATTCTTTCCTTAGCAGCTTCTTATCAGCCCCCAAGGCCCACACGCTGTGTTTTGGGGAGAGGACCTGTGCCTGGTTTGCTCCATCCTGGGGACGAGGGGGTGACCGCAGCTGGTGAGCACCCAGTGTCAGCAACGTTGGGGGGGGGGGGGGGGGTGTAAAAACGGAGGATGGGTGGAAATTCGGCTTTGAATATCCAAGGAATTTTTGTTTCTATGTGCAACCAGCCCTGCTTTTGCATGCTGCCCAAATCCAGTGCTGTAAGTGATGCCCCAGCCTGGGGTTTGGCAATAACCAGGGGCAAAGTGCAGGTTAAACACCAGCTTCCCCAAAGCACTGCTCCCAGTTTGCACACTGGGAGATCTGACCAGCCCAGGCTGTAAAGGCAGGAAAGTGGTATAAAAATTGGGAAAAGAAAAAAGAGAAAGAAAAAAAGAAAATAAAAGAGAAAGGGAAAGAGAAAAAGAAGAAGAAAAAGAAAATAAAAAATAAAAATAAAAACAAAAGAAAAAGAAAAAGAAAAAGAAAAAGAAAAAGAAGAAGAAGAAGAAAAGAAAAAGAAAAAGAAAAAGAAAAAGAAAAAGAAAAAGAAAAAGAAAAAGAAAAAGAAAAAGAAAAAGAAAAAGAAAAAGAAAAAGAAAAAGAAGAAGAAAAGAAAAAGAAAAGGAAAAAGAGAAAGAAAAAGAAAGAAAAAGAAAAGAAAAAGAGAAAAAAGAGTAAGAAGAAGAAAAAGAGAAAAAAGAAAAAGAAAAAGAAGAAGAAAAAGAAAATAAAAAATAAAAATAAAAATAAAAATAAAAATAAAAAGAAAAAGAAAAAGAAAAAAGAATGAAAAAGAAAGAGAAATAAAAAGAAAAAGAAAGAGAAAGAAAAAGATGAAAAAGAAAATAATAAATAAAAAGAAAAAGAAAATTAAATAGAAAAAAAAAGAATGAAAAAGAAGAAGAAAGAAAAAGAAAAAGGAGAAAGAGAAAGAGAAAGAGAAAAAGAAAAAGTAAAAGAAAGAGAAAAAGAAAAAGAGAAAGAAAAAGAAGAAAAAGAAAATAAAAATAAAAATAAAAAAGAAAAGAAAAGAAAAAGAAAAAGAAATAAAAGAAAAAGAGTTGGTATAAACAGGATGGCAACTGGGTGTTTGGCTGGTTTAATGAGAAGTTAGCAGATGAGTTGGAAAAGCCTGGGCTCTGTTTTTGGAGCTGGAAGCTGCAGTCTAAAGTAAACTTTGGGGAAGTGTGGTCTCCTGCGAGGCCTGAGCACGGCGGACGCCGCGGTGCTGTCCAAGCCTCAGCTGCTTTTGCTGGGCTCATAAAAGTCCAAAGAAGCGAAGGGAAAGACGTAGTGGAACTGGGCGATGTGAGAGCCAGGACTCTGAGCTGCAGCTTCAGATCTGAGCCCAGCTTGAAATAACCCAGGACAAAACTCAGCTCGTGGCTTCAGCCGTGGGCAAACGGTGCTGTAAGGCGTGAGGGCTGGGGCTGTGGGAAGCTGGCAGACCCTGGGTACCTCCATCCCCTGCCAATTTCCCCCAAGGTCTTTAAACAACCTTCGGGTAGGAGCCTGGTTTTAATTTGGGGTGGTGTTTTGCTGTTACAGAAGGTGCACCAGCGTGTGCTCAGGGAGGTGTAAGAAGAGGGCGGGTTGTGGTGGCAAGGCAGAGGCAGAAAAGGTGGAAAAATCACAGTCTGGGGAAAAAACTGTCTGGGGAAGGCTGCTAATTAGTGCAGAGTCCCACCCCGGGCATCACCACATGCAAGGCAGCCATCCTCAGCGCTCGGGTTGGAGGTGGGGAGGGAATATTCATGAGAGCTGCTACACTGCACCTGAAGACTGAGCCGTGAAGAAATTTGGGATGTGGTGCTGAGCAAACCCCACTGAGCGATGCTGCATCCCTGGTACCTTCTGCCCTGCTCCCGCTCAGCAAGGAGGATGGGGAGAGCAGTTCATCCCAGGGCAGGACAATCCCTCATGGGAGCATCCCCTGTACCCCAGCACAGCGAGTGGGATTCCTCCAGCAGCCTGGTGGTCTGTGCAGAAACCTCCCTGGGCATTTGGCCGTGGTGGGATATTTAATTTGGGCTTTAAAATGACTGGCTCCCAGCCCTGCCTCTCTTGTGTGCTCAGCTCTTGCACTGGCTGCCAGGGTTTGGAGGGGTTTCAGTGTGTGCCCACGGGTTTGTGGGCGCCGGGGGGTACAGCATCCCCTCTCCCCAAGGAGCTGAGGACAGCAGCACCAAGCTGGGACAGAGTTTTCTTTGTAAATCAGAGCTTTGGTACGTGCAGAACAGGGGGGGCTGGGGAGCTCTGGTGTGCCTGTGCAGCACCAAGCCCCTCCCCAAACCCATCTTCAGGGCAAAAGTGAAGGAGGGGAGCTTTTCCCACCAGTGATGTAACCCCCTGTATCCCAGCTCAGTGCATCTTTACCGTGCTCTAACACATGCCCTGTTGCATCCTCTCCTTTAACAGGCACTTGGCACCCCCCTGGTACCAGCCTGGGACCCATTGCCAATAAACTCTTCCCCCATTAACATCAACTGGGAGTTTTTATGGGCTCGATGAAAAATATACCTGGGACCAATGGTTGTTTCACGTCTCAGAGGAGCAGGACCAGAGAGGCCTCCAGACACACAGGGAGAGAATCATCAGCCATTAACTTGAAGGTGTAATTTGTCTCTCATCCTCCTTAACGCAGGGCTGAGGGACACTTCCTAGGTAAAGAGAACGTTCAGCTGTCTTCTTGGCACAGCAGATAAGGGCAAATCCCCCTTCCTTGGCAGATGATAATGATATACATTAGCCACCCAATTTAGTGAAAAATATTGTTTTCTCCTAATTAAGCAAATTGTTGCAAGCTAGGTCGCTGACTCCTGGGGAAGTTACAGTTTCTGCCTTGGAGGCTGGCTGACAAGAGAATAGATTTATCTCCAATTCAGATCACTGGAGAGGGTTCTTGGTGTTTTATTACCACGTGCAACTTTCTGGATGTTACTGGGAGATTAATGAAGGAGGGAGGGCGGGGGGGGGGTGGGTGAGGGGAGTTCAGCAACAGCCTGTGCATGACAAATATTAATTATATTTCATTTCATATGCAGATGATGCAATCAGCTGTGCAACACTGGAGATAACACTTTTGTCTGGGTTTGTTTTTTGACCTTGAGAGGCCACGTTCCCCCCCCCACCCCCCCCCCCACACACCCTGTCTCCCTCCACATCAGAATTCACATCTTAATTACGCTCTGTGATTTGAGCTCCCTTTCATCCGTGCAGATTAGCCTGTGTTAACACGTGGGATAGACAAGATAACTACCTGCAGGTCAGCCCTGGGAGGATCCCGCTGCAGGATGCTCCTTCTGCCCCAGGGAGAAGGAACCATCACCAGCATCTCCTTCCATCACCTTGAGGCTGCAATAACTAACCCGGCAGCATCACACCCTCTGGGGGCCAGTTGTGGCATCAGGTGTGGGCACAGGGCAGGTGCCAGCTGGCAGCACCCTCTGTCCTGGGAAGGTCTTGCAGAGGCTGTGGGTGTCACAGAGAGCCATCGCTCTGCTGTGACAATGGGGAAGGTGTCACTGTGCCAGCCCATAGTACCACAGCAGTGCCTGGGCTGGGAGCTGGGAGCCAGCAAGGCAGGGCTCAGGGATGCTATTAATGCTATTTATAGTAGTTAGGTTAATTGTCTTCCCAAACAGAGAGCAATGAAGGAGGGTAATGGGCATGGGGGACTTTTAACAGGGTTTTATTCAGCTTTTGAGCCCCTCAGGAGCAACCTCCACCCGCACCAGGGGTACGGATGCACCGGGCAGAGCTGGGCACCTGTAACCCACCCACCTTCATTTGGACAGAGGGGATGAGGTGGTGGCACAGAGGTGACAGGTGAGCAGCTGCAGTTTAGGCACAGCATCGCTGCTTTATTCCACAGTCTGACCAGTCAGAAGGGGTTACTGGGAGAGCATCGGGTCAGCTGGACCACTCTGAGTCCTGGGTTAATGCTGAGAGGGATACCAGTGGGATACAGAGTAAAACTTTCCCTTCCCTTCCCTTCCCTTCCCTTCCCTTCCCTTCCCTTCCCTTCCCTTCCCTTCCCTTCCCTTCCCTTCCCTTCCCTTCCCTTCCCTTCCCTTCCCTTCCCTTCCCTTCCCTTCCCTTCCCTTCCCTTCCCTTCCCTTCCCTTCCCTTCCCTTCCCTTCCCTTCCCTTCCCTTCCCTTCCCTTCCCTTCCCTTCCCTTCCCTTCCCTTCCCTTCCCTTCCCTTCCCTTCCCTTCCCTTCCCTTTATTATATATATGTGTCTGTGTGTATATATATACAAACACACATATATATTTATGTATTTTTGGACTAGATGATCTCCAGAGGTCCCTTCCAGCCCCTACAGCGCTGACACGCATGGCCCCCTTCACACGTGTGTGCACATACACACATACACGTATCTGTATGTACACAGATGTGTCCTTAGTGGTGTCTTCAAGTGTCCCATAACAAACACAGCTCTAGCAAAGGCTGTGGGTTTCCCTCACATCCCACTGAAGCCGTTCTTGGCCAGAATTCCAGCTTTTTATTAAAATTTGCTTCAGCGCCTCCACCCGCCGCAGCCGTTTCTCCTGCCTTTTAAGATCTTAGTGCTTTATAAATGTCATCACCCCCCTGGCTTTTATTTCAGTCCATGAACTCTGGTGGACTCCAGGAAGCAGCAGCAGTTTATTGTTCTAAGGAGCCGGGTCGGGAGCTGCCGGCCCCGGGTATCGCCGGGCGAAGCCGCCCCGGTACCAGGGCTCTATAAATAATCCTAATGGAAAGAGACGCTGTCAGCTCACATCCATCGGGCTTGTTTCCTCACAGAGCAGCAATTTGCTCTGTCATTTAGAGTTATGCAAAGTAAGGGTGGAATAGGAATATCCTCAGCTGCTAATAGCTCTCCCTGGGAGGGGAGGTGGCTGCGGAGCGGGGAGAGGTGTGTGGGGCTGTGCCGAGCCTGGGAACTCCTCGCTCCAGCAGCGGGTGGGCTTTGAAGGCTTCTCTGCTCCAGCGTGGTTCCTTGCTGCTTGGGGTTCCCCAGCACCTCCATCTGCTTCCCCAGCCCTTTGGCTCCAAATTCTTCTTATGCTCCTAAGTGACGTTATCATCCCGAGCTGCGCTGCGGTAACGAGCGCTGTCTGCAGCTAGCAATTTGGCAAACACACCCCCCCCAACACCCACGCTTGGGGTGCTTTGCAGAAGCCCTCAGGGTCACCAGTCTGCTCCCAAACACGGGTACCCCAAAGCTCTGATGGCCTCAACCCATTTCCACATCCCGGGGAGAGGTCCTGGTCTTCCCACTCCCCATCCTCCTGCAAGGCAGAGATGCTGGAGGAGGGAAGGGGAGGCTTTCTAGACCAGCAAGGATTTGCAGACTAAGTGGATCCCATGCATCAGCTCATTACTTGGCACAGAGAGGGCTCTTTAGTACGTGGCTCATTAAGTAATGAGGGGGTCAGTGTGGGCTGGCGATGCTGCCCTGTGCTCAGGGAGGAGTAGGAGGTGCTCAGGAAGAGGCAGCTAGCGCTGAGTTTCTTACTCATTCCCTTGACCTACCCCCCCACCCTACCTGGGGATGGGAAGCACCATGCAGGCTGCATCTGCCTGTCTCCAGCTTGTTCTGGCTCTGGTCTCCCCAGAGGGTTTCTTCCAGGTAAGTACCATTTGCTTGTCTCCAGGATTAGCTGAGGGCTGTTTCCTCTGGCTCCCCATCACCTGAGGGATCTGCTGTGGGTGATGCTAACGTGCTCCTTCGAACTGCACCTGCAGAAGTGGCCTTCACCTGTGTGAGGAGCCCCCTGCCATGTGCCCACGGGCGCTCAGCGATGCCCGAGGAGGGGGTTTGTCTCCTCTTGCCGGGGCCAAGGTCAGCCTGACAGGGGTTTTGGGGATGGCTGGGGCTGGGAGCGTGTGGCTCTGACAGTGCTGGAGCGTTTAAGGCCACAGGGCGACTCCCTGGCTGTCAGTTTGCCTCAGAGCAGATCCACGGCGTGTGCTCGATCTGCGGAGCCCGCGGCGGGAGGGAGTGGGGTGTGATGTCAAACGAGCTGTAAGAAGCAGCGGCGACAGCCCCAGCTCCCCTGTGGCACCAAGGAGAGGCCGGGACACAAACCCCTCACCCCAACCTGAGCGGGGTTTGGGTTTCCCCCCTTGTGCTCCGATGGATGCTCTGTTGAGCATCCTTCTGTTGGGCATCCTTCTGTTGGGCATCCTTCCACCCGGCTCTGCCCCACATCCCTGCCCTCCAGCCATCCCCAGAGGTGTCAAGCTGGTCCCTTGGGATGCTCTGCTCCCCCTCAGGGAGCCAACTAATCCTCTGGGTGTTCAACTGACCCATCATTTTCTGCCTCCCCCTTACAGGTGGGGGTGTTTTCCTAACCCCTCTCATTCATACAGGCTTGCTTTTTCCACCATGGGGCTTTTTTTTCCCCCCTCCCCTCCCCTCTGCACAAACAGACAAGATAGCTTAAGAGCTCTTATCTGCAAAGGGGGGGAAAAAAAGAGCCTTAATCCCCATTTAATAACATAATATCAGCAGGTAACATGTTCAATATGGCAAAAGAACTCCAGCACCAGGTCAATAGGGTAGCTATAATTTTTAGCAATAAACAAAGCCTGCTTTTAATTACTTCTGTGAAATTGCTTGATCCATGCATGATTAAATATTCATTCTGTGTAACTAGACAGTTTCTTTGTATATAGATCCATATTAAATTTAGCTGGCATCCTGCCCACACAACACATCTAATAAATTCCTTTTAATGTGCTGCAGCTTTGAAGACGGTTTCCCCTCCCTCCTCCTCCCCCCCCCCCCCCATCTAATTTGTATAAATAGCTGATGTCTTTGCCTTACCTGGGTGTCCACGCGCTTGGGATACACATGGAATCTTTTAGGAAGGGAAATGATGGAATCTGGGGGAGACATGGGAAAAATAAATCTCCTGATCGCCCGGTGATGGATCTGTGAGGGGAAAAAGTGACTCTCAGACCTTGTTTTTTTCACTGCCTTGCCAGCTAACTACTTTGGCAGTGTGTGCAAGAGGGAAAAAAATCCCTCCTTTTAAAGTAAAGCCAGGGCTGATGTAAATATTTATGTAATATTTTATTACAATCCGAATTTACTTCTTGATTGAAAACATTTCCTAGTAACCCTCTGGAAAATTGAATTAATATGTAATTTAAGTGGCTTGATTTTTAAAGAAAAACCCCAAAAAACCCCAATTTTTTTTACCAGGAATACTGATGGAGAGGTTAGGTCTCAAGGAACGTGATCCAGGTGGGATGCCTGTGGATGAGCAGGACCCAGGACCTTGTCTGGGTTTGGATCCCAGCTTGGGAATAAGCTGCATCCTTGGAAAACCCTTGTCCCACCACCAGGGGCATCTCAGCCCCTCACCAGCAGGAGCAGCAGCAGCAGCAAATCCCCTGTGGCTTTTTCTGCTGCTTTTTAATTGCACAGAGGCACGTTGATTGATGCAGCATCTCATATGTGGGCTGTGGTAATTAATAGGTTTGGGATGTTCACCTGAACACAGCCAGCCCCAGACTGTTTCCTTATCAGCTTGGGGTGGTGCTCCTGGCTCACACAGGGGATGTTCCCCCTCCAGGAACACCCTCAGATGTGTGGGCTCTGTCCTCAGCTGATGATGCCAGCCCCAAAAAGTGTGACTGTTCCTATGAAGGGGGGGATGGGTGAGCTGTCTCAGGGTACCAGCCGGCTGTGAGGGGTGTGCACAAGCCCAGGGAGCACTCACTGGTCACACTGCATCTGGAAGAGGTCAGGGCTCTTTGGGAGGGACTGGTGTCCCCAACAGCCTTTGGATGGGCTGGGGGTCAAGAGCTGGGCTTTAGCTAAAAGCTGGCAGCTTCTCATTAAGCTGGAGAACCCCTCTCACCTCTGACCCAAGGCAGCAGGCAGTTCCTGCCCACACACTGTGGGGGCTGTTGGTAGCAACACCGAGCATCCCATGGGCTCTGGTGGGATGGTTAGAGTCAGGGTTAGGGTTAAGGAGGGAGGGTCTGGGCCTGGGAGGATGTTGAAGTCCCCCCAGTAAAGGACTGGTGGGGGGTGTGAACAGCATTGACATCTCTGCCGATCCCAGAGGATAATGATTTCCAGCCAATGAGCTTGAGATCTCACAGGGTGTGTCTTGTGTCTCCTACCCCACCAGTGGCATACAGGAAACCCTCTCCTGTGCCCTCCTCCCTTCCAGCCGGTGCCTGGAGCAGGGGAGCAATGATGGAGACACCCAGCCATGATTTAAAGGCTTCTCAACGAATGGCAACATGATTTGCCCAGGCAAATGGCAGCGATGATTTGTTCTCCTCTGTTTCCAGGGAGAGCAGTGGGATGGCCATGTGATCCATCGGCCAGTTTGGGTTGGAAGGGATCTGTTGGTCGCACCAGCTCTAACACCAGCATCACCCCCACACAGCACACAGGGGTCTCCAGGATGCACCCAGTGACTGTGGTACCCGAGGTCTCAGTGTCACCCCTCTGTGGGGGCTTGTCCCTCCAGATCCCCCTCACCCATGGGCTGGGGGCTTGGGGGCTGCTCCAAGCACAGCTCAGCTCATCCCCCACCCCACTACAGAGAAATCCATCTGAGGACCAGCCTGGTTTCCAGCTGAAATCACAATATTAATTAGCAGACTGGAACTCGTTAGGCGTTATCTTCTGGAGCAGCAGCTTCTACAAAAGCTTTTCTCCCCCTTTACTTTTGATCTGGCGTTCCGGCTTTCCCAATCAAAACAAAAAGATGCTCCATCTAATGAGGATGCCACTAGTGTTTAGGAAGCATTATTTTTATTGTATGGTACCCAAAAAAAAAAAAAGAGAAATAAATTAATTCCTTGGCATCCTGGTACTTAAAGCTGGAGCAACAGCCTGCTTTTAAATTTGCTTATAAGGAAATAGAGGAGTTGTAACGAGCAGGCAACTGAGCTAAATGACTGGCAAGCCAATTAGCCAGCTTTAAAAAGCTGTGTTCATTAGAAGGAAAAATAAAGGCAAACTTTTAAGGGATAATTGCATCTTTTAAATATCAGTATTCTTGATTCACGGTTGTCTCATAAATATGCATTATTATATAATCCTTTATAACCCCCCCCCCAACAAGCTCACGTTAATAGGAGCACAAAAAGTACACTAAGTGTTTGAATTGGTGACATGAAATCAAACAAAAAAGCATCTAACACAAGCAGGGAGATCTGGCTTTAAAAGCTCAGCCTGGCACTTAGTGGTCCCATGGGTCGCAGCGTGCCTGGCACCGGGGAAACCAGCTTTGGGAGGTGGGATGCAGGGTTGGATCCTGCACCCTCCGAGCTGTTTGCTGGGTGAGCATGGAGTTGTTTTCCCCTCTTGAAGGGTTTTGAGCTGGTCAGGACTCCTCTGCTCTGCGGCGTTAGCAATAGCTGAGCCTTTCCTGAGGGATGCAGGGAGGAGCTGGGAGGATGCTGTGCCCAGACCCCATCCTGCCGGGCTGGGATGCTTCACAAAGCCCCCACTGTGCACAAAATCATGTCCATGGGCTTCAGCCTGCATGTGCACAGTTACAGTCCAGACATTTATGGTAAATTTGGGCTGAAGTGATGGGGTTTATTGTGACCAGCAGGACCCAGCATGCTCCTGCACTGCAGCCCCATGCCCAACTTTTCCGTGCTGGACCAGAGACTCGCCCTTGCGTCTTGACTCAAATCTGTACCCAGATGCCATCTCAGGGAAAAAGAAATCCCCACCTTTCCCAACACTTCTGGCTGCTGCCAGCAGTTGAGCCCAACCCTTGCCAGACATCCCCAAAAACCCTTCTGTGGGGGGCAAGTGGGGGATGTGGGGCTGGTTAAGCCAGCACAGCTGCAGCGCAGGAGCTGTGGGGTCCACTCCACCTGATTAATTCGTTTAGGGGACTTCCCCCTCTGCATCACTCGGTGTGAGTTTGGCTCCACATCTTCCTGCTCACTGGGATAACTTCCTGATTTTACAGCCCAACAGAGAGCACAGGATAAGTGACCCAAAGTGGGAAAGTTTTTGGCAGTGTGAATTTTACACTTGTGCCCAAGTTTGCACGACAATGGACCGAAGGTGGTCCCCAGCCCCCAGTAGAGCATCCCCCTGGGACAATTAGGATGAGCAGGGGGTAAACATCCCCATGGGTGGGTTTTTTTATATATAAACCAGGAGAAAAATATAAATCAGGTTGCATTCCTGGCAGGAGAATGCAGGTTATGTGTGCAAGGATGATGGCGGGTCCCTCCAGTGACACGGAACGGCTGCTTCTGAAGGGAAATATGTTTCGGGAGGGATTTCGCGTCACCCCGAGGGGCTGACCTTGCATCACTCAGCCATGCTCAAAGTGAGAGCAGGTGAGTAAAGACAGGTCAGTTTAGCTCCCCTTTCCCCCCTTGAGGTGATAAGCCTTGCTGGAATGTCGCCTTTCAAACCTAAACTCATAGAAGTTGCTAGCATGAGAAATTTGGGGCTGAACGCTGGGGAAACCTGCCTCTGCCATCCCCTGTGGCTTTATTTCTGGCTCTGGGAGAATCTGCCTGTCCAAAGAAGAGTGTGGCTGGAGGAGAGTGATCCACAGCACCAGCCTTGATGGGGAAAGGCTGAAACCACTCCCGTTTCCCAGCCCTTCCCTTTCCTTAGCCATTCCCTGCACCATTTGTGATGGGAAGGGGCTTTTCCCACCCCAAAATATTGTTGGTTTGGGGTTGATGCCTGCATCTGCCTGCCCCTGGGAGGTGGTTTTTATGTCAGAACCATGCATGGGTGGGTAACACTGTAAATGCCTTTAAGCCCCCATCCTGCTGCTGGTAAAACTCGGGGTGTTTAGTTCCCAGACCCCCACGGACCGGCCTCTCCAGGGGTTTTCCCGCACCTGGAGGTTCCTTCCCCCCATCTCCCTCTCCCCTCACCTGCAAAACCAAGACTTAAAAGGACTTATTGAGTTGCCAGCCAAGATGAGAGGCGAGGTAATCGATGCACGCAGGATATTTTGGGAACACAAAGTGCACACATTAATAAATTATCCCTCTGCTCCAGCTGAAGTGCTGTAGGTTCAACCTGACGCCGCGGCACGGTGCCGGCTAAGAGCGGCGCGACATGGAACCAGCAACACGTTCCCACTGCTTCCTTTCAGTCATTACTCCAGCAATAAGTTGTTGTTATGTGATAAAACAGGCTAATTGCCTTTTGGAAGGCAGCTAGAAGCAACAACTGCAGACTATGGAGTGCATGGAATTCCCGTTCTGCCATTCTGCTTTCTTTCCCAGTGTCTCTCTGGGAAAGAGAAACTGGGATGTCTGCATATGTGGTGACCAAAATCCCCTATGACAGGTGGGTAACCTCGAGGAAAAGCTCTCCATGATTCACCTGGATAACCTCATCATGGCATGGGCTTCAGCTGCCGTGCTGTGCTCGCCCAGGTTCTGCAGCAGGGCAGGTCCTGCTCCAGACAGGAGAGCACCAGACAGGTAAGTGTGGCTGTCTGTGTGTCCTAAGAACATTCAGCAAGGCCAGCACCCTTCCCAGGTCCTACCAAAAACGCTGCCTTCAGCTTTCCCCAGCTGCACATTGAGGCAGGATGGGAGCAGCCCAGCAGCAACCATCCCACCAGCCAGGGAGGTTGGGGCTGCTGGAGCAGAGCCGAGGGACATATTTGCACATGACAGCAGCACTGAGATGGCCCTGAACTTTCTGGAAGCTTTAATGCACCAAGTAAGCATTTAAATAACCTTACTCCTGTTTATTTTTCTTGCTGTACGGCTGCTCCTGAAATGGCCAAAGAGATTTCAAATTGCTCCAGATTAGGAAACATAAGAGCATCATCCAGCACGGCGCCCGTTCTTTTCCTGGCTGCCTTAGTTACACACTAAACCCGTGGAAAATGGGTTTATAATGGAAGTGCTGGGGCAACCTTTGCTCCTGTTCACTACCGCCTGCTGCTGCAGTGAATTTCTGGTCTGTCTTTTCTTCCCTCCGTCCTTCTCTCCCTGCCCTCATCTTTCCCAGCAGCAATGGGTGCTTCCCCTGGTGTCTTCCCTAAAGTGAGGGTGTTTAAAAACCCTGCATCCCCTGCTAAAACACACCCTGCCCTGGCAGGTCCCCCAAAACTCTCCCTCTGGGGTGTCCCCAGCTCGCTCTCACTCCATAATCGTGGAAATCTCCCTCATTTTCTTCCCTGCTGCCCAGCCAGCAAGGTCCTTCCTCAGCACCCAAAGGATGGATCCCAGCACCCGCACCCTTAACCATCACCCAAAGCAAGGGCAGCCCAGGGAACTCATCCTGGCTGATGAGACATGCAGGGAGCAAGGAAGACATGCAGATGTTGTGAGTCCCAACACTATTTTTCCATGGCTAGACCTGGAGTTTGGTGGCTCCTCACTTTCCCTTTGCCCATCAGTGGTGTCTGTGCCCCGCTGAGCTATTTTCCATGGGGAATGAGACATCCCAAGCCTCTTTTGACTGTTTCATGCTGACAAAACCCTTCCACTTGCTGTATGGTTTTGCTGGGGGCAGTGGAAAGAGGGTGTCCCCATGATGGGGCTCTGAGGAACGTGTTCTCCTGGCCATTGCTCCACACTTCTCCTCCCACCAACCGGTTGCAAAACACTCACCGATTTTGAGCAGCCTGGCTTGAAACTTTTATCCTCTTTGGTTTGAAACTCCCAGAAAGTGATTTCCTCAGAGGATCAGAGCTTGACCTGTTTGAGCCCCAGCTGATGAGATGTCTTCTTCGGGCATCGGGGCTCCCAAGGCAGACCTGGCTCTGCCTGTGGTGGCAGGAGCATCAGCACAGGGGCTGGGCCTGGATAGCCCAGCAGCAAATCATCTTGTTCTTAGCTCCTTCTGCTGGAGGAGACAGCCAGGGAGATGCATTATCGGGTTTCCTTCCAGAAGCATCTTGCTTTATGGTCGGTTTCCTAAACTGGTGTGACTGGCGCAGCCCGCTGCACTGCTGAGTGCTGCCTAAGTAGGGCCTGGCATTAAAGAATAATGTTAATTTTTCTTAAGAGCTGGCAGCGTTAATGGCTTTTCTGATTACACTGCACGCTTTGTTCTTCTGCTGGGCCAGCAAAGAGCAGACACTTCCTGGGCGACAAGGCAGCACTTCAGCGGGAGGAGGGAAGCAGCAGGGATGCCCTCGCCCATCGCTCTGCAGTGGTTCAGGCAGCACAGTGTTTTGGGGTGGCAAAACCTTTCCACTTGCTGTATGGTTTTGCTGGGGGCAGCGGGAAGAAGGTGTCCCCATGATGGGACTCTGAGGAACGTGTTCTCCTGGACATTGCTCCACACTTCTCCTCCCAGCGACCGGTTGCAAAACACTCACCGATTTTGAGCAGCCTGGCTTGAAACTTTTATCCTCTTTGGTTTGAGGATGGGTCACACCCCAATTCAGACAGTACCAGAAAGATCACTTGCATGGCATCTGTCAAACCAGGTCTACCTCAGTCATGGGAAATTCTCCTGGTGCCTTCAGGGAGTTGGATGCGACCGGTGATGGTGCATGGCAAGGAGCAGAGCTCCTGGGAGCAGAGGGTGGGCAAAGCTCCAGCCAAAGATACCCTCCCAAAACATGGGGCCTTGGCACACCATGAGCTCCACCAGCTCTTCCCTCAGTTTGTGCAATTGGAAACGTACACTCCTCGGGTTTAATAATTAACCGGGGCTTTATTTAAGTCCGTGGGTACATTGTACCGCAGTAATGACTCATCAGGTGAGTTCTTATGATGTGTACACTGTAATTTTTATTAGAAGGCACTTCTAAAGCGAAAGGCCGGTCGTTACCTGTTTGTATTCAGAGCTGTCATTAGTTACTAGGTATCGTGGGTCAATACAGAGGCATAAAACGATCCCTTTTCTTCTCTCGCAATGATTAACCCATCTATCAACAGCGCCTGTTTAATATCTCCCACTATAAACAGTCATTATTTGCAAGTATAGCCAGATGGGCAGATAATTTAAAACATAACTTAGAATCTATTTGAGTTTTTAGGGGCCTAACTTAAAAAAAAAAAAAAATAAAAACAACTTTAAAAAAAAATCACAGAAATGCCCATGCAATCACACGCCCAATTTGTGTGCGTAATTACCTTGATTACATGTGTGCTTGTGGTAATTGTCACCACAGATGGTATTTGGATGCATGAATGGTCACTTGTGCATGCAAACCCGCTCCGCATACCACACCAGGGTAATTGCACATGCAAATTGAATGTGTATCTGGCGCGGCGGAGCGCGGCGTACGGCGCCACAGCCGGGGCTGCCACCACCGCGGGTGGCTGTGCCAAAACGGTGCCTGGCCTCTGGGAGCTGGCTCAGTGGTTGGGGAGGCTGGTTCAGGCAGTTTGGGCGTGGGGGGTGTCTGTAAGGCTGCGTGATGCCCCAGCAAAGTGGCTGGTGAATGGTGGGGGGGGTGTCCTGCAAACAGCCTCTGGATGTGGGGTTTGGCCCTGTTAGCGCATCCGTGTGCCGTGTTGGTTGTGCATCCCTGTGCTGGTTGGTCTCCTCACCCAAGTGACAGGTGATGGGATGAGGGGAAATAGGCTCAAGCTGCACCAGGACAGGGTCAGCTCAGATGTGAGGGAAAAGTTCTTCCCTGAAAGAGTTGTGGGGATGTGGAACAGGCTGTCCAGGGAGGGGGCTGAGTCCCCACCCCTGGGTGTGTTTAACAGTTGGGGAGATGAGGTGCTCAGGGATATGGGTCAGCACAGGACATGAACGATTGGACTCGATGAGCTTAAAGGTCTTTCCCAACCTGGTGATCCTGTGAGTCGGTGATTCTGTCAGCACATCCCCGTGCTGCTCCATCCATGCACCCCTGGGCCAGCAGCTCTCGAGGCCACAGGTCCTGCTCGCTGCAAGCCCCCATCCTTGGCTTAGGAGAATTAAAGCTGCCTGCTGCTGTGCTTAGCAGGGGAGGGGAGAGAGACTTAGGAGGCAGTCTATCTAAAAGTTATTATTAATTTTTATTGCTGCATGGATTTAGAGATTTGGAAGAAGATAAATTCCAAACAGCCATCCATTACCCAACCGCCAGTGTAGCTTAAAGATAACATTTACATTCTGACGCTGTTTATATATATCTGATCCCACTCAATCTGCTCCCTGTTCAAACTTTTTGCCACCTTCAGAAGGATCAATACCTACATCAAAGGTTATATGAAGGTGGCCAGATTCTTTTAAGCTGTTTGCATAGCCCTCAGTTTGCTGTGCTAACACAGGCTGGTACTTCTTCCAATAACTCTGTTTGCCTTGTATTAGGGCTGTTTGCTGAAACACCTAGCAGAATCCAATAGAGGACAGGCTTTCTAAACATTTGGTCACATCTGTCAATCAATAACACCAATCGGTTTCCTGATACAAACAGCAAACTCTGCCAAATATAATATTTGCCCAAACTTTTACTGACTCTTGCTGGTTTTAAACAGTAAAAGGCAACTGAGCAGACACCGGCGCAGAAAGGTTCTAGCTAATGTTTAACTCTGGGCAAACAGAGAGTAATTCCAGCAATGAAAGGAGCAAAAACAAACAGTGTAATTATTGTCCCCTTTTTATTTGAGATAATTTGCTTAAATGTACAGCTATTATCTGTTAATACAGCGAGGGATAATTAGAAGGGACCGAGCCGGGGTTTGGCGGAGGCTCGCAGGCACACCGCGGTGCAGATTTCAACTCTTGAACCTTGCCCCTTGGGCCCAGAGCGTGTTTGTGCAGGTGATCTGGGAGCAAACAGGGCGATGGTATCGGGGTGGAAAACACCTGACTCCAAAACAACAGAGAGGAGGGGGAAAAAAAAAAGTGCTGGGAGGACTCCAGGCAAATCTGAATTCCTGCTTAAAACAAAGAGGAACAATGGAAGCCAAATGTTTTTCTGGAGTGACTGCCAGGCTGGGATGGCCAGCCAAAAACTTGGCCCAAGTCTCTTCCATAAAACCAGGAGATGCTTTTCATCCACAGCCGAAGGGAACGGGAGCTGGGCCAACACTGATGCCCCAGGCGTGAGCTGTGGGCCAGGGGCCGGATCCATCCAGGTGCAGAGCTGGGGACCCAAGTGGGGTGCCCAGGGATGGAGATACCTTCGTCCCAAGTTCCTGGTGAGGGGTCCCCAGGCGGTGCTGGCTGGGAGGCTGGGTTGCAACAGCGCAGTTCATCTTTAATTCATGGTGTTGTGGAAGGAGGATAAGTGGGACAGATAGTGATCTGCACAGCTCTCCTGTTTGGTAACCAAATACATCCTTCTGATAAGCCACAATTATCCTAAAACCTTCCCTTTGCAGGTAAGGCAAGGCACGCCAGCGCCGCTGCCTCAAAGCATCGTTTTTCCTGGATCAGGGGAGCCTTAATTGAGCTCTGATGGAGAGCAGAGAAGACCTAAAAGATGCAGGGAGCAATATTTTATCCAGCTAACAGCCTTTTCATTTTGAATGCACAGAGAGGTGGTGCGTGCGAGGCGTCGCTGCATCTCCAGCGCTTTGTTTGTTGCCGTGCTGCTGAATATTAGATCCTGGAGCTAGAGGATGCTTTTTGTAGGGGAAAACAACTGCACGCTGATCACCCGCCGCTCCTCTCCTGCTGCCAGCATCTTCTGTCTGGCAGCTCTGTCAGAGCCTGGTAACCGCTGGGAATGGCACCGAGCGAACCTCCGAGCTGGAAGGTACAAACCAGCAGCTTACCCCGAAAAGCCTTTGAAGCTGATCCAATGGCAGCTGAACTGCTGAGGCTTTGGTGCTTCCCGGAGCGATCCGGGGGATGCCCGCAGCGTGGCGGGGGTGGAAGGATGGGCACGCTCACCCTCAGCTAGGGAACTAATCCTTTGTGTTTGTTTGTTCATAGGCACATGGTATTATGGGCTACAAGTTATGAAACCTCACGACTGGAGTGGTGAATACATCAGATTGTGTGATGGGCTGGGGTGGGCAAAAGGGGACCGAGCCCCTCTTCGTCATGTGTGTTTGTTGTATTTCTTAATGAGATCATAGAGTCATAGAATCATAGGATGGTCTGGGTTGGTAGGGACCCCAAGGATCACAGAGCTCCAACCCCCTGCCACAGGCAGGGCCACCAACCTCCAGGCCTGGAGCTACACAAGGTTGCCCAGGGCCCCATCCAACCTGGCCTTGAACACCGCCAGGGATGGAGCACCCATCCCCTCTCTGAGCAGCCCATTCCAGCCCCTCACCACTCTCTCTGTAAAAATACCATGAAATAAAGATTAAACCACAGAGTACACTGTCCTGTGGATTTAGAGATCCAGGGGACGAGCCCTGTGTCACCCTGCGAGGGTGTGAGCATCACATCCCGGCTCGTCTTTGGCGAGCGTTGTGTTCAGATGGCCTCGGGCTGTCCATGTGTCTGACCCCATTCCCTTCCCCCTGCAGAATTCGGGTTGGTCCAAGCTCACCCCTCAGCCCCTGTGCATACTGGACCCTCAGATGCCCACCTTCCCCCGTGGGACCATTCACTCAGCCTGACTGCGAGCCCTGAGCATCCCTCCCTTCCAATCAGCCCTTCTGCTGCCGGGGCACGTGCTGGCGTGTACACGGAGCCTTGCCACATGCAGACACACACGTGTGCCATGCAGGGCTGAAGTGCAGGCATAGGGATACCAACCAGAGGAGGTTTGAAGGAGTCAGGGCTCCGGAGAAGCCACAGCCGGCGCGGTGCGTGGCAGCAGATGGCAGTGGCACCGTGTCACTGCCTGCCTGGACAGCCCCTGGCAGCCTATTAACATACTCAGTGCTCAGAGAGTTGCAAGATTTGGGGCTTTGGGGACCTGAAATGAACTCTCTCCTTTCAGCTTCACGTCAGGTGGAAGGATTTGCATGTAACAACGCAGCTCCTGGCCTTGAAATTCAGCCCAAATCACGCAGCCAAGAGACAGGACTCGCTTCAACGGCCGCTGAGCCCACCCCGTGGCCCCCGCTGCTGGGGTTTGGATGCACAGGGGATGTCTGGGCTGGCTCCAGCACAGTGGATAGAAGGATACTTGGGCTGGGATTCAGCTCCCTGGGCAGACAAGGTGATGATGCCTGTGCTCCCTCACAGCAGGTCCCGGCTGGCACCAGGTTGCCAGGCAGCATTGTCCGAGGATGTAGCATGTGTCAACGGTCGTACTGATGCCCTGAACCGCAGGTCAGAGACTCCTGTGGATGGATTTGGAAGAAAGACTCACCTGGAAGCCCTGACCTGAACCCCAGACACGCTAATGAGGACTCTGGATAATTCAAATCCAGACTCCTCTCATCTGCAGGTTGAAAATTATCTGCCTTGGACCTGATTTTCCTTACCACCTTTTCACTGCCGTGTTTTCCTAGGCAAGAAGCTGAACCAGAGTGTTGCATCGAGTTTCATACCATCCAGAACATATTTCCTGAGGAATGTTAAGGGAGTTTTACTGTTGAGTGATTAACCTGGATGCTCTGGGTCAGGAGGTGTTGAGCATCCATGGATCATGAGGAGACGCATCCTTGCTGTGCCTAGCAGGGTGGAGGGGAGGCAGGAAGCTACCCATTGATTTCTGGCTTGCATGGGATGATGAGAGGTGGCTCAGTTCACCTCAAGAGCTGCAGCCCTCCTGCCATCCTACCCTCAGCCCATCACATCCAGCAGGAATAGCTTTGCTCTGGCTCCATGTCCGGGTTGCCTTTCACCGGGCGAACGCATCGGTGCTGCCCAAACGTGCTCCTTCTGGGGGGTTGTGCAACAGGGTGCCTGCTAATTAGTTCTCCCCAAAGCTCTTGAGATGGAGTCTGTCCTGCTGCCTTCACAGTGAAACCCAGCCCTGCCAAGGGCGGTTGTGAAAGGCTTTAATTGAGAAAAACTGGACTGAGATTCTTTTGTCCTGCCCGGCTGCTCCTCGCCTTGCCCCGACACGCGCCGGCCAGCGAGCTCCTAGCCATGCAGGGACAAGCTCCAGAGCAGCCCAGGCAGGGCCTGATCCTGCAACCCAGCCGTGTTCATGCCTGGCATACTCCTCTTCAGCAGAAAAGGGATGCTGTGGAGGAGCTGGCTCCTGGAGTGATGGCCCCAGCTACAGCGATGGGAGCGGTTTGGGGCACGGTGCTGGTGTGTGGAATGTTCTGTGAGCTTTGGACTTTCAGGGATGTCCAAAAATAGGAAAAAAATTTAACTCTTCACTGAAATGTCTTTGTCTGGTTTTATTTATATATAAACATCTTCAGAAGTGCTCAGTCAGGAAATATCAGTTATGGGGGGTAACAGCTCCGTCCAGCTGGAACATTTTTCCCACCCTACAAGTGATTCTGCTGCTCCAGAGCTCTTCCCTGCCCCAAACCCAACTAGTTCACTGAGAAACATCCAGGAACTGCAAAATCAGCATTAAATATTTTCTCCTTTTCTGGGAAGGACTGGTCAAAAAGTTTCATTTCCATTTTGACTTTTAAATGTATTAAAACCTTATTTGTAGCTGCCTGGAAAACCCATACCAGCCTTGCCTATAGCAGCTCCTGGTGTTGGAGCTCACAAAGTGGAATCAGAGAATCTTTAAGGTTGGGAAAGACCTCTAAGAACATCAAGGCCAACTGTCAACTACTCTGAGTAGACATATGTCCTGGTTTTGGTCAGGATGGAGTTGGTAGACACCATGTCTACTTGGAGTTACCTGCCCAAGCAGGGCTCAGCCCGTGCAGGGTGGCCAGAGGCTCAGCACAGGAGGAGCTGGGTTATCACTACACAGCATCTCAGAGGAGATGGATTAAGGAGACAAGCATAGAGCTATTTTCTTGTCCTGATCTCCATGAGCAGACTTGCACACTGTTTGCCTCATGTAATTTCCAGCAAACACCCAGGAGATGATGTACGACATCCCGATGGACTCGCTGCCCCACATACTGCTGCTCTCTTGGGACGACTCAATGGGCTGTGACCCTTGTCATGGACAGGACATTTGGATACTTCTCTTCAACCAACCCTGAGAAAAAGCAAAAGGAAAAGCCTTTGGGTTTCACAATAGGGACACACAAGGTGAGTGGGGAAGGCTGGGGCTGGAAGGGCCACGAACTCCCGTCCGGTTTGGGGACATCTGTCCTCATCTGTCCTGGATCACACTACAAGACTTCTCAGGCAGCCATGAGATGTCTGAGCCTTCAAATGCCCCTGCAAGGCAACCTGAGTTGTTGCTATTTATTTAGGGTGTAGCGTTGCCCCAGGTCTCACAGGAGCCAACCCTTGTGTGGCCAAAGCGCAAAGGCAGCCCTCAGGAATGTGTGTGATGGTGGAAAATCCCCTGGTAGTGAATGGCTGGGGCTGATTGCTCTTCTGTGGGTGAATCGACCTCAGAAAGAGTTGAGACACCAGAATCCAGGGGTGATGGCAGTGCCAGATGTTGGCTTGAAGGGCTGGAGGTCCAGGGTGGTACCTAGAGGCCAAGACTATGGGTGCAGAAAGACCTGAGCCAGCCGGGAGCTGAAGATGAGGAGCAACCCCAGGTTGTCCCAGAGCAACCCCACGGAGAGGAGGGTGAAAGGGAGGGTTGTGGGGAAGGGGAGCAGGCAGGGCGAAACCCAGGTACCCAGACAAGGCAAGGTGAAGGCCACACAATCTCTCTCAGTGGATCACTGCCAGCAGGCTCTTGTAGATAAAACCTTTGCCGAGGCTTCCAAACCACAGCAGGCTAATTGGAGCTAATTATGAAATGTAATTGTTTGAACACGGTGCTTTTACCTGAATAATAAGGAGGGACACAGCATCCCTCCCACATCCCCACCGTGTGCCAGGTGGAGGGGCAGGACCTTGAAGCAGGTACCAGGACCTTGGTACCAAGTGCCCCTACGGGGAACGAGCCCAACACATGCAACGGGAGGGTGATGGGAGGGAAGAGGAGTCCAGCCCCAGCACCTCTCAGCCACCCCTTGCAGACCAAACCCTCCCTTTTGCCCACACACCTTCCCTTCGCCCCAGAAAGTGCTGGAGAACCCCCAAATGAGAGCACTTTGCATATTTTCCTGCATACAACTGCTGCCTTTGGGGCAGGCAGGGGCTGGGGGGCATCTAGGCTGTGGGGTTTCCCCTTCCCCTCCTGCCCCCTCCTCACCCCTTAATTAGGTTATTGTTGGGGTTTTAGCCTTTGGCAAGAATTCCAACGTTGGTTTAACGCTGGCAAAGCAGCATGAGAACTGAAAGGGAAGGTGCACCGTGAGCATGCTGCCTGTGAATGGGCTCTATAGCAATAATAACAACATTAATAACAGGCTGTGATTTGTCACCCAGCAGACCCGAGGCCCTGGCACGCCCAGAGCTGGCTCATAAAGAGCAGAGAGCTCCAGTCAGCATCCTGGTTCAAAATAACACTGTATAATCATCCCCAAATTGCTCTCCAAACCCTGCCATAGCCCAGCTTGGGGCTCCTACGAAGTTTCCCTGGGCTTCTTTCTGGGACACAAACAGCTGCAAACATGGGTTCATGAGACCAGACACCTGCTATTCAGCTTTTGTTAATAAACTGCTGCTTTTATGAGTCATTTAATGCCCAAATGGGGTTATTTTTCTCCTTTTCTTCTACCCAAAACAGGGAAGCATCTGTCTTCTCCGACCTCTGAGGACACCTGGGGCAGAAGGTCGCTTCAATGTCCAGCGTGTGCTGGAGGCACATGTCACCCTCCTGGTTCGTGAGGGTGCCCACCTTGCCAACACCCTGGGCAGCACCCATGCCTGGGCAGGGGGTGCAGGGTACACACTCCATGTGAGGGGGGGAGTCTCCACTGCGTGCGCAGGTGCCTCTCAGAGGTGATTCAACCAGAGCAAACAGTGCGTGCCCTGCCCCACAAGCAGCTGAGCAATGATAATTACCTCTTTGTTTCCTTCCTTTGGGGTTATTTGCAGCAGAAAGCGGGTTTGTCCTCTTCTGTTTATTCCCATGGTCAGCTCTCAAGGGCTCACTCTCTCTTTCTGGTCACAGACAGAGGATGAGGAAGATGAGGGTGTCTCCCTTCTGCTTCTCTCCCATCCCAGCACGGGCTGCCGAGGGTCCCCTCTGCCCACCCAGCTGCACCAGTCTGGGCTTTACTGGGAAGGGAGCTGGCTGATATATGCATGCTCGACAAGGGCGGCTCTCTGCCTCTGTGTACATCCAATACAGGCACGCATGGATTCTATATAAACTCGTGGACACACGTGGGAGGCAAACAAGGCAATCGGTCCAGCTCTGCAGCCTGGAAGGGAAGCCAAACACCTCTGCGAGGCCTGCACAGCCTCTGAGGGAGGGGAGCCAGGACAGAGGGTACCCACAGCACCCCAGCCATGGGGTAGCCCCACTCTGGGTGGGTGAGTGGCAGTGTGGGGTGCTGACAGCACTCTTCCCTCTTGCGGGATGCTCCCTACAAACCAAAATCCCCGTGGAAGCCATCCATGCCCCTTCCAGCGCCGCTCTCGCCCTCCTACCCGCTGCAGAGGGATCTCCTCCGCCTGTCCATCCATCCCGGGGCGATGCTGGGAGGGCATGACGGCACCCTGGCATTCCGTGACCCCATCCCAAACCGAACCCCCCAAGGTGAGCAGCAGGAGCGGAGCCTCTCTCCGCGCTGTTGGCTTTGCCGAGCACACAATGCCGCGGTAACCTTGGCTTGTTTAACCAGCCAGGAGTGTCACTGCCAGCGTTACATTCAACAGTTGTACTTGACTGAATAAGCAGACGGGGGGGGTTTCCACACACACCCCCCCCACCCCTGTACCCCCCCCCTCACAATGGCACTATCCCACGGAGGGGGTGATGGATTGCTTTTTCGGTTGCACACGCTGTTATCGCCGCGCTGTTCTAATGCTAGTCAAACATCGTTGTGAATAGCCAAACTCAATAGCAGCAGTGTTAGGCTGGAAAGTCAATATTAGCTGAGCAAACAAAGCAAATAAAGAGTTGCTATTTGCGTAGCTACGAGTATTTGTGTGCTCTGCTGCTGAACAGGGTACTTTGAAATAATAATAATAATAATAAAAAAAAAAATGTATATGTGTTTTTTCTTCCAGGCAGGGAATGTTTTTTATTTGGGGTAGAGAAGTTGGCTTTTTAATAAAGTCCACACTTGCTTCCTTAAAAGTTGAGGTGGCCCCAGGAGCGTGGGTCTGGCCAGCTCTGGGGTGTGCAACGGCTGCCGGCGGTGCCACAGCTCACGCCGGCGCTGACAGATCCCCTGACCTTTAATGCTGGGAGAAAAAGTGTGGGAATCTGCCTGAGCAGCTGCATGCCGAAGCAGTGGAGGGTGTTAAGGTACCCTCTAAAAGGCAGCTCTTCCCTTGGGGGAGCAGTGCTGTGTTGGGGTGATGCACCCCAGCACACCCGCAGTCAGTCCTGAGCATCCCCTCTGCCCTGAGGATGCTCCTCTGCTGCCAGGGCAGGGGTCGTGTGTGGGATTTCACTTGCACTTCCCTCTTCCTGGTTCCATTTCCAGCACTTCCAAAGTTCTCTAGATGCCCTTTCAAATGACACACACCTATTTATAACCCAGCACTGCTTTGAGAAGCCCTGGGAATGAACCCCCCAATATTCCTTCAGGAATATTGCATGGCCCACTGTATGTACCCAACGTGCAGGCTGAGGAGGGGATGCCACGGCCCAGCTTCATCCCAGGCTCAGTTCCTTCTAGAAAACATTGCTAAATATACCCAGAGAGGCATTGGGTCCCGGCCCTGAGGTGCCTCCCTTCTCCCCAAGACCCCTTCCCATCTGGGGATGCATGTGCTGCATTACTGCTTTGGTCTACATGGCTTTTTTCAGGCAATCTGTGGCCCAGGATGCTTTAGAGAGCTGAATAATACAGCTGGGGGATTAAATAATTAATTCTGAAACAGGAGAGTAGCTGTGAGGCATAAGCAAGGGACTAAATATATATATATATATATAAAATATATATATATATACACACACACAGAGTAGTTTTGGCTGAGCTGGAGAGTTGGGGGTCAAGTGTTGCCTCTCCCTGAGCGGTGCAGGGAAGAAGGGTTTGGAGCTGGAGAGGATAAAAACGGGTAGAAAAGCCCAGAGGAGATAAGATGGGGATGGGACAGGGAGAGATGTTCCTGCAGGTGCCAATCGCTGTGAGTGGGCTTGTGCCTGGGACCTGGGCAGTGGAGGGGGAAGGTGATCCTTGCAGATCCCACTGTAGAGAAGAACTAAAGGTCTGGGAGAGGTCTGAATCTGGAGGATCTGGCTTCCTGCTGGATTTGGGATGGCTGCTTTGGCTGGAAGGGTTTCTGGGGACTCAGCAGTGGTGGCACTTTGCTGGTGGCCAGCCCAGGAGTGATGCACGGAGCGTGGCTGAGTGAGCCGGGCTGCCATGGCACGCTGCCGTGGGTAAGCCTGGCCACCACGTCCTCTGCTGCACGTGCCCTGGCAGGGCTGGGATGGGGACACCGAGCTCTACCCCAGGGGAGGGACAAACCAAACAGCCCTGGTAGCCACATCCCGTATCTGCAGCACTGCAGCATCCTGGGGACCCGCCTGGGGATGATGGAGAGCATCCTTCTGTGTTGGAGAAGGCAAGAGAAAATGCTACTGGGAAAATACAGCCCTGACGGAGTGAGCAGCAAGCTGGGGGTGAAGGGAAGGAGCCTGCAGGAACTCTGCTCCAAAATGGGCTTGTGAAGAGACAGAAGCACAGACAGCCCTGGGGATGCAGGGAGGAGACAGGGCCACAGGACCCGCACTGTGGTCCTGCAGCCCAGCACCTTGCCTACAAGCTGCCACCCATCCTGTGTGACACAGCATGGCTTTGGGGACAGCCCTTCCCGGGGCTCTCACACTGTGGCACCCATCTCACACTGACATTGTGCGGGTCACAGGGCTGTGGGACCAGCATCCACCCAGGAATCACCCTTAGGGGACAGGAGGGATGCTGCACACCACATCAAGCTCAGGCATTCGCTGGAATATTCTGCGAGCATCCCCTCATCCAGCCACTGCCTAGGCCACGCTCAGGACCCTTGCATGGGGTTGGGGCATCCCTTCCCCACCTTGCTGCCATAAAAACACCACTACTGAATTCCACTCCATGAGCCTTGGTACGCTGAAGCACAGTTACAGCCCTTGCTAACGCCGTTCGGGGTAATTAAATCCGCGTGACGATCGCAGTCGCATTAGTTGTATTTATCTTGAGTGGGTTAAAACGGGAACGAGCGATGGAAAAAGTGATTATTCTGCTTCTAGGGCTCTGGAATGGCTGATTTGGAAACCTCTCTGAGACATATTCCTTAACTGTGGAATAGCAGCATGCGAAATGCATGAGGAGCTAATACGCTGCATAAAAATGAACATAATTTCTGAAGAAAAAAATGGAATTAATGAGGCAATGAGACTGCTTTAATGAGCACAAGGTCTGCAGTAAATGTCACTGTTCCCATGTCTTTATTGTAAATTATAATGTGAGTTTTTAGGAAACACGACCAGGGATGAGGGGAAGGTGCTGGAAGGGGCCAAGCTCAGCCCACGGCATCCCGGGCATGCAGGGAGGATGCAGAGCCCACAGCCTGCTGCTCTGCTGCTCTCAGCTGGGTGTGAGCAATGTCTTATTGACATATTGAGAGAGTGGTGAGGGGCTGGAATGGGCTGCCCAGAGATGGGGTGGGTACCCCATCCCTGGGGGTGTTCAAGGCCAGGTTGGTTGGGGCCCTGGGCAACCTTGCGTAGCTCCAGGCCTGGAGGTTGGTGTCCCTGCCTGTGGCAGGAGGGTTGGAGCTCTATGATCCTTGGGGTCCCTTCCAACCCAGACCAGTCTGTGATTCTGTGGTTCTATGATTGCCTTTTTATTCTCTCTGGGAGAAGGGGAGTGTTTGGTGATGGAGACTGGCCGGGACTGGGAGCAAACAGTCCTGCCCACAGCACGAATGGGGCATCGATCAGCCAGGCAAATATTAGCCAGGTCACTGGGTTCGATCAAAAGCTCCTGCAATGGTTTAATTTCTCTTGTTAAATAAGGCAGGTGAAGGGCAAGGGGCTGAGAAGAGAAATCCTGCCTGTGGGACCACCGAGCACAGCAGCAGCACTGTGTCCATGTGCTGGGAGCCAGGTATGAGCAAAATCCTCCCTAAAACTGATTCATCACCCCAAGTTCCTGCACACTGCCCTTGTCAGAACATGTACAGACATGATGCTGGCAGGTGGCCTGTTGCATGGGTGACATTTCCTTTGTGCAGGACGTGAAGCCGTGCACAGGCCAGGGGGAGGCAAAGAAGATGCTTCACATCCTAATTGTCAGCTAATTAATACCCATGAAATATATCCCATCAGATCACCCATCAGCCACCCCTGAGGCATTTTGGGTTACGATGCTGTGGGAGAGGGTCACACAGTGTGGTCCCTCTGCCCTCGCCCTGAGCTGGGGGGCTGGGGGGTGGTCGTGCAGGCAGGTGAGCATCGTGCTTCATCCCAGTGCCCGGAGGCCACGGCTCAGTCCTGCTTTGGGTGCTGCAGCCAGGGTGGGCATGGTCCTTGCTGAGGTGTCACCTGCCCAGATCTGTGTCCAGATCTGGGGCTTGCAATACAAGAAAGATGTAGAACTTGTTGGAGAAGGGTTATGAAGATGATCAGAGGGCTGGAGCAGCTCCCCTATGAAGAGAGGCTGAGGGAGCTGGGCTGGTTCAGCCTGGAGAAGAGAAGGCTGTGGGGGGACCTCATTGCAGCCTTCCAGTACCTGAAGGGAGCAGAGGAACAGGAGAGGAATCAACTTGTTAAAGGGCAGAGACTGGCAGGACAAGGGGGATGGAGTGAAGCTAAAGGAGGGAAGGGTTAGATGAGATATTAGGGGGAAGTTCTTTCCAGAGAGAGTGGTGAGGGGCTGGAACAGGCTGCCCAGAGAGGGGATGGGTGCTCCATCCCTAGCGGTGTTCAAGGCCAGGTTGGATGGAGCACTGGGCAGCCTTGTGTAGCTCCAGGCCTGGAGGTTGGTGGCTCTGACTGTGGCAGGGGGTTGGAGCTCTGATCCTTGGGGTCCCTTCCAACTCAGACCAGTCTGTGATTCCATGATTCTATGACATCACAGGGATTGGCGCTGGAGAGAGGGGCTGCCACCCCAGGGGAGCTGCGCAGGGCATCCTCCCACATCAGCACCATCTACAGATGTTCTGTAGGTTGCAAACCCGCTGTCATCTTCTAAGGAATAAACCCAGGAGGGGTTCAGACCCACATCTTTCCAAGGAAAACAGGAAATCCTCACGGCTTTTCTCAAGAAACCCAGAAGAAACCATCGGTGGTGACGGATGGGCTGCCTCACCACCTGCCCGGGGGATGTCCCAGGCTCCCCACACACCTCATCCCTGCTGCCAGCAACTGCATCCCTGAGGTGGCTGCCTGGAGATGCCAGAGCTGGAGCTGGTGCCACCGCCGGCACGGGTGAGAAGATAAACCCCAGCACGTAGTGCAGGGCACCTGGGGCATGTCCTCTTCCAGGAAAGCATCTTTGTCCCAGGTTGAGGTGTGTGAGTTCCAGGGGTTCTGCCCATCCAGCGGCTCTGGGTGTTCCCCATACCAGTGCTGGTGGTTAACTGGGAGGCCAGGACTGGCGGGACAAGCTGGAGGCTCACTGCTCCTCTGTGCCAGGTCCCGCTGTGATGCACCTCACCGCTTTGGCAGGTCCATGATCCCCCTTTCCAGCTGCCTGGTCTCTGGTGGGGATGCCTAATGCAAGGGGGGTTATTGTTTGAGGCCTCCTCAGACCCCTGGGTCACACCCCCTGGCACCAGCCCACCCCCGAGGATGGGGACCATGGGGGTGCTCTGTGGGGGCAGAAAATCCAAGGAGAAATTCGGGTTTGGCCATAAATTTCATAACATATATTCCAATACAGGTCTCCCCTTCTTGTGTACTGGTGTTTCCTGTCACTTTAAAAAGCAGGAAAAGCAAAACCTAAAAATAATAAACAAATAAAACACATTAAAAATTATAATTAAAAAAAATCATTCAAAAAAATATACAAAGGCAGCCTTGAGGGGAAGGATTTTTCCCATTTGTTTCTCCCTCCTCCATCCTTCCATGGAGGAAAGGGGAGAAAAAGGATTTAAAGAAAAGGAAATACTTTCATTTCCTTGTAAGGTGCCTGGGATGTGGCAGGGGTGGCAGTGATGGTGGGGGACAGGCAGGACCCCGGTCCCCATCCCTGCCCAGCTCCAGCTCAGAGCATCGCTGTGGGATGCAGACGATGAGCCCGCAATGGGACCAAGAGGCCGAGAGCATCCGAGCCCAGAGGGGTGTGGGGCCCACCCATCCTCCCAGATATCCTGGGCCAGTCGGTGGGTTTGGAACTGTCAAATCTGAAAAGGGCTTTTCAAAATCCACCTTTTTTAAACCCAAAAGAGGCGAGAGCTGTGTGACCGGCATCTCCTGGCAAAGGGCTGCCTGTTTACAGACATGTAAATACGACTTCACAATTGCCATAAATCCTATTGTGCAATATTCCCTAGAACCAATTAGATTCTGACATCTGCTTAATGTTTAATTACTTTTTGACGAAGGAAATGGAAAAATTGACAAATAGTTTAATCCATCAAACGCCGGCCTTTTGTGAGTGTGTTTATACAAAGCTTACATGCCAACATCTCTTAATTTTTCTTGCTGCTCTGGCAAGGATAAGGACAAATATTTATATTCCAGGCACACAAGATGGCTTTCATATTGTTTTCATGTTTAACTGATTTCAAATGAACTAAGATGGCTCTTAATGTGGTTACAAGAATTTGCCATTAATTTTCACTTAAAATTGGATCCAGCTTGCTGCACGCCTGCGATGGATTAAAGTTAATAAGGAGTTGTTTAGGAGAACGTGGTGCTTACTGCTGGCTGATTGGCACACGCTGGCCTGGTGGAAACATCGGATTCCTATTAGATTTAAATGATAATTAAGCTGTGAATATCACTCTTAGTCCAGCGTGCTTAATGCAGAATATATTCATGGATGATATGGGAAAAGAGCCTGGTGGTGTGTGTCCTCCCCATCGCTCCAAACCTTCCTGCTTAGCCGTGGGATGCTTGGGCCCATCTGTTAGAAACTTGGGCTGGTCCTTTCTGCTGGCTGAGCATCCGTCTGTCCGTCCATCCCCAGCCAGGACAGTCGCACAAGGTTGGATTTGGCTTTCACAGAATCACAGCCTCACAGGATTGTAGGGGCTGGAAGGGATGTCCTGAGCCCATCAGGTCCAACCCCCTGCCAAAGCAGGGTCCCTAGGACAGGGCGCACAGGTTGGTGTCCAGATAGGGCTGGAATGTCTCCAGAGAAGGAAACTCCACACCCCCTGGGCAGCCTGTCCCAGGGCTCCCTCACCCTCACCGGGAAGAAGTTCTTCCCCACATTGGTGGGGAACTCCCTGTGCTCCAACTTGAGCCCATCGCCCCTTGTCCTGTCCCCACAGACACTGAGAAGGGGCTGCCCATTTCCCCCTGCATCCCATACTTAAGATATTTATAACCATTAATAAGGTCCCCCTTAGTCTTCTTTTCTGCAGGCTGAACAGCCCCAGCTCACTCAGCCTTTCCTCACAGGGGAGATGCTCCAGGCCCTTCATCATCTCCATGTCCCTCCTCTGGACTCTCTCCAGGAGATCCCTGGCTGTTTTATCCCAGGGAGCCCAGAACTGGACACAACACTCCAGGTGGGGCCTGACGAGGGCAGAGTAGAGGGGGAGGATCCCCTCCTTTGACCTGCTGGCCACACTCCTTTTGATGCACCCCAGGATCCCATTGGCTCTCTTAGCCACCAGGGCACACTGCTGGCTCATGGTCACCCTGTCATCTACTACAACCCCCAGGTCCTTCTCCGCAGTGGTCCCCCCTCAGCAGGTTATCCCTCCCCTCCACCACTTTTTGGGAAAGGAGGAGGAGAAGGAAAGCAGCCCAGCTCCCTGATCCTTCACTTGGACGTTTAATAAAAGGAATAAAATATCAGAAACGCAGGAGAAGCTTTAATAATTCAGCAGCTTCGAGTTGTTTCATTACCTTAATATCTGCAGAAATTGCCAGCAGCTCTTGACACCTTTCCCTCGCTCACAATTGGAGCCAAGGAAGCCACGAGGAAGCACGCTGCATTCACCTGCCCTCATTATGCTAATCACAGCATGGCAAAGGCTTGTCTGGAAGTGTCCTCGCTCCCTGTGATGGGAAAAAAAAAGGAGCTCAGCGCAATAAATCTGACCTAGAATAGTTGTTGGGAAGAGAAAAATGCGTAAAGCACGCGAAACCCACTGATCTTACTCACAGCATCTTTGAAAACGCTGTTATTAACTGACAATAAATCTAACAAACTTTATAATTAGGTTACTTCTTCCCTTTGAACTCCCATTGCCGGAGCCATTAGCTAGTGCAGCGCTGTGATTTAGAAGCGAGAGGCAGCGCTAAGTTCGTCGGTTTATCGGCTTTTATTTTAAAAGGCATTTGTTTTCCTGTCTCTGAGGAAAAGCCTGCTGCTCCCCCAGCTTTGTGGGAAGTTGTAAGGTGTCAGGTTGTTTTCTTTTCTCTCCCTGCCCGAGAAAGCCAGCCAGCATCCCAATTTTCCCCAGAGGTGATGATTTCTGGGAGGAGGGAGGGTTGCTGTTGGCTGGGACCTAGATGGAGAAGGAGCAGGTTCCTTCCACCTCGGCTGTCACAGCCCGTCGTCACACCCCGGCTGACATCTGAGGGGAGCTGAAGTTGGGATGTTTTCCCCTGTTTTGTGGATGGATTTGTATCTTGAGACTGACCTGCCTGGGAACTGGGGAGGAGAACTGGTGGAGTCGCTGCCGGAGCATTTCCACCTTCATCCCGTGAACTCTGGAGCTGTCCGATAGCTCACAATTAATTAATAATTAAACCCCTGCTGGTGCTGGCCTGAAGAACCATCCCATGTGTGCCTGCTGTGGGATGGGCTTGCCCCATCCTTGCATGGAATCACCCACCCTCTCTCCACCATCCTGTGAGACTCCCCCCACTCCCACAGCCTGGCCAAGGGGCACCATGGGGGGTGGCTTTGCTCTCACCCCTCCCGGAGGAGCTGCCGCTGGGTCCCTTCCTTACCACCTCCTTCAGTAACCCTCCCACCTGCAGCCAGCCAGCTTTCCTTGGGGCTGCCAGCATCCTCACTCATTAGGTGGGGTTGGGGTTTTTTTTCCACGCTAATTAAGGTTATTAATTAAGTTTGTGGGGAGTGGTGGGCGCTGCACTTGCTGCTGGCTGCGGCGGGCGCTGTGCGTGGGCTCGGGTGCTTTTTCTGAGCAATCTCTCCCAAAATCTGCCGTCTCCCTGAAGGCTTTTTTGCTTTTAAAAAATCAAACCCAAACCCCAAAGACAAAAAAAAAAATAAAACACCAAAAAAAACCACCACCAACCCCAAGCTCTCCATGAAAAGGGTTTGATTTCCACAGCCCCTCAGTGGGTTTTCCCACTGCCTGTGCTGACAGAAAAGGGCTTTTTTTTTTATTATTATTATTATTGTGCATCAATTACTTTCAAGTGAATGGGAGACATTATGTTATTAAATCCCACCCTGCCTCTCGAGGTGCTTTTAATTTGTATGTTTAGGTTTAAATTTCTTCAGGAGTGCCAAACCTTGTGTTTGTTTTCCTTGGGCTATTTTCATTTAGGGGTTCGGTAACTGTCAAAGCCTGCGAGTTAATTGTAGCTCACAAGGTTATCTTTCAAAGCTAACTTATATTTCTGTCATGTGCTGGAGCCAGTCCTTGACTGCCTATCTTTACGATACTGTAGATTTTGACTCTTGTAATTATCCTTTGAGTTTAAGCTGATTATGTAGACTTTATACCCGGTGTTTGTTTAATTTACCCACAGCGCGCTGTTTGTACAGTGGCTCCGAAAGTAAACACCAACCTGATTAAACATCTCTGCCTGCCACCAATGGCCATTTTCCCAAAGATACGCTAAACTAAACAGCAGAGGGGCTGAGGGGGGGCAGCGGGGGGGGAAGGGGTGACGCTCGCTGGGCTCCTCACTCTAGGCCGCGGCCCAGCGCTTGTTAGCTCAGCGGCATGGAAAGCTGTTTCCAAAATCAGCTTGTCCTGAAGACAAGGAGGCACAGCCTGAGGGGGTTGTGCAGGCCTGCAATGCCATGAGCTGCAGGAGAGCTGTAGGAGAGCTGTAGGAGAGCTGTAGGAGAGCTGCAGACCGCAGCCTAGGGATGAATCCTGCCCTGTGTCAGGGGGCTGTGATCCTTCATCCCATCTAAGCTGCATGAGAGCTGCAGACCACAGCCTAGGGATGAATCCTGCCCTGTGTTAGGGGGCTGTGATCCTTCACCCCATCTGAGCTGCAGGAGAGCTGTAGACCGGAGCCTAGGGATGAATCCTGCCCTTTGTCAGGGGGCTGTGATCCTTCATCCCATCTAAGCTGCAGGAGAGCTGTAGACCGCAGCCTAGGGATGAATCCTGCCCTGTGTCAGGGGACTGTGATCCTTCATCCCATCTCCGCCTCTCCATGTGCCCTGTCCTCAGCAGCAGCAGGACCTCGGGCCCCACTGGCGGGGGGGGGGAGTGTGGGGGGGGTGTGGGGTAGGTGTGGTGACACGCCTGGGAGAGCAAACACTAAAAAACCCCCGAGACGAGCTGCACACGTTCTAACCTGCCCGCTTGCAGCGAGAGGCCAGATAAGGCGATAAGCTGGAGTTGCTCAAGAGCACGTTTAAAGCTCGTTGATTAATGGAAATCAAAATGTTCATTAACGATGTGTCACTCGCGGAACATCCCGGCAGCTGCTGCGTGGGGAGAGACGGCGCAGTGCCCATCCCCAGCAGCCCCTTCCTTAGCCCCCCTCAGAGGGACCCCGGCCCCGCGGCGCGGCCGGCAGCATTAGAATGTTGTGCCCAAGCCTGGATCCTCTCGGGAAACACAGGCAGGATCCGACCTGTGTGGTCATGTCGAGGGCTCCCAATCCAAACCCTGGATCTCCAGAAGAGACATCCAAGGGCTGGGAGATACAGAAACACCTTGGCTTTGAAAGCCTGTGTAATACGCAGTGCTGCTCCAAGAGCTAATTAATTCTTGTTAGAAATGGGGTGCATTTATGCAAGAATGCCCGCAAAGCCCAGCCAGTCACTGCTGAGCAAGCCCAGGGAGTTGTGCAGGTCAGTGTTTGGTGCTCGGTGCAATGCTGTTCTAACCCTGTGCTGCAGGTACAGACAGCTATTTGTCCTCCCAGGACCTCAGGGGACAGACATACACGTCACATGGGGCCTTGCAGGGTGTGTGTCAGGGCAGAGGAGCAGCCCAAGCACCATGCTGTTCTGTGGAGATGCTCGGCATGCCGCCTGAGCAGAGCCAGCAGACCCCCTCTCCTTTGGCAGCAGCATGCTAGTGCCATGCCAGTGCCATTCCCCCCCGCCCCACAGGCCTGTGATGCCACAAGCCACAGGAGAGCTCCAGACCACAGCCCAGGGCTGCATCCTGCTCTGTGTCCGGCCATGCCACGCATGGGGCTGGGCCTGCATCCTGGGTGGCTGAGCCTGAGCGGTGGGAAGCGGCTGTTGCATTAATGATGCCGCCATGGGGGGAATAAACTGGGGAATTGCAGCTTTTCCACTACAACTGGTCGCACTGGGAGGACTGGAAGATGAAAGGCAGAGGCTTCCCCCTGGGAATGGGGCAGAACGGACTGGGAGCTGGGCTGGGATTGAGAGCTGGGCTGAGACCGGGAGCCGGACCATCCCTGGGGCAGCTCTGCACCCACAGCCCTTCTCACGAAGAGGGTGCATGGGCTGAGCCCCATGGCTCGGCATCACCACAGTGATCCCTGACTCTGGGCATCGCCTGCTTGAGGAGGGCAAAACTCCTCTCCTGCTTTTGTAAAGCCATTTCTCATCAGCGGAATGAGCTGTTGGAGGGAGTGTGGCGGGGTGTCTGGATCTCTCTTGGCTGAGCCCATCACCTTTAGTGAGCACTGATGGGGGTTAGTGCCAATGGTGCTGTGGGAGAGGACCGGAGCTTTCTCTATGGGCTCAGCCTAGCCCCATGCACACTGTACCCTGAGCACGGACACAAGGCACTGGTCAGACTGGAAAGCGGAATGGCAGCCAAGGAAGAGCTGGAGTGTGCAGGGCTGAGGGATGTGGTCGAGGCAGGAGGGGCAAAGACACCACTGTTTCCGGGCCGAGAAGTGCCCATAGCCTTGAGAGAGGGAAAAACTTCATGTGAAAACTCAAACAGGGCAGCCCAGCGGTTAACGAAAGGGTCAGGGGAAGAAAACAGCTTTGTCTCTTCTGTGGAGATGCCCCTGTCAGCTCAGCCTTGGGCTAGCAGCCGCCCCCATGCCTCCACTCCCTCCTCCAGCGATTTTCCATCTCCTCTGAGCACTCTCATCTCTGCAGATGAAGTGTCGGAGGAGCACTGGAGAGCCAGCTACCATGACCCCAGGCTGTCTCCCAGCTCTTATGGGTCTCCTGTGCTCCCCCAGCAAGCATCTCCCACCTCCACCTGCCCCTGCAGCTCCCTGCCTGCTCTCGGCACCCCCAAACCTCCCTCACCCCATCATTAACCACCGCTCCCCCCGGCTGTCAGGGCAGGTGCTCAGCTGCAGCCTTGCTCAAAGCCAAGCTCTGGTGCCATGAGGGAGGGCTTTTATCTGATTTTTCCCTCCCCAGGGCTGGGGTTGTAGAAGTTTCTCTGAGCCAAGGCAAAAACTTTCTGCCAGGTCTCCCTGCTCAGCACCCGGGGAAATTCCTCCAGCCCTCGTTAGGATAGCACCTCTGGGCAGCCCTAATTACAGGGAGGGAGCTGGAAAGCATACAGATGTCATTAACCACCCTTGGGTTTGTTCTGAAGCCAAATAAAACCGTGAGGGTGGTAAGAGCTTCCCCGAGGCGCAGCCCTTCACCCAGGAAGGCTGAGCTGGGATGGCCCTGCCTGCTCGGGCAGTGGGGTACAGGCTCTGGTGTCACGGGGGTCCTGGTGCCGGCCCTGCCGGGGCTGGGGTCTTCATCCCAGCAGCAACCCACTGCCACCTTGGGCATGGGGAAAGGCAAGGATTGCTCTGAGAGGGGCTCTGCTGCTGGAGAAGCCATTGCACGTGCCCATCACCATGGCCCTGGTCCAGCACCCTGGCCCTGTGCTGCCCTTGTGGCTGAACCTCGGGGTCCTGGTCCAGCACCCCAGCCCTGGGCTGGCCTCATGGCTGAATCTTGGGGTCCTGATCCAGCACCCCAGCCCTGGGCTGGCCTCATGGCTGAACCTCAGGGTCCCATTTCTAGCCTGAGCCAAAGGGGACGTCGTTGCCTCAGCCAGCACACACTGGTAGCTCTCCTGTTTATCTGCCATAAAGATATTTGGGATGCGTACTTCCACTTCCATGGAAAGCACGGGATCCTCAGCCCTGTGCTCCTAAAAGCCTTTCACAGGCAGGTTGTTGGATAAAGCAGGGGGTTGGGGTGGGGTGAAGTGCCTGGGGGCTCTGCCAGTGCCCACCCGGGTGCTGTGGGCTCTCAACATCAAGCTTTGCTGCAGAGGGCTGCAGAGTCCTGCCCCAGGGCTGGGAACATTACAGGCAGCATTCTCTTTCCTTCATCTGTTTTTTTAATTGCTCTTTAGCCTTTGTTCATGCAATTTCGGTGTCCTCACATATGGGGTGGGAGCCGGCAGGGAAGCTGCCTGGTGCCAACGTGCCATCCCTCGCTACGGGGGTGGATCCTTCCCAGCAAACTGCTCTTAGCCTCTGAGGGTAAAAAAACACCCCAACCAACCCCCAGCAGGCAGCCAGCCACCCGGGAGATGGTGTTTTTCGGGAAAATATCGAGGAGCAAGAATGCACTCAGGCTGCTGGAAGAGGCCCAACACCTCTTGTTTTTAAAAGCTTGATGGGCTTTCAGCTCTCTGGCGCTCGCAGCAGCACCCTGAGCAGCTCTCTCCTGAAACCACAGACTGTGCAGGATGCTCTGCCATGGATGCTCTGCCACGCTCAGGTGTCTGTGGGGCGGCATAAAAGGAGTAGGGGAGGGTGTTTTTTCTTACCTTTCTGGCTGCAGCTGGAGACCCATGAGCTCAAAAAAAACCCCAACTCAAAGCTCCCTCACATTTTAAAAGCCCTAAGACATAGGAAACATTATCAGTCAGCTCTTTCCCTGACGGGATGTGGGAAGCATTATCAGTCATACGGGATATGGACGTGCGGTCCCCAACCTGTGCTAAATCAATATCTCTCCACAGATGGATAGAGAGATAAATTTAAAAGAATAAGCTTAATTTTATTACCACCTTCTGAGTGGCCACTGCACGGCGGCACAGTGCCAGATTGACAAGGGTTTGATGCTGGGTAATAGCACATCAGCAGGGCCCCGGTACTTTGATGTATTATAATAGCGCATCACCAGAACAATGGCGTGTTGATATATTGTATTAGAGCATAATCAGAGTGATGGGGCTTTGATTTATTATGTAAGTACATCATCAGAGCGCTGGTGCTGTGACATCGTACCTTAGAGCACTGTCGGAGCCGCCGCACTGTAATGGATTTCAATAATACATCACTGGGGCTGGGGGTCCTCAGTGCCGGCAGCTGGAGGGGCTGCTGTGTTCGCTGCAGGACACCTCTGCCTCCCAAAACCATCATCAGTTCTCCTGACAGCTTCTCCTTCAGAAGAAGCCCAGGGAGGAAACGCTGGAGGGGATCTGGGGCGAGTGTGGGCTCCTCTCTGTGGGGCAGCTGTGGGGCTGCCCCAGCTTGGAGAATCCCCCCTGCAAACAAGGGGATGTTGCTGTCATATCTGGGGCTGCTGATGGGGACTGTGCTAGGGGCATGCTGAGTACCACACTTTCCAGGAATTCTGGAAATTTCAGCTTATGCATGTGACACCTGGGTTGAATGTTTTCTTGGTTTAGGGGGTTCCTGGCAATTTTTGAGGCTGTTTTCATTTGGTTTGGGGTCAATAGCCTTTTGCCTGAAAACATGTCTTGTTTTCTTCACTTCAATTAAAAAAGCCATTGAGAAGGAGTTTGGGGGAAACTTCTCTGAAATAGAAACTTTTCATGGTGCTGGAGGTTTTTTATTCCTTTTGACTTCCATTGGCTGCAGCTAAAGACACCTCAAAACAAGAGAAGACTCCTCCTATTGAAAAATAAACATTCTCAGCTCTCCGAACGCCCTTCCGATGGGATGTGGATGGGGCTGAGCATTACTGATGAGTTCCCAAGACCTGAGAAACGGGTGTTTGACCCGAAAATTAATTCAGAAACAGAGAAGGCAGCAGCAGCACAGGAGGCTGCCAAAAGGGAGCTCTTGGAAGTGGAGAACAGCACTAATATTTTGGGAAATTGAAATTCCGGCCATGAAATTGCCTATCATTTATCATCCCCAACCACCTTACAAAGGAAGAAAAACAGGCATTAAGCCTTATTGCTTTTTAAATACTTATGATCTTGGGGAAGAGCCATCTCGTCTACTTTCTTTAATAGGTATTGTACTAAGATGTCTGTGAGTGCAGACGTAATGTTTGTGCTTCTGTGTGTGTGCTGCAGAGCCAATGTCAGGCTGCTGTTGGGATGCTCAGATGATAAACTCGAGGAGCTCTGGGGCATGGGGGGTGCAGTCCCCTCCCCGTACACCCAGTGCCACCTCTGAAGAGCTTGGGTCCACCACTGTGCAAACACTGAGGGGTTTTCCTCCCCCAGCGCCAAGGTCCATGGGGCGGTGATGCTCCTGCATCACCCTTAGGATTTCCACAGGGAGACTGCAGGTGTTTTTGGGGGTGCCAAGCTCTGCAAACCTTCATAGAACAGAATCACAGAACTGTAGGGGTTGGAAGGGACCCAACCCCTGCCAAAGTAGGTTCCTTAGGACAGGTCACACAGGTCAGCATCCAGATGGGGCTGGAATATCTCCAGAGAAGGAGATTCCAGAGGAGACTCTGCAGGGCCGTGCAGAGCCATTTAGTGCAGGTGCTTCTGTAATTGTGATGCACTGGAGACAACCTGATGTTCAGGGTTGTTTTCTGTGCATGGCCACCTGTGCCAGTCCCTCCTGCTCCAACGCAGCCATCCCAGCCGGTCCAGACCATCTCCCATGGGATCTCTGGACCACATGCTCAGCTCCTGCCCTTTCTGTTAATTGGCTTCACACAGAATCAGAAAAAGGCCCAAAACTGGGGTGGGCACAACACCCCGAGCTGCCTCCTGCCAGCTGAGGGGTCTCTGGGTGCCTGGTTCCTGCTTCCCAAGATTTTGGGGGATGTGCTGAGAAGCAGCAGCTGAAAGGGCGAGAGCAGCAAGGGGGCAGGTGGGAGCAAGGCTTGCTGCCAAGTTGTCCCCATCATCATCCTCTGCAGGCACAGAGGTGATGCTCAGTGTCTGAACATCATCTGTCCAATCTGGGTCACTTCCCAAAGCACCAGTGTGACCTGCCAGCACCCTGGGGACCATGCAGGTCTCCTTGGGGGTGGTTGGCATGAGGGGTGAGCAGCTTCTCCTCACGCTGTGGAGGGGGTTGGGAACATCCTTCTCCACGGGCAGTGTTTGGGAGGCTTCATCATACATCACCACCTCCCTCTCCAGAGGAAACGTTGGAGTTTACCTACTAATGGTCAACCACAAGGCAAAAAGGAAAAAAAAAAAAAGGAGAAAAATTAAGAAAAAAGGAAGCAAACAAACCAACCACCCCAGCCTCCACTGATAGGGGAACATAAATTATCCAGAACTGGCAAGAAATGAAAGTGTTGCGTGGTCCCCTGACAGCAATGGGATGAATAACTGATGATGATTAGTTAAATCATAACATTGCTCATGCCATGCATAAATGATGAGCCAACTGCTTGCGATGCCCTGATGAGATGCAGCGTTCTTCGCTTTCGATCATTCCCACTTTGTAGCCCCAAAGAAACTACCACATTTCTGCATTTTTGTGTTATCTGGCACATCAAGCAATGCGACAATGAATATATATTGACCTTATTATAGCAGCCGGCTGCTTGTGCCAGAAGCAACCAGGCATACTTTGCACAAATTAAAGCTGTCAGCATGTAATTTATGGTTCATTGCAAAAGAGGAACAGAACTCTGAGGGGAACATTGTGGTTTGGGAAGCAGGTAGGTAGGCAGATGAATTGCATGATAAAATATCTTGCTAATGATGTGATGCTAAAGCCGAAGTGTCATTTTCATTCTGTTTTGCACCTTTTTTTTTTTTTTTATATATAGTTATTTCTTGCTGGAGATGATTTTTCCCCTTTCCACAGGTTTTGGGTGGGGTTTTGTTGGGTTTGGGTTGGGTCTTTTTTTTCTCCTAAAAGCGAAATTACTGGTTATACCTGAAAAGGATGGAGTAGGTGTGATAATTGATGAGCAGACAGCTGCTGTCTGAAGACAACGTGGTGGCACCCCGAGCGATGTTAGAGCCCTGTAACAAGGAATCGCCTCACGGGCACAGCCAGCACCCTTGACATTGGGGCTGGGTGGGGATGATTAAAGTTTTGCTCTTTTTTGGGGGCTGGAGAACAGTCTTGAGGAGAAATAAAATAAAAGAAATCAATCTCTGCCCCTTCACTCCTGTCAACACACACACGTGGCAGCATCAAGAAGGATGCTCGATGTTACAGACAGCCTCACAGAATCACACACAGAATCACAAGGTTGGGAAAGACCTTTAAGATCATTGAGTCCAACCATTCCTGTCCTGTGCTGACCCATATCCCTGAGCACCTCATCTCCCCGTCTGTTAAATACACCCGGGGCGGGGACTCAGCCCCCTCCCTGGGCAGCCTGTGCCACAGCCCCACAACTCTGCCAGGGAAGAACTTTTCCCTCCCATCTGAGCTGACCCTGCCCTGGGGCAGCTTGAGCCCATTTCCCCTTGTCCCATCTCCTGTCCCCTGGCTGAAGAGACCATCGCCCACCTCTCTACAACCTCCTGTCAGGTAGTTATAGGTGATGATAAGGTCTCCCCTCAGCCTCCTCTTCTCCAGGCTGAACACCTCCAGCTCCCTCAGCCGCTCCTCAGAGGATTTGCCCTCCAGCCCCTTCCCCAGCCTGGTTGCCCTTCTCTGGACTCACTCCAGGACCTCCACGTCCTTCTTATGGTGAGGAGCCCATAACTGGACCCAGCACTCGAGGTGCAGCCTCACCAGTGCTGAGTACAGGGGCACAATCCCCTCCCCAGTCCTACTGTCCACACTATTTTTGATACAACCCAACAGTTGCCTATGTCTTTTGGTTTGGGGGATGCTGGGTCTTTCCTGCCTTTTTGTTTCCCAATTGTTCAGCAGCTGGAGGAAAAGGAAAAGGGAGAAACAAAGGGAGGGGAAAAATAATGCCAAGAAATAGGTGGGGGAGATGCATTTACATGGGGTTATGTCACCTTCGATAATGCACGGAAGTTTGGGACAGGGGAACTCGAGAGCCGAGCGAGGAAAAGCAGGGAGAAGCTGGAGGAAATTGGGATTTATAGCCTGCTGCACCAGAGAGCTCTCTTTAGTCCAATAAATAAATGATAAAATAATTAAATTCTGAAATAAAACGTCACTGAATTATTTAACTGCTCACCTAGGAGTAGCTCTGACTCAGCCGGGCGAGCGCTGCCGCTCTGCTGCGGGTGCCAAAAACAACACACGAGGAGGCAAAGGGCTCAGAGTGTGGGGATGAGCTGGGGGGCAGCCGGTCCCTTGTGGGGCAGCACCTGAGGTTGGGAAACCCGGGGCTTCAGGGGTTTGTCACAGAGGCAAGGAAACATCCCTGCTCAGGCAGAGCAGGTTGCATGGGGATGCGGGAGACAAAGTGATGTGGAAGCAGGGGCAGGGACCACATGTTGGTGCCAACCCAGGGTGGCAAGGCTGTGAGATGGAGCGGGTTCAGCCAGTGCCACTGTGTTTTGGGAGAGGTGACACGGTGATGGGAGGCAAGGCAGGCTGCAGAGGGGCTGAGCAGCGGCAGCAACAACAGTATCTGGAGTATTGTGTCCAGTTCTGGGCTCCCTGGTGTAAAACAGACAGGGATCTCCTGGAGAGAGTCCAGAGGAGGCTACAGAGATGATGAAGGGCCTGGAGCATCTCCCCTACAAGGAAAGGCTGAGTGAGCTGGGGCTGTTCAGCCTGGAGAGAAGCAGCCTGAGAGGGGATCTGATCAATGGTTATCAATAGCTGAAGGGTGGGACACAGGGGGACATGGGCAGCCTCTTCTCAGTGTCTGTGGGGACACGACAAGGGGCGATGGGCTCAAGTTGGAGCACAGGGAGTTCCACATCAATGTGGGGAAGAACTTCTCCCCAGTGAGGGTGAGGGAGCCCTGGGACAGGCTGCCCAGGGGGTGTGGAGTCTCCTCCTCTGGAGAGATTCCAGCCCCGTCTGGACACCGACCTGTGTGCCCTGTCCTAGGGACCCTGCTTTGGCAGGGGGTTGGACCCAATGGGCTCTGGAGATCCCTTCCAACCCCCCTGGCCACACCCTGCCGTGGACACATACAAGACAGGGGCTGCCAACCCCTTGCAGACAGCAAGAGCCCCATCACACCTTCCAGAAAGGAGACAAAATAGAAGTTTTTCAAAACAAGTGAGTCCAGGCAGGCTGGGAGCTGGCACTGCCTTTGAACCAAATGTCTCTCCGCAGCCAGTGACAGCTCCCGACGCGAGCGGTGGCAGCATTCGCGAACTATTAGTGTTAAATTATTCCAACAAAAGCAGGCCTTGATGTTGTGTTGAAGTTGATAACTTGAGGATGTGTTTGAAAAGGATAAAAGCTTTGCCTTCAAAGGCTGGCTCCTCTTTTGTAGGAGACATGCTGGCAAGCGAATTAACTGTTTCTGTAACGAACATGCCGTTCCAGGGGCTAATTAACAAGCGTCGGGGCTCAGGATTTGGATACTGGACATTAAAAATAATAATAACAATAAAAGGATCAGCTATTTCTTGACACCCATCAGCACAGCTCCAACGCTGCCATGCTGCCTGCAGTTAGTTGCTCCGGGGACATGTTTCCCCATTGGAGGTGGTGTCACCACAGCAATTCATGGGGGATTTTGGGTGAGTGAAGCAGGGGATGCCAGAGGTGTCAGTGCCAACATGCTGGTTCTCCTGCCCAGGAGTAAAGCTGCAATTGCTTTTCAGGAAGGTTTTCCATCACAGGGGTTTTTGTCCTCACCTGTCTGTCCTGCTGCAGGCTGAGCAGGTCCATGGAAGGAGTAATTTAGCCATCATCATCTGCGCTGCGTGCTCAGGGCCAGGTGAGAGGCTGCGATGCTGACACAGAGATAACAAGAGGGGTGGGAGGAGGGAGGTGAACCCCAAAACAGGACTTGGATTAGAAACGATGTCATCTCATGCTGTGGGGGCTGCTCTGGTGGAGGTGGGACAGCGTCATTGCATGGTTCCATGTGCCCACCCACAGGTTTCTCTGCACCCCCATCACCTGCAGAGTGCATCCTGGGGCTTTCCTTGCCCTTGGGGAGGGAGGTTTTCAGCTCATCCCTCTATCCCAGAGCTGCAGTGTGCTCACAGGGCTGTAAGAAGAGAAAGAAACTCCTTTTCTCACAGGTCCGTAAGGTCTGATGGGAACTGGGCTCTGCCCCCATCAAGCTCACACAGCCCTAACCCCCCCCACATCTTCCCTTCTCACCCCTCCAGGCGTGCAGCAGTGAAAACACAGCATCTCCAAACACGGGTGCAGCCTGGGGCAGTGGTGGGTACCGCTCACTGGAGGCCCCCGGTCACCACACTCATCCCTCAGGGGGGATGCTGGCCCCGTGCCCCCAGCGCGAGAGCGGCAAGCAGCAGCGCCAGCGCTGGGTTCGTGCCACCTGACACTGAGCCGGGGCTAAATCTGTCCCGTTTACACTTGGGCGGAGTGACAGCCGTGAGGAGGGAGAAGTGCCTTCCATTTTCAGCACAATAAAGATATGATGGGGTGGGGGGGGGGGGGGGGAGGAGAAGAGGGAAAGTTGTGTGGTGGATTAGCACCCTTGAGGTACTTGAAGCTGTCACTTACAATATGCACGAGCCATCGCTCGACCTCTGTGGCGCTCGGGAAGGGGAGGGTGGGGGGGGGGGGAAAGAGAAGAGGAAAAAGCCTTTTCATGGGATCCCTTTGGCACACCCGTGGCAGCCCACAAATCAAGCCCCCATCCCGTGCAGGACTTACCCAGCAATTAGTTTTATAAACACACCGTTCAGTTGCTGTAACAAAAAGCTGTAATTTAAAATCTGACACCATCCCCCTTGCGCCGGGGGCCGGCGGGATGGGGGGTTATTAATAGCAGGAGCCAGAGTTTGTATTTCTCTTCTCCGTGGCACTTGGGAAGGGGGGGGGGGGAGGAGAAAAAGGGGGGGCAAATGACCTCAGTGTGAAGAAACTTTATTTTCTCCTGCCTCTTGATTTATGTGGGGAATCTGCTGCATGATTAGCGCCTATCATCAATAACCAGGCGGCGCAGGCTGACAGCTGCTGAGTGCAATGGAGAAACCCTGCGAAGCAAATAGCTACAAATTTCCCTGACAGCCCCGCTTCCATTACACGGCCTCAGCTGCCAAAACACCAGTTATCACAGGCAGGGAGTGTGGTAGGGCTGAGCAGAAAGGAGCACGGGCAGCGGTAACACGGGGAGGGATGTTAACACCCCTCCACACTCACACCCCCCCTCCCTCCCTGGGTGCTCCTTTCCCTTGGCGAGGGCATTCGGGGATGGGTTATTTACAGCCAGCCCAGCTCAGTGTGTGCCAGCGCTGGGATCTGATGGTTGGGCTGATGCCGAGGTAAATGGGTGGGTGGTTTTACCTCCTTCCCAGCCAGAGACACTCACAGAATCACAAGAGTTGGAAGGGACCTCCAGAGCTCATTGGGTCCAACCCCCTGCCAGAGCAGGGTCCCTAGGACAGGTCGCACAGGTTGGTGTCCAGACGGGGCTGGAATCTCTCCAGAGAAGGAGACTCCACACCCCCTGGGCAGCCTGTCCCAGGGCTCCCTCACCCTCACTGGGGAAAAGTTCTTCCCTAGATTGGTGTGGAACTCCCTGTGCTCCAACTTGAGGCCATCGCCCCTTGTCCTGTCCCCACAGACACTGAGAAGAGGCTGCCCATGTCCCCCTGTGTCCCACCCTTCAGCTATTGATAACCATTGATCAGATCCCCTCTCAGGCTTCTTTTATATTTTTACATTATACAATATAAAATATTATATAAAATAATGTAAAATACTCTATATAATATAAAATTATATATAATAGTTGTACACTATACTATATAGAATAAATATTCTATGTAATATATTATTATATACTAAGATGTGTTATTATATTTGTATATAGTATATTATTTTTCATTATATTTTGTATTATATATTTCTGCACTGTGCAATATATAATAAATATATTGTTGTACAGTATATAACAGATATATCCATGTTATATTTGTACATTATACAACACATAATAAATATAATGTGTTATAATAAGTATAATATATATAACAATTTAATATAAATATATACACCACTTCACTCCCTGGGCACCCTGTGCCAGTGCCTCCCCACCCTCAGAGTGAAGACTTTCTTCCTGATATCCACCCTAAATCCTTCCCCTTCCAATTTAAACCCATTCCCCCTCATCCTATCACTCCCTGCCCTCAGGAATGGTCCCTCCCCAGCTTGCCTGTAGCCTCTTCAGGGACTGGAAGGCCGCTATAAGTTCCACCCAGAGCCTTCTCTTCTCCAGGTTAAGCCAGCCCAACTCTCTCACCTGGCTTTGTAGGGTAGGTGCTCCAGCTCTCAGATCATCTTCACAGCCCCCTCTGGTCCCACACCAAGAGCTCCATGGCCTCTTGTGTTGGGGACCCCAGAGCTGGACCCAGCACTCCAGGTGGGGGTCACAGGAGAGCAAAGGGGCAAGGTATGCACCCCACTGCAAGCCATGCACCCCATTGGAGGGAGAGCACCCCAATGTAGCCATGCACCCCACTGCAAGCCATGCACCCCATTGGAGGGAGAGCACCCCACTGCAGGCATGCACCTCATTGCAGGCAGTGCACCCCACATCAGCAGCCCTCAGCACGAACACAGAGGTGCCAGGCTGCACCCAGCCTGTGTTCATGCCATGTCCAGGCATCCTAAAGCCCAAACCTCAGGGCTTTCTGCTGGAAAGGCTCCAGGGGCTGAGGAAATATTTATGAGTCCTGGGGTGCACGGTGCCCGATGCGAGAGAAAAAGCTGCTTCTAGCGTGAAGATGAACTCGAGGGGACATTTTATTAGAGAGTGTGGTGGGGTAAAGCACTGTGTACAGAGAGGATGGCACCTGATTCCTCTCCTGAGAAGCACGGCTCTGGTGTGGAGCTGGGAAGCTGAGTGCTTCCTTACTCAGGCGTCGGATGCTGTCACGGGGCTGAGGTCTCCTACAGATGGGGGTCTGCTCCGAAATGCAGCTCATAGTGCTGAGCAGCATCCGCTTTCCAAACCAGCATCCTTGTCCTCCCCGCTGGTGTGGTTTTGGGAGGAGATGCGACACATCCCAAGTAGAGCTCAGGAAGGCATCCCATCATCTGGGATGGAAATCCTTCCCCTGGAAGCACAGGACAGCCAACCCAGCGCTGGGTTATTCATCAGGTCCTGGTTTCTCTCAGCTTGCCTTTTAAAACAACAGCAGTGTCGAGCCCAGTTCAGAGCCCGGTCGGGGTGTTCCTTCTCCCTAACTTCATCAGGCAATATCATGAATTATACAGTGTGGTAACAGAAGGAGCTAAATAAAGATGCAACACTAGCCCTGTTTAATAAATACACCCTCGCTATCCGGGGAAGCTATTTGCAAGTCAAAAATACAGCACACGATGATTTAGCTGTCGATGGCAAATTTTTTAGATTACTGCTGGGTCAGCACTATTTTATGCTAAATCCCATCAACTAAAAATAAAAGGGGGGTTGGGGGGTGGCTGTGTATGGGGAGATGTAAAGCAGTAATAGCCTTGCTGAGGGCTCCTGGGTGCCAGGGACCAAGCGAGCTGATGGCCAGGCACGGACATAGATGGAAAGGCTTGTGATTCTCCCCCCAGCGGGCACTAAGTAACCCCTGGGGAATTCGGAATCCTGAGTACAGGGGGTGCCAGGTGGCCTTAATAATAGAGGTGACTCTCACCTACATCCTGATCCTGCAGCAGGTGCACAGAAGGTGCTGGTGCTGAACTCCACCAGAGGAACAACCCGGCAGAGGGGATGTCACTGCTGGGCAAGAAGAGGCTTCAGAGGAGCACATTGGGCACCGCCAGGTCTCTGCATCCCCGTGCATCTCTGTGTCCCCCTGCACCTCTGTGCCAGGCTGGGGAAGGGTGAGGAGAGCTGAGGATCAGCCCCTTGGTGTCTGTGCAATGGTGTGGCTTAATTAAGCTCCTGTCCTTGCAACCGAAGCAGAGGGTGAGGATGCTCACAGCCCCACGCAGGGGGGACCAGCCATGGCAGGCTGCTGATGCTGATGGGCTCGCAGGTTGTTCCACATGGCTGGGATGCAGAACTGAGCTTTCCCTTGAAGGCTCAGACAGAGGCTGGTGCTCCCCACAGAAGGGCTGTGGTTTTGGGGCTCCCACCAGCACTGGTCAATGCACACAGACTCTCCCAGTCAACGCTCAGCCCACAGCAAGACCTTTACCTTCAATTAGTGACACCAGACCCAGGACTCCCATCCCATGCACATTCCAGGAATCCCAGTCTCTCCAGTGTGAGAGCACAAAACCACTGGATCTGCGTACTGGGAGTGAACTACCATCAAAGAGCCCTCAGTCACTGGCTGGGAGCGTGCCACGTGCCTCACCACCCACTGAAAGGACAGTTGCAGTGTGCTGGGGGACATTTAGAAAGCCAAACTCTGCCTTTCCCCTGCCAGCACCAACCAGGAAGGTGTTAGTAAAGCAGCCCCGGCGACCTGTGTGATTTATGGAGCAGCAATCCCACAAACAGGGCCCAAACTTTTCCAGATTTATTTGTTTTCCAACAGAAACTCAGACGAGTGGCATGCGATGGATATACCATGCGGGTTAATGACGCTATTTATATCAGAGATAAACTGTTGGTGGGCAGGATGCCAATGCACCGGGCTAGCTGGATGCTAATGCTTTCCAAGAGAGGTTATTTTCTTCTACCCCCCTCCCCAAATCCCCAGAAGTTTTGTGAGGAGTTTGTGTGGCTCCACCAGCTCTGGGGAGCCGGGTGCTGGAGCCAGGCAACACACCGCTCCCGCATCCCGCACGGTCGGGCCGTTATTTCTCGTTTCTTATTAAAAATTCTCTTTGTTCCCCTCTGTCTGCTGCGGGTCCTTCCCCAGCTCAAGCAGCAGAAAGCCACGTCAGAGTTGGAAGCAGAGGCAGCTTGCTTTTCAAACGCTGCCTTTAAAAACCCCTCCGACATGGCAGCTTCAGAAGCCCCCCTTCCTTCTGCCAAGCCTTTCCATCACTTTGGTCCTTTGTTCTGCTTCCCTTAAGCCCGGTCCCCCGTCCATTGTGCCTGCCAGAGGAATCCAGAGTACAAAGCTCCCTCCCAGCGCCTCACTCGCTCTCTGCCTCCATCCCTCCAGCATCCTCTGCGATTACATCCCCTCTGCTGCTCTACAGCTGGTCCCCAACTCCCCTCCAGCATCTGAAGCTGCGGATCACTCTTGCCCCTGGCACGCAGGCGCAGGGGGTTGGAATTGGTGCAGATCCCAAGGGCTGGAAGGTTGTTTTCTCGCTCCTGCTTTCCAATGGGAGTTGGGATGCAGAGGGTAAGGCTGACTCCCAGTGGCTCCGAGCCCTTGGCTTGGCTGGTGCTCGCTCTGCTCCCAGTTTAGGCGATGGATTGCAGACACACTCCGGCTCTTGGCAATTCCGCCTGCGCACACGAGGAGATTTCTATCTGCTCCTTCCAGATGCTGCAGCTCCAAGTGCCTGGGTGTATTTGTTAGGGCTCCCTGGACACCAGCGTTTGGAGTATCGCTCCTTCAGACAAGCCATGCAAAGACAGCTGTGATTTTCTGCTCCTGGATGGATAACCGGATTGACACATCAGGAGGGCTCGGGGCTTGGGTTTGTGTCCTTGCCTCCAAGAGCCTTTCAGACAAAATGAAGGCCTGTGTGCCCATCCCTGGCTGGAGGGGAGCGCTTTCCCACCAGTTAACCCCCAGATCCCCCCCCCAGACACCCCACAGCCACTGTCGTACCATCACACACCGGACAGGAATCTCATTTTTCCCACTCCAGGCTCGGTCCCACATTTTAAATAACCCTTTAAAATGCTGCAGAGCTTCTTTGATATCATTTTAATATCTGTGATAAGTTCCTTCAGGGTGATCCAGCTTTCTTTTTCTTTCCCATGGATTAATTAAACGCTGGGTAATGGTGGTGTTTCTAATTATCTATCCAAGGGGCCAAGCAACTGCCAGCAGCAGAGCCTTCCTCACCCACCCCTCCCACGAAACGCCCTAAGGAGATGGCACCATGGGCTGCCAGGATTGGGATGCTGCTGCCTGGGGCTCGGCAGCAGCACATGGTCCTCATCCCTGTGGCACATCCCAGACAGGAGCAGCAACATGACAGCTGTAAATCCCAACCCGGAGCGGGGGGAGGAAGGGAAATGGAGCAGAGGAGATGCTGGAATAGGCTGTAGGGTGAGTGTGGAGCCCCAAATCGCCCCGAGGTTGCATTGCTCAAGACCATCACGGATTTCTGGGCTGCCGCTGTGGTTTAACCTCAGCTGGCACCTAAACCCCGCTTGCTCACCAAAACACCCCTGTGCCATCAGCAAGGATGTGAAACCCAGCCATGTACCCGCTACCAGGAGGAAAATTATCTCCATCCCAATGCAAAGCAGCACAGCCAGCGGCACCGCACCATCACGCCTGCTCTTGTCAACTGGAAGGGCATCTAACTGCAGGGCATTGAGCATCTGCTGCGGCGCTGCGGTCCAGCGGCCGCGCCGGCGGAGGGCTGAGCCAAACCGGCAGCGGGGGCATTAGCCGAGCCACCCGCCCGTGCTGCTCCAAGCTGGAAGCTCCTCGGGGGCCGCAGGAGGCCGGGTCTGGGTCTGATGCAGGCAGCAAAACCACATCAGAAAATTAGAACCTGAAAAGGAAAAGGCAGAAAGCAAAGAACGAGCGGGAATTTGGATGGGGGACGGAGCCAAAGGACACTGGGATATGCTGCAGCTTGGATGATGCTGGCCCAGGCGGCTGCCTGGCTGCGGCTCGGGGATGATCCAGCTGGTCCCCGCTGCCCTGTTCATCCTCATGTGCTGCCTGGATGTGGCAGGATGCAGCCGGCGAGCTCCAGGGCTGCACAAGCATCCCAGTGATGTGACCCTCTGCCTGCAAGGCTTCTCCCACCCAGCCCCTGTGCAGAGCCAGCCCCAGTCTGCAACTGGTGTCCCACGCAGGGCCATACTGGCCAAACTGGTGGCCGTGACTTTGAGGGAAAAACTGTCCCCACAAGCCAGTGCTGGTGGAGCCACGCTTACAAATGCACCTGACATCCATTGGGGTTGTTGTTGCTCGTTTTGAGTTTAAGGAAGAGCATCTCGTCCCCATCTGCCAGCCTGAGTGCCACCTCCAGTGCAGCTGGGCGGCTGCAGAATAAACCTGCCAGGCTCTCTGCCCTCCCAGAGCTGTGCTGGCCCAGGGGACCGTGCATCCCTGCCCACCTCATTTATTATCTCTGCTCAGCACACAGAGGAGAGGATTCTTCATGGGGAGAGAAGTTGGCAACTCCAGGAAGCCCCTTGGAAAAAGCCAGCGCTCATCCGACAGGGAGATGGGGGAAAAAACTGTAGTGGAAGAAGACTTACAAAAGAGAAATCAGAGGTGCTGGGCTGCAGCATGGTGGTTGGCATGGCTGTTGAGGAGGGCTGGGACCTGCAGAGACAAGTTTTGCATATTCGGAAAAGTAAACAGCAGGCTGAGCCTGGCTTTCTGCTGCAGAATTACAGGAACCAGAGATGGAAAAGACCTATTAACCCATCCTCCCTCTTCCCTCCGGGACAGAGCAGGATTGCTCCCTGGGGGAGATTATTTTTAGCACTCTGGTGAGCAGAGTTTTCCCCGTCTCCTCAGATGGGGGGTTGCTTTTCCAGGGATTTAGATGTATGAAGGATAAACCGTGTTCTGCCGAAAGAAGGCTTGACCCAGAGATGAAACGAGGATCAAAGCGGCACTGGGAGGTTCAGAAATGTTGGCCTGAATGTTTTTCTTCTCTCTGCAACAAGCTCCTGTGTGTTTGTACCGCCAGCCTTGCCTGGGAAGAGAGCAGAGGCAACACAGCCCCAGTTCTCTGGGGACTTCTGTTCTTACAGGAAAGCAGAAATGCAGCAATTACTCTGGAAGAAGCTCATGTTTATGAGGGGAAAAAAGAGGCATGGAACACCTGTGAGGCAACCGGCACTCATGCCACAGCATCCTACAGCCCTGGCGGGAGGGAAGCCGTGCCGGAGGGCGATTTCTGGAACGGGGTTTGGGGTGAATCGGCACCCACCAGACCTGCAAATCTGCCCTCTGGCATTCAGGGCAGCTTTGAGCTCTCGTATCCATGATGTATTTGAAACACGGGCTGAATTAACACCACGGTCTTGGTCTCCTTGGCGGGCTGTGGCCCTGCAGGCCTTGCTGCGGCTGCTCGCTCGGGCCTTGCATCGCTCTCAGCTCCCGGCACAGCTCCCCCGCGGCACGGCAATCACTCTGGGCACCCCACCATGGAGCATTAGAAAGGAGAGACACGCACCAGGTGCCCTCCTGGATGTGTTGCTGTGTTTCCCTCCTTCCTGCAAGTCTCTTTGATCTCAAAATTAAAAGTGGTTTCAGCCCGCGAGTAGATTTTTGGCTCCGGGTGGGCTGGGTGACACCAGCGGAGCGGGGGTCCTGCTCCCCTGCACCCCTTGGCTCGGCTTGGGGCTGCAGGAGCTGGAGAAACCTGGTGTTTGCGCCCAGAGCAACGGCCAGCGGTTCACAAGTCGCTTCAGTGGCTGTTTTGGTGCGAGGGGGAGGGAGAAAAGGGGAGGAACTGGGCTGGGATGCTGGCGCTGAGATGATTGTTTGCAGGCCAGTCACTGAGGATGCAGACAAGGCCCCTTTGACGCTCACTCAGAGCTGTGCAGTTGTTAACCCCGGGTTGCTGGCTGCTGCTGAGTGATGCAGGATGGCCAGGGCATCGCTCTGAGCTGCCTGAGGGGCTGGCCTGGGATTTGGGAGCAAAACCCAGCAAAACCCATCTGCAAGGGACATGCTGGAGACCCGGACAGGGAGGTTTGGAGTCTGGGGTGCTGCATGGGAGCTGCTCTTCCCAGCACCCTCACCATCCCTTGACTTTAACAGCAGCACGCATGAGATGTGCCAGCGGGATGGCACAGGGAGCAGCGATGCACCCCTACCAGGGTGATGGGAGCACCCAGTGCAGGAAGGGAGCACCCTGCGTGCTGCTGCCCCAGACCTGAGCACCCCTGACAGCAGCTCAGCCCTGCTCAGAGGGCTGCCAGGGGTGCACCGGGCTTTTGGAGATGCTGCTCCCTGTGAAGCAGCACCAGCACACGCTGCCACAGGATACTGCAAGGGCCACAGTCCCAAATAGGTTGAGGTCACACTGCCAAACTCACCAGCAAAGGATCCCGGCTTCACCCTATGGGATTTGGGGCATTCCTGCCGTGTTTGCCTCGGCCTTTCTTCCCTCACAGCACAGAGGAGGAGGAAACCTTTGCCTGGATGAAGCAGGTCTCTGGCTGAATTCCCCTCCTGCGAGGGAACCGTGTTAGCGAGAGGCTGGAGTTTACATGGCTGTGCTTTGCCCAAAAGCATTAGCTTAACATTACCACGGGCTAAGTCAACAAATATGGAAAAAATCCACCAAGGTTACATTTTACCCACTTTTCTAGCACCTTTGGAGATGAAACTCAAGCTACGCCGCTAAGTTATAGTGATTTATTGGTGGGCTGAGGAGCTGGGCTTTAAATACTGCATCTTTGGGATGCTGGCAGCCTTGCTTCTCATAAATCTTAACTAGTATTTCTAAGCCCTTTTATGCCAGTTGCTTTCATGTTATCCCGAACCTTTTTCCGTGCAGTAGCCTATGAAAATATTGAAACGATGCCCAGAGCAACACCAGGATATGAAGGGGGAAAACTTTAAGATGTTTTGTAACTCTTTTTTTTTACAGAACCTGCCAAATCTTAATTTTTCCAGTTTACAAGTAAGAGCCTCTAACCATCTGTTTGCTGTCAACCCATGTTTGTTTGGAAAGGGCTTTTATTATTTCTTTCCATCTCGCACTCCTGTTCTTACAACTAGTTTACTGAACTTCATAAATGTCAGCTTTCACAGTTGTTTTGTAAGCCAGTTATGATTTAGGATTTAATCAAAATTGAGCAGTCAGTGTCTTTAATCAATGTGAACGGAGATCAAACCCAAAGGAACGGAGAAATGAAACGTTTAATGTATCCCAACAGCCTTTGAAAGAGCCTTGTTTCCAACATAATAGCTACCAGGAATCATTAGAACCAACTTTAAAACCAAAAAAATAACCCAACCCACCCTCCAAACCCGCTTGTCGTGGGGTTTTTGGAGATAAAAAGGGCTAAGGCAATTTAAGGCTTAAAAGCGATTCTGACCTTTTATCTCGTTAAGTATTAAAAATAACCCGGCGTCCCTCTGCGCTGTGAGGAGCTCTCAGGACCCCCACAAACCCCCCCTCCCGCTCCCTCCGGTTTGTCCGGCCCACGCTGGGCTCTCCGCAGGGGGTTCGGTACCGGTATCGCCCCGCCGGAGATGCTCCGATAGCCGGCGTGGGAACGAGGAGCTGTGGGGGGGGTTGGAGAGGTGGGGAGGTTGGGATGCACAGCCCGCCGTTCCCCCGGCAACCCTGCATCCCTCTCCCGCCTGCGCACAGGGATGCAAGCGTGGGTACCGCACCCCGCGCCCGCACCTCCTCCTGGAGCATCCCAGTGGGAACGAAGCGGCGCAGAGTCCCGCTCGGCAGCGCCCGGGCGGGCCGGGGATACCCGAGGGATGGGGAGGCAGGCGGAGCAGGGCCCCGAGACTGCCGGGGCCGCAAACCTGGACTCGGAGGGGCTTTCGATGGCTCCTACGCGGGGAGAGGCCCCGAACTGGGGTACGCTGGGACCCACCGCCCCGGGCGCCGCGGGGAGAGGCCGCCCAGAGACGGGGATGCGGGGACGGGGCAGGGCAGCGCGGCACGAATCGGGCCGGCTCGGCTCGGCCCCGCTCGGCTCGGTTCGGCCCCACTCGGTTCGGCCCAGCGCTCTCGGGCGCCCCCTGCGGGTGCTTTGTGGCTCCGAGCCCATAAAGGGCGTCGGGACACGGTGGGCTTGGCTGGCCGGGGTGGGTGCAGGTCGGGCCGGGGCCGGGGATGGGGTACCCGCCCGCCCATCCGCCCGTGTGGGTGCTGAGCAGCCGGGTCTCCGTGCTGAGCAGCGCCCATGTGCTGAAGCGGCTCCGGCCCCCCTGCTCCGCTCGCACGGGCGGTGGGGCGGGTGGAAAGGGAGTCCCCGGCTTCTCTCCGTTCTACCAGAGCATCCTGGTCCCCGCTGTGGCGTCAGCATCGGATAAATGGCCTGGTTTAGCCTCAGGGTTTGCGTCTCTGCGGGAACTCAGGTCCTGGGGTGATGCAGCCTTGCCCAGCAAGGAGCAGCTTTGAGCCCTAAGCAAGGACCCGCTCGCCCCCTTGGAGGGGTTTTGCCACGCAGAGGGGAAGCGTGTGGTGTCCTGCCTCCTCTCCCAGGCTGCAGGCTTGCTGGGACACGGTGCTGTGCCATGGGCAAGCTCCTGCATGCCAGGATGTGGCCCTTGCATCAGAAAGGTGCCCCGGGCACAGTGCCGGCCTGGGGGGCTTCAGCAGGAGGATCCCGAGCTGCTGCAGAACCAGAGCAGAAGGGAAGGTGAGGGTCCTCCCCATCACGTCTGGGGTCCTGCCACTCCTGGTCCTGCTCTTGCCCTGCTCTTGTGTGAAGTAGCAAGGGTGTTTGCATTTTCATCCCCTGGCTGTAGGAAAGCCCAAATTACACTGCTCAGCCCTACCTCCAGGTACCTCTGGGTATTGTCAGTGTGCCCATGCCAGGCACCTCAGCATCCCCATGCACAAATGGGCCCCTCTAACGACATCGCTGACGAGGGAGTCCCTCACCCTCACCGTGGAGACAGTGGCTGATGGCTGACTGATAGGGTTGCTGCACAGTTTCTTGCTCTCTGGGAGTTTTCATGGCAGTTAAAGCTGGGCTCAGTTTTATTTCCACTTGCAAGCAGCCGTGCTGGGTCTCAGCGGCACAGGGAAGGTGCAAAGTGCTTCGGTGGAACTGGGCCAGGGCTTTGCAGAGACGCCAGTGGTGGGGGAGCTGCCACCTCCAGCCCGAGAGCCTCAGAGCTCCACGGTGCCAGGGCATCCATGTGCCACAGGGCTTCAGAAAATGCCCCCACTCCAGCAACTGAGCCCTTTGACTGCTCTTGGAGCACCCAAGAGGGAGGGGAGGCTCTGCACATCACAAGGCAGGGAGGGAGCAGGGAGGTGGAAAACCTCTTGTGCAAAAGCTCCTGCAAACACTGGGTGGGTGGGAGGTCCCACCCCTGCTGCTCATTCATCTCCCTGCACTTTGCATTCCCCAGCCCATGACCGAGGCGTTGCCCACTTGCCACCCTGGTTGGTGCTGGATGGGGGGGTTTATTCCTGCCCGAAACCCAGGCTCGGCGTCGCCTGGCCTTGCAGCAAACAGCTGGTGCTTTGCTGGTGCTAGTCTGTAGAATTCCCTCTGAATCAAGGGAAACAGGCTCCTAAAATCTGTTTTAAAGGCCCCCAGGTATCCTCACAGGCTTTCCTCATCATCCCCTCGCTGTTAGCCCCTCCGCTTAGGAGGTATGGGCAGAGCTGAGCATCTGGCTCTCCTCACACCTTCTGCTGGGTTGCTGCTCAGCACCAGGGCTGGATGGCTCCCACATGTTGCAGTGTGTCCGTGCCCTGTCTGCCTCTTGCTTTTGGGGGGGTGGGTGTGTGTGTGAATAAACAGAGGTAAGTTCGAAAGTGTGTGCTGGGGGGTGGGGGGATACAACTGAGTGTTACCTGCGGGTTAGGGGATCATGTATGTTTTGCATGCCTTGCTTGGAGAGGTCTCTTTTAGGGGGGGAACTTGCACAAATCATCCAGGGTTTCAGCAGTTTCCTCAAGGGTTGCAGCAAGGTTGGAAGAGGCATCGGCTGGGCTGGGGGTGGTGGAGGGTCTTCACTGCCCCCCAGACCAACATCCTCCCTGGCTCTTGCTGGGATGCTTTGCTTTGTTAATTCCAGGCATGGTGTGCTGGTTTTGCATCTCCTTGTGCTGGGAGAGGTGAGCAGAGCCAGCAATGAAGCTGCAGTGGGGCTGGTTGTCACACAGCCTGTCCCAGAGCTCTGGGAAGAACCTAGCAGGGCCCTGCAGCACCTCTGCATGCCACCTCTGAGTTAGGGGTGTGTGTGTCCCCATCCAGAGCTGGTCAAAACCACAACATGTGTGTCTGAAGTCAAAGCATCAGCTCCCACTCAAGCAGGATACATCCTTAGGGCTCTGGCTGTCTTGATTGTCTCAGGCATTGGTAGTGGGAGCTGGGCATGCTCTCAGGGTTTGCGGTGCTCCAGCTGTACTCAGATGCTCCCAAGTCCCTCAGTGCCTTCCCTGGCATTGGCATCTATGGGTGGGACCTCCTGGGAAGTCCCCAGAGCGAGCTGTGGCATCCCATGGCCCCTATGACCTTGTGAGGGTGACAACCGCCTGTGTGTCTGCTTGCAGATGAGTCCTGGAGACATCCCAGAGAGGCTGCTACTCACCCAGCCGATGGAGGTGCCAGCAGGCAGTGCACGGTGGGGTTGATCTTGAAGCCTGATCTTGAGCTCTTTGATGCTCTGAGCATTGATGTAGCTTTAGTTCATGCTTTTTGTCACTGATACTTCCTGCTTATCGAGGAAAGGAATCTAGTTTTCATTATTGTGGATTCGGGAGGGGGGTGGAGGGGGGTGGGGCGCTCTGCATGCTGATGAGCAGGAAGGGAGCAGGGGAGCCGTGCTGGAGCCCCTCAGGAGAGGCTGCTCCTTAAAATGCCCTCTGCAAATACACGCCTTAGACAAAACAGCTCTGCTGCCCGAAGGCATTTCAGGCTGCCTGAACCCTCGCTGGAGGAAGGCAGCATATCAGAGCGCCAGGATTCCTCCAAGGCAAATGAATCTGTTCTCATCTGGCTTTCCCTCTTTGATGCATTTTTATGTTAAGGTTCCTAAGTGCTCTTTTAATAGTCCTGGCCCTGTCAGAGGAGATGAGGTTTCTTTGCTTTCTTGTTTCTTCCAAACTTCCCTCCACAGGGCTCCCTGACAGCTCCTGCTCCGTGGTGGAGATTGCCAAGCCCCTGCTCTTCACCAGCCCCGAGCTGGGAATATCTGTAGCTTCCAACAGCGATGCTCAAAAAAGCACCGTGTCATATTATTTGCCTCGATGACTGGAGGCTCCTGGGAGAAGCTCAGGCTCTTAATGACAACAGCAACAACACAAAATGATGTCTGTCTGGTGGTGGTTGTGGAGGTGCTGGGATCCGCAGGCTCGTGCCCAACTGTGGGATGGTGCCAAGCTGAACACAGAGCTCTCCTCATGTCCCTCCTGCCCCAGTTCACTGTGCCAGCTGCTCCCTGGTTCACCTCACCAGTTTACTGCTTGGGAGCTGGGGAAGAGCAGAGCTTGAGGGTGATGGGTGCTTGTGGCACAGCTGCATCCCTCCGCTTCTGGGTCTGGGCAGGTGTCAGGCCAGCTGCCACCGTGGGTTTTGCAGCGCTGGGGATGCTTCTTGTCTCTTCTCCTGCCCTTGTGACCGCTTGTCTGGGTGGAATAGAGCCGTATGAGAACCAGGATTGAAGCTCAATGTTTGCTGTGACGTGGAGGTCTTCTCTCATCGTCCTTCTGCAGCTGCAGCCCCACCAGTGGAGACCTCTGCGTGCTTCTGCCGTCTTCAAGAAGTCAAAGAGGGACTGGGGAGTGGGACGAGCAGCAGGTGACATACCCAGGGTGCACGGGAGGGCTGCTGTGGGCACTTCTTGCAGTAACCTCAGCCAGGGGATTTGGTTATCATCCTGGGAAGAGTCCTTGCTGCCACCAGCCCATGCTCCTGGAGCAGGTTGGGGGGGTGTTCTGCCTTGCCCTGAGCCCCTAGAAGCGCTTCCCAAAGTGCAGCCTGTGTGGCTTTGGGGCTCCTCCACTTTCAGATCCTGACCAAGGACAACAGGACTTCAACTGAAGCTGTCTGGAGCTCAGGTGGGTTCGCACCCGGTACCTGCCTGGTGCTGAGCCTGGTGCAGCCCCAATGTCACCTTGTATGTCCCCAAATCACCCAGGGGGCTGTTTCAGAAACACCTCCAGGGGTACAGCCCGTGTGGGGGTCCCTGCACCCACACTGTGCCACACGGAGAGCTGGCAGGAGGGCAGTTCCCGGCCGCCCCCAGCTCCGTGCTGGCAGAGGCAGAAAGGGAAACCTGTGGCTTCTTGTGCTTCAAAGAGCAGCTTCCCGGCCTCTTTCTTCCATGTGGGCTGCGGTTTTAATTAGCTTTTTTAAATATAATTTTAAACTTCTTTCTTCTGCTGGCATTTTTATCTCAGCTTAGGATGCACAAAGCTTGACTATTTTGTTCTCAGAGTCAGCTGGATGATCAAGGTTTTTGCAGTCTACTAAATTATTAAAGGAAACTCAGTTATTCACTAAATATTATTGCTTCCATACTGTCAGAGAGGAGATCACAGTAATATTTTGTTAATTCAAACATCTTTCTCCTTCTCTCAGGCTGTTGATGACAGGCAAAGCGCTTGCATAATATACAAAGGTGCTCGTTACAGAAGGAGGACATAATTAATTGTAGCAGGAGCAATAAGTCTTTGCTACATACTAAGTAGTGCTGGAGACGTGGGGCTGGCTCAGAGGGTCTTCTCCATGGTGTGGATGATGGGGTGGAGCGTGATGTGGGGGTGGTGGGTGACCATCCCATGCACCCTGACCACTCACCTGGCTGAAGGTGGGTTGGGGGACATGGAGTCGCCGTCCCTCTGGGTCTGGAGGATGAGTAGTGTGTCCCAGCGTGGGGAGGTTGGAGCAGGGCTGTGCCCCCTTGGGTTGGGGTCTGCCAGCTGAGCAGTACCCGATTTCTGGGGAGAATCTGCAATTGGGGGGCAGAGGGGTGCGTTGTCCCCACGACTGAGAGCTGCAGGGTGGGCAGGCAGGGCTCCATCAGCATCAGCATCCCTGCAGGGGCGTCTGTCCACACCCTGCCCGCTGCATCGGTCCCCAGTGGGACGCTGGCACGTCCCCAGCCCGGGGCAGGAGGGGAGGGGACACCCTTGCCTGTCAGGCTGGGGCCGTGGGGTGATGCTGTCACCCACGGCTGCGATTCGGCTGGCTGTGTGGCGAGCTGGGTTTTCACACCAATGTTTTCTGGGGCTTTTGTTGGGTTTGGTGTTGGGGTTTGTTTTTTTTTTTTTTCCCAAGTCATTACAAGCTAAACAGCTCAAATAATCTTCAAGGTGAAATCTGCTTTTCATTACTCTGTAAGGGCACTGCGGCTTCATTTTCATAAGTTACATTACCATATGCAGCATTATAGTGCTTTGCTCTGCTACATATTGTCAACATTAAATAACCTCTTTTTGTGGTTACATCATAAAAATTCTTTAGATCTTGGAAGCAGACTGTGAATATTTGCATATGTATATCTTTAATTTTCGCAGAACAGGCTGGCTACCAGATGGGTGAACCAAATAAGCCTCCAACATTTATCTGAGAGTTAGACGTTTTCCTGTGTTGTTAACCACAGAGGAAACTAGGTGGTTTTCAGCCACGCTGAGCTGCTGCCAGTCCCCAACCTCCGAATATTTTCACAGGGAGGGGGGAGAGGGGAGGGAGCCTTTTCCTTCGAACCAGATGGCCGTATGGAATCAATAAAAGGCAGTTTTCAAAAGTTTGTTTACTTAACATTGAATATAATATGCCTTTGTGGTCCCTTTGCACAGCAGAAAAATGTGATCCAGCAACCGAGTTAATGAGTGTGGGGGGGGAACGAACCCGCTCGTGGCTCCGGTTCCTGGCTCTTTCCTTGGCCGTACCCTGGCAGTGGATGGGCTCAGGGGCCAGCCAGCAGCCTGGGCTGGGTGCCCTGCCCACCTCCCCAAGGCATAGGGGAGCCCAAAGGACCTGCTGGGCTCGCTCCCTGGGAAAACAGGATGGGAATTATACATATTTTTTAATTTAATTCAATTTTTTTTCTAGTTACACCCCCAGATTCCAGCATTTTGGGGCAGAATCATAGGGGTTGGATGTAATGATTTTTTGGGGAGGATAAGGGTGTTACCCCCGCTCCAACCCGCATCCCTAAATCCTGAGCAAAAAGCAGGCTCAGCTCTCCCCTGCGTGTGAGAAACGCCTGCAAACTTGTAAGGTATTAATCTTCTGCCGTAATTATTCTTAAACATCCCAAATTATATGAGTAGTACAGCAAAGAAAAAACAATGTAGCCTTGTCTTTTAAAGCAGAGACTCTCATTAGGGCAATCTGTCATCTGTTAATTCATTAGAGCCCTGACAGAGAGGGAACTTAGATCAAAACTATTTTAACTGATTCCTGATGACACACAATGGCAAATTTCAGCCATTGCTCCGGAAATGTAACATCGTTCCTTCTGCTGCCTTCAACAAGGGGCCTTCCGCCGATATTAATTGACTTCTAAGTGGTTGCATGTGTTGGGTTGTTGCTCAGATCTCTGGGTTGAAATGCTGTTGGAAGGAGAATCATAGAATCACAGAACCATAGGGGCTGGAAGGGACCTCCAGAGCTCATCGGGTCCAACCCCCTGCCAGAGCAGGGTCCCTGGGACAGGGCACACAGGTCGGTGTCCAGACAGGGCTGGAATCTCTCCAGAGAAGGAGACTCCACACCCCCTGGGCAGCCTGTCCCAGGGCTCCCTCACCCTCACTGGGACGAAGTTCTTCCCCAGATTGGTGTGGAACTCCCTGTGCTCCAACTTGAGGCCATTGCCCCTTGTCCTGTCCCCACAGACCACTGAAAAAGGGCTGGACATTTCCCCCTGCATCCCTTAAGATATTTATAACTATTTATAACTTAAGATATTTATAACCATTAATAAGGTCCCCCCTTAGTCGTCTTCTCCAGGCTGAACAGCCCCAGCTCACTCAGCCTTTCCTCACAGGGGAGATGCTCCAGGCCCTTCATCATCTCCGTAGCCTCCTCTGGACTCTCTCCAGGAGATCCCTGGCTGTTTTACACCAGGGAGCCCAGAACTGGACACAACACTCCAGGTGAGACATGACCAGGGCAGAGCAGAGTGGGAGGATCCCCTCTGACCTGCTGGCCACACTCCTTTTGATGCCCCCCAGGATCCCATTGGCTCTCTTAGCCACAAGGGTTCCCTGCTCAAAGGGATGCACCGATCCTGCTCCGAAGGGCAGAGCGCGGCACGGCACAGCCCATCAGAGCACCAGGAAGCTCCAAGCTTGAGAAGAAGTGCGTCAGGATGCCTTCCCTTTCGGGTGGCCCATCCAGGCACAGATGCTGTCAGACACCACCATTTGAGAAAAGGGGAGGGGGAAAACAATGTCTTGGTACAGAATTTGGGAATCTGGGCTTTTCCAGAGGCTTCTGCACCCTGACACAGAATATCTATTCTCATCGAGTGATGGGAGACAGTGCAGTGGTGTAGGGGTTTTCTGGAGGTGCACTGGAGGGAGCTGGGTTTACTGGTGGCTGGGACAGTGATGCTTCATCCTCCTGTGACACGGACCTGGGGCTGCCTTCACCAGAGCTCTGCTCCACAGCTTTCCTTGGGACATATCAGATAGCCCCCGGGCAGGTCATGGAGAGGCTGCACTGTGCTTGCGACAGAGCAAGTGGGTTTTGCTGCCAAAAAAAGGTATTTTGTTCTGCTGAAGTCGTTTCTGTACTTTTTCCAAGTGAAGTATATGAAAATCCCGCTCAAATGACGCGTGAGCTTCTTAGGAATCGGGCTGAGAGCTGGTAAATTGCTGTGTTTAATTAAATACCTTGATTTACTGACCTTGGGGTGAAGCCAAGTATAGCGACAGGCCATTTTTATAACTTACGAGAAGATGAGGAAACCAACGATGATCCATAAAGTACTGTAGGCCCAATAAAAAAAGGATTTGAATGCTCTTTTTGTGCAGCAAAGCCCCAAGCTGGGCACATCCCACAGGGCTCTTGGGAATGTGGCAGCGGATCAGCTTCAGGCCATTCCCATCCCATTGGAAAATGTCCTGTTGCTTTCCCTTGCCTGCCGTGGGTATGGGGCTGAGGGCAAAACCTGGCAGATGAAGAGGGTTGGGAGAAGAACAACCTGAAAATGGGCACATGGTGATGTGCTGGGGGTGATAACTGCCCCCCCTGCAGAGCATCCCGGGGCTGTCAGAGATGCAGCCCAGCTCACCCAGAGCAGCTCGATCTGATGCAGGAGTTAGGTGGGAGGGATGGTTTGGGTGCTGGCTGGTGGAACAGAATTCTGTCTGCCCTGCTGTCATGCCCAGAGCATCCCCACCACCTGCTCATCCCTGCCTGGAGGGATAGGGCACCTTGGAAACCGCTGTCCCATCCAGACTGTATTTTCTACCCAAGTCACCGGGGTCAGGCACGGGAGCACTTGCACCCACTTTATTTATCTTTGGTGGCCGCTGCCTTGCAGTGTGTGAGCATCACTCTTCCTGCACAGTCGGGTGTCTCTGTGCTCTGTTGTACTTTAAATAGCACAGCAGAGAAACCATTATTCTTCTTGGTTGGCTGGGGCTGAGTCTAAATCTGCCCGAGCAGTGGCTGTTCGGGGACCTTCAGTGCTTGAGTCAGCGATCTTCTGACTTTGTGACTTCAGAAGGGGACAAGCTCTTTGTCTTTTGCTTTTGCTTTTTCTTCTTTTTTTTTTTTTTTTTAAACAATGCATAAGGACAAAGATATAAATCTGTGGCAGCCCTGAAGCATAAATAGCAGCAGTGTGGCCAGCTTGCTCCACTGCCCATGACCCCAGAAAGGTCTTCACAGCCTTTTTTCAGCTGTAAAATTGCTCCAGTCAGCTGTAACCAGCTTTGGCAAAAAGCAAATCAGCCCAGCACCATCTTCCCATCCCCATAGGGCACCTGGGTGATGCAGGATGGGAGCAAAGATGAATGGCAAACATCATCTGAGCCGCCTTGCTTCTGGCTGGGAGAGCAGGGGGGAAGCATCCGGTGGGATCTGGGGGAAGGAGGGGGTGTGTTCGCTAATGAGTTAATTGGGGGGAGCTGCCTAGCCACGGAGGCTTTGGGTGCTGCTGTGGGTGCCAGCAGAGCAAACAGCCAGACTAGCAGCTGGGTTATTTAAGGAGTAATTTGAATGATTAGCATTTTTTTAAAGTATTTTTTGAGATGCTGTGATTATGAGCGTGGAAGAGTTCGGCAGGGAAGCGTATCGATCGCTGCTCTGGTAAGCTTTTGAAGGTCTTGCAAATCATTGTATTGCTTAGGCAGCAGCCTTCCCCTGAAGGCAGCAAACCTGGCACTGGAGCAGGCAAGGGGACGAGTGTGTGGCGTGGAAGAGTCATGCACCATGAGATCTCCTTCCAAATCCCAGGGGAGTGGGAGCACAGCCTTGCTTGGGGCAGCCCTTGTGTTTCCTGACCCTTCTTTTCCTCTTTAACTCTGGAGTGTTTGGGTTTGCTGGATGCCCTGGGTAAAACTGGCAGTAAACACTGGTGCCTCAGCAGACACTGGGGACTGGAACCTGACTGGAGGATTAAGAGACATATAAACTTTGGGATTTATTTAGACAAACAGGCTTGGCTGCTTGGAGACGTTTCTGTATATAAATGTGTGTTGCTCCCCACTCCCCCAGGCAGAGTTCTCCTGCAATGCTCTGGATAAAAGATCTTGGTGCTGGTTTCACAGGCTCTACTCACTGCCTAATTAAAATTAGTACAATGAGACAAAATGGGGGGTAGGATAGGCTAAAAAAACCTGGGGTGCTGCATGCCCTGGGCTGGGCTGGGAGTGATGCTGAGCTGTCCTTGGAGGGCAGCGTGTGCTGGGTGCCCCCTTGCCCATGTTGCTGGGATGGGTGAGCTGCAGGATGGGCCCTCTCTTACACCCCCCATGCATCCAGGGAGATGGAAGATAGCAGCTGAGTGCAGACAGAAGCAGCTTAGGTCTTTTGAGAGTTGGCCTTCTGTTTCAAAGTGTCCTTACTGAGCACTTCTTATTCCTTGGGAGTGTGTAAAATGCATGTGAGCTATCCCTCCTGCTGTGCTTCTGTGTGTGGGGGCATGTGGGTGTGTAACAGGGGAAAAGGAGCCAGGTTTGGGACCAGGCAGTCGTCCCTGGCCAGGAGGAGATGCTGCAGGGGCCGCCTGGCTGGACTGAGCTCCTCTCCCAGCACCTGGGGCGTATTTTCCAGCAATGTGAAATATTCCACATACCAGGAATCAGGCTATCTGATGTTAGCCTAACACCTAGCCTGATAATAATGCCTCTTTCCTGCAATTCAAGTGCTCTTTCCACCATGCAAAGAGGGCTTTGGCTGAGAGGGAATTAAGCTGCTGGTTTTAGCTCGGGGGGGTTTCCCTGGGGTGGCTCCATGTGCGATGGCATCTCTGTCTCATCCCAGTGAGGATGATGCCTCAGCTCCAGAGAAAACATCCAAAAGAGCCTGGTTTTCCTTGGGAGGCTGAGGATGGTGGTGGATTTGGTTCTCATTGCCTCCTGTTGATGTGTGAACGTGCACTGAGGCATTTTCTGTACGGGAAAAAGGGCTTTATAGTTTGCAAAGCGAATGGAACAGGATCCAGCTCAGCCTAAGAAGCAGCAGCCCCGGTTCTGTGCCTTGGTGAGGCCTTGCCAACACAGCCTGTGTTAGGTGGATCCGTTTGGAGAGGTTTGTGTGCTTTATTTTCATAAATAAAGTTTAACCTGAGCTGCTGGTTTTGCATAGGAAATTCCAGGCTGAGACTTTCCGTCTGGGGCAGCGAATAATGCTGCTCTTTTAAAACGTCTGAGAGGTGTGTTGTTACACAGCAAAAGGGACTGGGGAGAGGCATGGCCTGGGGTTTTCCCTGTGGGAGGGGTGGGTGGGAGGGAGAGCAGGGTCCTTCGCCGGCTGGGGCGAGGGGATTGCGGTCCCTGTTGGTCCCCCAGCTTCGCTTTTGGGCTCCTCAGCCACTGTTGTGCTCACACAGGCTGGCAGAGGAGTCCCTGATGTTCTGACATGTGTTGGAAATCTTTGCCCTGGCTGTAATTTGTCTTCATTTGGGCAAAGCAAATAAGTTGAGCTGCTGCAGCTCCGAGGAGGAGCGATAAGGCACCGAGCCGGTCCCTGCAAAGCCAGAGACGCGGGGCCAGCCCCATCGTCCGTATTTATAGCCGATGCAAAACTGATCCTTGCTGTTCCCAGCCTCTGCAGCCAATTAAACCTCTTGCTCCCTCTCCATTCCTGGGGCAATTACCACCTTGCGCCCTGTAACTTGCAGCTATGAGTAAGCCAAATTCAATTTTATCTCGAGTGTGCAACGTGAACTGTAACTGGGGAGCAGTTTCTTTGCGTGCCGTCCCTCCCCAGCCTGACAACCGGTTTTACTACCCAGCAGGGAATAGACTGATCGCTCATTTACGGCTGCAATCATCTCCCTGTTACAGCATTAGGAAGGAATGAGCACCAAAAGCCATTATAATTAAGATCTCTCTGGAGCTGACAGTAGAAATAGATGGCATGTGGAGCTGGAGCTCTGTGGCTCAGCTGTTTCTTTTCGAGCTGTCACTGGAAAATTACAGAGGCTGACAATCATATTTTTAACGCAGCAGTGCCAAGTAATATATATCCACCTTGCGCCGGGGAGCCAAGAGGAGATGGGGCTGGTGCTCTTGGAGCACCCCCCGGGCGTTGCGCTGGGCTGAGGGGGCTGAGCCGTCCCCTCCACCTCCAAACCCCCAGCTCCTCGTGGAGTTCAGGGTCTTGAGCATCTTCCTGTGATTCAAATGAGCATCTGCTGATGAGGGTGACCTGGCAGCAGGGACCTCAGGCGTGGGGCAGAGGGACTCGCACCCAGAGTTTCCCCCATGGCTCCCAGGCCCTGGATATCTCTGTAGCAATGTGGTCCTGGGGCATCTGGGAGGATAAACAACAAAAAAATAATCTGAAAATTCCCATTTCTCATCTTCCCAATGGGCGTCTGAGGCCACATCAGGGCCACATGTATCCCCAGAGGGGTGTGCTGAGACCTGTGGGTCTTCATACCTGAGAAACTGTTGCTCAACAGAGATGCGTGATCGGAACCAGCAGACGATGCTTTCCCAACTGTTTCATCATAACGGAGCCGCCTCCCCTGCCCCTGGACAGCAAATACCCTGCAGTGATTCTGTAATTGAGGGGTGACTTGGGCTTCCTGCCTGTACAGACACGGAGCTCAACCCGCTGCCTGCTTGTAGTTTCAGCTTTTGGAAGTGACCCACCTTCCCCCCCGCAGCAAACTTCATGTCTCAGCACACACCACCTCCCCGCCAGCACCATCTGAGCCGGCTGAGACCTTGTCCTCCCTGTTTAAATCAGACCTGCACCGTGTCCAGGCTGGTACTGTCTGAGGGGGGACAAGTGTAGCAGCAAATTATTGGGGGGATGTGGCTGTGACAGCCTCAGCAGCCAAGCTGGGTGTGGACCAGAGAGACCCACAGCATCTTTTGGGTCTTCCCTGTATGAACCAGGCTGGGAAGATGCTGAAGGCTTCAACGTGTTAGCAGTTGAGTTTGTTTTGTCTATAGCCAAAGGCTGCTGGTGTCCCTGGCAAGCTGGACATGGAGCAATCGATGTTTTTCACTGGCAGAGCTGTTTCTTTTAGATGCCTGATGCCACGGCTCATCGCGTCAGGTTACCTCTTGCCACATACCCCCCTGAGCACACATGCTGATCAGAGTCCTACTTCCTCGCCCTGTAACATAATATGTCATGAACAGCACCTGCCTGCCTTTCTCCCTGCCTGCCTTTTCTCCCTGCCTGCTTTTCTCCCTGTCTGCCTTTCTCCCTGCCTGCCTTTTCCCCCCTCTCCCTTTTCCCCCCTCTCCCTTTTCTCCCTGCCTGCCTTTTCTCCCCGATGCCACCCTGAGCACCGGACCAGTTTCAGTCCTGGGAGCACTTCCAGGCCTTGTGGATGGATCGGGACACAGGTTTGGGATGTGGCATAAGCCTTGGGGCTCCCTGGAAAGTGTTTTAGGGACTTTCTCCATCACAATATTAAAAAGCTTCCGAGCCAAAGCGTCCTGTTCCTACAGCTACCGTCGGGTGAAAGTGTCTTTCTGAGCTGCAGATGAATTATTGATGCAATTATTCGTTCTCATTTAAATATCTGTTTAATGGCATTTAAATAACAGTGTTCAGAATGTGTCAACAGTTTACACAATAATTTGGATTCTGAACTTTATGCCTCTGTTTTCTCCCCACACAAATAATTGAGGCTCATCCATTTTGAGTGACAATTGTAGATAAGTATCACTTTTTTTTTTCTATTGCACATGTGCATTATCTAAATATATTAAATCACTTACTCAATTTTAATTTCATTTGAATGATTAATCAGTTACTTGGCTATAATTATTTGTGTTAAGACATCTCCGATTAGAAAACAGAGCAGAGAGACAATTAAGGAAACAAGTGTGCTGAAAACCAGCCTGATCATCTCGCTGTGTGTGGTTCAGGGATGTGGGAAGGCGTCACCGCTGCCTGCAGCCCCGATGCCAGGGTGAGAGGCACAGCCTGCCAGGATAACTTGGAGCTGGGAGGCTCGGGAGGTGTGCAGTTGGATGGGATAAACGTTCTTGTGAGATTTCCTTTGGCTCTCAGATTCAGTGCAAGCTCTCAGGGTGAATTTTGGGTCAGGACATGGGTGAACCCCAGCATGGAAAGGGGTTGGTGCCCCACGGGCAGCGCTGGGACCTCACTGGGTTCAGGTGGCTTTACACGAGAGTGGGGTCTGGTATATCAGTCCCAGCTCGAAATGAAAACCTTGGCTTTACAAACATGCTGCTGCCTTTGATCTCGTTTCCACACACGTGTAACTTTACAGCCTTTGCAGAATTGGCTCCTGATGTGCAGCTCTCTGGCCAGCACACACTTAAGGAGGAGACACGGGCTCGCAGCTCCCGCTGAGTTCTCATCTTGGGCTTGGTGGGGATAATTCAAATTCCAGTGGGTGCTCTTAATTCCCAAGTTGCTTGTTGTTTCCTAAAGTTGGAGGTGGGTGGAGCGAGGAGGACCTCAAAGGCCACCTCCCTCGTGGCAAAGGGTGATGGCTTTGCTAGGATCACAGCACAGCTGGGAAAGCAGCAGCGTGCTCAGTCAATTTGCCAAATTTTGGGGCAGTTTCCCCTTGAGAAGGTCTTTGTGGGTGAGCAACCCGCGATCCGCCCGCCCGTTCCCTCCACGTTGCCCCATCTTACTCTTTTTTTCCCAATCCCAGAGATGTTTCCCAGATGTCAGCTTTCTGGAATTAATTTTCCCTGGGTGTAAAGCCCTGCAGAGAAGCCCAGGAAGGGCAGAGCCAGGCGAATCCACGAAGCTGACTTGGGGGGGACCTCTCCTCTGCAGCACTAACCAGGGCGGGGGGCTCTGCCTGGGGCACATTGCACTGAACCCCCCAACATCCTTATGGACCCAAGGCTGGGGAGAGCCTGCGCTGAGCTATGGCAAACTGATGCAACCACAGACAAAAAGCCACCAGGAGAGTGGGATTCTGCTCCTAATCTGTTTCCTCAGCCCCTTTTCCCCCGTGCCTGCAGCTTTCAGGGGTGCAGCAGCATTAAAACACCTTATTATATTTTCCTTTCCTGGAGGACTGCGTGGCCGGGACGGCTCTGAGCACACGAGTGCTAAAGTGCAGCTGGAGCAGGAATTCATGGGGTTTATGTGTATATATATATATATATATGTATATTTCCCCATTCAGGCAGGGGCACTGAGCAGAGCCAGATGTTTCTTCCCTCCTGCGGCTTGTCAGCGTGCTGCGGCTGTTGTGTGCAGCGGTAGTCGTGTTGGTGGTAGGAGGAAGCAGACACACATCGGGGTCACGGTGAGCTCTGGCAGATCCCCACAAGATTTATAGCTCAGCCTTCCAGCTGGAATGTGTTTGAGGCCGGGATGTGCTGCCGGGGATGGATGCGATAGCAGGGATATGTGGGTCTCTGGGGTTTGATGCTTTAAGCCTGGTCTCAGCCCTAAGCTGTGGTGGGGATCAATGGGGGGACTCCAAGAACCAGGGGAGCTACAACATAGGAGACTGCTGAAGAACCCCCCGTCCTTGAGAGAGAGGAAAATAACAGGGGCCCTTTTCCAGAGAGATGGGATGCTGCTTGATGCTGCTCTCCGGCACCTTCCCTCTGCCCGTGGCATTGGGGTGGAAGCAGGATGCTCCCCTCCCCATGGGCAACATGCTGAGAGGAGCAGCCTGCATCCCTCCTGACACACATCCTGGGAGATTCCCATGAGGATCCTGTGCTGTTAATTACCCCCAGGGGATTCCCTGCTTACCCCAAGCCCCTGTCCTGGAGGGTCTTGGTCAGGTTCACTCTCTCTGCAGGGGCAGGACGGGGGTGATTGGGCTCCTCCAGTCTTGCAGCTCCCATGGGAAGAGTCCCATGCACAAACCAGGCTGGCAGCATCCCCGTGTTGTGTCAGCGATGACAAGTGTCACTGACCCGAACTGGGATCGTCCTGACCCCCCCAGCCCAGCTGAGCCCCCCCAGCCTGGCTGAGCCCCCCCAGCCTGCAGGGGTGGAGGTGTGGCTTGGCACCTCCTTGGATGAAAACACGGCGTAATGAGCCAAATCGTGCGCTTTACTGGCACTGGCTGGACCAGAGCTGGGTGCGAGCCAAGGGTTTGGCCCCGTCTCCAGCAGCAGAAGAGATCTTCCCTTCAACATGTCATCTAAGGAGGAATCTTCCTGGGCTGCCCTCCACAGAGCTGCCCAGCCCCGCTCGCCCCTCACTCCCTGCAGCCAGAGGCGCCGGGTTAAATCACTGTCCCACTGCAGAGCTGGGTTAAATCACTGTCCCCGAGCTGTCCCAGCAGAAGCCATGGGGTGGGCAGGGTGTGCTGCAGCACCACTCACACATGGCCTTGGGCACACAGCCCTGCCTCTTTGCTTAAAAAGCCCAATATTTTTTGGCCAGGAGAAGAAATGCTGGAGCTGTCCCAGTAGGTCTTGTTAAAGTGCCTCAGTGCTTTCTGGGCTTCTCTGGCTCAGTAGAAAAATCAGGGGGTTGGGTTTTTTACCACTTTTCACCACCGTTTCCCAGTCAGCCGGAGGAGATGCCCCAGAGCAGCTCCTGCAGAGAAGCAGCTTTCCTTTCCCCTCTGCATAGCCCTTCCTGAGGCACTTGTTCCCTTCTTTATTATTACTTTTAAGGGGAAAAATACCTTTCACTTCATCCCCTGGGGCTGTTAATGGGATTGGTGTCACAGGGCTGCCCAAACCGTTGGGAAGATGTGGGGGTCAGTGGCTCCAGCCCGCAGCAGTGACCCCCTGTGCTGGGGGGGCAGGCACTTCAGCAGCAGCACCACGCTTCACCGCCTCTCTGTTTACTTGGGTTTCATTTTCTTCCTTATTTTTGTGGCTCTGCTCCATTAATCTTCTCCATGGCATCAGTTCTGTGATACCCTCACTGTGTAATGTGCTCAGCAGCGCTGTGCCCTGGCTTTCATTTCTTCTTGCTGAAGGGGACAGCTGGGTGGGAGCTGATGGCAACTCAGATCATGTGTTTGGCTCTTCTTGTGGCACCCATCTGGCCCTGGCTGCTAGCCTCTTCCCTCTTGCACCCTCTCAAGCTGGAGTAACCCATGGATGTACCCAGCTTTGATGTCTGAACCCAGGAGTAACCCAGCTCCTGGCTGGGTGCTGTAGGTGGTGGTGGTGTGAGTGTGCTGAGCTATCACTAAGCTCTTCTGGTCCGTGGATGTTGTAGGGACCTGATCGGGCCAATCCAGCTGCTCTTGGAGCCTGGGTGGTTGGGATAAAGCTCATTAACTCCAGCTCATTTGAATCACCCCTTAGATGGGACAGCACTGCGAGGTGCAGGCTCCCCTCACCAGCCGGCCTTGGTACCTGCTTCTGCAGCTGCCAAAGCAAGGTTATGTCCCTCAAAGAGGAGCTTTTCACGCTCTCCCAGGGGTTTGTGGGGACTGGGGTGAGCTCAGAGCACCAGAAGGGAGGTCCAGGGCTCTCTCCATGCCTTTCCCACCCTGCTAAAGTAGCGTGCAGGAGCAGAGGCTGTCTGTACCTCACCTTTTTGGGGTACCATCCATCCAATATCAGGCTGGGAGCATTAATTACCCCCTGCAGGATGCCTAACAGTGAGTTCCCAGCTCATCTAGGTGGGGATTTGTGGATGTGAACGTTTTGCTAGGGCACCAGTGGGGCTGTGACCATCCCAAATGAATCCTCTTCCAAGAGCTCTTAGGAAAGACGCAGCAGCCACCCGGTGTTGCTGCCTCCACCACCTCTCCCCGCTCAGTAACTGGCAGCGGGTGCTCCCCCCCACCCCAGGGGTGCCATGTGGAACGTCAGCAAAAATAAATCTGGCTAATCCCAAGGAATGACCAGGCACAGCAGCAGCAGCAGCCCCCACAGTTCCAGGAGATTAAAATAAAAAGTCTTGCATTACACACCACTTGGAAGGGCTGAGATTTACTTGGAAACCGAATCACATTAATTAGCATTCTGCTAATGGCTGTTTTGTATAAATATAGCGTGCCTTAATACCAACACGAGTCGCAGGTTGACATATTTAGATCGTTGATATCAAAGTCATTAACGCCTCTCTGCGGTAAACCTATTCTCAGTTGGGGCTGCAAATGGGATTCTCCTGAGCCAATCAATCTTCCTAAAGCTCGAGCAGGGCCTGTTGATCTTTAGCCACCCAATGGATCCGGCTTCCCAGAAATGTGCTTGCATCTGTCAAAATTATAAGCAGCTGGCAGCCACAGACAAAAGGTCAGACTTGCTGGGAGCGTGAAAATAGGATCTCAGGACAAGAAATGCTGTTTAGCAGCGTATCAATTCGGGACGGGCTATTAATGTTGCAGCACTATGTGTGTGTGTGTGTGTGTGTGTGTGTGTGTGTGTGCACAACCATTCCTGAGGGCATTTGTACACATGTCAATTATATATTTATATGTCAGATTTCTCACGTATGCCCCGTGGTCCTGGAACTCAGCCAGGGCTTATTAAAACTTCGTCACATCAAAGGATGGGAAAGGTCTGCCCGAGTTGAGGAACTTGGAGAGCTTAACGATTAATTTGTGCTAATTCGCTCTTAATTTATCGGTCGATATTGCCCTGATTAAAAGCACACACCTCCCCCCCCCCCCTTCTTTGCAGCAGCAGTGAAGGTAATGGGTTCCTTCAGAAACCGATTTTGGGGAAGTCAGCAGCACTGATTTATGCCTGTGCTCCCGTGGGGGGCTGGACCAGAGCGTGGGGCTGTTAATGTACATCCACCTCCCAGCCCCGGCGCGGGAGCAAGAGCATCCCCAGAGTGACTGGCATCCCCCAGCCAGCATCCCCTCAGGGTGTGCAGCCCCGGGATGGAACAGACACCCCGGTGAGGGGCCCAAGGGAGAGCACGAGTCTCCTGGTCTGCAGTGAAGCCCCTTGACCTGGCGCTCAGGCTTTGAAGCTGGGAGCACGGTTTCATCCGGGGTTATTCTTAGCTGGCGGTGACAGGGGCGAGAGCGCGTGAGCCCAGCTTCTGAGGCATGCAAATGCCGCTCTCAGCCAGGAGACCTTGCCCGTCCATGTAATTTAAGGCCAAGCATTTCAGCTTGTGGGTTTTAATTCTAATTTCTAAAATCTCTGTGGTACCAAACTCAGGGCGCCGCGGCTGCTGCTCCCTGCGGATCCAGTGCTGGGGATGGCGAGAGGGTGCACGCTGCCTCCTGGAATCAGGGCACGTTTGGGGACTGAGCAGTCCGAGCCAGCATCCCTGGGTGGGACACTCAGCCCCTTTCCCTGGTGCCATTTCAGGTGTGGGTGCATTAGAAGAGGGATTATTTCCACCCCTCTCACTCACATGTCCAGCCCTGACGAAGGGTGGGCGATGGTCTCTTCAGCCGAGTAACAGGAGATGGGACAAGGGGAAATGGCCTCAAGCTGCCCCAGGGCAAGGTCAGATCAGATGTGAGGGAAAAGTTCTTCCCTGAAAGAGCTGTGGGGCTGTGGCACAGGCTGCCCAGGGAGGGGGCTGAGTCCCCACCCCTGGGTGTGTTTAAAAAAAGGGGAGATGAGGTACTTAGGGATATGGTTTACACAGGACGGGAATGGTTAGACTTGATGTTCTTAAAGGTCTTTTCCAACCTTGGGATTCTGGGATTCTGTGATTCTGAGCATCATTGGCCTCCCTGAAACCCCCAAACCATGCAGTGTTTGCATGCACAAGGTCTGAGTCCAGCCGTGTTCTGCAGGAGGCTGGACAGAGCATCGCTTCCCAGGGCAACCCTCAAGTTTACACTGCTGGGGGAGGATTCCCCCCACACCACGTGCAGAGAGCTGCAAAAAAAACCCCAGAATAAACCCCATGAACCTGACAAGGAGGGAAAAATCCTAGGCAACAAGTAGGAATGGCCTAACAATAGCGAGTGCTTATTTTGACAGTGGGTTTTTTTTTGTGGTTGGGAGGTTGTGCTCATAATAAAATCTGCACTTGGCTGCTGGATTTTAAATAACACTTATCTCATGGATCAAGCCAGACAGTATGTAACGCTGAGGTCCGTGTGCAGCATGTCTTTCCTTTAATTATCCCTACCTCCTTTTTTGGGTGTTTGTTAGTGAGCCCTGAAGCCCCAAAGCGGCTGCAGATTGCAAACAAAAGGGGTTTAGAATTTTACCAATCGGTAAAGGTCTTAAATAAAAGTGTGTGAGCGACCTGGAAGCTGCATGAAAAGTCATCGGAGGGGACAGGGCTTGGGGAATACATCTGATGTGAACAAACAGAAATATCTGTTAATTTTTTTAATTCAAAAAGGAGATGTGGGAGTGGGAAAAACACCCGTCAGCATAAAAATGGCTGGCATAATTTGTTTTGTCAGAGTCCAGGCAGCTGGAGAGAGCTTTAGATACAATCCTCCTCCCAAAGAAATGCAAGCAGAGGAAAAGATTATCAAAAGAGGAAAGGCTTTAATAAACTGTGAAGCCCCGATCACCCACTGAGAAGCAAAGCTTAATTAGAAGATTAAGCAGCTCTCTGGTTGTGTGCACGGGCTCCGTGTGCGGCGGTGCGGTGCCAGGAGGTGCCAGGACCAGCCCTGAACTTGCTCCTTGGGCTTTCCTGGGATGCAAAACACAGCTGTGCCCAGTTCCGAAACGTAGCACCAGATCCAAAACGTGGCACCAGCTCTGAAACGTGGCATTAGATGCAAAATGTTACACCAGATCCTAAATGTGGCACCAAACCCGAACAGTTGCACCAGATCCAAAATGTGGCTTCTGCTCCAAAACGTGGCACCAGCTCTGAAACAAGGAACTGGCTCCTCCAGCTGCACCCACATCCCACAGGAGCACCGTGCCAGCATCACCAGCACACCTGGGGGGCTGGGAAAGGGGGGACCCTTCAGCACCACGGCTCCCCTTTCGGTGCCCCAAGGCATCCTTGGGGACTCCGCTCTGTCCCTTCCTGCTCTGCGTGGCCGGAGCCCATCCTGGCTCCCTCCGCACCAAGTGCATCCTCTGCACCCACAGCTGCTCTTGGGCCTGTTACTTATTTTACCCAGGCGCCTGCCAAGGGCAAAGCTGTCTTTAGAAGGCTACAAATCAGGGTAGCCCATCCCTCTCCCCTGCTGACTGCTGGAGGGGCACACTGGTGCGTCCCTGGGCAGGGACGCGGTGACGCGCTGCTCTGCTCGCCAGCCGCAGGGTGGGTTTTGGTTACATCCAGCAACGTAAGGCAGGGGTCATGTTTGCAAATTCTCCACTTAGCAGGGAATAATCAGGCTTGTCCTCACTGCCAGCCCATCTTTAGGCCCTGCCTGGCTCGTAGGCTCTCAGCCTTCGTTAATCCCACGTGCTGCCACCCCCAGCAGTGCTGTGTGTGGAAGCCAGAGCACCCTGGGACGTGGTGTGTGTGTGTGTGTGATGTGTCCCATCGCATCCAGCACAGCACTACCAGATGCCCGTATGTCTTGGTGTGCCCACTCCTGTGTGCCAGAGAGGGTGGGCTGGATGAGGCCTCAGGTGCTGGTCCAGGAGAGACACAGGGCTGGGAAAAAATCCAGGTTTTCTCGGGAGCAAACCTTGCTCCCTCTGGATTGAAACACTCGCTCTTCCAGGACAGAGGGATCTGAAGAGACTGGATCGATGGGCTGAGACCAGTGGGATGAAGTATAGAGTGATGCACATGGGACATAACAACCCCATGCAGTGCTACAGGCTGGGGGGAGACTGGCTGGAGAGCTGTCAGGCAGAGAAGGACATGGGGCTGTTGGGTGACTGTGACTGACCATGAACCAGCAGTGTGCCCAGGTGGCCAGGAAGGCCAATGGCATCCTGGCTTGTGTCAAAAATAATGTGGCCAGTAGGACTGGTAAGGGGATTGTGCCCCTGTACTCAGCATTGGTGTGGCTGCACCTTGAATGCTGTGTCCAGTTCTGGGCTCCTCACCATAAGAAGGACGTGGAGGTCCTCAAGCATGTCCAGAGAAGGGCAACCAGGCTGGGGAAGGGACTGGAGGGCAAATCCTATGAGGAGCAGCTGAGGGAGCTGGGGATGTTCAGCCTGGAGAAGAGGAGGCTGAGGGGAGACCTTCTCCCCACCTCCCCTGACCTGCCAGGAGTCTGCAGAGAGGTGGGCGATGGTCTCTTCAGCCAGGGGACAGGAGATGGGACAAGGGGAAACGGCCTCAAGCTGCCCCAGGGCAGGGTCAGCTCAGATGGGAGGGAAAAGTTCTTCCCTGGCAGAGTTGTGGGGCTGTGGAACAGGCTGCCCAGGGAGGGGGCTGAGTCCCCACCCCTGGGTGTGTTTAACAGACAGGGAGATGAGGTGCTCAGGGATATGGTGTAGCTCAGGACGGGAATAGTTGGACTCAATGATCTTAAAGGTCTTTTCCAACGTGGGGATTCTGGGATTCTGTGACATCCTTTCATGTCAGAGTGCCAGCAAAGCCTTTTCCTTTGTGCTTCCACATGACTGTGCAGCATCCACTGCTGAGATCCGTGGGCACATGGACCACAGTTAATGCACCCAGCGTGGTGTGTGTCTGTCTGGGTTGGGAAGCCCATAGCCAGGTGTCACCTTGTCCCCTGCTCGGGGTGGCCGTGTGTCGTGACAGCGCCCGGGAGGTGCTCGAGGGCCCTGGCAACCTTTGGCTGTGTGTTTCACTGGAGAGCCCTGCTGCTCCCACGCTGGTACCAGTGTGGGTGCTTTTTGCACTGAACATTTGCTGTCTTGCAGCATCAGCTTGTGACTCACTTGCTGTCTTGGTGCCAAGGCTGTGGCATTGCTCCTGCTGCACCCAGCCTGCCCCCTCGCCCCCCCCGGGGCTCACTGCTGCTCCTCACCTTGTCACCCCAGCATCTCCCTCCATGCAGGTGCACCAACACCCTGGGGATGTGGGGGGGTCACACCTCCAACATCCTGATCTCTGAAAGGCTAAAAACAAATGCAAACCCCACTTGCAAGGTGTTTGGATGTGGGGGATGCCTGTGTGCAGCATCTCCCTGGGGAGGGGCTGGTACCCTGCTGTATGGCAGCGTGTCCCCAGGGCTCTGTCAGGGACCAGCGTGTCACCTCCTGACGGGCATCATGCATCCCGGGGACACCCACAGCATTTTGGGTCCCCAGAGCTGTGGGAGGGCAGCAGCACTCACATCCCCTGCATGACCTGGGGCTGTTCCCAGAGCAGGGCATGGTGGGGTGACTGGTGAACTGGCCTCCAAGCATCCATGTCTCAGGCAGGAGCGGTGTGGGGAGGAGCAGTGGGGGTCTCTGTCTGCTGCCAGCTGGGAAAACGGTGGGTCAGGTCTCTGGGAAGAGCTGGGAAACCCCAGATCTTGGTTTAGGACCTGGTGTCTGCAGGGGGGCGTCAGCTGCCCTCCAGGCTTGGTGCCCATTGGGATTTGGGACCCCGCAGCCCCAGGAGGGAGAAGCAGCACAAGCCCTGGGGTGGCTGAACACGTTCTTCACCCAGCTCCTCTTCCTGGGCTGCACTGCAGACATGGTTTCCTTTGACCACTCCATTCCCACATCCTTCTCCCCCTTCCCCACAGACAAGGTGGTTTGTAGGGCGCAGGGATGCCCCAACCCCACTTTAGTGCCATGTGGCGAGATGCCACCCAAACCTGGTGCCAACCAACCACAGCTACTCCCTTTCAGCAGCAGCAAAGGATATTTTGGGATGTTTTAAAAAGCATTTTACCCCCCCCCCCAACCACACACACATGCAGCTTGCAAAATCTAATAACAACCGGTTGAAAAACATACTAAAACCAGAAAATTTATGTAGCATGACCCAAATTGAATTATACATTACAGCACTATAATTGATTTTTTAGAAGAGAGATTAAATTTATTTTATGCCTCACTAACTAACAGCTAGATTTACCTAATTGCTTGGAGTGCAGAGTTAGTATGATTCATTAAACCCCATACATGCCTGGGTACATTACACTGTGACTAAAGCTTCCCTGCTTCGAGCAATTAAAGTGGAGAAACTTGGGGCCTCATAAGTAATTGAATATAACAATACAGCTTGGAGTTGCTGTGGATGTCTTATTAAGTTCTTCAAGCACAAAAAAAAAAAAACAACCCACCAAACCCCACCCCCCACCACAAAGTTCCCTCCGTTCAGCAGTGAATCATGTTGGGAAATTCTCTGTGCCTGGCATTGTTTTCTCCTATTGCCAAAAAAAAAAAGGGGAGTGGGGGGGGAAGGGAAAAAAAAAAAAGAAAAGGGAAAAAAAAAAAGAAAAGAGAAAAAAAAATGGTGTCTCTGAGACAGATTTCATGCCTTGCTTCACAGTTTAATTTTATCAATCATAACATTTGAAAAAAAACCTTGACAGCAGTGAGTAGACATCCCCTGCTATTCCAAGGAGAGACGTTTTTGGGTAGAATCTAGTAACATTTGGTAATTATATACACATTGCAAAAATAAAGGTAGCAATTTAGTAAAACAGGAGCGGGGAGAAATTATCATTTTAGCTGGCAGGAATAAATTAGAATTGTTTGGCACAGTTGAATAGGATCCCACATAGGAGCAAGTTACGCTCCGGGGAGAAAGTGGTGACGGCTGCGGAGCTGCGGGTTGGGGTGCTTGGGGGGCTGGTGGGGTGCTGGGGGGGGTGGTGGGGGGAGGCAGCAGCCTGGCTGTGGGTTTTTGGGCACAGCCTGTGGGATATTCATCGCTGGCATGGTCTCATGGGGGTTTTATGGGTTTTTTTCACTCCATTTGGGGCCCAGGAGTGCTGGTGGGCAGGGAGTTGTTCCCGCTGCCTGGAGCACTCGTCTTTAATGAGATGAGTTCGATGGTTCTCAAGCCACTCAGCCTCCATCTCTCCCCCATTTCCAGGTCATGTTTTATTTCACCAGGAGAACTGTTAGAGGAAAAAAAGGAAAGGTCCTGATTTATTATCACCTCTTACCAACAGCTCAACCCATTACAATGCAAACGGCTCTCCAGCTGCCTTTTCCCAGCAGGGCTTTGAGGATGCTTCCAAGGTGGGAGACACCCTCTGCTCCCGGGCAGGGCATAACCCAGGGGGGATTATGAAATCAGAATCCCAGAATCCCCAGGTTGGAAAAGACCTTTAAGATCATCAAGTCCAACCATTCCTGTCCTGTGCTAAACCAGATCCCTGAGCACCTCATCTCCCCGTCTGTTAAACACATCCAGGGGTGGGGACTCAGCCCCCTCCCTGGGCAGCCTGTGCCACAGCCCCACAGCTCTTTCAGGGAAGAACTTTTCCCTCCCATCTGCTCTGACCCTGACCTGGGGCAGCTTGAGCCCATTGTCCCTTGTCCCATCTCCTGTCCCCTGGCTGAAGAGACCATCGCCCACCTCTCTGCACCCTCCTGGCAGGGCAGTATAGGTGGGGAGAAGGTCTCCCCTCAGCCTCCTCTTCTCCAGGCTGAACACCCCCAGCTCTCTCAGCTGCTCCTCATAGGATTTGCCCTCCAGCCCCTTCCCCAGCCTGGTTGCCCTTCTCTGGACACGCTCCAGGACCTCAATGTCCTTATGGTGAGGAGCCCAGAACTGGACCCAGCACTTGATGTTTTAACCTTGGTTAGACTGATACCATCCTATAATTTTGGTTCCTGCAGACCTGTTCCAAGCCAAAGCGATCTCCTCATCGGTGGAGCTACTCACCTGTGGAATATTACAGAAGTAAAGAAAGTTTCCAGCATTTACTTGCACAGAGATGGGAGTCTCCACAGGGTTGCACCACGGTGGTTCTTACAGACTAATTTCAGTAAAGGATTCAGGGTAAGCAGACGCTTTGTACCATTATTAGGAGGATGATTAGTAACCTTCCAAGCGCCGGGGTGGAAATGCACATAGCATTAAGGTTTAATGAGCATTGCACAACCCAGGATCATCAGTTTACTCACTTCGTGGAGCCCACAGGTCATAAAATTCAGGCTGGATTGTGTGAAACATCTTCCACAAAGGGCTTCCCGTAACAAAATAAGCCTTTAATTAGCAGAACATCGTGCGAGGCTGAGGTGCAACTTTCCCAGACGTATCACCCGTGACGTTAATTACCGAAAGGCTCTGCACATGCATCATTTATGCCTCTTTTATTCATCCCTTTCCCCCTTGCAGTGCTGCCGTGGGGCTTTACAGGCGTAGACTGGCACCACCACGGGCAGTGGGCACCCATGGGATGGGAGGGGAGGGGATGGGATGGGGCACGACCACTTCTCCATCTCACCTCCTATCTGCAATTTCTCCCTGCAGATGCACCCCCATCTCCCTGCCACTGGTCCTGGCCATTGTAGGAGCTGTGGGATTAATGGTTTCCTTGTCCCTGACCAGTGATGCAGTTATAATTTTATAATCTTTTCTTGCTGACTCACTTTTGGAGCTCGGATGTCAAGCTTTGAGGGAGGGGGGAAATCCCACAAGGCTCCCATGAGGTACGAACAGGGGATGGTAATACATGAGATTCACCCAAAACGGGCAGCCTGAGGCTGGGAAGAACCTTCCAGCGTTAGGCAAATCATCGTGGGCTTTTAATGACAGCCAAAGCTGTGTGGTAGGGAGCCTTTCAGAGCAGGAGTGTGCAGTGATAGTGGGAACTGGGTGTTGTGGAAATTAGGTTGTTTTTTTCTCAGAGCTGGAACGGGTGAGTGTCCCACCACGCTGCCTGTGCCATCACCAGAAGCTCCCTTGCTGCAAGAGCTGCCAAAGAGCCTGGGAGGAAGCTCCAGGAGAGATTAAACCCCTCATTCAGGAGATGCTGGGGGAACGAGGACAATTCCTGCCTGCAAGGCTGATCCCATTCATTTTTTTATTTTGGTTTTGGAAAAGGAAAGTTCTTGGAAAAGGAAAGATCAAGGGATGCATTTAACAAAATGAGATGCCCTTTATGTCTGTACACACAGGCATCCCTCGTAGCCCTTACCGTGAAGGAAGAACATCATTAAGGAATAACTAATGGCCCTACATGGGCTCCACCCAGCTCTCGGTGCTGGGAAGCCTAATTAGAGCGCAGAGATAACGATGGAGTGCTTGGATGAATTTGCATGGGACTCCAGCTTGTGTAGGGTGTGAGAGGAGTTTATTCTGCTTATTAGAGGAGGCTTTTGTCCCTGCAGACAGAGCCCTGTTAAGACCCCTGGAGCTCCTGCCCCGGTACCTGCATCCCACCACAACTTCCTTGCCTGCCCCAAGAGCTTCTTTGTCTGGGTGTTGGCTTTGGGGGGGGGGTTTGGAGATTTCTGGAGGGTATGGAGCAAGCAGCCAGGGAGCAATGGGGGATGGGGGATGGGTGGTGGGCTATGGGTGCCAAGCACTGCTCGAGCAGCGTGTGGCTGGGTGGGCTCAGGGATGTGTGCCCTTGGCAGGGACTTTGCTGTGGCTGATCGGGACCAGGGGCTGGGACACAATGGGTACCCCGAGCAGAGCAGGGACTGGTTTAAATCTTGAGGCAACTGGAGACTAATCCACCTCCAACTGCTTCAGGGTAGAGCTGAGGGGCAGCTGCAGCCCAGGCAGAGCCCCACATCCCATTTCATAGAATCACAGAATCCCAGACTGGTCTGGGTTGGGAGGGACCCCAAGGATCACAGAGCTCCAACCCCCTGCCACAGGCAGGGACACCAACCTCCAGGCCTGGAGCTACACAAGGTTGCCCAGGGCCCCATCCAACCTGGCCTTGAACACCCCCAGGGATGGGGCATCCATTTGCTGCCTTTCAGTTCTCCAGAAGGCAGCTGTGTTCTCCTCTGGGGCGACAGCGCCCCATCTGCCCCCCTAAAGCGTTTTGGTTTTCCCTCTGTGCTTGGCAGCCTTTCCAGGCTGCAGCTTGGAGGAAAACTGGGGGGTCCTGTCACTTGCCCACCCCTCTTTGATTGAAGCTCCTGCCACAGGGATTGTTGTTAACTGGAGGGTGGTTTGTGAACGATGGCAAACAGGTTTCATCAGGCAGACTCCTGATTCAAGCTGTGGTTTGGGTTAATTAGGTGGAATTGTCCCAGTCTCAGTTTGTTTTCACTTTTCCATGAGCAGTTTGTGACACTCTGCACAGAGAAAAAGATTATTGCAACAGTTTAGAAGTTTCTAGAGACATTTCTTTCCAGAAACAATAGGATGCAGCTGCATTTTGGTGGAAAGCTGACCCGATGTGATCCTTCCCAGTGGGAAGGTGTGTGTCTGCCAATGGACAGCCATGAGCCAGGGCTGGCCATGCCATGGGGCAGGACACCCTCTGAGCTGGGGGCTCCAATGGAGCTGCAGCTGAAGAACCAAGGGACAGTACAAGAAGCTTAGAGCTGCTTCTGCTGCTCTTCTAGCATCATCTGTGATCCCACAACCCAAGGAAGCTTCTGTGGTCAAAGCTCGGGGTGAAGTCATCAGATCTTTTGCAAAAGGACAAGGGAGAAACTGGGGGAAAAGCCCCCTCAGGTCCAAATTCCCCATGGAATACATCTTAACCCCTTGCCCCAAGCATCCTATTCCCGAGTTTCGGGCTAGACCACTGTCCCTTCCCAATGCTCCTAATCCCAACAAGCTCCAGTGTTGGTGGTGCTGGGAGCTGCATGTCCAGCTGCATTCCCAGCTCAGCTCTGCTGGGAATCTGAACGTGCCCATTGAGCTGGCACCATAGTTTGTGGCACATTAAAACGGGGCTGAAAACGGGCTGAGACAGCATCAGTGGCACCCAGAGCTGAGAGCTGAGCCCTCCCTGTGTGAGGTACAAACCCACACGTTCAGCTCTGCTGTACCTCCTGCTTCCTCGCTCCAGGAGGAATATGGCACCAATAATTGGTGTTAATTGGCACTAACCAAACCCTCCTTTGGGCTGCCTTTGGGGCTGGCAGAGCTTTGCTCTTTGCTTGGGTGTGTGTCATGCTCTGCAATCTCACCCTGAATAATCCTACTCAGCCCGTCCAGCAAACTCTTGTAAAGGGCTTTTCATGCAGCTCAGCTGAGCAGCAGCACAGATGAAACACAGACCAGAAGGGTGGGATAATGGCTCTGTTTTTCTCCAGCAATTGCTCAGAGAGAGGCGTGAAACTGCCCCATTAAAGGCTCGGGCTCTGTCCGTGGGACATCAGGAGGGGTCAGGGGTCTATCCTTTCTTAGGCTGTTAATATTTTGGACCGAGGAGCGCTTTGTGATGTAGAGGTTTGGTCTACAACACGTCTGCCTTAATGAACTATAACAGCACAGAAGGCAATTATGGTTTTGTCTAGACCTGTCTAAGACCATCAACAGCACCTCATTACTTTACAGATTGTTAATGCTCTTGGCAGAAGTTGAGGATCCTCCTTGAGAAGAGAAAAAAAAAAAAGACAGAAATTTATTCTCTGTTGCAACATCCTTTGGCTGATGATAAATGGTAAATAGGGGTAATTAGACCTGGCTTTGTCCAGGGTTAGGTACAGAACTGTAAAGCAGAACTGGGGCACAGGGAAATGGCACGGGACTCAGGGAAGGTTTTGTTTAAAGATGGTTAGAAGCTCCAGGAAAATTAGGAAACAAAGCTGGTGGGGCTGTGTCAGCGCCTCTTCTCTGCCTGTGAGGATGCCTGGTCAGTGGTTCATCACACCCCAATCAAGGCTTTGGGCACGGATTCCTTCTAGAGGTCATATCTATATCACATCTTCTATGTGCATATCAAATCTGAGGAGGAGGAGGAGGGGACCCCCACGAGGGCTTCCTGTCACCACTTCACAAAACTCGTGGGGCAATTGCTCATTTCCCCCCACATTTCCATCCCTGTCCCTATTCCCTTTCCCCCCAGAGAGCAGCCTGGGGTGTGGATGGAACCCTGGTGCAGGGGATGCAGGGATGGGGACCATCCCCGGGGCTGGGGGGGCTGATGCTGACCAGCCTGGGGACCACGTGGGGACCACCCAGCCAGGCAGCAGCACCCTGGGAGCGGGATGCTGCAGATAATTCAGGCTCTGTCAGCACCACGGTGGCGAGAGCAGGGATGCGTGTTGTGAGCTGTCAGCTGACAGTAATGGACTTGTTAGGCTCCTGATTGATGGCAATGGCCTTGGAAATTGCCAGAAGCCGTTTCAATCTCTGTCTGGCTCTGACACAGCCGTGCACGGGGATGGGGATGGGCGGGGGGGGGGGAGCACTGTCAGAGCCAGCCTTACGGCTGCCTGCTCTGCCCTCTGCACTGCCTGCTGCTGCTCCGAGCTGCTGCACGGCGCCTGCCAGGCATCAGCCGCCTGGGCCAGCTGTTCGGTGCTACAGATGTTAGTGGTTCTGCGTGCCTCTGGTCCCCTCTGCCGCTGTCTGTGGGGCAGCCCTGGAGGGAAGGGCACAGGGATGCACTGTAGCAGTCGGTGATGAGTAAGGCTCAGTGAGAAATGAGCAATTAGAGAGATCAGTGGATCATCTTCACCTCAAAGCTGCATTGTCCCTGTGTGTTCTGCCTCTCTGAATGTGTGCACAGCCATAGAGACCCGCTGCCCCTTCAGCATCCCTGGGAGATGCAGGGATTGAAGGCAATGTCCACCTGGCCACTTCCATCACCCTTCCACCCACAGCTGGGTTGGGTGTGCTGGGACCTCTCTGCAGATCAGGGCCAGGTGCTGCCCATGGGCTGGCCTTGGCAAGAGGGGAAGGGAAGGGAAGGGAAGGGAAGGGAAGGGAAGGGAAGGGAAGGGAAGGGAAGGGAAGGGAAGGGAAGGGAAGGGAAGGGAAGGGAAGGGAAGGGAAGGGAAGGGAAGGGAAGGGAAGGGAAGGGAAGGGAAGGGAAGAAGGGAAGGGAAGGGAGACAGGGCAGCCTGGGAAGCTCAGCTCAGAGTGCCTTCTTTAGCAAATTTGATAGATATGACCTCTAGTGCCTTGGTCAGGTTTGAAGGCCAGGCATCTAGTGTAAATGGTTGTCTTACTGCAGAAAGCATCTCAGCTCTCCTCCTCTCTGGACTTTGAGAGGTGAAAATAGTCAGTTCTTCTCATAACCTTCACTGTAACCTTACAGCTTTTTTTTTTCCCCCTGTTTTTATAGGATCTGGTGGCTCTCAGGAAGTGGCTGGAAGATGTGCATGGGTTAAAGAGAAGGCAGGGACCTGAAGTGCTGAGCAGAGCAGGTGGCCCAACGCAGGAGGTCCGTGGGATGAGCAGGTGAGGGTGTGCCCACCCGTGGTTATCTGGCGTGCCCATCGCCTGTGGATCCCATTGCTTCAGCCCTCGCTGCACACAGCTGCAAAGCAAACAGGGTGCTTATCTTCTTAAAAAAAGGTCACTTTTGATGGGCTGATTAATGATGCAGTCCAAACCTTCCCTTAGGAAAGTCTCCTGCTGTCCTGCACTGGTCAGTGCCCGAGAGGAGGGGCTGCTGTTGCTCATCACTCATGCTGGGGAATCACCCAGCACCGATGTGCTCCCGAGGTAGGGAAAGGCACAAGCATCTGCCCTGGAGATCTTTCCATCTGGGCAGGCGGCCTGGGAGACGTGTGACTCTGCAGATGTTTATCTGGGAGGCTGGAAGCTTGGCAAACTTGGCAAATAACAACTGTCTTCACGTGGCCATGGGTGGGGAAAGGGCCTTTGCTGGTTTTCACTGAGGACTGTTCTCCTTGCCCAACGTCACCGCGTGGGAACGCGCAGAGGAGCAGACACGGGCCATCTCCTCGTCTGGCTTCCCCAGCAGCTCTTGCCCTGTGTTTTGCTTCTCCCCATTGCTTCACCGTTTGCTCTGTTCCTCGAGGCAGTCTGAGGGAAGAGCAGCTTAGGAAGGCCCCTTCCCTTTCCCACAACCTGTGACTAAGCCTCCCTGCAGCAGCCCAGCACCAAAACAAGCACCCCACCTTCCATCTGAGCTCTCTGGTGGTCACAAGTGATGGAGCCCAGAGCTGCTGTCACTTGTATACCCCATGGGTGTGACTCAGCCTGCAAAAAGAGACAGCAACTGTTCTTCCCAGAAGTCTTCTTCCCATTTGGAATGGGATGATGTGAATAGCCCGAGGTGGCAGGAAAATGCTGTGTGCTGGTCGTGGAGTTTCATCCTCAAGGGAAACCCATTCCAAATGGAGCTGGTCCCAAGCACAGTTATCAGGATGGTGTGGAGGATGCAGAGTTCATTTTAGGGGGGGTAGAAAGAGTTGTTTGCTTACTCAAGAAAAGCAGCTGTTGGAGGAGGATGTGGCTGCGATTGATACTGGGAACATCAGTGTCAGGAAAGATGGGACTATGTGATGCCAGTGTGACTTCAGGGATGCAGGGACGTGACTTCAGGAGAAGGTCGCAGCCCTCTGAGAAAGGAAACACTGGGATCCCCGTGCTGAGGTCTCGAGGTGGAGGCTGATAATGGGACTTCATGGCATAGGTGGCTGGGCTCTGTGGTCTTTCTAGTCCTGGCTGAAGAACATTGGCCTGAATATACCTACCAGATAGAGCACGAGCTTGTTTCTGTCCATGCCATGTGTGGTCAGACCCCAGGGGCAGGAGGCTGTGCCAGCGGCGGGTGACAGTGAGCAGGGGTGGGCAGCAAGGGACCACTGGCTCCTGAGAAGGTCAGGGATGGATTCAAGTTCTCCTGCCTTCCAGACCCACAGACCTTTAGGAAGCTCAAACCCACACGGGGTAACTGTGATCTAAGTCAACCCGAAGGTGATGTTACTCTGGCAGTGAGGATGATGATGGCCCCGCGCGGTGCCTCTCTCCACCAGCAACCTCTCAAAGGCTGAGGCAGCACAAACTCTCCATCTCTGCCCCTGATCTAATTCCAGTTGTTTCTTTTACCTCCAGAAAGAAAATTAAGAAAAGAAAAGGAATAAAACCCCCCAATCAAATCAGCTCCTGGCGGTGGAATTCATTGGGGTGTTTATTGCCCTCAATTGTGTTAGCCCAGCACCCCGCAGCCGCGCGGCGCTGCCGGCGCCGGGCTCTGCCCCTGTGCTGAGCTCTGACCTGAAGGGATCACTCTGTCTTAGGCAGAAAACCTGATTTCCTTCCCTCTTTTTTCAGTCCTGGGGCTCGTTTCAGCGCACGCCATCAGTTCCAATCGGTCTGGGCAGCGGGAGGTGGCAGTGGGGTTTTTAATGGGCTATTGAGCTCAGATAACAAATTTTAGATTATAACACACATGACCTGAGCCAATTTCAGCTTAATCTGAAATGCCAAATAGCTATTACCCTGCATGGCTGTGAGAGCACCCACACACCCACCCTCCCCCCCAGCCCCCATCCACCACACACACATTGGAGTTACTGCAGTGGAGTGAACGAGGCTCCAGCCCACGAGGAAGCCAAAGCCCCAAGTACCTCACCAGAGCCCAGTGATTAAAACCAGATTTGTGTGGTCTGAAATTGGCATTAAAATATTTTGGGAGCTCTTCAGGCCGCATTGCAAACCCAGCTGCTTTGGGATGGGGTCTGGGGGCTTTTTAGTGCCCTTTCTTGTCTAGGCTGTCATTCAGTTACCAAAGCTGTGGGCTAGCTTGCTTTGAGATGAGCTTATAGGAGACAGATGCTGGTGCTGCAGGTTGATGCACCTGGCCGGGGCACAGGGTGCTGGGTTCCCCCAGGGAGGTGCCCAGCCCTGGCTGTGGATGCTCATCATCAGCATCCAGGTCTGTTTGTAACCATCAAAAATCCTGGTGTGGTATCCATCATGTGGCCATTGTTCTGTCCTCTGCCACGCGGGATTGTCCATACCTGAGGCAGAGCATCCTGCTGAGTCCAGGCTGGCTGGGATGGAGCCCTGAGTCTTGTGTGTTGGGTCTGGTCCCCGTGGTCCCAGGGATCATCTCCTGGGATCTGGCTTGTGGAAGCAGGAGGTTTCTGCCCAGACTGCTGTACTGAGCTGCACTGAATGCATCTAGAGAGCTCCCCTTCTGGGAATACTTGCAGATCAGACTGTCCCCTGTGGGCATCACCCCAAAAACAGACCCCCAGTGGCTCAAATGGTGACACAGGCAGCTCTGCGGGGTGCTGCGGGGAGGCTTGGGCCTGGTGGAGCGTAAAGCTGCGTGAGGGGCTGTGGTGGGGCAGCTGTGCTGTGCCCGCAGCGAGCCATGCCATGCCATGCCATGCCATGCCATGCCATGCCATGTTGTGCTGTGCCATGCCATGTTGTGCCATGCCGTGTTGTGCCATGCCATGCCAAGCCGTGCCATGCCATGTTGTGCTGTGCCATGCCGTGTTGTGCCATGCCATGTCATGCTGTGCTGTGCCATGTTGTGCCGTGCCATGTCATGCTGTGCTGTGCCATGCCATGCTGTGCTATGCCATGTTGTGCCGTGCCATGCCGTGTTGTGCCATGCCATGCCATGCTGTGCCATGCCATGTTGTGCCGTGCCATGCCGTGCTGTGCCGTGCCATGCCATGCCATGCCATGTCATGCTGTGCCATGCCGTGCCATGCCATGCCATGCTGTACCGTGCCATACCATGCCATGCCATGCCGTGCCATGCCATGCTGAGCCGTGCCATGCCGTGCCCCACCATGGCCACAGCAAGCCATGCTGTGCCGTGCCCGCGGCGAGCCACGGTGAGCCGTGCCGCAGGAGCAGCCGCGACAAGCCGCCACCGTCAAGCCTGTGTGCGAGAAACCATCCGTGCTGAATAAAATGACAACAGAGCTGTAATGCTTTGTGGAGTGTGTTTAATGAAAATATCAGCCCGGGCCCCCGACACGAGGCATTCATGTATAATAAAATGAGGTGCCTGAAACACTTCAGAGCATAAACCATCTGGTCTGCTGCGATGTACTAACAGCTCCGGCTAATTTTTAATGCAGGTTTTATGACGGATATGCACATCACGTTACCCATGCAGAAGGAAGATACAGCCTGGCTGCACTTTGAACTGAACTGACTGATGATGAATTTGTCTCCCGTTTTAATTACTTTCTGTACATTAAAGGTGTAGTGGACCATGTGAAGTGCTTTGTCTGGTTTATCCCCTCTGTGTCCCCCACGTCTCCTTAAAGTGCCGGAGCTGCCTCCGCTTCCTTATCTGCAGCCAGGCGTGCGGGCGATGGGAGGGAAACCTCCTACAGGACTCGGTCAATAAACACGCTGGAGCCACCAGCAACAAGCGCATTTCATGAGGTTAATTAATTCTTATTAATTATGTCTCTTGACATTTTCTCTGGCCCATGTGGCAGGGATGGGTGCTGCCCGGTGGGGATGGCAAGGGGAGAGCTCACCAGTTTCCTCTGCGCACATCAGAGCGGCAGCTCGTGCTGGAAAAGCCTTTCAGGCTGCAATCTCCCCTCTCGGCTGCTCTCGCCAGGCTCTTTCTCTTTAATGAATTTTTAAAAGACTTTATCAGCTTCAAAACATATTTCTTTATTTAGGGCAACCCAAAAGTGGAACCATTTATCTGAGCAAGGCCTGAATGTTCAGGATGGTGCTGAAACAGGGTTGGCTCCAGTTGGATCAAAGCCTCGGCAGGACTTTTGCCCGTTTCTCATTGAATTTCCAGCCTGGCTTGGCTCTGCCCCTCTCCTGATTCCCAGGAGTGCTGGTTCCCCAAGGAGAGGACAGTTTTGGAAGGCGAACATCTCCTTGTGTTGACTGTCCCAGCCAAATTTGAGTGACCTTTAAATGCTGTGGTTTGGGATAGCCATGTCCCCCTTTCTTCAACTTTTCCCATCTTTTGGGAAAAAAAAGGAGCAGAAGGAGTGAAGCTCAGTCAGAGCTGGCATGGCTGTGAAGTCCTGCCCTTCCTCTTCAGCACGTCACTCCTCTCCTCTTCCACAGCTCTGGAACATCAGAGCAGCGAGTGCTTTTCTTTCTGGGGTAGTGACAATACCAGGATTTAATTTGTCGATTCAAACATGCGCCCGGCCTTCAGTCAACAAGAGCGAGGCTTTTTCCAGCTCCTCTTTCTCTCTCCTTCCATTGTGCCTGGAACTGGACAGACCATTAATTGCAAATACATTATCTAATGACTTCAGTCCTTTGTTTATTCTGAAAGTCATTTGCGAACCGATCACGATCCCTCTCTGTGCCGTCATCCTGCGGGGATGAATGAGCTTTACTGTAGTCTGGGAATCCAGCTTTGACTCTGGTTTTGATGCTTGCAGCGTTGTCCTGGTTTTACTCATCGATTGGCCAGCCAAAGAGGGCTAAATAATGAGTAACCTGTTTCCTCCAGCGAGTAGCCAGACGTCCTGAATTTCACAGACCTTTTGGGATTCGCTGGTATTGGAACAAATAAGCCGACCGTCGTCCCGTCGCTGGAGACAAGCGAAGGCAAATGGCCGTGCTGTGAGCCCCTGCTGACAACGTGAGGCTGTTTAATGGGAATATCCACAAATCACAGCTTATGCTCTCCGAGTGGGACCTTAAATTCCAGCCTGAAAAAAAAAATCCAGTAGTTAAACCGGGCTTGGTGACTGAGCAGAAGGGAAAGTACCTACGAGCGGCAAATTAATTGCCAAGGATGGAAACCCCTCCAAGTGCAATGAGTTCAAAAGCAAGATGTCATTTTCCTGGCTGTTCACTTTGTCTTGCTAACGAGCACTCTGCTTCACCCCCCCCCCCCCCCCCCCCTTCTCCTGGAGGATTTTCATTTCAGCTTCCCCGCTGCATTCTCGGTTCCGTTGCTTTTCGCCTTCGCAGGTCGGTGGTAATGGGGCCGCTCTTCCATTAGCAGCAAGAACAGCAACTTCAGCACTTAAACCCACGTGCTAAGTGATTTAAGGGGTTTTATCTCAGCCCCAACTCGCAGCTACTGGATGCATCCCCGTCCGCTGCGTGCGGCTTCAGACAGCTGCTGCATTTGCATAGCCTGTTCCTGGGTACAAACGAGCTGCTGCTTTTCAAAGCTGCTTTGGGGAATACCTCACAGCCGGCCTTGTTTGTTTAGGAAAATATTTATACAAGTTGTTCTTTGAAGAGGGAGGCTTGCTGAGAGGCTTCCCGAGGAGCCGGGTGGTGGGGAAGGGGCGGAGGAGCTGGGCTGGGCTGCGGGGCTGCCATCGCTGGGGCACCCACCAAGCTCGCTGTGGGTACACCAGAGTTTGCAGGCTGCATCTGTCGGTGCTGAAAGTTCTTTTGCACCCCCAGTTTGGCATGCTGCTGGAACCACAGCATCCTCCCACCATGGAGACCTGCAGGTCCTTGTCAGCTGGAGGATGGAGCTGCCTGAGCATCCTCAGCGGGCACGGGTGAGCCTGCTGCCAGCCTGGGGTCACCGTGTGGCAGAGAGGTTTTCCAGAGCAGAGGGAAATCCACGTGGGGTGGGGTACGGGCAGGGGGGTTGGATGGAGCTGCAGAGACCTCCTGTAATTGGGATGGCTGCCCAAAACTAAGCGATGCACCAACTCTGGAGAGCAGGTGCCATCTTTCTGCTCACCAGAGGTGCCCAGGACGGGTCCCCACACCCTGCTTGAGGTTTTCCAAGACCTCTGGGGCCAAGCACAGACCTGTGCAAACTCCTTAGTTCCTGGGGAGCATCCTGAACACTGGTCAGCCCTGCAAGGGCCAGTCTGGGCACTGGTGGGTGGCTTTAACCCCCCCAAAATAGGGTCCACAGAATCCCACGGTGCTTGGCATGCTGCTGGTGTTGGTTGTGGAGCGGGGCACTGAGAGTGGCCGTGTTGTTCCCACGGGGATTATCCTGTGGTCCATGATGGAAGGGGTAAGTGATGATGAACCAAGGTGCACATTCAGGGTTGTTCAGTTTGTTGGGGTTTTTTCCTTTGAGAAAGCCATAGTTGAGCAACAGCAGCAACAGCAACAGGTCTGGTGCTGCTCAAACAAGCCCCAGGTAATTGTCCCCTCCGCCTGCCGCTGCTCCAAGCTCGAGAGCCCTGACGGGCAGCCACAAGCTTGTCCCAGCACAGCCAGCACCACTCACAGCAGAGAAGAAAACCCATGTGTATGCATAATTTAGAGCTGCATGTAAATGAGCATCGTTATTCAAACCAGTCCCTTTGCATCTGTGGGTGCAGGGCTGTATGGCCGGGTAACTCCAGAGCCTCCTGCAGCCTGGGGCTCGGGCTGGCAACGGGACATTGCTCTGGCCATCCTTAACAGGGTACCAGCCCCTCCAAGCACCTCCAGCCAGGGCTGCCACCACTCCTTCCAGTTTCAGGGTGACACTGGTAATTTTAAAGTCTTTGTCCCATACCCTGTGCCTCAGTGGGTGATGCTGCAAGGTCTGCACGACCAGGAGCAAGCAGGATAAGGGAAAACTCCAGATGATTTTGCCTGGCTGTTGAATGGGACCTTTTTATTAGGTCAGAAATGTGGCCGACTTCTTCCCATCTGACTCCACGTTTCCTGTTTTCTTCAGGGCCCTGGAATGAAAAAACACTGAACCACCACAGGAAAAGTCCTTCTCGCTCGTCCGCTGCAATCCAGGACAGGAGAAAGTTTTCACACAGGTTCCCATGGGATCCCCCAGCCTGGTTTTGTCCACAAAACTGGCTTAAATCATCCAAGTGCTTAGCTGAACCGGACTTAACATCCAGCCCCCTTGGGATCAGCCCATCTCTATTTACTGCTCCAGATTTTTGGGCTTCTTGTTATGTAAGGATAACTCTGCTTCTCACATCTCAGAGCCACCTTCTCCTGATGGGAATGAAGTGGTACAGATGTTGAGAGAGAAAACGTGTGTCCTCTGCAGTCAAACACAAAGTGCTTCAGCTGCCTGTCTGAGCGTTGCAGGATTTGACCCTCTCAGCAGGGAGATGCCCTGATAAAGATGCCCAGGCTTATTTTCAGGGTGCTTTAAATGGGCACAGCAGGTCTTGGCTTGGCCCCTCCACTGCATCTGCTGGGAATGGAGGGCCTGTCTGCCCCCCTCCATGAGCTTGTTGCCTAAAAAGAATGAGCCCAAACCCAAGGTAGCTGGAGGAGGAGGAAGGTGTTGGTACAAGGATGGGCATTTTACATCTGTGTGTGCCCAGGAAGATGGGGGACCCAGGGATGGGGCTACTCTGGGGTGCTCAGTGCCAAAGGGTGGAAGAAACTTGCTTGGAAGCAAGTGCTTGCTCCACAGTGCACGTTTTGGGTTGGGATAATCCCCAAACGGTCCAGAATTGGAATGAATTGGAAAGAAATGTGGGCACAGAGAGAGCAATGGGGTCAGAAAAGGAAAGTTGGGATTGAATGAGTCCAGGGAAAAGTTGCTTGTGGCAGCTGGGCAGCAGAGGAGAAGCTGTGCCCTGATAATAAGTAGGTTATATATGAGCCTCGGATAAGGAGAGCTCAGTTTCCATGGCTGTAAGTCCAGGAAAAATTCACCCCAAGGCAAAACAAACCTGAATGTTTGTGTGTCGGGTGGATTACGCACACCCGGGGGGGCTGCTTGGTTGGGCTTTGCAGGCTTGGGCATTTTGGTTTGGGGGTTCATGGCTTGGCAGGAGGAAAAAAAAAACCCAACTATCATAAATGAGAAAAAAAAGGAGGGGAAAGGGTGTTCCCCAGAAATGTCCCTCGCTCCCCAGGCAGAAGGAAGGCACAGAAATTCCTCTGTGGAGCGGAGGCTGGTGCAAGCTGGGAGCCAGCACAGCGATGCAGCAGCTCTGTGAGCACGTCCCTGCTCCAGGAAAAGCCCTCCTCATCCACCCCAGCTCTGCTGAGAGCAAAGCCACCCTGTTTAGGGAAAACATTCCTGGAAACGGCCGGCGCTCTCACACCGCTCCATCACCGTCCTTGCGGCTGCTCACCCCTGGTCCCAGCGCCAGCCCTGCTGTCCTTGCCAAGCCAGGAAAGTCTGACAATGAAAGGAGCCCGTCATCACCCTCACACACGTTTCCTCACGCTTGTTTTAAAGCCCAAACATCTGGGAGAGGCGCGTGTTACGCTCCCGGAGCAGTTTGCTTTGGCTGCGGGGGGACGCTGCGAGCGGCGGGGGAAAGCAGAGCCTGTGTGGGCCAAGCTTGGCTGAGGGGAGGGGTGGTTTAGGGGTAATTAACAGCTTCCTGAGAACTAGAACTGGTTGAAAAATTTGCTGAAATGTTGTTTTGGTTTGGTTTTTTTTTCCCAAAGAAAAATGGCTTTGGGAGATGATAATTTCCCTTCGGTTCTTTCCCCTATTGAGGATTTGGGATACTGATGGGATGGTAGTTTTGGTTGCTGGAAAAACCCATTCTGAGCCCAAAGTGTTCTGCTTTTTGGGAGGAAAATTAATAAAAGTATGTATTAAAAATAATAAAAATAATAGAATGTAATAATATAATAATACATATAATTAAAATTATATTTAAAAAAATAATAAAAAAAATTCCCGGGGGAAAAATAATAATAAATGGAAAGTAGATAATGTCAGGACAAGAGGGATGGAGTGAAGCTGAAGGAGGGAAGGGTTAGATGAGATATTAGGGGGAAGCTCTTTCCAGAGAGAGGGGTGAGGGGCTGGAACAGGCTGCCCAGAGATGGGGTGGATGCCCCATCCCTGGGGGTGTTCAAGGCCAGGTTGGATGGGGCCCTGGGCAACCTTGTGTAGCTCCAGGCCTGGAGGTTGGTGGCCCTGCCTATGGCAGGGGGGGTGGAGCCCTTTGATCCTTGGGGTCCCTACCAACCCAGACCAGTCTGGGATTCTATGAAAGGTGGTGTTGAAAGGCAGGGCAAACCATGGATGTGTGGGGAAGAGGGCAGCACCCTGCCTACTCCACCGGCACATCAGCAGCACCACACCCCTCACCGTTGCCACCAACATCAGCCAGTGTCCGGGTGCGCTGTGAGAGCCCATCTGCATCCAGCAGCCCCCAAGAAGTACCCACATGGATGGGTCTATTAAATTCAATCATATTCGAAACAATTAGATCAGACTACTCAGCTAATTAACAGAGAGCTTCGTTAGGAGTGGGGGGCTATTGCCAGGGGCAGTGGAGGAGACATCCTCACCCAGGCCTCTGCTGCCTGTGCGGCTGGGGGACATGGGGACACCATGGGGACGTGGGATGGCCCTTCCTGAGCAGGCTGGAGGGATGCTAATACGCTGCTTTCTGGTAATTCTCTATTAATTGTTTGCACTCCCCGTGTGTCTTCAATCCATTAGTTACACTTCCAGGGATCGTAGCAGGCAATAAATCCTGCCAAGGGCTCCTGCAACTCCTTTCATACGATCATCCCCCAAGCTGCTGTTCATACAGTGATGGAATCACTGCGTATCACACCCCCCCAACCCACCCCACCCCATCCCATCCCATCCCATCCCATCCCTCCTCCCTCCGCTGGCTGCAGCAGGAGCAGCGTTCCCGGAGTCCCCCAGGGATGTGCCTGCGGAGGGATGATAAGGGAATCGGATTTTAGTGGCGACACTAGAGGTGAAATCCGAAGATCCAGAATATTTAGTTGTGTTTACCCACAGTAATCAGCTTCTCAAATAGATGTCACCGGCAGAGCTCGCGCCGCATTGATTGCGCCGCTCCCCACTCTCTGCCCAGGGGCAAACAGCTCTGATTAATATTTCACAACACTTTTTTTTTCTTCCTTTTTTTTTCATTTTCCCCTTTTTTTTTCTGTATGTGTGTGTGTGTGTGTGTGCTCCCAGAGCCTTGATAGAGAGAGACAGAATATTTTACCATCTCTTGTGTTTGCCTGCTCCAGTAATCATTGGATTCAATCACTCTTGCAATGTTTTTATGAATTAATAACAGGCACTTTGGAGGGCTAGCGGGGAGATGGGAAATGCAATCTGTACAACCTTAATGAGCACCGTGGGGACCCGGGTACCATGGTTTCCGAAATCCTCTCTGCGCTTCGCTCTAAATCATTGTCTCTAAAATTACCTGCTTGCAGTCGGCTTTAGATGGCTCTCGTTCGGCGGGTAAGTACACCTGCCTCCCCGCTGCGCCCTCTCTTTCATCGCCAGGGCTCGTTTGGAAGCTGTCCCAATTAATTCTTTTCCTTTTTTTTTTTTCTTTTCTCTTTTTTTTCCCCCCCCTTTTTTTTTCCCCTTTTGCTTTAATAAAAGCTCACCTTTTGTCAGAGCTGACAAAATGTTTGTCTTCGCTGCCTCATTAGTGTTTGCTCTGCCCTCAGCCGCAGCGAGCGGGATGGAGCGGTGCGGAACTGTGCCGGTAAATTAGCTCCCGCTCCCCATCGCCGGGGCCTGGGAATAAAGTGGTTTGAGGGTTTTGCTCTGAAATTCAAGGTGGGAGGTGTGGAATTGAGGAAGGGGGTGCTGGTTTTAGGGGGTGGTGGCTTTTGCTGCTGCAGGGAGAGCACGGAGGACTCACTGGTGAGCACCTCTCCATCCCTCAGGGGTGCAGGGGGACACGGCTGTGGTGGGCAGCTCTTCGACCCCAGCTGTGGGTCAGGCTGGGGAAGGTGACTCCAAAATGGAGCTTTGAGCACTCCAGACTTCCTCAGCACCTTTGGACAGATGCTCACCGGCCTTCCCAGCACTCTGGTGACTTCCCACCACGAGCAGGCCCTGCTCCTCCACTCAGCAGCTCTTCCAAGAGGTTGTTTATTCCCCTCCATCCAAGTGGAAACTGGTTGCATGAGGTGGTGGCATCCCCAGACACCCAAATCTCAGCAGGGAGGACCTGCGCCGTGGTCTGTGCTTTCCCCATGATGCCTTCAGTGGGATGTTTGGTCACCCACCCACCCCATCCCCAGGTCTCTCTGCAGGAGGCCACTGCCTGGTGAATCTTCTGCTGCATCCACAGTGCACCCAGCCAGGTTGGGTGCTGGGACCTCTGGATTGAGCTGCTGACCCCCAGCTCCCTGTTCTACCTGGCTCTCCCAGCCCCTGGGGCAGTGTGGCTGTGCCAAGCGCTGGGGCACTGGCTGGCAGCTCCTGCAGGGACCTGGGGGATGAGCATCCAGACACCGCATTAGCATTCGCCCTTTGCTGGGAGCCAGGCTGAAGGAAGCCTTGGGCAGTCCATGGGGGGGGGGGAGGCTTGGTGCCATCCCAACGGACAGCACAGATATGGCACAGCTGGTTGGTGCACAGGCTTGCTCATGGCATCTCCAGGAGCCCAAGTGCTCCTCCAATCCTCTGGGAAATGACGTCCCCTCCTCTGCATCACCAGCTGGGGGGTTGCCTGTGAGAGGAGAACCTGGCACGTGCTGCTGGAGTCACAGGGTTGGGGGCTGGTGGATTCACAGGGCTGGGGACAAGGGGTGTCCCCGAGCCCCCGTCAGCATCCATACCCACCAGGGACAGCATGCAAGTCCGGGTGCTCATCCCAAACACAGCACTCCTGGTGCTTTGAATTGAGGACCAAAAAGATGGAAGAAGCAAACAAAAGTCGCTTGGGGAGCCAGCTCTGCCCGTGCAGGGGATGGAGCATTCCTGCCCGCTCCTCCGCAGAGCCACTCTCCTCTTGAGAGCCCAGGAACGTCCAGCATGACAAATGCACCTCGCTGAGCTCTTCGTGGTGCCCTGATTTATTTCCAACCCCCTCAACAGAAAACTGCGTGGCATTTATGAGCGGGCCCAGCAGAGAGCTCTGACTCGGTCGACTTCTCGGTTTTCACCCCGCTCTGTTTACTTTCTGGGTCTTTTTAATTGCTTTTGAGAAGCCTGTTCTCAGCCTACAGCTATTTTGGAGCTGTGGCACAGGAGATCTTAGTCTGGGTGACTAAGAAGTAATTTATAGAGACTTGGCCAGGGCTGCTCAAACATTTCTGCCGGCCAGACAGGCGTTACGGCGTGGCAGACGTGCCGGGACACGCACGGCGAGTGCGTCTGAGCAACACCTCCCCATGGCTAATCGGCTTAAAGCGGCCTGAACTGGGGACTTGCTGGCCGTGTGGATAATAAACAGGTCGGCTGGGAGGCGATCCCGCTGCCGAGGGGAGCGGGTAGCACGGCTGAGCCCTGTGTGCAGGGATGCTCCGCTCCGGCTGCGCTCCGGCGTCGGAGGCGGTTGTGCCTGGCCATGTACGGGCAAAGCCTGGGCGGTTCGCAGCGATGCGCTGCTGGGGAAGCTCATGGTGAAAGAATTTCCCCCAAAACAAGGTCTTGCTCTTAAACCTTCCCCAGTAAGCAATGAGCTGGGCATTGATTCCCTACTTGGATTTATAGCCGGTGCTCCCCGGGTCTGGATTGTGGGGGTGATGGCTGGTGAGGGGTGCTGGCCACAGCCTGGGTCTGGGCAGGATGTGGCCTCGGTGACACTGCAGCTGCAGGCTGAACCAGCATCTCGGCTGATGGTGGGATGAGTGGGGCGAGCCCACCCAACACCCCTCCACATGGGTGAGGGCACCTTGAGCATCCCATTGCCCTCCAGCTCCCGCCCTCACCAGCTGATTCGGAGGGGTTTTTAATATTTTATTCTCCTTCCTTTCCTCTTTGCTTGATGGTGCCGTTGTAAAAGCCCCGAACAATAGCCTGCATTTATCCAGAGCACGCCGGCCTGCCAGCTGGCGGCGGATCAGCCTTCTCATCCACTTCCAGGGCTCTTAAAGACAACTGTCCCGAAAACTGGGGGGTGCGTTGCTCTGAGAAGTCCCTGCTCTCTTAAATGCCTGGGCACTGATACAATTGATGTTTAGCGAGGCATTCTTGTTTCCTGGTTGCCATTCTCTGCGAAACAATGGAGTGTTTTGCCCATGAAATTACTGTTCTGATTAAGGAGGGATATGTCCGTCATTAGACTTTCAAATGGGATCCTTCTGCGGCGCAGCGCTGGCAATCCAGCCGAGATTACTCCGGCGATATTTCTGGTCCTGAAGGAAATAGCAAGTGCAAATAGGGCAATTTTATACACTTACTGGGGAAGGGGATTTGCATTGATGGAGGCTGTTGTGTTTGCAGCAACGGCAGCTGGGGCCAGGGCACGCACAGGCTCCACCAGGACACGGCAAAAGCGGTGGCTGTAGCCCTCACTCTCTCTCCATGTGTATATATATGTCTGAGTATGTGTAATAATCCACCTTTTAATTGGGGCCTGAGCTGGCCCGGGTGGGACAAGAGGCTCTGCCAGCACTGCAGCCTTGACCTTGAGAACGCAGCGCCTTTTAATTCAGAGCAGATGTTCCAGGTTTCTCCAACTCCAAAGTCACGTCAGAAAACCCTCTCGAGATGGAGAGGACCAGAGGTGAGGGGTGAGGGGCTGACCTGCTGCAGGGAGGCATGGGATGGAGCTGCTCAGTGCTGCGTGGGGGAGAGGGTCTGAATTGCAGTGGGACCCCGAGGTGTTTGGGGGTTCCCGGTGTCTGGAAAGGGTGGGGATGGGGTAGCGCTGCCCACGGCTGCCGTGCAGGGGCTCGGCGGGGCTGGTTCTCCTGGGAGAAGGGGCTTGGTGGGATCCTGGACGGGTGGAGACAGGCAGCCGGGCTGCATCGCTGCCCCAGGGCTTCTCCACTTGGCACCCCGCGAAGCTTTTCATCCTAAAAGACTTGAGCAGAGGTTAGGGAAGGGTGTCTGCCATAAATGTGTGTGCTGGGGGAGCTGTGGGGGAGTTATTCCTGCCTCCCCATGCCCGGCTGGGTGAGAAAGATGCTTTGAGTGGGTCAGGGGACCCGGGAAGATGGGTGCTGCTCAGGGACCAGAGCTGTGCCTGGGTCCTTCTCCCTGCTGGGTTTTACTCCTGCCTTCCTCACAACCGCAGCCTTGAGCAGTGGGACAGGAACACACACGTCCTGGTGTGGGCTGAGCCTCACTCATCCATAAAATGTCCCTTCCTGAGCCTTGGAGAGGTTTTTTCCGGAGTTCAGCTGATAGAAATTCCCACTGGGGAGCTGGAGCTGGCAATCAGCTTACTCATTCCTGGCTTATCATCACAAACCTCTGACCTTCAGACACGGCTGGTGCGGTGCCCGGCTCAGCAAACTGAAATCCAAACAGACAGGGATTCACCACCGCTTGCCTAGTGCAGCCTGAAACCTCCCTGCAAATCCACAGCCCCCCCACACACCCCCACCCCCGGACACCCCTGGGGATGTCAGCACCTCCGGGTCACCCTCGGAAGATGCTGGAGTGGGGCTGGTCCCATGTGTGGCCAGAGCCCACATACCACCTCTCATGAGCTCTCCTCTGCCTTTGCAGTCCCAGGAAGAAGGGCTGGGGGGGGGGGGGGGGGGGGGGGGGGTTGGGGTGCTGGGGGGGCAGGTTTGGGCTCTCTTACCCCCGAAAAGAGCGGGCTGTGCCCCCCGGGAGCCTGGCAGGGCAGCCCAGGTATGTCAGAGCCACCCGAGCCATCGCCCGGTGACGTTTCCCACGCAGAGAGCAAATAAGGGGAAGCCATGGGCTCAGGGAGGGGGGTTCCTCCCCCTGCCCCAGCAGGGACGTGGGTAAGGCAACTGGTGTGCCACTGGGAACAGAGGAATGCAGCAAAATGGGAGGGGGGGGGGGGGAGAGAGGGGGAAGAAATTAATAATTATCTAAACCGCACCCCTATCACTGTTCATCAAAATTTGCCCATACTTCATTGCAGCCTCCTTTCTTCTCCTTGCCTCCAGTAAGTACTTTAACATCCTTTTTAAAAATTAAAGGGGGAGGGTTATGGAACAGATAAGAGATAATTGCCTAGCTTTGACTCTTCTATTGATGTGAAAATAGGATTGGAATTACTCACTCTGGTTGAAAGGTTAGTTGAAGGTTATTACAGGAAAATTGTTATTCATACATTTTTTCTGTGCTGCTGGATAGCCTAAAAGATTAAATTCACAGAGTGCATAATGACCCATCACAACGGACAATGGTGGGAATAATCTCCAGAGACTCCAGATAACAGAACAGAGACTTCTTTGAATAATTCATGGTTCAACAGACATCCCTCACTAACAGATTACATGTGAGTTTTCATTAGAAAGGAGATAATTTAAAGTAGCTTTAAAAATAACCGGTATTTTTAACGGAAGTCGAATTACCATAAGCATTTCTGCAGTTTGTTTATGCTTTAATAAATCTACTTTCCTCCTGACCTTCGTGCCATGGGAACAAAACGCAAAGGGATAAAGAAAGTCATTGTTTGTGACAGTCCCCTCTCCTCCACACGCTGCCCATCGAGCATCGCTTTCAGGTCCTGCCTCACACTTGACTGCCTGTAACACCCAGGGCGCAGGAGTGCTCCTGCCTGCGAGATGCTCAGGGCATCCCGGACCACCCAGCGCTGGCTGGGGATGCTGATGGGATGATCCACCGGGACCGAGCTGTATTTCAGCATCAAAATCCACCCCACCAGCTCCAGTTAATCTTTTAATTTCATCTCCTGGAAGGGCTGTTGCACTTCAAACCCCCATCTCTGGCCACAGCCACGTGTTTATTGGGGCTTCACGGAGGCCGATATGCATCTGCAGCATCGTTGGGAGCTGTGACAAGTATCTCTGAAATAGTTAATTGATATTTAGTAAACATGGAAAAGCTATCTTCCCCAATCTAAATTAAATACTAATTAAAGCTATATAATTCGCTGCTTATACCACGGGCTGCTTGGATTACAGCTAAGGAGGATGAGGAGGGTTGCTGTCGCCGCAGAGGTGTGAGCAGGGTGTCAAGGGGCCTGGAGGTTCTGTCTCCTCTTTTGGGCAGGTTTTTGGGATGTCACCCAGCTGGGAGCAAGGCTGGGATGTGGGATGGGCTGCAGGTCCATGATGGAGGCTGTAGTGCAGGCACTGCTTTCCCACAGCATCCCTGCTCCATCACCAGTTCCAGGCTCCGCTGCCTCCACCCTGGGTTTAAACCAACTATTTAACTGCTCACAAAATAAAACTGGTGTGGGAATGGGGATGGTAATCACACAGCAAGGTAAGAGAAAGCAAATATTTGGGAGGTGATTCATTCCCAGCATTGCTGAGTGATGTGCCAGCGTTCCTCTGGGAGCGCGTCAGCTCGGGCACTATTTACCTTCTCCCATCAGGTGGATTTGTGGGCATCACACAGAGTAAATGTTGAGTAAAGTGACACAGAGCTGCTGAGTAGAAGGCCATCACGTGCCATCTCTCCCGCTGGCCTCGCTGCTGTTGACAGAGAGTATTTAGAGCACACAAGGAAAGACTTTGACCTAAAACAACTGTTGAAAAGGAAAAAGGAGGAACTTCTCTGCGATCTGCAGCATTTCTTCCAGCCCTGCCAAGAGCAGGCTCCACTGGGAATGCTGCAGGAAGCCACGTTTTCCTTCTCTGGCAAAAGATGTTGGCTCTAATTGTCATCTTCCTGCGGCCCAGGAGCTGTTGCTGGGGGTGGCTGGAGGAAAAGGCTTTTTTCTGGAAGTCCTACAGCCACAGCAGCAGCTCCCCAGGGCAGCTCCTCCTGCTGCAGCCGCTCCCACCTCTTTGTGGCACAGGGTGGTGAATGTTGTGCTCACAGCTACAGGTATTCCCTGCTCTGCCTTCATCCTGATGGGGTGTTTTCAAGCACCGAGGGGGTGGGAAGAGCTGCCCTCCTCCCGGTCTCCATCAGGACCAGGTCCTCCCCATTTCCACCCTTTCTCCCTCCCCATCTCCACCAGCTTTGGGTCACTGCTGTGGTTCAGCCCTGGGCCAGCAGCTGAGCACCTTGTGGCTCCTCGGTGGGATGGGGAGGAGAAGCCAGAGGGAAAGGAAAAACTCGTGGGATAAGGATGGTTCCCTAGGACAACAAAGGGAAGGGGACAGAGCAGAGGTGTATGAAGTGGGTGGCACACATGGCAGTTTGCTCATGTGATGCCCAGTCCATCCCCAGGAGCGATTTCTCCTCCACGGCCCTGTTATATACTGAGCACGGTGTCATGCAGTGTGGGATATTGTTATATACCATGCATGGCATCACGGGCTGTGGGGTATTGTTATATACCATGCATGGCATCACGGGCTGTGGGATATTGTTATATATCATGCATGGCATCACAGGCTGTGGGATATCGTTATATACCATGCATGGCATCACGGGCTGTGGGATATCGTTATATACCATGCATGGCATCACGGGCTGTGGGATATCGTTATATACCATGCATGGCATCATGGGCTGTGGGATATCGTTATATACCATGCATGGCATCACGGGCTGTGGGATATCGTTATATACCATGCATGGCATCACGGGCTGTGGGATATCCCCTCATCTGGCTCAGGTCAGCTGTCCTGGCCAGGTCCCCTCCCAGCCTCTCCTGACTGTGAGCTCCATCCCAGCCAAAAACCATGCCGGTGGTGCTGGTGTGGAAGGAGAGCCGGGGACAGACTGGGTCACTCCCTAAATCCCTTTCCCAGCTTGGCCCGAGCTGGGTCACAAGCCACACGCTCTGAAGGCCGGACGGTTCCCTTCCCTGGAGTGGGGGGCACATACCAATGTTGGTTTTCATCTGGCCCCTCCCTGACCCTTTTTGTCCCTCTTTACACCTCCAGACCTTGTTTATGCCCTTAGATCACTCAGCCAGGTTGTGCCACAACGATGGGTCTGCCAGCTCTGAGGGGCGAGCGAAGGAAATCCTGGCAGGATGATGAAGGGCGTGTGTGATGTAGTGTGAAGCCACAGGGATTCCTTGGGTCCTGCCCCTCCTGAGCAGCAGCTGAGGAGGATTTATCCCTGTGGGGAATACAGAGTCGGTGCAGAGATTCTCTTTTCACCTCCCCCTTGTAGGTATAAGGGCTTGTTATAAATAACCCTCAAGCCTAAAGGACGTGCATGAGGACTTGGAGAGATTCGACATGAAACTCCAGCATCTTCTTCCACTAAAGATTCTGTCAATAAATCATTTCTTAATTATAAGCTTAAATTATCAGCTAAGCATGTCTAAATGATCTCTGGAGTGATTCCTGCTGTATGAGGTTCAAAGCAACGCCACGGAGGCCTAAGAAGAGAGTTTTCCTCCTTCCTTTTCAAATGCTCTCCCTTTTTTCCCACCCCTTGGAAAGCCAACCCCTCAGCACCCATGTGTCGGGTGGGATACAAAGGAAATCCAGCCCACCTCTGAATTAGGGACTGCAGGAATCCCTCTTGGAATGTTACTGGTTGGTTCCCCCTGACAGATGACAAGAGCAGCAGGTTTGATTTGGTGCTGCCTTCCACTGGGATCGGCCTTGGAGAGGATCAGCAGTGCTCTGGGCACAGCTCACTGCAGATATTGAATCAGAATAGTTTGGTTTTGCCTGCAGAAACGCACCTTTCTGGCACCTGCTCTCCATGATCCAGAGCAGGATCCTTCCTGGTTCTCCAGGGCATCACCACGGCCAGTGGAACTGCCATGGGAAACAGCTGGGTGAGCTGCCGCTGCCTCACATTGGCCATTGCTTTGGCAGCAATGGAGCAGGGCATGTGGGGTGTTACATTCTCCTCCTGGGCCCCAGGGCAATGAGGTGGGCATAGACACATGGATGCTGTGCCCTGGAAGGGAAGAGCTCCTCAGGGGCAAGACCTGCCCCTTGTCTCAGGTGGCTGTGGGAGCAGATCTCCCCCCACAAATCGCTCCCCAGCCACTCAACAGCAGCTCAGCAATTCCTTCCTTCTTCACAGGAGATGTACATCATTTCTCATCCCGAGTTCCCCCAATTCCTGCAGTTAACCCTGTTGACAGGGAGAGGAGCTATAGGCAGTGCAGAGGCTGGAGCCAGGAGCCGCATCCCATCCAGTGGCAGAGCACAGTCTGCACCCAGGGGCTTGGTGTGAAAGGCGAATAATTCAGACCATTTTCTGGTGCTTTTCTCTTTCCAGAGAAGTGTCTGACCTGTGAGTGGTTGCTGGAGACCCTGCACAGGCTGACACGTCGCTCCCTCTGCGAAGGAGTCTGAGTCTCTCCATGGTTTGAGAGGTCTGGAGATGTTGAGCTGAGAGCTCTGTTGGCATTGGATGGCAGTCCTCCTCAGCTCCTCTTCTCCTCCCAACCGGGCTCCGATTTCTCACTTTTCTTTCCCTCTGCCCTGATTAATCTTGTTTCCTGGGTTCCATGACAACATAAGCATGTGAGGATCTCGCTCTTCAAGCCCTTATTGAATTACATGCAGGGAGATGGGGCTCGCTCAGCCCCCGAACCACATTAACCTGATTATCCTATGAAGGGCGAGCGCAGGAATTAACCTGAGCTTCAGCAGCACATGGGTTTTGCAGGGGGTGCTGCGGCTCTTTGTTGTGTAAGACAAACCACCATCCCTCTGGACTTCCCAGGGAAGAAGGATTTCATCTCTCCTCCCATCTTCCTTCCATCCAAAGAGAGGAAGAAGGAGGGCAGGAGCCCACCCAAGCCCCCTCCACGGGGGTCTGGGCTGGCAGGCAGGCTGCAGCATGATGCTTGAGCCCTGGCTAGGCTGTGGCTGGAAGGATATCCCAGTTTTGTTCTAGAAATTGCCAGTTTATTCCATCTGTAAGTGGTCCTCAGTGACTGCTGGCAGAGAAGACAAGCTGCCCCCCCAAAGCCCAGCCACCCTGGGAGCATCCTGTGTCCTCTTTCTTCCCCTTTCGACCTTGGTCAGGTTTCAGTGGGCACCCACTGGAAGGATGCCTGCTGCTGGGAAGGGATGCTGGGCTGATAAAAGGATGGACAGCAGTGAGAGCAGGAAGGATGCAGGGTGGCCAGCCCAAGGGGAGTGATGTTGGTTCTTCTGGCCCTGCCTCCCTTCCAGCTGATGGGTGCCTGCCAGCCAGCTGGCTAATGGGTGGCTAATAGGCTCCGTGTCACAGTGGGCACTGGTTGTGATGGGGTGGGAAGATGAAGCCACTCCAGGATGCTCTGCTTTTCACCATGGCTCCAGCACGGGGACCTGCAGCCACCCCAGGTTTGCCATCATGGGGAGCTTTGGTGCCCCCCAGCTCTACCCCCCCCACCCACCTCACCCCAGCCTGGCTAAAGGCGCCTGTCTGGACTTAACGAGGTGGCTGCAGATTCACCCCGGAGGAGATGGGAGCTGTAGATAATGTTTTGTAACAAAAGGCCTTTTCCATGGAATGCTGTTAACCCCCAGCATTCCAGAGGGGCTGTTCTGCAAGGCGCTGGGAGCGCTCGACTGCTGTGGGCAGGGCTGGGGGTGCTGGGGTGGCACAGGCAGCTCAGCACCCACAGGACTGTTCCTCTGTGGCTCCTGCCTCCTGCACACCCTTTGCACACCCCAGCCATGATCATGGGCACGCCAGTCCCCGAGCTCTGTGGTGGCATTTGAGCTACAGTGGGCTGCTGCACCCCATCCGTGACCCTGCTGTCCCCAGTCTGGCAGCCAGACTGGGGGCAGTGGGGAGATGTACAGGGCTGGGGGTTGTATGGGGCTGGGGGGATTACAGGGCTGGGGGATCCACGGGGCTAGGGGATGCATGGGGCTGGGGGATCCACAATGCTGGGGGATGCATGGGTCTGGGGGGATGCACAGCACCTGCACTAGTCCAGGATCCTTGTGTCCTGAGAGCTCAAAGGTCAGGATCAGGTCTGGACCTACATTTGCACTGACAGTCCGAATTCCATGGAGCTCCCTCATCCCATGTCTCGAAGCAGCATCCCAGGGTTTGCATTGGGGCTGGGGAGAGAGGGAGTTTGCTCCTTGTAATGTCCAAATTGAGAGCCTTTGACGTCGGATCCCCTGAGCCCACAGTCGCTGCCGCCACACATGGTCTGTATTTACCCTTCCTTCTCCTTCCAACGGGGGAGCTGTAAGTTCCTCCCTCCCTGCACGCCACCCCCTCCACCTGCAGAGCTCTCTGCTGGGCAAATACTGAACCCTCTGTGCAAGTTTGTTTTCAAAATTGAAAAGATTGGGGAAAATCAGGGGTTTGCTGTAGTTCAAACAAGGGTTTCCACACTGGAACGGTGACATTTGCTCTTGGAGCACTGAAGGACTGGCTGTCTGCCATGCAGGGCATCCTGGCTCTGGCAGGATGCTTCTCCTGTACCATCATCCTGAGGTTTGGCATTTAAAAATGTCCAACTTGGGGTTTAAGAGCATGTATCCAAAAAAAGTCTCTATTTTCTTTTGCCACCACAAAACCACAGGGAATTGTGCTCCTCGAGGGGCTCCATCCCACTGGATCATCTCGGAGTTAAGCTGCAGGGTGGGATTCAGATCCCAGCTAATGCCCTTCTCAGCCTCCCAGGTACTCACTGTAGCCTGAAAAAGCTGCTGCTGGGCCTGGTGCTGTGACCTCTGCTCCTGCCAGCCCCCTGGGACCCCGATCTCACTTCGTACTGGTAATACTCCCGCAGCCTGGGGACTGCGGCTCTGCGCCCCGACCCCTGGGGATGGGGGCTGGGAGCAGAGGGTGGGGATGCTCTGTATTGGAGGGGGGCAGAGGTGTGGGGTGAGGTGAAGGGGTGCAGCATGCTGGGGTGCAGGACGGGTATCTGCCAGCCTTTCTGGGGGTGCAGGGCCAAAGTGTGCTGAAGGATGCTGGGGTGGCTGTGGTGCTGCTCCGCCTCCGGCATTAACTGGAGTGCAGCACATCCCAGTGCATCCCAGTTACCCCAGGCCAGGCCAGTGCACTGCCATAGCACTATCCCCAAAATCCCAGCATAGAGGGAGTGGAAGGGGTGGCTGATGCCTGTGGGTGAGTCCTGTGGGCATGGTGAGGTTGTGGGCCGAGGGGGGCTGTCATCAGAGCATGCAGAGCAAGGGAGGTGCTGTGTGCCCCTCGGCACTGCAGGGCACAGGGCTATGGGGGGGGCTTGGGTTGCTCCTGGCCTCCCTCCCCAGGAAGGCTGGTGTGTGGGAAAGATGATGCTTTGTTCACGGACGGGGAGCCAGCCAGAATCAGAGCAGAGGTGGGATTTAATGAAGGAGTGCTAAGTCTTCCCCTCCAGCCCTTGCTTGCCATCTGGCAGAGCAGGGAGGGCTTTCCTTGCTGTTTACTCCTCTCCTTGTTGCCACCAGACCAGACCTGGACCCAGGGACTCTTCAGCAGCAGCATCCCAGTGTGGGTTTTTATGCAAATCCAAGGGAATGTGGCTGAGGGAAGTGTTTTTATTGCAGTTCCCAGCGCTGTGGGTACCAGCTGCGCTGAGAATCACTTGGATGTTAAAGTGCTGTTGACAAAATTGCTCCCAGCGGCACAGGCACGCAGATGCACGTCTCCCTCCCTCCCGAAATCGGAGGTATCAGGAGGAGGAGGAAGGCAGCCATGCAGCCAAGCCCTCTGGAGAGGCACAGGGGTCGTTTGGGGACAGAAAGCCTTTAACAAGCGACCGCCCCCGCGCAGGGTCTGGGGGAGACGTGCTCAGACTGCAGGAGCCAGCTCAGGCAGCATGGGATGGGGCGATGCTGAGCTCTGCTCTTCCCAGCTCGTGGGGTGGAAGGATGCAGCTGGCCTTGGAATAGCTGAACCCGGTGGCCTTGGGGCAGAGGGGCTGATTTCGGAAGAGCTGGCCTTTCCCTTTGTCACTCCAGAGTGCTGGATGCGGGTGTCGTGTCTCACAGGTGGCTCTGGGAGTTGGTCCTTTGCAGGGGGATGGGATGTTGGTTATTCCTGAGCCTTGGAAACATGGCAGGGGGATGGTGGGGTGCTGCCAGCCTGCACCCCAAGGAACCAACCACCCAGGCCCTCAGGAGAGAGAAGTGCTGGGGGGAAAGGTTGGGGTGGCCCCAGGATGCCCCAGGGATGTAGACAGAGGTGTAGGATTGGGAAGGGCCTGTCAGGAACCCCTCTGAGAACCTGCCTGTGGGACAGCTGGGGTGCAGGCAGGGGGGTGTAAGGCCATGGGGTCTGAGGTGTGGGTGGTCCCGTGTGTCCTGGAGATGCTCCTTTGGGCAGCATGGGGCTGCCTGCACACCCTCCCTTCCCTGCACTGCCCAAGCCCTGCCTACCCCCCATCATGCCCACCCCCCATCCTGCCCCCCAACACTGCCAGCCCCCAGCCCCACTTCCCCCAGCCCTGCTTGCCCCCCAACCCTGCTTCCTGCCCACCTGCCGCCCATCTTGCCTGCCCCACACACTGCCAGCCCCCATCCCTGCCTGCCCCCTGCCCACCAGCAGCATCCTCTGCAGCAGCTCGGGGTGGCCATCAGCTCAGCTGCCCCCATCCCACCATCTCGATGGCTCAGGGGTGGGAATGTGGTGACAGGAGTTTGGGAAGAGGAGTTACCAAGCAAGGAAAGCAGGAGATAAATAGCCCAGGGATGCTCAGCCCATCCACCCCAGAGCCTCACTAAATGTACCATGAACGAGTCCTTCCCGAGCTGAGCAGTACATGCAGTGAGTGAATCGCTGCTTCAGACATCACGCCTTCCTGCTTTAATGTTAGACCCCCGCATCCCTTCGGCCTGGAGATCTCTTCCCAGGAGCCAGATTAGATCCCAAGCCCCTGGTGTCCACGCTGGGGCTGGCACAGGGGTGCCTCACTCCTGGGATGTCTGTGCGCTCGCCTCGGCCGCTCTGATTTTGTCTCTGTGGTTATTGTCACCCTTCGCGCCGTGACGGTGCCCGTGTTCCCGGCTGCAGGAGCTGGCAGGGACCTGACAGCCACTGCAGCAGGACCCAGGAGTGACCCAGTGCAACATGGCTCTGCCATGTCCGATCCTGCACCCACCCAGGCATCTCTGGGGCCATGGGCCAGTCACAGCACATGCATGAGTGCTCTGGAGTCCCGGCACGGCTGCAGGTGTCCAATGTGTGTGTGTGCTTGTGCAATGGGTGCACCCAACTCGTGCATCCCACGTGGAGTCCAGCACGTGCACCCAATGTGTCTACCTGACACACACATTCAGTGTAGAGTCCAACACACGTACCCAGCGTGTGCATCCAACATGTACATCCAATCCAGGGTCCAGCACATGCACCCACCGTGTCTACCTAACACATACATACCATGTGGAGTCCAGCACACACATGACCCAGTGCATCCCTCCAACACTCCCCCCACGCCCACATCCCACCCGGGGTCCCATGCAGAGCCTGACATCCACATCCAACACGGATCCCAGTCGGCAAAGCTGCGGTGGGGCTGCATGTGCCATTTGAGAGCCGCTCCATGACCTCTTCCTGTCCTGATTTCCTCCATGGCTCCTTCAGGAGGAAGATTTCTTCCTTCTTCTTGCAGGGTCACCGGGAGGGTAAACGTGTTAGCGTGTCTCCAGGATGGATGGTGCTGTTAAACCAGAGTCCTCCTGCCATTTGTACACTGGGCTTTGCTTTGGGGGCTGTGGGCAGCCAGCCACCAGCTGTGGATTTACATGCTGTGCTCCCCACCCATGGGATGGGACAGACAGATTGCCTACGGTTCCCTCTTTTCCATAAAAAACACGTGGTTGAGGTATTGACAGACCCTCTGGGGTAACAGTGCAGGGAAATCTTTCCGAATGGTTTATCTGGCAGCTCTAAATTTCATCTCTTGTTGCTTATTGACCTCTAATTGTTTCCAGTAGTAGCGGGAGACAGGAAGATCAATAGGGCCAGAGGGGTAGTTAATACCCTTCTGGTGCCGTAGCTGTGGTTGGGAAGGATGGGAATTCATCTTCTTGGGGTTTTGAGCACGTTGCTAATGGAAACGTTGGGTGCCTGTACCTGGGACTGCTCAGTGTCTGGGGCTGCTCCATGTCTGTGACTGTTCCATACCTGGGGCTGCTCCATACCTGGGATTGCTCCTTACCTGGGACTGCTCTGTACCTGGGGCTGCTCTGTACCTGGGGCTGTTTTGTGTGCTAAGCTCTGCACAGAGCATCCATTTCCCTTCTCCCAGCCAATTCTGGAGGCTCTGAGCAGCCTTGTGGTTCTCCAGCCACGCTGCCCTGGACAAAGGAGCTTTAGAAACTCAGGAGACGTTAATCCAAGGGGAATAGGCAAGTCTGAGGTGAAGGGACGGGGGGCGAGCTGCAGTGTGGTCAGGTGCTGGTGGCCAGCACTGAGATTTGGGAGAGGATACAGGTGTGGGGAGCACCAGGCGCGTGAATGGGGGTGTGGGAACAGCTGGGACTTCGGGATGGAGATGGATCCCACTGAGAGGGACGGATACCCCAGGATACCTCCACCCCTGGGATGCTTTGGGTGATCCCACACCCCTCAGGGTGGGAAGCGGATGGTCATCAGCCAACTGGTCCCCTCCCCGAACCACCTTGGGGACCACCAGCGGTCCCGCTGCCTGCAGAGGGGTCAGCCAGCGATGCCAGCGATGCCGCTGGTCCCAACCCATGGCAACAGTGGGGCTGCAGGTGACTGGCTTATTGTCTGCCTGGTGAAACACAAACAGCTCCACGGCTCCGCCTGTCACCATGAATCACGGCGGAGCGGTAATCTTTCATTAGAGCGTTCAGCACTAATTGCTGGCAAAATGCCACGTGCCTATTTTCTCATTTTAACAAAACATTTATGCATGAAAGATTTAATGCCAGGTATCAAGCATATCATTGTAAATTTACCACTAATTAAGCCTAATTAAAATAATTAAATGGCTGTGGAGTCACAATGTGGATTAAAACCCCATCTCCTCGTGCGGGTGGGTGCCTCCCTTCTCACTGCCCTTGCTTCGAATTGAAGATCCAAATGTTTTCCTGCTTGGATCCATGTGGAGCAGAGGGGTTCCATCGTTAGGGTAGGGCTCTGGTTTGATGGTGAGTTTTTCAATTTCGGGACCTCAGGAGATTTTCCCTTCATCCGGCTGAAGTAGGGGCAATTTGACAAATCTGTTCCTCCAAGCAGTCGCCCCGGCTCTTTTGCATATTCATTACTCATTGGGTTTTTAATCAAAGTCGCTGATGGACCCTTTGCACCGCAAATAACTCGGTCATGAATAATTGATGGTGTTTAGCTGGGGGTTGGTGGGTGCCCGCTGCACGCACCACATGGCGCTGCAGATGTTCGGGTTTCACATGTGCACAGCTCATCAAACCCGGAGCCGAGCTGGACCCCTGGGCGGGCGCCGTCCCCCCGGCACGCCATCTGCTTCCCACAAACCTCCGTGAATTGGGGGGAGCTGGGGGTTGCTTTTCCTGCTGTGGCTGCACGAGGAGCTCTGCATCCCGGGTGGATGTTCCTCCTCTCTGCCTTTTGCTGGAAGGTCGGGCATGTTGCCGGGGACCGGGGACCTGGGTGGTCTCCAGGGGATGCTCTGGCTGAGGGATCCAGCTGCACCATCCTCTACCGAGAGTGGGGTTCCTCAGGGGGGTCTCCAGGGGATGCTCTGGCTGAGGGATCCAGCTGCACCATCCTCTGCTGAGAGTGGGGTTCCTCAGGGGGGGTCTCCAGGGGATGCTCTGGCTGAGGGATCCAGCTGCACCATCCTCTGCCGAGAGTGGGGTTCCTCGGGGAATCACACATCCCAGTGCCAGGATGCTTCCCCCAGCCTTTGCCCCCATAACCTCCCATCCATCACATGTCCTGGAGACCCCCAAGGTCTGTGGGAAGGCTCCTGCTGCCGAGCTGTGATCGGTGGACACCAGACCCTCCTGCCTTGGCGTGCCTGTTGGTGAGGACCCCAGCTCCTTCAGCAGCCCCTCCATCGTTCCCACACCCATGCCAGGGCTGGATCCCCACAAAACACAGGGTGCACCGGGTTACAGGGCAGGTATGAGGAACCCAAAACCCAGCCCTATTTTCCATGGAAGGAGTTCTCATTATCATGAGCACTTCTTGCTCTATCCCAGCTTGCCCAGCCCTGCGTGGAGGCAGCATGGGTTTGGCTCTGATTCGTGCCCTTTTCAGGGACTCTGGGAGCAGTGGGTGTCCCCACTGCCTGCTGAGGCTTTGCTATCCAAACCCCTCTTTGCACAGACCTTGGGGCTCAGTGTTCACCCAGGGATAGTCCAAGAGTCTGGCCAGTAGCAGGGGTGAGCTCGGGGGGAGCTCCTGTCCTGCAGGGCCAGCCACTGGACTCAGCATTCTGGTGGCCACAGGCACCTTTGGGCAGAGGTACATCCTTGCCCCCATCACACTTGAACGACCTGACCCATGGCCTGAGCAACCCAGCAGCTATAAACCACCACTGGCGTGGGTATGTTTGGGGAGGGGGTGCTGTGTGGGGAGGAGACCTTCCCCCCCAGACCATTCCTTCCCCTCGGGGAGCGGGGCAGGACCCTGCATTCACAGCGAGACCCGTCTCCATCCTTTCTTCTCCCTTTGTGAGCAGAGGGTTCGATACCTGCTCTAAGGCACCCCTGGCACTGGCTGCCTGGAGGGTTGGCAGGGTGAGAGGGGAGGGAGGCTGGCTGGGGCAGGGGTGCATTATTTACTGCCGCTCCCGCATGTGTGGTCTCAGCCAGGTCTCCGATGCAGCATAATGGTTGCGGAGCCCCTTTTGTGTGCTCCCTGTGGCCGCCGCTGTATTGCCGATTAACCTTTTCTTTCCCAGGAGCTGGCTCATTCTGCCTCGCAGCGCGGTGGCCCTCGCCCTGCACCCTCAGCCCTCCCTCGCCAGTGGGCTTTGCCAACTGGATGGGGAAGGGGCCGGTGCTGAGGGGCTCTGGTCACCCAGAGGGTCCCTGCGGTCCCAGAGCCGGTGTGGTGCAGCATCCTGCTCCAGCACATCTCCCCGGCATCCACAGGGGTGGCTGCTCTGAAATCCACAGGGAAAGCTGCACCTTTAACCCTCCTCCTGCCTCCGGGAAGGGAAGGGAAGGGAAGGGAAGGGAAGGGAAGGGAAGGGAAGGGAAGGTAAAAAGCCCCTCCAGGTCCATCACTAATTCAGCTGCCCTGACACAGACCACAAGCACGTCGGGGGGTTTCTCCACTTCAGATAAATCTATTGATCCTTCTTGGGTTTGAGTCCTGGAGATGGAGCTCCCTGCACAGGCTCTGCCGTCACCTTCCCGCAGCAGCAGAGCAGCATCTCAGCATCCTCTGAAGCTGTCCTGAGAAGCGCCCGGTGCCGCCCGCCACACACTGCTCCTACAGGCCAGGCTGCTGAAGTCCTTTATCACCTCTCCTCTTAACTAGAGGGTGAACGATTAACTCTTTGCTCCCCGGTAAAAGTAAAGGTGACGGCAGTATCCCCTCAGCCTGATGGGACGAGTGGTGAGCAGAGCTCACTGCCTTCCCGGTGGCCTCAGCATCCTCCTGCCATGACAGCATCATTCCAGCACTGCTGCATCCTCCTGCCACCACAGCATCCTCCTGCCACCACAGCATCCTCCTGCCACCACAGCATCCTCTTGCCATGACAGCATGCTCCTGTCATGGCAGCATCCTCCCAGCAGCATGATATCTTTCTGGCAACAGAGCCAGCAGTGCCAGGCAATATTGTGCTGCAGAGCCCTGAGAGGAGGAGGAGGAGGAGGAGGAGGAAGAGCTCCTGCAGCCATGGACAGCTTGTTTTCTTGCTGTGGTCCTACCCACAGCCACACGGCACAGAGAGGTACCTGCACAGAAATGGCTTGTGACCCCCTGAAGGCTGCCTGGGGGGTGCAGCTGGAAAGCTGTTTCCACTCCAGCTTTACATTCAAAGGAGGAGGAAGATGGTGAAAATCATCTTTATCTCCTTTCCCAAAGCACGATGGCTTCTGAGGCACCCAAATCACTGCGAGGGGCCAGTTGTGTGCTGGGCATCGCATCCTTCCCCCAGCATTAAAACTTCCTGAGCCCTTATACACACCCAGGGCTGGGATTATACAGGTATTCCCAGATACCTCTCCTGGCACAGTCCTCCTCCCCCTTGTTGAACGCCCTGCAAAGACTCAAACGCTTCCAATGGATTAAAGCCTTTGGTTTTACTTGGATTACTGGTTTTTTTTTCCATGAATATAAACCATTCCACGTCCCCGAATCCTTGGGCAAACAGAGCAGTTTGTCTTTGTGTTTGCTAATTTAAAAACAAATATTTGCCTGCCAAGCAAATATAGTCTCTTAGGATGTGCTATTAATAGGATAATTAGGCAGCCGGTAATGAAAAGGATTGCTGGTAATTATGGCAAGATTTGTTTTGGCATTTGAAGGCAGAAAGGGAGGCTGAAGTGCTAAAATCTACCTTAGAGTTAATTAGTGCTATTAGAATACACCTGAAAAAATAGGCCAACTAATGAACACTCCAGTTTGTTTTTAAAGGGGCCGTGCAAGGAGCTTTTCCAGGAGATTTTCAGGGAGAAAACAAAATCCCTTTTCTTCCCCCTTCCCACAAACTGGGAAAACCAGGAAACCCCAAGAGCCCCAGCGATGATGGTGAGGATGATGGGGATGTGGGGGGTGCCCTTCCCACCCCCATCAAGACTTTTGGGGTGCAGGTGGGGATGTTTTGGCAGCGGGTGGTTGCTCCCAGCAGCACCTCAGGGGAAGTTTGGCTGGGGTCAGTGTGGAGGAGAGGTTTGTTTTCTGGATGCAGAGCAGTAAACCTTCCTGTTACGTAAAGCTCACGGCTCAACTCTCTGTGCATTTGTTGGTATATGGAGAAAAAAACCCACCTAAACCCAGCCCCAAACCCGCAGCGACTGGCCCTGAAATGATTAATTAGGAAATTACATTTATATAACCCTCTAATCTGTATTTGTGCGTTGCCAAGGGCAGAGGCAGAGGTAGGGGAATTACATCCAGATTAGCTCTGAGCCAGAGGAAGCCCAGATCTGAGATTATTTTGAGGGCAGAAATTGTAAAATTGTACCGATTTGGGGAAAAGGAGCCAAAATTAGGGTTATTTTGGGTTGGTTTTTTTTTTTTCCCTTTAATTCTCCCCTCCCAACGATTAAAAATAAAAAGAGGGAGAGAAAATGAATGGAGGGAGGTGATGCCTTTCAGGGGTTACTGGGTAACGGCCCCGGCGCCGGCTCTGGAAAGCAAGAGGTGAGATTATAGGAAAAGCTTATTTCCAGCTGAACATGGCCTTCAGTTTCCCAAACAAAATTGCTTTTATTCTTCTCAACATGTGTTCAAAAAGATTAAAGAGCTGTAAGCTCACACAGCTTAATAAGAGTATGCATTAGAAGAGCGGCCCGGAACGGCAGCGCGGAACAAGTCCACCCCGGTTTGGGGAGGATTTGAAATCCTGTTTATTGAATTATAAAGAACCTTAAAGGATAAAGGATATTGAAGTAGGGATTTTAATACTTGGTGGTATTCCGGGGGAGTTATTTGATCACAACAAATCATTTAAAAAGTATTTTGTTGGGGGGTTTGGGGGGTTTTTTGTTGTTATTTTCCTGGCTCGTGAGCGGAGCGGGAGGAGGAGGAGGATGGAGTTAATTGATAAATAGGTCATTGGCTCTGATTGCTGGATTGATCCGGGATCTGATCACTAAGAGGAATACGTTGTCTCTGTAATTATATGGATAAATTAAAGGTGAAGCCTAAAGGCTTTGGTGGATGCTCTATTAACTGGGTAAAGTCAGGCAGCAGCAGAGCCCCGTGTGGGTTTCCTGCTTGGGGGAGATTCAGGGTTAAGTCACTGCTGGAAGGTGGATGTAGCCAAACACACATGTTCAGGGTGTCAATCAGGACAGTTCCTGATGAGATCCAGGGCCGGGAACATCTCCTGACAGTGAAAGCGGCACCAAGCCTTCAAATTTCACTCCAGCTCTGAGGGGGTTGGAGGTGGGTGGGAGCAGGGATGGGGCTTCGCCTCTCCTCCCGCACCCCCTCCCTCCTCTTCACCTTTCTCCCCTCATCCCCTCCCTCCTCTGAGGTGCTGCACGGTGGCAGGAGCAGGATTAACCGTGGGGGTCTGGGCTTTGCTGGGTGGGTGGATTTGCAGTTCCTGAGCAGCCCCGTCGCTGGTGATAACTTATGCTGTTCTGCTCCCTAAGAGGATTGGGCAGATTAAATGAAATCATGAGACATGCTATGCAAATTACATCCCAAATCTGATTTTCAGCTGGGGATTAGGGTTAAAATATTGGGAGCTGTAAACTTTTTCCTTGCCTGGGCTAGAGGGTGTGCTTCCCAAATGTGTCAGCCCAAGAACCCCAGCTGGCTCCTTGGTGCTCTTGAGCCTGGTGTTTAACCAGGATAAAACTAAAACACCCCCCCACTGCTTTGTGGGGAGCTCCTGTGCCATCTCCTTGGGATAATCCTCTGGCAGCAGCCTGGGAGCAGACCTGGGCTTGTGCTGGGATGTCTTTGCATGTCTTCTGCCACCTAGCACGGGGTGAGCAGCAGCTCTTGGGTCCCGCTCTCTCTCTGCCCTCCAGACCCATCAGTAACCGCCCTTGGGAGCAGATCAGCACCTCTGCCAGCTGCCCCCCACCCCCCCTCCCCCGTTGCTGTGGCAGGGCAGGAGATGGGAATCTCTTGGAATTGCCCCAGTGTTGTGCCCAGGATCTGTGAGAGCTGCATGTTGGGTCCCTTCACACCTTTTTAATCTCTCTTGGGCCACAGTGGGGCAACGACTGGTGGGGTGGAGGAGGGATGCACCAGCAGCCCCTACAGCCTACAACCCCCTACAACCCCCCCCGTCCATCAACCTTCAGGTCTGCACAGTTTGGGGGCTCAGGGGGGGTTCCATTGGGTCTGTCAGAAGGTGCTGGGGGGCCAAGTCCTGCTGGAGACACACTGGTACTTTGCAACAGCCATCACATCTCTCCTCCCGCATCCCGGGTTCAGGAGCTCTTGTGGGAGCCTGGAAGACTCACAGCACCCCCAAAATGCTCCCCCTGCCTGGTCCCCCAGCCCCCCAGCTACCCACATCCCCCTGGGGGAGCTGTACAGAGGCTTCACCAAGCAGCATCCTGGGGCAGCTTGGGGTCAGTCCCCTTTTAAGGGTGTATTCAAAGGGAGAGGGGACCTGGCAGGGCAGAAACAACACCCACAAAAACAACAAACACCTCCCTGTGCACTTTGGGGGGGGTCACCAGCCCCTTGGTGTTGGGTGTCCTGAGGTCTGGGGTGAAGTGTGGCTCTGTGCAGCCCGGGACACGCCGGGCTGGGCTCTGTGGCTCCCGTGCAGTGGGTGTTTCTCTTTAAACACTTCCAGCCGGGATCAATTTGTTCTCTATTCCCATCGGCTCCGGTGCCGGCGCAGTCAGGCTGATCAAAGCCCAACACGTTGGCTGACAGCAAAGTGCTTCCAAAACCTGGGGAATGGGGGGGTGAGGAGGGGGGAAACATGGCCTCTCTGTGAACTCCCTGGAAAAACCCTTTCCCTCGGGGCTGCCAGTGGGACAGGGTGCCACCAAAGGTGCCAAAGTGGGTGCATGCTCGGAGATTTTCCTGTTGCCTCAGCAGAGGGAGGAGGATGCCCATGGTGGTCTCCCCATGGGAGAGGGGCTGTGGTCCCTGGGAGATGCCTCTCCCCACCCCACCCCGCTGCTGCATTTCTCAGCTGCACGGTCTGGCCAGGATTAGGCAACATTAGTGGCCGCAGCTGAAGGTTTCCAAAGGCAGATGTAGGAGCTGGCATCGCCTTGCTGGTTTTATTTGGGTTTTTTGATCCATTCCTGGAATGTAAATTAAAGCAGAGGGAAAACATATGGGGCCAAATCCTGCTGCTAGATACGTGGGCACCCGTCCCGTTGGCTCCCACATCAAGGGGGCTGCACCCGATGCTCTGCTGGCTCCAGCAGCAGCTGCTCATGGTGGGGGAGGGATGCTAAAATTTTGGGGTCCTGGGATGTGGGTCCCAAAGTGTCTGAACCCAGAGGCAGGGCTACTCCCTCCCCTTGAAACCAGGATCCTCCTGCATCCCAAGTTGGGGCGGGGGGGGGGGGGGGGGGTGTCAAGGGTAGGAGGGGAATCATGCCCGAGGGGATGTGCGAAGGAGACAATGTGGTAGGGAAGGGATGTGGTACCCAGGGATGCAGGAGGGAGGGGATGTGGTACCCAGAGATGTGGGAGGGAGGGAAAGTGATATGCTGGGATGTGGGAGGGAGGGGATATGGTACCCAGGGATGCAGGAGGGAGGAGATGTGGTACCCAGGTCCCCGGTGGATGAGCATGCCATTGGTCTGGCACCATGAGGACGTCCAGGACATACAAAACCTCTGGTCTGGCTGCTCTGCTCCTCCTCTCCCCCAGAAGAGATTTCCTGGATTTGTGCATGGAGAAAATGGCTTTTGCAATGGGTTTCCCAGGCTGACCTGCTGCACGGCGTGGGGAAACACGTGGCATCTCCGTGGTACCAGGATGCGTTTATTCAGCATCTCTTCCAGTTCATGTGCCTCACACAGCCCTGGTACTTGATCCAGGAGGTGGAAGCTGTTGGGGGGAACAGTGCTGTGAGGCTGCTCACCTTCAGCATCCTCCAGAGCACGTTTAAGGAGTTGATATGAAATAAATAGCATTGGATGGAGACGTGGAAGTGCTGCTTGGCAGGAGTGAAGTGTGGTGGCTTCAGCAGTCGCCTGGCACTTCCCCAGAGGTTTCTGGATTGTCTGTGGACTCATCATCCCAGATGCACTTCTCCAGCAGAGAAGCCTCAGGATGTCAATGTTTGGGATGAGGAAAGCTTTTATTCCCCAAAGGGTGTGGAGGTGCCAGCTGGAACCCTGCATCACTCTTGTTTCATCTCCATTGTCATCAACCAGGGCTTTTGCACCCCAAATCTGAAAGCAGGGATATCCTCAGACCTGCCCTGCTCCTTCCCATGGCCAGTGGCCAGTTCTCCAGCCCAGGCTTCCTCCAGCATGCAGGTTTCCAAGCAGGCTTTACTCTGACTGGGGGAGCTGTGGGAGCTGTGGGTCCCTCTGTCTCCCATCACTCCGTGTACCCCCAAACCTCATTGCCTCACCAGCTCCAGTTTGGGTGCAGCATTTTGTTCCTCCCCACTTTTTAACAGAAAAGCCTTTTGGTCCCATTATTTAACTGTGGGATTCAAATGTAATGGCCCAAATTCAAAGGTTGCCATAACCCCCCCAGTCTCCCTCCCCCTCTGCCTCTTTCCAAACCCACTTTAAATCACTCCAGAAAATGGCTTGTTGCTTCTTTTGTGTCGTGCAAATACACTGAAGGGGGGGAGGGACTTTTTATTTCCAGGGATTAATCACCACAAGGGGAACACACAGAGCAAGTCGTAATACTGGGGGGGGGTTGAATTAAACTTCCCAACTCCAGGCCCCAAAGGCTAATAAGATTAGAGTGTACATACCTCCAGACCACATTAAAAGGTCACGTCAGCAGCGTCCTGCACCAGCCCCCCTGCACTCTGTTAAATACAAACTTCCAAGGGGATGGGGGAATATTAATTCCAGAGTTAAAACTCACAGCTCAGAGGATGTATGGAGGGGATGTTCTGCTCTGGGGTGATGTTCTGCGTGACCAGGCACCATTCCTGCTCCAGTCTTGGGGTTTTCCAGGGTGGTTTTGCCACCAAACCAGGCAGGTGGGAATGGAGAAAGGACTGTTGTGCCCAAACTGCTTCCTTTGGGGTCTGCCTTGGCTCGGCGCTCTTAGGTGTGAAGACTTGCTGCTTGTATCAGAGAAAGGAGAACTTCTATCTGTGGAAGAACTTCCTCAGAGTAAGGAGCCCTGGCACAGGCTGCCCAGGGGGTGTGGAGTCTCCTTCTCTGGAGAGATTCCAGCCCCATCTGGACACCGACCTGTGTGCCCTGTCCTAGGCTGTCCTAGGCTGCACACCTGAGAGAAGAGATTTCTTTTAAAGTCACTGATAGAGCTCAATAAATAATGAAATATTAGACTATTAAAATGTGAATGGCTGTTACTTAAAGTAAAAAAAAACAACAAAAAAGAAACACCAAAAAGCCCAACCCCAAACCACAGCATGTGGCATCAAAACACCAATGGGAGCAAGAATGAAGATCCATCCACAGGCACAGAAACATCCCCATTCAAGGAGACAGGGAGTGCAGCAGACATGGGACCATCAGCCAGAGCAGCCACATCTTCCCTGGGGAGGTTGGAAGTGGCAAAGGGTCTGTGGGGACACAGAATCCCAGAATCCCAGGGTTGGAAAAGCCCTTTAAGCTCATCGACTCCAACCGTTCCTGTCCTGTGCTAAACCACATCCCTGAGCACCTCACCTCCCCTCTGTTAAACAGACTCAGCCCCCTCCCTGGGCAGCCTGTGCCACAGCCCCACAACTCTTTCAGGGAAGAACTTTCCCCTCCCATCTGCTCTGCCCCTGTCCTGGTGCAGCTTGAGCCCATTGCCCCTTGTCCCATCTCCTGTCCCCTGGCTGAAGAGACCATCGCCCACCTCTCTGCACCCTCCTGTCAGGTCAGTGTAGGTAGTGATAAGGTCTCCTCTCAGCCTCCTCTCCTCCAGGCTGAACACCCCCAGCTCCCTCAGCTGCTCCTCAGAGTGTTTGCCCTCCAGCCCCTTCTCACATGGTTCAGAGCCACCCATTTTGGGGTTGGCAAGCCCACGCTGGTCACCAGGATAATCAGTGTCCTCCTTCCTCCTGACATACAGGAAACATGTTGGGTTCCCCCCTCTCCCCCCTTTGTTTTTGCTTTTCCTTTTAAAGGCTGCATCACAGCACGTCCATCTCCCCCCAGCCTGCCCTGGGGGATTTATAACCTCTATCCAGTTTTATTGTTGATACAGATCTTGATCTGCCCCTGGCTTATAACTGACATTTAAATTACGCTGCAAACAATGAATCAATATTTATGGATTACTGGTCCAATACATTCGCCAAACGAGTTGTTATGGGATTCTGTCTCCCAGCAAACGGGACAATGAGGTCAAGGTCAAGGCTTTGTCTAATGAGAAATAGGCACAGACAGGAGCTGCCAGCCCAGTATCGACCCTGCCTAATGGGAGCACATTTGTGTTGGTCATTTAGCCGAATGGATCGAGCTCTTTGTTAATTTTCTCATTCTTGTCGTTTTCCTGCTGATAATTGTTCATAATTTAAAGCCCTGGAGGGTTTTCCCTGCCCGTGGCAACCCGGAGGGGCTGGGAGAAGGATGGAGGCCAGCACGGGAGCGATGCCCGTGCACGCTCCTTGCACACATGGAGCACCACACGCTTGCATTCTGCTCTTTATTTTCTTTCTTTTTTCCCTCTGTTTCTCTTTTTCCCCACCCCTCTTTTCCATGGGATGGGGAAGAGCTCCGGGGGGGGGGGGGGGGGGGGCTTTCTCAGTGCCAGCAGCTGGTGGGAAAGTCACCCTGGGATCCGGGGAACTGGAGGAGCTGGGGTCATTCCTGCACTGCTACAAACCCTCCCTGGGGTGGGGCCTTCCATGCATTTCCTCAGCTGAAATCAGGAGTCAAGCTGGCAAAAAGAACAGGTTTTCCAGGTCTTTTTTCCTTTTTTATTTTTTAAATTTGGCTGCTTACCCTCCCCCCCCCCCCCCCCCCCCCCATTCTTATATACATCTGGTGCATGTTGTGCTCAGGCATCCACTGGCTTAAGGCTTCTGGCTGCACTTCTGTGCCACTTAGGGTTCCCTGAATGTGATGCTCCCATCCCTCATGCCACCGTGATGCTCCAGTCCCACATGCCACTGTGATGCTCTGGTACCTCATGCTGTTGTGATGCTCTGGTCCCTCATGCCACTGTGACGCTCTGGTACCTTGTGCTACCATGATGCTCTGGTCCCTCATGCCACCGTGATGCTCTGGTACCACGTGCCACTGTGATGCTCTGGTACCTTGTGCTACCATGATGCTCTGGTCCCTCATGCCACTGTGATGCTCCGGTCCCTCATGCTGCTCTGATACTCCAGCCACATTGCAGGCTGCCCTGACCATGACCATGCTGGAGGGGACACGAAGCTGCTGTGAGAGATGATCTCCCCAGCAAATTAAAGCATCACAGAGGCACAGGACAGCCCTCCCCCTCTCATTTTACCCCCCCTCCCCCCAGGTTAGCCTCAACCCCCCAGGGACCTGCACCCTGAGAGGAAGGAGGAGGCTGGGGAGGGGAATGAAGTGGAAAAGGGGGGGGGGGGTGTTGGGGTGGGGTTTTTTTTGGGAGAAGCCGTGTTTATCCCCCTTGTTAAACGCCAGATGAAAAGTTTCAGGCCTAAATTAGTTCTGTCCCCTTCCCTTCGTTTATTTACATGATAATAACCCCCGCGCCCGCGAATTGTGTCAATTATTCTTTCCTGCGGGCGAGCCAAGGAATTCTTTGTTCCTCCCTAGTTTACAAAAGTGAAATATAGGTGAGGTTTAGGACCTTTTAATCCTCCTATGTAATTACTGCTCCCCGCAGACACCGCAGCGTTTTACAATCGCTGCGTGGTAGCTGCCGGGCTCAGATTAGACACACACAAAGTCCCTCCACTTCATCAAAGGTTTCCTTATCTACCCAAGGCAGCCAAACAACAAACGAGCCCCAAATCTCCCCCCGGACCCCGTGTTTATTTGACCGCCGCCGAAATAAATAAATCCAAGGCAGCGGTTTCCCTGAGAACAGGGGGCTCGGCGGGCGCCTGGGTGGGAATTTTGGAGGAGCCAGGGAATACAGTGGGGCTTTTGAAGTGCTTTTTCCACCTTGGGGTTTGTGGGTTTGTGCTTTTTTTTCTTTTTATGAGCCCAAATGAGGATGAAACTCGAATGACACGAAGAAATAATCCCCCATTCAGCCCTGAAAGGATTATTCTAATTACTTTGATTATTAAAGATCAGACAGATTTACTTTTTTGGGGGGGAGGGGAGGGGATAGGGGGGGCGGGGAGGGGGATTTTCTCCCTTCTTATTTTTTTTTCCAGCCTCCCAGCAGAAGTAAACCAGCCCCGGGACACAAATCCTCGCTGGGAATTGAGGAACGTCTTAAGTAAACAGCGGGAACAAACGGGCTGTGTGACGGATACCCAGGGTCCGGCAGCCGGGCCAGGGGGCCCCCTTTGTACCCACCTCAATAGGGGCTAAACGCCCCCCGAGACCCCCGCTCCGGCTCCCGAGCGAGGGGCCGCGTCTCGCCCCTTTCAGATGCAAATGCGAGTGGGTTTCGCCTTTATCTCCGGGGTAAGATGGTGGTGTCAAGCTGGGCTTGGGATGAATAACACGGAGAATTTGGGCTTTATTGAGATCTGGGGTGGGTTGGAGGGGGGGGTTTCCTTCCACCCCCCAAGCCTGTGCTGGGGAGGGGTGCGCAGATGGTCCCTCCGACCCCCTATTTATCCCCCCACCAGCTCGCGGGGCTCGATTCGTTTAAGGACTCTGTTTGTTTCTGCTGATGAGGACTGTTAATTTGCTCAGCAGTCTCATTAGGCCTAAACCACCAATTAATTCCTTTTGTTCTCATTAAACGGCTGATTCCTAAACACTTCTGCAGCCACCACGGATGGCTCAAAGCCGCAGCCCCAGCATCCTTCCTGGGTACTGCAGCGGGTACCGCATCCCATGCGCCAGGGATGCACTTCATGCTCTGGGGCTGCATCCTGGGATGCAGCCCTGGCATATGGGATGCAGCCCCAGAGCATCAAGTGCATCCCTGGTGCATGGGATGCAGCCCCAGAGCATCAAGTGCATCCCTGGTACAGCCCCAGGCATTAAACTCATCCATCCCACCAGCAGCCACACAAGTCCTGGGACACAGAGGATGCTCTTCCTGAGCATGTCAAGCCAAAACACAGGGCTTTTCCCATCATTCCAAAAATAAGGGGGTTTTGGGTTGTGGTTTTGGAGTTTTTTGGGTGGTTTTGGGTTATTTCCCTCCTGCTCCATTATGGTTTTATCTGATTAAGGGAGCATTGGGGCCAAAAGGAGCTTGTGGCTTGTGTTTTCCAGCTTGGCCACACAATTTGCAGCCGTGCTGAAGAGTCCTTGACTGTCTCTCAGGGATTTAATGCCAGAAAGTGTCAGCTTTTGTCTGGCAGCGACGCTAGGGCAAGTACTTAGCCTCGCTTGACATTCCCGCAGCTCCAGCTTCCCTTGGAGCGTTAAATACCCCAGGTGAGGTGTGGAACAGCTGGGCTTCTACAAGGAAAAAGGCTCTAAAACCTAAAAACCCCGCTTGGCTCAGATGATAACCGCCTTGCAAGGGGCTTTTACAGCAAAACCTGTGGCTTTCTGGAGCTCTGCGTTCCCTGGCTCCCTGGGTACTACTGGGATTGGTTTTCCCACTCCATGGATGCACATCCAGGAATAATTCCACCTCAAAGACGCTGCTGGGGATGGGGGGGAGGGGAAGAGGGGGGGCTGTGTGTACCCCCCTTCCTGGCAATGGCCAGAGTGTGGCTGGTGCTGGAGCACCCGGTACAGCGTGATGCTCAGCCCTGCACCCACATGGATCCTGCAGTGGGATTTGCTCTGCTCTGCACACATTGTTCCTTTCACAGCCCTTCGAGGAGATGAAATAACAGAGGAGCAAACACAACCCCTCCATGTCACCTCTGAGCCTGACACGCTGCCCCTTGCCTCACCTTGGGTGCAAACACCCACTTTGCCCATCGCTCCTGTGGTCACATCTGGGTTTTTTAGATGTTTTTGGGTTTTTTTTTTCCAGTTAGTGATTCACCGTGTGGGCATCCCTGTCTCGCTCCCCCCTCCTGGAGCTGCAGAAGGGGCTGGGTGGGACCTTGCTCCTGAATGGAAGAGTATCCAAAGCAGTCCCTGCTCCCTACAAAGCCTCCAGCCACAGCTGGCACCGGTGGCAGCACCAGCAGGGAGCCAGTGCAGTGCCCTGGGGACACCGATGCCACCACTCAGCATCCAGAGGAACCCCCCTTGGAACGTTGTCCATGAGGGCGATGGAGCAGGAGAGCATTTGCATTGAAAACCAAATCTGGGAGGGGGCAGGTGGGGACAGAGCTGGGAGAAACAAGATGAGCAGAGTCCCAGTGGTTCTAAAGCTGGGGCTTGGTGTGAGCCAGACCCCCCAGCCGGCACCTCCAGCAAGGTGCAGTGCTCTCTGGGTGCTGGGGCAGCCTGGAAAGGAGCTGCCACCCAAATGTGTGCCCAGCCCAAACCAATTAACCCTGCTGAATATAGCCATGCACTCATGTGGCCATCCATTCCAGGCAATTAAGAATAGGTATAATTACTGCCAGGCCATAAACCGAGCTGCGAGCAGGCGTCTCCCCGGAAGGCGACGGGGATGGGGCGGTGGCTGAGGAGGACACAGGGGTGGTTCCAGCCCCGGCTTCCCACCATGGAAGGCTGTGTGATGGTTCAAAGGGAGTCACACAACAATTGGCTATTGTGTTTGACTGGGTTTGCCCAGATTTATGGTGTCGTCGCGGCCTGACGGCCTGAGCAAACAGCTGCTTGGGGAGCACAGCAGCCAGGGGAGAGGGCTGTGTGCTGGGATGAAGCAGGAAGCCTGTCCCCATCCTGCTGGGGACCCTGGCAGGGTGATGCCACCTCCATATCCAGCTGATGCTCGGCACCCATCAGAGCGCAGCACCCACCGCATCCTGGACATGTCACCTCCTCCCGCTGCTGTGGACGTCAATGAAAGTTGGTTGTGGAAGGAGCCTCTTCCCAGCAGCTCTTCCCGGTGCTCCTGCTGCTGCTGCTGGTGGGTTTTCTCCCGGGGGGAGGCTGCAGAGCCCATGCTGACTCACACACCTCCAGCACAGTCACCATTTGTCTCCATTACCTGGGCGAAAGGGACAATGATCCTTGAAAAGGGCCCCTTGTCGGGCTGCACCACTGCTCCTTCCCACATTTCCCCAGCCTAATGAAGACAAATGAACGTCATCTTCACCCTGCCTGGCAATTCCAGGCTGCAGGCAGTGCTGGGAGAACGGGCTGTAACCCCTCACTGCCTGTGCTGGTGCATCAGAAGGTGCTGGAGGTGCCGCGAGGGTTCCCAGAGGAGCCGTGAGGGTTCCTGGAGGCTCCGAGCTGTCTGCACTGGGAATGCAGCTTGGACTTGCCACTTACAGACCCATCGTTCTCACTGCTGGCTTTGCCATCAGGCCTGGAGCTGCAGCTGGGTTCAAATCTCAGCTGCAAATGGCACTTTGGTCCTTGCTGGGAGGACAGCGCAGACAGTCTGGTCCATGAGCATCGGGAGATGGGCAAGGCAGTGAGACCCCAGGCCACAGGTTGCCCCAACCCAATGGATCAAAGACAAAATGAATACCAGTAGAGATGAAACAGAGCTTTTGGAGCAGGATGCCTTGACCACATATCAGTACAGGCTGGGGTGAGCTGTTGGAGAAGAGCTCTGCAGAGAGGGAACTGGGGGTCCTGGTGGCTGACAGGTTGGCCATTAGCCAGCAGTGTGCCCCAGGGGACAAGAAGGCCAATGGGATCCTGGGCAGCATTAAGAGGAGTGTGGGCAGTAGGTCAAAGGAGGGGATCCTCCCCCTCTGCTCTGCCCTGGTCAGGCCTCACCTGGAGTGTTGTGTCCAGTTCTGGGCTCCCTGGGATAAAAAAGACAGGGATCTCCTGGAGAGAATCCAGAGGATGCTATGAAGATGATTGAGGGCCTGGAGCATCTCCCCTGTGAGGAAAGGCTGAGTGAGCTGGGGCTGTTCAGCCTGGAGAGAAGAGACTGAGAGGGGATCTGATCAATGGTTATCAATAGCTGAAGGGTGGGACACAGGGGAAATGGGCAGCCTCTTCTCAGTGTCTGTGGGGACAGGACAAGGGGTGATGGGCTCACGTTGGAGCACAGGGAGTTCCACACCAATCTGAGGAGGAACTTCTTCCCAGTGAGGGTGAGGGAGCCCTGGGACAGGCTGCCCAGGGGTTGTGGAGTCTCCTTCTCTGGAGAGATTCCAGCCCCATCTGGACACCGACCTGTGTGCCCTGTCCTAAGGACCCTGCTTTGGCAGGGGGTTGGACCCGATGAGCTCTGGAGGTCCCCTCCCACCTCTGTGATTCTGTGATCCCTGGTGTTGAGGAGGGGGATGCAGAAAGGACAGAAGCATCCAAGAGCTGTTGGTCGGGTGGTTGGGAGGAGGCTGAGGGTTGGGATGGGTGATGAAAGACTTCCTGGCCCCCCGGTAACTCACCCAAACGAACGTTAAGCGGTTGCTAAACCCAGGAGTGAGGAAATTGGCAGGTCGGGTTTTGCCGCAGCCGAGGAAACGCTTGGTCAAGGGGAACGGTTGGGCCATTAATGTTGATTTTCAATAAGCCTTTGAAGACCGGGGTGGTTCCAGAGGGCTGGGAGGAAGCTAATGTTGTGCCGGTATTTTAAAAGGGCAAACAAGATGACCCAGGTAATTACAGGCCTGTCAGGCTGCCATCGATCCCGGGAAAATAATGGAACAGCTGATACGGGACTCAATTAATAGAGAGTCAGAGGAGGACAGTGCAATTAATGCCAATCAGCGGGGATTTATGGGAAAGGGCCCTCGCTGAGTTCTTGTGAGAGCTCCTCCGTGCGATTAGGGCGTTGATGAATGACCAGGAATGTCGGAGCGATGCCGGGAACCCCCGTAACGCAAAGGCACCGAGCCCACAGGGGTGGCTGGGGGTGCTGGGGGGACACCTGGCGCTGGGGACTGCTGGGTGTGCCCACTAGAAACCCGGAGGAAGGGTAGGCCTTGTTCCTGGGGGGTGGCATGGAGGATGGAACCCAGCCCCTCACTGAGAAATGGGGACTGGGGGGTGGAGGAGGGACCGGGTTGGGTCCCACTACCTTGAAGCAGCTTCACAAGCACCTTGAGGGGCACCTGAAACTGGACCTGGGAGGATACGTGGTGCTTCCAGGGTGTTTAAACCTTCCCTCGACCTGTGTCATGCTGTGCTGTGCCGTGCCATACCATGCCATGCTGTGACATACCATGCCGTGCCATGCCATACCATGCCATGCCATGCCATGCCATGCCATGCCGTGCCATGCCATGCAATACCGTGCCTTGCCATACCATACCATACCATACCATACCATACCATACCATACCATACCATACCATACCATACCATACTATACCACACCATACCATACCATACCATACCATACCATACCATGCCGTGCCGTGCCATGCCATGCCGTGCCGTGCCATGCCATGCTGTGCCATGCCATGCCATGCCATGCCATGCCATGCCATGCCATGCCATGCCGTGCCATGCCATGCTGTGCCTTGCCAGGCATACTGGGTCCTGCAGGCAGGGGCTCCCAGCCCTGCTCCAGGTGCCTCTGATGGGGCACCACCCCTCCCACAGCCCCCTCCTGCTGACCTAGTGATGAAGACAGGCTCACCACTGCTTCCATTCCCAATAGCCAGACGTCAGGGACATGTCACCCCAGCAGCATTGGTGGCAGACTGCCTCAGCCCATGTCCCCCCACTCAGCAGGGGGCCTGGGGGGCTGAAAGACCTGCTGACGGAGTGGCCAAGGGCAGGAGCGGGCCACCCCCTCCCCAGGAGCAGGTCTGGCCAGTCCCCCCATGCCCTCAGCTCTGGCCGGTACCCGAGTCTGAGGGACCCTCCACTGAGGGTGGCTGGGATGCTGGGATGTGTCCCCACCGCTCTCAGATCAGGGTGAGGAGCAGCTCTGGGCACATGGTGGGCTCGCTGCCCCCCTGGATAGGCCATACCAGGGGTAACACATTTATCTCCCAGGAAGGTATAAGGCCACAAGTCCAAAGCTCTGAATCCTCCCAAGTGAGTATTATGGGATTACGCCTCCGCAATCCATTGCGTGCTCTACTTATACAACAGAAACTGGGATAATAAACCAGCTCCTAGTGTCAAAATGTAATTAAACTGCTTCAGGAGGCCCTGAGCAGGGAGCACAGCTGCTGTGTGCTGCCACAGAGCCTTGGAAAACTGCCCAGCCATTTCCTTGGGTGCCCAGGTGAGAGCTGCTGGGTGCAGCCTCTGGCCCAGCAAACCAGCCCCTATGTGTCCCCCAGCATCCCAGTGGGTCCCAGTGTCCTGCTGATGGATGCTCTGCCTTATGACCGTGCTGCTCTGGTGCTCCATCCTGCCAGTGGCAAAGCTTTGGGAAAGGGGGGGGGGGGTGCTGCTGGAGGGGGCTCCCTTGCACCCCAAAAGTCACACGACAGGGGCTACTACCCTTTACCCCTCTTGCCCATGAAGGTGGAACAAGACCCATCAACAGACTCTTGCTCGGTACTTCTGGGGGGGTGAATGAACCTTCACTTACTCACCCACACAGGATGCCCATCATCGGTCAGCCATGCCCTTTACCCTCAGCAGCCTCACCTCATCCCCAGTGTGCCCCCACGGGGTGCTGCCCCCACCACCAGGGTCCCACAGCATCCCCCACCCCCAGGGTCCCACAGCATCCCCATCGCCATCCCATCCAGGTTCTGCACCAATGGTGGGGGGTTATTTTGACAGGTGTGGAAGTTGTGCATCATCGTGGGGTGATGGTGGGCACCATGTATCTTGTGCTGTGGGGTCTGGCCCAGCTGCCAAACCTGCTCTGGGGTGGGGGGGACTTCTATGTATACTGATAAAAAGGTTCATTGTAGCAAAACATTGGCTGGTCAAAATGAGAGTGGTGAATCCCAGAGACTCGTTTCATCTCCACTCAACAGCAATGAGGAATCGTCTTTATTCTCTGGGTTTTTACAAGATGGATTGGTGAGGAGCCAAGTTCCTCTGGGGCAATGCCTGGGTTGTGGTTGGTCCCACTGGAATCTACCTTGGGGAAAAAAAAAAGGAAAAAAAGGAAAAAAGAAAGAAAAAAGGAGGAAAGGGGTAAGGAAAGGGGAAAGGAAGGGGGACAGGAAAAAGGAAAGGAAAGGAGAAGGGAAAAGAAATGGAAATGGGAAAAGAAAGGGGAAATGAATATTAAAAAGAGAAAAGAAAAATTAAAAGAAAAAAGAACAAAAAAGGAAAAGGAAAAAAAGAAAATAAAAAAGACAGAAAAAACAAAAGGTTTCAAGCTACCAAATACTGTGATTCCTAACGAGATGTTATTTAGCTCAGCCACTCACAGCATACAGATGGAGCCAAGTCTTTCCACTCCCACAACTCCTCTCCGGAGCCATCCACAGCCAAACAGGGACATCAGGTGCCCCCAGCCAGGTTATTGTCCCCCACAAAGCCAGGAAGCGTGATGGGCACTCACTGAACATGATGCTGCCTGGAAAAAGTAATGGGATCTTGGCCTCCAGCTGGAAAAATGGAAAGGGGGTTGGATCCTGAACCACTGTGCTGCAGTGGGCTCATGGAGCTGTGCCAAACGTGCCCGAGTTGGTGCTGGGGCTGGTCCTGAGTGCTTGGAAGGGGTTGATCAGAGAAGAGAGAGAGCTCGTTAAGAGGGGGAAGAGGGGTGCAGCCATGTTTTAAGGAGATTTTGGAGCATTTTTGTGCTTTGATAAGACTTTTTGTGCAGTTCAGGGCCAGGAGGGCATGTGGGGCTGGCTCGCTTGGACGTGTTGGCAGCAGGGGTGGTGGCACAGCACCTGGCACTGTGTCCCCTTGCCTCCTCGCAGGGCACAGGCACGGTGTGTATGGCTGGCAGCTCACCACCAGCTCCCCAGGTGGTTCTAAGAGGCAGCAGAGGGACCCACTGGGTGATGGGGAGGAGCAGAGCTTCCTCCTTGGGTACTGCCACCAACACCACACACCCATGGCCAGGCCAGGGGGGAGCAGAGCATCACACCCCAGGGCTGCTGTCTGCATCCTGCAGCTGGGAATCCACGACTTCCCTGGGGAACAACACCCCTTTCCTGGAGCAGCAGAGTCCCTTGAAGCTACAGGAGTCTCTGGGATGAAGCCAGCCCCTGCTGGGGTTTGGAGAAGTCCAGCTGGTTGCAGCAGGGTTTCACCATACCAAGAGCTTTGCCAGCACCCAGGCCAGCATTGAGATGTCACCATGAGGAGCAGGCCCCCAGGCTGGGTTGGGGCTGTGACCCTCTTGGGAGGCCCTGATGCTGCCCCCCCAGCCCCCTGCCAGGAGCAGCATCTTCTCTGGCAGCAAAGGCACCTGTGATCATCCTGCATGGTGGACATGGGCCAAGCAAAGGCTGGGAGCCTTTCTGGGGCACCAGGTGCCCGTGTCACCCACAGAAGGGACAGACTAGCACCCACAAGCCACCCAGTACTGCGAAGGGGGGGCTGGCAGAGGTTGAACCCCCTCCAGGAGAAGCTCCCAGCTCCCTCTGTGGTGTGTGCCACCCCATTTCAGAGGGGCAAAACCTCTGCAGGGTTTGTTTCCTTCGCTGCTGTGGTGTTCAGGGGGTTGTGTGTGTGTTGGGTTTTTTTTTTCAAGAGGGATTAAGCCAAATTAGTTTTTATCTGTTCCTGCAGTTTTCCGCTGGGATTCGGTGAAGCACCAGTGCCTGAGAACAGAAAAAAAAGCGATAAACATCTAAACGCAGACACTCTGAGTACTGTTTTATCTCTGCCATTTGAAGTGATGACACCCTTCAACCAGATAAACAAAGCAACGAGGAGGGGCATGTTGTTAGATGGAGTGTGTAACGAACAGAGTACTCCCTGCCACATTACAGACAATGGTAATGCACAATCATTCATTATAACTCAATTACAGTAATTAAAACTGGTGGGATGCAGAGGCAGAACAGACGAAGGGAGTAGTGCCAACAGAATTTACACTCCGTGTCATCAGCCAGCGATAACAACAGCTGATGGTGTCCCAGAGCCTCCTGCTGCCATCTGTTCCCGGAGCCGACGCCGAGGGATGGCATTAGGTGCCGCAGCAACCGAGCGGGTGCTGGGTGGAAAGGGGGTAGGAAAGGGCTGGGGGCTCCCTCCCACCCCCACCCCCCGGCATGGTGCCCAGTCCAGGTGCTGCAGGGGGTGCCGTGCTGTGGGGAGGTGCTGCCCCTGGCACCCCCAAGGGTGAGCCGCAGGCTGAACCTGGTACTGAGCCTGGGAAAACAAAGCGGGAGGGGGCACCCTGTTATCCCTGCTGCTCGTGGTGTGGACTGCAGGGGCACCTGGATGGGGAGCCCGGCCTGCAGCACCTGCTGTGCTCCTGGGGTGGGCACAGCACAGCATGGAATGGCACAGCATGGCATGGAACGGCACAGCATGGCAAGGCATGGCTCACCACAGCATGGCATGGCACAGCATGGCATGGCACAGCAAGGCATAGCATGGCATGGCACAGAACAGGACACCACAGCATGGCATGGAACAGCACAACATGGCATGGCACAGCATGGCATGGCACAGCACACCATGGAGCAGCAAGACATGGCACAGCACAACATGGCACAGTGTGGCATGGCACAGCCTGGCACAGCCCAGCCTCACCGGCAGCATCCCCTGGTGCTGCTGTTTCACAATGAGAGACCCAGGAGGGGAAATCTGCTGGGCCAGGTCAGCTCCTCAGAGCAGGTGTTCTGGGGGGGGGGTCACTGCCCCCCTCCTGTGCCAATCAAAGCAACTGGGTGACGCCTTCAAAAATAACACTGAGGGGCTGCAGGGTGCCTGCTCACCCTGAGAGGAGATGGGGGGACATACATCCATGGGGTAAGGAGCACGGCCCTCAGCAGCACACCCTGGGGTGTGGGACACGGCCACAGCCCCCAGGAAGGGTGAGATTGGGAGGGCTGGGGGCCCTGTGCCCCCCACCCCACTGCAGCCTCGGCCCCTCACATGCTGCTAAGAGCCGAGCACAGGCTCCCAGCCACCCCGGGGTTGACAGACACCATGTTCTCTTGGAGCTTCAGCACATTTGCCTTTTGTTCTGGGCTTTTTTTTTTCCCCTTTCACCCCCCACCTCCCCTCATACAAAGTCCTGGCAAGGTTACGACCAGGGGAACACATCCTGCCAAAGGTTGGGATGCCCGACTCAGTAGCCCTCTGCCAGCTCCCATACACACTGTTCCTTTTCATTTTTGCCCTGGAGGTGGGCAGTTCAAAGCCCCCCCCCCCAGCCCTTTCCAACACCCCCCACCATCCACACAGGGAGGGGATGCTCCAAGCACCACTGAACCTAGGGCTTGGGGGCAGGGGACCGGCCAATCTGCACCCAGGGACCGAGCACCAACCCCCAAACATGCACAGAGCACGGTTGAAGCCCTGAGCAAGCACTGGAGGTCCGGGGGTTGGGGGTGTGCACCTCCAGAGTCATTTTTCTGAGTCAAACTACCCTTGGAGCTGCTTTCCCTTCGCCAGGTAATGATAATTAGCACAAGCCCCCAGCACCACCGAGCCGCGCAGGATGGGTGCCATTCGCCTTGGACATTCCCCTTCGGTTTCCTTCCAAATGGAAAAGGGGGGGGGAAAACCCCAAAACAACCTCTCAAACCCCTCTTCTTGCGGTGGGAAGGAAAATAAAACTCATTTCCCAGGAGCTCTCCTTCCAAGCCCAACTCCTTCTCCAGCACAGCCCCTCAGAGCGATGCGATGCCAACTGCGCACGCCGGAACAACCGGGTACCAACCGCCGCTGGTACCAACCACCTCCGCTCCATCCTTCTACCACCCCCCTGGTCTCACCCGACCCCTGAGCATCACCATCATCATCACCACCACCATCATTATTTTTTAGATCAGGTTAAAATGGACAAATTCAAATAAAACCCATAAAACTCCAGTATAAAAATCCTCTCCCGGATGCTGCAATACAGGGTGAGCGCTTCTGCTACACAAATACTTTTATTTCCTGGTATGTCTTCTCTTTTTTTTTTTTACTTTTTTTTTTGGCTTTTTTTGTCTCTTTTTTATCTCTTTTTTAACCCTTTAAAGTACAAAAGGCTGAACCGCCGGGCCCGTGCGGGGAGGGCTCTGCTCCATCGCAACCAGAAGACACAAGACCACGTAAAGCCCACAGGACCCCCCTAAACACACCCAGCCTCCCCCTCCCCTTTTTCCAGCCCCCCCCTTCCCCACCACCACACACAAACCCTACTTGTTAGTAAACTTTGCTTTTAAAAAAACTGTATTTTTTTTTTTTAAAGGTTTATCAATTCTAATTTTTTTCTTTTACTCTCATTTGAATACAAAACACATAAGTTGCTATTATCTTTCGTGGCTCCCTGAGCTGAATTTACTATGCTTTCTTTGAAATCACTCCTCATTGCTTCTGTCCGAAGACCAAGAAGGGCTTTGCGCAGGCGATCCCGCAGCGTGGGCTTCCCCTTTTCTTCAAACATCCGAGCACGGAAAACCAAAACCAAACATAAAAACCCCCCAAAAAATAATAATAATCCATATATAAAAACAAAACAAAACAAAACAAAAAAGAAAGGTGATTGTGTTGCTGATGTCCCATCAGTAGCTGAGGATCCGAGCGAGTCCCCCGCGGTCCCAGCAGCGTCCCACCATCACTAACACACCCAACAACGCACGGGTAACGACAGTAGGGAACAACTTTCACCAGTGGACAGCTTTGCTCAGCCTGGTTACGCGCCCGCACGGTAGAGTCACGTCCCAGCGGATGCATTTGGGGGGGGGGGTAACAAGGAAGAGGAGGAGGAGGAAGAGGAAAAAAATAACCAAAAAAATCAAACAAAAAAAAATCCTTTTTTTTTTAAAAAAAAAAAAAAATTGCCACCACCAAAACCATCAGTGGGATACAATTACAGCAGACGAAAAATACACAACTAGTGTACCGGGAGGGGTCCCCCACCCTTTCCAATGCTATTTACTAGTCCATTATTTACATTTTTCACAAGTCTTATGTAGGATGCACCAAAAAAAGAAAAAAAAAAGAGAAAAAGAAAAAAAAAAATCACAATAAAAAAAATGAGTCCTTTATAGTGCCACCAAAGCGCAGATGGAAAGAACCAGAAAAACCAGGAAAAAAAATAAAAATATTCGAAATAAACCCCCAAAAAAACCCTAAAACCAAACAGAAATCCGTTCAGGGCTCCAATGTGTGCCAGATTTGCAGACCTCCAAATAAATCCGGGTGTATTGTAGGCCGGGCCCTCGAGGCAGAGCCCCAGCGGAGCGTGCCAGTCCATGGTGGAGCCCTGGGGGGCTGCCCCATGGCAGCCCCCACCAAGCCCCTGGCTGCTCCCCGCCGGCCGGTCGCCCGAGTCCTGCGTCAGTGCCGGTGCTGGGAGTCGCCAGCTGTGCCATAAAATCCACCGTTAGTAGATGACCTCGTAGACCGTGGCCTTCTTGTCACCAGAGCCCGTGACGATGTACTTGTCATCCGCTGAAATGTCGCAACTCAAGACGGACGAGGATTCCTTGGACTGGAAAAGGAGGGGGGAGTTGGGAAGGGTGGAAGGAAAGAGAACCCATCAGTTCGGTGGCCCAAGGAGGCTGCCACAGCCACCTCGCACAGAGCAGCATCGTGCCGGTGACATCACCGCATCTCGCGGGCTGGGGAGCAATCCAGCCACCCCTAGAGATGATGCCCAGGGATCTGGGAGCCAGGGAGCGATCCAGCCACCCTCAACAGAGTTTCTTCCCCCACCCACCCCAGATAATGCCAAGAGGGGTGCAGGTGCAGCCCATCCCCCTTGCCCAAGATGCAGCTCCCTACCTGGAAGATGCTGGCGCCGTAGGGCGTCCTCCAGGCGTTGAGCAGGTTGTCCTTCCCGGTACTCACAAACCATTTACCTGTGCCAGGGACAGATGGTGTCAGCAGCCAGAAGCTGCTGAGGACGACCCTATCCATCCCCTCGCCCCAAAACTCCCAGCCAACCCCCACCCCTGTGCCCTCTCCCTGTCCCTGGATGCTTCTGGATGTTCACCCTCAAAAAACAAGATTTTTTTGAGAAATTGGAAAAAGCCCTGGGGGGTTTCCAAGGATGCTCAACTCCAGCCCCGCTCCCAAGGGGATGTACCCTGCATCACCCTGCGCTCACACACGGACCAGCATCCATCACCTCCCACATTGCCAGGGTCTGCAGCCACCAATGAGCCCAGCTGGAAGGTCCTTTACAGGACAATCCTCATCCCCACCACCCATGAGACCGATTTGGTGGGAAGCCTCTGGTGCTCAGCCTCCCCTGCGCCCCAGCACCCACGCATCACTCCCTTCTGGCCACAGTCCTTGTGCAGACCACCGACGGAGCCAAGGCAGGAGCCGCTTACCGCAGTAGGCGAATTTGAGGGAGAGGACGCAGCTCTCATGCAGGTGCAGCTGGTACTTGTCAGGCTTCGTGTGGTGCAGCACTTCCACGTTGCTGCTCTCCATGCCCACCGCCAGCCACTCGCCCGTCGGGCAGTACCCCAGTGAGAAGATCTGGGGAGGGGGGGAATGGACATGGAGGAGGGCTCAGAGGGGGGATTGCACCCACCAGCTCTGCCTGAGCAGGCAGCAATTCCCCGCTGCGGAGAGATGCTGAGCGGGGAAGGATGTGGCCCGGTCCTCTTAAATCACCAAGCATCCCGTGCCACTGAAAGGGGGCTAAGTGACACTGTCAGATGGTGTCTGTCTGGGATGCCCCCCACACCCCGGCTGAGACAGAGCCCCATCCAGGGAGACCCCATTTCTCTCTGTGTGGAGCCAATGCCTTCCAGGCAGCCTCTGCACGAAGGAAACTCGGCAGCAAGGTGAAATAAACTCCAAGCCACGGCTGCTCATGGGCTGCAGAGTGTGGCAGGACGGCTGCCAGGTGCCAGCTCCATGATGGCGAGTGCCAATGCCAGCACCACAGGGACAATGGCTGGGATGCGGTGGTGACCTCGGTTGTGCTTCTGCCTTTCTCCAGTTTCACCAGCCGTGAGTCGGAGGTGGAAGCTGCTGGGCAGCCCCAGAGAGTTGTGGCAGGATTGGGAGCAGGGCAGCTGCACAAGACCTGCCAATGCCAGATGGCTCTGGCCCCATGGAGATCACTGTGCTGGCCAGGAGGGACGCGAGGTCCCAGCTCTGCACCTTCAGACAAGGGCTTGGGGAAGGTCTGGGGGAGGATGCAGGAGCTGGAGCCCTACAGCCGTCCCACCCACAGGGCACCCAGCACCAGCCTCCAACGCCTGTGGGCATCCCCGGGCGAGCACTGCTTCCCTGACAGGGGATCGGATGAAAAACCAAGGAAAGACAGCCAAAACAAGAGCCAGGGAGCCGGTGACACGCTGTCTACAAGCAATGCTCCGGGCTGGAAGAGCCCCTGGCCACACACAAGCCAGCTGCTGAGGGATAAACCCCTCTGGAGCTGCACAGTGAGGCCAGGACATCCCTGCCTCCCCCCTGCCTCCCATCCCTCCTGGGGCCAAGGGCATCCTGCGCTCACCTGGGAGGTGAAGTCGTGCTGCTGGAGCTGCCGCCCTTCCCGCAGGTCCCAGGACCTCACTGTGTTGTCCAAACCCCCCGTCCACAGCTTCGTACCGTCATGCGAGATATCTATGCAGCTGGCGCCGTCCGTGTGGCCTTGGAATTGCCTTCAACAGAGAGAGAACACGTGTCTTTGAGGGCAGTGCCAGCAAGGAGCACCCCAAGGGACCTGAAAACCGCAATGCCGGGGGTTCCCCGCTCCGAGCATCCCTCACCAGGACACACCATCCCGAAGCAGCTACCTGCCACCACCCCCAACACCCTTCAACACCCCAACGTGGCCAGAAAGACCCTGGTGACTGTGGCAAAGGGTGATCCCCGGTGCTGCTGGTGCCCACCTGACGAGCGTCTGGTTGTGCAGGTCCCAGACGGCGATGTTGCCGTCGCTGCAGCAGGAGAAGCAGACTTTGGCGTCGGGGCTGATGGCCAGGGCGTAGCAGGCGGGGGCGGAGGAGGTGAGCTCGGCCTTGATGCGGGGTGTGGGGGAGGCCAGGTCCCAGATGGTGAGCGTGCTCGCCTCCCCTCCCACGATCAGCGTGCGGCCGTCGGGAAGGAGCTTGCAGGAGCGGATGTAGTTATCCCTGTTCTGGAGGGGACAGGGGTGTTGGCAGGAGGATGGGGAAGGATTCCCCGCATCAGAGAAGGGGGGAAAAGCCAGGGGCAGGTGCATGCATGGGGACCAGGAGGCATGCTCCACCCTGACCCCTTACCAGGCAGTCCAGCTGGGAGATGGGGCTCTTGCTGCCTGGCTGGCTGATGTCCCAGATCTTCACGCAGCCCTTGCCGCCGGTGTAGACGTGCCGGGTGGGGTTGCTGATGGTGACAGCGCACACCACCTCCCCGTGGCTCAGCGTGTTGATCTGCCGCGCGTGCCGCGGGATGCCGGGACCCGCCAAGGCGTCGTGGGGAAAGGGCACCGGCTGCATCTGCCCATCAGCGCTCACGTGGAAGGAGTAGGCTCTGCCAGGGGAGGGCAAATGAGGGGAGGGCTCAGCCCCAGAGGTACAGGTTTGGGGCAGACCCAGCCTAAGGGGAGGGCCAGGGTCGTGCCTTGCCAGGGGCTCGGCCGGACCCAGCTCCCAGAGAAGCCCCCACCCAGCCAGGAGAAGGACCAAGAGGGGCTTACGGCTTCCCGCCAGGGATGGAGGCCAGGCTGGAGGGCAGGCCGGGGGCTCGCATGGGTGGGTGCGGGTCGAAGCCAACCTGCCAAGAGAGACACAGTGGGTGAGGCCAGGCATGAGCCGGGCACCTGAGCAAATACCTTCCCCACCCACTCAGTTGGTCCCTCTTCTCCCTGCGCTGCTCCATAGGTACCGTTAATTCTCCCTGGCCCAAAGCAGAAGGGCTCAGGAAGCAGCCAAGGGCTGCAGGACCCCCGGGGAAGGAGCAGCCAAGCCCTATCCAGGATACCATCTCCCTAAACCCCCATCACCACAGTACCAGCAGCCCTTTGCTTCTTGCCTTTGCCTGTGTTTTGCCCTAAAACACACGACTGGGTGCTCAGAAAGAGCAAGGGGGAGGGGGCTGCACAGCGGGTTCCCCCCACCCACGTGGTGGGGAAGGATTCCCCTCCCCCAGGTAGCAGCATCACCCCATCAAGTGGCATCTCCACACCCAGCACCCTCGTAGGGCGGCCGATTCACAACCCAGCCAGTGAGGAGCCCCAGTTTCACAGCAAAGACGGAGCAGCAACCCCCAACTCCCACCCCCACTCCCCCAGCCACCTCCCCATCCCCACCGGGAGCGAGAAAAGGAGCTAAAAAGTGCTACGTACAGCTCCAAAGCTCACCATTGGCGACCGGCCGTAGGCAGCAGCGGCGGCGGCGGCGGCGCTCATCTGCGGGGGGATGTTGTGGAGCCCCGCGTAGGCGCCGGGGCTGGTGAGCGAGCCGTTCATCTCGTGGTGCCCCATCATGGCGAAGGGAGCCGCGTAGGAGCCCGCGATGGAGATGGGTGTCCGCAGGGCTGAGGCTGTGGGAAGGAGGGTTGGTGGGGGGGACATGGTCAGGGGATGGAGCCTGCCAGCATCTAGCCCAGTTCACCCCTGGGGAGGGGATGCAATGGCTGGGTCCCCCTCCGCACCCCACCTCTGGCATGGGGACCACCTGAGCTGCTGGGACCCCCATCCTTAGCTGGACAAGGTCCTCAGTAACACTGACTCCCCCCAAATAAGTTCCTGGCCTCCCAGCAAAAGCTGCCTCTCCCCGCAGTGGCGGGCACAGACTGAATCCATGCAGGGAGAGATGCAGAGAGGGGGGCACCGAGGGACCAGTACCCACCCAGGGGGTCCATGCCGGTTGGCTTGCCGGGCATCGGCCGCAGCCCCGGGGTGCTGCTGGTCCCCGGGGTCGGAGCATCGTTCCTCGGCGTCGGAGTGTTCGACTTGAGCCCAGGCGTCGACGACTTGTCGTTCTGGATGGAAAGAAGGGACGAGGTTCCACCACCAGCATCTGCAGCCCCTGCTCGGTGCACCCCCAGACCTGGGGGAGCACCCACAGCCCCCGGGAGCGGCCCCCCCCTCCCCAGCAGAGCGAAGGACGTACGTGGCCCAGGTCTTTAGTCTTGGAGGAGGGAGTGCTGCTGGAGGAGGCGACCGAGGCCGGGCTGTTTGGAGCATCCCCCTTCTTCAGCCCACGGGCTTTGTCTATGCCGTTCTCTGGGGGGGAGTGGGCTGGGCTGACCCGGGGGGTGGCAGGGTCCTGCGAGACACCAGAAAGCATTGGCACCCCCAGCAGTGGGAAGGGGGGTTCCCCCCAGCTCCTCTTTCAGGCAGGAATCAGGCCAGTGTCGGGGAGTCCCTAAGGCATCACCCTCCGGCCCCCACCCCAGGGTGCCATGGGGAGAGGTGCACCCCTGCCAAAGCACCCCAGTCGCCATAGCTCACCTCATTGGAGACATCAACCACCAGGTCATCGCTCTTGTCACCATCACTGTCCTGAAAGACACAGAGAGTCACATCCTGCAGAGAGCTGCTAAACCTGGGTGGGGGCGTGGGGAAAGCCCCTCCCAGGGAGCCCAACATCCCCTCAGCAGTGTGCACAGGTCACCCCCACTGCTCTTCAGAAGCTTCCCACCCAAAATCCTGCCCGAACAAATGCTGCACACCCCATGCCTCGCGTCACCACGTCCCCCAACCGCTCCCAGCACCCCCCCAGCAGCAGGACCCCCCCCCATCACTCACATATCGGCTCATGCTGTCCTTCTCCTCTGCTTTCCGCTTCTTGGAGTCGATGCTGTAGTCTGTGGAGCTCCGGTGCTTCTCACTGGCTCTCAGGCTTTCCGAGGGCGACACGGAATTGTTCTGTGGTAACAGACATGAGGGTTTGGGTTAGAAACAGGTGGGAATGGGACTTTGAAGGATGCAGCTTCAAGAGTGCCACTAAGAGCCCTCCAGCCAGCACCGAGCCCGAAATCCAGCCCTGCCCTAGACTGTGTGCCCCCCACAGCAGGGCAAGACCCCCAGGGCCCATCATGCCCAAGCTGGGGACAGGGTCCAGCCTGGGCTGGATGACATCCAGTGCCACTGCGAGCTTCGCTTTGAGCCCTGGGGATGCTGCTCCCTCCCAGCAAGGCTGCTCGTGGCCCTGTTTCCTGCCCAAATGCAGCAGGAAGGAAGAGAACACAGGAGAAGTGGGGAGCAAAGGGGGTATGGGAGGATGCAGCGAAGGGCAGAGCTGCACTCCCCTAACCCTGACCCATCTCCATCCTCTGCCCCTCCTTGGGAGGAAGCACCAGAGCTTGGCGTGGGCAGGGGAAGGGCTCTGCACGAGGGCTGGCACCCATGGGTGCTTCCCCTGGCATGGGCAGAACTGGAGCCGGATCCCCAGCATTCGTTATGAGGGGCAAAGGCACCGCTTCTCCCCAGCACCAGCTGAGCCGCTCCAGCAGCTGAAGGGTATCCAGAAAAACATAAAAACTTGGGAAAACTCCACATCACCAGGAGCAGTGGGGCCCAGCACCCCATGGCGCAGGGCAGGGGGGCCATTCCATGCCCTCTTCAAACACAACACCCCGGAAACGCCAGCATTCCCGGGAAAGCCCCTCACGTGCCAGGACTGGGGGCAAAACCAGGCTTGAGAGCTCCGGATAAAGCAAATCCCAACCTCACAGATGCCCCTCAGGCCACTTCTCCGATAAACCACAGTCCCTTCCCAAACCCACCATCACTTCCCATCACACAGCATCGCCCACACCCCGCCTAAACCCAGAGCTGTGTCCGAGCTCCTCCACCAGCCTTTCTTCCCCAGCTGAAAGGGAGAACTAAAGCAGTTGGTGTTTCTCCCTGGTACCCAATGAGCAGCTCTGGCGAACACCGGGCTCTTTCTTCTCAGGCAGTCATGCCGAAAACCCCGGCGGCTCCCGGAGGCTCACGCCGGGCGTTCCGAGGCATCGATCCATCCCGCCCGCCGCTGGACCGCCGCCAAGGAACTCAGTGTTTTTTTCACTGCACAGGCCAGGCAAGGGAAATCTGACTGACTAACTCTGATTACCGCCAGCATTAAACCTCTCCACAGGGAATACCCCGGATTTTATTTTATGGATCAGGAGCCTTCCCATCACCCGGCAGCCCCCCCCCCCCACCCTGCCCCACTGCGGGAGCAGATTAATGATGCTCCATTCCCTGCTTCCCCCCACTCCTTAAATGGCACTTTTCTTCCCCCCTGTTCTCCAAAGAGCCATTTGTGGGCTGAGGGATGGCAGGAAATCACCGCGAAGCCGCAGCTCGGATGGGCTTTTTCTCCTACCAGCCCAAGGAACAGGGTGCACAGGCTCTCCACGGGGAGGGCAGCCCCCCACAACGCTCCTACCAGCATCTGCCCACCAGAAAAAACAGATTCCCCACCATCTCCATCCACACTCAGGGGCCTGTAACCCAGCCAAACCCAGAACCAGGCCGGTGCTATAACACCGAGGTGTCGGCAACCGGGATGCGACCGGCGACGGGCGCCCTGCGCTGCGGTGATTGAGCTGGTTAGTTAACTGCTTGACCTTCCAAGTCCTACTTAACGCGGCGTAATAGCTGAAAACCCCCCATCCAGCCAGATTAGATGACCCAAGATAATAGAAGAGTGATCAGGAATAAAATAGCTTCCCTAATCGCTGGGGGATTTTAATTTAGCCCCGCGGACCTGACCGCGCTCGTTCACGGGGCTTAGGCGATGGAAACCCAATCTCCAGACTCTGCAGCAATCAGGGAGGTTTAAACCCAAATCTCCTCACTTCACTCACCCCAGCACAGCTGACAGCCCAGAAGAATTCCCAACCTGGGGTGGGTGGTGTGTGGGGTGGGTATGTGGAGGGAATCTTGCCTATTTTCTTTTTGGGTTGGGGTTTTTTTACTAAATAACCGGGAGAAGCATCCCCACAGCTCTTGCACCCCCTGAAATGTGGGTCTGTAAACCAACAGATGTGACAAAACCAGGCAGCAGCCACAGAAATGGGGGAAGATATTAAAAAAAGGGGGACTTACCGCGCTGGAGTCTCGCTCTTTGGGAGGGAGCCAGTGTCAGAGGTGAGGGCATGACCCAAACGAGGAGAAGATGGATAAATAAAGCAAGTTAGAGTGAGTGTAAGAAAGGAACCTCAGGGCTCCTCCCCACAGCTCTCCTGCCTCAGCCACAACCCGACCTGAGCTCTTTGGCTGTGCTGTGAAATTCCCACCCCACATCCGTCCAGCCAGCCAGCCAGCCAGCCCCCCCCCTCGTTCTGCCTGTGGGATTTATCTGGGGAAACAGAGGAAAGGGGAAACGCCTGGAAAAAGAACAGCATCTGCTGATGACTCTTGGACCCAAAGTCAGACCCCAGAGAGGGTCCTGGCCGCCAACTGCTGCAGACACCTTGGTAGGACGTGGTTTGACCCCCCATTTCTCCCCACACAGCCCTGTTTTCCCTGGGATCTCCCAGACATTTGAATCCACACAGAAAAACAAACAGAACCAGAGAGATGCTACTGGTGGTTTCTCCTCTGGGGGTTTCTCCTCTGGGGAGGAAAACCACCCCAAATCCATTGGCAGCAGAGCCGAGGGCTCTGGGGGGCTGCGGGGAACCACCCTACCATGGGATGTGCTACAGGAAGGGTCCAGGGGTGTGAGGAGCATCTCCCACACTGGCAGTGCACAACCAAGCTCACATGCCCTTTTTCCCCCTCTAAAAAATCAGTTTTATCACTATGAGGGAGAAAACCAGCAGGCTGGCTAGTGAACATTGCTGGTTTCCAGCCCATCAAAAGCCTCTGGCAGTGATGGAGAGGAGGAGGAAGGCTGGTTGCCCATTAGCAGGGACACAGGATGCCTAGTGAGACTGTGTCAAAGTCTCTGAGGACTCAGACCCACGTGGGAACAGAGGGGACACGCAAACAAATGGCCCAGCCAGCCATCAGCATTGCTTCTCAGGGCCATCTGCATCCCCTGCCCTAAGGGAGCAAGGTGCAGCGTAGGCTGGACAGAGACCCCCTCCCAAAGCCCTCTCCATCCCCCCAGCCTCAGCGAAGGTGAAAGCAGGGAAAGCTCTGCTGTATTGCCTACAAGCTGCTGCGGGGAGTAAACAGCCCCTTGGCCACCCTGGCTGAGCTGAAGGGGCTCTGAGCATCACTTCAGGATGGCCCCATCCCCAAAAGCACCACCTGCCCCCACCACACAAGCCCACTCCCCACAGCCAGGGGAGCAGAGTTGTGCCCAGACCGGGGTATCTCTCACAGGAGGCTGCATCAACACAGCCCCTTGCTCTCACCTCTGTGGTCCAGGTCGTGATGGTTTTTCTCGTCCTTGACGGCAAGGTGTGCCTGGCTCCCCAGGGCGCCCAGGGCCAGCAGCCCTGAGCTGCTCCCGGTGACCGGCGGGATGCCCGGCGGCTGGAGACCCGAGGGATGCGGCGGCAGCTGGACCGGGGGCCCGTGGGCAGCGTGGGAGAGGTGCTGAGCCTGGAGCTGCTGCTGCTGCAATGAAAGCACCAGTGAGCCGGGGAGGGGGCAGTGGGACCGGGCTGGGGGGTGTTTTGAGGCATGGCAGGAAGGGGCATGCTCGAGGCGATGCCCGGGGCGGGGGGCTGCCATCGCCCCGCTCTGCTGTCTGGAAGGAGAAGCCCCGTTAGCAGGAGGGACGGAGGGTCCCGGGGACGATCGCCGCTGCAGCCGGGTGGCACACGCGTGTGCACAGCACAAGCACACCCAGGGCTGGAGCGCAGGAGTCATCCTTGGTTCCAGGCAATCTACATCATCGCTACCAGCCTGGCTGGTTTTGCTTCTCCATAGATATTAAGCAAATAAAATAATCCAGAGATTCCACCCAGGATCCAGGTCTGGCCGGAGCACCCGGGATGCTCACAGCCCCCCAGAAAGGGAAAGTTCTGCTCAGCTGCTCAGGAGCAGCTTTAAGGCATCCAATGGCAAGAACTGCTGCACAGCATCTACACCCCATCCTGCCACCCCTGTATCCCTGTGAATGGCCAGACACCCCCTGCACTGGAGCTGGCTGAAGCCTCTCCCCTCACAGCCCCCAGCCCCGCCGGGAGGGTGCAGGGTGCCCCAGCTACGCTTTGGGGAGCCACGGCCATCCCCGGGTGCATGCATCCAGCCCCGGGGAATGCCTGCTGGCTTTTAGCTGGAGTATCTGAGCTACAGCTTTGGGGAGAGGGGGCCAAAACCTCCACACACCCCCAGTACTTCTGTGTCAAACGCACACTTGAGAAAGAGCCAGGCGCTGGGACAGCCCCCTGAAATACCCCAGGGAAGCCACAGGGGTGGGTTTAACCCCAGGGATCAGGCACCCAACTTTGCACAGGGCACAACTCAACGCCACCACACCTGGGAGCTGCATTTTCCTCCTCCCACCAGCACAGAAGGCCAGTGCCTCCCCAATACCAGCAGCCCCCATGCCTGAGGTGCAGCAAGCAGCATCGCAGTTAAGGCAGGGGTACCAACCCCTGGGCCCGGTGAGGCCATGTACCCCCCACGGCATGGGGTGCACCCTGCCCCCCCCCCCAGCCGGAGCCAGGATGCGGCTTTTTGGAAAAACCCCTGCACACAGGCCATGGGTTCAGGGGAAGCACAGCTTCCACCCCCCCGTGCCTCATGGACCTATTTTGGGGGGGCAGGAAGGGGTGACTCGCCATCACATGCTGCTGGGCACGGTGGGACCCGGCAGCCACTCGCTGCCTGCAGCGGAGCTGGGTGCTGGGAAAACGGGTGGGCGATGCGGGGCGGGTGGGCGACCCACACCTGCTCGGGGGCGAGGGGAATCCCCGGGCGGGCTGTGGGGAGCTGAGGGGCAGCGGGGGCAGCTCCCAGCAGAGGAGCTGCAGCATCTTGAAACACAGGATCTTCCCGGCAGCGCAGAAGCCGGAACGATGAGGCAACCCGGCCTCTGCGGTGCTGGCAGAGGAAGCGCACCAACCATCGTGTCCTCAAAGGCAGGAGCTTCTGCTGGGCTGCTCCGTGCATGGGGAGGGGGGAGAAGCATCCTTGGGATCACCCACAGAACCCTCAAACCAGGGCAGGGAGAGGCTGCTGGCAGGGTGAGGGGTGCAGCGTGGTGCCCTGGAGGTCCAAGCCCCAGGGGCTCTGCCAGATGGTGCCAACATTTCCGTGGAGCATCCCTCAACAGTAGACAGTGTAGCCTCCTCGCCATGTACATGTGCCAAGGTCAATCCTTGTGCCAAGGTCAATCCTTCTGATGCCAAACCCAAAGGAAATCTCAGTCCCACGTCATTCCCACCATCATGGTGCATCACAGCATCGCCCTGGAGAACAGCCCCAACAGCTTTCCATCACCATACGCTCCTCTCTCCATCACTGCAGGGCTGGGATGCACAGACACCCAAAGCTCCATCCTCGGCAATCACCAGCTCCCACAGCAGGCAGAAACACCAGCCACAGCGTCAAGCTCCTCCCAGGAGCTTCCCACTCCAGGGTGACAACCCCCAGCAGCAGGACCCCCCAAGAAAGGGGTGGGGGTGGCACACACAGGCACGCTGGGACCACGCAGCAACACTCTAGCCCAGCGACATTGGTGAAGTCTCAGCCTTGGCACAGTACCAGAAGGCAATGTGGCTCCATTGTGGAATGTGCGGTAGCACCAGGATGGGGCAGGAATCCCCACCCTGAGCCTCATGCTCCAGAAAACCCGTGGATTCTTCCATAAGCTGCCAGCAAATACATCCATCACACGGCTCAGGGGGAGCAGCCCCGCTCCGACACAGGGGACGGAAACAAATATCAAGACCCAACATCCCAACAGAGACCAAGGTGTCATTTAAAGGCATTTTTCCATCCTCCAGCCAGCAGGAACCAGGGAGCAGAATCCATTGGGAAAGCCTCCTCGCTGCGCTGCTCTGGTTCCACGCCTCGTCCCTCCATCCGGCGTCGGGGCCGCACTGCCCACAGCTCCATGGGGCAGGGAAGATCACGCCGTGGGGCTGCAGCTGCCCATCCCAGACACCGTATTCCCAGTGGGTCAATCCCATGGCGAGGAGGTGATGACAAGCTGATGAACACAGGGCACGTCCCCACTGCTGGTGAGGGTGCTGGTGCTTGCAGTGCCGTAGGATCCCCGCCACCATCTCCACCGTCACTCTGCCATCCACACACGTTATCCTGGCGACACGTGTTCCTCCTGCTCAGGAATCGCTTCCTGGAGACTCCATAAAGGGGGACAAAACCCTCCTGGGACCCCCTGGCACACCAGGGCTCGGCAACGCTGCTCACTCGGTGTCTTCTGCACTGGAAGCCTCCCCTTCCCCCCAGTGTGCTCTCCTCTTCCCCAGAAAAGGCTGTTTTTAAAATCCAGGTCCTGTGGAGGCTTGTGGCAAGCGGCCTGGGGAGGGCAGGCAGCAGGGGCTCTTCAGCTGCCCTCACCACCCAAACGCAGCCCCATACAGGGAGGCACCCTCCCTGGGACAAGATGGGTGCTCCCCTCAACCACCCCAAGCAGGAGCAGGGTCCTGCCCAACAAAAATCCAGTGTGGGCTGAGGGCTGCCTTCGGAGCAGGGACCTTCCCGCACCCCCCTTCAGCATCCCCAAACCAAAGGGTGGCCTCACACCCACTCAGGATGCTCAGGGGTTTCTCATCTGCTGGCAGGACTCCAAACCAGACTGACCCCCACCCCTCGCAGACTCCAGGACATCATCCCAGCTGCAGGAGGGTGCTGGCCAAGGCACTGCAAACCCATCCCCGGTGACAGCAGGGACATCAGCATCCCCCAGCCCACCCAGCTGGGAGATGCTCGGGCACAGAGATGTTTTCCTTCTGGGATCCCTGGAACGTGCCAGACAAATATGGGTAAGATATGAAGAGGTTACGATTTACGAGAAGGGCTGGCAAAGAATATCTCGTACGTAGAGTGGTTTTAATTGGATTATGTACATCATGCTTCATGCCTTTGTTAACCAATTTAATGGTTCACCACTTCAGTTCACCACTTGCGTTAAATTTAGTAAAGTAGTCTAATCATTTCCAGAGCTATAACCAAATCAAGGGCTCGATTTCACAGAAGCCTGAAGCGGAGGAACTGTGAGACAATGGCCTAGATGCATAAAATTAACAGTTCTTGACCTCAAAAGGGGCAAGAAAAGGGAGGTTTTAGGGATTTGGTGGGGGTTTTGTGCCTGTTTGGTTCACAGCACCTGCACTGAGATGCTGGCGCAGCGGATAAACTGTCACCTTCCCTCGCTGCCAGGCCTGGTGGGAGACAGCAGAGCATCCCTGTGCCCTCCATGCTGGTGGCCAGCTCCCATGGGATGTGGGGGGTGCAGGTCACTGCCCTCTTCCACGCCAGAGCAAACACACACAAGTGACCCTACCACAGCCACACGCACAGCGGGGACAAACTCTGATGGGAAAACCCAAACCCCCCCCGGTTTTGTGTCCCGGGGGGCCCGGGGGTGACACCAGGACAGACACAGAAGCCATCAAGCAGCACAGACCTGCAACCCAAACCCAGCTCCAGAGCGCACAGCACATCGGAGCTGAGCCCCTCAGCGCAGGGCATCACCCCCCACCTCCCAACAAGGCGCAGCGGGGTTGTGTTGGGGGAGATGCTCCCATTGCCCATCCTGCCCGGACCAGTTCCCCACTCCGCCCCCGCCACCCCCAGCTGCCCCCAACTCCTGTAAGTCCGTCAGGCGAAGCGATTAAACGGCCGGCTGCCTAACGACAGGATGACTGGCGCTCAGACGTGAGGAAGCAATTACCTCGAAAATGGGGGTCACCGGCCCCGCTCGTTTGCCTTAATTGAATTCCAATATCTGCCTGGGCTCCAGGCTGAGACTGGCAGCAGCTCGAAGCCGAGACCCTCCCTCGCTCGCTGCCTCTGCCACGGATACCCCAGCCCAGCACAGGCAAGAGGCCAGGCAGCTGCACCGTGCTGCCCATGACCCCACACAGACCCAACAGGACATGGTCCCGTGCCCAGATCGCTCCCTAAGTGCCACCATCACGAGGGGACCTGGCTGTGGCTGAGGTTTTCCCTCATCTCCGGAGCACGACCCTACACATGGTGGTACCCCAAAACATTGATGTAAGAGCAAGTTACACAGAGAATCACAAAGCTCCTTGTAGATTAAGAACAAGCGCAAATAGTTAACTCAAAAAAATATTAAAAATCAGTGTTTTGTGGAAAACGAAACCCCAAAACCCCAAAGGAGCTCTGGAGCCACCTCCCCTGGACACCGGCTGGGGACACTGGTGTCCCAAGGTTAAGGAAGCTCCCAGGAGCAGGAGATTCGCTGTGGGACTGAGACATTACATCAGGAAAGAGACAATTGAAATGGTTAAGTCTTAAAAAAAGAACAAACCTCCCCAAAACCCAACTGCAAAAACAACCCCCCCAAACCCCCATCCAAGATGCACGAGAGAGCAAAGGGCCCGGGCGGGCGGGAGCAGGTCGGGCCGTGGGTGGAACACCGACGCCACGGAACACGCAGCACATCGCACATCAACAGCACACGCAGAGACACGCCTGGGCTCAGGGGGCTCCGGGAGGGCTGCAGGGGGCACCCAGCCCCACTCCCCAGGCTCTCAGGGAACATCCAATTTGGCTGCCGGTGCTGAATCAGCACCCAGGGAGAGGGGGGGTTATTGGGCTGCCCCAAAGGTAGGTGCTGCCATCCCCCCCCGCCCCATCACTTGCTGCCGGATTGGGGGAGTTTGGGTGGTTTTGGGGGGCTGTGGGATGGCTGGAGTGCTGCAAGCCGCCCTTCTTTAACCCAGCCTGAGCGCAGGAGTGCCTCTGGTCATGGTAAATGATAGGAATAAAAGGGGTATACACACGGTGAGAGGCAGATTGGGAAGTCCACGTACCCCGATGATAGCATTCAACTCCGTCATTGTCACTTGCTTGGCACGCTCAACAGCCTGTGCGACTTGCTGTTGGTGCTGTGGAGACAGAGAGGGGCATGGGGCCAGGTCAGAGCTGGGCACAGGGGCTCCAAGATGCAACATCACCCCCCCCACGGCCCCCCCATAGCCCCTCAGCAGCCCTTCGCTTGGCTGTGCTTTGCTCCTGAGCGCAGTAGCCTGGGCACAGCCCTGAGGCAAGGGCCACAGGCAGACCCTGCCACGGCCAAGTGAAGCCCCCTGTGGAGTCTGGCTTCCTCCCACTATGGGGTTTGGCTTCCCCCCCTCACTCCAAGGGCTTTGCAATGTGGGATACATGCCCTGTTTCTCGCTGGCACCCCAGATCAGCCCCTCACCCCCAAACACCAAATTCAGTAGGAGTGGGTCCAAGAATCCTCAGAAGCCCCACCCCAGCCTCCCCCAAGGAACACACTGACGCCTTCCTGGGGAACTCCCAGGAGAAGCATATACCCCGTGGGGTGTGAAAGCACCCTTACCTCTTGTGACAGAAAAGGCATGATCTGGGCTAAAATCGTGTTCAGTCTTTTAGCAATTTCTGTCTGGAAAAGGGGAAGAAGAAAAACCAACCGTCAGCACCAAGCAGCCTCCAGCAGGCTGCACAAGGCTTCCCAGCAGTGGCACCGTGCATCCCCTCCCCATGCATCCCCTCCCTGCCCCCCCCCCACCCCCAGCCACGCAAGAGGAAGTGGTTGACTCCCAACTGAGGTGACAAAATCTCCAGGGCTGTGGCCACGGTCCCCACACCCTCGGGACAAGTCGGTCCCCTTCCCGTCACAGAACTGAGCATCACAGCCAGGGGCTGCTCCCAGTTCTTCCCCCCGACACACACCGCAAAGCTGATGCCGCTCAGGCTCCTGCCACCATCCCCATCGTTGAGAAACCCAACCCACAATCGCTGACACTCATCAGCCTGGCCATGTTATCAAGGAGCCCGACACCACCCCCACGGGGTCAGGTTGAGGTTCCCTGCAGGTCGGGGACACTTTCCTGGAGCAGGGGCCAGGAGGTGCCATCCTGCCCTGTGCCACCCACCCCAGGGATGCTCCCGCTCGGAGCAGCCGGCTCACTGCTGCCCGGCTCCCAAGAGTTAACGCCGGCTGCTCCGCGGCCGAGGCAGCTGTTAAAACAGCTTCTGGTCCAACTCAAACATGGCCAGAGCAGCCGCAAGGATCCAGCACCGCAACAATGGCCAGAGCCGGGCGCTGGCACAGAATCAAACACCCAGAAATTCCTTCCGACAGCCCTGAGCCGCTCGTTATCAATAACCAAGTGATTAAACCAGGTCTCGCTCCAGCCTCCCCAGTCAGCAAGGTGTCTCCTCCTCAAGACAGCCAGAAGCCAGCCCCTGCTCAGAGAGTCCCTGGGAGCTCCCCAAATCACTGCCCCCAGCCCCCTGGAGCTTTGCCCACCCCCATCCCAGGGTGCGCCCATAGCAGCTCTGATCTCCAACCTGGAGAGGGGCTCTTAGCCCCCAAATGCTGCAAGAAAAAATAGATTACTCCCAAATATCCTAGTTCAGGGGGATAAAACATCCCAGCAGACCCCTCATCCCTTGCTCTGAGAAGCTAGAGCAGCCAGAGCATGTGGGTGGTCCTACAAGGTCAGCCCACCACTAGCCAACCTGCCCCCAGGTGACCCCAAGCAAGGAGGTGCCACGAGAACCCTGATGGCACCCCCATGGAGGGAAACCCCCACAGCTGGGACACCCACTGCAATGGGTCCCTGTGAACTCAGCACCTTCCCCACTTTCGGCTCCGAAGCCCCAGGGATATTTCTGGAGCTCATCTTTTCCCAAAGCTCCCCGGTGATCGCGTTACCCCCGATGCTTTTATTAGCCCGCCCAAGGGCCGGGAACACGCTGGGTCACAGCAGAGGCGTCAGGAAGCGACAACGCTTCAGACCCAGGTACCTCAGCCCCAGCAACAGGAGAGCAGCAGCTACCACAGGTGCCAAAGGCATGGTGCTCCCCAGAAAGGCTCCAGCCAGCATGAGCTTCCAACACCCAGCACCCACATCACCCGCTGACAGCTCCGCGCCCGTGACACTGGTGACGCTGCAAACACCGAGACCCGTCGCGGTGCCACGTCCGGAGGAGCCACATCTGGAGGATGCCACCTCAGCAGAGCAGCACCACTTCCAAGCAGCAGCAGTCCCACCAATACCCACACCGGTGCTCACAACACACTCAGCTCAGCGACAGGCAAACCTCCTTAAAGGCTGTTTCAGCACCGGGGCATCGATTAGGTTCTATATAAACTTGCAGCTCCATTAATTATTTATCCCTTCAGATGAAGCCTATTGGATCCTGGGCACAACAAGAGCTCGGTGCATCTATCGCTGCTCGGCATGGTTGCTTCTCCTGCTCCCAACAAGTTCTAGAACAAATTCCATCCATATTCGAGGTGGAAATGGCAGTGCCAGCACGAGGAGTCCCTCCTGCTCCGTGTCAGCGTGAAGGAAAAGCTGCAGCGTCTCAACTGGCCACCTCCACGGAAAAGGGAGGGAGGGAGGGTAGAGGCTGGCTTCTCCCTGGGCACCATCCAGCTCTAACATGGTCCAGACAAAGTGAGATGAACAAAGAAGACCCATCACCTCCATGCTTATATCCGATCCTGCCCAGGGTTCGAAGAACAACCTGATGCCCTGCAAAGAGAGAGACTTCCCACGCGGGACTCTCTGAGCAGCGAGGGATTAGATGCCCAAAATACCACATTCCAACCAGGAGGGCTCCTGCGGACATAAACTTCACCCCTTCCCTTCCCTATGGAACTCCAGTCGTGCCCCATTCAAGGTTCCATCGGGAGCAAAGGGGGATCCCTGGCACACCAGGAATACAGGAGGGTTTAACGCCTGACCCCTTCCCCTAACAGGGCTCACTCATCACCTCGTTTCACAGTGGCAGAGCCCCCCCAAGCCCCTCTCCTCGAGCCACTCCTGCCAAGAAAAACCTCTGCTCCCCCACCACAGGTTGCCATGGCAATGGCAATCCCAGCCTCCGTATCCCCTCCCAATGCCCTGCATCTTTGCTGGACCACGTTGGACATCACTAAGATGGGGGGGGAGGCTGCAAATGAGGGATGGATGAAAGACCACGGGCCGCACAGGGCAGCCTGGGAGAGGCACCCCCCCTCAACAGCCCAGCACCCACAGGAGCCGCACAGCCGGGCAGCAGGATGCCGACGGACGCTCTGTGCCGCTCGTTAGAAAGGGCAAGGAGTCAGGAGAACCTGAAATCCCAACTAATCCCTCTCCACCACCCACCACCCCCCCCTGCCTTGCCAGGAATCCGACCCACTGCTAGACAAGAAACACTTCTGGGGTGGCGTTTTGCAAGCAGGGGGGGTAGAGAGGGGGATCAGAGGAAACATTTGCACTGGTTATAAATCAAGAGCGAGCGCTTGGCCCCGCCACCCGCTCTTAAAATGGCCAGAGCGGCACCCACAGCTCCGAAGGGCACCGGGAGCTGGAGCAGAGTCAAGAGCCGGGCAGGGGCTCGGGCTGCAGCAGCGCGGCGGCATGGTGTTAAATAGCTGTGAGGCCGCTGTCCTGGCAGTGGCCCCCCCCCCAGCCCCCCGCCTTTACACCTGGACGTGGCAGGGGGAAGGTCAAAAATAGCTCTGCACAGAGCAGGACTGGATGGAGCGACCTGATAACTGCCCAAAGTGCAGGGGTGCGAGCAGAGCCCCTGCCCGGGGTGAGGGGGAACAGCCTGCACCTCATTGGGACTCCACATGACACCCCACAGCCGCCGCTCCCAACTACGGAGATGCTCGTGGCATCAAAATATCTCGTCCCCAGTCCCAGCTCTGCAGGCAAAGGGAGGCTGCAGGGCCACCCTGGCCCCACCATTGCCCAGGGGCTGCACCCTGGGCTGATCCCTTGGGCAGGACCCTGAAGCACAGGACCAGCCCCAAATCCTCCAGGGGGGTTGCAGGGTCTGGGAGCCCTTGGGACTGGCACTCAGCCATGGGAGGGGATGCACCTGCACCCCCCCCCCCCCCAAGGCCCTGCACAAGGCTCAAGTGTCCCACACCAGACAGATCCTCTGCGGACATGGCGTCAGAGGGGGTCACACCAGTGCCCCACACCAGCCCAACCAGTCTCCAAACAGATCTCGGGCCACACCAGACCAAACTCTGAGCTGCCACTGGTTATGGATCTACATGTGGGATGCAGACTGGAGATGAGGAGTGGCTCCGCTGACCCTTCCTCCTCCCTAAAACCAAGCCAGAACGCTACAAAGACTTTCCACAGCAAGCCTAACCCCAGTGCAGCTGAAGGCAATGGTCCACAGGATACAGGGACATGCACCAGCATCACTCCACAGCTCAGACAAGGCTCCCAGAGAGAAGCACCTTCCTGGACCCCCCATCTCTCTCCGGGGCTCCAAACCCACACATCAAGCACCCCAAAACAAGGCTTGCACCACCACATCCCTCCCACCGCCACCCCACCTCTCCCCATCACCGGGAGGGTGGCAGGGTAGGGCGGTCAGAGAAAGGCGAAGAGTAAATCACACCAGCAGTGAAGCACCCGGAGCGTTTGTTGGAGCTGGGATATTGTCTCTGTAAGCACATGAAAATCAGGCCCTTGAGCAGTGTGGTTCTCACTCCGGCGCACAATTACGGGTACTTTCAGCTGTCTACCACTATTTCAAGTGCTCTCTCCAACCGGGCTGTCAATGGCATGTTGAAAGCTATTTGTGGCTGCTATCGTTATTAGCAAAGTGGAGAGCTTCGCTGATGAGAATTAAATTCAGGGAGGGGGGGTGTGGAGGGGCAGGACACAACCCTTCATTACAGAATTATCACTGCCACCACCCAGGCTGCGGAAGGCGGGGGATGCAGAGACCACCCAGGACCCCCCAAAATCCAACTGGGACCCCTCAAAACCCACCTGGAGGTCCCCCCAACACCCCTCCCCCCCACCCCCACCCCCCCTGCCTAGTAAAGACAGGGGAGGGAGAGGAGAGAGGGACTAACAGCTATTCCCTTCTACCTCCCGAGACCCTGGAGCATCACGCTAACAAACGAGATGGCTTCTGAAGTATTTAGCAAATTATTACCTGGCACTCTCTGCTAACGAGCACAGCACAAAGTATATTGTGCTCCTGGAATATGCTAGAAAAAAAAAACACCAAATAAAAGCCTGCCTTCTCCTCCCATGGAAGTGTCAGGGGTGAGGGGGAGCTTGGGCTTGTTCCGAGCGGGAAGTGTTTAAGCAGGAAAACAAGAAGTGCTTCTGTGGAGAGTCCTCAGGCATTAAAAAAAAAAACACCCCCCCCAAACCACCAAGCAGCAAATCAGCTCAGGGGTTCTGCCCCCCAGGTACCCCTCTCTCCCCACCCAAAATTAGTTTTGCTTTTGGAATCATTGTTCCCTCTGATGGAGACCCGAATGGAACCAACGCTGCAACAACAGGGCAACCAAAGTTTCTCTACTAAACACTGATTGCCCTTAAAAATACACATATATATCTAAATATATATATTAAAAAAAATAAAGGGTTTTGCTCAAGCTTGAATAGAAAATTCAAACTCCAGGCCAAAGAAAGCCAAGCCTGGAGCTCCATTCAGCAGCAGGACTGCTGCGAGGAGCCATTCACTGCATTATATGCAACCAAGTGGGTAGTCACTTCCTAAATATTTCCTTGCATATGGAGTTGTTTATGAAACTGCATTTTTTTTTTTCCTTAACAAGAAACAAAATGAGAAGAAAGGGGGGAGGGGGGGGCGGAAAAACAACCCAAACCAAACCCCACAGAACCCACCCGCAGCCACATATGCGCACACTTAATATTCAGCGTAGAGGAGATAATCTGTTATATAAGCCCGCAGACAGACAATCCCCTTTTGCTTAAAGATGAAGTATCCATCAATGTTTGTCTCAAGCAGATGTAATCACAAGCAGTCAAGTCTGGAGGGCAGGACACTGCATGAATAATTCAAGCACTTCAGTCTACTTGATTGTGTGCAGATAAACACAAGTCAACCGCTAAACAGGTCAGCTGATGGACTTGTTTGTTCAGGACCAGCCACCCTCAACCAGATGCAGGCAGGACCACGCTGCAATTAGCGGCCGGATGCCTTTCGGGGGGATGCTGCAGCCCGAAAGAGGGGTGAACCCTCGCTGGGTACCAGCTCCAGGCCAAGCTCTCCCATCCCTCCGCTCTGTCTCGCCCCATTTTCGCCTGGAAGCACGCTGGGAGCGGCTCCGGCTGCTTTGTTTTCCTCCAGCGCCACGCACGTTGCTGTCAATTAAAGAACAAGACAGCTTCACCTCCCCAAACTTCCCCCGTCAGCCCCGCACTAGGCACGCAGCATATGTCACCAGGAACAACTAACGCAGGCGGAGGATGCTCGGCACAGGCTGGAATCATCCGGTGAAGATTTAGCCTGTGCCGAGCCGCCAGGCAAGCGAAGCTCCCGGCAAGGCGCAGGGACCACACGGGGCACTCCCTGGGCTGCCAACACCACGGCGTGGGAACCACCATCCAGCAAAATCCCGGGTCCAGAAGGGCAGCAGCATTCCCAGCCCTATGGAAAACCACCCTAGGGGCAATTTGAGGTGACTCCCATCACCCTCCAAAACCCATCCCGGACACTTCGCTGAGCCCAACACCACGGTGAGGACGCGCTACAGGACGAAGCGGATGATGGAGCAGCTCCATCCACGCAGAGCCAAAGCCAGACCCCATCACAGAGCCTCACCCCCCAGCCCCCAACGCTCATCCCACGGCACGGCTGCAACCATGCACCAGTGGGAAACACGCCGCACATCTCCGGGAAACACCAACTGCTTCCAGAGCACAAGAGAAAGCTCAAAACTTAGCATTATATGATGTTATTTCAGCATCTCCCAGCGAAACGCCATGGGGCAAAGCCACAGGGCACCAAGCAGCCAGGTGGCAAAAGGCGCTGCATCCCCCCTCCCAAAAGCATCCTGGCTTGCTCCTCCAACCCTCCTGGTCTTTCTGGAGAGGCTGAAGGGTTTGCAAGCAGGGATGGGGCCCTCACAGGAGCCCATCCCAGGTCTAAGCAGGAATGCAGCATTTGGGGGGCGTTTATGACACCCCCACACACTCCCCTCGTGCCCCAGCTCCTGCACAGCACCTCCAGGGCTCCCCACATCCTCTTGCAAGGATGCTTGTACCCAGGCAGCAGCGACGCCGAGGAAGAAGTGGGGATTATCCGCACACAGGGAGATATTTTTAAAAATCTCCAGACTAAGCAGTAATTATTTTCGTTACCCTGCGACTACAGCCTGGAGAGCTAAGGGGAAGCGTGCTCCAGGAAGGGGAGAGGCAGACCCACAGCCCGCAGGGTCGGCTCACCGCAGCGCTTCCCTGGCTCCGGAGGGTGATGCTGCCCCACCACTCCGAGCCCCACCACTCCGGATTCCCAACCTGGGCCCGTTTGCTGACCACAGAGTTGATGTCAACTTCTATCTGCTTTAAGTTCTTAATTAGAACTACTTCTAAAACCAGTAAGCAGCAGCAGCAGCACAAATAATCAGGTCTAATCTCAATAATAACTTTATTCCTTTAAGTTTTACCATCATGTGCCCAGCCTTTAGGCTCTTTACCTCTAATCTTATCAAGGTAGCACACCGCACTCTGCCACGGCCTCCTCTATTTTTTTTCCCCTTCAGGCAAGTTACGTATTAGAGGAGACTCAGGGAAGGGGGGGGAGGACACGAGCTGGGGGTGGGAGCATAGGTACCAAACATTGCTTCATTTTCCAGATGCAAAGGCAAATCTGTGACATTGAGCAAGGCCCCTGGAGCTATCGGTATCCCTGAAGATAATTCCCTCCTAAGTCTCACACCGCAGCAGGGTGAGTATCAGGGGTATGACCTTAGGAACGGCAGTGCTGTACCAACAACAAAACCAGAGGGAAACGCAGGAGATAACACTATTTTCTGAGCGCTGGGAACGTGCTATTCCAGGTACCGACCTCCCAACGTGGAAGGCAAGGCTGTTTTCACCTCTTCCCATGAGCTCTTTTCAAAACACCAAGTTTTTCCCGGAGATGGGCAAAAAAAAACCCACCCCCAAAGCCCCCCAAACCTGCTGTCACCCCTCTGCCACTCCCAGAGCTGCAGCCCTGAGTTATTCCCTGCTGTATTCCTAAAGGGTGATGGGAGATCCATCGATTGAGCAATCAATCAATTAATCAATCACACCACACCACCCCCCTCCGCCGGCCCAACACGCACATGGGTACTCACCTGCTTGTGCATCTCAATGTTCAAACCATACGACATCTCATAGTACTGGGGAATTAATAAAAGGGGGGGGGGGGGGGGGGGGGAGGAGGGGAGGGAAGAAAAAAGCCCAGAAGAATTGGAATTAATTTCACAGAAGGTATTTGCATAAGGTCGTTACCAAAAAGCATCCCGGTCTGAAGCAGCCCAGGAAATTTCCCCTGGCAACACAGAGATGCGCCCACGGGTGAATTGGCGTGTGTTTAACATGGGGACACTCCTTTTTTACTCCTGTTTTCTCCTCCTAAGCTACTTAGGGAAACAAAGAGGGGCAGAGCTGCGCGACAGGCGCCTGCACGGCCCTGGCAGAACAGGTACAGCCCGTCCGCTGGCCCAAAACCCAGTTTCTCACTGGGGGGGGTGGATTTATTCCCCGTACCGCTTGTGGGAGCGCCCCGGCCCCCGCTTCCCCCCCTCCAACCTGCCGGGAAAGGGGGTGCTGGGGTACCACCGAGCCCATCGACACCCCCAAGGTCCCGCCCCGGGGCCCTGCGACACGAATTCCGCTTCTGCGGCAGCCGGGGAGGGGGGGGCGGAAAGAGGGGAGGGGGGTGTGGGGGGGGGGGATGCCCCGGGACGGCACCGCGGCGGCCTCACCCCGCTCTGAGGGGGCGGAGAGGGGACCCAGCTTAGGGATGCCCCCCGGGATAACCCCCCCCGCCCCGGTGCCGCTTGGTCCTGCCCCCCCCCCCCCCCCCTCCCCGGGGCCGCCGGCGCCGGCAGAAAGGGGTTAACAGGAAACTTGTTATTGCGCTTCCAGCCGCCTCGGTCTGTGCCGCGTCCTGGCACCAGCAGAGAGCGGCGGGCGAGGGCAGGGCAGGCAGCGAACAGGCAGGGCAGGCAGGCAGGGCAGGCAGGGAGCAGGCAGGAGGAAAGGCAGGCAGGGCACGGCACAGGCAGGAGGCAGAGGCGGCAGGGCAGAGCACCCAGAGCAGAGCAGGGCAGGCACCCCCCCCTCCCTAACCACGCCGGGGCCACCGCAGCCCGTGTCAGGGTCCCCGGGCAGGCAGCTGCCCGTTCCGTAGGGGGTTTCCCCCCCCCCCACTCCTCCCTCCCCTCCCCTTTTCCCAGCGCACGGCTGGGCTACCAGCTAATGACATTTACAGCCTGATCCGAAATCTGATTAAAGTCTCTTACCATAACGTAATGGCGCTGCATTTCTGTCTTCTCGTTCGCCAGCTTATCATACTCCACTTTCAGGCTGGGGGGGGGGGGGGGGAAACGGAGGGGAAGGAGAGAAGGGGAAGGGAGGGGGGGCAGAGCACAGGGGTGAGACCCCGCGGGCAGGGAGGGCAGGGGAAGGCAGGGGAGGGGAGCGGCGCTGCCCGCAGCCGCGCCCCGGTCCCCCCCCCCGGGCTCACCTGTGGTACTGGGCTTGCAGGAACTGGAACTCGTCCTTGATCCGGTCGCAGGACTCGGCTACGGTGAATTTGAAGCCCGGCTGGCCCGGCTGGTGCGGAGCCTGAGGGGAGAGGGGCTCAGCGGGCGAGATGGGGGGGGAAGCGCGGGGAGGGGCGAGGGGGATCAGGGGCCACCGGGACTCACCGGGTGCCGGCCCTGGGGGTACATGGCAGGGCTGGGGCGCGGTCACTGGAGCCAGCCGCGCCGTGCCTCGCTACGGCGATCGCGACGTGCGCTGCTGCTGCTGCTGCCCGCCGGCCACGGAGCGCTCCCGGAGAGGCCGAGAACTGGAACAAAGAGACGAGAGGAAAGTCCGTGCGGGGGGCGGAGGAGGGAGGGCGGAGAGGGGGGGGTGTGGGGTGTGGGTTGGAAGGGGGGAGCGGGCCCGGCCGGTCCGGCTCGCTGCGTTGTTTTTCCTCTCTTACCCCCCCCCCCCCCCCCGCCGCCTCCCCGCACCGCACCGCGCTGCCGGGGAGGCGCTGCGCGCCCGCGGAGCTGAGCTGAGCTGAACCGAGCCCGGCCGAGCCGCCCGCAACCGCCGCTCCGCCGGGGTTGGGTACTGAGCCCCCCCCCCCTCCCCTCTCCTCTCCGCCCCCCCCCGCCTCGCCTCGCCCCGCGGCTCTCCGCTTCCTCGCCCCCTTCCGGCACCCGCTTTCGGAAAAGCAGAAAAATAAATAATAAATACACATTTCCCCCCCCAAAATAAAAAAAATAAAGGAAGAAAAAAAAATTAATCGATTAAAAGAAAAAAATAATCAGCGAAAAGCAGCGGCAAGAGCCCGACCGAGCCGTCGCGGCGGAAGGAGGATCCCGCGGTATTCCTGCTGCGAGAGAAGGGGAAGCAAAGCCAGGAACTAACGCCGGAGCACGGCGGCCATGGAGGAGGGGGGGGGAAGGAGGCCGTACACATCCGACTTCCCGGGCGCCGCGGGCATGCGAGGTGCGAGCGGTGCCTCCCCCGTAGCAGCTTCCCCCCAGGTCCGAGGGGGTTGGGGAGAGGATGATGGGGTGGTGGTGATGAGGTTGGGGAGGGGGGGGGGGTCGTCTGTTCAGCTCCGTCCGTCCGGCATCGGCGTAAGTCCGAGGGCCATGCTGCTGCTGCTGCTGCTGGAAGATGCGGTGATAGGAGGGTGCGGAGCCTCAGTGCGGGGCCGAGCCCCGGTGCGTTAAGCCCGGCTCCGCGACGGAGCTCGGCGGCCCCGGAGCACGCGGTCCGCGCCGCCGCCGCCAGAGCTCCCGGGCACCGGGAGGCGGAGGTGGGGAGGGGGGGGGTGGGAGGATGGAGAGAGAGAGAGGATGGATGGATGGGGATGGGATGGGGAGGGGGGGGGGTGGTGGGAGAGAGAGGGGATGGACCAAAACCTGGGCGGCCTCTTCAGAGCCACCCAATAGCGATGCGGGAAACCCACGTGGGGTGGAGAGAAGCGAGATGCTGAGTGGGTGCCGTCGAGGGGAGACGTCACAATGGCAGCTTGTGGTCCCAAACGGCGCGGCGGGGAGAGAAAAGGGGGGCGGGGTTTGTAGGGGAAGACACGCCCAATCCTCGGTTAGGCTCCGCCCATACCCACCCTCCCTCCCTCCCCGGTCGGGCCCGACACCAAGGGCGGGAGGTCTCGGCCCCGCACCGGCGGCGGGACCGGCCGCGGGTTCCCCCCGCCGAGACCCCCCGCCAAAGGGCAGAACCCCTTTGCCACCCCCCACACCCGCATCCCTCCCGTTCCCCGCAGCCCCTTTGATATACCGGGGTGGTGGTGCCCCCCCCCAACTCCCCATCCCCACTGCCCCCATCCTCCCCCTTTAGGGGGGTCCGTCCGAGCTGTGTCACGATGAGACGGGACCCCCTGGGAGCGGATACCCCCACATCACTGGGTTGGGGGGGGGGGTGTGGGGAGGATGGGGGTGCTGGGGGGGGGGGGTGTTGGGTGCGCGCGGCTCCGCGGCACAAAATGTCTCCTCACCCGCACGTCACACGGAGCCTCCCCACCCCACGTGGGTCCCCTCCATCCTCCCCTCCCATCCCTGCATCCCTATCAACCAATCAGCCTCCTCCTTCCCCTTCCCCGCATCACGCCATTGGCTAAACCCAGCCTCGCCGGCTCCCTCTTTCTCTTTCATCTCCCCCTATGCTCAGGGGGGGGGGGTAAGGGAGGGAGGGGGGGGTGAGGCCGCCGTCAATCAAAACCACGCGGGGGCCGGAGCGCTGACAAACGCCGCTGCCGTTCCGCCGGCCCCCGCCGCAGCCCCAGCCCGCCCGCTATGGCGGCTTAATTAGCTCGGGATGGCTTTTCCTCCAGCTCAAACAATCTGTCACTGCCGAGCGGCGCGGGGGGGGGGGGTGGGGGGTAGGGGGGGAGAAGCACGGAGAGAAGTGGTGGGGGGGAGGCTAAATAGCAATTAGATTTGGGGTATCAAAGGGGGGTTGAGGGGTTCTCCTTTGTTTAATTGGGGGGGGGGGTGTGGGTGGCGGGTTGGGGGTTCCCCCCCCCCACACCGAAGGGTAGAGGGGCCTCAACCCGACATCCTCCCTCCCAGACCCCATCCCTCCCCTCAGACCCCCCCCCCCCCAGACCCAGACCCCGCTCCCCCCCCCATAGACCCCCCCCTCGTAGACCCCGATCCCCCCCCTCCCCTCTTCTCTCCGCTAATTGGGCGCGTTCCGGCTGTTGACGTGACAAGAAGTGTCAGGGCTCGGCGCTTGCCCATTGGGCGCCGGGCTCGGCCCCGCCCTTGGTCCCACGTGGGGACCGGCGGAGGGAGGCGGGAGAGAAGCGAAACGCGGGGTGGAATCCGGTAGGGATGGAGACGGAGTCGCTGCGGGGCTGTTCCTTTCCGTTCCCCTTTCCCATTCCTCCTTCCCTTCTCCCTTCCCATTCCCCTTTCCTTTCCCTTCTCTACTCCCTTCCCCTTCCTCCCCTTCCCCCTTCCTATTCCCCCCTTCCCATTCCCCTTCCCATTTCCCCCTCCCCTTTCCCTCTTCCTTTTCCCCTTCCCTTTCCTTCTCTCTCCTCTCGCCCTTTCCCCTCTCTTCTCCCCCTTCAACCACTTCAGCTGCCCACCCCCTCCTCAGCCCTTTGGCCTTCTCCAGCCCCCTTCTCCCGCTCATGTTCTCAGCTGCCTCCCTCCTCCTTTGCTGTTCCCCTGCAAACCACCCCCAACCTCTCCCTTCCCCCCCTTCCCCCCCGCCAGGCCCCTGCAGTGCTGGGTGCTCCTTGGGGTGCGAAGCCTCCCTGGGACTGCACCCAGGCAGGAGAGCACCCACAAACATGGTGCTTCTGGCCATAGCAGGGAGAGGGGCCTGGGACCCCCAGTGTCCAGAGAAGCAACAAAAATTAACAGCAATTAGTAACCCTGGAAATATTACTGGTGAAACCAGGACTTGTTCCACCTGGGAAGCTCTCCCCAACAGTTCAAATACATCCAAGGTGGCATCTACATCCTGGGGGTATGTGCCCCGTGGCCCTGGCGTCACATGGATGATGGCAAAGCAAAGGCAGCAGCACCTGGAAATCCTCCTGGCGCTGGGTGGTGGGACAGACAGTGCTGCCTCCACAGCCAGCACCACAGCTTGCTTACCATGGGCTGATCTGTGATAACCCCCCACATCGCCCCATCCCAGGCTCTGGGGTTCACCCACACCCCCGAGCTCTTCCCCCTCCTGTGAGGTTTGTGCTGACCCCGTGGTGCAGTGGTGTGGGTTTGGGTGCTGAGCCCCTGAGAGCCCTCCCATAGCCCCCTCCCCATCAAGCCTACACCGAACCAAGAAAGGGATATGCCCAAAACAGGGGTGATGAAGGCTGGACCAGAGCCTCTGCGCAGGGGTGGAGAGGGGCTCTCCAGGCTCTGATTCTGTGGGGACGAGGGGACAGGTCCTCAAGGCAGCATGTACGTGCTGAAAATTAATTTCCCCACTCCAAGTAGAAGGCATTAGATGAGCTACTTCCCTCCCTTGGTGCTACTTACAGCCAAATTCTGACTTTTATTCCATGGTTTCCCCGAAAAGGTGGGAATTCCCTTCACGTCCCCATCCAGCCACAGCTCCAGTGAGCTCCAACGACCAAGGACTCCTCTTGTTAACTAATATTCCTCACATTAGGGCTGCACCCCAGCAGCACATGGGTTATTTCAGCTCATTAAAACTCCCCTGGCTGGGGGAAAAGAAGAAATAACCCAAAACAACACACACACCCCCGAAATAAAAGCACTATCGGGGTGAAAGGAAGCATTTGGGTTGACACCGGTTTCAGATTGGCTTCCATCGCCATGTGTGCATCCTGATTATGATTGGGGTGCTCTTTTCCTCTATGGTATTTTTCTTTTCCTGAGGATAAGGAGGGAGATGAGGGCTCTGGGGATGCTCAGTGAAGGCTGGTGGCCTGTGCACATCCCCTGGGCACCTGCCAAGGGCAGCTCCCTGTGAGGATGAGGATGAGGGGTTCCATCTCTTGGAGATCACTGGTCCCAGGAGCAGCTGTGGCACCCCATACAGATTCAGAGCTGGGATGGGAGGGGAGGAAGAAACAGGAGATGTCCTCATCCTCCCTCTCTGGGGAGAAACCTCAGGCTCTGCTGTGGGGTGTTGTGACACTGTCCTGTCCCCACTGCGATGTCACCCTTTGGGAGAACCCATCCAAGCAGCCCTTATGCTTCCCATATGAAAAGAGCCACTGCACCTCATCCTCCCACTGTCGATGGTCCCACATCAGGCCCCAACTCAGCTGGTCCCAGTGGCCCCAGTGCCCCCAGTCCCAACCCCCAGCCCCTCGGTGGGTGCATGCATGGACAGGGGGGCAAGGAATCCACAGGATAAGATACTCCCCAGCTCTCCACAAGGAAATGGGCTCAAAACACCAGGGACAGGTCACGCTGCCCCTGTCCCACTGCACCCTGTCCCGAGAGGGTTCCATCCTGCACCCAGATTCCCTGCAGGGCTGGGGACAATGAAAGCCTCTAATTCTGGGTGTCCCCACCAGAGATGCTCTGTGCACCCGCAGCCAGTGCCCCCATGTCCAGGTCCCGATGGCAGGGAGAGCCCCTGGGACCCTCCCGGCAGCTTGGAAGAGCCTGATCCAGGCTGGGAGCTGGCATCCTACCAGCCAGGAGAGCTTCTGTCTGTCTGCTCCATTGCAAATTTGGGCCAAGAGACTGGGAGCAGCATGAGGAGCTGATGGAGGGGTCGGCTCATGCCAAACCCAGCAGCTCTGTGCTGGCTCCATCAAAGAACCCTCTGGTGCCCAAGTCCAGCTCAGGAAAAGGGGGTGTTGGGGAGCCCTTTGCAGGCAGGAGGGTGGTGTTCCTGCCCCTGCCTCTCTGCATCCAGCCCCAGCACTGCCCCAGGGACCCTTGGGATGAGTGCAGCCACATCCCAGCTTCAGATGGGTGCAGAGCCTGGAGCAACATTGGCCTTGAACACCCAACCAGAGCCGGGTTCACTGGGGCTCCGGCACAGCACCGGTCCCCGGTCCCCGAGACGGCGACACTGTGCTCTGATTTATCTGCACCCCAGACGAAGGAGGGAAGTGAGAGCCCAGCCACTGGCAGCAGGGAGAGTGGCTGGGCCGTGCCCGTAGCCCCTCACCAGTCCCTGTGGCCAGAACAAGGTCTCTGCTGGGTGCCCCTGGGTGCCCGTGGGTGCCTGTGGGTGCCGTGCTCCCCACCTGCCCTCCCCTCCTGGGGCGAGCAGCTCAGCCCAGGCTTTTGCTGTGTGCTGTCTAATTATAGATATTATATTGCAAATGGCTTTTGGGCCTGCTAATGGTATTACTGGTGTTATTCTTCTACTTGTTAATTATAACCAATTTGTTTGGGATGCCTTCCCAGTTTTCGGCTGTAATTGCTCTCCCCGTTCCCCGATGACTGTGACTCAGCAGAAACTCGGCAGTTTCGCTCAGGGATGATATTACTCTTTTTCTCTCCTGCCAAGCGTGGATGCTGATGGCTGCGTGTGCAGCGCGGCTACCGCTCCCACCCTGGCTACCGCTCCCACCGTGGCTACTGCTCCCACCCTGGCTACCGCTCCCACCGGGGCTACTGCTCCCACCCTGGCTACCGCTCCCACCCTGGCTACCGCTCCCACCGGGGCTACCACTCCCACCGGGGCTACCGCTCCCACCGGGGCTACTGCTCCCACCCTGGCTACTGCTCCCACCCTGGCTACTGCTCCCACCGGGTCTACCGCTCCCACCCTGGCTACCGCTCCCACCCTGGCTACTGCTCCCACCCTGGCTACTGCTCCCACCCTGGCTACCGCTCCCACCGGGGCTACTGCTCCCACCCTGGCTTCTGCTCCCACCGGGTCTACCGCTCCCACCCTGGCTACCGCTCCCACCGAGCCTCTGACCATGCTCCGGACAGGAGCAGGTGGCTTGGGGTCCAGGGAAGGGCTGTAGGATGGTGGCAGCTCGGGGTCCGTGAGGGGATGCAGGATAGTGGTGGTTCAAGGTCTGGGAGGGAATGTGGGATGGTGGCGGCTCGGGGTCCTTGAGGGGATGCGAGACGGTGGCAGCTCGGGGTCCGTGAGGAGATGCGGGATGGTGGTGGTTCAAGTTCTGGGAGGGAATGTGGGATGGTGGCGGCTCGGGGTCCAGGGGGTATATGGGGTGGTGGTGGCTCCAGGTCTGGGAGGGAATGTGGGATGGTGGCAGCTTGAGGTCTAAGGGGAGATGCAGGACGTGGTGGTGCGGGGTTGGGAGCGGGGTGATGTCAGCCTTGCTGCCAGGCAAGATGCGGCAGATGTGCCCAGATGTGGCATCACCAGCCAAGGCCTTGGGAATGCTCACAACCAACTTGGTGGACCTGGGCTGCAGCCCACAACCCATCGCCGGGTTCTGGAGGTGGAAACCCAGCCAGGCTCGGTGTGACTAAAGGAAAAGGGGGGGGGGAGGGGGCGGGGGGAATATTCCACGGGTTGTTTTCTTTTTATTATTGCTAAATTCTAAAGAACTTTGCTCTTCTCCTCTCCCAGAGAAATTCACTCTCCTCTTCCCAGCATCAGCCGCGGAGAAGTTATTTGGAAAGCAGCGTTTCACCAGAACAGCCGCTCAAGTAGCCTAATACACACATTAGAGTCTATTTGCACTTAAAAGAAGTGGGAGGTATTAAATCAGCCTCTGGCCAGATAGTCATTGTATAAACAAGGGCTGTTAACTCCTACTTGATAGCGGCGATAGCAGGGAAAGGAAAACAGCCCCGCGGTGTCGTGACCAACCTGACACGACACGTTTTAGGTCTGGGGAACAGAAAAAAAGCCAAACCCAAACCACAATAACCCATCAACCCCCCCCCAGTTCGTGACTGCCCGGGGAGGAAAGGCAGGGGGGTGCTGCCTGCCTCTTCCTGCGTCCCCCGGCATCGCAGTCCCCATCCCGGGCACCTCCGCCTCGCCAGGGACCTGATGGGCCGCCGAGGCACGGAGGGTGGGGGTTGCCTGCGGCCCGGCGCCGGGGCTCGGCATCCCGGGGGCTCGGCATCCCGGGGGCTCGGCATCCCGGGGTCCCCCTCCGGCGGAGCGCTGGGGCTCCGGCAGGGGACCAGGGCTCGGTATCCCGGGGGCTCGGCATCCCGGGGTCTGTGTGCGTCCCCCCCGCTTCCCCCGGCAGAGCTCTGGGGCTTCGGAACGGGGCCGGGGCTCGGCATCCCGGGGACTCAGCATCTCGGTGTGTGTGTGTGTGTGTGTGTCCCCGGCAGAGCGCTGGACTGAGACACAGAGCGAACCCAGCATGAGTGCAGCGTGTGAGCCTGAGCGAACAGGAGCCGCCGTTCTCAGCTGCCTCCTCTCGCCGCTTCCTCTCGCCGCTTCCCCACCCCGCAGCCCGCTTATCTCCGCTGGAGCCGTGCCCACCCCCTCGATACGCGCCTATCGCGAACAGGCCGGAGCGCTCAGCACCCGCGCTGCCTCTCAGCTCCCTCACAGCCTCCCCCGAGCACTCTCGAATTGGTCTCTGCGCCTAATCAAACGTCGGAACAAGCTGCCCCCGGTCCCGGGAGCCTTTACACGGCGCGGGGCTGATACCCGGGAGCCGGGCGCATCCGCCGGGGCCCAGCCCAGCCCAGTCCCAGCCAGGCTCCGCTGCCCCGGAGCTGTTCGGTGGTCCGGTGGTCTCTCTCTGGGGGAACGATGACTGTACGAGCCCGTGGCAGCGGTCCCACCGCTCGCCCGAAGCCAGCACCGCTGTGTCGCGTGGGAATGGGGCTCTTCTTACCTCAGGAGGCAGCTGCCAGCGCGGGCAGCAGCATCCCTGCATCCCAGTGCATCCTGCTCCTCGGTTAATTAAACCAAGGGTTATAGCCCAGCTCTTGGTCATGTGCTTCAGGACTAAAGCAGTGAGCTCTCAGATAACGTCTGTGCTGCCCAGAAGCCCAGGGCTCCCCAGGAAAGGCGTCCCAAACCTCTCAGCTCCCACGCAGCAAGGTTTGGCATCCTCATCCACAGAGTCCCCCCAACCCACAGCAGGCCGGGCTGCAGGAAGCAGGACCCTGTGTAAGGGACCAGTTTGGTTTCGGAGCTGCTTGGTGGGTCTCCTGCAGCTCAGAAACCAAACCCACCCTTTTGCTGGTACCTGCAGCACCAAGCGTGAGGCTCCCCGACAAGCCCTGCGCAGCCTGTGTGCCACATCTCCCTCCCTGGAGCATCCCTTGCTTAGGGGAGAGGGTCAGAGCCCCTGGCCCTGGGGGGAAAGGGGCTGTCGGCAGGGTGTCCTCCCCCATCCCCAGCACATCCCTGCTCAGCGGGGTATCCCGTCTCGCCGGACCACCCAGGTGTGATGAAAGGCTCAGCGGGGTTCGGGATGCCCCAGCAGGCTGGCGTGGCTCCAGCATTGTGCTGCCTTGTGCTCTGCAGCCCCGGGAAGGAGCCGTCTGGGAGCAGAGGGCTCCTTCTGCCCTGGACGAGCGCAGCGTGGGGCTCCCAGCAAAGGGGACGGTGGTTCCGTGCTGCCTGCAAGACGTTTCATCAAAGCAAAGAGACAATGGGCGAGGTGGAAGAGGGACCTACCCACCCCACCCCCCCCCCCCCCCCAGCACCCCCAAGCAGACACGGTGTTTATCTGCACAGGGCCTGTCCCAAGAGCTGCCTGGGCTGAGGGGTGCTCCCAGCCCCAGGAGCACCGGCAGTTTTCCTCTTGCAGGGTTGGGCTTTATTCAGAAGCTGCCTTGGGTGATGGGGCAGAGAACAGGCTGGCCACAGCAGGGTGGCAGCTCTGACCCAGGGGCCCAGGGCACCCAGCTCCAAGCAGCTCTGGAGCTGCCAGGTTTGCAGCACGCTCATGCTGTGTTCTCTGCTTTCCTCCCAGCACATCTCCAACGGCTTTTATGAGGAAAAAAAACCAACACAACACCAACCCAACAACCACCCCACAGCTTCCTGACGGCTCCACAACAGAGAGAGATGCTTCTGTCGCTCAATCTGGTTGCTGGTCTGGAAATGAAGCATCTCCCTCCTCGGAAGCGTTTAACCAAACGCGAAGAGCGCACACACGCGCGTCACTGTGAGCGCTGAGCCCTGGTGCTGCCGTCAGCCAGGAGCACAGCGGGGCTGACTCGCTGCCACGTGCTGTGGACGGGGTGGACGAAGCTTCCTGGGGTCCGTGGGGATGGAGGAGGGCTGGAGATGGGACATCCCGCCGGAGCCACACCGATGCAGGATGGGCACCGAGCCTCACCGCCTCCCACCCACAAATACCTCCCCAGCGTTGGGCTGCTTTGCTATGGGCTTTCCCTAACTGCCCCCCACTGAGCACCAGCCAGGGGGGCCGCAGAGCCCATGTCCTCATGCCTGCTGCAGGGTTAGGAGGGGGCGATGCCCGCTGTCACCATGGGAAGGGCGTTGGGAGCAGACAGGCACAGCCTTTGTCCCAGCCCGAGACAAGGAGGACGCTGTGGGTTCGCTTTCAGACAAATGAATGGGTTTTACTGTTTGACCAGCACTCATGAGGATGCCAGTCAGCGCCAGCTTGGCAGGAGGGCTGACACTTGTCAGCCTTGGTTTATAACCAGAGCAAAGCAGCCAGCTCTCCGGAGGGGAATGACGTGTGCGCGTTGCCGTGCGGGTTTGTTCTCGGAAGAATGTGTGGCAACAGAAGATCCAAGCAAATACCAGGGCCTGCTGCATCGCTGAGGACTTTGTCAGCTAGCTGGAAAGTTTCAGAAGGGCTTCATGCTGTTTAGAGACAGCCAGGCCCCTGCCCGGAGCCGGGGCAAGAACACAGCGGCGTGGGGCTTGTGAATAACAGAGGCATTTTGGTGGCATCGCCAGGAGCCCCTGGCACAGCACTTGGGCAGCAGCAGCAAGTTACAGGAGAGCTGCCTGCCTGAGAGAAGCAGTGGGGGCCAGTGGCCTTTCTCTGGGGATGGGGCTTTGCTGCTGGAACCTGCCTGCTGTGTGCTACCTGTGTGCTGCCCTGCCTGCATCCCTGCCTGCAACCCTGCCTGCATCCCTGCCTGCTGCTGCCAGACCTATGGGATGTGGTTTGCCAGCTCCAACCCTCTGCATGGGGCACAGCCCTGTCCCGCTCACCCCATGCAGAGGGGGTGCCCCTGTGGGGACTTCTCAGTTCCCCAGGGGAAAAGCCATGGACATCACTGCTGGGGCGCAGCCCTGCACCAGCCTGCACCTGCGCCCCAAAAATACCTCGGCCTCGGTGCGTGAATTGAGAGGGCGACAGCTGTTTCCCCCCTTCCCTAACCCCACTGAGGCAGCTCAGCCAGGTCCAGGGTGCTGTGGGGCAAAGCCTGTGTCTCCCCAGCCCTGAGCTCAGGTGGGGTCCCCAGCCAGGGACGGTGGCTCTGATCCGCAGCCACAGCTTTGGGGTTTGGAGGCTCCCTGGGCTGCGCAAGGTCTCTCTGCCTCCACGAGCTCACAGAACAGCTTATTCTGCAACATCTATTCTGGGCAGGTTCTCTGTGCTGACACAGCCTTCGGATGGGGAAGGTCAAACATCCATCGGGATCATTCCCTCTTCCTTGGCTGGCTTGGCTGGCTCACTTGCCCAGGGATGCAGAGATGCTCGAGGGTCTCTGGGACAGGTCACATACAGTCCTTCCAGCACCCACCACTCACCCCATGTTGGAAGGCACCCAGAGCTGCTGTGTGTGGGGCCCCGAAATGCTGCTGCTCCAGGGACCAAGAGCCCAGCCTGTAGAACGGCCCTGACCAAACAGACCAGACCAGCACTGAATGAATCATTCCAGGCAATGAAGTAACTCATCCACCTACCAGGGACAGAGACTGCCTTTCCCCTGACTGCTTTGGAGCAGGTCTTCAGGAGTCAGGGCTTTCCAGTGAGCATCAGAGAGCACAGGGACCTGCCGAGGTGGGAAGGGTACGTGTCAGACAGGCACCCTTGCCTTTCTCCCCCTGAGAGATCTTCTCCAAGGCTGGCATGGCTCTGACCTGGACCTGCAGCTCTGGCAGCTCCATCTGCTTTGAGCTGCTGGCTCAGACATATGCTGCAGCCTGGCTTTGCTGTGGTCTAGGTGGCCCTTTGCATACGGGTTTGGTAGGCTCCACCCGGCACCTAATGAGTGTTTGCCTGCTTCGCTGCACAGTTTGGCACCATGGGCAGGCTTGGCTCAGGAGCTGCCCCAGTCTGGGAAAGATAAGGGTGCTGCAGGCAAAGCTCTTTGCAGGCAGCTCCTCTGATCTGCCCAGCTTTGCTCCCTGGACAACCATCAGTGACCCCGGTCATTACGGGGTGCTTTCCCACCCGGAGATGCAAGTCAAGCATGGAGGCGGCAGGTTTCCTGCTTCACCCCGGCCATGCAGGGAGCCCAGGATGAGCCAGGACCCAAACCCACACCTAGTCACCCAGCCACAGCTCGCCCGGTGCTCAGGCTCAGCCCGGGGCCAGCATGGGGCTCCTCAGTGAGCCCACAGCAGCACGGTGCTCACAGGCTGGGACACGCTTGTCTCTGAGCCGGCGGGGTGTTTCCCTGCACAGGGACAGTGTCCTCAGAGGCCTTGCTCTGCTCAGGACATCTTGGATCTGGGTGTTGTGACCTGCCTGGCTTCATGGAGCAGATCCACAGAGAAGAATCAAGCCCTGTCTGCCCCGTCCTGCTCCAAGTTCCTGGCTCCCGCAGCATCCCCAGCCACCTGCTCAGGCTCCGATGGGAAAGGAGGTTCCTGGCTGCTCATCTAAATATCACTGCCATACCTCCAAAGCGACCCTGGGATAAGGAACATCATCCCAAGACCTGTGAGCTGGTTGCTGAGTAGGATGGGAATGGGATTCTTTGGTCCTGAGGCAGCTTTGCCCACCAATTGCCCAGGACCAAGGAAGAAGGGGGCAACTCACAGGCTTGGGGTGTTCCATGACGTCCCAGTGCACACAGCCCTGCATCCCAGCAGCCCTCGCTGAGGAAGGGGCAGCCCCACACCTCTGTGCTGCCTGGCAGTGGGTTGTCCTCTGGCAAGGGGGGATGGTGACCCCCAGACCCCTAAGTGGTGTCAGAAGTGGCTGCTCCAAGGGCTGCATCGGTGGCAGGGATTGTGGCTCCTTAAAACAGCCCCGTATCATCAGTTACATCTAATTAAGGTGTTTTGAATGCAACCTCCACCACACACAACCTGAGTGGGAAATGCCATACCACCGAATTAATGCCCTCAAACCATGATAAACGGATGGGTAGGTGATTAGTGTTTCTGTTTCTTGGTTTGAGGGAGAACAATGCTGCCCAGCCCAGCCTTTATCCGCACAGTGCCGGTGAAAGGTCACCAAGCATCCCCAAAAGAAATGGGACTATCCCCCCGCCCTCACACCCTCGGATGTGCCACAGGTCTGTCATCTCCATGCATGATACTGCCCACGTGCTCAGGGATGGAGCATCGTGAGTGGGGCCATGTGGCCATCACCCTGCTTGTGTCCCTTTCGGTTCCATCATCGCGACTGTTGCCCTGGGCTGCCGCGGGAATCGCTCCCTGACGATGCATCTGGGGAAGCCGGTCCTGAGCGCGACGGTTCACTGGGTCGGGGGTTTGACATCTGAGAGGCCTCGTTGCTGCGCTGGCTGCTTCATTAAGTCATTAAAAGGCGCTGTGTTAATAGTCCCAGGAATCTCCCTCCGCGTTTCATGTGGCTGCTCCGCACCTGGAAACGGCACAAACGCTCTCCCAGGTTCAAAGCCGTCTGGCTTCTGATACACCGCGTGTAATCAGGGATAATTGGAGCCAGCGCGTTCAAAGGAGCCCGAGGAGGAGCTGGCTGCGCCGGCGCGCGGCACCAGCTGCACCGCACCGTCCGACCCCGCCGTGCCGGGGCTGTGCCGAGCCCCGCCGGCCCCTCGATGCCAGCCGGCGTGTGGGGATGATGCTACATGTCTCAGTGGCATCACCCCAATTCGTGGCACAACGCTGGAGAGGGATAGTGAGCCCGAGATCCTGAGATCCCGCGGCTTGTCCCAACAGGAGTGTGTGGAGATTGGAGCCTGTTCAGTAGCAGGGAGATGCCAATGCTGTTTGAGCAAGCTGCTAATTGTTAAACAGTGTTGTCTGGGGGTGATAATCATGGGAACGCCTTGCACTGTGAAGATGAGGAAGATGAGGGCAAGAGGTCCCCAGGCGTGGGCTCTGCAAGAGGAGGATGGATCACTACGGGGTGTCTGATGGAAAGGAGCGGGCAGAGCTGTGGGGTGGGCAGGAGAGGTGACCGAAGGGGGGAAGGAGTGGGACAGGAATGGCTCTGGCTTGGCTCTGTGGGAAAGGGAGAGCCCGATGGAAGGGGACAAGGTGGGAATGGAGGGGGAGAGGGTGGGGATGGAGGGGGACAAGGTGGGAATGGAGTGGGACAGTGTGGGGATGGAGGAGGAGGTGGTGGGGATGGAGGGGGAGATGGTGGGGATGGAGTGGGATATACTGCGGGTGGGGAAGGGGATCTGTGGATGCAATAGGCTGATCCCACAGATGGAAAAGGCTGATCCCACTGGCTCATCCCCACACTGGGAATTGCCCCAGCTGTGGACACTGACAGTGCTGCAGACGCATCCCTGCACAGGGAAGGTGTTTCCCCTGGGCTCGGGGAGGGCAGAGGAACCCCTGGGTGGAAGCTGGGCTTTGGCAACCAGGAGCTCACGTATGGTCAGGGTTTAATCCGCTGTGGCTGGGGCAATGCTCGAGATGTAATTTAAGCTCCAGCTCAAGGTCCAAACATTCTCCAAGTGTGGAGGTTTTGGCACTGAGGGTTTGGTTGGCTCCCAGCTTTCCTGGCAAATTGAATAATCATATGAAGGAGAGGAAAGGAGAAAGAGCAAGAAGATGGGGGGAAAGCCCCCAAAGCAAACCCCAACAAACCCCTGGCTATCGATAGCTCTTCTGAACATGGAAGAACTGAAACATGCTTTGGCTTTGCCAGCTCGCTCTGGACCTGGAACAGAGCTCTGAACCTTTTCAATTCAGCTCTCTTATTAAATTAAAGCTGTACCCCAGCAAAGCCACCGGTGACTGCGGAGCTTCCCCAGCACCGTACCCAGAGTCCTGGCTCTGCTCACACTGCCAGCACCCCAACACACAGTTCCTTCTCCACCTCAGAGGCCTCTGGGAAGCAGGGAGACAGATCTCTGTGTGCAGATTTAACTCACCTACTGCTGTCTGAACTTCCCAGCCCTCCGTAGCTTTTAATCATTCCCATGTTTACAGTTTTCTGCGGCTTAAAGGGTGGTTTTTCCCCTCAAATCCATGTTTTCCTGACAATTAACTCCGCTGGATGAAGAGCCAGAGCCCCAAAACCCAAACCTCCCTCCAGCCCTGGCTCAGCCCCATCCTGGCTGGGAACTGAGGCCAGTCCCGGCTCAGCACCGGGCTCTCCCTTCGCACATCCCCAGCCAGCCCAGCCAGGATCAGGCGATCCTGGTGCCACAGAGCAGTGCAGCCAGAGATTGGGAGCTGCCAGGGTTGGTGTGGAGCAAAGGATGGGTCGGGCAGCCGTGGGGTGCAAGTGCCATGGGCTCACATAAGCACAGAGCCTCTCGTGCAAGCTGAGCTCTGATGCTTGCATGTGAGCGAGCAAATTAAAACCATGGCTGGGCGCATTCCACACCCCCTCTGGCTCCCCATGCTGCCTGCCCAGGCTCACGCTGCATCCTCGCCTTCCCCTGTCCCATCCAGGCGCTGCTCTCCGGGGGTACCCAGGGGGGACCCGTGCGTGTTCACCGTGCTCTCTGCCTCAGCAGCAGCCAGGCAGGGGGTCTGCTTTGCTTGGCTGCATTGTTGGGTACAACAGAGGAGCCAACCGCAGCACCGCCGCCGCCCCTCGCTGAGCCTTTTGGGCACGCTGTGGCTCGAGCAGGATGGGACCTATGCCTGAGGGAACCTCCCAAGCCCCTGAGACAAGCCAGGTTTCCACCCCCCCTGGCACACATGAGGGGTCTGGTGAGGTTCTTGCACACAAGTGGTGCTGACCATCCTCATCCTTCTGCACCTGTTTGGAGCAGGTTTTGACCCCAGCACCGCACCGCGAGCTCGGCTGGAAACCCAGGGGTGGGGGGTTTGCTCACAGGAGTGTGGCCCCTGTGCAAGCCATGCTGGGGAGGGTGGCCCAAGCCCCTGCCAGGGCTCACACATGGGTTTAACACACAAGGCAGTGGGAGGGGAAGCCTGCCCCCCCCTCCCTACACCGGCCAGCCCCACCGTTTCTCGCTCTGACTCAGCACGCATCCTGCACAGTGCCTGGCTCTGCAGCTGGAAACTCCCGGGGCACACGTGTGTGGGCACGGGGCAGAAAGGTCCTTCACCGGGATGGAGGTGCAGCAGGACAGCCAGCCCCAGCTACCCGCCCCCCCCGAGCACTTCTGCACCCAAAGAGACCCCCAAACCAGCCCTGAGCTCAGCTTAGTTGGGAGGGATTTACTGATGGGCAAATACCCCAGGCCCTGGATGCTGGTGGGGCCACGGGCACCCAAAAGGTGACCAAAGGGTGCAAAATGTGCAACAGGGTACTGGGTAGCAGGGATGCATGGCAGGACACAGCCCCAAAGCCAGACACTCTCCTCCCCAAAGGGGGACCCTGAGGAGAGAGGTTTGGGTGGTGCTGGGGGTCCAGCTGCAGGCTGGCCTCCTTCCCCAACACACGCTTGGAGACACCCCTATTTTGGACTCCTCCTCTTGTAAAGCTGCTCCTGAGCCTCTGCGCCCATGCAGAGAGCAGCTTCAGGGTGAAATGGGGTGTCAGGGCTGGGTACCGACTGGCAGAGCATCCCCTGCATCCCCACACCACCCTGGCCCCTCGTTAACCAGCATCTCCCCGAAATGAGATGGGGGGGTTGGGCTACAGTCTGTGAAGTCATTGGCCAAACTGCTCTCCCGCTACTTTTGCAAGGAATTAGGTCCCTATAAAACCAAACACACGAATCCCAGAGATTTACACGCTGCTTTTTTAACAGTTTTCAGTATATTTCAATAGTTAATAAAACTAAATGCCGCTCTGTGTAAAAGCTAATAGATTACAATCTAGTGTATTTTACTAGCACTCAGTGTGTTCATCTAACACCTAATACGTTAAAGTTGGAATCTCTGAAAAGCACTTTGTGGAGATTAAAAGCAGATTTATCACAGATGTGCCTCAACATTATGCTTGGCTTGAACCATTAGGCTCCTGGAGTTTAAAGGTTAGGCTTTAATGACTTCAAGGAAGTTGGTTACCTCTCAGAGCTTTAAATAAGCAGCTCGGACGCTAATGCCGTTTACAAAACTGGGAGGACTGGTTAGGAGCTGCTCAGAGGATGCCTGAGTTACCACTTCAATGTCTGCTCTCCCACTGGCTTTGAAGCAGACCGGGCTCAGCCTCAGCCAAGGCAGTTTAATCCTCATGCAAATTAACGATGAGTTATTTACCAGATGAAAGTGCTTCCTTGAAAACTTTGGTGGCAAAAGAGCTTTGCTTCCAGGGCTGCTCTCCCCACACCTCTGAAGGACAAGGATGGGAGCAATGAGCTTGCAGCTGGGGCTGCCTGCCTGCCTGCTGCTGGGGCAGAGGCCAGGAGGAGGGAATGGCAGCCTGGAGCCTAGGAATGGCAGCCTGGATCCCTGGGAATGGTATCCTGGAGCCTGGCCACGGCTCCTCACACCGTGGATATTCACACAGGGAAGATGCCACATACAGAGGAGCATCAGGTCCTGTGGCTTTCACACCCCATCACGGAGAAGGGTCCAGACCCTGATGCTGCAGTTGCTGGCAGCTCTGCTACCTAATGGGGCAGGTTCCAGTGGGCAGGTCTCCATCACAGCCAGCAGCTCTCCATGCCCCCATCCCTCCCCCTGTAGACATGACGGCAGAGCTGCTGGTGGTAACAGCTGGTGCCCAAACCAGGACACTGCTGCTCCTGTCCCCAGATGTCCTTCCAGCTCCTGCACCCCTAGGTTGGGGTCCTACGGATGCCCTGGATGTGTCAGTCCCCGGCCTGGGGAATCAGATGAGGCTGAAATGCCATCTGCAGAGCCGGGTGTTTGGCATCGAAGGGCTGATCCCTGCCTGGAGTAACTCAGCCTGGATGCTCCGAGCAGAAGGACAGAGCAGCGCCGGTGGCATGGGAAAGGTGTCCTGACTGCCACACTCCTTCTGGGTGCTCTCTGTGGCCTGTCAATCTCTGCCCTGAGGCCAGGGTGATGGTCCTGGCAGAGCATCACTGGTGCCGGGGACACATTTTCCAGCAGCAGATCAGTGGACTCTCATCTTTGTGCTCCACTCAACTTGTCCTTTGCCCAGCTCAGGCCACGCTGGGGGGTTTCTCCCCCACTTCTGGTGTATTCCCAGTTCCTCGGGCGGTTTGGGTGATCGGGGCCAGGCCCCAGCTCGCAGCCCTTGCCCCCTCCGCTGCTTTTCCCCGGCCTCTGCTCACAGCATCCTGCTGAAACCAAGGTTTTCCTGACCAAATCTCTGGGAAAATTACCCTGACGCTGCCTTAAAAGCCAAGGGTGGATCTTCACAAACCCTCGACACACGCACCGTATCAAACGAATACGTCACCACGATGCACATCGTCACTTCTCCTGTCCTGAGGGCAAAACCTCCAATTAAACACATCCTCATACCATTAAAATTGAACCCCAGTGACACTAATGAAGCGTTCAAGGCCATCCAGAGCTTGTGTATAGGAAAGGGACAGTACTGGGTGAGCAAAGGACCTCGTACGCCTGGCTGAAAGCGCTTGCATTGCCCGCTCCCTATGGGATGCAGGGTCAACCGTCTGCCTCCTTCATCGTCGTGCTCACAGGGCTCCAGACCCTTTTCCCTTTCTGTTATTCACCAGGTCTGATGATGCTTTGATACCAATCTGGGCAGGGGCTGAGCGCCTGGTGCCAGTGCTGGCAGCAGCGGGAGGAAGCGGGTCTGGAGCGATGAGCAGCTCGATGGGTAACTAGGGCCAGAGAGAAGGTGTTGGGGCTCACACTGCTCTGGGGTGAACTGTGCCTGCATCGTTCAGGGTTTGGGGCTTTTCTTTTTTGCATCCTTTAGTCTAAGAAAACTAGAATAGCTGGAGTAATGAATGGTTAATAATTTACAAGGTAGTACACAGGCCAGTCACTCCCAAGGAGGGTTGGGGTGCCCATTCCCAGATGCTTTTGGAAGTCCCAGAGGCACAAAGCAAGAGCAGAGCGCCTAACTCCAGCAGCGAGCGGATTTTCATGACCCCAAACCCCCAAACAAACCCAAAACCAACTCTTCAAATGGCTCTTGATGCATCACAGGCTTGGTATGTTTGTCCTTTCTCATCCTCCTCATTTTCAAAGGGATGTTACGGGCACACAGGGAGAGAAACTGTCAGCCAGGGCTCAGCCCCTCTCGGCACAGAGGTTTGTGGGTGCTCTGCAAGCAGCCTGAGCCGCCGTCGCAGCCCGTGTGAAACCTCCTGCCCTTTGATGGGGACCTTTGAAGTCACCCCAAGATGCTGCAATTAGCAAGAAATAACCCGGGGTGAGCAAACTTCATGTCTGAAACTCTTCCCAGCCAGCATCAACCTGTTGCTAAAGGTTTGTCCTGTGTTGCAACGGCCTCACCTGGGTTGGAGTTGCAAAAGGGGCACCTGCCATAGCACCAGGATTTTGGAAAATGAGGAAACCATGAGATTTCTCCAGAAACCCTATGAAAAACATATGGTTTGGGGTCGATGACAGTGTTTGGGGATGATGCTGGTGTTGGGGGTGATGTCAGTGTTTGAGGTGATGTCAATGTTTGGGGTTATGCCAGTGTTTGGGGGTGATGCTGATGTTTGTGGTGATGCCAGTGTTTGGGGGTGATGCCGGTGTTGGGGGTGATGTCAGTGTTTGGGGTGATGCTGGTGTTTGGGGGTGATGCCGGTGTTTGAGGTGATGCCAGTGTCAGGGTGATGCTGGGACCCAAACCCCCTCCTGCCCCCTGCACATCACCAGGCCGAGGGACCAGGGATGCACCAGGTTGGGATCCCATCCCCAGCACCAGGCGCTCACCAGCAGCACATCCCTGCCCACAGCCGTGGTGGGAACCGGCCCTTTCACTCCGGTGTGCAGATGGAAAGTTGCATCAGTCCCTCATTAAGGGGTGGTTCTCATTTACAGCAGCGAAGGTGCTTAATTTCACAGGGAAAACTTAATGGAGCACCTTGTTCCCATGCACTGTGCCCCAACGTTTAAGGTATCACTTAAGGGTCAGATCCCAAATCCCCCCGTTCTCCTGATCCCTCTGGAACCAGCGTAGAGCTGGCTGGAAAGAGAAGGAAAGAGGAGGTGTTGTGGAACCATCAGGAGATGCACATTCCTCCTTCTCATTAATTACTGTATTTATTCCATGATTCCACCTGTACAGGTGATGTCTGGCTGCACGGAGACTTCTTGGGGCAAATTAAAGCTTTTATCCCCCCACCCCCAAAAGGCATTCCATAGGGGAATGTGAGCTCCCCAGCGTTATTCCCATGTGTTGTTATAAGGGGCTTTGTAAGGCATTGGAAGGTGATCAGGATGGATTCGAACCGCATCAGACGTGGGGACCAGGTTGCTGGCATTTTGGGCCCCACTGAGACATGTCCCTCCGTGGGGAGAGCAGCACTTTGCTTCCTGGGATGCAACCTCTGCATCTGAGCTGACCCTGCCCTGGGGCAGCTTGAGCCCATTGCCCCTTGTCCCATCTCCTGTCCCCTGGCTGAAGAGACCATCGCTCACCTCTCTGCACCCTCCTGTCAGGTCAGTGTAGGTGGGGACAAGGTCTCCCCTCAGCCTCCTCTTCTCCAGGCTGAACACCCCCAGCTCCCTCAGCTGTTCCTCATAGGATTTGCCCTCCAGCCCCTTCCCCAGCCTGGCTGACCTTCTCTGGACTTGCTCCAGGACCTCAATGTCCTTCTTTTTTCTCCACACACCCCAGGCCCATGTCCCACCACAGAAGATGCTCAGACCTCCCTGGTGCTCACCCACCAGTGCCCTGATGCTCACCCCATGCATCACAGCAGGGCTGTTGCTCCGGGAGGGGGAACCAGGACCATGGAAAGCCCAGAGACAAGACCATTCCCCCAGAGCAGCAGAAACTTTTAATCCTCATTTCCCTCAGGGCAAAAAAAGTTTATAGAGCTCTTAAATATAACCTCCTTTATCCAGCTGGGAAACAAGGGCTCCTCCATGCTCGGGTCTTGTGGTCATTTGGAGCTGCACACATCAGAGCAGAGCATCGTCCCCTTCTCGCTGCCAGAGTGGCCGGATCCAGCACTGCCTCACTCAGCATTCCAGCCACATCCTCCTCATGGAGGACCTATCAGCCAGATACCTGAAAACACATTTTCAACTCCAGCGAGCAATTGACTTTCAAAGCTTGTGATGCTTGTCAGCGTGTCTCCTAGGGCAACAAACAAACCCCGGCGAGCAGCCAGCCCGGCTTCCCGTGGAAGAAAAAAGAGCAGAGAGGTAGAAGAAGATCCTGCTCGTGTTTTAACACTATTTATGGACTGTGCAGTACTCAGAGGAGGGAAAAAAACCCACCCCAACAGTGGAAACTTTGGGCTGTTTTGCTCAGTGATGCCTTGTCACAGGAGCATCTTCTTGGCTCTGCGCATGTGGGTACCAGAGGGATGCTGGTCCCCACGCCTGGGAAGCAGTGGGGTGCTGTGTGGGATCAGTCCTGGCATGGCATGGCATGTCTGGAAGTTCAACAAGTGGAAGGAAAGCTGAGCTGGGGGGTCAGCAATGGGTTAGGGGTGCTTTTTGGGACCATGTGCGAGGCTCCCCAGGGACACAGGGCAGAGGTGGAGGGATGTGCTCCTGCAAAGGGCTGGGTAAAGGAGGAGGCAGCCCGGGCAGTCCGTGCCCCTGGGGAAATGATGCAGGATTGATGCTGCAGCAGGACCCAGGCAGCACCCACACATCTGCCCTGTCTATAGCAGCAGAGCTGGGAGGACAAACCCTTTGGAAATGGCCCCTCAAGGTGCTTATGTGAGAGGAAAAGGGCTGCAGCCTGGAGCTGCTTCTCTGCATTTATCCTGCAACTGAAACCTGCTCATTCCTGTGCCTCCATCCCTGGTTCAGGGGTGTGCTCTGGTCCCCACAACCCCGGACCCCGCTCTCCCTGGATGGGGCTCTGTAGGGACCCCTTGGGGTATGGGGGACGCGAAGGAGCATAGAGGTGCCAGGCAAGCATTGCCAGTGTTCCCCCTCATCTTCCCTACTCCATCCATAGGAAGTATGGGAAGCAGCTGGTTCCCGCTGCCAGGCGCAGGATGAAGGCTCCTGTTTGCCACATGTTTTGTTCAATCATTAAACATCAAACAGGCACCTAAAGGAGCTGCAGCTCTGCATTGCCTCAGCACGGGGCTCTGAGAGCTGGGGGGAGGCACAGAGGGGGCCGAGGGAGGGATGGATCTTGGGGGGGGAACCCCTTTCCCACCACCCGGCCATGCCTGTGGCAAGCCCATGAGCCCTGTGCCATTGGTGTGAGCTCCAGTGGCTAATGAGGTTTAATGAGACCAGGGGGGTGGCAGGAGCCACAGCTGGTCATGGGGGTCCGGCAGGGCAGAGGAGAGTGCAGAGAAGCAGGGCGAAGGGGCTCAGCTGGGCATCAGGATGAGGGTGGGTGCCTGTCCTCCCAGCAGGACACACAGAGCACAGGGAGATGGTGGGACCATCCACAGGCCACGGGGTCCCTGAGGTTGGACATCTCTGGACCCAGGGTCCCACCCTTGCCTCTGAGTCCTCCCAGCAGGACAGAGGGATGTGGGACCCAGGACAGGGCTGGGCATGGGATGGAGGGGTATGGAGGGGTCCCAGCCCCAGGCAGGGGTCCCAATGTGGCTCTCCCAGCACGCAGGAGACCACAGGCAGCATAAAGCCAACACGGAGAAAAGCCCAGCATGGCCCTGAGCCAGCTGGGGCGGCTGATGCTCGCTAAACGCTTCATCAAAATGCTTAAACTTGCTGGGTTATTAAAAAAATAAAAAACCCAACACCAAACCAAGAGAAAAAACGAACAATGAGAAAAGCAGAGCTTTGCCTGAGTGATGCTGCCGGGAAGTGCTGACAAAGCTGCTCCCAACACAGCCCCAGCAGGAGCTGGGGAAGCGTCTCTTTGCTCTGCCTGTCTCCCGCCGAACACGGATCACTTTTAATGGGCTGAGGACGTACAGCACACAGGCTGACAACAGAGATGTTAGACTAACCTAACAAGAGAGCGAAACAGGAACAGCACACAGCAAGTAATTAGAATCTAATTAATTTGCATTTCACAGGAGAGTCGGAGATGTCAGGAGGGGGTGGTGGTGGGTGGGGGGGAGATAAATAAATAAATAAGTAGATAAATAAATAAATAAGAAATCCCCAGGATTAAAGGGCTGCTGGAGAAGAGTGAGGGGGTGAGTGGAAAACCACCCTGGCACAGCCAGGGCCAACACTGAGCTGGTCGGGATGGGAAGGATTAAATGGCAGCAGGTGGGGAGAGGACAGGTCTGGGAGCTGCGGCCAATGGAGGTGTCTGTGGGTCAGCAAAATGACTCCAGAAATATCCAAACTGGGAACTTTTTTTGTGTGGAGCAGCGTCCCCAGCTCCACGATGTCCTTCCCCTGCTACTCAGGGGGACAAGAAGGGGACAGGGAGAAAAAAAAAGGTGATGGTGTGGTGAGAGCATCCACGTCTTGGAGCTGCGGGGGAAGCGGTGGCAGCCGTGGAACAGAGCTCAGCAGAGCCACGAACAGTCACCAGCAGCGTTACCGAGCGCAGCTCCCCCCACAAAGGCAGTTCCTTCCCAAAATTAGTGCTCACAATATGTTAATCTTTGTGTTCGACACCCTATTCCTTAACGCTGGCTGTGCCCGTGAGGCGAGCCATCCCGGATCTACATAACATCAAGGGAAGATTTACAGCTTGTTTCCATAATGATGACACCAGGCAGAAGATTATGCTGTCAGAGATGCTGGCGCATCCACACAAGCCCTAGGGAAGAAAAACAACCGTCACCCCCCCACACACACCCTCCTTGTAGTGCGACATGATTATCATCCCTGCCTATCGACAGCTGCCAGGTCAGCCCCACATCCCTGCCTGCATCCCCGCCTGCACCCCTGCCTGCATCCCCACCTGCATCCCCACCTGCATCCCTGCCTGCATCCCTGCCTGCATCCCCTGCCTGCATCCCCACCTGCATCCCTGCCTGCATCCCCGCCTGCATCCCTGCCTGCACCCCTGCCTACATCCCCGCCTGCATCCCTGCTTGCATCCCTGCCTGCACCCCTGCCTGCATCCCTGCCTGATCCCCTGCCTACATCCCCGCCTGCAGCCCTGCCTGCACCCCTTCCTGCATCCCTGCCTGCACCCCTGCCTGCATCCCTGCCTGCCTGTCCCGTGGCTCGGCTCCCTCATGGGAGTGGGTGTGTGGGTTAGGGAGGCAGCAGAGGAAAAGGGGCTGGCTGAATTCAGAGAGCACCCAGCCGGGGTGCGGGCAGCTGCTTGCCTAGCAAAGAGGATGAGGGGTGGGGATGAGGGGCTGCTGAGCCCCCACAAATGAAGCCTCTTTGATTTTCAGAGTCACAGGATGGTTTGAGTGGGAAGGGACCTTTCAAGGTCACCCAGTCCAACCCCCCCCCAATGGGCAGGGGTGTCTCCAGACAGATCAGGGTGCTCAGAGCCCTGTCCAGCCTGACCATGAACCTCTCCAGGGACAGGCCCATCTCTCTGGAAAACCTGGGCCAGGATCTCACCACCCTCACTGTAAAAACTGTCTTCCCTGTAACTAGCTTGAATCCCCCCTCTTTAAGTTCAAACCCATTCCCCTGGGCCTGGCCCTCCCTGCCCTGGGCACCAGCCCCTCTCCAGCTCTCCTGGAGCCCCTTGAGGGAACAGAAGGGACTCAGAGCTCTCCCCAGAAGCAGCCTTCTCTTCTCTGGGCTGAGCCAGCCCAGCTCTCAGGTTTGGGGGAATCTGGGCCCCAAGGCAGCAGAAAATGGGATTCCAGCTCAAGAGGAGCCGGCTGTGAACGAGGGAATTCACCCGGGGAGAGCTGCTGCTCTCATGGGGTCCCCATGCTGGGGTGCAACAGAGCCCCTAAGCGAGGGGAGAAGGGGGAAACAGGGGGGAGAGTGGCTGGGGGGGAGCACATCTCTAAACTTAGCCGAGGTTTTCTTCCTGCAGAGCCGCAGCCAGCGGGGAGGGAGAGCGGCTCCCACGGCCCCTCCTGCCCCGCCGCAGGGGCATTCCGGCACGGAGAGCCAGCTCCCGAGGTTGCCTTTGCTTTTTGTCTTGAAAAGCCTTGCCCTCCAATTTCGGCTTGTGTTTGCAGCCCCAAATCTGCACTGTAAACACGCCGAGGGGGTATTTATTTTTCTTGAAAGCAAAATAACAAAACAGCACATCAGAAGGGAGGCATTTAACTCAGCCGGCTCCTTTCTTTTGTTGGGAATCAAAGCGAGGATTATTTGAGCAGGTTTCTTCCAGGCAACCCACCAGAGCAGTGGGAAACGTGCTGCAAACATCGCCCAGGTTACGTCAGCTGGAGGAGAGCTGGGATTTTGGGCAGGGTGCTCAGGGCACGTGGGCGGGTGAGAGGGGGGTAAGGCTCTGGTTCCCTTTGCCATGCCCATGGAGAGCTGTGCGGGGGCATCACAGGCGGAACAGCCCACTTAATGAACTGGAGATGCTCATCCTCTGCAAGGGGTCCTTTTGGAAGGGGTCCTGAGCCTGGACCAGCCCTGGGAAAGCCCAGCATCACCAGCAGCGCAGCCTCTGCCATTTTTAAGGCTCCGTCCTCTCCTTCTTCCTCAGGCAAGGAAGAAAAAAAAAAATAAAGCAAGCAAAGCAACACATAAAAAACCCTCCCAAACCCCAAACCCCTCCCACTGAAGCCGAAGCTTTTCAGAAAACAAACACAGGCTCTTCTGTATCTGAAGTCAGCGGGCACCCAGCCACCGCTGGGGCGGCGGGATCCAGCCCATGGTTTGGAGCGCGAGCACTGCAGCGCCGCTGCCACAATATGATGAGGTTGTGAGTCATCTAACCACTGAAACCATCTAAACCAGTCCCTGTATAACTCAGAGGCTGGGAAGGGAACACACAGGCACTGATGGTTCGGGGTGAACTCCTTTTCCTGTGCTGCCCGGAGAGCAGGCGGCTCACGGGAGCTCCGGCTCAGCACAGCTGGCTGTGGTATGGAGCTTCCTGCCCCAGGGGGTGCTGGGTGCCTCCTGCCCTGGGGACAGCTGGGAGGGTGGTGGATCTCCCTGCCCTGCCCCAAAAGCAGCAGTTGTCCCCTGTGCAGGGGGTCGGAGTTGGGGGGACGTGGGCTCAGCGTGGGTTGGCAGCTACGCTGAAGAGCGGCTGCATGGGATAGGGCTGAGCCATGCCAAACCTGGATGCTACCAGCCCCAGGACCATGTATCCCGGGGATGAACATCGCCACCAGCTTGTGCCATGCTCAAAAACCCGGGTCCTGAGCAAGTAGCCAGGGATGGCAGCTGGAAAACACGCTGGAGAAATCCCCGCTGCCGGTTCTGCCACCGGCCCAATTACCACCCCGTCCTTCCAGGGACATCCACAAACAAAACAGAGCAGATGAAAGATTAACGTGCCGCTCTCCTGCCAGCCAGGAGTGAGGCTGTGATACATCCCCACCTCTGGGATGCGTGGCAGGTATTATTCCTTCCTCCCATCCCGCTTGTCAGCGCTGGGCTCTGGAGCAATCAGGGCTGAGGGGAAGTTCGCTGCTGCGACTCTGCCTGCGGATCTGTCAGCTCGCTAAAGACCCAAATTACACACGTTTCCCCAAGCCCCATCCCCTGCTAAAAACCCCAACGTGTTACTGCCGAGACGAGAGATTCGCTGTGGTAATTATGTTAATGTTGATGTGCAGACGGATAACTGGCAGCGAGAAGTCGTTCTGAAACGTCTATTTATAGTTCTGGGGGAGGGGGGAGGGAAGAAAATAAACCTTGCCATCTTCAGGCAAACATATGGGCTGGGGAGGCAGACGGATGAACCGGAGGTAGAGGGGGATGAAGGGATGGGAGTTGGGGCAGCCCCGGAGCCAGCGCCTGCTCAGCCGGTTCCCGTGGCTTCATGCCTGCAGGGAGGGTGGTTTGGGGGGCTGGGAGCTCAGTGACATTTGGTGTCCCTGGAGGGGCCAGGAGGCTTGGCCCAAGCTCATGCTGCTAACCAGCCTTGTTCTGCCCCAAAACCAGTGCTGGGGGGGGGTTGAGGAAGGCGTCTGGGCTGTGGCTGGGGCAGCTGAGCATGGGGAGCACACTGGGCTGGCTGGAGCTCCACAGCACCCTGAACCCCTCCATGACTGCACTGCCAGGCATCTAACACCTTCATCCCTCCCTTGTGTAGGGGGAGATGGCAGCACAGCCCCCCCCCCCCCATCCCCCAGACCTCCCCAAGGCCATGAGCCCCATGCCAAGCATCACCCATGACATCCCTCACACCAGGAAGCACCTCTACCCCACGGGGAAAAGCAGAGCCCACCATCCTGGGGGGAAGGGAGGGTGAGTGGCACCCCAGCTCCATTCTGGGCACCTCTCAAACAATAATCCCTGTACCTGCTTCCCCCAGCGTGGTGCTGAGCGTGGCACAGCTGATGCTGTGCTCCCCAGCTCGCAGTGGGATGGAAGGTTTAAATTTGGAGCCGTGTGCTGAATTACACAGGCCGTCAGTCACCTCCAGCAGGCAGATTTACACAAACACTCCAAGCTCGCTAGACCCAGCGCAGTACCTTTTATAACAGGCAAGGAGGGAATAAATCACCCCTCCCCTTCCCTCCTCCTCGCCCACCACGCTGAGATCTCTCCCGGGCATCTTTCAGCAGGAGCACGGACGGTTTTATTTACTGTGAAAGAACCCCCAAAGCCCCAGGGGATTGGGCCTTGATGGGTGGGATGACCACACGAGGAGGAGCGAGCACACCGCAAGCATCCCTCACCCCCAGCACCATCCCCGGGAACCCTTGTATTAACCCAAAGAATAGAGAGACCCAAAGACCCAAAGACCCAGGGTCTGAGCATCCCGAGACCACCGGCTGCTCTGGCACAGCCATCCCAGGCACCAATGATGGTGGGGATGGCAACAGAGGTCGAGATGGGGATGGGTCGCCACGGTGGCTCTTATCTTCCCCTTCCCCTTCCCCTTCCCCTTCCCCTTCCCCTTCCCCTTCCCCTTCCCCTTCCCCTTCCCCTTCCCCTTCCCCTTCCCCTTCCCCTTCCCCTTCCCCTTCCCCTTCCCCTTCCCCTTCCCCTTCCCCTTCCCCTTCCCCTCCTCCTTCCCCTTCCCCTTCCCCTTCCCCTTTCCCCTTCCCTTCCCTTTCCTTTCCCTTTTTCCTTCTTTCCTTCCATTTTTATAAGGATGTTCTCAGGTCCCACAGGCTGGCCTGGCGTGCTCTCCCCAGTGCTGTGCTGTAACGTGCCATTAGGGAAACAAAGCACTTTCTCCACTCCATAGCTGGCCTTTTATTTTTGGAACCGATCCGTGCAATCACAGGAGCGTGGCCCCAGCTATTAGGAAGAAAAGTCCTTTTCTTCTCCAGGCCCAATTACCCATCCGGTAATTGACATAATTATTATCTTTCAGTTTTCTAATAATATTTATTGAACGCCACAAATTCTCATTCTGGGTGAAGCTGCTCTTGGAAACAGCAATTTTCGAGTCCTAACAGGGGCGGTGCAGGAAGGAGGGATCGATACAAGTCTTTAGCAGAGCCCTGGCTTGCATTGGGGAGGGGGAAAAGGGGTCTCCAGGGGGAGAGCTGCAGTGAAGGCATGGCCAGCACAGAGCCCTGGGACTGGACCCCCCCAGCATCCCCCATCCTGGACCAGAACCCCCCCAGCATCCCGCAGACCAGCCCCCCCCCCCAGCATCCCCCATCCCATGCTAAGACCTTCCCAATGCTCTAGCAGGAGCTTCTCAGGGACTTCCCATCAAACCCATCTTCCTCCCCTGCCTCCAAAGAAGCACCAAAATACCTACTTCAGACTCATGTATTCCCATATACTGGAAGTGTATAATTCCCAGACGGCCAGTTACAACCCCTAAAGGTCTTGTGGGCAGGAGAGAGGGACCAGAGAGCAGCCAGCCCTAGTTGTAAAGTGAGCTTGTGTATTAATTTAAAGCAGGGATAAAGAAATATATATATATATTAATTTTCATTTGATTTTGGCTGCCTTGGGGCCATTGTATCATATGCACAGACGAGTTCTGTGGAATTCCTGCATGGAAATGGGCTCGCTGGCTCCTCCGCGTTTATCATCGTGACCAGAAGAATCTGTCAAGCTGTTCCCTTCCTCCCAGGCTGTCTGGGAGCGGTGGCTGGACCCAGGAGGAAGGTCTCTCTGTAGGACAGAATCACAGAGGCTGTTTTGATGGTATGCTTAGGACAGCCCTGACTGCTTCAGTGCTTCCCCTCTGGTGGGACTGTGGGGGATTGACCGGGGTTCAGAGCCTTGTTTTGCCCTCCCAGGTGGAACTGAGCCTCATAGTTGGGGTTCAGCAGGCAAGGAAGGGCTGAGCTGAACCACAGAGCATCCTCCCTCGCCTGCTGCCAGGCTGGTTCCCTCCCAGTGCTCCCTGCCAGGCTCCTCCAGTGTGGGGATGCTACGAAACCCCAGGGCCAAGAGCGTGGATTAGCAGTGCTCCTCTTGGATGGGGTTTCCACCCAGCACACCCAGAGAGCTCTCCAGCCTGCATCCCACATCCCGGGGATAAATCCTGGGTAGTGAAGTGCAGCGGTAAGAGAAGTCAAGACCTTGCCTAGTGCCAGGAGCCCTGGCTGCGCTCTCCCCAGCAGTAATGGGTCCCCCCAAGCCCCCTTCAGCATCAGCTGGGAGAGGCATCCACATCCAGCTCACTGGGAATCGCTGTCTGGTGCCTCCAATCCAAACTACTGTGGGGACCACAGGATGAAAAGGTCTGGGAATGGTCACAGCAGGGGCTGAACGCAAGTGAGGACCCTCCACCCAAGATGTCCTGGGTTTTTTTTTTCACCAGTTGTGGTAAATATCTACAAAAATCCCCAAGGCCTGAAGAGGTTCAGTCAGAATAATGCCAGGAAACGAGGGACAAAGCAAATCCCACAGCGCTTGTGCCCTTGGCTGGCTCTTCATCCTCTGAACCAGCCACCTCTCCAAACCCACTGGAGCCACATCCAGAAGCCAAAGGTCTCCCCCAGCCTCTCAAACCCGACACACCAGGATATACCATTCCAACCACATCTTTTTTCCTTGCATAATTGAGATGATTTATGGTCAGGATCTCCTGATTGTCCCAGTCATCTGATAAGTGGACACGGGGACAGGGTGGGTCGAAGTCATTCTTGGCAGAGCGTAGCTGTGTAGGGCACCAGATGCTGCTTGTGGAAAGTGCTCCGAGCTGGAGATGGGTTGGGGGTCTCCTGCCCTCAGCCTGTGGGGACTGGGAACCCCCTTGAATTCCCTGCAATGAAAGTTTCTCAGGCACAGCTCACAAAGATGCACCCGGTACATGAATCAAGTCCTTCTGTTATCCCCTCTGTAGACTGCTGCCAGCAAGAACTGAACCAGCATGGAAAAAATACAGCCTTAATTCTGTTCCTAAGCTTCTGACCTTACAGCTCACACCCATGTCACCCTCAGATCATCCCAGCAACCCTCCCTGGTAGAAAATCCAGAGCTATTTTGAGGAGCAACCTCACGTTTCCTGCTCTGCTGTGGTCCAGGAGGGATCACGGGCAGGAAAAGCACGAGGAGCATCCGCCAGCGGGTGCCACGTGTCCAGGAGGGCGGCACCACAGGGACCCCATCTCAAGGGAGGCCAGGGTGGGTTTGGTCCTTGGGAGGTGGATTGGGATGACACTGGGTGGGGAGCATCCTCACCAATCCCCCTTCACCAGCACAACCGACTGTCGGGCCAGAGGATGCTGTGGCCGCGCCGCCGCTCTACCCAAGGCAGACAATGCCCTCATTGTATTTAAAATCTGATTCATTTCATCTGGAGGATAAAATTAGAAAATCAACCTAATTCCCAGGAGCCTTGTTAAATCAATACAACATACATCAAGCAGGCAAGGCACAATGCAAGCCGGAGATAAAATTAGAGCCAGTCCCCCCGGGTGGGTTGATATCAGCTCTACATTGCAGAATTGGCAGGCACTTTTGCATAATTTATCAATTACAAACAGTTTAATTCACCCAGAATAATGAGTTGAGGGGCAGCTTTTGACGAGTTAAGTGACACGGAAGCAGACAGCCACAGTGGACCTCAAGGAACAGCCACCCACTCGCCCAAGGGGAGGAGACTGAGCCACCCCAGGGGCAAGGCAGGGTAGGGGACCGTGGGGAGCAGAGCAGCTTGGCATCCCCTTGGGGTGCCAGCAGGCTGTGGGGACCCCTTGGGGTCCCACGCAGGGTTTGGGATGCTGAAGTGGAGATGTCTCTGCTGAAGGAGAAGAGGCAAGCGGGACCCGAGGTAGGGAGCGCTGGGAAAGGGATCCAAGGCTTTCCCATCAGCACCCTGGAGCCCAGAGCTACCAAGAGCTCCCCGCTCTATCTGGCTGCCCCAGAAAGGGAAACACAACGAGGTGAAGGGTGGGTTATGTGAAAGAACACAGAGTGATAAAAATCAGAGAGCGTTCCCTCTGCTGAGAGGGAGCCTTGAGGAGGTTACGAAGCATTTCCTTCCTGCAGCCCTCTTTTGTTCCTCTGCCTATTGCCCCGGCGCGGGGGCTGGGGGCTGAGGGCTCGCTCCATCCCTGCACCGCTGGGTTTTCTCACAGAAAACAATAGCCATTGCCCTGGGAGAGGGCAGGTTCAGCTGCATGCTGGGAACCACATCCCCCTTGGAAATGCCTTCTTCCCTGTGTATTCCCCCTGCTCCCCCCCCACCTCCACCATCAAGCACCGGGATCCTGCTCTCTCTCTTTAATGCTGGCTCACACAGATATTAAAGCCAAGAAGTTAAGTGGTGCATAATTATGGCATTGTAGTTGCTAATTATAATCCCACAATGAAATCAGTGCTCTGCAATGGAGGCCACAAAGACCTGATGGTTTGGAGCGGGCTCGTTCCTGAGCCCTCAGAATTCCTCATTAAAGTGATGAGAACTTGCGGGGAGGGCTCGGGGAAAGGGAGAGGCTAATAAAAACACACCCCCGCCCCCATTAACCTCCTCCCAGTCAGCGTGCCTTGAACTCATCTGATGGATTCTTTTATGAAATAAATGTTATGGAGCCAGCTCACGGCCCAGTGAGCATCCCAGTATGGCCCAGCCCCAGCACGGAGTGCGAGTCCGGATGCAGATCAGCCCTGCACAACTGCTCAGAGCCCCCTCTCCCCACTGTTTCAGCCTGGATCCATCCCTATCTGTTACCATCCCTCTCTGTAGCAGCCTAATAGCGCTGTCCGCTTTATATCCTAGGTGCTTGATTTATTAGGTAATTTGGTTCTTCTCTGTGGTGCCGGCCAGCTTGTCATCCGTGTAATGGGATGATGGAAGGGCAGGCTATAGACACCGGGCATTAAAAGCTAGGCAAATATGACCCAGCTAAACTTGATGTCCAAAAATCGATTCATAGCAATTTTTGTGCTTTTGGCTCACCCTGAGAAAAGAAATATAAAAAAAAATACAGAAATGATGGCGATTCACTGGGGTCTGGCTCCTGCATGAAGTCGGGATGGAGGAGGCTACCGGGATGCTGCTGGGTCTGGAGGCTGTCAGGATGCTGCCAGGTCTGGCTGTGGGGTCGGTCCTTTGCCAGCCGGGAAAGAGCCTCCTGAAAGGGTGCTCAGCCTGGGTTCTGACCCAACCTATTCAGTGGGAATGTTGAAGCAACCCTGGGAACCACACACGTGGCCTGGTCTTAATTAAACCCAAATGCATGATGGCTTCTCTACTGATGCTCCTTGCTTTGCAGGGGGAGCTGGGTGCCTGCGTCTCCCTATTGTGGCTGGAGGGGGGTGGGAGGGATAGGGAGGGATGCGTGGTGTGCAGACAGGGTGCGGGGATGGGGTTCTGCAGCTCCTTCCCTGGGATGTCCTCCCCGTGCTCAGGGTCAAGCCATGGAAGCCTCAGCCATCCCCCAAAGTGTCTGCAGCGGCTGATTCCAGGGTAAATGGGGCGCTCGTTAAAGCCCAGGCTAGCAACCACAGCGTGCTCTAATTCACACCGTAATTTATATTTATTAAGGTAATTAACCCACTCAGGTAGCTGTGCCGGTGAGCATTGTGAATCACCATACTGGGCAGCAAAACCAGGGCTGGGTGTCTGCAGGGGGGGTGAGGACAAGGGAGGGGCGCAGCCAAGGACCCCCCCCCGGAGCTCCTGCCTCCATCCCCAGTGTCTCCACTGCTGGGCAAGAGCAAGATTGGAGCGGGAGAGGGCTGATATCCACCGCCTCTCCTCTGGCAACCGCAGCAGCCTTAGCCAGAGCAATAGAGATGCAAGGCAGATTGGGAAGCTCCCAGAATGGCCGGGGCATCGAGCTGCACCCAGGATCTCCCACACTGATAACCATCGGCTGTCAGGGCGTGTACGACACTGGGGACTCAAAGGGATTAGGAGGGATGTGCCCGCTGCATCCAGGGATGTGCCCAGAGCTCACCCCACTGCTCGCCCTGCCGCTGGCAGGCCGGGTTTGTTTTCGGGAGGTTTGGATGTACTCCCGGCGATAAGGATCTGCCGCAGCCCTCGGTGAGGCAGCCGGCACACCCTGCCCGGGAACAGCCCTGCACCTCCATTCTCAGCTCCCCCAGCCAAGGATGAGACCTTGGGTGGGGGGGTCCCGGAAGGTCCCTCCCCCAGACCCACACAAGGTAATTCTGCCAGGGGGGAACCCTGAAGGATGCTGCTGTGGGTCTTGGGTCCACCCAGAGCATGGGGAGGTCTCCAAGCGCCAGCGTGAGGGCAGGATGAGCTGGCATGCATGGAAAAAAAAAATTAATGAAGCCAACCAGAAGAACCCCAAGTTAATGAGCAGGCTGGAAGTCATGAGCCAAAACCTGTTTTGGCTGGGGGGTTGCCGCCCCGACGTGCCAGACAAGCGAGCGGTGAGGCCGGGAGCTCTGGGGGAGGATGCTGCAACCCCGAGGGCGCGTTGGGGAGATGAAACGGGGTTTGTAAATACGTGTCTCTACCCAAGCCTGGAGAAGGGCTGCTTGGGGCTGGGCCAGCACAGCCGCTGCTACCCGGGTAGGAAGCACCCAGCTCCCAACTCCATCCCAGCACCCTGACTCATGCTGCTGCTCTCCCCCCTCTGCCCTGGGGCATGCACACGCCAAAGGCTGCCCCAAACCCACCCACCTGAAATAAAACCCTGCCGGGGAAGCAAAAGGGAGAGTAAAAACCTGATTTCAGCACATTCTGCCTCTTTTTCTTTTATTTCCCCTCCTCCTTGTTATTATTTTTATTAGCCTCTCTGCTTTGGCTGCGGGGCCTCTCAGAGGGAACGGAGTGCTGAATGGAGTGTGGCGTGGGTGTTACCGGCTGCTGGCGCTCACCCGGCTCCAGAAAGAAACGCCAATTACTAATTTCATGGAGATAAGCCATTCTGAAGGAGTGGAGGGGGAAAAAAAAAAACCACCACCAAAACACACACACACACACAGACACACAGACAGAGACACACAGACACACTCACATCTCCCAGCTTTGAAGTGCGAAAGGCGCCTTCCTCCCTCCCTCCCTTCCCTTAATCTATTTATTTATTTATTTATTTCCCCACAGCTCCCAGGGATCGCTGGGTTCAGTCCCCAGACAGAAGGACCGGAGCAGCACCCAAGGGCCATCACTGGAGGACCGAGTTACAACATACGTGTCTGTATGTTCCCACGCACACGTGACCCTGCACCGACACGGGTCCTGCATGGAGCTGGATGTGCTCCCCACCACCCCATCCCTAAAAGCCCTGGGGCTGGTGAGAGGGGCCGCAGCCATCATGTCTCACCAGCTCCCACCCATCCCATCCCCGTCGGGCTCATCCAGGCTCCTGCTGCCGTCCGGCTCCCACAGCCCCGTGAGCACCGAGGGCATGGGCCGGGGAGGGAAAATAATGGCACACGGAATTAATCTGGGTGTAGTTTGCATTTTTATTGCTCTAGCCTCAGATTCCAGCCTACAGAAAGGTTTCAAAAAGGATTAGATGCCATAAAACCTTTAATAATCCTCCCACATCTTACGTTTAATTATTGTTTTTACACATGCGGAGCCAACATGCCTGTAGCGAGCAATCAAGTATCACATGCCACTCCTCCTGCATTTCTTTTCTCTCGGGTGTCTCGGCAGTATTAAGCCAGCACCCGGTTTTCCACAGCTCATCTCTGTGATGACGGGGTGTTCTCCTCCTTCCCCAGCCCCCTCCTCCCCCAAAATGCAGCCCTACATAAGTATGACCCAGTCGCATTGGGTGAGCGCACTGCAGCAGGGGGGAGGCAGGTGGTGCGGGAGGGGGGACAGATCCCACCACTGCACAGCCCCTGCCAGCAGTAGGATCTGGCACTGGTGGGTGCTGGGTCCCCCATGGGGCTCTGGCACAGGGTGGTGGTGGGTGCTGGGTACCCCATGGGGCTCCGGCACAGGGTGGTGGTGGGTGCCAGGTCCCCCATGCGACTCCGGCACAGGGCGGTGGTGGGTGCTGGGTCCCCTGTGGAGCTCTGGTACAGGGTGGTGGTGAGTGCCAGGTCCCCCATGGGGCTCTGGCACAGGGTGGTGGTGGGTGCCGGGCCCCCCATGGGGCTCTGGCACAGGGTGGTGGTGGGTGCCGGGTCCCCCATGGGGCTCTGGCACAGGGTGGTGGTGGGTGCCGGGTCCCCCATGGGGCTCCGACACAGGGTGGTGGTGGGTGCCGGGTACCCCATGGGGCTCCGGCATAGGGTGGTGGTGGGTGCTGGGTCCCCTGTGGAGCTCTGGCACAGGGTGGTGGTGGGTGCCAGGTCCCCCATGCGACTCCGGCACAGGGTGGTGGTGGGTGCCAGGTCCCCCACGGGGCTCCAGCACAGGGTGGTGGTGGGTGCTGGGTGCCGGGACCCCCATGGGGCTCTGGCACAGGGTGGTGGTGGTGGGTGACGCGCTCCCCATCCTCCCCAGAGCCGCTGAAATCATACTTGGCTGGGAATTAAAAAAGAAAAAACTCTAAATCCTCATCTCCAATTATAACCAGCCTGTTTGGAAGGAACATTTTGTCACTAATTTGGTGCCATCAAAATTGTTGCTGTTTCTTTGGGGGGAAAAAAAAAAATAATCAGACCTTTTAATCAGGTTTTTTCACCCCAACAGTTTTTTCTTCCTTTTCTTCTGTTTCTTTATAAATTTTCCCCATTTTGGACCCTGGACCATCAGTGAGCTGGGACAGCCCCAGCGTGGGCTCCTCTGGTCCCCTCCCAGGGCTGGTGGGATGCTCAGGAGCCGGTACCTGAAAGTATCTGCAGGCAGCTGGCTCAGGGACCACACCATCCACTCCTGAGCTGCTACAACCCCATGGGGCAGCGTTGGATTTTGGGTGCATCCCAGCACCCACAGCAGCAGCACCGTGCCACACCGGGGCACTCACTGACACCACAGCATCGCGTCCCCACCCCCCAGGGACTGCACTGTCCCCAGGGCTGGTAGGGCTGTCACAGGCAGTGGCAGGCTCAGTCCCACCACCAAGAGCAAGAGACCCAAGCTGAGCCTTGGGAACAGCCCCAGCCCCGTGCTTTTGGGCTGGACCCCACACTAACCTGCTTGAACCCCCCAGCCCGTGTCAGCCTGCGGATGGGAGCAGGCAGGGGCCCCCTCTGGGATGCAGGCAGAGCGCTGGCTGAGCCACTCTGACCCCTTTACCCTCCGAAACATCCCCAGTTTCAATTATTCTGCCTGTGACTCATTTCTGATAGAGCCTTTTCTCAGCAGGAACTCAGTAGGTGGGACAGGTGGGTGCCCGGAGCTGCCTTCTCTACCCCTCGAGATGAAGCTGAGCAGCATCAGCAGGGCCATCTCCCACCACTGACTCTGGTCTCGCCTGTGAGGAAGGATGCTCCGACCCCACCAACACCGGTGGTGCGAGGACTTGAGGGGCTGGTGCCCGGAGGAAATCCCTTCACTCAGCTGGGGTAGGACAGGACAGAACAATTGGTCGATTAATTTGGCCAGAGGCAGCTGGGGCTGGAGTGGGAACTGCAAAGGTGGCTGGAGTCCTCCCTGCTGAGCAGGACTTGTTGCTCTGCTGCCAGAGCTGCTGCTCCCCCTCCCCAGGCTTGCTCAGAGCAGGCTGGTCCAGCAGCTGAAATCTCGACTGTTTTTCCAGTTTCTCTAGCTACTCATCCACTCATCCAGCTGGCTGCTCAGCTCCGCTCAAGACCAGCCCTCAGTCCCACCATCACTGCTGCTGAGTGGAGCCCAGAGGACACAGGGACGGCCCCTGCTCCCAACCTGGCCACCTGCAAACAAAGCGCTAAGGGAAGAGCCAGCCTGAGCCTCTACCCTGATCGTTTCTAATTGAATATTAATTCCATCCTGATCTCCCTTTAATGCCCCGTTTAATGGGAATGTTTGCCTTATTTTCCTTCTGGGATTAGCCAGCCTGGGCACATGTGGTGTCAGCCATGGCTACCACAGCCAGGGCTGGGAGTAATTGCAAATCCAGCTGTTGGGACGTTTGGAAACAGTGTTAATGCCCAGGCACCAGTGTTTCAGGGTGCAGGCAGGGTCTGTGCCTGTCCCCCCACACTGGGAGCTGGTGTCACCCCAGCCCTGCTCAGTGGGGATCACCCCACGGCACAGGAAAAGCAGGTGTCTTGGGGTGTGGGACATGGGTGACCCAGGGTGGGGGACTTGGGTGTCCTGGTGCAGGGGACATGGGTATCATGGGGTAGGGGACACGGGCAACTCGAGGCAGGGGATATGGGTGAGTCAGGGGGGTGGGACACGGGCGAGGGAGTCTGAGGGAGGTGAGCACGTGGCTCTGGGGCAGAGATCAAACATCTGCCATGGGGAAATCGGACCCTTGTGTCATTCCAAGGAGGGTAGATAGATGCTGTACAGCCGTGATCACACCAGGTGGTGCAGGGAGGAGCAGATCAAGGAGGGCAGAGAGGGGATTCACCTCTGCTGAGAGACAAAGCAGACACTGGTGGAGAGATGCCACAAATCTCCATCCCCATCTGCACCCGGGCTGCTGGTGTTGTGTGGTGACTCACAACAAGGAAGACTCCATCGGCGATGGTGAAGCCAGATAAAACCTGGCATCCAGGGGCTGGCTGCAGACAATGCTCCTGTCCTGTATGGCTTTTCCTGCTCCATTCCTCACTGACCAGACCTCACAATGCAGCTTAGGGCATGAGGTGACAAGAGGGTGACAAAAAACCCTGGAAAAAAGGTACCTACAATGAGAACAGGCAGCACAGAGTGTCTCTGCCCTTCCCTGCAGAGCCGGCACCGGCCACCTCACATCCCACACAGCACCCTCCTCCCAGTCCATGCCTTCCTACCCGGCTTCTCCAGGAACAAATGCAGCTCCGACAGCCACTGGAAGGCGTTTGGTGATGGGTGAGTAATGGGCCTGTTTAATCCCTTCCAAAAACCCTGATAACCCTGAGGATGCACCAGCTGAGGGAGACGTTAGCGTGGAAGGCGTGCGGCGAGCAGCGCCGCTGCCAGAAATACCAGAGCAATTAGCAAACTGGGTTGCAGCTCTCCAGTGAAGCCTTTTACTGAGGATGGACTGTTCCTGCTTGTAATCCTCCCTCGTCAGCGCTGCCGAGAAGGTTTAACTGTGTCAGGCGGAGCGGGAAGCCCCAGGGCTGGTTCTGCGGGGAGGAACACTCACCCCTTTGCCCAACGCTATTTGCAAGTCAAGTGTATTTCTTTCTCCGCGTTGTAATTGCCGGGGACTGGGAACGCCTTACTAAGCCGTCTGGTGCTGAGGTGTGCCAAGCTCACACCGATCCCATCCCATCCCGCCGGCTTATCTCCTCCTGCCAGACACCCAGTGGAGGGAGATGAAGTGAGATGAGCCAGAGCTGCAGCGGGGCTGGAGCTAACCTGGGGGGAACGCAGCTTTCACTGCATCATGAGCCTGCTCCGTCCCCTCCATCATCCCCCCCATCATCCCCTTCCTCATCCCCTTCCTCATCCCCTCCATCATCCCCTCCATTGTCCCCTCCATTGCAGCACAGGGATGATGGAGCCCACGTATGCTGGGATGCTCCACAAAGGGGGACACTGAAAACACCATGTAACCTGATGGTGGTTTAGTATCACTGGGGCTGACAGGACAGAAAGCTTGAGAAGAGCTGATGCTATCTGCTCCAAAGGGACCAGCAAGAGCAGCCCGGCTGAGGAGAGCTGGCCCAGGGGAAATTAACACCCCAATAGTTATTTGAGGGACATTAACGTGGGCAGCTCTTAGAGGATATAAAGCACACAGTGACTCGGAGAGATGGGGGTAACAGGAGAGCCATCGTACAAGGAAAGGAGTAAAGGAAAAACCCCCTGCAGCTGCCTCAACTGTGCTCCCTGCTCTTTACTGGGGGAAAAAAAACCCCAACCTGGTAAAGATGGAACCTTAGAAAGAAGATGCAGCAGCTCCCAGGTGATGGAAGCTTTGGCCTCCAGAGCCGGGAGCACGAGGAGTTCATCCAGGGTTATGTCAGGCCCGGTGACACACACAGAGCCCCAGCTTGCGTGCCAACCGATGGCTTCAGCTGTGAGCTGTACCGCATCCCAGCCTCCTCCTCGGGATATCGCTCGCCTCTTCCTCCCACTGCCTCTAGACATGCAGCTCTTTGGAAATTAGTTGCCCGTCTCTTTGGGCTTTTGATGTACCCCGGGAGGAGGGTGCACGGTGAGCAGTTGCCTCACTGCTGTTTGTGCAACCTTGCAGCAGATCCCTTATTATTCATGATGGTATCTTGCCACTTGATATGCATAATAGCTCAAAGGGACCGTTGACTACATTTTTCCAGCCCTTTGATGTGCTGGCGATAACTCGTTTCTGTTTCGCAGCCATTAAGCGAGGTGGAAATCATTACACTGCCCTAAGTGTGGGGTTTGTTCTTTAATCAGTGCTGCTCCGCTTCCAGGCTCCGTGTTGCAATCGGTCCTACGTGGAAAATGTCCTCTTAGCCCAGCTTAATGATTCTGGAGGAAGCGAGCAGGGCTTGAGGGAGTTTCCTAAAGGTCAGAGATTGAGGAGTGAATCCTCCCAGGAGACTCCAGCATCCTAGGTGGGTTTCCTTAAGGTCAGAGATGGAAGAGCAAATCCTCCTGGGAGACCCCAGACACCCAGGTTGCCACGGCTGCTGACTGCACACGTGCCCATGGCGTGAGCCATGCCAACTGCACGTGTGCCCATAGTATGACCCAACGGCCCTGCCCAGTGACACGCGGGCACAGGCCAGAGCTACCCAGAGCAGAGCCCACAGACCTGCCCAGCAAGGTTCACTGCAGGTCTTAACATCATAAATGTGAAACTGGGCTGAAGAGGACACTTCTTGGGTCAAGCTTGGGTGCATGTTTTGGGGGGGGGCAGTTGTGCACCCCCAGCCCCAGCTAGGTGGGTCCTGCCCTGCAAAGTCTTTTGAAAAGAGGATGCTCCATGCCGGCAGCCCATCTCCTCCAGCCTCTCATGCCTCACCACTCCCCCTGTGTTAATCACCCCACTGGGAAATCCTCTGGATGCAGGAGGGGAGAGGGAGAACATCCTCCACTCACCCACTTCTCCAGCACCCCTCTGGGCACAGCACCCAGACGCAGTGCAGAGCTGGAGAGTGAGCATCCACACTGCACCAGGCCCCAGGGAGCACATCACCCTGGCACTCAGAGCCACACGTAGCTTCCAACGATCGTTTTCTCAGGCAGGGCTGATGAGTGGGATACTGGAGCTGGTGCTGGTGCTGTAGGGATGTGTCCCAGGTCTGCTCTGCCCTGCAGATGCCAGGGAACCTGGCCAGCCACACGTGCCTCTAACCCAGCAGCACACGATGGCTGGGTTAAACCCCGACAACATGGGCTGGGGATGTGATGATGGACAGAGTGTTGGACCACACTCTGCTGTGAGCTCCTGCCAGCAAGGCAAAGCAGCCACTTCACCCAGACCCTGCAGCGTGTTCCCTCTGTGGCCACAGGAACTGGGAATGTCCCCTCCCTCCAGCTGGCACATCCACCTGTGGGTTGGAGGGATACACCGGCACTCGGGTGGCTGCCGCAGAGCCACTGGTGTCCACGGGGTCTGCCCAGACTTTAGTGATACAAGCTTTTCAGGCCTTTTGGACTTTCTCTTGGTTGTCCTGCAGCAAAATGTTGCTGCAAAGGGTGGCAGGGTCCTGGCCACCACACCCTGGGGAGCAAGGAGGGAGGATGCCTCAGTGCAGGGCGTACCGTGCGTGGGGATGCAGAGCAAAGCAGCCAGGTGCAGAGTGGCTGGTGAGTTCCCTCAGGAGAGACCCTGGGGACATCCCCGGGACAAGGTTCACAGCCAGGGAGCCCCGGAGAAAACAACAGAGCCCCAAACCCCCGCCTGCGGAGGAGTTGCCACCTGTGGAGCCCGCAGTGCCGGAGCTGGCCTCCAGTCGACTCGGAGCACAAGGACCCTCCGCAGCGTGCTGTCCCCAGACAGGGACATCTGTGTCACGCCTGGCTGCTGGTAAAGGGACAGGGATGCCCTCAGAGGAGGAGCGGAACAGGATGGCACGCTGCCCTGCACGGCGTGGGGCAGTGGCTAAGCTCCTGGGTGCCAGGGGCATGGCAAAGGTGTCCTGCATGAGCCAGGAGGTGTTTGAGAGGGGGAAAGCGAGCAGCAGAAACCCAGCAGCTGGCAGGAGAGAGCCTGGCAAGCAGCACGCTGTGCTCTGCGCAGAGCCCCTCGAAAGCCAGTGTGGTTTTCAAATGAAGGCTATAATTTGCTTTGCAAAACCTCAAACCACCCCTCCCAAGAGTGCATGACAGAGACGAGTGAAAATGGGAAAATCTTCGCCCGTTTAACCCCTTGGTGCCAGGGGCCGGAGTGGGAACAGGCTGCCGGCTCCAGGGACAGGGGCTTGGCCATCCATATGCCAGGAGGCAGCTGGCAGTGGCTGCTCTGCTCACGTTTGCCTTTCTCACCCGTCTGGGGCCTTTGGCAAGCGACGACTGGGTTTCGTTTCCTGCTTTCTCGCAGCCTCAGCGTGTTTAGCTTGGCCTCCTGTGCCTTGCGACATGAAAGCCTCGGCTATAAATACATGGCAGCGTCTCCCAAGGCGCTCTGGTGTTTTCCTGCCTGTGTCCCTTTGGGAAAGGTCGGGAGCTGGAAGGAGAGCACGGGGCTGGCTCCGGTGGTGCCGGTGGAACAGGTCCCTGCCGTTGTATCGCGAGGCCAGTGCCCTCTCCAGAGCTCTGTCTGATTTGGAGATGTTTATCATGGCCAGTGAGGCTGTGCTGGCTTCTCTGCACAAGAGGAAGGAAAGGTTTTGGCAGCAGGGAGCTGGTCACAAGCCTGGGGAGTGGAGCTGGGGGTCTTGGTGGTGCTGGACCCCTGGGTTAGCCCACAGCAGTGCTCTAGTACCTTACAACCCCAAAGGGCTTTGGCATCGCTCCTTGCTGGAGGTGCCAGATGCTGCCAGGACCTGCTGGCTGCAGCTGAAGCCCTCCCTGGGGCCAGGGTGCCAGGCTCACTCCACAGATGCTCTCATGCCTTGCGAAGGGTAAACACATGCATGGTGGCAGCCCAATAATTATGGCCCTAATTCAGCCAAGCATCCCAACTTACAGGGCACCTAAGCACATGCTTAGAGCTAATTACACACTCAAAGATCTTTCCCAAATAAGCATCGGGTTTAAGGGTGTTTGGGCACCTCCTGCACTTGGCAGTGATGCAGCCGAACCCCTCCCCTCCCTCTTCACTTCTTGCAGCCCCGAACCATCCTCAGGTGACTTCAGAGCTCTGCTCCAGTGCTAGAAACCAAACATCTGTGCGCTTCTCCCCCCCCCACACACACACCCTGCTCTTGCTTTGTAGGTACGAAAATAAACATCCTTTCGGTTCCCGTAGCTTTGTGTTCCTGAGAGCTCTTCCCTCCCTGCCAGCCAGCCCCTTTCCAGGCTGATGAGGAGCTTGCTCTGCACAGACCTCATGAAATGGCCGAATCAGATGCTCAGGGAGGAGGGGAAGAAGAGGCAGAAAACACCCCGGTAGAAACTGCCCCGCTGCAGGCGGCGGAGCTGAACCGGTGCCTTTCGGCGCCGTCAGTTTTTCCACCCCATTTGCATATCGCTGCTGTTTTCTCGCAGCCCACAGCCCGGCTGCCTCTTCCCCCTGCGTAGTTTCAGCTCAACAGTCGCGTGTGAACCGGGGGCCGTGGCTGCCTGCGGTTTCCTCCTCGCCAGAGGTGCACCGCTGCGGCGGGGGCCGGTGGCCGTGCCGGGGACCGACCTGCCGGCGGGACCCAGCACCAAGGACCAGGGGATTGGGGGTTGGGGTGAGGAAGGTTGAACCCCACCATCAGCAAAAATAGCCCTGGGTGCAGCTGGTAAGTGACAGGAGGGGCTGGCCAGAGCCAGCTGCCCCCAGGGAGGCTTCCGCTTTTAGCATCATTTCTTTAACAAATCAGAGAGAACATTTTCAAGAGAAAAAGACTTCGAAGCAAGAGGTTTAGGGGGGGTGGGGGGTGTTTTGGGGGGTTTTTTTTGCTGCTGAAATTCCCCAGGGAAACATTCCCGGACCCAGAAAGCCCAGCAGAGCCACTGAGGTGCTTGGTAATTCAGGCAGAGCCCAGAGACCTGCCCACAGTCTTGCTGCTTTATCCAGCGTTTCAAAGTCTTGGAGGGATTTTTTTGAGTCTGGTTTCTGGTCCAAATTACAGGCTGTTGGCACATGCAGCTCTGGAGCACGGCTGAGAAATGGGATGCATCTCATCAGAGGGCTGGTTGTCCGTTAGAGAGGCCACAGGGACTCAGGTGTGGCCCTGCCTGTGTGCTGGATGCCGGGTCCCTCCCTGTGCAGTTCCAAGCATCAGCCACCCCGTCACCTCGGCTCTGGCTCTTCCCACCTTCTCACTCCCCCAGACTTTATCCGTGGGGCCACTCATCCTGCATCTGATGGTGATTCCTCCCTGGGACCAGCCACTCACCCAGCATCCCAATGGGAGCAGGTTGCCCAGGACCACATGCTGCTGGGCTAATCCATCTCAGAGAGAGCCCCAGGTCTTCTCCAGGCTCCCTCCCCACCTGAGCGATGCCCACAGGTCCCGTACTTCAGTGGGACAGCTGGGGGGGACACAATATCTGCATCCCTGAATGGCACCAACCCCTCAGCACCACGTTTCGGATGCTGCTGGTCACCCTGCAAGCGCATGGGATGGGCACCTCCACAGTGCTGACAGCCAGGAGCCTCTTGGAGCTGCAGATAAAGTTATCATTAGCATCTATTAGCAATAACAAACAATATCAGCTTCGTTCGTTGTTGCAGGCTGGGTTATTAGTGCTGGAAAAACAGCTCCCCTAACACCCTCGGAGCCAGCCGAGATTCATCTGTGTCTCATTAGCAGAGTCTTCCTTCTTTGTTTGTTCAGATAAAATTAACTCTCCTCCTGGAAAATAAAGGAGTGTGGAGCTGCTCTCCTGGCCCAGCACAGCCCCGGCCCTGGGGTTCCAGCAGGTGCGAGGGGCTGACCCCAAACCCAGGGCAGCCCGACGTGCTCACTGCTGGCCATGGCCTCTGCTCCCACAAGCTGCTCTGCTCTCCATCAGAATTCTCTGCCAGGAGCTTGGAGGGATGGGATGCAGCCAGAGAGGCAGGAACACCCCAGAGCAAGGGGATGGGGGGGCTGGGGGTGTGCAGCCCCTCTCTGCTGCTCTATACTTCCACCATCTCCTGCCTCAAGCCACCCCAAAGGTCACCAAGTCGCCTCCCCCTCCTCACTTCCCTGCCCCACTCCCCCTCCTGACACAGACATTTCCATGCTCTGCATCCCATGTCACCACGTGCCAAAGAGCATCCCGAGGTGGCACCAGCAGCACCCTGCCTGCACCCCGTGCCCCCCCCACTGCCAGCAGCCTGACTCGGGCGATGCACAGCAGCGGTGAGGGTGATGTGCAGCCGGGGCTGGGTACTGGCCCTGCTGTGGGTCACCCCACTGTCCCCTGGGACACCCCGGAGCCGGCCCGCGGAGGCGGCACTGCCGCAGGGGTGTGAAAGCAGGACTGGCCCGGAGCGGCGCGGAGCTGGGGCAGGACGTGAGTAATTAGGGTAGGACGGGGCTTTCCCGGGCAGGGCGAGCAAACCCAGGGATTTCTGCCTTGCCACCTACGTGCCCCTGCAGGTGGGTGAATGCTGCCGGCAGATTCCACCTGTCAGACCTCAGGCTGCGCCTTCCCATTCGGTGTTCTAAGCTGCTCAGATATCTCTAAAATAAACCCCAAAGACCCCAAACCCCAGGGCCCAAATAGCTCAGGTTCGTCAAGCACAAAGAATCAAAATGAAATTGAACTGATGGCCACAGCACCTCACAGCACCCTGCACCCAGGGACCAGGACTGGGGTGCCTCTGTTGCTGCAGTACACTGGGGCTCTCACAGAGAGGAAAACCCAAGCCTTTGCCCAAACCGACATGAGGTGAGGGGTCCCTAAGTACTGGAGGTGCCACGGTGCAATTCAGGGGGTGAGCTGGGTCCCCTGTCCCCGGCTGAACCCTGCAGGGTGCCCAGGGAACAGGTTGAGAAGGACATAAACAGCACCCAGAGGTGAGGCACGCAGTCAGGGCTCCCCACTCCACGGTCCACAGCAGCACCCAGCCTGTCCCCAAGCACTGTGCTTGGCCAGCGTCCCAGCAGGGTGGTAACGAGGGAGGTGGTAATGAAGGAATGCAGGTGGATGTGTCAAAGCAGGGCAGCATCCCTGGTGGTGACTGGGGCACACTGGTTAGCAGCTGGGAGAAAACTTGGCTCTTTTGGGGCAAGAACATGAAACTCTTTAACACGACAAGGCTGTTCAACAAACCCACCTGAGGCTGGTGAGGTGTTTGGCCTTCCAGTTGAGTGACAATCCCCACTGATCCTGCTGGGAGGTTAGGAAATAAAATGAAATCAAATCATCGCTGTGGAACAACACGTTGGAGCCGGAGCAGCCTCGTGCCCATTAGCAGTAATTGGGCGGCGCGGGGCTGTGCTGCTGCAAGGCTGATTTCCCCACGCAGCAGGGCCATGATTAGGGACTGCTTCACCTCTGCCCATGGGCTGGAATGGCTCAGCCTGATTGAGAGAGAAATGCCAGGGTTTAGGCAGGGGGGGATTCTGCTGGTGTCCCCAGAGAAGCCATGCGGAGCTGTGATGAGCAGAGATGCACAAGGACAGCTGAAACCATGGGGGGCATTGGAGAGGCTGGTATGGCACAGCATGGCACAGCATGGCATGGCATGGCACAGCACGGCATGGCATGGCATGGCATGGCATGGCATAGCATGGCATGGCATGGCATGGCACAGCATAGCATGGCAATGCACAGCACAGCATGGCATGGCACAGCATGGCACAGCATGGCATGGCATGGCATGGCACGGTGTATGCACAGGGCTTGCCAGGCACTGGACCTCTGCAGCACCTCTGAGGCTTTCACATGCTGCAAGAGCCTCTTGAAAAGCTCCTCCTGAGCAGGGGGTTATGGAGCCCTGAAGGAAGCTGAAATAAAATGTGCGGCACGTGCCGGGGAAGCAGCAGTCCTGGGTAAATGGGACGGGCTGTGCCGCTTTGCCATATTATTTAGCTGCGCTGGAAATGAAGGATGAAGGTGATAAAGGGTTTATTTTAGCAGGCAGCAGCCACTAACTGCTCGGTAATGCACCGAGGAAGAGCTCGGCTCCGCCATCCCCTTTCCCATTCCAGTCACGTGCCCCCAAAATTGCAAATGGAGATTTGTTACATTTCATTTGCTCCCATCCCTGGGAAGCCATTTGCGATGAGTTCACGTCTCCCAGGAGGCTCCATTCCAATCAAAGTGAAAAGAGAGGAGAGGGGGGGGGAGGAAAAGTCACGCTACACCGGATGACAATGATATCTCAGCGCCGATCGCTGGGTGCTGCCTGGTGCTACACGTTTTAATAACAGCCAGCCCATGTGCAGCCGCAAGGCTGAGGCACTGCTCTGGGGCTGGGGGATGCTGAGGCATCACTCCCAGGCTCAGGGATGTTGGGGGACTGCTCCAAGGATGGGGGATGCTGAGGTACCACTCCCAGGCTGAGGGATGCTGGGGGATGCTGAGGAACAGTTGCCGGGCTGAGAGGTGCTGAGGGGTGCTGAGGTACCAGTCCCAGGCCAAGGGATGCTGGGGGGTGCTGAGGCAGGGCTGCCAGGCTGAGGGACTCTGAGGGTGCTGAGGTACCAGTCCCAGGCTGAGAGATGTTGGGGGATTTTGAAGGACAGCTGCCAGGCTGAGAGATACTGGGGTACCACTCCCAGGCTGAGAGATGCTGAGGGATGCTGAGGCACAGTTGCCAGGCTGAGGGATGCTGGTTGGTGCAGGTTTCTCCCCTGAGCTGACTCCATCTGTCAGCCACTCCAGGATGGACACCCACCTCTTCGGGTATCCCACTTGCCTCCTTCTCCATGAGCATCATCTTGAGCCTGGGCAATTAAACCAGAGCTTTGGCCAACTCAGAGAGGACAGGCTGTGTGGCTGGTTCAGCTAAAGTTGAATTTATTCAACTAAATTTTAGGTTTATACTGACCTGTGCTTCACAAACTCACATTAGCCAAGTGCACACACACACACAGACACATACAGACAGACACACAGACACACAGACACATGGAAACCGAAAGCAGAGATGCCTGGGGCCTGGTTGCTTTTTGTTGTTGTTGTTGGTTGGGGGTTTTTTGTTCCCTCTTTTTTTTTCTTTTGTAAAAAATATCTTGTTTCCATTTTAGAGCAGTTTTGTGGGCTGTGGTCTGGCCTTATTGATTAGGGCATGTTATTCTGGAGCAGGAAGCTGCCTGACATACTGCCTGCCTGCTGCTAAATTGAAATCTCCTAATCTTTCCAATCCTTTTAAGCACTGGCAAATGAAAAGGCAGCACATTGTGGAAAATCTCTGCTCAAGTGGAAGCCAGGCAGGAGCTGCCTGAGCGAGAGGAGGAGCTACTGTGGGCCAGAGGGGACCTGCTGCCTGGCCAGGGAGGCAGGAGGGGGGTTTGGTCCTCCTGGGATGGCCTTGTTTGGTCCAGGGGACATCCCCAACACGTGGGCTGAAGGATGAACCCAAGGTGCATCAAGACCTCATTAGCAGGACATCAGCAAGAGCAGGGCTGGTGCTGATGCTCTGGCAGGTGTGGTGCTGCCAGGGCCGGGGGCTGCCGTCGTTAGGAGATGAGGGGAGCTGGTGGCAGAGTTCTGGGGTGTTGCACAGGCTAGCAGAGACCCCTGCTCCTCATCAAGCTTGTTCCCTCCTCCATGATTAGTGTGTACCACTAATTACCTACTGGAAGCCCAGTGCTCTGCTCTTCAGAGCTGTTGCCATCTACAGAGTCAGTGTAGCGAGCTAAAGGTTGGGGTATGAGGGCAGCTTGCCTCTTAGCTAAGGCCATCCCATAATAACAGCGGACCAGGAGGAATCTTCCTTGAAAACAGCACACCTCAGGCCTTCCCTGAACACCATCTGGGGATGGGGTGCTCAGGATCCACTGGATTACTGGCTGCTGGGCAGCATCATCCCTCCCACTCCCACACACTCAGCTTCTCCCTCCTGCCCCTCATCCATGGCCTGCCCCAGCCCCAAGAGCATGTCCCCTCCGAGGGGTCCGTGTGCCAGGGACACCCCAGGGCTGCAGGATGAAGGGGCTGGGGGGTGGAAATGGGAGCTGCTGGGCACGACTTTTCCCACTTGTATTTTTAGTGTGCGATGCCGGGAAAAGGAGAGCGTGTTCATTAACCTGCACAGCCAGGAATAACAATTGCCTTCCATCAGGGCTTCATGAATAAGTCGCACCATCTGATTTAGTTATTTATATCCTTCCTGCTGGTAAATTAATTAATGTTTCATTTGCAGCACAGGCAGCCCGTTAAGACTGCTTCTCCCTGCTCTGGAAGTGGGCGCTCTACAATGTCATCTGCTCTGAAAGGTGGTTTTTCCCTTGGAAGATGGATGGTAAATAGGGATTGCTCGCCTGCTGGTGATGCTAGGGCACCTCTCACCATGCCCTGTGCTGTACCCCACAGCCAGCCAGGGTCTGAGCAGTGTCTCTACCATGCAGAGGGTCATTTTGAATCTTTGCCCTGGATATTAAACAATGTTCTGGAGGAAAATCCCAACCCTGTTGCTGAGATGGGTTTCTGGTATTCTGGAGCTGATGGGGGTGATGGGGCAGGACTATGGGGCCAGGGGCGCAAAAGGAGGTGCCTAAAGGAGGAGGAAGTGTTTTGATGAGCACCTTCAAGGGCATGGACTGAAGGGAAGGGGAGTTACTGTTACAGTTACCAGGGTGCTGCAGGCCAACAGCAAGGAGGAGCGTGGGGGGCAGCTGCAGGCTGTGAGAGTGTCCGGGATGGGTGATGGTCTCTCCTGGCTGCGAGGAAGGCTCAGGACTCAGAACCACACCGGGGGGGGTGGACAGAGCCACCATCCCACTCCCAAGACAGCAGCAGGACAAGGCCAGGGGATAAAAGCATTCCTGGGATTAACAGTGCCCCTGCCAAGGGGGATGCAGGGCAGGCAGCTCCCTCGGCTTCTCATCCCAGCACTGGCTCCAGGGTTTCACTCGCCTGCTCTCTCCACCACCTGGTCTGGGTTTTCCTTTGGCCCCTCATTTCTGGATGGTTTAAAGAAGATGTTCAGCAACATTTTTCTCTCCTCAACATTCCCTCCTTTCTAAACATCTCAAAGATAATGAAGATATACTTCCCTAGGCCTCCCTTTCTCATCCCAAATCCCTCCTCCAAACCAGGACAGTCCCAGCCTTACCCCTGCCAAACCCAGGAATGTCCAATTTCAAGCTGTTTTTCTTCATTTCCTTCTTTTTTTTGGGGGGGGTGATAGCATCATCGGGTCTGTGCCAGGATGTGGATGCTGCAGCTCATTCAGCTCTCAGCCCCTGTAAACCATGGCAATAAAGCTGGTGCTAGAGAGATGTCACCGGCGGGGTTGTTAATGCGCCGGCCTAATGAATATGAATGGCCTCTTCATAAATGTAGCTTTGTGTCATTAAATTCCTTCACACCTCACCGACCGTGGAAAGGTTACTCAGGATTAAATGTAAATCACATATTTACTGGTATGAAACAGATCAGCCTGGTGGGGTTTGGGGTTTTTTTTTTAAAAAAAAAACCATATAATTTGATAACAGTAGGATCTTCCCCCGGCGTGGCCACGGTGATGGATGTGCAGTGGGCTCTGGCTCAGGGTTTGGCTGGGTGCAGATCTCACATGGTGGGCGAGTGACACTGTTTTCTTTCTGAAACTGCAGATTTCAGTCCTTAATCATGTCGGTGGCCCAGAAGTGAAAGGAGTTATTTCACCCGTGTCACTCCGTGTAATTAAAAGATTAAGGAATGGCTTCTCTTGTGTTATAAATTAAGGGGTTGGGAGTACCTGGGGTCAGGAACGCCATGTCTGGGAACACCGTGTCTGGGAACACCGGTCCCTGACACTGCTGGAGAGGTGAACAGCACCCACCCCTCCTGAATCCCACTTATCAGCATCCCCAGACACGGCTAGGGATGCTCCCCAGAGACCGGCGCACACAGTTATACCCAGTAAGGCAGAAACAAGGAATATCTCTTGCATTGGTCTTGTTCTTGCCTTAAAAGAGCCATTCTGTGGCAATTTTCCATGCCAAACCCACACGGTGTCTGGCCCTCCCCAGCCCACGGTGGGATGCCTTACGTGGTGCTTTGTGGGATGCCTCATGGCGCAGGCGGCTCAGCCCAGGATGGGAAAAGCCGGGTGTTTTTAAGAAGCTCTGAAGAGCCATCCCAGCTGCCCGCTGGTAAAGTCCCCTCACAGACTGCTTTAAACAGCACCAGCACGTATTAGCTTGTAAGGGAGAGCTGATTAGTAATTAAGTGGCTTTTAAAAATAAAACCATTAAGACTAATCCCATCAAAATTGGAGCTTCATCCAGGCAACCCTTATTAATTATCGTCCCACCTTGCAGGATCCAAAGGTCAGGCTGACGGATACTTTGCTTTGGATCCTGCAAAAGATGGGATTTGTCGTTCCATAAATACATGTATTTGATGGAATTCTCTCTGCTAGGGGTGTGATGCCCCCCAGAGCCTCGTTTGGGGGTGGGGAACATCCCAGCTGCTGTGTGATCTCCCCATCCGCTCCTGGCACCTCCATCCCTGCAGTGGGGATGGTGCCAGCAGTGCTGTCCCACCAGCCAGGGACACAGCCAAGGTGCCTCCAGCATCCATGGGGCTTGGGTGGGAGCCTGGGGTGGCTTTTTGGGGCTGATAAACCCAGGGCTGAGCCCTGGCTAACCCCACCAAAGCAGCTGGCTGCTCTCTGTGACAAGGTTCCAGCTGCAACGTGTCCTTATTTCTCTCAAAGTATCAATAATTTCAGGGTTAAAGAAACAAAAGCTTGCTTTTGGGGTTTTTTTGTGTGTGTGTGTGCTTGTTTGTGTTTTCCCCCCCATCAATACCGGGGCCAGGCAGGCCACTTCCAGACAGTCCCTGGGGCCTACTCAGCTATTAAAGACAGAAATTATATCTTCATAACCCAGGATATTGCTGCTCGCTTATTTATGACTTGCTCCATTTCAAGAATATTTATTCTAGACAGGGAGCCTGATAATTTTCATCCAATCTACTCCTCATAGCTCAGGGCGAAAGAATGGAACAGCTCAATTGAAAGAGCACTTTCCCATTATTGCCAGGTAAGGGCAGAGCGAGCCGATCTCATTCCTGCCCCTGCCTCACCAGCACCACTGGATTCTCTTCCTTTTATTATTTTTCACCCCTTTTTTTTTTCATTTTCTTTTCCATTTGGGGTTGGTTTCTTTTTTTTTTTTTTCCTTTCCTCTCTTTTTTTTCCTTTTAATTCATCGAGGAATGGCAGCCCACACAACCACTTAAAGGAAGTACTGCATAAATCCCAGCGCAGTAATTACCCATTTGGAAACATGACGCTTTATAGGAGGAAAGGCATCGTGCCAGGATGCTCAGCACGCTACTCCTACTCCAGCTGAAATCCTCCCAGGGCTTGTAGGCAGCGGTTAGCGTCTGCAGTCACAGGCTAATAAAGCTTAGCCATTACTGCTGGGGCAGCAGGGAGCTTCTAAGGTGGGAAAAAGCCGTCTGCAGGTTACAGAGAGGAGGGAGGAACAACAAGACCCACACAGAAACACACAGGCACTGCTGGGGTTGTATCTGGATGGGCGTGAGTTGGGGTTGCCTGAGGGTTGCTGTGGGATGCTTCAGGGACCCATGGCCATCCCATTAGAATCATAGAATGGCACGGGTTGGAAGGGACCCCAAGGATCATAGAGCTCCAACCCCCTGCCACAGGCAGGGCCACCAACCTCCAGGCCTGGAGCTACACAAGGTTGCCCAGGGCCCCATCCAACCTGACCTTGAACACCCCTAGGGATGTGGCACCCACCCCCTCTCTGGGCAGCCCGTTCCAGCCCCTCACCACTCTCTCTGTAAAAAACTTCCCCCTAACATCTAATTTAAGCCTCCCCTCCTTCAGCTTTAATCCATTCCCCCTTGTCCTGCCATTGTCTACCCTTTTAAAAAGTTGATTCCCCTCCTGTTCATAAGCTCCCTTCAGGGACTGGAAGGCTGCAATGAGGTTAGACAGCAGCATCCCACCTCCCCGGGCCCCGCTCTGGCTCAGGGAGCACCGTCCTCGCCCTGCACTCCTGTGCACTGTAAATGTCAGAGCCGATGAAGTGTTGAAAAGGCTTTATTGCTTTTTGTGAAGCCGATTAGGAATATCTTCTGCTAGGTAAAGAGTAATATTGCAATATGAAGGATGGGGGGAGTCGGAGGCAGCCCCGTGCGAATTCCCCACAGAAACCTCTGTTCTTGCAGCCAGAACAGTTATCAAAAAGACAATTTAAGCAGCACTGCGCTCTAACTAGCTGGAGGACAGGGGAGCCAGCCCTGGACAGTAATCTTTCAGCCTGTAGTAAATGAAATTGCAAAGAAAAAAAAAAAAAAAAACAAACCACCCCAGCTTTCCTTCCTGATCTGTGGGGGGTGAAGATGCCAGAAGGAAAGGTTGGGTTTTTTATAACCATTAGCTCAACCCAGCTCTCCCTGCCAACGGCACGAGCTGCCACGGCTGACACAGGGCCAGCGGCTGCCACGCAAGGATGAAGGCAGCTCAGCATCCTCCCTTCCCATCAGCAGCACCAACGCACCCCATGAGAGGACAGAGGAAACTCACAGGCCCCTCCGCCCCACCCTTTGTCTCAACAGCTCCTGACAACCCGACCTGACCAAAATAACCCATCCCCTTGTCAAATGAAGCCCCTGGTCACTGGTACAAGGGGTTATGCAGCCAGGAGAGACCGGCTTCAATGGCCAAAGAGATTTCTCATGTGAGCGATGCCAGATGAAATGGGGTGGGGGGGGGGTGGGTTGCTGCACATCAGGGTGCTTCTGGGAGGGAAGGAAAAAGGCTCCTGCTCCTGTGGGAGCCATCTCTGCCTTGCCAACATGAAGCATCACCTGCCTGGACCTGAGCTCGTCTCTCGGATGACTCGCCGGTCACCTCGGGTACCTTCCTGTCTGCAGCACGGTGCTGGAAACCCAGCCCAGCTAAAGACTCTGGCAGCCAGGGAGGACCGAAGGATGCGTGTGCCAGTCCTCCCTGCTAATGATGACTATTTATGGAGCGTCCTGGGTTCATCCTGTGTTTTGGAACGGCAGCGTGATGGTCAAATCCAGGCCCTGGTGAGGTCTGCGGGGAGCAGAAAGCCATTTCCACCAGGTTTGATGGGAGCTGGACCGAGTCCTGCAGCTCTGATGACATGCCCACAAATGCTGCCATTAGAAAAATGATAGCTTCCCAACTTGAAATTACTCACAGACACATCAGGGGGAAAGTTCCCTCTATTTATTCCTCGGTCAGGCAAAACTGAGAAAACCAGCCCTTCTCCAGCTGAAATCCCCATCCCAGTGTGGAAGCCACACCTCCCCCCCCAGCCCCAGCCCTCAGCACAGCAGCCGCTTCGGTGCCCTGTTATTTACCACCAAAGAAAACAGGCTCGGATCAGAAACTGCTGCCTTTGATGCTGGAGGTCTTGCAGGTCAGCCTGGAGCAGCCCTGCTCCCATCCTGGCACCCTCCCAAGCATCAGGGCTGAGTGCAGCGGGAGGGGGGAACAGGGTGATGTGGGTGATGCTGTCCTTCTGTCTGCCCCAGGGCCACAACCAGCCCAACTGTACAACCAGGAAATGGATTTTAATAGCAATTATTCCATCAGAGCAATTAATTGGAGTCAGATGAAGTGAGGTGCGTGGCTCCTGGTGCCTCTGAAGTGGCCAGGCTCCTCCTGGTCCCCTCTGCCCATCTCCCACTGGGGTTCCTCAGTCTCTGCCGAGCTCTGGGCAGCCAGTGACCATCCCTGTTCCAGCCCTTCCTTTGCCACCGGGGAAGGTGAGGGATGCAGTTTGCAGGTTTTGCCTGAATTTGGAGGTTCTGCCTAAATTTGGAGGTTCATGGCCCCTCCTTGAGCAGCACCACATCTGCTGGAAAAGGATGGGGGAGCAGCACCTGGGTCAGGGACGAGCTGGTGGGACCCCTCCGGACAAGCCGGTTCTGGGGAGGAGAAGGTGCCCCAGACCAGGTACCTGGGCTCTCTGGAGAGCCCAAACTGAGCTCTCACTGAAGGCTTCCCTGCCCCCAGCAGCTGGGGACGCTGGCTGTGCTGGTTGCAATGGGCCAGAGGGGCCTGTGGTGGTCTCGGTGCTGGGGTATGTGTTCTCCCAGCAGGATCAGCACAGGGGTGTCAGAAATCCCTTAAAATGAAGAGTTTGGCTTCCAAGGGCAATCCCTCTGCATGCAGTGCAAGAAAACTCCCTCCATCTGAGGCAGCTCGTGGTCCCAGCCGCTCCCCAGACCACTGGCTCATGCTTTGCCTTTTCCCTGACCATTTCAAGACAGCTGAGACCCGGAGCCATCAATTATTCCTGCAGCAGCGTGGGGGAAGGCTTCACCACCCCAGCAGCACCTGGATCCCTCCCCGTTCACCCTGCTGCTCACTGTCTCAGTGGTTATTATGGGCAGACAGGGATGTGCTGGTTATCCTCAGCGTGGCTGTGTGGGTCTGCTGCTGGTGAGGCGAGCTGAGTACACCCTTTGCCCCAGCAAACTCCAGTTCAAAGAGCATCGTGCATCCCTACTGCTCCTAGTAAAGCCCTGGGGCTCTGTCTGACCCAGCTCAGCCTCTCGCCCTTGCTTGAAGAGATAACAGCCCATCTGAAGCTGAAAAAGGGTATCTGTTTTCCTACCAGCGAGCAGAAACCTGCTCCCAGAGCTTTCCCAGGACAGCCAAGCCTGAGCTGACGCTGCTGGGAAGTTCCCAGGCCAGGCCAGCAGACTGGCCTCACACCTCTCCGAAGGGAAAGCTCATTAAACTGTTGATCCAGGTATCCTTTATCCAGAATCTCACATTGTTATTAGAGGCATTAATTAAAACAATAGCAGATCAAAGCACTCCAAAGCATCTCATTTGGGATGATGCCTCCTCCTCTTTTGTTCTGGTCCCTTTGAGGTCGGCAGCGCTGTTATTGCACCAGCACCATCCCAAGGGCAAGGCAGCCATGGGGAGCGTTCGAGCATCTTTCTCCAGCCAAAGAAGCCCAACGCAAGGGTGTGGGGGTGACCCCATCCTGGTCAGGTGAATTTTTCCGGGGGGGTGGGGGGGAGTGTGCCTGGACAGAGCCATCTCTCCCATCCCCCAGCTCCTCACACAGACCATGCAGCTCCAGCTCCTCTCTGCGCTCAGCATCCCGTGGAGCTGCTCTGTGTTCGTCCTTGACCGGCAATTAGCAAGTGCTTGGTGTGATGGGCATCTCCTCTGACCCCCTGGCTCTGCGGCTCCTGAGTATTAACGCTGGGGAGGGCAGCCTGACCCGGGGAAATCTGCAAAAGCTTTTATTAGCGCTGCAGATAATTACATTTAATAAGGACACCAGCTTTTCCCACACCAGATAGCTGAACCATCAATCTTCCCTTTAATAATAAAAGCCTCTCCAACTCATTTACATTCATTGTTCCTTTTGCAACACAACATTACGCACGTTTTATCACCCTGGGATCTAACGCAACCAGCCAAGTTCACACGCCAAAGTCCTCGCACCACGGAGGGGCTGGCGTTCCCAGCACATCCCAGCACATCCCCGTGCCCCGGGGGAGGTGAGGTGGGGTGGAGGGGGTGGGGGGCTGGCGGATGTTTTCCTGGGGTGTCACAACCACCTGAGCGCAGGCACCTTGCAAAACTTCCCAAGAACTCTGCGGCGTCGTGGCCTCGGGAGGAATTCCTGACCCAGAGTGAACCCAGAGCACCCTTCCTGGATGGGTCTTTCCAGGAGGACCCGGGGAAGGCAGGTGAGGTGAACTTCCAAGGCAGAACTGAGAAGATTTTTTAGCAATGGGAGTAAATGCGTTTTGTGTGCACGTGTCGGGAGCCAGGGCGTCCCTCAGGAGGTGGGAGGACTCACGTCTAAATGAATAACGGTGCGGCAAACATTCATCTTCCAGGCTGGAATTGGAGAGTGAAGCACAGGGTATTATAAATCCTATTTTGCTGTTGCTTTGCTGTTATTCGGCTCTGCCAGCTCGCCCCGGGATGGATATTTCAGCGTGGTTTTCCCACCCCAGCGCTCCCTGTGCTGCTTCTTCCTGCCTCCCTGGCTCTTGCTGGACTTGAAATGTCTTCTCCTGGGCTGGCTGCTGCAAGCCCCCATCTCTGGGGTACAGGGGGCTGTTGGGCAGGAGCAGAGTGGGGGGCTTCTCCCATCCTGCCCGGGGGATGGAGAGGAGGGACCTGCTGAGTCCTGAGGCTGAGACCTCCGAGGGCTTCCTGCGAAACTCAGTGGGGACATGAAGAGACCCTCACCGTCCTAGTGGGGCTCAGGGAGATAGAGAGAGGCTGATTAGAGCAGAAAAGCAGAATGAAAGAGACCTGAAAGCTGCACCTCACCTCCCACCCTGCGATCCCATCTGGCCATCCCTGCGTGCCCAGACCGTCCTCTCTCTCTGTCCCTGGACCAGCAGCCGTGGCCAAGCGGATAGTGACAAAGCCAGCTTGGGAATGACATCATTCCCAATGGGATGGCAGCGCCAGGCAGAGCCAAGGGGGACTGTCACCCAGCGAGCGGAGCCCAGGACGCTTGGGACCGTCTGTGCCAGCCAAGCCGATCCCATGCCAAGCGCTGCCCAGCCGTGCCCATCACCTCCACGTGCCAACGTGCCAACGCAGCTGGCAGCACAGGGCAGGACCCCGGGCACGGGGACATGGCAGCGATGCCACAGCACAGCAGCCAGCACGGGGACGGGGCACACAGCCCTCGCTGTGTTTAGTCTGGGCTCAGGGCTTATTATCAGCTCAGCACCGTCGCCGGCAGCTCGGCGTGCCGCTCCCCACACAGCTCCTCTAATCTTCTTTTATTTGACATCCCTGGGATGAAGCAGCGGGCCATCCATCAAGCGCCCATGTTTAGAGTGAGAGGGGATCTGCGGGGCCCCGGGTTTAATTAGGAGCCTGGAGCCTGGGCTGGCGATGGGCAGCTCCGGCTCTTCGCACGCACAGCAGAGCGATAGCCCCGGCGTTATCAGCTCTGTGTGCACTGGCATTTAAAAAATTCCCCGTGCTGTAGGTTTATTGCCTGGTTATGCTGCAGGGAAGCAGTGAACCCCCCCACTACTAACACAGCCCGGATTCATTTTAAACCGGGACACCCAGCCCTCACTCCCTAGCCCACCCTGAAGCTCTCACAGATCCCATCCCTCTCCCCACAGGATCCATCCTGGTTCTGGCTGCCCTGGGTGGGAGAGACAAGGATGGAGGGACAGACCTCAAACTCATGTCCCTGTGCTCGAAGTGCAAGAGTTGGCACCTGCCCAGTGCTTTCCCCCCACCGCCACATCATGAGGGTTTCTAGCTCCACATGCTTCCCATGTCCCCCAAGCATCACAGGCACCAAGCGAAGCCTTTAGCACATCTTTTTTCACTCCCCAAAACACTTCTTCCCTAATTTAAGCCATCATCGTATGTCTCAGAATGGGTTTTTTCTCCCAGCAATGCCTGACCCTTGGGAGCAGAGAGGTCTCCTGGTTGAGAGGAATTCTGGGTGCATTTGGAAGAAAATCGGGACACCCCCTGCCCCCTGCTCCCACAGACAGACAGACAGACAGAACTGCCAAGGCCTCCGAGTGCCACTCAGAAACCAGCAGGACCCACTGGTGGGCAGAAAAATACAGCAAAACAGCCAACAAAGCTGGTTCCCAGGTGGTGCAGGGGAGGCCACGTAGGGGAGGGGGCCAGAGCCGGGCCCCGGAGCCCCCTCCCGTGGTGCCAGCCTGACACTAGGCTGCATTCCCTGGCCCTGCTGCCCATCTCCCGCACCAAACCTGCTGCTTCACCACCCAAACCCATGGGTTTCTTCTGCTTCCACCATCCCTGCTTCCACAGTGGCAGGGATGCTGCCCCTTTGCTCCCCAGGGAGGTTATGAGCAGGGGCTGCCCTGTCCCTGGGGCACAGGCGCTGGCCCCCAGTCCCAGCCCAGCAAATTTCCCTCCTACATCACTCAGGGCTGCTGCTCCTGACCTGCCTTTAACTTCGAGCTCTTGTCCTGAGCACCCAACACTATATATATATATATATGTGTATATATATATGTGTGTATATATATATATATATACACACACACACACAATATACAATATGCAATATGCAATATATAACATATATCATGTATCATATATAATATATAACATATAATATACAATAGATAATATATAAATATACCATAGCATATAAAAATATAAGATCTATTTTATTAATACATCATATATTCTATACTGTATATAAAATATGTTGGGTTTTATAAATATATTTATATAATATATAATATGTAATGTATTTATAGAACCATATTATATTAAATTACATACTATATAAATATAATACATATTCAAGGTATATTAATATATTTATATATGAACATAAATATAAAGACATTTATACATTATTTGTAAATAAATATATAAAGATCTGCATATATAGATGTGTATATTTTATGTGTATATATTTATGTATAGTTTTATTTATAGAATATAAAATGAATATACACATATGTAATAGTTTATATATTATATATAAGTAAATATAAACATATATAAATATACACATATTTGTTTATATTTATAAAGCACAGCTCGAGCTGCAAAAAAGGGGGTGACCTCTGGTGTGACCGGAGGTGGTGAGGAAGCGGCAGTGGTGTGAAAACAAAGCGATGAAGAGGTGAGAGCAGGCGGCTGAGCTGTGCCCAGCAGCGGGCTCCTTGCATAACTTCATTTATCTCACTGGGGTGAAGATCAGCCCAGAAACCCCACTGGGAGCTGGGCAGACTGGTGCTGGATGCTGGATGCTCCGTGCTCCAGCTCTGCGGGGTGAGGGACAGGGCCACGGTGGTGGCTGGTAACGCAGGGCCCTGCTGTGAGTGGAGCATCTCCATGCACAACTTCTCTGTGCTGGGTGGGGTGGGGGATACCCTGAGCTCCCACCCACCAGCATCACCCCAGTCCTTTCACCAAAACTTCTGCATTAAAGGCCAAATTGCTGTGGGTACCCCTGCAGCGGCCAGGAGCATGGCTGGGGTGCAGGAGCCCAGATGGGTGCAGGAGCCGAGTGCTACATGCGGAGGGGTGCAGATGGGTGCAGAGGTGTGCAGGAGCCAAGTGCCATGTGCAGATGGATGGAGGGGAGGGTGCAGGAGCCAAACATGGGTGCAGAGAGGAGCAGGAGGCCAAGCACCATGTGCAGTTGGATGCAGGAGCCAAGATGGGTGCAGGACCTGAACATGGGTGTAGATGGGTGCAGGAGCAGAGTGCTGCATGCAGATGGGTGCAGGAGCCAAGCGCCTGTGCAGATGGCTGCACTTGTCCCCTTGCAAATTCTCCCAAGCCTCCCCCCCACTCCATCCACATCTGGCCGCCCGCTGAGACCCCAGGAAGCGCTGGATCTCTGCATGCAGCACAACCAGTGTCATCAGAGGCATAAGCGCTTCCAGCTGCCGAGCTGCAGCACCAGCCTTCCCCTTGTCATGTTTGCAGCCAGGTTTGACATATGGGGATCCAGGGCTCTGGTTTCTCCTGTGCCTTGTCCTCCTGAGATGCCTCCCACCACAAGCAGGTCGCACGGGGTGTTCCTATCAAACACCACCCTGTAATGAAAGTAGAGCAGGAGAGGAGCCATCCGGCTGCTGGCTCCCAGGAATCATCAGCAAAAACTCACACAAACCCACATCAGGGACTGTTTGATTAATTTTTACCCCCACCCCCCTCCAAGCAACGATAACACAGGCCTTGGCAGAAATCGCCTTTGACACGTGTTATCTCTCTAATATCTCGATCCCATAATCCCCACCTAAGCTTTGTGCCTTACACCGCTCCGGGCCTCTGTGGTGGAATAGCTCCTGGCCAGCCCATTCCCTTTCCTCTCTCACGTAGCCCTTCAGCCACCCCATCCATAAATATTTACGGAGAGGCTCTCCCCGCCCCTGGCCCCGCTGACGTTGCCCTTTCTGCAGCGTAGCAGGCGACTTTTTTCAAACTTTTTAATTCCCTTCATTAATCATTTAGAGAAATGTGCAATTACTCCAGCCCAATTACAGAAAATGTGCAACTACTTGAGTCCCATTACAAGCCCGTACCAAATGCCAAGAACTTGATTAGAGTAAAACCACCGCCAGCCCCATAGAACTTTAAAGGAAAATATTGTGCCTTATCCTAGTGGGTGAAGAGAAATCAGGATTTATTTATGCACAAATGTGTCTAACCCTCGCTGACAATATGGGGAATTTTTCCTCCAGGCCGTAACGTGATGTCAGTGTTCCCTTAAGGAGGAGATGTCTCTCCCTTAATTAAAACAACGCCTGAACTCACAGTAACCTCCCGATTCCGTAGCGGGGATCTGCTCTCGTTTTTCCAGAGGGTTTATAATTACCCCACAAGCTGATGCCTGGCCCGGTGTTGGGCTGCTTGGTTTCCACCAGTGCCTCGAGCCACTGGTTGGGGACCACTCCTGCTTCCCGCATCCCAGCCCAGGCTTTTTCCCGCCCCGAAGATGCAACCGGGACGAAGACACGCGGCGCGGTTCTCCGACAACGGCTCCTTGGGGACGTGGCCTCTCTAATCTTTGCAACCAATTGGCTTCATTGGGTAATCCCTAATTACACGAACTGTCTCCTATGCAAATCATAAACGTCTCAATCAATCAGCGGGAGCGGCCAGCGAGGGCAGGGCTGTGCAGGCAGAGCGATACTCGCAGGAGGGCTTCTGCCACATGTGGCTTCTAAACTCCTGTTATTTAGGTCAGCATCTTCCCTGCGCCGTCTGGGGGAGCGATAGGTATTACCACTTATTAGGGATTAAGCCGAGATTTACGGGTCTTTCTTAGCATGTGGCTGTGGGGACGTGGATGCTCGTACGAGCCCGACTACCGAAGTCTGGGATTTTCAAGGAGAATCTTGAGCTAAGGGGCTTAGGGAGGTGAATTAATTTACTGGGACTCTGTAGCTCACCCAGAATAAAAAAATCTCTTATAAAAGTATAATTTTCTTCTTGTTATTCATGATTACAAAATAATAAGATTGTTAAAAAAAAAAATCCAATAGAATGGATGTCAATATTGGCAGGAGACAGAATTGCGAAGCGCGTGCCAGCCTTCCGTGGCTTTCCTTAATTTTAATTAGGATAAAATTTACTAATCTTCCCGGGTTTGCAGAAGGAGGTTTGCCAAGAGGCCATCAATTGATCTGGGTGATATTGGCTTCCTTTTAAGAGCCCCTTGCTAACCGCTACGGAAAGCCTGGGCTTTTAGCTCCTTCCTCAGATCATCTCTGCAGTTTTTTTGGCATGTCAAAAGGCCAGATGTTTTTTATTTGAGAGCAAATTGACACGTTAAATTACATTGTGCAAACAGTAAAGCCAGCCATGAGTAAACAGGCGACGAGGATTCATTGAATTTTATGGGTCGCAATAATGTTTATGTAATTTAACAAATTTATGTTTCGTGTCAGCTTTACCGCAAGAGTTATTCCTTCCAAAAGGAAAAACAACTCACGTTACAGCCCCCAGATTATTCTGCTCTGGGAGCCAATCAAAAAGCCAAACGAGCTCTAACATGACAATCGCACCGGGGCGTGCGCACGCCCGCACACGAGGACATACATCCCGCCGGTTAAACAGCCTCTGCGGATACTGCTCGATCGGTGGTGGGGTTGTGTGGTTGGGGTTGTTTTTTTTTTCTTAATTCTAATTTGATTACTTTCCTATCATCCAGCCAGAATGCAAACAAGGGATGGGGGGGGGATGCTTCTGCCACGCCTAAGTCTTGCTCCAGCCTCCGCGCCGTGCCTTCGGAAGGTCATGTTGATTCTTACCATAATGCGTTTTCCAGGTCCCTGGGAACCCCACAGCAGATTTAGCAGGAATCCTCTATGAATCAGGCTGTCTTCACTCTCCAGTGGAGTGTATACCTAGCCCGGATTTCGCTGGCAACGAACCATGTGCTAATATTACAAACTCTTCTGGCTATTTGAATGCAAAAAAAAAAATGGCCTGAGACTCGGGGGCGAGGAAGCGGAGCGGGGAGCAGGCTGGCTCTGCGCTGGCAGGCTGCGTCACGTCAGTCTCATTAATGCACTTTAACACCTTGAGTGCTCGGGGACACGCACAGGGCAGCTCAGCGAAAGGTCACGCCGCGGCGGAGTAGCGGGCGATGCTCCCAAGGGGGATTGCTGCCGGGGTTGGGATGGCATGCCAGGCTGCTGGCCTGGTGCAGGTTAAAGGGGGGAAGCTCTCTTTTTTTAGGGCAATGAGGCATGCTAAGCTAATAGGGCCTCTACACGGGCATCAATGACAAATGGCTTTCCACCAACAGGCAGCAATTATCAATAGCAGCCACTGCTGGAGGGGCTGGAGCAGGCCAGGCTCTCGTGTGGACAGGAGAGCACAGGGGGATATTTATTGACAGCTCCAAGAGAAACCCTGGAGAGCAAAGGCAAGGCATCGTCCCACAGCCTGTGGGTCCAGCAACTGCCTTGCTGGAGCCCTTCCCGTGGTGATGGCCACCAGGGATGGTCTGCAGCTGGGGGCTCACCTTCCTTGGGGCTCCTCTGAGATGGAGCATCCCTGGGGACCGGGAGCACTCAGACCAACCAGGAGGTCCAGAGCCCCATTGATGGAGAGATCCTGAGAGGGGATGCTCAGGGAAGCTCAGGGTAAGGAAAAGAAGGATCAAACCCCAAATCAACGTCATTCATCACACAAGCTTCTGGCCCATCTCCTCTCCATTCAGGGCATCGGGAACAGTCCCAGCAGCCACCAGCACTGGACGGGACCACATCAGCAGGGAACTGGGCTGCAGGTAACTCCCATGTCTTAACAGCATTTAGTACAGTCTTGAAGGAGATCTGTACATGGGATGTGAAGAGGGAACTAAGGGTTATTGCTGTCAATATAATTAATTTCAAGCTAATTTGAGCATCTGATTAAGTTTAGCATTACCATAAAAACTAAACTGCTGTTTAAATCCAGAGAGGGGTTTATTAAATAAGTGCGGGAATGCAAGAGAAAGCAAAATGAAGGTAATAAAGTCACTTAAAGTAATAAAATTAAGTGAATGCTAGAGATACCCTTTGATGGATCTCTCCTTCCCCGGGATGAAGATCTTCCTTCCTCAGCTGTATTTTTTATACAGACTTTGAAAATTGTTACCAGCCTTTCCAAACCTTCACAGAAACAAAATGCACAGGGGGAAAAAATGATCAACACACTGTTTTTTCCTTTGGAAAAGGAGGGTAAAACTCCAAGAGGGAGAGGTGGCTGTTCGCTGAGCACATCACCTTGCTGGAGGTGTGCATTTGCACAAGGTCACGGGCAGCTCTCTGGGAACACTGCCCAGAGCAGGATGATGTTTGGGAAAGGGAAAGCAGGAAGCCCCCCAAAGGGTGCTGTTTTGGGGTGCTCCCTTCATCGCCTTTCTGCACGTTATAAAGCATTAGTCCAGTTAGACAACTGGTGGTGAAAACCCCGCGGGGTTTCTACTCCTGTGCCAGAGCCGGCCAAGACGACTTACCCTTCTGCTCCAGGTTCATGTGTCACCCAGAGAAAACACTTATTTACTCTGAAGGCCAGAGAAGCCTTAAAATACAAAGCCTGAGATAACACTGATAGGATCACACAGACATCCAAATTAATTTATACTGCTGTCCTAAGCAGAAGTGACTCACTGATAGCAGAGGAGCGCTGCCCCTCGGTTAAACGGGGACCTCGGCAGGGATGCCACAGTGGTGGGTCACAGTGGAGGACAAGCTGGTGCTTGCTGTCCCTTCTCTGTCCAGGAGCCCTGGGCACTGCCTTGGGGTAGGGATGGTGAGGGGAAAATGAAGGATGAGCGTGCTGAGGTCCTGCCGTGCTGGGATCAGGATGAATCAAGGATAGAGACGCAAGGATGGAGTCGTGGTCCTCGGCCCTGAGCCCTCTGACCATACACTCGTTGTTTTGCAACGTGCATGGTTCAGCCAGCTCTGTGGTCTCTGCTGCTTCTGGGTCCAAACAGATGTGTGTGGGCACGAAGAGGGGCGGCTAAAACCCCAAAGGCCTCTGAGAGGAGGGTGGTCAGTTAAAATTCCCAAACCTCCTTCTCCTCTGGCAAAGGCAGACCCAAGGGAGCATCGGGAACTTGGGGCTTTGGTGGTCTTGCACCTCTCTGGAGTGTGGCTGGAGAGCAGGGCAAGGGGAGCTGGGGTTTTCTTCTGTGCCCTGGGAGGAACCTGAAGCTGTGGCATTACCCAAATGGCAGCTGAACAGATACGGCTCTTGGATGCTCCCCATCAACCAGGTCAAACCTGTGAGGACCACCCCTAGTTTGCCCCGAGACATCTTGTAGGAGACCTTGCACAAAGCCCATTGTGCCCACCGAGGCTTTTCCTATCACCTGTTAGGACCCCCAGTGGGACATTACCCACACTGAGCTGTAACCAGATCAGACAAGATGCACCCCAACACACCCCACAATTTTACGTGAGTTCAGCAAACCCTGAAACCCATCCCGAGCCCCAGCTCCCCCTCCTAGTATTTCCATTCAGCACCAGGCTTTGCTGGTAACATCTACTGCAAAGGCTGAGCACAATTTAGATTATAATATATAACCAGGGGCTGTTTTCTTAATTGATTTCTTTTGTTTCCTTCTATTCCTCCAAGATTTGTCAACATCAATTTTTCTATGCTTAACACTTTGCGAATACTGGCCAACTTTGGAGAATTAATGAGTTGAGATGGAGATTGAATACCTCCCCTCCCCTACAACTGCAGCGGGGACCCGACACGGGATGCTGGTGAAACGTGTTATCAGCATTTAATTTGTGAAATCAGAGTTATTAAAAAGCAGATTTGCCAGCAGCCATTGGTGGATGTATCAGTGCTGCTCAACGTTCCCCTTGCTATTACTCCAGACAAGGTCCCCCCCCCCGGCATCTCACAAACCAAAAAGCACCATATACCCCACGGTAAAAGGACTTTTTGCCCCTGTACTGGGCACTGGTGAGGCTGCACCTCAAGTGCTGGGTCCAGTTCTGGGCTCCTCACCATAAGAAGGACATTGAGGTCCTGGAGTGAGTCCAGAGAAGGGCAACCAGGCTGGGGAAGGGGCTGGAGGGCAAATCCTCTGAGGAGCGGCTGAGGGAGCTGGGGGTGTTGAGCCTGGAGAAGAGGAGGCTGAGGGGAGACCTTCTTCCCACCTCCACTGACCTGACAGGAGGGTGCAGAGAGGTGGGCGATAGTCTCTTCAGCCAGGGGACAGGAGATGGGACAAGGGGAAATGACCTCAACCTGCCCCAGGGCAGGGTCAGCTCAGATGGGAGGGAAAAGTTCTTCCCTGGCAGAGTTGTGGGGCTGTGGCACAGGCTGCCCAGGGAGGGGGCTGAGTCCCCACCCCTCGGTGTGTTTAATGGATGGGGAGATGAGGTGCTCAGGGATGTGGTTTAGCACAGGACAGGAACGGTTGGACTTGATGAGCTTAAAGGTCTTTTCCAACCTGGGGATTCTGGGATTCTGTGACTTCAGCTGGGGTCAGGAGCTGTGTGGGTTTCCCAGGGTTCAAGCCAGCGAACCAGCAACAAAATCACTCTCACAGGAAATTCCTGGGAAGAAGCTGTTTGTGAAACACGGGGAACTTGTGAGGGCCCAACGTGCCCCACGACGACACCCAGCGTGCCAGCGAGGAGAACCAACGGGAACCGGTGCCAAACCCTCCACGGAGCCTGGTCCTGAGGAATACAGCTGGCTGATGTCAGGAGTGGGCCATGTGTTTGTAGGGCTTGCTCTGAACACACATTTTGGAGATAGCTTGTATTAAAGGGCAATTACAGGTTAAGTAACGAACTGGCTTAGTGCCTAATAGGGAGAAACACGCCGTGGCGATCAGATAACCTGGGAATTAAACAAGATGGCAACAGCTAGTGCGGAGGGAGCTGGAGACAGGCAGCGCGATGCTGCGAGCGGTGCCTTCATCCCAGGGAAGGTGGATGGGGATGGTGGGGCTCTGATGTATCCCCCCCACAAGTCACTCAGACTCAAAACAGTGAGGACCCTGGAAACCCCCCACCAAATAATCCAGTATAATATCCAGGGGGGGAAAAAAAAAGGCTCCTCTCCAGCCCTCAAGCCCGAGCTCTTGTGCAGCGGAGAGATTCTGGCTGTCACCAAGGAAACCGGAGATTGCCGGAGCGATCTCCAGCCCCGGCTGCCTGCCGTTTCCTCCGGGGACGGCTGTTTTAGCAGTCGAGTGGCACTCCACCGGCCTCCGATGCCGGCTCCTCGAGACAGGGACACCACTCCATCCCCGGCACGCGCGGCGGGACGCTTGCGAGAGGCTCCTCCGCAGCCGTTCTCCACCTCCTCGCCTCGAGCCTGCAGCAGCTTTGGTCCCAACACTTCACCCTCCGACTGTGCATACACAGCGATGGGCTTGAAGGAGTTATTGCCACTTGGGAAGGAGCTCCGAGAGCCATCGTGGGGACTTGTGAGCAGAGAGAGTTCTGCCCAGCGGTGCTGGAGAGGGACCGGTGACCATCTCGGTGCCATGGCAGGGACATGGGGTTGCTCACAGCTTGAGCTCTGCACCTGCTCCGGTCCCTCCCACGCCAAAGGAAAAGGTGACAACTGTATGGCAGCTTCCATGGGGGTGCTTGAGAGAGCCAGGGGCATGAGACAGGACTTCCTGGCCTGGAAAAGAGACATGAGGTGGGTTATGAAGGAGGTGTCCAAGGCTCTGGAGATGCATGGAGATGGCAGAGATGAGCAATTAACCCGTGATGGCAACCAGGGACATCTCTCCCCCTCATCCTGAAAAACTTAACTCTGCTTCTTTGCCCTCAGGGTAGAAACTCATAATGGCTGGTGCAGTACAGCTACTGTTCAGCTCCTCCAGAAAGCTCAGCAAGGCCACCCACCCAAAAATACAGACCCTATCGGTCCTGCAGTGGCTTTAGCGTCACTAAGAGCCAATGTGACCACCTCATCCAGCTCCCACCTTGCACAAGACCCTTATCCAGCCTGCAAAAGGCCATTCGATAAGCCACGGGGGGAGGTCCAGCTTGAGGACCCTCCACAGCCTGGGCTCCCAAGATCTTCACAGCATTTTAGGCCCCATCTTGACCAAACTGGTGAGCAGGGGCTGGGGGTAAGGAGCAGCTGACAGGGTCTAGGACTGTAACTGCATTTATCCACTCCCATTTCGGAAACAACGGGGAAGTTAGCAAAAGCAGAATACTTAAGCACAGCCAGTTCTCAGCAATATAATTCTCTTTAATCTTTTAAGCATTTGACAGTATTTGCTTGAAAGAAGGAGCAACAAGTACATAATTATTGCACTAATTAAGCTGCCAAAACACAAGCATGCTGCAAGAGCACCTTTGAAACAGTGAGCTCTCGATTCATTAGCATCTGCTGTAAGCTTATTAATCACCTAACAGGCAATTAGCAAGCTGTTACTGTTTGAGACTAGTATGTAAATAAATTCTTGGGTTAATTTCTTCCTCTGATAATAAAGAAAACATTATGAAAATTAGCTAAGCGACAATGTAAATGATCTTGACTGTTAATTATATGATGGTGTTACATATGCGGCGGCCGTGCACCAGATAAGGGATGCACCTCTCGCTCTGCGAGCTGCTTTAAAAATAAAACTGTTGACATAGGTAATAGGGAGGCTTCCTGCATTAGAGCCACAGATGTTTGCCTTTAGCTACCCAAAACGAGCCGCCGAGCGACTGACACTGCAGAATTAGCAACTGGCTTTATCCACAGCGGTTGACAGCCCTGTGATGCTGTGTACAGAGCTCTGGCTCCGGCTTCCCAGCTGTGCCGCAGGGCTTGGGTGCTCTGCCTTCTTCCTGTGAGTCACAGGTCCCCCCCCAAAAAAATTATTGGTGTGGGGGTCCTGCTCCCCCAGCATCCCTTCCCCGCCGGGGCTGGGCCGATGGGTGGGTGTGGGCAGGCTGTCGGTGCAGGGATGCTCACGGTCGGGCGGCTGTGCCATACGGCAGCATGGCTCACAGCCCGCCCCAGGGGTGGACATCCAGCACTTCATGTGGATGAAAATGCATCAAATGAATGTGAAAACCCAAAGCAGCGTCCTGCCTGCACAGCACCAGCCCCCACCACAGAGCAGAGACACTTACTCACCCTTGCAAAAGGGCCTGGACAGGGTGGTTTGCCTGTGAAGCCATTGGTTATCTCTGTGAGCCCAGGAGGATGGCATCGAGCTGTGGTTCATTATTCCGTGGGGTAAGACATGGGAAGGCTTTCCTTTCATCTGGCACCAGAGGCTCTGACACCGGTGTGGCCACCCCCAGCCACCCACGGGAGAAACCCATAAATAATCCCACGATGGGGACCAGGGGTCTGGCAAAACAGGGCAGCTACAGAAGCACCAACAGATGGTGCAAGCTGAGAGCAGAGGCACCAGCACAGCCTCTGCTGGGGTAGGACGCCGATGTCCTGTGCCAGTGACCCAGGAGGGCAGAGCTGTCCCCATGCCACCACGCAGCCCAAAGCCCCACAGCCTGGGAGGACATTTCCCCAACTGTCACCTTCCATCCAGCTCGGCTTTACAGCTTTCTCTCCCCCCAAAAAAACCCTCCAAGCTCCTTTAAGCATGCTCCACCGAAGCAGAAAACTAATTACAGTGAACTGTGCGCCCGCTCGGGTGAGGAATTACCAGCAGCAGAGGTTACTTAATAATCTTATTAATTTAAACTATTTCATCGCCATCTTTTGCCCCATCATTATGCCTACAAAATGCACATGGAATATTTCACAATTAAAAGCTTGAAACAAAAGAGGAAGATTAAGGCTGAGACCAGGCACTTTCATGCCGCGGCCCCTGGGCAGCACCGGTGCTCCCGCCGGCTCCAGCCTCACTGGGTGCTAGCAGTTCCCTGTGAGTGGTGCATCCACACTGAAACACGTTCTGCTGCACTTCACTGGGTACCCTGGGGGTGCCCAGATCGGGTAGTGGCATCCTGGTAGGGCCACCAAGCCTCAGCCATGGCACACACTGAGCTGCCACCACCATGGTCCCACCATTGGGTCTTTGAAAGAGCCCAGTGCAGAGCTACCAAGATGATGGAGTGGGGCACCTTCCTCATGAGGAGAGGCTGAGGGACCTGGAGGACACCCCCCCTTGCTGGGTCCCAGAGGAGGAAAGAAAAAAATAGATCCAAATCTATGGATTTCTGAGCTTGCTTGAACTTGGCAACAAAAGCAGCACCGCTCCAAAATATCATTTGCCATTTCCAGAAGCTTTAGAACAACTGCAGGACACCGAGAAGACGAGGAGCGAATGGCTTGTGAATGGCTTCTCAGTACAAACTGTGCTTCAGTTTTACAGGCGATGGCTGCAGATCCCTCTAGAGCAATGTGCTAAGAGGTTATTTTGGAGCCGGTTCAGAGGCTGCAGCAGTTTGGCCCATTAAAAAGTAAATTTTTCATGTCAAGAAACAATCTCTTGCAGATGGAGTGCTCGTCTGTGGGGAAAAAAAAAACCACCCCACCAACAAGCCCCAAACTAGGTCAGGAAAGCAGCAAGCGGCTCAGCACCGGCAGGACAGGGCTCCTCAGAGGCTGCCAGTTCAGGGCTGCATCCCTTCTCCATGGCTCAGCTGTGGGGAAGTCGGAGTCACCTTTGGCTGCATCTCTGGGCATCACATCCATGCCACAGGGACTGGCCGGCCCGCGCTGGCAGCCGCCTCTGCCACGGATCCCAGCCCATCCCTTTGTGGTTATCCCGCCCAGATCACAGTGAGGGGTTGATCTCCCACTGGCAATTCAGCTGGCTGGATGCTGCTGCCTTCCATACCCACCAGATGTTTGTGGAGGGGTCCAGGGACAGCCGTGCCTCCAGCCTCCACTGAAACCCAACAAAAAGTTGCCGTTTCCCTCCATAAATCCCAGCTCCCCCGGGTCTGGTTCCATCCCAGACAGCTCCTCTCTGGCTGCATGTTGGTTTAGCTTTGTGCTTCCCTCTGTCCAAACACAGATAAGGGTGCCGGGCGCTGGGAGCGGGATGCTGCCAGCATCCCCACACGTCCCCTGCACTGCAGAGATACAGCCCGTGGCGGCTTTGAATTCACCTTCACCAAAATTTGAATGCCTAAGGGAGCCCTCCTAAACCTGGCTTTCCTTTTTAAAGCCATGGCCACCACAAGTTTAAGCCCTCCTAAACCTGGCTTTCCTTTTTAAAGCCGTGGCCACCACAAGTTTAAGTCTGGACAGCACCAGGGAAGAGAGGGGACAGTGAGTTATAAGCACAAGCAATTGGGCCATTGACAGTGGTAAACAAAAGCAGAACTCCACACCTGAAACCGTTCACAGAGAACCTGCTAATTACAGGCTTTTAAGGAACATTCTAGACTTTCTTTTGGAAAACTCCTCTCTCTCTCTCTCTCTCTCTCCAGGTGAGGTATTGCTGACTCAGCACTGACCTGCTCTCCGGTTGCAGGCAAATGAAATCCTCCAATGCAGCTTCCTTACCCACACACCCTCTTGGTACCAAAGGCACCCAGAAAAACTCTGGGGAGCCACGAGGTCCCAACCTGCCTGGCTGCTGCTGGCTTTTCATCTGACTTGTGTTCCTGGGGCAGAGGTGGGCGTCCTGGCTTGGAGATGCTGCAGCTGTGGGTGAAATGCCCAACCCCAGGGTAATGCAGTCTGTGTGCCCACCATCCAAGGAAGGTGGCTGCTCCCACTCCTCCGACCTGCTTTGGTTTGGGGAGGTAAAGCAGGGAACCATCTGCCACGATGCTTTGATGAACCTGCGGTGGGAAGGAGGAGCACAGGGGTCGGTGCTCAGGCTGGTCAGCCCATGCTGGGTGGGTTGTTCTAGCTCAGCATCCTTGTACATTTATACTCTCCAGGCAGGGATACGATGAGCTGACCCAACACTCCCTGGGGCTGCCTGCACCCCTATGCAGCCTCCCATCTCCCTTTGCTTCCCACCCTGCTCTGATGGAGATTGGAGATGCCCAACTCCTTAACGAGGTTTCCTGCACCCCGAGTGCTCTGCCAGGAAGATGCTGAGGCGACGCATCCCTTCTCCTTCTCTCCCAGAGGTAGCATCGTTTGGGAAATCCCCTTAAGAAAAGTCGATTTTACAGACCCTGAAACCTCCAAATGACCCAGCACAATGCAAGAGGGTATCAGAATTACACAATTCACCCCAAATTAAACAGCTCCATCTCGACGCCCTGTTAGCTCCCAGCCTCCTTGACAGCACTGCAAAGGGCTTGGCCACGGGGCTATTGATCCGTTAAATATTCTGCTGATGAGCGGCGGGAGGGCAGCCAAACCAAACTGTTTGCGCAGTTTGAGAGGGAGCTGAGCTCCAGCCAAACCAACAGGTGAGGAAAATTCCTTCTCTGGCAGCTGCCTTTGGGTGTCTCCCACGTCACCGCGGGCGGTGACACGGCCTGAGAGAGGGACCGCGATGTGCAGACGAGGGAGCAGCATCGATCGCAGGAAGACAGCCTTGTTGTTATTAAAGCCGACCTTGTCCGGAGTCTCTTCCCTGGATCCAAAGGTCACAGCAGAGCAAACAGCTCCCCAGGGACCGGAGCTGCTCTCAGCACGCCCAGAACAGGATGCAAATACCCTGACGGAACAAATAGAAGCTGGATGCAGCGGCTGCGCGGGGGGCTTCGGGGCAGCAGAAGGCAGCCGAGCCCCGCAGCATCCAGCGCCCCGCAGCTGGCGGGGGTGAAGGCGGGGGCAGGGAGAGGAGGAGGAGGAGGAAGAGGAAGAAGGGGGACGGCTGGAGAGACTAACCGGATGGGGGATGCAGGGAGCGAGCGGAGCGATGCTGCACCGGGATAGCCCTGCCCGGGGAGGGGGGGTCGGGCCGGATCCTGCTGCGGGGACGGGCGGGGGGCTCGGCCGGCCGGGGCAGCCCCGGCCCGTGGCTCTCGGCGGAGGGACTCTCCTACCACCGTGTGGCTGTGCCCGGCCGTGCACCCTCCGGGCAGACCCCGCGCCGCTCACCCCGGACCCACGGGGGTATGGAGCGGGGGGCAGCGCTCCACGCCCCGGGCCCTCCCGCCACGCCAGTATCCCGCGGTGGGGGGGGGGGAGGAGGGGGAGGGAACCAAAGCCCCTAGAAAGGCACTGCTTTGCCCCCCAGAAATTCTCCCCCCCTCCCCCTGGAGCGAGACCCCGGCCCCCGAGGGGCTGCCACGGGTGGGATGTTTTCCCGCTGGATAAACTGCAGATTCCCACCGCATCCCGAGCCGGCAGCTCCTTCCCTAAACGTCTCTCATCACCTCCTTGGTCTTGCTTCACCATCCACAGCCTTCTGCAGAGCCAGGAGGGAAAGCCTGCTTCCTGCAGACCCCTGTCCCACGGGGTGCCGGGAGAGGGGCCAGACCTCCAGCTGGCTCACCAAGCCTCCCCCAAAACCAAGGCCACAGCTAGTCCCTGCTGGGGTTCCCCCTCCCCATCAGTGTGAGGACAGATACGGGTTTGTTCCCTCTGCGCTGGCCCAGCAGGAGTGGATGGAGCCAGCATCGCTCCTCTGCAGCAGCATCCTGCCCTGGATGGGGGTACCTCGGGTACCAGCCTCAGTCACAACAAAGCACTGCCCAAAGTTTCACTGTGTGTCTGATGCAGCTCAACAGTGTGATCCAGCTGAGCCCAGAACAGGCCAGTCGAGGGGGGGGGGCCGGGGGGGGGGGGGGGGGGGCACAGCCTGCAGGGCTGACTGGCTGCTTTTCTTCCAGGCTGGGAAAATGTCAGCAATTCCAGGTTAGCTGGGGGTTACGTGTCTTTACACACACACGAGCTCACCTTGTCAGCTTTAGAAACCCATCAATCTTCAGCATGATAACAAGGACCAGCCTCTGACATCAGTCCCTGACATCCCTTCCAAGATCTAGTGATATTCCAAGCTGCTCCAAGCTCCAGTTTTGATTCTTCAGGCGGGCAGCCGATGGCTTCAAAGGCACCAGTCCTCATCTGTTCCAAAATTTCCCACAAGCATCTGCCCTGGAGCGGGGGTGCTGCCACCTGCCTGGGCCTCACATATTGTTCCTATCACAGGTGAGCATTCCCTGGACAGAGAAAGGGGGCAGATCTGGGGATTTCAAGGGCCTGCCTTTGGGATGAGGGATTAAGCCGTGGGTTTAAGCACTTCCCAGGGCCATTAAGCTTCCAGCACTCTCTGCAGCAGGGAAGAAGGGTTTGCTTTCATTTCCCCATCCCTGCGGATCTGTGCACAGGAGGCAGAGGCACAGACATTCTGGGGACTAAACTCTCTCTGCTGGAGAAATGAGCATTTTTTGGCTCAAAACAGAGTGCTTCCACAGAACAACTGGAGCTCTTCTGAAGCCCACCCTGGGGCTGGGAAGCAGAGCACAAGGGGCTCGCCAGTCAGAGGTCTCTCCGTGCCACCCCCCCCATCTCCACCTACGCTTTAGCCAGGCACAGAGAAGGAAGAAGAACTCTGCTGTGGCGACTCTGTGGAGACTTGGCCTCGGATGCCCTGAACAGAGCCCGCTTTGCTGACAGAGCCAGAGCTCAGGAGCACAGATGATGCTGCATCACCAGGGAGGGACTGAACGTTTTCAGCAAATTACCTCCGTTACGAGCCTGGCCATAAAAATCACCTCACCAGTGGATTCAGCTTTTCTCCTCTCCATGCCCAATCAATTAGCACATGAGTAATACCAGGCCCATTAGGGCAAACTGATGCCGGGGGAGTTGTGTCATCCGCTGTAGAAATGATTGCTTAATACCCCCGTTGGCTGGAAGGAACTCTTACCCATCACACAACCCCCTAAAATCGATAGCTACAGTCAGACCGCACTGTTTCCAACAAGAAGGCTGCTGGGTAGCTAAGTGAGTTCCAGAGCTGCGTTTGTGACCTCAGACACTCACCCAGCTATAAATAATACAGGGGAACAAGAACAACAGCAGCAGCAGAGGGCATCCTGAAATGGGGGGAGGGAGGGGTTCAAGCCACTACAGCCGTGCAGGTGGGAGGGCTCAGGGCTCAGCGCTTCCCACTGTATGCTGCATCCCTCCTTTGCTGCTCTGCTCTGGCTGGCAGAGGACACAGACACGCTCATGGTGTAGAGCCAGGCACCCTGCAGCTCACAGGGACTCACACACACACACACACACACACACACACACACACACACACACACACACATGTCCGTGAGTGTAGCTGCAGAGATGGGCTGCAAGGAGCAACCTGTGCCGAGCTGGATCCCCTCAGGAGCCCTCAGAGGGGGAACTGCTGCACCACGATCCTTCCTTATTTCACTCCTGGGGTACCCCTTATGCCAGAGGGAAAAGACTCCGTATCTATCGCTTTCAAATGCACTTAGTAGGAAGCAGCAGGGAGCAATTCCTAAATCTTAACTTGAGGATCTTGATATGGTCTCACTCGTGGTCTCCTTGCAGCCAGGCTCTTGGGAAACTCCTGTTTCCAATACCTCTTGCATTTCCCAGTACACATCCTCACGCTCTTGTCGGATGCAGAAGGCAGGCAAGCCCAGCTGGGAGCTGGGAGAGGTCGGACCTAAAGCCTCACCAGTCCCAGGAGACATCAACCATGCCAGAGAGACCTTTTGCCACGTGCAGGGAAATATCTAAAAGCAGAAGAGAACAAAGCTCCTCTGCCTTGCCCCAGGGATGGGGCTTCGCCTTGTAAGCGCCGGACAAAGCACTCCTGATATTAGGTCTGCCGGAGGATTTGGATAGGATTGGCCTGGGCTAACAAACTGTGATCAAAGCTAATCTCTGATTAGCTATACTGAGGAGATTTAATTTAGTTTAAAGCCTTACCTGAAATGCAGAACTGGGTATTATTGCATATCTGACCGAGACTGCTGTTGTAAAGCTGAAGTATTTATAGTAGAATTAAAACCTCTCTGAGAGCAATCACCCAGGGAGGCAGCAGAATTGATTTGCAGTGTGGCTGGTCCCAAACATTCAGAAATCATGAGTCAGTCCCCAAAATGTCACAAGATTTTAAACCGTAATATATTTTCTCTTGTTTTTGTTTAGTTGGAGAGACCACTGCTCATTTTTCCAAGCCACGAAGGTTGAAATCCGACTCTCCAGAGGGAGTGGAGACTTTCACCTAACACGACTCCAGGAGCTGAAGGTTTATGAAGAGCCACTCATTATTATGCTGCTCTGGTGAGAGGGGCTGAGGTGGCCCTTGAACCCCCCTGGGAAGATCTGCAACCCTGCAGAGTAGAGCTCCTGGCCTGATGGCCACGGTCCCTCCCCAGGAGCTTCCAGGGACTATTCCAGGTGCAGAGCTCCGGGCAGCCCCCCACTCTAGAGCAGCCATGGATCCTGCCCTTGCCCACTCCAGCTTCTGCTAGCAGCATCCCATCCCAGGGAACCCTTCTGTGGGACTTGGCCAGGTCCTGAGCTTCCCTCTCCCTCCGGGACAGAGCAGAGATGCTGGTGTGATGCACATGGCAGTATGGCAAGTGAGTCCGGATCTGGCCCCCTTCCTGTGTGCCGGGGCTGGGGCAGGCTGTGTGTCTCCCCTGAGACTTCTCCTGGTCCTCCGGCTCCCCCCAGGCTCTCAGCTCCTCCTGCCTCTGCCCGCTCGGGCTCCTGACAACGACAACCCTCTGCCATTTCTCGCTCTCTCTCCCAGGCCGTGACATGTTTGTCTGCAGGGCATGCAGAAACGATGCTGACACAGTGGTGCAGAACCCCAGCTGGGAGCGTGCCATCCGACCTGACTGCCGGCGCCCTGGGCTCGACCTTGGCAGGGAGACGCAGAGCGCTGATGGCTTCTCATGCCAGCATCCCCCCCCCCGAGATGTGGCTTCCTGAAGATGACAAGGGTGGGTGACCGGGAGGATCCAAACCCCGCTCCGGGACTCCTTTTCTCTGCGCACATCAGAGTGATGGAGAGCGCTGTGCCTGGCAGCATCCTGTGAGGACACTGATGCCTGGCACGCAGCGATGCTCCCTGCCCTTGGAGCAGCCCCTCACCGCTGGCTGTGCCACAGGACATGGCCCTTCCAACCTGTGCCAGCACAGAACCCACAACCAGCAATGTCCAGGACTCAGCAGCACCAACAGCTGCAGATTCTCCTTGGTGTGTAAACGCGTCTCTCCCTGGCAGGGCTGAGGGTGCCATCACTCTGCCCCAGGATGCCACCCCAGCCTTGCCGGCAGCGGTCCGGAGAGCTTCCCGCTGCATGGAACGGCATCGTAACCGATCGGGACTCAACCCAGTTTGGCACAAGCCCAGTTGCCGGCTGCAGTGCCAGAACATCTTTCCCATAGCCAGCAGCTTTGGGGTCAGCTAATCGTGCCCCACGCTGCTTTTGTGCGGAGAGCCAGGGCTCCTTGGGGCGTCCTGCAGCCCGGAGCCCACAGCAGCCCCTCTGTGCAGCCCAGGGTGGGATCCCCACATTAGCAATAGCAGGAATTTAATCCAAAGTAGGGCAGCACCACTCACTTCCTCCATGCTGTGGAGTTCAGGCACTATTCCAGTGGGGCTTTTGGGTACAAGGGGGTCCTGGAGAGCAGGGAGGGGCAGCGGCTGGAAAACCAGACCTCCACAGGCCTCATTTCCTTGGGAAAATCAGAGTCAAGGGAAAAAATAACTGCGAGCTAACTAATGCCTATTAGAAATGAGATTCTCTTGCTCTCCTCATCTCCTGCGAGCGCTCTTGATTAGCTAATAAATGATTAATCGAGCCAAGAAAAGCCGGCTCCTCCGTCTCCTCCTTTCATCCACCAGCTGCCTCCGGGGGATTTCAAATGTCACGGGCAGATGAAACGGCCTCACCCAGACCCCACGAGTCCCTCAGCAGCCGAACCGCCCCGGGGAGCAGAGCCTGCACCCCAGCCCCAGCCCAGCAGCCCATCCTTCCCCCTGCACCTTCATCCTCCGCCTTGGTGCCCGAGAGAGCATCCTCTGCCTCTTCTAACTGCTCTCTAATTTACCTGAGAGGAAGCCGCACGCGCCGGTGGCACAGAAAGCAGCAGGCGTGTTTCTGGAACCCGTCGCTCCTGACAAGCAGTCTATTTTAATGCTCCTAACAGCAATTTTTATTCTAACAGTATGTGAAGGCACTTAGATTTCTATGCAGTTTTTACTTTTTAATCTCATATACTTCTTGCTGGTGTCAAAGTGTCACCATTTAATAGTCTTACTGGAAAAAAAGAGTGTTTCAGATCTTGTTCTATAGTCCACGGTGTGAATACATTAGAGAAGCACTGAATGATTTAAGAGGGGTTTTTATACGCCTGAACATGGAGGGAAGGCTGACGTGGGAGTGCATGAGGGGCCCAGCCTCAGTGCTAGCTGCTAAAAACCTGGGCAGTGTTTTCTGCTCCAAGCTTCCCTAAGGCAGCGGGGTTTCCAGAGGGGGAAAAGTGCTGCCAGCACCTACTCCTCCCCCAGAAACGCCCCAACATGCTGCCACACGTGGGGTGCTCTGATTTAACTCTCCCAAGCAGTTTTTCTCCTTGAGAAGTATTTCATCTTGTGGGCACTTAACAGCGGGAAAGCCGGAGCCTGGTGCAGCAAGGACAGCGTGCTCCAGGTGTGAAGCAAGGGCAGGTATTCTGGGAGCATCCTCGGGTAGCAGGCAGAGCTGTTCCCCATGGATAACAGGACATCCTGGCTGCAGAGAGCAGGTGCAGGCACGGGATGCTGAGCATCACCGGTTTCTGGCCAGCATCAGCTACACCAGTGCTGGAGCAGGGTCTGGCCATGCCACTCTCCATCCCCACACCATGTCCCCCTCACAGTCCTCCTGCCCCAGCAGCCTCCTCCCCCTCCCAGGTCCCGGAGGTGGGTGTCTCAGGGTGCTTTAAGAGAGGCTCCCAAGGCACCTCTGATAATGAGAACAGGAGACGGCAGCACGGCTCGTGCGAGATCAAAGCCCTCCCTCCCCAGCTGCACATGCCCTCAGCAATATAATCATCCTGACAACCCCATCAATATGTATTCCAGCTCCACCAATTCCACCCAATTAGTTCACTAATCTCTCCCCGCCCAGGCACGGTGCAGCAGCAGGGCGAGAACACAGACCGCAGCCTCCATGGCTCCGCAGAGCACTGGGACACGGCGACAGGGCTGTGGCTGCAGGGTGCCCAAGCTATCATCATCATAATCATCATTATCATTATTGTTATTGTTGTTGTTATTATTATTAGCACCACCTCTGTCATCCTCCTCACTCTGGGTACCAGCTTGCAGCCTGTTTATTCACTTCCACACGCTCAGTGCTCAGTGGGACTCCAACTCTGGGGATTTCCATAGCAATGGAGGTCCCACCCAGGGTCCGTCCTCTCCCTCCCAACACATCCATAAGACCTGGGGATGTTGCTCACCAGCGTGGGCAGCACTGGGGCTGCTCCAGACCTGCCCAGCACCCAGGCAAGGCATCCCCAAGAGAACTCCTGGATTTGCACAGTCCTCACCTGGGATGCAGGGGCTGAACCCCAAATGTAGGGCAGAGCTTGAGGACTGGAGACTCTCCAGCAATACCTGCCTGGTGGTAAGTGCTGCCAGCACATTGTCCAGCCCTGTGAGGGGTTGGACAGTGAAAGGCACTTTGTGCCAGCCCAGCCACAAAGGGGGTGCTTGGGGGGAACAGAGCCCCCATGCTCCCACCCCGGCATGGCTCCACAGCATCAGGCAGCTGTTTCTTCCCCCGCCTCTTGCCCAGAGCCCTTGGGGACCCTGGGCTCCCTCCCCATGGCAGGTCCTGGTGTGTTTTCCAGACTCATCCCTGGATCTGGAGCGCTGAGAGTGGGAAGGCGAAATCAAGCCTGTTACTTTAGCCAGGGGATTTGCAAGGCATCGTTTGCTACCAGTTAGCTTGGGCTGCCGTAACGATCTGGCTCCTGAGATTACCTGTCAAGCCTCCCTGAATTTTAAATAAAAGGTAAAAGGGTTTAACTCCAGCACGACACCTCTGTGCATACCCAAACAGCTCCGCTCCTGCTCTCCTACAGAGGCAGGAGCGCTCCAGACCCCGGATCGGCACCGGAGCGCAGCTACAAATCAAGGGCCAGACATGATTGCAAACATATTCCTCGCTCTTCCCTTTCTTCTGCTACAAAGGAGATCGGAGGCACACATGGGCTTTGCTTACATCTCGTTTCAAACAAAATACACAGGCATAAATAACGCTGGCTGACAGCTCGCCGATCGCGCTGCCGGGGAAGGCGCCCAACGAGCAGCGGCACCTCCGCAGTGACAGCCCCAACGGGGCTGCATGGGGGGCATCCCCCCACCCCAGAAGGAGCTGATGCTCCCTGGGGTGACCACGCTGCCATCACCCCATCCCTAAAGCAGCCAGAGCCCATCCTGCCTGTGCCAGGCTCAGCTGCCCTCGCCAAAGGAGGGTGAGCGGCAGCACCAGGGCTCAGACAGCCTGGGTTTGGGGAGGGAGGGGGGGTTTACATATTTCAGTGCTTCCTCCATCCCAAATTCCCCTGTAAGATGTTGGGTCTGAGCTTTTCACATGCGAAATCTGTACCAACCAGTATCTGCACCCAGGGGTGTGTGTGATAAATCTAAAAAAGCCAACAGCCTCCCAGCTCCAATGAGGGCTGCTTGGGTTACTGCCTGTACCCTTTCCTGTCCCCAAAACGTGGCGATTCCCCGGGAAACCAGTGGCATTTGGATAAAAAGGAAATAATACAAATACCTAGATGGACTATCCTGGTCGAGCAGTAACACAACCAAACAGACCTGAGGAATATTTGTCGCTTTTCCAACCTTAAAAAGGTGCGATAAGAAAGTCTGAAATCCCAAAGTTTGCACAGCACGGATCAGGGTGCTCAGCTGGCTGCAGCTGGGAGGGACATCATCCTTCCCAAAAAGCTGTTGTAACCCCCCATCAGAGCAATGGTGTCCAAGGCAGGATGCAGGGAGCGCAGCATCCACGTCGTGGTGGTTTTATGACTGATCCCTTCTTAGCTCTTTAACACCAGCTCAGGGCACAGGGAGGTTCTGTACTGCCAGCACACCAGGGCTGTGGATGCAGGAGAGATCTGGGACCATGGGAACCCCGGCACAACCGGAGCTGATGCCCTGCCAGGAGGGTTTTTCCATACAGAAATTATCCAAAGGCTCCTGATCCAGCCAGACATGGCCACATCTGAGTGAAGCCAGCGTAGCACACCCCGGAGAGAAGCCCATCCTGACCACGCTGGGGTCCAGGGTGTCTCCCTGGAGCAATCCCAAACCACCACCACAGGCAAAGAAAAGGCTTTTCTTTCCTCTAAACACACCCCAGGAAACAGATATATTATTTCAGCTGGTGCTGCCCCAAAACACAAATCATTGCAGCCCAAGGCAACCGTGCAGCCAGCACTGTCCAGCTTCGGCACAGCAATAACAAACCCCAAGCAGGGTCCAGAGCTGAGCTGCACCCCTTGGGGCCCCAAATCGTTGGGGTACCAATGAAGGGGAGGTTGCCAGATGAGCCGTGATGCTCAGCATCGGCATTGCCAGCTCCAGCCAAACAGGTGATGGAGCGTGTTGGAGATGGGAGGGAAGGAGCTGGCAGCCCACGGCTCCTCTCCAGAGCAATGCTCACCCCAGGGCAGAGAAGCTCATTTGCATTTCCCTGTATTAATGCGGGCATCCAACTGGAAGATGTGGATGTCTTTTTAACGCACCTTCGTTTGAAGCCTGAATACATAATCTCTCTATTACACGTCTCCTTCACACACCCAGAGCAGCACAGGACCAGTGATTTATGCAGCCGTGTTCCATATGCAGAGGTTTGGGATCCCAGCACACAGTGGGCACCGATTTTTGGTTTTCCAGAGCTATTTATTTGCATAGCAGCGAGCGCAGATGATTAATAGGGAGCGCTGCGGTCAGGGCGAGCCCACTGCTGAAATACAGCCCCACTTCCAGAAGCCGCCGTGACATTAATTATTAACTGGGTACAGGAGCTTTGCCACTCTCCCAGCACCCGGCGCTGGAATAGTTCCCTCCATAAAAGAGCATTAAGGGAAAGCTTGGGCAAAGCCGCTGGCTCGCTCGGCAAAGCGCCGTTCCCCCCCCCCCTCCCCTTTCAAGCCCTATTGCTCGGCAGGCAGAATTTACAATCCTTTAATTCCATTTACAAGGCGGCAACACAAAAGGGAGCTGGGAACAGGAGGCTGGAAGCCCAGAGACCAACGGGGGAGGATGAAATAAACAGGAGTCCAAGGGAGACAGGATCAGGCCCCCTGTTCTCCACGCCCCCCCCCTTGAAATTCAGCCGCTCATTAAATTCCAGCCGGGATTAGCGGCAGGAAAGCGCCGGGGTAGAGATTTCGCTCCCCTACAATGGGAGGTGTATTAAGTTATATAGGTTCCATCTTGTCCCTATTCATGACTAACTGTGTTGTACGTATCCGAGCAGCTAAGCGTAATTTGCTTATAAATAATTGACTTCTCAGCGATTAAAATCTCTTGAGGGTCTCTGGGTTTATTCACAACAAGCCGCCTCGGCCTGCCGTGCAAATTAGGCCTTTCAAACCCGTCTCATCTCCAACAGAAATGTTATGAAGAGTGATTTTTTTTTTTTTCCCCTTGCTTTTTTTTTTTTTTTATCATCCCCTGTAATAACCTTCAACTAACCTTTAAACTGAAGTGAATAATTTAAATCTTATTTTCATATCAATGGGGGAGTCAAGCCAAGCAATTATCTTTTATCTGTATACTCTGTCGTCAGAGCAAGGCATAATAAAGTTTTCCCAAGTGGGCAGAGCGGGAGGGAGGAGGAGGAGGAGGAGGAGGGAGAGGGAGCGCGATGGGATCTGAAGACATTAATGTGATGATGAATTATTCAGTAATGAGTACACGGATCTGCCATAAAGGATCCGCTGCACGGCCACAAATTGCCGGATGGCCGGTGCAATTAGTGCTGCGAGAGCTGCCCGGTGGGTGGTCAGCATCTCCCTTCTTGCCCCCCCAGGGGACTGGACCGTGCATCCCCCTTGGTGATGCTGGAGAGAAAAAAAGGGAGGGGGAAGGAAGAACCACTGAAACTCTCCCAGCAAAGCCGCTGGGGCTGGAATTCCCCACCGTGCTCGTTAAAATTCTGCCGCCCGTGTTTCTCCCCGAGTCCCGACGGTCCATCCAGGAGCCTTTTTTTATTGTTATTAATTTATTAATTCATAAAATTTCCCCCCACACACACTCTGTGATGGAGGGTGCAGAGGAACACGAGAGCTGGTGGAGTATCACAGGCTACCTCCGTGAGCGGCGACACGGCCGTCGCATGGCATATTGATCCCTCCCCTTATGGAACAGCGGGATGGGTGGCTGGTGAGGCCGTTGGGAGTGCAGAGAAGCCAGGGAGAAACCCAAACGCTGCCTTGGGGTGTCCTTCCCACATTTCCCGAAGGTGCATTCCTCTTTTCAGGGTTAAAGATGGATTTAACCTGCAGCTGCCACCACCAGCGCCTGTTTCTGCCCCCGAAGCTCCAAATTCTCATGGAGATGCCCGTAAAAAAGATGCTGGTGCCCATCCTTGGCTCCAGTTTCCCAAGGGAACTGACCTCACAGGGCAGGATGGTGTGGGATGGGCACCCTCCCAGCCCAGTGCACATGGCTGTTTCGTGGCAGCAAAGCAAAGCCATCTGGGTTTTCTTTGCCTTCACTGGGGAGGGGCTGGGAAGTGATGGACAGCTCAGGGAAATCCCACTGGGAGGGAGTCCCAGTGCTCCATGCCCAGGACAAGGACAAGGACCTGGGGTGATGGAAAGCGTACAAGAGAGCATGGGATTAGATGTCAGGGCAGCTCTGGCACTGAGCGTTAAATATCTTCATGTAATCTTTCCACTTAAACCAACGATTAAACAGATTTAGCAGATGATTAAACAAATAAAGATTAATGAAACAAGCAACGTAATCAAATCTTTATGGGGGAATAAACACCCAATTCAAAACAATATCAGGACAAATTGTCTAAAGCCAATAGCGAACGTGTCGCTGTCGCCTCAGCAGCGCTTGTCATGTTCTCACTTCATCACAATCAAAATATTTGCTCAAACCAGCCCGGATCTGAAAGGCTGAGATGTAATCGAGGATTCAAGGGAAGCCAGGAATGCTTTGCTGGATTCCTTCTGCTCCCCAGCCCAGCCTAGGGGGTGTGGGATGCAGCCCATGACAGCCCGGCCCTGAGCAGCTGGGAATGGCTCCAGAGGAGGGCACGGGATGGATGGGGTGCCCTTCGGACACCCTTTGCAGGCTCCAGGCCAGCAGCTGCCCGTGCCCACCCCTCTCCCCCCTCTCCCCCCCAATTATTTTGATGGGAACTTGAGTCTTTCCTTCCCCATATAAGTAGCAGCAGTGGGTTCCAGAGCTGTAAGTCTTTTTCTTTCATCAATTTTGCATCCAGAAAGATGCTGTTTGCTCTGAATACTTTTGTCTCTAAAGCCTCTTACATTTTTGAAATGAAAATAACAAAAAGGGGGGTTGGAGGGTTGGGGAGGGGGAAAGGCTTTTCCAGACAAACTGTCAGAAGCAGGCAGCTGCCAAACAAACATAAACAGAGCTCCAGCACCACCACAGCAGTTAATTAAGAGGAAGGAAATGTGGAAGGATAATTGCACATGCTCCTGGGGCTGTGGCACACGCGTGTACCGGTGGGCACAGACACGGATGCAGCACCGGCAGGTCCTTCCCCATGGTGGTCCCAGCTGGGATGCTGGGATACATCATCCAGGTTACATTTGGATGATGCTCAGACAAACTGACCCAAGTCAGCACCCCGGGACAGCGCCAGAAGGTTTCACTTGTGCTCCTGAATCTTGGCTGTACCTGGGAGAAACAGGCGGTTGCTGCACACCAACGCAGAGCCCAGCATCCAAAACCAGCACGATGATGCCCTGGGGAGGGATGGGGGGGGGTTCATCCATCCCAGTGCCTGCTCAGGTCCCTCCCTCAGCACCACACCGCACCAGGACTTACGTGCAGAAGCATCTTCACACTGTGGCCCTTTGGGTGTCACAAGGAGGGGGGAGCACCCCCTGTGTCAGTGTCTGGTGCCCAGATAACTGCTCTGGGCTGAGCCTGCGCCTCCACCGCCACCCCTCGGTGTTTCCCTGTGCACAGGGGCATTGGTGGTAACAGGAACCCACCTGACACGAATCCAGCTCCTGGTGCAAGGGCCCAGTGATGGGATCCATCCTCTCTTCAGGGTGCTTTGGCATCCAAAGGGATGCAGCTGAGTAGAGCTGCCAAGGGAGCCAGCTCAGGCCAACAGCTCCTGGGATCTTTTGGCTGCCCTACGGCCCCTGAATGAGCCCATGGTGCCACCCCAGCCCCACACCAGCTGGTGTTGTACCTGCCCCTGTCCACCAGTGCTGCTGGCTTCCTCCTAAAACACAGCAAGCATCACTATTCACTGCAGGAACGGCCACCAAGGAGCCCAGGCATCCCTTTCCTCCCATCTTCAGTCAGGAAGAGCCAAAGGGAACGGAGAGCTCCTGTTTCCCAGGCACACACCCCTTCACCATCCCATCATGAGGTTCCTGTGGCTGAGCCACAGGCCCCTTTGGTGGGCAGCCAGCGAGGGAGATGCCAGAACCCACCCCCCGTGTGTGGGGAGCCCTTGATGCTCAGCATCAACACCTTGTCAGTCAGCTGTAAATCTGCACTTGAACTACAACCCCCCACCATGGGATCCTCTTGCAGAAGACACCGGCCAGGAATGATGAGCTGGAGCCGCAGGGCTGCAGGGGAGGACACCACAGCAGTGGAGCAGCTTGCAGCAGTGTGACCCACTGCCCAGCACGTGCTGTGCATCACACGGGGCAGCCTGCCCGTCCTTGGTCCCTGCAACACTGCCCACACCAGCCACCAGCTAGGGCAGCATGGCCAGCACTGAGCAGCGCTGCTCACTCCTGACAAGGGGACTCTCCTTCCATCAGTTCCAAGGCTCTCCCTCCATCAATGTGGGGACTCTCCTTCCACTGATGCAGGGACACTCCTTCCATCAATTCCAGGATTCTCCCTCAATGTGGGGACTCTCTCTCCCTCCATCACCAACAAGCTTGGGCACTGCCTATCCTGCAAGTCCCACTGGAATGGATGCCCATCATGCACAGGAGTGTGGTCTAGCCTCTGATGCCCACCCAGCCCTGCCCAGCCCCCATCCCCCTGTCCTCCTGTCCTTCTGTCCCCTGAGCCAGGATGGAGAGAGCCCAGGGTGACCTGCTGCACCGCTGCAGCTCCTGGGAGTCAGCCCTGCCCCAACCCTTGGCTATCCCTTGCCAGGTGCTGGGTGGCATTGGTAAGGCCGGGGAAGTAACGAGCTGGGCATCAGCACTGCTCCCCACAGTCCCTGGCTGAGTCCTCATGGGTGGGGGTCCCCGCAGCTCCCGTGACACCCACCTTGGGTCCAAACCCCAAGTGACCTTTCCGTTGAGCTGATGCCATCGCTCCGCTTCGGCAGCACCAGGAGATTCATATTCAGCAGCTGCAGCAAGAGAATCCAGCGAGTCCATGACATGAATTACAAGTCTCCCTCCCCCAAGGAAAGGCTGGAGCCAGCTCAGCATCCCTCCTCCCTCCCCCCCCCCCCCCCCTTTTTTTTTCGGAGACTCATTACTATATTGTGGATATTCTCCACTAAAGGGCATCTCTTTGAATGCATTTGCTTTTTTATTAATGTGTGCTAAGACAAGTCAAGCCTGATTATCATGAAGACAATTGCTGAATTCCCTCCTGGAGAAATCTCATCTAGACTGTGTAGGCGTTTTAATTTCAGAGACCCATTAATTGGCACAATTGCTTAAGCAGCTGCTTTCCGTGTCATTTTAGGACCACTTTATGAAAAACAGAGCTAAAAAAAAAAAAAAGGGAGAAAGAAAGAGAAAAAAAAAGTATATGACAGACCAGAGCTCTCTACATGGTAACGTAATTAATGCGAGGAGCTTCCTTCCCAGGCAACAAAAAGCCACCCTGCTACCAAAATACGGGCACCCTGCTCCGGCTGCGTATGGGGAGCGCTGGGCTCCAGTGTGCCTGGTTTCCAAAGGACTGGGGATGCTCAGCACCTGTGGGTGCTGCTGCAAACACCTCGTTAGCCCAGCGCTTTCTGGAAAATCAGAGAGTAAGGAAAAGGTGAAGGAAAAGGCATCTGGCAGGATCCAGCCCCTACCCTGAGCTGCAAACCGGGGTGCTCTGATCGCTGCTGCTGTGGACACCTGGGGAGGTGGAAGGGGGCTCCCCTATGGTGATGGCTTCGGGGGTGATGGGGTGGGGGGAGAGCAGGTGGGAGAAGTGAGGGGGTTCCCAAAGGCCTGGAGGTGGCCAGGATGCTTGCAAGGATGCTTGTATCAGCCCTCCCCGGGCAAATCTACCCGCCCTGGTTCCGGGGGTCTCTCCCAGCAGCCCCATAAGTGATACAGGAGCTGGGGGCACAGCACCGAGCACTCACAGGGATCTCACCCTCCTTTGAGGTTCCCAGCGCTGGGTGCTCTCCCGCAGCCACCCCCCTATCCCCCCACACACATACCCACAAGTGCTGTCCGCAGCAGAGCCGAGCTCCCAGAATTAGGTTAATTATTGAATTAATAAAGAACAAATCCTTCACTCCAGGAGAAGCGGCCGGGCAGAGCTTCACACTGGTCTTTGCTACAGGCAAAAAACCCCACATTCCCATTTATTAATAAATAAAGCCATATCAATGCTTGGAATCATCGGCGGAATATATTTGCCAACCAAAAGCAATAGTGGGAACAATTACTTATTAATAAAGCAATAGCTAAATCTAATTACATCCCCATCAGATCCTGCGAGTAATAAAACCACAGTTGCCTTCCAGAGCCGAGGGACCTCCTGACCTCAAATCAAAGTTTAAACCATCCATCAGCTTCCAATACATTCACAGCACATCCAGCAATTACCGTCACCTCCGCTCCGCTCCCCGGCGGGGGCAGGGGTCACCCCATGCACTGCATGGCTGTAAGCTAGAACAGAGCCTCAGAAATCTCATTATCCTGTTAACCATACATTTATCTGACAAGATAAAAGAGACTAGGTGACCAAGCTATCATTAAAGATTAATAGAAAGTATAAAAAATTCAGCTGCAACCAGCATTACTGTTTAGTGCCTGTGATAGGCCTGACAGGATTATTAATCAGGCAGCCAAAAAGATTTAGGTCTTTGCTCTTGGTTTTTCGTTTTAAGTCTTTAGTTTCCCCCCCCCCCCTGGCCCAGCCCTCCCCTATGCCCCACCTCCTGCCACGGAAAGCCCGGGTCAGGGAGGACGGTGGCTAATTGGTTCTGTGGGGTTTTGGGACGGTAACGACTCAGGCCAATTATAAAATCACCGGGCGTCGAGGTGACGGTGCCGGGAGGAACCTGCCGCAGCCGGGATGCTGCGGTGAGGGACGGGGCTGTGTTGGTGGTGGCAGCTCCTCTCCCTCACGCCTGGCTATTAATGAATTGCACAGATCAATGCCTGGATTAATTTTAATAGCTGGCTTATGAGGACCATGTCCCAGTCCCAGGGAGATTTTCCCCTTCATTCTTAATTCCATTTAAGTCTAACATGAAAGATTCCCAGGAAACACCTACACAGGAAGAAACGAGATTTCCCTGTTTTTAAGCCTTAAGTATTCCTTTTATTCTGCTTTGCTTTTCCCCTTTTGATCATAAATCAATGTCCTTCCGCCGCCTTCCCGGGAAGCCCGGCTGGCTGGCAGCGCTGCCCTCGGCTCCTCCACCCAACGGGAAGCAAAACCAATAAATTAGGAAAGGGGCTTTCAAAAACCCTCTGTGGAGACGGGGAGACCGGGCAGCTCGGGGAGGGGAGTCCCAGCATCCCCTCAGCCCCACATCTGGCAGCTCCGTGGGCTCTCCTGGTCCTTCTCCTGCTTTGCTTTTCCTCCGAAGGTGTGTTTTAAGGGGAGAGATGCTCCCAAAAGCACAGTCAGCCTTTGCCAGTGCGTGCCCAGGAACCCCTTCAGACCCTTTGAAGAACAATTTTGATTTTCCCCCATGAAACTCTTGGGCCAGTCCTTGTCCAGTGACATGGAATCAACCTGGGGAACACGCAGCCAACAGCAGCAGTGAGAATCATTTGCCTTAAAAACAACCCAGAAATAGGTTTTCCTTGAAAAAAAAAACCCCACTGACCAACCCACCCCGGCTGGAGTCCTGTGCTGCCACCTCTGCCCATGACCTCTTGTCTCTGTCTCCCTGAGCAAAGCCCCATCCAGCCCCACTCCTCTGCCCCACACCAACCACACTGCGCCCCAGGAAAGGATCCAGAGGCAAATGCGGCCGAGAAACGCAGAGGTGTCTGAGACACAGCCCAGAGCCTGCCTGGGAAAGCTATCTGCATAACCACCGTGTTTTACATCCCAGGATCACATGTTATCCTCTGCGAGGAGCATTATCTGCTGCAAAAATCACATTTATAAGCACCCCCCCCTCACCCTACATCCCCCCCCCCCCAAATTACCATGCTTTCAATCAACCCAGGCCATTGTTTGAGATCCTGCAGTTGGGCAATTAATCATCAAGCATAATTGAAATTATGCAAAGAACAAACTGGTCCCACAGAGATGCTCAGGGAGGTTTGATGACGAGGACCAGGGGTGATGGTGCCTGGGATGTACCAGGGGGACAGCAGCCGGGATGCGACACAACCCATCTCCTTCAGCCAAGGACTCTGTGCCAGTACCCACCACATCCCAGACCAACCCCCTGATTTCCCAGTGACACAGAAACTCTGCAGATCTTCTTCTTGGCCTTTAAAACATGGGAAGGGCGCACGGCTTCGGCTCCTGGTGATCTGGCTTTGCTGCCTTGCCAAGCTGCCAGCAATGCTGCCCAGCAAACAGTGGTTGAGCAGAAATAAATCCTCCCATGGCCTCACATCCACTGGAAAAAGGGAAGGAAACCCCTGTCTGAAGGGAATCCCCCGCTGGCTCCATCCCATCTCCGCACTGGGCCCGCTCCTGGCTCCCTGTGACAAGTGCCGGGGGATCCCAGGCAGGACCGAACTCCCCCGGGGGGGGACTGAAGGGACCGTTCGTGTAAGGCAGACAGCCTCCCCCGACCCCAGTGCCAGTCCCTGGGGACCCTTGGCCATGTGCCGGTGTGCACTGGGGACGGAGCAGGGAGATTTTCAGGGTTTTTCCACAGAATGGCTCCTGCAGACTTCACACTGCTCCCTTGCTGCAGGAACAGGCCGTGCAGGCACTCGGGAAAGGGCTTTGATTCACCAGGAAAGGGCTTCGATTCACCAGGAAAGGGCTTCAGTTCACCAGGAAAGGGCTTTGATTCACCAGGAAAGGGCTTTGATTCACCAGGAAAGGGCTTTGATTCGCATCAGCTTGTGCAGCCGAAAGCCAAAGATGGTGGCAGCAGCCTTGGAGCCGGGATGCTACAAAGCCTTGGAGGAGCCTGGCTTTGGATCCACCCGGGAAGTGCTGTGTGGCTGCTGCTCAGACCAAACGGAATCCATTCCAGTTCTGCCGGACGCACGGGAAGCCTGTGCTGGGTAATCCCCATCTGCAGGGAGGTAGAAACGGGCTCCGCAGCCTCTTCGAAGCTCACAAGGGAAGAGATAAAAGAGAAATGCTGGAGCTTAGCAAGAGCAAGCCCAAGGGTGATGGTGGGGAAGCCGGCCATGTGCCCGGGCCAGCGCTTTGCCAGTGTCACAGGACAGCACCGCTCACAACTCCTGTGCCCCCTGTGAAAGGGAAACCTCCCACCCCAGGGAGCAGACACCCAGAGCTTCTCTGGGCTCTGAGGCCACGTGTTGATGCAGCCAGGTTTGCCCAGCAGTTTTTTGGGTGGAAAATGGTGAGTCTTTGAGTTCCTGTTTCAGGTTGGTAAGGTACGGGCCTGGCAAGCAGGGTGGAAGGGTTCGGCACAGGGACTTCATCCCACAAGAGGAGAAAAGCAAATCTGGAGTGATTGGAAGCACAATTCATCTCCAAAGCACGAGGAAATGGACCTGGAATGTCAAACATTCCCAGGGGGTTGTGGTATCCCAGCCCCAGGGCTGGGCAGACCTGCTGCACAGATGAAAACCAGGTGGAAAAAGACATCAGGAGGTGGTCATGTGCTGGGGCAGGAGTCAGGCAGAGGGGTTCGTTTCACAGAATCCCATGGGATCCCAGAGCTCAGGGGCTGGAAAGGACCTGGAAAGCTTATTCAGTCCCACCCCTGCCAGAGCAGGGTCACCCAGACCACAGAGATGGGGACATCTAATTCTACATAAACACACGTGACTCTTCCACTGCATCCTGCTTATCCCAATCCAGAAAGGAGCACGATGTGGCTGCCCTGAGCACGTCACCCTTTACCGGGTCACCTGGAAGCAGCCACTCTCCTTGGAGGCTCAACACAACCAGCAGAAGCTCCAAGGGAAGCGTTTGGGAGGAAAATCCATCCCTTTCCTGGGGAGAAAACGTCCAAAGGAGATAGAAGATAAAGTCAAATGAATTATTTACTTCCATTAGCTCGTGGAAAGCTTCCCTGGGAGCCCACCGAGACCAGCGGGCTCCGATCTTTTATCTGCTTAGCAGGCTGGGATGGAAGAAGGGGATGGAGTGAAAAGGGGGGGGTTGTGTGAAAAGAGCTTAATGACGGTGGCTGTTGATCATCAATGCGAGAAAAATGAATTGCTTCCCTGAACCTGAAAAATATCAAACTGCATAAATAAATTTATTTAAATTATTAATAAACAAATTTACATTTGGAGCCTGAGCATGAGAATTAATTTCCCTTCTTATGCTAAACTGGCCAGTCTGGCTGATGACTCGAGAATGAGAAGATGGAGAAATGAAGGGAGACCAAAGGTGGCGTGGAATTGTGAGGAGAAGGAGGCAAAGTGGAAATTCTTGGGCCTAAATAAAGCCAGCTTCCAGCAGCTGGAAAATAAAAGCAACAGGAACAAACAGGCTCTTGGAGTCTGAGGGAGCTTTGGGAGCGACGGTCCCTCTCTGTCTGCCCAGAACATCTGCCCGTGTCCCCGCCAGCAGCAGCTCCATGGAGCACACCCAGACTGGGACATTTAGTGACTGATCACAGTGTTTAAAAATCAAAAAAGCAAAACCCTGGACTGGAAGGTCCTGCCCAGAAAACAACATCCATCCATCCATCCATCCATCCATCCATCCATCCATCCATCCATCCATCCATCCATCCCCTGCGCATCCCACACCCCTGCCCATCGAAGGCAGCCCTGTGTCCTGCTAGCACACCAGCTCCCCAGGGAACTCATTGGCAAGTGCTCATTTTAGGTGAAACACCGAAGTGCAGTGGGGGCAGGGCTGAGATCCTGGCTCCTTTCTCCCCTTTCTGAGCACTTACACCACAGGGGATGTGAAGAAGTGGGTGGGGACTCGGTGGCTGCTACAGACAGGAAACTCTGGTCAGAAACAGTGGGGGTTTGGTGCACTTCCCCATCATCCCAACATTTGCTGGATCCAGCTGGGCTCCGACAGAAGCGGTTTTGCAGTGCCAAGGCCAGGGCTTGGCCATGGTGGCTCCTGGCATTGCAGGGCACAGAAACCATGTCAGCCCCCAACAAGGGTCTGAAAACCCTCCATACCTCCCACCCTCTTCTCTTTTCCAGGCTAAACAACCCCATTTCTTTCCATCATCCCTCACTGGTCATGGTGCTCAGACTGCTGCTCACTCTCCATCCCTCTGGACCAGCTCCAAGCCGTTCCCATCCTCCCTGGGATGTGGGTCCGGAGCGGTACCAGAGCGATGCCCACACCGTGCCCCGCATCAGCAGGGTGCAGAAGACCTGGGCAGCCCCTGCCCTGCTCCCTCCCAGCAGCAAACACACAGCCTGGAGAGCACAGCCCTTTTTGTTGTTGCTCAGCCCGTTCTGCTGGGCGCTGGCATTTGTGATGGATCGCATAGAAAAACCTACTTATAAAGCAATCCTTCCCTCAGCTGCCCTTTCCCTGCAGCCTCCTCGCCGGGCTGCATTGTTATTTCATGCGACGAGACGTTCCACAAAGCTAAATAAAATAAAAATAGTCATTTGGAGGGCCTTTTGTTTTGCTTTTTCACAGGTTCCCCCCCCCCCCCCCAGTTTGACTCCTGCGAACACACTTGTCGAGTTGATTTGCTCACGCTGCCTCCTAAGCGTGTCCTTGCACCGGAGACACTGCTCTTTTCAATTCAGCTCCTCAGAATTAGAAGAAAAACTTGGCAAAGCAACAATAGGGGGGTGGGGGTTGGGGGTTGGGTGGGGGGGGGTGGGAAATATGAATAATCGCTGAACAGAAGTTGCATTATGTGATGTGGTTGCCATGTGGTTAAGCCTGAGAGAGGATCATGCGAGCGCATTGTGGGAAAGATGATAACAGGAGGAACAATCCGGAGAAAGGCTGAGGGGTTCTGTAATAAGGGGTTATAATGCAAACCCAGTGATACCGTGCCATGGCCCGGTGCCAAGTGATCTGTGAGAATCCATACGAGCTGGGTGGGTGAGTCTGGGTGGGGACGAGGGGGTTGGCACGGTCCCCTGCGCTGGGCAGGCTCAATTTGGGTACCTTTGGCCATGCTGCTTCATAAGGCGGGGGGGGGTTAGTCTGGGGGGTTAGACTGGGGAATGTTGGGGTTTAGGCTGGGGGATGTGGGGATTTAGGCTGGGGGATGTGGGGGTTTAGGCTGGGGGATGCGGTGGTTTAGGCTGGGAGATGCAGGGTTTGGGCTGGGGGATGCGGGGGTTTAGGCTGGGGGATGCGGGGGGTTAGGCTGGGGGATGCGGGGGGTTAGGCTGGGGGATGTGGGGGTTTAGGCTGGGGGATGCGGTGGTTTAGGCTGGGGGATGCAGGGGTTTAGGCTGGAGGATGCAGGGATTTAGGCTGGGAGATACGAGGGTTTGGGCTGGGGTATGCAGGGATTTAGGCTGGGGGATACAAGGGTTTGGGCTGGGGGATGTGGGGGTTTAGGCTGGGGGATGCAGCAGTGCCTGAAAAGCCTGAACACTCCCCAAAAATCTCACTTTACATCATCGAACAGGTATCCCTGCCACAGGACACCCACCAGAGCTGCAGCCATGCTCCAAGTCTCTTCAAGTGCACCGGAGAGCAGCAGCGATGAGCGGAAGCCGCTGACACCCACCCTCTGCCCCAGCCACGCGCCGGCTCCGTCCCCTTCCTGGGGTTTGCTCCCTACGAGAAGGTTCCGGAAAACCACCAGCCATCCGGGTTCACCACTGAGTTGCCCCCAAAGCATCACCCCTGAGGGAGGGGAAAGACAAATTTCAGGTAAAACGGGGTTCAGGTGCTTTGGGGAGCTATAACCCCCCCCCCCAGTGAAAGACGATTTGTTGCCCAGGCTGCATCACGCGGCCCTGGGGAACCGTTATCGAGGCCAAACCGCCTCATCCTCCTCTCACCCACGGTGTGAACGTGTGAGTGGGAGGAAAGTCTGAAGTGACAGGAAACCCAGAACACATGGGGAAACACAGGCAGTTAACACACACCCCCCCACACCCCTCCCCCCAAAAAAGAGAGGAAAAATAAGGTAAATTCAGTGAAATTCTGGATTTGGGACCCTCACTCCTGGCCAATGCTGCTGAGCAGGAGGGGAGCAGCTCCAGGGTGCTGTGGGCAAGAGGGTGTTGCTGTTTCCCCCCCACCTCCCAGCACCAGGGTGGGGAAACAGCAGCACCCTCCTAAATCTGGAAGGCAAGGACTCTGTGGTAAATTAAACACGCCGTGAAAGAATTGGCAAAGCAGCCCCGCACGCTGGCGCCTGGCTTTGTCTCTGAGTAATTTAGCAGGATTTAATGAGGATTCATTCACGTTGCGTGGTGAATAGCTGCTTTTATGGGAGACAAGAGGTGACGAACTAGTCAGAGCGGAGACGACTGGCACAGATGCCACCGTGCCTCAGTGCTCCCTGCTCTCCCCCCTCTAGTGCCAGCACCGCTGCGGAAGCACCCCAGGAAGGCTGATGATGGAGCAGGGTGGAGGGAGAGAGTGGGCTTTGGGGACAGCCTCAACCTCTCAAGGGATGGAGGGAAGGTAATGGGCTTGTTTGGGTCCCACCAGCGACCCCAACACTGCTGCAATCCTTTGGGTGTGCAGGGCAGGGGAGGGTCCTCATGGATCACCCCAGGGATCCCCCATCCCCTGCAGCAGGGATGAGCAGGGCTGGGGAGGCTCCCCATGGATTACCCCGGGAACCCCCTTTCCCTGTGGCAGGGATGAGCTCTGAGCAGTGAGAAGGCTCCACGGTGCCAGTGCCGTGGTGTCCCGGTGCGGAGGATGCCGGTGGCACCGTGCCCAGGGAAGGACAGAGCCCCGGGACAGCTTTGCCTCAAGAGCAGCTGAATTCACACAATTAGCGACTGATGCGAGGTGGCGGGACTCAAAAACCCTAATTTGGCCTGATTAAAGCTTAATGGTTCCAGAAATGCCCCAATTTCCTCGTTCCAAACAGCCCTCGCTGCCAGCGCTCAGGTGGAGCGGACACGCATTGGGGCTGCAGCTTGGAGAGACAGCAAGGGGAGGGGAATTGGGATTTCAATGGCTTGGGCACAGGGAGAGGGATCCGTGCGAGCGATGAGCCGGTCAGCCAGCGAGAGGGAGAAATTACCAGGCGTTAATGAGGATTTCAGGGTGAATAACAACCTGGCAGATTCAAGCAGAAGAGAATTGCTGTGCACGGTAATTTGAAGGGCAGCAGAGTCGGGGCTGGTGTGTGTGTTTGGGGGGTGCTGCAGATCCCCCACACCCCATCCCACAGCCCCCTGGTCTCCCCATCACCCCGCAGCCTCCCGCTCTCCCCATCACCCCCCCAGCCAGGGTCTCCAGTTGAGCTGGAATGTGGGAAAACGCTCGGGTTCTTTCCAAAAAGCACTTGAGCATCACGGTGAGGCAGCTTCTCCCTGGAGAAGCACGGGCAGAAAATAAGAACTACCCATCTGCGCTCGAGCTCTGGACCCCATTAAACCGGGCGATCGGCGGGGGGAGAGGGGAGGGGGCGGCCTCAATTCACACAAGGTGCTCTCTTCATGAAAGCATCTTTTGATTATGTTATTGCAGCTATCAAAATATCGCCGAGTTCAGAGCATTCCTCAGGGATCCTCCAGCTCTTCAAAGACCAGAGGACCACGGCTGGGGAGAAAGAAGCCTTTAATTATGTCGGCTTCCACGCTCGGAGCTGCAGTGGAGTTCCTTAAAAAAAAGATAGAAATTAAAAAAAAAAATTGGGTTTAATGAGAAGAAACACATATGGCTTCATTGTTCAAACATGGAAAAATAAAGCTGACCTCCCCCCCCCCCACCACCACCTCCCATTTTTTAATGGATGTGCAAGCTTCTTTCAGGCTGATGGAGGGCTGCAGACCGAGGGGCTCTGGAGCACAGAACCCGTGGGGTGTGTAAATCAAAGCCTGGCTGCAGAGCTGCCCTCCCATCCCCAATTTGGGCAGGAGTTTTCCTCCCAATCCCAGCCCACCCCTGGCCAACACTCAGCATTTCCCATCACTTCCCTGGTCTTCCACAACGTTTTCCTCCATCCCAGCTATGTCAGACGATGCAGACCCATGGGGCAGGGTGACGTGGTGCCAGTGGGGTGACCTGCCCCGGGCCCAGCCCTCTCCTTGGGGTCTTGGTTTGAGTGTAAAGGCCCCTGTTTACCCCCAAAGGGAAACAACAGGTAGCAGCGCCCTGCTCTGCGTGACAGAGAGCACGGCCCAGCCCTACATTTTAACTAACATCAAGTATGTGCCACTAATGAATTATCCTACCTAGCAAAGGTAATTAACGGGCCAAAACATGGTGCAGCCTGCTCCAGGAAGTATGTCTCCCAGCTTTTTGGAAGCTTTGAGTGCTCTGCCAGGCTGGATCCCTCTCTACCAGGCTGGATCCCCCTTTGCTGGGCTGGAGAGGGGTTTTAGCTGCCAATTTCTTTACCCTCCTTCCTTTACATGACAATAGGAAAGTCTCAGACACGCAGGGATCCTGTTCCCCATCAGCAAAGACCTGCTTCCATGGGAGTCTGCATGGATGCTGGAGCAGCCCCGGTGATGCCAGAGCAGCCCCGGGGATGCCAGAGCATCTCCAGGGATGTCGGAGCAGCTCCATGGAGGAAGGAGCAGCCCCTGTGGATACCGGAGCAGCCCCGTGGATGCCAGAGCAGCCCCATGGATGCAGGAGCACCCCTATGGATGCCAGACAAACATGCACACACTCTCCACAGGGCCGTTGCTTTTTAGGAAGGAGCTGCTTCAACCCTGCCAGAGCTTTGCAAAGCACTTAATGACTCCAGCATGGAGAAAAACCTGCTCGAGTTAATGTTGTGGTAAAAGCCGATGCGGCTCTGGGGAGATGCTGGTGTGCAAAGCTGCTCCAGGATGCAGCAGCGGGTCCTACGTGTCTGGGAGGTTCTACACAGGGTGCTGGAGATTCCTGGGACCAAAAACTCCAGCGAGGGGCAAACAGTGCTGCATCCTCTTCCTGCCTCACTCCGCACGCGGCGTTTCGGCTGCGAACATCTCGTTTTGATTTCATCGGGCAGGAATGCTGAGAACTTCGCTTAAGGAACAATTTCTTCCTTGCCATTTCTTCTCCTGGTGGAAGCAGCTCTGTTTTCCAAGCCTTGGCTTTTTCCAAGCTAAGAGGAGAAGTTAACCATTGAGAGGAACAACCCGCTGCTGCCGCACTTGTTTCCCCGTCGCCGCGTGCTCAGAACTCAGATTAAAAATGGAAGGGGGCACCTTTAAAACTTTAATACCATTTAAATGTTCCAGTCTCACTACTGCACCAGATCGTTCAGTAAAGTAGCTAATTAAAAAATGGCTGCTGTGATGACAGACTAGATTAATAGTTTTTGAAGAGCAGCCAGTGCACCAACTGCTCCTGTAGCCACGATGAAAGCTAATAATGTAGAAAATTCTGCCAATTCTTTTAATTCATGAATATTTAAGCCTGTGAAAAATCTGTCGGATTATAGCACTTTTCTGGTGATTTTCTGCTTAAGTACATTTATGGGCAAATGCCAGTTGCTCGAGAAACTTCGGAGGAATGTGGAGACTTCTGATTGTTTGCCTCACCGGAGCCCTCGTCTCCTTGGGCTGTGTACGGCTGCAGGGGCTGGGGGAGCCTGGCAGAGGGGATCCAGCCTGGCAGAGGGCATCCAGTTTAACAGAGGGAGGATCCAGCCTGGCAGTGGGGCATTCAGCCTGGCAGAGGGTGATCCAGCCTAGCAGAGGGGGATCCAGCCTGGCAGTGGGGCATCCAGCCTGTCAGAGGGGGACCCAGCCTAACAGAGGGAGATCCAGCCCAACAGAGGGGCATCCAGTCTAACAGAGGGGGATCTAGCCTGGCAGAGGGGGATCCAGCACGGGAGAGTGGGATCCAGCCCAGCACGGGGGCATCCAGCCCAGCACAGCCCCATCCACCCCGGGGGATGCTGCACCCCAGCTGCCCCCCCGTCGCCCACGCTGCCCCTGGAGCAGGAGAGGGATGAAGCTTTGGGGTTACACACCAGGACAGGGGAAACCCACCGGTGCTTCTCATTCAGGGATGCGCCTTTGCTGCGAGAAGGGAAAAACCCAGCACTATTTCTTTTCATAGGAGCACAAGCTCTCCAGTGTCTCCTGGCTGGGCTGTCCCCGAAGAGTGGGGGCCAGGGCAGCCACGGGCTTTTGTGCCCTCCCCATTAGCCTCGTGTAATTAGACAAAACAGGGGCTGGCAGCGGGAGCGGCGAGCGCGGCCGCAGCGGGTCCCGGCAAAGGGGTCGGTGCTGGCACCTAGCCGCCGGCTCTGCTCCCAGCTGGCTCCAGAGAGCCCCAAAACAAGAGCCCATCTGAAGCCAGGAGTGGTTTCTTGGCAGCGGAGCGGCTGGCAGCGCGGCGGCGGCGCTGGCCTGGCTGGTGGGCTGTGCGGTGTGGCGCTGCCAGGTGACTCATTTTACAGCTGTTGGAAACAGAAAAATAAAGACACCCAGTGGAAATGGAACCAGCAGCTCCGCTCCTCGAGCACGGGAGCCCGATGCTGCCCCGGAGCACGTGGTGCTGCGAGTGCAGGGATACCCCTGGGATGCTCTTTCCCATCAAACTTCCCATGCTTCTCCCATAAAACCTGCCTGGTGCTTGGTGCCTCAGTTGAGCAGCTGGGAACAATGATGGAGCCATCCTGCCCTGGGGATGAGGGTTTTCCTGTCAGGGAAGTTCACCTGGGATGCGATGGGATGTAGCAGAGCCGGGAGCATTGCAGCGGGATGCAGCCGTGGTTTGGTCCTTCGCTCTCCAGCTCAGGTGCTGCTGGGAGGGATGGGTGGGTGGCAGGGCTTGGGCAGCACAGGGGGGCAAAGTGGGGAGTGGGGCAGTAAATAAGGGTGGAAAGAATGTAAGTACTAGGTGCTTAGCTGTGGTTATGGGCTAGAGGACCTGGATTCTGAATGTGAAACACAGGGTGGCTTTGCCACAAAAATGAGCAAACCCCACCCAAACTGGGTACCTAAAGCTGAAGATCCAGTTCAGCATCCCATCCTGGCTGGTGGAGGGAAAGCCTGCTGTGGTGTGATGCCGGGAAGGCTTAAGCTGCCCAACCTCGACTGGGCATCTCCTCCGAGCTGCCAGATCACAGGAGCCCTTTAAACTGCCCCATAAATATCACTGTGTGATGAGGTGCTTACAGGATCTGCAGGCCCTTCGTTTCCTGGCAGGGGACAGCTCCTTTCAGCCTCTCCAGGGTGAGCAGCTCAGACTAACCCAGCCATCCAGGAGTAACCGGTCATCCTTGGGCACCTCTCACCCTGGGATGCAGAGCTGCTCATGCCTGCCTGGGAGCTCACAGGATGCTCCAGCTGGGAAAATGGGCTTTATGGGCCTCAGGGTGGGGGGGGATTTTCAACCTTCAGGGTTTCCACACACATCTGCAGCGGGACAGAGAAGCAAGCACAGCAGAGGAGCTGAGACCCCCCTGTTCCTCTCCTCGTCACAGACCTTCAGCCACTTACAATGTCACTTCAGCTGAGTAATAAGCAATTATGATTTAATTACTCCGGTGCTCTTCAGCAGGATTCTCTGAATAATAATAGTCACTTTTATGGCACCTCATTTATCCTTCCTCCTCTTCATCTGGATTTATCCGGCAGCGCCGCGAGCATCGGCACCGCGGCGAGCATCAGCATCACCCTGAGCACCGGCACCGCCAGCCTCAGCATCACCGGTCCCTTCCCTCCTGCTCCCACCGCTCCTCCCCACCTTTGCTCTTCCCACCAGGACACGATCTGCTGCGACACGGCAGCGACGGCGACGATGGCGACGTGTTCACACACGCTCCCGTCCTGGAAACGCGCGGCTCGGAGACAGCGCGACAAGTGCCGCTAATTCATAAATATTTAACACCCAAATCTGCTGCCTCCTGATAGCTTTTTCCAGAGTTTCTATTCTCATACACATTCCTCCCCCTTCCCCTCCCCACCGGCCCTCCTCGGGTGGTTTTTTTTCTCCCTTCCTCTCCGCCGGGCACTAATCCAAGTGCTGAGATGACTGTTTCACTTCCCTGCTGTCATCAGTTGTTTTTATCTTATCTGGACCGTGGATGCCAGTCAGCAACCCGCTGCGGTCGTTCCAGTTGAGTCCTGACCTCCGCAATCAGCCTCAAGATGTCCTGTAACAAGCAGATACGGTTACTCAACTTGTCCATCAGCACTTCTGGAGGGGGGGGGGGGGGAAATAAAGGTGGGGGGGGAGAAAAGAAGAAGAGAAAATCCCCGCAGAAGACAGAGCTGACAGCACGGGGCAGGGAGCAGCCCGGAGCTGCTCCGGGAGGCTGGGATGGGAATTTCAGGCTCAGTGGGTTTAGTGGTGGTGCTGGTGTGGCACGGGTGTAGAGGCATGTGGTGGGATGCTGGCCCCTTGCTCTGGGTCCCCTCGTCAGCACGGTCTCTGAAGAACTGTGGGGTCTCAGGGGGACAGGGAGAAGGAGGAAGATGCTCTGCCCGGGGTGTGGGCTGGCTGGGGGAGTCACTGCTGCTCTGTCAGGTCTGCTCTGAGGTGTTCCCTCTTGCCCAGGTACCCTTGGCCAGACCTCCATCCACTGCCCCCAGCCTGGGTCAGGTCCCTACCCTTCTCCGCCACGGCTCACTGTCAATCAGAACCCCCTGTTTTCCTCCCAAACCGCTGCTCCATCCCTCTTTCACTGTCCTTTGCATGTAGAGGCACCCACATATTGCTCTGGGGAGGAGGGGAAATCCATCAGGGAAAACAGAAGGGCATGGCTGCTTCCTGGGACCCGACACCAGCAGAGCCCAATGCCTTTCCTTCCTCTCCACTGGGAACGAGTGTTTCATCCATTGTCTGCTGGACATTTCAAATGCTCAGAAAAGGGCTGGGGAGGAGGGGGGTTGTCCTCCTGAGTGGGAACTAAAACATCTTTTAGTGCCCAAAATCTTCAGTTCCCAAACAAAAGATGTGGGGAGGGAAGGATTTGCTGTCTGGAACTATCCCGGCTGGACTCAGGCAAATTCAATGCGTGAGCTTCTCCCTTGTCTAACCCCTTCCCAGTACCTGCCTGGCCCATCACTCTGCCCCTTCAGCGGGCACACACTCTCCTTCGCACCGGAGCAGAGCGAGTTGGGTACCATGGGGGGGGGGACCAGCCCTGAGCCCAAGGGATGATCCTCCCTCACTCCCTACCCCAGAGCCAGGGGCTGCATCCTTCCCGCCTGCCCCATCCCCTCCCCGGCTGGCTTCCAGCATCTCTTAGCACTGATTTCCACAGTTAATTTATCAGTTTAATACCAGCATCATCAAGAAGGGCGAAGCACGGCCAGCACTGCGCCAGCTCAACTTTATATACACATCACCCGGAGTAAAAATGTCATGTAAGATTTACTCAACAGGCGCTTTATCAAAGTGCTTGAGCGCTGAAGTAAAAGGGCTTTTAGCTGCAGCAGATTGAAGGGGGTGGCATGTGGGGAAGGAGGAGAGAACGGATGGATCTGAGCTCTGCCAGGAGCTCTCCTTGCTTTTGCATCAACATCTTTATTTTCTGAGAGAGGATTTAAGACCTGGTTGTGTACAAACAACCGCGACTGGAGTAACTCAAACGGTGAGGAACTGTAAAAGGTTATGCTGAAAAATGCTATTAGTCTGCATGAAATAAGATTCTTCCTGGAAACATGACACTGAACGTTGGAGGGAGGGGGAGGTATAGCTGTAAAATGGCCATAGAAAAGGGGCTACAAATTAAATATAATAAAAAGAATCCTTTTAAATGAGATCTTAATTTAACCTCAACATCATGACCATATATTTCAGGAAATTAATCCCTCGGCCTCCAATAAATCCCAAGTATAACACAACCACTTATGGTTCAGCAATGAGCCATTAGCACGGACCACGGATCCTGCAAAACCACCGGAGCCATTACCAAGGAATGTGCTGAACTACCCGGCTCCGGCGCAGCTCCAGCGCAGCGCCTCAGCCATCAGGGCTGCCTGGTGCAGTACTCACAGCTCGGTCCCAGGGGTCTGATGGGTTTATCTGTGCCACGTCCCACCCCTCCTGGGATTTGGGTGCTCATCTGTGGGAATAATGCAGGAGGGGGATCAATGGGAGGTGCCGGAGCCGCGATGGAAGCCCAGTGAGGCGATGGGTGCCACCCTGCCAGCCCGCACAGGGGTCCCAGCCCCTGCTAAACCAGCATTCGTCCAGAGCTGGGATTGCACTGCTTCCCAAACAGAATACCCAAGGACAGAAGGGCACGTGGAAACGTCCCCCGGAGCCCCCCCTGCACCTCCCTGCACATCATCAGCTTGGCACCAGGCTCTGCTGCATGTGCCCCAAAATGAGGGGAGCGACTTCAAATGATTCGGGGGTGTAACCTTGCTCCAAAAGCGAGCATATGTCTCCACAGTCTCCTTGGCAGAGGAGCTTGGAGCTGCTTGCTGGTGCTTCAGCCCCAGCTCTTCTCATCCAGGCTGCAGGCACAATGGGGCTCTCGCTAAGGAGCCCAGGTGAAGAGGGCTGAGGCTTTGCAAGCTCCAAAGGAGCTGCTGGCTGAGCCCAACGTGTCCCTGCTCCGTACTGAGAGGAGCAGGGTTCCTCCTAAGAAAGGTCCCGTTGGGGATATCACCGAGCACACAGAGATCCCTTGTTACAAATGCATGGGGGGATGGCATCAGGGGAGCAGGTGGGTGCCACAAAGCCCCCGGCGTGGTGCTTGAATCTCGAGGGCCCACACCCCCTCCCAGATTTCTTACCTGGGCTGGAACAAGCAGTGGGAGCAGGAGTGGGCAGGAGAAAGCAGTGGGAGTAGGTCGGTCCCACTGGGCAGCCCTCTGTAGACCCTGGAATCACCTCTGGCACAGGGGGAAAAGGAAGCTCCTGATCTGAAAGCTTTTTTATCAGTAATTTTAGGGCCAAACCCCCACAATAACTGCAACACTGTCCTGGGAAGTGATGTCACTGACAGTAAAAAAAGTCCAAAGCGTGATTTTGTGAGGGGGGTTCCCAAAGAGACAGGCAGAATCGTCCGCCGTGACCTCTCTGCACCCCACAAACCTCTTTCACAGGGTGCAACCCATCCCCAAAGGCCACCTGACCCACCGTGGGGTGACCCCCCCCCCTCCCCACGCCGACCACCTCCAAGCAGAGACGCTTCCTCCAGACAGGCCGGGATCTCCTGTTGGCAGCTGCACGAGGGGTTTCCCAAAGCTGCAAAGGTCGCCTGCGGTGGGAGGAGGCACGAGGTGGGAACGAGGGGTGCTCTGCTTTCTCATCAGCCACCCAAGTTCTCATTTACTGCACGGCCCCGTTCCCAAATCACTCGCTGGGTTTCGTGCTGCAGCGGATGCTGCGGTTTCCGCGTCTGAAGCGAATTGCGCAACAGGCTCAGCCCAAAGAGAAGCCCTAGCGAAAGCAAAGCAGCCCCAGCGCTGCCGGGTCCTGCACGTCCCACCGGGAGACTTGCGACTGATGGAGCTCCGGGGGATGAAATATTCAGTAGGATTAAGAATTTGGATGGGGGTGGAAATCAAAGTGGAAAAGAAAACAAGTGAAAACAGCTTAATCTAGCCTTCCAGCTCTAATTGTCGTTGGGATCCGGGCTAAAACAAACATGACCAAACGAGCTGCCAATTTGAAAGGGGAAGGAAGAGGGCGAAGATGATTCCCACCGAGTCGAAAGCAACCTCTTCATCTCGGCACCCCGCAGACCAGACAGCAGCAGGCAGGGGCCGGCGGGCAGCATGAGGCAGTGACTGCCCCATCCCTGCTGCCCTGGCCACACTCTGGCTGCACGAGCAGGATGCATCTCTCTGGCACGAGCAGGATGCATCTCTCTGGCATGAGCAGAATGCATCCCCCCCCCACAAAAGCAGGATGCAACCCTCCTGCACAAGCAGGATGCATCCCTCATGCACAAGTGGGATGCGTCCCTCCCACATGAGCAGGATGCATCCCTCTGGCACGAGCAGGATGTATCTATCCTGCACACACAGGATGTATCCCTCTTGCACAAGCAGGATGCATCCCTCTAGCACAAGCAGGATGCATCCCTCTAGCACAAGCAGGATGTATCCCTCTAGCACACACAGGATGTATCCCTCTTGCACAAGCAGGATGCATCCCTCTAGCACAAGCAGGATGTATCTACCCATACACACAGGATGTATCCCTCTTGCACAAGCAGGATGTATCCTGCTTGAACATGCAGGATGCATCCCTCTGGCACCAGTGGGATGTGTCCCTCTTGCACAAGCAGGATCCATCCTTCCCACACGAGCAGGATGCATCCCTCCAGCACGAGCAGGTTACATCCCTCTTGCACATGCAGGATGTATCCCTCTTGAACATGCAGGATGCATCCCTCCAGCACGAGCAGGATACATCCCTCTTGCACAGGCAGGATGTATCCCACTTGAACACGCAGGATGCATCCCTCCTACACAAGCAGGATGCATTCCTCTTGCATGCACAGGGTGTATCCCTCCTGCACATGCAGGACGCGTCTGTCTGGCACGCGCGGAGATGCCTTTGGCAAAGCCGCCATCACACCCCCCCTCAGCACCCCTCAGCACCCCGTCAGGACAGGGCTCTGCGGACCCCCCTCTGACCCCCTCTCAGCCCCGCTGTGCCGGAGGAGCTGCGCCCGGCGCGGTGCCCTCGTGCCGCCGGGGCTGAGCCGCGGGAGAGGCGGATTATCTTACAGCCGGCGCTGAGTTATCCAACACTGCAATTTAAGTTGACAATTACATGGTAACCGACTTGCACACAAAGAGCGGCTCTGGAAGTATTCCCAGAATACAGAAGTCTGACAGTATCCACCCAATTTGTTGCAACAACAAAGAGTACTGGAATATGTCCTTTCATTTGGCAGAGGAGTGCTGTATTTTTTTAGGCTAGGTGGAGAAATTTAGCCTGCTATTTAAGGAGCGTGTTGTGCCTTGAGAGTGACAAGCCAAGAGTTTCACTCGAAAGCCAAACGCAAACACAAATTGCATCCTGCCACCCAAGGAACTGAATTGCACTGAGGGAAGGAATGAGCGGGGCCGCATCTGCTCTTCAGGATGGTGTTGGGAGCCAGGGGAAGGGAAGGGAAGGGAAGGGAAGGGAAGGGAAGGGAAGGGAAGGGAAGGGAAGGGAAGGGAAGGGAAGGGAAGGGAAGGGAAGGGAAGGGAAGGGAAGGGAAGGGAAGGGAAGGGAAGGGAAGGGAAGGGAAGGGAAGGGAAGGGAAGGGAAGGGAAGGGAAGGGAAGGGAAGGGAAGGGAAGGGAAGGGAAGGGAAGGGAAGGGAAGGGAAGGGAAGGGAAGGGAAGGGAAGGGAAGGGAAGGGAAGAGGGAGGGACCTTGTACATCCCCCTTCTCTGCACCAGCTCCATGAAAAGCAGCCTCTCAGCAAGCATCTTTCCAGAAAAAGGGGGAATAAACCCCCCCCCAACCAACCCCGCCCCAATTCTGACAGGGAGATTTTGGGTGCTCAGAGGGAACGATGGCTACAAAACCCAGCAAGTCAGGAAACCAGCACTGGAAAGGAAAAGCAGCAGACTTGGCATGTGCTGTGTCAGGGACGCCGGGGAGTGAGGCTGTGGGTGCAGCCCGGCTCGGTTCTCGGGGACGTGAGAGCTCCCCAGGGTGTCTGTGTGGACCCCAGCAGCCAGAGGACAGGACCGGGGCCACAGGCAGTGTGTGTCAGCTGAGGAAGGAACACTTGGTTTCGCTCAAAGACAAACAAAGAGGAATAAAGATGTTCTACTCTGGCACAGCCATCCCAAAGCAGGGGTGCTGATGGCCCCAGCTCCCCACTCTCCCACCTCACCATCCCCTTGCAAAGGTCCCTCTCCAAAGGTGAGTGGCACAGGCCTTTGCGGGGGGGATGCTGTATTTTTATTTTCATTCGTGGCCTTGCTTCTGGTGGAAATTAGTCAGCGCTCCCGAGCAGAAACCTCAAGCCATAGCCACAGCTCCGACCCGGCTCATCACGGCCACCATTCCCCAAACCACTTCCTCCCAGGTTACCGGCAGCCCGGCCCGGCCTGCAATTAAAGGACAGGAGCCCGGCTGGCAGCGAGGAGCTCTGTGTCCCCAGCCCTGCCACCATCTCCTGGCGCTGGACACTGACCCACAGCGCAGGGACAGCTGGTGGCCGTGGGCAGGCAGAGCTGGGCGCGCAGCACCCGCGGCGGCACCGACTGCCGGCACGGTGCCGGCACGCTTTCGGCAAGGAGCCCCGAGGCAGAGCCACTGCTGTGACCCCAGCACCCCCCACGCTCCTCGCTGCTCCCCACAGCCACAAACCCTCAGCACACACACAGGACTCGGGGTGCAGGCAAGATGGGGGCCTGAGGGATGGTGCAGCGCTGGCAGGGGAGCCATGGGCCGTGGCTTCGCCGGGCGCTGCTGAACGGACCCCTGAGCCCAAAGCCAGCGTCTCACAGGAGCTCTCTGCAGAGGGCAGGTGCAGCACCTTGCTCTATCTGTCAGCCTGTGGTTTAGCAGCAAACCGAGAGCTGCTGCTCTCAGCTCTCCTCTTCCTCTTCCTCTCCACCGCGCCTGTGAAGCCTTCGCACTCGGCAGAGGCAAAGCACAAAGATCTGCCACGGGTACTTGACAAGAGCTGGGGCTGGAAAACGTGGAGCAGAGAAAGGACAGAGGGAAGAATTAGGGGATGTTTGGAGGAAATGGGCACTAGGGCAGAAACCCAGCAGTCTGTCCAGCTCGCTCTTGGGGAAGCGGTGCGGGGCTGAGGATGGGGAATACCGACCAGCACACCCGCATCCCTGGGGCTGAGTCACACAGCCAGGAGGGATGAGGGATACAGCAAACACCCCCCTCGGCATCTCACACGTGCTGGGGGAGGCGGGTGCAGCCAGAGCCTGCACAGATGGGACGAAAGCAGAACATGTCACCCCGTTAAACAACCACCTCTCCCTCCAGCCCCGTGAGGACACGGGCAGAGCCTGCAGCCAGCATCACCAGTGGCTCCTGCCCAGACCCATCCCCCACACGGGACACACGGGGCCGTGGGCAGGGCTTATCCATGTCACCTCCCACACTGTAGTCCTGGGAAAGCGGAACACCCTGCACCCATCCCCGTGTCTCCGTGTCCCCCAGCTCATCACCCGGGGCTGGCGGTGGCGGGGGGGAAGCGGCACCGACACGGACCACTTGCACCCACCTGCAGCCAGGCAGCAGCGGGACATGGGGCCACTGCCCGGCCACAGAGGTTTGTTTTCTTTAGAGAGGATCTCAGCTTGAAGGGGAAGGGGAAAAAAAAAGACCTTGCCCCCGCCCCCCCAAAAAGAAAACACCAGAAAAGAGAAAGAAACCACAGCCACATCCTGCCTTAAACTGTCGCTCGTGATGTGTTGTTTGCCGACGAGGATGCAGGAGGAGCAGCGCTGGGGGCGGGAGCTCTCCTCCACTTGCCAAGTGACACTTCAGCTATGAGTCAATCGACTGAAGCCACAAATCCATTTGCTTGTGAGCACGAAACCACAGCAACCCGTGCTGCAACTCGGGACCGCATGTGCCACCACCTGCTGCCGCTCCGCCTGGCTGCGGAGGTGGGATGCGGGGCCATCACCCTGCGAGCCCAGCCCCCTGCTCCCCGGGCTGGGATGCTGAGCCGTGTCCAGAGTTGACCCCCCCAGCATCAGGCTGCAGGGATGGGGCCGTTGCATTGCTGCAAGCCAAGGAAAAAGTGCTGGGTGATGTGCCCCATGCACCCCCAGTTTGCAGGCTGGGCTCCCCAGTGCATCATTGCACAGCACCATGTCCCTGTAGAGCATCTCCACCCTGGCAGCAGCTCAGTGATCCCACCTGCACCACAGAGCAGGACCAGCCTCCCCAGTCTCCCCCGCACCCTCCTCGCCACCACGGGACCCTTCAGCCGTGGGTGCAGGGATGGGTGTGGTGGTGGGGGGCTGGGTGAGTCCCCTGGTACACAGCGTTTTGAGGGGTGACTGCTTTCCCCCCATGGGTTCCCAAACTCACCGGGGGTGGCTTGTGACTCACGGGCTCCACCGCAGAGCCGCTCCAGTGCTGCCAGTTTCGGGGTGGGGGGGGGATGCTATCAGCAAAGCAAAGCTCCCCTCTCTGTGGCTCTGGCAGGTTTTGGCTGTTTTACCTTGGCACCACGTCACCAGGCGACACCACACTGCCAGGCAAAGCCACATCACTGCCAACAGAGGTACCCGCTCTCCCCAGCCCCGACCATAACACCTGAGCTGCTGAGCACACTCAGGCCCCATCCCTGCTCATCCCTGCCCCACACCCCCTGCCCCATCCCTGCCCCACACCCCGTGCTCCATGCCCACTCACCCTACCCCACACACCTCCTGCCCCATCCCTGCTCATCCTCTGCCCCATCCCCACACCCCGTCCCATCCCCATTCCCCCCTGCCCCATCTCCTGGGACAAGATGAGGATGAGCAATGCCAGGTTATTGGTGCAGGGAAGGGATGTAGAAGATGTGGGGGTGCAGGAACCCACCCACCCCAAGCCCAGCTGGATGCTCCCACCCAAAACCTCCCAGCAACAGCCCAGACCTCTCTGTGCAGACCAACAGCAGAGAACACCATCCCAAACAGGCCACTGGCCCCCTCCAGGGCAGGAATGCTCCCCACCCTTCCATGATGATGATTATTTTCTATGAGAGCAGCACTGTTGGGGGGGTTGGGACCCACCACATGCACCTTACCCCTGCTAAGGACTTTGCTCGTGGCGGCAGGGAATAACTTGTACCCTGAGTTGGTTCAGCCACACCAAACACCGATGAGCAGCAGTGCCCTGAGGAGGAACCCAGGAGCCTCCCCCCGCCTCCTCTCCCCACCTTAACCTTTTTGGCTCCTTTATTAAAGCAACCGAACAGTTTAGACTTCTCTTTCCCCCCCCTTCTTCCCTCCCTTCCTCCTTCTCCAGCGTGTAACCCGCCTGGAAGATCTGACGTGGAGTCCCCCAGCGAGAGCAAGAAGTGTTTTTATGGGCGCTGGAGGAAAACTCTCGCGAAGAAGAAGTGGTAATGAGCACCCCTGAGTACCCTCTCGGCTCCACCACTGCCTCTGTTTAAAAAATGAGCAGAAATTGGGCAAGTGGTTCTCACTGGGGAGAGGAGCCGCCTCTGGCTCCCAGCGATGCTCTGCCGGGGAGCAGCGCTTGTTTATTCCAATTGAAGCTGACACCAGCGGCAGCCCAGCCCGGCCTGGCGAGCTGGTGTGTGCTGCCTGCTTTGTTCCCAGCTCAGATTAACAGCGTCTCTTTAATTCCTAATGGCCCAGCCTGGGATTTGTGGGCTGTGCCTCAGTGTCTCCGCGCCCGCATCCCCTCTGTACCCAGGGTTTTGGGCGGCACGGGAGCTCTCATCCCAATTACACGGGAGGAACTGGTGGGGAGCTTTTCATCACGTGCACACACATAGGGGGGTGTGTGGGGGGGTGTTTCATATCCAGGTCTAACACAGCTCCCTCTCCTTTTCAAAGGCAGAATATTCCCTTTCATTTCCAGACCCCTGCACATCATAACCCAGAGCAAACCCTGCACCGCAGCGCAGCAGGATAAATCGCTTCGAGAAGTCCCAGAGGGATCTCTGCTCATCCCAAGAGGAGTTTGTCCGTCCCCCCCCCCCAGAAACAGGCACCTGCGGAGTCCCCAGCCAGGCAGCACCGGTTCAGGAGCTGCTCCACACACCATCAGCCCCGGCCAGCGCGAGGGCTTGGGGCAGGCGAAGTGCCATGGGTGCTCGTGCATCCCCATGCCCTCAGCACCCTGGCAGGATGGATGCCACGCAGCAGGCATGGAGATAACAGGATCAAAGAGAAGACAGGCTGTCGGATGCTCTGAGAGCAGCTCGCGGGGTCCTGCTGAGCGGGAAGCCTGCTCCGGAGCAGCGGATGCTCCTCTAGGCTGCAGCTTGTTCGCAGGGCCAGCTGCGGGCCCGGGGCAGAGCGGGAGGAGAGGCACATCCATGGGATGAAGGAGGCCTTGCTGGTGTCCTGCCAAACTGCCACCTGCCCGTGCTGCCCGCAGGCAGAGCTGGAGCCGGGGCCATGCTGGCCAGGATGAGGATTCATGGCAGCACCTGCATGTGTGCCCAGCCGAGCTCAGCACCAGCCCTCAGCAAGGACTGAGGCTCCATTGTGGAGGTGGAGGCTCTGACTATTTCAGCAAGGCTTAACGAGTTGATTAGTGCACCTGGGGCAGGGCTGGGGGGTGTCTCCCACCACTACCCAGACTTTGTGCCTCAATTCATCCTTCCTGTGCTCCTGGGTGGGGGGGCTACGCAGCCCCTCACCCATGCCAGACCCACAGCACCATCCCCAGGGTGGGATTAACCACCTGCTCCTGCAGAAACCACTAGGGCTGTCTACAGGTGGCCGGCTGGCAGGGGGAAGCACCCCCAGAGCTACAGCTTCCCAGCCCCTCCACGAGCACCGCAGCTCCTGCAAGATGCTGCGGGGTCAGGATTTGGCCCAGGAGGCTGCAGACCCTCTTGGGCTTTAGAGTGAGAGCCCCTGGGCAACATGCCATGCCTAGAACAGAGGCTCTGTCCACTCTGCCCACAGCCCCCTGCTTGCTTCATGAACTGGACCAAACTGGGTGCTGGAAGGAGCGACTCGGAGCATCAGACAGGCTCCTGGATGAACCAGCACCTTGTAGCACCATGGGAAATGGATTTGGTTTTCCCCCTGGGCTTGCTCCCCTCCTCACAGCCCTGTGCTGCAGCAGGATCAGAGAACACTATTAAAATAGCGCCGTGTCACCTATCAATAATAAATGACCAGAATAAATTCACTGCTCTCTGCTTAATAACCCTGCCAGCTTTCCATTTAAATATCTGCAAAGAAAAGGGTCCTGGTTCAACAAGCCCTTCGGATGAATGCAGAGAGCCTAGCCCAGGATTTAAAGGAAAGTGCTCCTCTCCCTTTGCAGGACTGTGCTGCAGCAGAGGGAGGCAGAAAAGCTGGGGAGGGATGGAATAAATTCAGGACCGGGGATTTGCTCCTGTTTAGGTGCAGCCCGAGCATCTCCACCCTCAGGTCCCCATCAGGTATTCGCAGCTGATAACTGCTCTCGCTGCTCACCCTCGGCTAGCAGCACCCAGATCTGGGCCTGAGATGCTCCCAGCTGACAGGAGGCTGCAGCAGAGCCCCTGAGCTCCCAGGCCAAAGGATGAAGTGAAGCTACCAAACCCCATTTGACCTGCCCAGTGCACGGAGCAGTGATGCTGGGAGAGGATGGTGCATCCTGCTGCATGCCAGCTCCCAGGCTGAGTCCCAAACCACACAGGCCCCAGGGATGCTCTGCTCTTTCCTGGGCATGTTTTAGCTGAAATGGCTTGAGTAAAGATGCTACGTGCCTCAGGCAGTGGCTCCTGGAGAGGGATGGGATGGTACCCTGGATGGAAGGTGACCCTCAGCTGCAGGACTTGGCCCCACAGCCCAGGAAACCCCTGTGGAGTGGGGCAAAACCAGTGGGTCAGCACCAAACAATCCAACCACAAGCAAGGGCTGGTCCTTGCCTTCTTCCAGGCTGGCAGAGCCTCTGATGATGCACCCCATCCTAACCTTGCTGCCCCCCCGTGCAGGGGGTGCGGTGCCAGCCTGGGCACCCCTGTGTGCAGGGGGATGTGGCACGTGGGTCCCAGAGCTGTGCAGAAACCCCCCTGTACCAGCAAGCAGAGATGGGCTGGAGCATGCCGAGGGGCCCTGGAGACCTCATGAGGGTTTCCTGTGGCTCCTTCCCACAGGGAAGCCATGTGCACAGCCCAGCACGGCGCTTTTTGTTCCAGCACTCACATAAAGCAAATTCCAAAGGGAGAACAAAAGGCAGAGGGGATCCAGGGCTACAAGCAGCTCACCCAGGGAGCCGAGGAAACGGCGCCGGGTGCTTTGAACCTCGGCAGCACCCACACACGCTCCTGGCTGCACGCCTCAACTGGTGGTTCAAAGCACAAGGGGTGCAGCCTGTGAGCGTGCCAGGAGGCTCATTACCTTCTGCCCCCACCTGCCAGCCCCCTGGGTGGGGGGAGAGCCATCCCACAGGCCCCCAGGAGCTGCCCGGACCCTGAGGAAGCATCAGGTTAACCCCCCCCCCCCCCCCCCAATCTAACGGGCTGGTTATGATGGGAACTCAGGTTTGGGAGCAACATTGTCTCCTTGCTACAGATGGGAGAGAGTAAGGCTTTCCTCTGAGAGCCTCGGGGCAGGGCTGGAGGAGGAACTCAACCTCCCCCCCCAAGTGCTCCTCCTGGCATCACACCTCCAGCATCTCTGTGCCTTCTGCTTGTTTCACCCCCTTCCCCTCTCCCAGGCAGCAGGGAGCACAGAGGGCTGATGCTAAGCAGGGTGTCTGGCTGCTCAGCTCAGCCCAGTTCATCCCAGTTTGGCCCAGCGCAGCTCAGTCCAGCCCAGTTCAGCCCAGTCCAGCCCAGTTTAGCCCAGTTCAGCCCATCACTCCTGCACTGGCACACACACAGTCACCCAGGGCAGCAACTGGGCACGTCCCACTGCGAAGGGACCAATGGCACTGAGCTCCTCCCTGCCCACCCAGCCCGAGCCCAGAGCTCGCAGCAGCTCGGAGCCGGGTGCCGGCCGCGCTGCAGCATCCCTGCGGATGAGCTTTGTTTTGCTTCTCCAACATGCCAAAGCAGACTGCTTCCCTCCCTCTGCCCTCAGATGTGGTCGAACTGCTTCTGCCAAAACTTCCCGAAGACAAAGTCTCTGCCTAAAGCCGACATTGCCCACAGAAAGTTCCCCCCCACCACCACCACCCCCAAGCTCTGTGCAAAGTAACAAGCAGCTAAAACTGGGTTTAATAATGGGAAATATTCATCATTCTTGTGCACAGCCCTCTGAAGTAACACCACCCTTGTAGAAGAAATCCTTCTCAAGCGGAGCCTGTGCTGAGCTTGTGCTGGATGCTGGTGGCTGCTGGGACCAGAGCACATGGCAGACCGGGATTATTTTCCCTTCACATGGGCATCATCCCCCAACAATGTTCAAATCACCTTTTTTATCGTTCTAAAAATTATCAAGGGGCAGCTCCCCAGCAGCCTCCACCAAGGCACAGCACGGAAATCCCACCCATTGTTTCCATCCCACTCTGGCATCCCAGCAAAACCAGTAAAGAGACACACACAGGCGCCTTACAGCCCTTGTGGGAGGGCAGTGGGAAGGCAGATGTTGGGAGGGGCAGACACAGAGCCTGGACGCAGCAGCATCCCCCTGCTGCTCACGTTGGAGCCCAACAAAACAGCAGTGTGGGAATGCCAAGGGCAGCACAGGCTGGGACCATCCCTGGCACATCCAATTGGCCACCTCCCCGTCACCGCGTCCTCCACGAGCGAGGCTGCAGTGTGACTCGGCCCCCAGCACCTCAGAGCTTTTTGTTCTTCAAATCCAGAGACAAATCAAACCTTTACAGGGGCAGCTTTCAGATTCTGTGGTTTGTTGGGCTGGTTTTTAACTGGAAACCGTGAGAGAAACATCTTGAGCATCAAAATACCGTGTGGCCTCGCCGGCAAGGTAAACATGGCAAGGACACGGAGCCGTCAGGCCTTACTCAAGGCTCCTAATGAAACCACTTGGAGTTACATGGCCTCCTTAATGCAGAGCTCCCAGGAGAGCTAGGTGCAGTGCCCGAGCCCCACTGGGCAGGATCAGGCAGGGATGTGATGGAGCAGGAGACTCCTGGGCCATGGTGGGAATTCCAAGCTACAGTGGGCACAGGGGCTTATATTTTGCAGAGGGGACAAAAAGGCTGCGCTGGCACCAAACCGTGCCCCACGCCCTGCTGTGCCACACACTGAGCCTGGGGTTTCTTCAGGGGGGTTGTGGTTTTGGGGGGTTTCACCAGGCGTGAGGCTCATCGAGAGGTTTGGAGAGGGACCGCAAGGAGGGCGATGTATGTCCACTTCAGAGCTGAAGGGTCTTCCCAAAGTAGAGCAGAAGGGGACAATCCCATCCCTCAACCTGCTGGCCACACTGCTGGGGATGCAGCCCAGGATGGGATTGGCTTTCTGGTGAGGGCACGTGGGCTGCTCATGTCCAGCTCTGTGTCCATCAGGCCCCTTCCCATAGGGCTGCTCCATCACGTCACCCCCAGCCTGTGCTGGTGGCGAGGGTTGTCCGACCCAGGTGCAGCACCTGGCCCTTGCTGAACTTCATGATGTCTGCAGGGGCCTCTCCAGCTGGCCCAAGTTAGTAACATTCAACCCAAAACCAAGGTGGGTGTGAGCCCAACCATATCCTGGGAGGGTGCCCAGTGGGGGATGCACCCAGCATGTGGCACCAGCCATGGCAAGGGGCTGGGGAAGGGCAGGCAGCACCGAAACCCAGCTCCCAGGCACAACTCCTCCCTTGCACTCTCTCTGCCATTTCAGGGACTGGTGCCTGGGGGGAGGTCATGCTCCAGAACCTCACATCAAGGCACCTCCCCAGCCAGGGAAGCTGTTATTCCCACTGATAAGCTGTGATCCCTCCAAGACACTTCCCTGCATCCTTCCATCTTACACAGCTCTCTGCCAGCCTGGGAGGTGCTTTTAGATGCTGCCTCTGGTTTAAATGGAGGATCACAGAGCGCGGGCGAGAACGCAGCTATTTGGAAGCGACAAATCTCCCATTTCCCCAGGAGCAGCTGCAGAGCACGAGCCTCCAAGCAAAGCTCCTCTCCCCAGAAAAAGAAGAGAAGGAAAAGAGCAACGCTTCAAAAAAAACAGAGCTTCCTTTACAGGGATTAGAGAGAAGAGAGATGCAAAACACCCCATCAGTTCCCATCCCTCGGAGGCAGAGCCACGGAGGTGAGAGCACGCAGTCGTCTGACAAGGGCAGCACGGCACCGCACAGTCCTCTGCCACCTGGACGCCTTCTCCCTGGAGATGTGGGGTTCATTTCCATGCTGGGGACAGGGATTGCCTGTCAGCTTGAGGAGAGGCAGTGCCATCTCCCTGCTGTCGAGCAAAGGTGGCCAGCTTCATTCGGAAAGCCAGCATCACACTGGCGCTGCTGCAAGCGCTTGCTGTAGCCCTGTGCTATGACCTGCTGGTGGGCAGCCATAGGGGTGTCGGGTTTGGGGTGTGGGGGGGGCGTACTGGCAGCATCCCCTCACAGCATCCTGCATGGGAAGGGATCGAGGGGCTGAAGGGGGATGAGCTGATGGGGTGGGCTGGGGCACATCCAGTGCCCGGCTGAGCTGCGGGTACCACCACTCCTGTGGCTGCACCAAAGGGATAACGCACACGACGTCGGTGTCCTGTGGATGCTGGGGTCACATCATGATGGGTAACACAGAGATGCATCATCCCCACAGCCCTGCCAGAAACTATCGCTGTGTTTCTGACAGTCTGGCTGGAGGAGGAGGAGGAAGAGGAGGAGGAGGATGGAAGACTCACCGCTGCCCCTCACTAGTTGCATGTTGAGCAACCAGCCAGAAAACAAGACCCAAACCTGTCAACCCAGCAGCTCAGGGTACAGAGCCACTCGCCTGTAAGAGCAACAGCAACTTGAGCCCATGAGCAACCTATCAACCAACAATCCCTTCTGAGGGACTCCACGAGTGCTGCTCAAAGTGCTCAGGAAAGAGTGATCCATCTTGGATGTTGCAGCTAAAATCCATGCCAGCTTGGTCTTTAATAGGTGCCAAGTGCTCTCACGAAGGGCATCAGGAATAAAGTCTATAAACCAAGAACATTTCTTTCTAAAGAGTAAGATGATTTATTCTGCTTTAAGCCTAAAAAAACCCCTCAAAACTCCAAAGAGAAAGCTCTCTGCAGCTGCTCAGAGCAGGGCTCCAGGACACCAGGCTCTGCTGCCGTCACAAAGCGATACAGGATACAGGGATGGAGTCAGGCACAGGGCCCTGGGGACGACGTGGCGGAGGCAGCGGGCATGGAGAACACGATTAACCAGCCGTATGTACCCTGAACGTCCGTGGCTGGTGTTTAATTTAATTGCAGAGCGAGCAATAAACCCTCCTGACCTTGTAACGCGTCATTCAGCCCTCGTTACACTCAGCCTTGCCGGCTGCCTGTGTGACAAGCAAGAGGGAAAACCAGCGTGGAAAAATCCCTGGGGAGGATGGGGAATGCCACTCACCAGGAGATGTCTCAAGGAGCTTGTGCACGACTCTGGGTTGGTGCCACCGTGCCCACCCAGCCCCCAGCAGCCTCCAGGTCTGAGCCTGCAGCTTCCAGGAGGATCCTGTTTCAGGCTACTCACCAGTGTAAGGAGTGAAGAGGAGGAAGATGCTGGTCTGTGGTGGCCACCAGCCCGCTGTAACGCTCACCCGCTCTGCCACCTACCCGGGTCAGTGGGAAATCACCCGTCGGTACCCGGGCTGCTGCCTGCTTGTCAGAGAGTCGATGCCATTGAGGTGAAGGTGATGCTCGAGTGACTTGTGGAGAGGACACCAGGGCTTCTGTGACAGGTCTGTGCCATCCCCCCTAGAAGGGACACATCCGCTCCAGGGGAACAGGCTGCGCTGCGGCGATGCTCAGCGCCAGGAACAGCCGGCACCCAACGGATCCACGGGCATTCAGAGCAGAGAGCGTGCAGGGAGTGAGTCCCTGGGCATGCAGGGAGCAGCCATGCAGAGCAGCAGGGGCTGCTGCATGCTCCCCACACCACATGCAGAGGAAACGGGAATATTACCTGCTGGGATGGCTGGAGGACCCCCAGGTCCTGCCCTGGGAAGAGGGGGGGCAACAGCCTCTGTCCCACTGCATATCTCTGGCCACTGAATGGTAAACATGAAACACTGACACCTGAGACATGCTGCAGCATCCCTGCCAACCCTCTGGCAGCTCAGCACCTTCCCCTGCCCAAAGCTCCACCAGCCCCGATGGCCGAGCTAGTGGTGAGGAGGGGGCTGGCAGAGGGGAAGAGTGGCGTCACCCACCCTGCTCCACTGCAAAACCCCACCAGAGGTGACAAGCATCCCTTCCTAGCATCGGCAGGTGATAAAGGGCTTCGTGCTGCCGCCCCAGAGCCCCGGATCTGGGGGCTGCCCAGCAGCGAGGGGCTTCTGCAAGCTCGGCAGGGCACCCCTGTGAGCACACCTCATGGGAGCATGTGGCACGGTGCTGAGCACTGGCACAACTCGGTGCAGCTTGGCATGGCATGGTGTGAGTGTGGGAGCCCTTCACGTCTGTGACCCTCAAGGCAGCGGGCAGCGTGGCTGCAAGGAGGGGATGCCAGGAAGGGATGCTGGGGGGGATGCTGGGAGGGGATGCCAGGGAGGATATCAGGAGGGAATGATGAGGGGGATGCCAGGAGGGGATGCCAGGGCAGTGGCACACTCACAGGCAGCAACACAGGCAGTTGCATGCCCCCCCCCAAGCCCCCACTCTCCCTCCCAGCATGGGCAGCGCCGCACGGAAAGGCAGATGCTGAACTCCTGGAACAGGCAGGCTGAATTCTGGGGAATTAGGAAATTTCCATTTCAATTCAAATACAAATTAAACTCGAAGTTGTCATCAAAGAAAAGAAGAAGATGAGGATCAAAGTGATGCAACACTCTGGGAAAGGAAAAGATTAAAGAAAGTAAATTGAACAAGATTTTAAAGAGATATTAAAAGGTGTTAATGCAAGCTAATGCAGCTAATGAAGAGAAAGGGAGGCTATTCAATTAACATTTGCAGCAAGGAGAGGAGAGCTTTCTACACCTCCGCTGGAACATCAAAGGCTGGATGCTACCTCTTATTAAAAGGGAACATCAGAATATTTAAAAGGCGGAATAGATTAAAATAGATCCCAGATAATTACGTCTGCCTCCGTAATGGCAACAGTTTATCATCGTCTTCCAAAAACAAATCTAATAACACGCGCCGCACACCGCGGCCAGAGGCGTCCTTTGAAGTGTTTCAGAACAGCAGCAATTAAAGAGGAGCCCGGGCGGGTCTGGGGTGCCCCCGGGGTACCGGAGCCCCAGGACGTCCAGCTGACGCCGGGAACTTCGCCCTTCGCCCCCCCCAGCTCGCCCAAAACGCTGTGGCACAGCCGGGCCAAGGGCAGGATGCTCAGCACAAGAGGTGTGAGGTGCTGTGCTCCCCACGGAGCTGAGACAATGGTCACAGGCTGAACAGGGCCCTTCGAGTGAAATTAAGGGACATGTGGTGTGGCCCAAAGGTCCCTGGGCTCAGCTTTGGGCTCGGAGCATCCTCCCAGCACTGTCAGAGCTCCTTCCTCTGAGCCTCACCGAAGGGGGACAGGGATGGAGGGGGGAGAAAACCCCGGCAAACACAAATGGACAGAGGAAGCAGCCTGACGACCCATGAGAGCCAAGCAACAAGGCAAGAGCTGCTTCTGATCACCCTGCCTGGGCCTTGGTCCTGTTGGCAGCAGGGATGTGCCATGCATCGGCTCACGGCACGTCGGCTCATGGCACATCGGCTCACGGCACATCGGCTCATGGCACATCGGCTCACTGTGCATTGGCTCACCACAGCCCTGACAGAGCCCAGCAGAGCCCAGCACCTTAGCACAGAGGGGTTTTATGCACACAGAAGATGTGGTTTGGGTGGTTTTGAGCAATAATTAAAGGTAATTTCAGCATTTGCAAACACCTCAAAACGCGGCAGCAAAGCCCAATTACGCCGCTATCTCCTCGGCTCGCGGCGGGCGCTGCAGGGTTGGTGTTCTCAGCATCCAGGGTTGCCCACAGAGCCCCATGCTGCTGCAGGGAGACCATGGCCACAAAGCACAGCCAGGAAAAGAAGTGGGAAACCTGCGGCTTGGGAAGAGCTGAGGGCAGGGATGCTCCCACCAAAGTGCCAAGGGCCCAACGAGCCAGGACAAAGTGGGAAAGCGCGCGTGGGAAGTGCTGGTTTTCTGTGCAGGAGCCACATTTAGGAGCTACAGGTGTGCTCATGGGTCCCCAATGCCCAAGGCGATGCCCACACTGGAGTGTGCCCTCCAGCCCCATCTCTGCTCCACAGACACTGCCGTGCTCTCCCCGCAGCCCCTCGCAGACACAGCCCAGCCCTGCAGCACGCTGCCAAGGCAGAAGTCAACACCAAAGCTCTTGGAGAGTTATTTTCTTTCTGGATAAGGAAGGAAAAGAAAAAAACCCAAACCCAGACATGGCACTAACCCCCAGGCAAGATGTCTGAGAGAGAGAAACGCTGTATTTTTAATTTCCTCCCAGAGGCTCAGCACCATCTCTGGCTCCCAGGAGCCATCAGGATTCCTGCTCACACATCCCCGGCTGCAGAGATGCCAAAGCCACCTGAACCAGCCTGGACACGGGTGTTTTGGGAGAGCTGGGCAAATCTGCCAGCTGCTTCTGTGGCTGCTGGAGCTGGGTGGCTGCAGAGACATGCAGCCCTTCCCTCGAGTTCGGGGAAAAGAGGGGGAAGCAGCAGGGAAGGGTCCTCTCTCGCTCAGTCCTGGGGTTCAGGGCTTTGGCTTCATTTGATACCAGGCTGAGCCAGCCTGGCACTTCTTGCCTCTCCTGCGCTCCAGGTAACACTCCTGCCCAGCAGCTTCTGAACCTGAGCTGCCTCCATCCAACGAGGAGGAGGAAGTGGAGCTGTGGTCTGGACTCAGAGGGCACTGGGGACCAGGCTCAGGCTACCATGGTCTCCCCATGCTGGGCAGTGTTTGGGCAGCTCCTGCATCTCCTCCTCCTCCTCCCACAGCCCAGGCAGTGGCCAAAGGGAAGGACCTTCTCCAGCCATCCCACCCAACTGTGAACACACCTCTGGAGCAAGAGCAGAGCATGCCACGGGGTGCAATGGGATGAGGAGACCTCACCGCTGATGCTGCTCGGGTGATGTGGGTGAGAAACCCTCTGGGATGCCTTGGATTCCTGTTCCCTTCCCACTGGAGACAGGCGCAAAGCAGGGCTGAAGCCTGTGATGGGGATGTCTCGCTGGGGACCCAGGGAAACCCGCAGCTCTGGGGATGCCCCAGAGCTCTGGGGAGGCTGGATCTCTTGTAAACCAGGCAGAACCAGCAGAGCTCATTAGTTCAAGTGCCAGAGGGTTTCACTGAGATGCAGCAGCTTAACAGCACAGCATGAGCCTGGTGACCCCTCACCTCTGCTGGAGAAGCCTCCGATCCACCCCTCCAGCTCTGCTCCTCAGAGCAGCCTGAGGGGTCTGGGTAGGGACCCCCTGCCCACCCCGTGCTGCTTCTCCCAACCCCATCCTGGAAAACCTCCTCGCCCCTGCACCCAGGAACCTGGGTTTGGGGATTTTTTCACAGGCAAATGTCAGCTCTGATGAAACATTTAAATTTTCCCATGGGAGATGTCTAAACAAAACATTAACATTTTGACTTAAAATGTCATTTCACTCTGGTTCTTCAATTAAAAACAAAATGACATTTCAAGTCAAAACGTCAATTGGAAACCGAGGGGGTTTTTTGTTTTACTTTAGAACCCAAAATTGTATTTCAAGGCAGAGAGGAGGGAAAAGCTCGATTGGGAGCACTGCTCCCCCTAAGCAAACTCCCCAGGAAGCCCAAATCCTGCAACACAAACTCCGTTTGAAATAAAAAGGGTGGGGTTTTTCTCTATTTAAAAACTTTTCTGCCAGAGAGATGCCAGTTCCCAAGCTGATTCCCATCATCCTGGGAAGGTGAGGGGGCTGGGGGTGCCCCCACATACTAAGCTCTCCAGGGAGTGAGGCACAGTGTGCCCAATCACAGTGTCCCAGAATCACAAGGTTGGAAAAGCCCTTTAAGTTCATCCAGTCCAACTGTTCCTGTCCTGTGCTAAACCACATCCCTGAGTACCTCATCTCCAGACATCCACAGAGCTTCTGGAGAGGAGAGCACACAGGCTTGAGTCCTGGGAAGGAGCCTGCCAGGCAGGGAGGATGCATGGGTACCCAGCTGGCTGCTCCTCTTAATGCTGTGGCTTGTGGGGAGGGGGAAGCTGGGGACAGCACCTCCTCCTGCTGCTGCCCACAGAGCGGGGACACGGTCAGTGTCTCTGGTCTTGGCCAGGTATGATGAGCTCAGGTGAGGTGTGACCTCTTCAAGCAGGAGGCTGGAGGCATCTCAGGCTGGTCTGATACTGGGAACGTGGTGAGAAGGTACCGACCACCTTCTGCCTGCCCAGAAACTGACCCAGATGGCTGCTCTGGTCCTCATAGATCTGACTGGGATGAGGTCCCTGGGTAGGACAGCTGAGGATGCCTGCACATCCCAGGATGGAGGCAGACACGAGCTGTTTGAGATGTGGAAGGCTCAGACATGCTGGGAATCACAGGACATGGAAATCCTGGTGCCTGGGGATGCTGCTGATGGACACACACATGCCAGCCAGACTGTACAGCCCTCCAGGGTTAGATCATGTATGAATGAGGACTCACACCTTAGATCTGGGTGCCCACAGGAGTAGTAAGGCAGCATTTACACGCCCAAGTCATTTGGAGGTGGAGCGCACGGGGCTCCAGACAAGATCAGAGCTCTGATCACACAGACACATCCAAGGAGAGGCCCTGTAAGGCAAGGCTGGCAGAAGAGTAGAGAAAGCGGCCTGGGGTTGTGGAGAAACTGGCTTGAGGCCACACCACACCAGTGCCGGAGCGGAGAACAGCTCCCAGCTCTCCAGCTCCCACCCAGGCCCTCAAGAACCGAAGCCCATCCAGCGGCTTCCCACAGACACGGCCGAACCGATGTCTCCCTTTGAACCGAGCGAGAAGACAGGGAAAGTAAAACCCAGCCTTTCCCTTGGGTCCTTCCCAAGCCTGGAGCAGTAGCCAAGCCGAGCCCAGCAGCAGGGAGCCGGGGCTGGGGCACTGTGCCATGCTCTGACACTGCCTCTACAGAGACCTGATGTCCCATGAGACCTTTGCCACCCATCCAACCCAGCTCCAGCCCGTGTTCCCCCGTCCCCAGGAAGGGTCAGGGACCCCTGCCCAAGCACAACAGCGACTCATCCTGGGGCATAGGGATGGTTCTTCTGCAGACAGGGCAGCGGAGCATCTCCTCCACCGTTTGCCTCCATCACCAGCACGGGTGCTGGCAGCGAGGAGCGTGGCAGCTCTCCTGCCGTTACACAGTGTTCCTTCCCTGCGCCATGAAGGAACTGTCACTTTGCTCTAATTAGCCAATTAGGTCCCTAATTAGCTTGTGTAATTACTCCAAGGAAGTGATTTCATTTAAGAAAAACCTTCCTCCCCAGAGCAGACGGAGCAGACGGAGCCGGCCCGTCATCAGCTCGAGCGGCCGGTAGCGCAGGGACGGTGCCCAGGGTACCGGGGCCGGCGGAAACAGCTCGACGCGGGGAACAAACACCATCGTCCCCACAGCCAGAGCAGAGTCAGCACTGCGAAGCCACAGAGACAGCTTCCCATCAACAACGTGTTCTTCAGAAAGAGATCAGATAATCTAATCAGCGCGGTTCCATCTGTCGAGAGGACGAGGGGGAGAGAGAAAAATAATGCTGCTTATTTACATTTTTTTCCCCTTTCTTGATGTAACTTCTAGATCTAATCAGCACCAAGCTGTGCTTTAATTGGAAATATATCGCCGACGTGCGTTTCCCTACAGCTCATCTGCCTCTTCAGCACAAAAAGTCGTCAGTGGAGTGGACGAGGTGACACTCAGCATCCTCCCCCCAGGGCCCAGGGCGAGGCCCATCCTCCCTCCCAGAGCTGGGACCACCACAGGGCCAGCTGAGTGTCCTCATGGCTCCTTCCTGCACCTCTCAGCACCCAGAGGATGGAGATGCTGGAAGGGACTCGGTCAGCAGACCCACTGCTGGGCTCACACCGTGCCGTACCACTCCGGGGCAGAGCGCGTCAGCGTGACTTTGAGCCCTGCGTTTCTCCTCGGCATCTGCAAGTGAGGAGCCCGGGAGTGCAGCATCCTTCCCAGCAGCAGAAGAGCTCTTTCTGCCTGACGCTGGGAATAGCTGCTCCCCGCTGGCTGTGACAAGCACGGCGTCTCCCCCAGCCCCCTGGCAGCTTCTGCTCCAACCGTCTGCGTGGAGCCAGTGACCTTTAATGAACCAGCACGCCACAAAGGCTGCCGGGCAGGGCCCCCGCCACACAGTGTGTACACAGAGCACTCCCAGAACTGATTTCCAGGTCAGCAGAGATGGAGGGAGCAGAGTGACCCTCCAACAGAGAGGCGTGGGGAGCGTGGCTGAGCCAAGAGCCCCATGGCCTGGGGCAGATGGTACCGGCGCTGGTCCCGCCTGGAACCAGCTGGAGGAATGGCGTGAATCCACGTTGTCCAGTGTCACACCAATGAGCAGCCAAAACCTGTTAGGTGCTTGGATTCCTCCACAGTAATCAGAAAGGGACCTGGGATGGGGAGGAGACACCAGCCCGGTCATTAGAGGACACGGGTTCCCCCTCCTCCCTCCTTCCCCGCAGCCCTGCCTGACCAGTCCCCAGGATGGGCTGCACTGAGCTGGGGTTTGTGTCACCCTGAGCGCTCTGCAAAGCCTCAGTGACCTGCAAATAATGAAAGGAGAAAGCAATCCATCTCTTTGTTCCAAAGAGCCACAGCCCAGGAGGATCCAGCGCTGTCACCCTGGGGACGATGCCGCACGCGTAGCACCGCTGCCAGCCCACGAGTTCAAGGACCACGGGGTGTTCTCTGGCTGTGCTGGGAGTTTCCTATCGGTCCCTGCGGCTGTGTCATCCTGTGTCTCACCAGCACCATGCCAAAGGGACCGAGAAACGGCTTGGACACTTGTCAGGCACCGCCTGGCCCCAGCTGCTGCCAGCACAAACACACTCGTACGGCGCTTGTTCCAAGGGCGTGGCCCCGCTGAGACACCGAGATGCAGGAGGTGCGGCAGCCAGAGCATCCCCGGGCCTCTGGCCAGGTATCTGCTCAAAGCCACCCATGACAGACAGCTCGGGGAGAGCCAGGAGCAGAAGGCTTCACGTGGACAGTGCAGCAATGGAAGACCACCTGTACAGGGATGGAGCCCCTTGTTCATGCCAGGGCTGCGACAAGCACCCATCCCATGGATCCCACCTGCCAGACCGCCTGCCCACAGCACTGGCAGGATGCTCAGGGGCTGCCTCAGCCCCCAGCATGACAGCTGCAGAGCAGCACAAGCATGGTTGAGGACAGGGACCAATGACTGATGCTCACTCCATCTCCTTGAGGGCCTGGCTGGCCAACCCTCACCAGCCCAATCCCAATCTCACCACGGGGCCCAGAGATCCACGCACAAAGACAACTGACTTCTCCCCAACTGCTCTGGGTGAGGAAGAGCAAGACAAACCCCTCCCCAGGCAGGAGAGACTAGCATGCACACGTGTGTGGGTCCACACAACGCTTCCTAGCCACCTTCTGCTGGGCTGTCAGCCTCTGCATCTGCGGCTGGAGCAACCCACAGTGATTGAGAAGCGATTGCACAGCGCTCTGTCCGGGGCTGGGTGGAGGTTTCTGTTTGGTGCATCGTTCCAGCCAGCTCCGGCGGTTTCTCGGGTTCAGATGCTGCCTCACCACAAGGCGAAGAGGAAATTGCAATTATTTGTTGCTGGTTTTTCAGAGCCCTCACCCCCAGCACAACGTGCTGGCGGCTGCTCTGAGCCCAGTGCCAGGCAGCCAAGAGGCTTTTCCAAGAGCTGCCGTGGGATCTCGTGGTCCCCTCTGCACCACGTCCCTGCTCCTCTGCAGCACCAGGAGACGGCCCTGCCCAGGGAATTCCCGGGCAGCTGGGGGAAGACTGGGCTTGGGAAGAAGTGCTGGTTCAAACCCAAACAAACAGAAAGCAAACACCAACAGGGGAAAAAAAAAATGGGAAAAAGCAGGAAACTTTTTCCTCAGCCTGCCTGGCTCCAGAGCTCAGAGCCAGTCAGGAGGCACCAGCCCAGAGAATTTCCCAGAGGAAATAGAAGATTCCTGTGCCCGGAGCTGAATTTGCACCAGGTCTCCTAGGGCAGGGGGGGCTTTTCGCTACCCCCAGCACACCAGTGTGCTGCCCTGGGGATGGTGTGTGAGAAGCAACAGGCATCGAACTTGGACACAGCTCTCATGCTGTCACGTCCCTGTGTCTGCTGCTGCCAGCACGCCCTGTGTGGGCTGGACCCACTGACAGGCAGGACCCATGGACAGGCAGGACCCACTGACCGGCAGGACCCATGGACAGGCAGGACCTATGGACAGGCAGGACCCATGGACAGACAGGACCCATGGACAGGCAGGCAGCACAGCACAGGCAGCGTTATGCTTAGCATGACCTGGGACAGGTTCCTTCCCCCTGCTCCTCACCCTTAGTTGACATGGCAGCACTGGGCAGACATTGGACCCGATGATCCCAGCAGGTCGTTTCCAACCTTAATGACTCTCTGATCCTACCAACAAGCCAAAAAGAGACCTTTACCCCTTCACCTCCCAAATGCTGGGGGCACCAGACCTGGAGCAGCCGAGGGGTTTGGTGCACCAATGCTCAGCACAGCCCAACCCATCTCCAGAGGAGCCTGAAGGTACCACAGAGGAGGCCAGCCCCTCCTGCCCCCGGGGAGCAGCACAGACCTCTCCCAAAGCCAAGCCCTGATGTCACTTCACAAACACCCACCGGCTGCCGCGGGCACCCGAAAAGCACAGGGGGGACCCATGTGTGCAGCTGGGAGCTGTGGGAGCAGCGCTGGGATTTCACACGGGGCGATGAGAGGCGCCGGCCGAGCACCACGGCCTCAGCTGCAATTAGGGAGCCAATTTTCTGTCGTGTTTTTGCTGGGAGGCTCTCACATGCCGACGGTCTCCGGAGGCGGAATTCATGCCTGTGAGGTTCAGCTCCCCAGCCCATCCCTTTGTGCGGCACTTAACTTCAGCCCTATCAGAGAGGACCAGCCTCTCGCATTATCAAAGCCACAAACCATCTGGTTCCACTTTCCTGGGGAACGGGAACGAGGGGAAATCTGGTTTCACTTGGGTTTTCCTTCCCTGGGTTATGGTTTGCTCTGTGTTTAATGTTGTTACTGCAACGTGATATTCGGGCAGTGGGTGGCCTGTTTCCCCCATTTGAAACTAATTTACAGCTTTGTCTGGCAAAATTGTTGCTTCCAATCAATTAGCACTGACACAGAAATTAAACTGTCCCGGGGTCTCGACACACAGGGAAGCAGGTCCTCATTTGCTGGACCAAATTCTCCCGTCAGCAGGGAAGCTGGTGGCTCCCCCTTCCTCCGTGCCAGGCTGGGGGTTGGTTTGAAAGGTCCAGGCTGGCTTCTTACACAGGGTTTAACTGGCAAGACTGGATCCATCACAGGTGCTATTTATATTTTACAGCCACAACCTCGTAAAGGAAACGGACAAACAAGACAGAAATGGAACATTAATAAATAAAGCCCTAATCCATCAAAACATCCACCGCAGCCTCCATCCTTTCTTCTCCGAAAACACACTGGAGATCACCCCAGAACCTTGCCCTCATCTCCCCCAGCCCACCCGAGGGACTGGCTCCCTTCCCATCCGACTCCACACACGTTTGAGTTTGCTGTGCCTGGTGGACTGGTTGGTGGGACTCACCATCCAGACCTCCCCTGGGGCCCCTGCCTTTTCCCCCTCCTTCTAACGTATTTTAGAAGCAGCCCCCAAAACACGGGGGCACGAGGGTCAGAGAGTGCTCCCCATCAGAAGTGCTGAGCCAGCACCCAAGCTCGTCCAAACCCAGCTGAGGAGAGCTTCGCTTGCTTCAAAGGCAGCAGTCAGGGGGGGTTGGCCCCAGAAATGTCCCTGGGGATGCTGCCTTCTCCGTTTCTGGGGCCAACCTCCCATGACTGCCCCCACACACACAACATCTGGCCTGACCAGCAGTCAGAAGCCCAGCACTCACTGCCAATGTCACCAGCACCGGATCCCAGCTGTCACCCAGCACTGGACACTCACCTCCCTGCAGGGCTTCAGCCCCAGCTCCCAGCCCAGAGCAGGACATTGAGCACCGGAGCTGGTGCTGAGCACCCATGAGTCTGGCAAACTCATTGGTTCATTGCCAGGAACAGCCAGCAGCTCGCTTCCTCCCATCACTTCTGCAGCACTGTGACACTCCCTGCTGTGCCTCCCCTCCGGCACGTGGCCTTGGACACCCCAATCCCGCCTGGAGGGACACTGTCCCTCTAGGAACTGGTACCCAGAGCCAGGGCAGGAACCTGAGTCCCAGTGGGGCACGGCTCTGGTCGAAGCCAAAGCCACCCCACAAAGGAGCGTCACCCACGTCTGCCAGAGCCATGTTCAGCCCAGCCGGTGCTGCGGGGACGAGGATGAGGATGGTGTGCCAGCCACCCCAGTGCAGGGATGCTCTGGGAAGCTGGCATCACCCTGCCTTTCCTGGGCAGGACGGACACAGAGCACGTGGTGGTGGGCACCACATGGCACCGCATGAAGGAAAACGCAGCTCCGAGCACCTTGCTGAGAACCAGCCTTGAACTCGAGCCCTTTGCTCTCCCAAACCCCCAGCCTTGCTCGTGCCTGGCTGGCATGTGAGCCCTGGCACTGCTGCTCTGGGATGCTGCTGCTCCAGGGTTCTGCTGCTCCGGGGTACTGCCCCACGGCACCAGCACCGCACCAACATCCACTCCTCCTAGGGCTCAGCCGCAGCATCACTTCCCCCGGCACCGGCAGCCACTAGGAACCGGAGCTTCTACATCATCCTGGAGCATCTGGACCCTCAGCAGTGCAGCAGGAGCACGGACTGCTCAGAACAAGCAAACAAAATAAAAAGCCTAACCTCTCCCAACAGGAAGGGAAAATATTTTGTAAAGTATTGAAGTTTTTACAGCTGGGGAGAGGCAGCGGTGGGGAAGGCTGGAGGGCAGCCCCGGCCAGCACATTCCAGCCAAAGAACACTGAACCGGAGAGGAGGAAAGGAGATGAAGAAACCAGGACAAAACCGAGATAGTGACAGCCTAGTGCCCACAGAGAAGGACACCAGAGCCTCCCAGCTCAAGATGCACCAGCCATAGCTGGGAAAATTCCCTGGCTTTGAAGACCAGATCTTCCCGGAGACAAACAGCTCTAATCCACACTCCTGAGTAATTCTCTCTTTGGCAACACATCATACCAGCATTGATTCAAACCTCAGGGCAGCTGTACTGGCTTTAATCTAGGTTTTATTTTTGTAAACTACAGTTTCAAGGAGAACGCTCGCAAAGTGGATCTGGGGATGGGTGGCAGGGAGCGGAGCCAGAATCGCTAATGTCTGCAGTGGAAACACTTGAGCTTCTTCAAGTACAGGGACCAAATGTGAAAAGCTTTGATCCTAAAAAGCTAACAGCCCTGTCAGAGAGAAAAGGGGTCAACCTCTCCCACTTCTGCTAGGGCAGCTCCCTCTGCTGCCTTTGCTCACCAGCTGGTACCCGAAGGCGCGGGTCAGCTCCAGATGGGCTCCCAGCAGTATTCCATCAGCGCGCGGTCATTAGTCTTCTCCGTAAAGTTATCGCCTAGGAAGAGACCTGGTCTGCACAGAAACCAGACTTGAAAAGGAGAATGCCATCCACACCACCCCATTCGGCAGCCAGCTGGGACCATAAATCACATCCGCGGGCGGCTGCGAAGCCGGAGGACAGTCAGCCCCCCCACCCCCCTCCCGTCTCCAACATCCCTCTCACACGTGCCAGCCCGGCACAGGCTCGGCAGAAGATGCAGCAGGATGGACGTGGGGGGCACGACAGCAGCTCTGCCCACACCGGTCAAGTCTGCAACCAGTTCACCCAGTGCCACGTGCAGCAGCCATTTGGCTGCTCCTTGGAAATCAGTAGGAAGGGGCCCTGGTCTTGGGGGGCAAGGCAGGACACTTCACCTCTGCTGGATAAGATGTGCCCCAGCTCCATCAGCATCCCCGAGGGTTGTGCTTGGCCCAGCAGGTCCAGCTGGTTCCAGTGCAAGCCGAGCTCTTATGCCAGCCTTGTGCTGGAGCCAGGCATCCCCCCTGCAGCCCACGGGACTGGGGATTTCTTTTCTTAAAGCTGGAGCTGACCCCAACTCTTACCCACTGTGAGTGCTTTGAATGGGGAGACAGACAGGGAGTCTGCCAGCCTGGGAAATGAAGAGATCGAGTCCCTCTGTCCTGGGAGAGCTCCGAAGCGTGGGAGGTACACCGCTGCTCCCCAGGCACCCTCGTCTCCTCAATGAAAGGATAATTCCACAGCCTGCCTGCCTATCCTCGGGGCTCTTTGGTGGTTGGTTTGAGGTTTTTTAAAACTGCATTAAACACTCTCAGATTGAGAGATAAATGAACTCGTCTTCCAGGATATCCACACCCAGGGACGATGCTCATGGGACAGCCAGAATGCCCGGATGGATAAGTGCACTGGGCTCCCCTCTCCAGCCCCTCCTGTAGATATTCTTCTTCTATATATCTATATACCAAACCTCACTGCCTCCCTTGCACCCACTGTACAAAAGGGGCCCAGACCAGCCCCGTGCCGGAGCAGGCACAGGCAGAAGAGCAGTGAAGCTGTAAACAGTCGCTTAGGAAAAGCAGGGGGACCTTTCCCACACCTTGGTCTTGTTCCCAGTGCTTCCAGGTAATGCTCCCAACTGCCTGAAGCAGCAGGTCTGTAACAGCTTTCCCTGGACTTCGGGGCACAGATTTCCTCCCCGTTTCTCCTCGCTTCCCAGCATCACCATCCTGTTATCCCTGAGCCCCAGCCCAGCATCCCCCTGAGCAGCGCTGGGCACCACGTCACCGCTCTGCTTTTTGTCCACGTCTCTGGCACCATCTGCAGGCTGCGGGGCTGGGGGTGCCCAGGCTCCCCCATCCCGTCCCGTCCCCTCCTATCCCATCCCGTCCTGTCCCATCCCATCCCAGGCTGCAGGGCAGGCAGAAGCATCCTCACTCAACCACACAAGAACAGCACACCCGTGGGAGGCCCGAGCTGGAGGGAGGCACGAGGATGGCTCTGCTGCGCTCATTCAGGAGAGTGAAAGTTAACTTTAATAAGAGTATATATGGAATGGGCAGCAGGGCCCTTGGAGACATCAGCAGCGAGCTCTCTCAGAGCTGGCCAGACCCAATCCCATTACATCCAATGTTTTCCAATCCCTGCCACACTTATCCTCCCCACATTTATCCTCCCCAGCCCCAGGAGAGACACAGCAGTGCTTCCATCTTCAGCACACAGACGGAGCTGAGGGAAAGAGCAATTTGGGGACCAACCCAGAACCTGCCTGCAGCACATCTGAAAAGCCAAGTGTCCCTCCCAGCTTCTCAGCTGGCTGCAGAGAGGTGACCCAGGGCAGCCCACGCAGGTCTTTTGGCACAGAGTAAGTAACCATCATCAAAGCTCATACACTTAAGGTGACTTCTGGGAGCCTGATGGGACTGTGGACCTGATCCCACTGCTCTGGACCAAAGCAAGCCCGTGGCAGCAGTTACAAGTCGGGGCTGAAAGATGCTGCGATGGGGCTGGGCTGACCTGCAAAGCCCGAGTTCTCCAGACCAAGCCCAACACAGTTTCCCCACAGTGCTGCAGCCCCTCAGCCTCACCTGCTCTGTGCCAGACACAAGGTTCAGCCTCTCCCACCTGGAGGGAACCAGCTTCCAAACACCAGCCAGAAGCACGTGGCCCAGCCACTTCCCAGCAGCGAGCGGGTTCTGCCTAGAGCCACACGAGTTACTGTGGTGAAAAGCAACTGCTGGCACGGGGAGGAAGAATTCCAGAGGTGGGAAGTGCCAGAAACCCTGGCTCGCCCAGGAGAACGGAGCAGCGAGGCCGCTCTGATCCTGGGTGCCTGGCTCCTCCTGCGAGCGGCGAAGCAGCCTCGGGATCTCCAGCTCTGGTGGGAAGCTCAGCTCCCAGGCACTGAGCCAAACCCACCATGGAAGGCAGATTATCCACAGAGGCATCGGTGTGACCCCTTCAACGCATGCTCAGGTGGGAAGGGGCGAGGGGCATTCTCCACCGTGCTCTGTGGCATGGCAGGGGCCAGCTTCCCCAACAGCTCGGGGCTGGCCAGCCATAAGTTCTCCCAGAGAGCAGACCTGAACACGTAGAGCTTTTGGTTTGGGTTTAATCATGGAATGGGCTGAAGGTTTAATAGCTCCAGTCCTGCTTTTCTGGACACCTCAAAGTGTCTCCTCAAGTATCAGCTCAGCACGGAGGGAGCTCCCTATCCAGGACCTGCACGAGGCATCCCGTCCCTGCACCAGCTCCCCATCGCTGGGGGTGGCTTTAGCACCTAGGAGCCTTTATCACCTCGGAGATTCCAAGCGTAGCAGTCCCTGCACGAGGAGAAATGCTGCAGGATTGGCAGATTTCCTTCCCGAAGACTGGGCAAAATGGACTTCTCTTTTTCTTTCCCCTGCAGCAAAATCAAAGCCAGACCCAGCATTGAATGATTAAAGGTTAACTAAGACTTCAAACAAGTATCATACGACGGGGCATTCTCCGAAGAATTACGGAACATAAACTAGGCTTGGGGTTTAATATCTGCATTTAATTAGGGCCATGTCTGAAGGCGATGAGCAGGAAAACACGAGCTCTGCTACAGATGTGCGACTTGCTCTGGAAATTCCTCAGGAAGGAAAACAGCGCTGCACCTGTTAGGTGCAAAATGCTGATGGTTTCTCAGCACCACGGGGGAGGAGTCCTGAAATTTAGGGTGAAACAAAGCTGGAATCGTTTTAAAATGAGCAGAAGACTCCACCAAACTACGCTGCCCTGTTGCTCTGTGGGAAGCGATTCCCACCGGCTTGGGATGCCGGGATGCAAACGCAGAGCGGGATGGAAGGGAAGCCGGTGCAGCGTGCGGCACGGCACCGTGGTTGGGTCTCTCTGGAGCCACTAACACAGCAAGAGGAAAAACAACACAGCCCATGCTGGAGACTGCATCTGCTTCCAGCCACGTCCTTTTCACGCTTCCCGCCATCCCTCGCTTGAGCCTAATCACAGAGGCCTTTTAAATTAAAAGAGGTGGCTCCATCCACCTTTTTCCTATTGATCTGGAGTCAACAAGAGACCATAAACCAAGAAATTAAAATAATAATTTATAGCCCTTGGCCCGGCCGCCAGCGAGCTCTGTTTGCCATATTGTACACAACGGCTTCCTGCCTCTGCCAGCACGTCAACTCCACACCAGAGCTCCAGAGAGAGAGGGGGGGAAAAACCCCCCGAACCCCCCACACGCAGCCCTGTAAGGCTTCCTCTTAGAAACCAGCTCCGAGGATGGTTTTCAGCTCACCCTTCGTCTGATCTGGGGCCAGTCCTCGGTTCCAATCCTAACAGAAAACAGAGGAGATGAAAGGCTGAGCTCCGCGGCGCTCCAGCCTGAGCCAGGTGTACAGCTGGCACCCGCAGCCCCGGCCGTAACGCGTTCCAGGGAAGACATGTTAAAGCAATAAAAGGAAAATGAGGAACATGTGGCTAAAAACGACTATTCATTTCACTTCTTTTCTAGAAATTAATTCTCCCAGGGCAGCGTTTTGGGGTTTCTTTCTAACAGTGTTGGGTTCCCTGCACAGCCCAGGGCTTCGGAGCCGGCGCGGTCCCTCCCGAGCGGCCTGAACCGCAGCATCACATCTCTTATCAACTAATCGCCTGTTATTTACAGTCGTGAGCGGCTCAAGCCGCTGATTTCAGGCCTTCAAATGACAAAAAATTTCCTCGGGGGCAAGATGCCAAAGTTGAGCAAGCGATTTGTACGGCACGTTAAGTGCAGGGGGGGGAAGCCGCCGAGCTTGTAACGAAGCCACGGCTTGTGTTTCCAATCAGAGGCGGGCAGGACGAGATGCGTTATGGCAAGCTACCGAGCCGAGCAGCAAAGCCCAGGGCGGCTGGGAGGAAGAAGAGGGGAGTGAGGTTGGATTGAAACGTTGTTTTCCTGCGGCTTGTTGAACAACATGATGTAGTTACTCCTCAGGACGGAGAGGACGGGCGCTTGCAAGGAGCACGGAGCCATCTGCTGCTTCCGAAGCACATTACAGAAGCGGGTGCCTCGGTGAGCGTCAAATAAAGAGCAATTAAAATGTACCAGTTTGATTTCGGGGGCCCAGCCCGTACAGCAAACCCCACCAGTGCCAGCCTGGGAAGCAGCAGCAGCGGGGTGAGAGCCTGGGAGAGGAGCCGATGGGATAGAGACAAAGGGGAAGCAGAGAAGCCCTGAGGGCCGGGATCAGTGGCTGGTGCTCCGGGCAGAGGATGGGCAGCTCTGGGCTCTGTGTCCCAATGGCACCCAATGCCATATCCCAGGGGAGTGCCGACCTCGGGTGCACGATGGGAAGCAGGTGAGCTTTACTGGAAGGAACTGGAGCCTCCAGCTGCTCCCAGCAGCACTCCCCAGGTAGGTGGGAGGCCAGAGCCCAGTCTGGGGCAGCGTGTCCACACAGACGCAGCCTGTGCTGCACATGGCCGAACTTTAAAACCCTGAGCAAGCCCAAAGCACCGGTGCTCAGGGGTCCCATCACACCAGGCCACCACTGTCCACATCTCCATGAAACCCCCATGTACTGGGACAGGGCAAACTGCCTTTCTATCTGAATTAACTGCACAGCTTCTCCTAAGCGTAAGTATTCGGATGCCCTTTTCCTAAACCGCTCATTTATGCCAAGTCTCAGGCTAAGTAACTTCTAGAATGACTTCTTGCTTGTAAAAGAACACGCCTCTCACTTCCCCTCCACACCTTCCTCCTCTGCCATGCCACAGGAAGTGCTGGAGAAGTGCCCACACCACCACCCAGAGCAGAAGTGTCCCTCCACAACACCCCCTGACCTCCTGAGCATGCTGCACAGCAGGTGGCTTTTGTCCTACGTACAGGCTTCTGCCTGGCTGCATTCAGATGCTGTTCATTCATCGTGGATGCTGGGAAAATTCAGGATGCCTGCCACCTCATTACTTGTGTGATGGGAGTATCAGACAACACCTCAAGCTTTCACCCAGCTCACCCCAAGCTCAGGTACCACCCCACAGCCCAGCTGGCGTAGCCCGAGCCTCCCAGGACTGACAAAAGATTTTCCTCCCACTTTCCACTCCCACAGCAGCATTAAGATGCAGTGTCCAGGTTTGGTTTGGTGGCCCCATGGTTTGGGGCATGGTCAGAGCTGGTGGGCTCAGGAGCTGCCCAGGGTAGGAGCCCAGTGACAGGGGTGTGATGGTTTGAGCACTGACCTTGTGTTCCAGCAGAGTGGGATACATCGCAGTCCTGAGCACAAGCACTGGGCAGATCCAGGCTTGCAGGGGGAGTGATGCAGGGCAGGGTGCTGAGCAGTTCAGTACCCATCAGCTCCTGGGATGGAGCTGCAGGAGGTTCTGTGTTCAGGTGCAGAGTATCCATCAAGTCTTGGCCCACCCAGGGCTTGAAGCTGTCACAGTGCCAAGCTCAGGGCTGTTTGTGGCACTCATATCTCCTCCTGCACCCCCAGAGCACATTCCCTGGGTTTTGGGACAGTTTAAAGAGTCACATACATACTTTGTCCTGGCAAAGGTAATGTCATTCCTTCTTGAAGCCCATGGGAAGTCCACCTGCACCACTTTAACCTGCCCTGAACATCTCCATTTGAGCAGAAATACAAAAGCATCTCATGCCTGAGGCAGGCAGACACCCCACAGGCACGATGCTGGGTAGGAGCTTTATATGGAGGTAGAGCCTGAGCCCAGCTTTCCCTCCCCTGGACAGCTCATCACACAGCACACAACTCGCTGTACCAGCAAAGAGGGAACACTCTCAATGAGGAAAGCATTCTGGCAGGAAAGGCCTGGGAGCCACGGGGCAGCACAGCGTCCCTGCCAGAGCCCCAGGCAGAGGCTCCCTACCCATGCTGCAATTAAACCCCCTCCAAACTAAACCTGGACAGTACACAGCTTCCCCAGACAAATCTGATAGGAACCTCGAGGTGACAAGCGAGATGCCTCCTCTCCCTGATGCCTCCTCTGCATGAAGGTCCAGCAGCCACTTGCTGAAACAGCAGCTGTGCCAGCTTCATCCCCTCTGGCTCCTTATCCTGCCTAGAAAGCTGCAGAGCTTTCCTTCCCTCTTCTGGTCCCAGAAAGGATGCTGAGACCCCAGCGCCATTCCCGTAAGGAAGTCTCACCTGAACGATCGTGCCACCAAACCCAGCTTGAAACACAGCAGCCAGAGACATGCACCAGCCCCTCTTTTAAACACTTAACTTGCTTTCCAGCTCTGGGGTGCTGGGTACAGGGTGAAACCATCCCCTAAGCAGGTAGCCCACAAGTGCTGATCCAGTGCAAACTCCCTGAGCCAGTTCAAACACATTCCAGAAGCCTTGGCACATCAACTTTGTCCTGGCAGGCTCCCTGCCAGATCAGGTAACCTCTGCCCTCAGCCTGGCTGGAGCCGGTTGCCGGGAAGGGGTTATGCCAGAGCAGGTACCATCTGTTATCCCACAGCTGGCACAAAAACCACCAAGCCAGCATGAGCCTGGGACTGCCTGTTCTAGCTGCTCTGACAAATACGATGACAGGATCGTGCTTGAGGTAGACAAATCGGCAGTGCCAGATGATCTGATGGCACACAGGCACGCTGTTAACGATCACTAACCCGCCGTCGGAAGCGCCTGGAACACGGCCCACGGTGCAAAGTTATTGCTACGGCTTCTGCCTCATCCCCAGAGACGTCAAACAACCAGCACATACATCAGCAACCAGCAGAGCTCTGCTGCAGGGAGCGTGGGCAGACTTAAAGGTAGGAAGAGGAGGAAGGGCAGACAGCAGGGCGCATTGATCTGAGTGATGCTCACCTCATGGGCTTCCTTTCCTTGTAGGAGAGCAAGAGCCAGGTCCTGGCTCGCTCTTGGACACACCCCCCCCCACACACACACCCAGCCCAGTTCTGATTCTGGGGTACAGCAAAGCAAAGGAGGAATCACAACGTCCTTGCCAGTGGGGCTGTCAGCACACATGACAGACAGACAGACATCTCCAAAGCAGACACACACACACACACCACAGGGCTGGGGGGGGCTCCCTTGGTGTTTGGGTGTTTTCTCTTTTTAAGGTCAACTCAATTAGAATGAATAAAAATACCCTTAAAAAGCCCAGCAGAGAGGCAGCGTTTCAAAGGCACAGGAGCACTTTAGGAGCAGATTGGTTTATTTGTTCCATGTAATTTACTTTAAAATGCATCCCTGGGTTCCCCATCAATTGCAGCTGAGATACTGCAAAGGTGACCTGGGAAGTTCTTCAATCGTGTGCGGCATCGGATGCCACGAGCCCTCAGCCAGTGTGGGGATGGGGGCTGTGCTGCTGGGGGAGGGGGGTAAATGACACCCTTTGGATCCCCAAGGTCACGTATCTGGCAAGGACAACGTGAATGCCTGGAGACTGGTTCAGCTTGAGGGGAAGCATAGACCAAGTGAGCCAGCCCCACACGTGCACGCTGAAGCCAGGGAGCTGTTGAGGCACCAGTAATTGTGGAGCTCTGCCCACCCCTTCCTTCAGCCCCTGTGCACTGGAGCAGCACGAGGGGAGCAGCTGATGAAACTCTCCAACAGTTGCAGGGAAATAACACTGTGGTGACACTCCCCTGTGCCATGTCACACCTCCAGCCTCTCCCCTCCAGCCTGATGCACCATGACATCCCCAGTGCAGGGCCCACGAGTGGTACACAGCACCCCATGCCAGGATGGAGCTGCCATCCCCTGCTCTCAGGGCAGCAAGCTTGGCTCAGCCACAGCTGAAAATGCCTCCTCCCTCCCAGCTCCTGCACCCTCTGCCTCTGTCCTGGAGCACCCTTGGGCAGGGGGAAAGCAATTGCCTGTATTGCCCAGGGCACACCAGGAACACTCAAGAGCCCTCTGCTCCCTTCTCCCTCAGCTCTTACACCCTCTTTCAGAAGAGGAGAAAAAAAATAGCAGAAGAATGGCAGGAATCTTCAAATCTCCCCAATTAACACAGCTCTGTGCTGCCCCTGGTAAACCTGGAGCCCTGTTACCTCTCACCACAGCTTTCCCTCCACCCACTGGAAGGCATTTGCAGCCTTCCAGTCCCTGAAGGGAGCTTATAAACAGGAAGGCCATCAGCTTTTTAAAAGGGTAGATAACAGCAGGACAAAGGGGATGAATTAAAGCTGAAGGAGGGGAGGTTTAAATTGGGTATTAGAGGGAAGTTTTGTACAGAGAGAGTGGTGAGGGGCTGGGAACCAGCTGCCCAGAGAGGGGGTGGGTGTCCCATCCCTGGAGGTGTTTGTGCCCCAACCAGGCACACAGTGTGACACACCAACTCCTTCTGCAGCTGCTTTCTACACACATTGTACAAGCATCAGAAAGTGCTCACGTGTGTATCCCAGCAGCATCCTCCCCAAGCAGCAGCACATATTGCAGAGTAATTTTCACTTCAGATTTGAAATAAAAAGGAAAAGTGTGTGTCCTTCCCTTCCTTTTGTGTGTTACTGAGGGACTCAGCTGAAGGTTTGAGTTCCCAAGTCTGCCCAGCTTTACCACGAGTAGTGATGCTGCATCTTCCCACTAGACCCACTGACACCACATCCCACTCCAGGAGACTGAGGATGCCAACTTCTTAAATACAACTTGACAGGTCTTTTGTTATCTCCCAAGAGAAACCAGCACCTTTACAAGTTTTCCCCTCAGCCAGGGCTGCACAGACACTGAGCACAAAAAGCTCGCTGCCTTTCAATTCATCCTAAAAGCTCTTAGGAGTGGGATGTAACCCTCAAGAGCCCACTCTGCCAGCACTCTTCTTGCTGTAGCTCTCAGGCCTGAAGGACAATGTTCTCTCTGATCCCAGGCTGTGTGCTGGCAGCTTTAGTATCACAGCTCCCCACTCGTTCTGCCATGGCCAGCACATCCCTGCAGCAGCTCACCAGCCAGAACATATTCCGGCTTCATCATTTCAAGCCGGGCCCATAAATACTTAATGGGTATTTCTCCACCCATCGCTTCCAGAAGCCTGTCCATTGTTCTTGCTTGCAGCAAGTTCTCCTCACCCTCCTATGCACACAACAGGGAAAAGCAAGCCAGTGGTGGCCATTTCCCTGAAGCTCAAGCCGTTTTCCATCTTCTGGAAGGGTTTTATCCTGGTATCTCACAACTGGCACCTTCCCCCCGACCCAAGTTTCTCTTCCCACTTTTCCCTACTAAATTTCTCATTGAGAAGAACACCAACCTGACCTCTCCCATCCTTGATTCCCTCAAAGAACCCCTTCACTAGTCCTTCCAGAGGAATCTGCAGGTTCAGCTCATCTCTTGCCCATGCAGGTGAATTCCTTCTCATAGCCATGATGTTCAAGACAACTTTGGGCTGTTGGTGAGGTTTGGGGTTTTCAAAGCTCAAGGCACAAAGTGTTCCTACCCCTCAAGGCTTGAAGGCAGAGTCACTTGTCCAAGTCTATTGTGACAGCTCACAGTATAACCTTACCTGACCTACACTCACCCTTTGTAAGCTCTTACAAGACCTGAACTCCAGGTAGTAGCCAGGCAACGCAAAACACCGTGTTGAAGCATCTCTGCACCCAAAATAATTCTACTACCTCTCACCCTCAAGGGAAGAGGAGCCTCTGGGAAGATCCCACCTCACTCCCAAATGCCCCTATTAGGTTATAAACTCTAACTTGATGCCCTGCTGAGAATTTTCAGAGTCTTCTCTGCTGTATTCTAAGAGCATATAAGCGAAACCCCCAACATTTAATGAAGTGTAAAACTAATTATTATGAAATAAAACTAGCTGTTCACAAAGTGGAAAAACATCACATTTCCATGTCCTATTTTCCTTTCAAATGTATTCCCTTCCCCATCATCTAGCACGCTTTGCAAATGTAAGAATAAATATTCCTCACAGCAGAGTGCTGGCTGGAAGGCTACGAGTCCAACAGTAAAAAGCTCCAACGTTTAATGGCCCTTAAATGCTCAACATCTTTTTCACTTAATGTAAAATCCATCTGATCTAATAGCTGTGACTGAGTTATATGTATGTTTTTTCTATTAAAAGTTAATTTTCTGAGTTGGCAGAGCAATACAAGCATTAGATGAAAAAAGCAGCAATCTCTCTATAACTTTCTGGGATTCAGAGCCATTTCCAAGCCATCTACTCTAAACAAGAAGTCACAGACCCGCTTCAGAAAGCGCTGTTAGGTGCAGGGGCATTCTGCCTGCTATCAATTAGGAGCTGTGCTGCTTTATTAATGCCACTTGACCATTTCAGGGCACAAAATGCCCCTTGTGAAGCATCCCTCAGACCTCTTGGCCACGTTTCATCTCAATCTGACACTGCTGTGACCTCCCAGTTCCTCCTGTGGTTGATCAGTGATGTCAATCCATGAAGGTGGAAACACCAAAAGGTTCCTTCCCTGGGCAGGCAATGCCTCCTGCTCCACACACACAGGCCATTGCTGCCATGGAAACTTCATGGATAAACAGATATGACCCAGAATTTATCCTCCCTTCTAGAGGGAGTCGAGCCCCACCATCCCACACAGGACCAAGGGACCTGGATGCTCCATTTGAGCCTGGAGCCATCCCTGTTCACACACCCAACACCCAAAGTGTTACGCTTCCTTCCTTGCACACTGTGATCTCCCAGTGTCACCAACACAGATGTAACAAGGAGCCCAAGCTAATGTGGATCACTTGAAATCCTGAACTGGGATTTCCAGCATTCTCAAGAAAATTCAAGTGCAGTTTCCCATTTCTACCTTGTGCTTGTTTCCAAAGAGCCACCTCCTCCCAGGTACACACTGGGAGGTTGAGGCAGAACCTTCACCCTGACCACAGCCCCACTCCTAAGAGCAGCACAATGCAAAGGGCCATTCAAACTCCTCACAGCAAGCTGGGAAAAGCTCCACAGCACCACTCCTCCACGATGCAGCTACACACCGATGTGCTACCAAACCACTGCTACACAGGATGTACAACTGGGCAACTCTGCCCTGAAAAAGTTGTGGGGATGTGGCACTGGCTGAGTCCCCACCCCTGGGTGTGTTTAACAGACAAGGAAAGGATGTGCTCAGGAAAATGGGTCAGCACAGGACAGGAACAATTGGACATGATGAGCTTAAAGGGCTTTTCCAACCCTGTGATGCTGGGATTCCAGCCATTCCTTCAGCACCGTTTCACCTGCACTGTCCATACCCCAACAACATCACAGCCCTCCCCATTTCCACATCCCACTGGCTGGACAAGATGAAGCAAAACAGCCAAGACCAAGTTGAGCTCATGGTGAAGCTAGAGAAACTTCACCTCCAGTCACACCAAATGAAGGGGCTTTGGCAGTGCCCAGGAGTTCTGCTGCAGCGTGAGCTGGTCAGGGAACAAGGTTCCGTTAAAAGCAGTAGCAGCCTTCAGCAGCTCACCCCCAAACCTGCTGACTCCTGGGTGCAGAAGTGGCCCAGAATTCACTGGTAGGAGCTTCAAGGCCCCAGTCACCAAAGTTATACCACCCACAAGCTCTGGAAGCAGAGAGAAAAACCCAGCAATCCCAGCAGACATCCAAACCCCAACCCCTGTTCCCTGGTACGACAGAGTTTTCAAAGGAGTTCAAGAGCCTTCACTACCCAGACTATTCTACCCAGCTATTTACATTTCTTTACCTTTTACAGAATTGACCACTACAATAAACAAAGAAGAAAACATTTTATTGATAATATAGTAGGGGAGAATTTAGAAAAACATACATAGAGCTCCCTCAGCATGGAAACATACAGTATCAAAATATGCCCAAGTTAGTATATCAAAACTAATCCTCTCTAATCAGAGCTTCAAGTAATGCAACCATAAAAAGAATCTGACTAAAAAGGAACATATATATACTGAGATGTTTTCTGTAATAGTCCTCTAAGGAATTAAAGGAAAGCAGCAGATCTGTTTAACTACAGACACAGATTTAGTAAATATATTAAGTGTATTTCTATAATAAAAACTGCCCTGCACATTCATTGCTGAGGCTGTATCCTTCTCTGTGGCAGTTCTCTTCAATCCCACAACAAGATTCTGCCAAAAAAGGGTCAAAAAGGGAAACAAACATAATACTACTAAAAAAAAACCCAGGAGACTAAGAGCCTGCGAGGTACAGGTTGTTGGGAAGCCCAGTTAGCAAGGAGCAGAGAACTCAGCAGCCTGACTAAAGTCCATGTTTTTCAGGACCATGGAAGAGGAAGGGAGTCTCCAGTCACCAAAGATCCTAATGGATCCTCTGCATCGAGATGCCAGGCTCCCCCTTGGCAGTGACAGGTAAATGCTTTCAGCCAGGCAGAGCAAGTTAACACAGCCACAGAGAGCTCGTGCACCGTTTGCTCTATTAAAACAGCCGCACAGATTATCAGGCTCTTTAATTAATCCCTTTGAATAGTCCCAAATTTCAGGTTTTCTTTCATAAAACAACTTACTTGGGGGAACATTGCCCTTCAGTTTAAAATACAGCCCAGTCTTGTTTAGCAGGCAGATTCCCAGCGGGTAAAACTTCTCGTTCCATTAACCCTTGCTATTTGCATCTTTCCCCATAAATAAGGTTATAGTACATCATTTACAGCTGAGAGGAAAATACCTTCAGCTTGCATGAGACAGCATTTGGAATTATCTAGCATACAGCCTAAGGAGCTGCTCAGCCTCACAAGGGCTAATGAAGGAGGAGATAATGCAGGACTACTGAGATCCAAAGGCTGCCCTGCAAGCCACGATGCTCCAGTCCTGCTGTTTAGCCTACAGTACCCAGTGCTACAGCACATCTGTGGGAAGCCATGGGGGATGCAAATGTAGAAGTTCTTAGTGTTTGGATGGAAACCCCGATTTGTCAGTGTTGCAAAAAGCCAAGGCACTACAACTGCATTTAAATAACTCAGTAACTTGGCCAGCCAAGTCACAACACACCCCTAAACACCTTCCCTCTGCCTATGCAGCTGCCTCACCATACCTTGATACACCTTAGTATGTCTCCATCAGCCTATATGACAAAGCAGCTGCTTTCTCTTAACCATTAAAGGAGACACACTGCTACAATACTTAGCCAAGCTCAGCCAAACATGGTTTATTATTAACCACACCATGAGAGTTCAAGTTCTAGGATAAACAGGAGTTTCTAGGTATAGGCCTTGCTTTACTAAGTGGTCAATCAGACATTAAAATAATTTAACTACCATGTCATCATTTTGACAGTCAGCTTGCACACCAATTTGAAAAGACCTCCTACACCTTTTATCACCCTAACCAAAGTAGTGTCACCCTATCTTACTGTTTTATAAGAAAAATATTTCAGCTTTGTAAGTTGTTTCCTATTTGGAGATTCTAATTGCAGCCATATCATCATCATCACCACCACATAAATCTCACAGAGGTTATTGCTACTGTAATCACTCCTGCAAGATGCAGCCGCCTTCCAGACCAACAGCACTAAGCTCGTCAGCAAACGAGCCCCTGTCTCATGCGAATGATCTGTAGTAAAGCAGCTTGGACATCTTCATCCATGTGGCCCTAGAGCAAGCAAAGAGTTAAAAGAAAAAGTTAAGCAGTCCCATGAAGTGCCAACCATCCACCGCTAGTATCTGAAGATGCTTTAAGGTTACCCAGCAGTCTTAACTCACTGGTTATTTTCACTGCTTTGGGAAAGCCTGAGATATTTTAGGCACCCTGTTATTTCACTCCTCATGAAAGAAAAAAGGGTCTGCCCCTCCAACACAGCAGCTTGTGTTACAAAACAATGATGTGGGAAGAAATTACTGCTCCTGTCCCCTGGAATGGGCTGCCCAGAGAAGGGGTGGGTGCCCCATCCCTGGGGGTGTTCAAGGCCAGGTTGGATGGGGCCCTGGGCAACCTTGTGTAGCTCCAGGCCTGGAGGTTGGTGGCCCTGCCTGTGGCAGGGGGTTGGAGCTCTGTGATCCTTGGGGTCCCTTCCAACCCAGACTAGTCTATTCTATGATTCTATGGCTCCACAGCCAGCTGCTACAGCAACAATCCCTCTTTTGCCTGCTTAAGTATCCCAAGGCGTTAGACACGAACAGGCTGGTCAGCTCTTTGTTCAGTGAAAGCCACTGGATCTATCTGCATTAAGCTTCCAACTTCTACCCAACGACTCTCCAGAATTACCTGGGATGATGCAGAATTAACAGCTGACATCAGCAGACACCACCCCCCTTCAGAGCAGGCTATCACTGTCAGTGGTCACACACAGACACACAGCAGCAGGAACACGGCACAGTAAGACTACAGCTGGGGTGTGCGTTTGCTTTCTTGTTCTAAATTACAGCTCCCAACATGGAAACAGGTCCTTGATGCTAGTTTATTTATATTTGAGGTCTTCCAGTAGGGCAGTTAGAAAGGTAGCCTGAAGAACCAACACACCGAGATGACAGCAAAACAGTCTGAACAGGGCCTGTCATACCTGCACAGCACTAAGAAGATGTGTCCGATAAACTGAAACGACCTCTTGGTGCTGCCTCTGCGCATCCTATAAAGAGAAGAAAGGAAGAGGAGGTGAAGTCATTAAATTTAACATCTAGTCTTGCCTATTTCCAACTTTGTGGGCCTGGTTTTGGGTACTTACAGACTAGCCCAAGCAGAATTTCAAGGTTCAAGTTAGCTATATCCCCTCCATCACACAAGGGAAAAAAGAAGTCACTGCTTCACTTTTTTTACTGCTTAGCTGCAGCCTTCCAGCAACATTGCTTTGCCATCAGACACAGGCTGATCCAGTGCACCAGCCCCAGTGCCAAGCCTGAAAACTTGTTTCATCAGCAGCATCAGCTATTATCTGGTTAAAACCACACAATTTAAGACTGCTTTGCCTTATAAGGGTGCAATATACCCTTGCCAATATTACTAAAGATATATCCTACTTCTGTACAGCCTTAGGAATAAAGCTGTGTATGCAAACAAAGTGAGTTAACTTTAAGCTTCATTGAAGTCACAGCAGCCACAAACACGCCTGTGCCCAAAATCCAGCACCTACCATACAGTGTTCCCCTCTACAGGCAGTACTGACTGATCAGCAAGACCTGGTGTTTGCAGGTCAGGGAACACAGAGCCAATCTGTTATGGAAGGACCACCTCACTCACTCCTCAAGTGAGAACATACACAGCTGAGGGGTTTTTGCAAGAAAACACTAAGTTGGAACTCGCACCCAGAAATGGTCTCAGCATGAACCAGCAGCCTGGTGTAAGCACAAATTCCCTCTAAACGCTGTCTCCTTTCTATCTGGAGAAGTTCCCAAATGTTGCAACATGCAGAAGGAAGAAGAGACAAATTCACAGAGAAGCAAGCAGCCAAGGAAAAAAACACATCTGTGCATCTGCTCGTTTTGAGGTCCAGGCCTCCAGCCAGCCCCAGGCCCCTCTCTGTAAAGCAGCTGTAAGCAATGCCTGTATGGGTCAGACATGGTTACTTCAGGCCCTGCACAAGTACTTACAGCCAGCTGCTGCTGCAGTGTCTTCACTTGGTTCTGGAGCATCTCAACCTGCTGGTTCTGCCTCTTGGAAGGAATCCCAGAGGTGTATGTCAGCTGAGACAAGCCATTAAGGGCTTGTTTTAGCCGCTCCACATCATTGAGCAGTTCTGTTATCTGCAAGGAAAAAAACACACAGAAAGTCATCATTCCAGGATGCCTCACCTGCTGAAACCAATGCTCTTCCAACATTTTTATGAAACTGGTGAAGATCAGCAAGCATCAGAGGGTCTTTGTCCCAGCTTGCCATCAGTGGCCAAGAGACTCTGCAGAGACAGAGGACTTCATTTCCACAACATGGTACCTCTGGTTCACATTCTGCTTCCCAGCACTGAAGTCTGTAAGGTGTGGAGGCATTGACCCTGAAGGTCAGCCAGCAACAGAAACCACCTCTGCTCTAAGGATATTCTGGGTCTAACTTCTGGAAAGGACAGCGAACAGGCAGGAGGAGAGCCAGGGATGCTAAATGACTACAGCTCCAGTGGAAGAATGAGCTTATGGCCCAAAAGTCTGAAACTCAGCTCAGAACTTTGCAATACCACACGATGCCCAAAGCACACAAGGAATTAGAAAAAACATAGTATAGTGCAACCAAAGCCAGGACTTCACCTGAGCAGCTCCAGGCCAGCCCTGGGTACCTAATGATCCGACACAAAGCCGTATATGAAGACTTCAGTAATTATATTTGATATCTAGTTCATGCTCCTGCCATCTCCAGTTAGGGGTAAGAGTTCTCCAATATCCTACCTTGTTATCCTTGGCTTCCACCTGCTTGGCAGACTCCTGTATTCTCTTCTGCAAGTCAATAATTGTTGTCAATGATTTATCACACCTTTCTTTCTGGTCTTTAATTTCTTGCTCAATGCTGCAACTCCGTAACTGGAGCAGCTCCTTTTCATCCTTTAAAGAAAGCTCACTCTTTCTAGCTTGCAAGGCCTCCTCACATGCTTCCTCATACTTTTTATTCATATGGGACAAGTTTTCAGCTATGCTGTTAATCTGGGCCTCCAGAGCACATTTCATGGAGGTGTATTCTGACACATCAACCACATCTTTGCTCTCCAGGTCTGTTAAGGCTCGCTGAGTCAGGTGAATCTCAGACTGCAACTTCAAGATCTCCTCGGTTTTAACTTGGTTTTCTTCTTCCTTTTCTTTCAAGCTGTTTCTGACCGCTACAATCTCTTGTTCCAGCAACTCCTTCATCTGTGTATATTCTACCAAAGGTACTGAAGACTCTTTTAGGCCTGACAATTCCTGCTGTAGTTCTCCTACTTTCAGCATTTCTTTGTCGTAATGTTCCTTCTTACTTTGGAGGGCTTCCTTTAGATCCTCCATCGTGTGACCAAGAGCCTTCAAGGCTTCAATTTCTCCTCCTGAAAGGGGCTGAGCCTGCAGAGTTTCAGGCTGCTTGGTACCCTCTTGAAGCTCATCCTTCTCCTCTTGGTTACCTGCATATTTCTGCAGCAATTCCCTCAGCTGCTTATTCAGCTCCCCCATTGTGCTTGCGAATGTGTTTTCCATCTCTCGGGATTTCTCCACAAGGATATAGTTCTGCTGCAAGTCGGTTTGGATGGACAGGATGCCATTTTTGAGCTCCTCATTCTCCTGCCTGCACTTCTTGTTCTCCTCCTCACTTTCTCTGCACTTTTGCATCTGCTCCTGCAACTGCGCTTCTAAGTCCTTCACTGCAGCTTCGAGGCTTTGCTTTCTGTCTTCAAAGGAGGCAACTGGGGCGTATTTTGACTTGATGCACTCTTGAATCGTGTCAAGTTCCTTCTTCTGGGCTTCAATTTCTGCATGCAAGTGGAAGATTTCTTCTTGACCCCTCTTATATTCAGCCATAATTGCAGCATTGTTCTCCTGGAGTTCCAGCATGCTGCTATTTAGAGTACTCACTGTAGTTTCATGATCTTTTAAACTTACATACTCGGTCTGTAATTGATTCTGCAAGAGTTCCACCTCGCTTTTCAAAGCTGCGTTTTCTTCGGTTACCCTCAGGAATTCCTGCTTTATCTCTTCAGTTTTTCCCTTCAGATCTGACAGCTCCCCGTTAGTCTTCTCCAAGGTGTTAGTCAAGGCTGTTTTAATCTCCTCATGAGTTGTAGCCAGCACATACTGGTCCCTGAGAGTCTCTCTTATGGCTGCGTTTTCAGAGGCGAGCTTGCACACTTGTGCTTGCTCATCAGCGTATTTTCTCTGAAGCTCAGCAAGCTGCTTTTCAAGTTCAAGACCATTAGATTTTAAAGCTTCCACTTCTTTTTTGTGCTGCTCTGGAGACAGGTACACAGCTTGGAAGCGGCCGATATTCTCGCTGAGGTGGTTGTTCTCTGCCAGCAGCTTCTCAGCTTCTTCTTTGCTTTCGTTGTACTTCTTTGTTACTTCAAAAAGCTTCTTGGTCAGGTCACCAACTGCCTGATCATTTGTTTTCTTCAATTCCTCATGAATTTTTAAAGGCACATTCTGGCTTTTAATTTCAGTTTTCAGCATTTGGATTTGCTGCTTAAGCACCTTGTTATCGACCTGCAGCCTTTCCAATTCCTTCTGCAGAGCCTGATTCTTCTGTGATAATTCAGAAATTGTCTTCCCAAGTTCCTCATTTTTTTGCTCAAGCCCACTCCTCATTTGTTCGTGCTCTTCTGGCTTGACATGCTGAGCAAGTTCAGCTTTCTGACTCTCTGATTCCCTCTTTAAAAGCAGAATCTCTGCCTGCAGCTTGTCACGCTCTCCTTCCATCTCTGCTAACTTCCTCGCCTTCTCATTCGCTTCATTTGACAACAAACTCTTCATGTTTTCAAATGTCTCTGAAGTTACAGAGCAGGCTAACTTTGCTGCTGTTTCTTTGAGCTGCCCTTCTAACTCCACAACACTTCTTCCCCTTTTATCTCGCTCCATCTCCAACTTAACAAGTTCCTTCTGCAACCTTTTATTTTCCTCCACTAGCCTTCCTTCATCCCTCTTGAATTCCACCACCAGCAATTCATTCTGCTTAATCTGGTTCCTCAGTTTACCCACTTCAGCAGAGGCTCCTTCATACTTTGTTTTCATCTCTTTCAACTGATCCTTCAGCTCCTCGGCGAGCTTACTGTTTCCCAAAGCAGCTTCGTTAGTCAGGTGATCTTTCAGAGCAAGAAAGTGGGTCTGCATTTGCTTAACTTTGCCTTCTGAGTCAAACATCCTCTTCTGCACATCTTTTAAAGCATCCTCCAGTTGTTTTATCTGTCCATCAGATTCCACCCTGGTTCTTTCGCACTCCGACGCCAGAGCGTTGCATTCAGACTCCTTGTGAGACAGCTCTCGCTGCAGCTTGCTGATTTCTTCTTTGGCTGCTCCATAGCAGGCCCTCATGTTGTCAAGTTCTTTCTTCAGAGCTTCCTTCTCTGAATCCAGTGATTGGTTTGGCACAGAGAGCTCCAGAGGTCTCAGCATTGACCTGGACTGAAGATAAATGGGAACAAAAGCAGATGCCTGTTTACAGGTTCAACAAGTCATATATATATATATATATATATATATATATATATATATATATATATATATATGAATCCTCCTATGACTATCTTAATCCTACATCAATAGAACATTTGAGAGTGTTACATTTTTTTTTTTAGACACACAAATCTCTCCTTACCCATCTTATACAACAAAGCCTTGAACAGAGCTCCACATCACTCTTCCCAACCATCTGACCCTGCTGACATTAAAGTGCAGGTACAGGGTAGTCATTTCCCTTGTTCTTTATATTTAGTCACACCCCTGCTAGAAGAAATTTATTAATCTAAGAGTTCCCCCATCTCTCAAGCATGTGAAAATAATTTTACAAGGCATCAGAACAGAGTCACAGTTATAACAACCTTTGCTCTGAAAAGGCTGAGGAAAACAGTCCAGTTTACTGTCCAGCAAAGGATCTTTCAAGAATAAAGTAAAAAGCAAACCACACCAAAAAAAAACCCCAAACCTCACCAGTTTTGCCCTCCTGCCACATGGCCTTCACTGCCAAGCCAGCAATCGTGCTGGCTGTTCCATGGCACAGGCTTGCCCTGACACCTCATGCCCGTGCTGAGGACCAGAAAGCAGCACTCAGCTTCTGAGTAGGACCAGCCTGAAGCCACTTAATTCCCACATGGGACACTGCTTGGGCTTGTCTGTCAGCTGGCTTTTTGTACCCACCCTCACCTATCCCCCCCCACCCCTTTTTTTATGGAATTTCACATCCCCACATTTTGAACTTCAACTAAGACCAGAAAACCCCCCAACTGCTGGATAACCTTATTAAAACACTGGGGAAGGACCTGGAATTTTCTGTGCTACCAGCAGAACATGCAGGGGACAGGTATCAGTGAAGCCTGGTGAGAAAGCCTAGGAGGCACAGCTTCCTCCTGGCCAGCACTCTCTGCTGGAAGCACCACAACTGAAATACTCAAGTGTCAGAACATCCTGGCTCTTAAGACCAATCCCTATTTCTTAGGAGCTGCTGTAAGGGGCTGGTGGACCTTGTTCCTAACCAAATCATGACTTTAAATGGTAGCAAGCTATCAGAAATCATGGTATTGCCGGCAGGCAAATGAGGTCTGCCGAATTGTACCGGAATTTAAAGCAGCAAAGAGTCACGGATACGAAAACCCAACTGCACTTTATGCTGCCCGGTGACCAGGGAGGCTGCTGAAGCACTCGCAAACCCTCCGCCCTCACCAGTGTCAGGGACTTCCAGCTGTGTCACCCACGTAACTCTAGAGGGCACCAGCAGCTCGGGATACCCGCAGCAGAGGAGCACTGCAGAGGATGCTGTCAGAGGTGTGTTTCACGTTTGGAAGTGTATTTGGCTTTCCCAAGGTAACTACTTGTCAACTCTCAAACAGCAAAGTGTTTCTTACCTGGGATTCCACAGCAAACAGCTGCCCTTGCTTAAGTAATAAATCTTCTTTTCCTAGATTGTCAAAGCAGACAGCATTTAGTCTCTGTTTCAAACAGTAACACACGATCACAGCAGCTACAGGGCTCCTTCCTAACCTTTTCCTGCTCCATGGGACTCTGCTGGGCTGCAGGCTGGCCCTTAAATACTCAGCATTAAAACAACTTCTTGATTAAGTCTGGACAAACTCTGACTAAATAAAAGCAGGCCAGCCCTGCCTGAGCAGGCATGGGACTGCTCTGCAAATCAGCAATGAAAGCTGCAGGTCTGCACATGAGCATAGCAGGGAGAAGCATCCCTTTGCACTCCTAATACGTGATCCCTCCCAACAGGCAGCCCAACAGCTCATGGCAGGAGAGGTAACGTTTTAAGTTGCACAAGTGCAAGACAGGCCTGGAACCAAGTCAGATGCAAAAGATGCTGTTCAGACCTGAGAAAAGGTGGCTAAGAGGGGATCTTACTAATGCTTATAAATATCTCAAGTGTGGGACACAGGGGAAACGTCCAGCCTCTTCTCAGTGTCTGTGGGGACAGGACAAGGGGCGACGGCCTCAAGTTGGAGCACAGGGAGTTCCACACCAATCTGGGGAAGAACTTCTTCCCGGTGAGGGAGCCCTGGGACAGGCTGCCCAGGGGGTGTGGAGTCTCCTTCTCTGGAGAGATTCCAGCCCCATCTGGACACCGCCCTGTGTGCCCTGTCCTAGGGACCCTGCTTTGGCAGGGGGTTGGACCCAATGGGCTCTGGAGGTCCCTTCCAGCCCCTACAGCTCTGTGAGTCTGAGACTTTGATTTCTGGAAACAGAACTGTTTCTAACAAACAGAAACAGCTTGCATGCTGACCATCACTGTCTGGACATAGGCCAGGTGTGAGGGGTAGGATACGAAGAGTGGGAAGGGGAAACCTCCCCTTGGAGCACAGACCTGGCTCAGCTTGTTCTCTGTGGAGAACACGGCGTTTACGATGTGTGTGTCACCAGACCAGTCACTCAGAAGCAAGACCAAGCACAGGCACACTGAGCTCTGGGGTACAAGCACAGCAGAGGCCAGCTGACTGTCCCAAGGGCTGAAGTGAGGACACACACGTTGTGCTTGGCCACAGTTATGACTGACAAAGGTTGGCAAAAACCAGCCTCTGTGTATTCTAACAGAGCATCAAGCATGGGAAGAATTAATTATACTTACTATTACCAAAGTTACTTCCAGACCCCACAAAGTCAACCTGAAAGCAAGCAGCAAGAAACAAAAATCAAGCTGAAAATGCATTTTGAATCTTTACCAGATGTTAAGCAAAGGACTAAAGGGCAGGGGAAGCTTTGACAAGGTGACAATCATTTAAGACTTCCAGCAATTTAAGACTGCTTAACTATTTACTGCTGTAAGTATTGACTGCTGTATTACATTTCAAATCAGTGAACGTACTTCATAATATTTGAGTTTAGCTTTGAGAGCTTCAATAGTTCTTAAGCTTTCTTCCTGCTGTTTTTCCTTGGTAGTTAGGATTCTCTTCAACTCATCTTTCTGAAAGAGAAAGAGCGCCAAATAGCCAAAACCACATGACTGGCCACATTTATAAGGTCTCAAGCAACTTTTTCAAAAGTTTAGGGAGAATTTCAACCAAGATCAGCACTAAAAGAATCCCTAAATTTTTGATTCTGAAGTTCTTCCACAACGTTGTTCCCCTGCAAGAGGGGTCTGGAAGAACGAGCCCAGGGAACATGCACATCATTTGCTATGGTTTCATTCATTTGCATTTATTAGCTTTGCATTACTTTCTGAAAGTCACCAAACAGAGATAATATAAAGTCTGCTTTAAAGGGGATGACATATATTGTTTGTAGTGAGGCAAGTGCTGAGCATTTCTCTCTCTAGCTTTAAATACCACCACTGCAACACGATAGGTGCTTCCCCTACTCCAGGGCTCTGAGAGGCTTTAAGGTGATGGAGCATACCTCATTTTCAAGCTCATCTGCAAACATTTGCTCCTGCAAAAATAACAAGAAAAAAAAAAAAAAGATTCCCCCACAAATCATTTTTCCAGGAAGGGTTAAGGGGCTCACACACAGTTCTACCCTAGTTCTGACTGCCCCCCACTTAACCGCTGGTAAGAGAGGGAACAAAAGGACAGCTACAGGTGTCTGAGAGCAACACCTCTTGGTGTCATACCAGGATGCTGGAACACCCTTTTAGTTACCCAGCTTATACACCCTGAGGCAGAAGGGTACAGTTTCTCAGTACAAGTTTGCTGATTTTGGAAGCTTAATACTAAGGGAGTGAGTTTGTGGGGTTTGTTTGCCTGTTTTAGAGAGGCAGTGCTTCAGAGAAGCTCAGAGAAGCCAAATGATTGCCAGGAGAAATATTCTTTCTATCCACATGCCACACTCAGGGAAAGCTGCAGACACTTCCTGAAAAAATACAGCCAAGGAACAAATGTGAGCCCTCCACAAAGCACAAAAAAATATCCTATTTCTATTCTCTTCCTCAGTTACACTGGTTGTATTTAGGCCTCCAAGAAGGGGGATTTTTCTTTTTTTTTTTTCAAAACAAAGGTTCAGATTTGGGTGAGAAAATCTAGATGAGCCCAGTTGAAACCCCTTGTTTCCATCTTTGCCAAGAGAAGCTCGTTCTCTCTGCTTCCACTACGACAACAGCCAGAAGGGAAGCAGCAGCTGTGAAAGTACCCACACACAACACCTCCCTTCAGTTGTGCTGATGAAGTTTACTCCCCCAAGCACACCGTCCCAGAACACCTCATGGCTCACACTCCACCACCAAGCAGCAACATTTACAGCTATCATTTGCAGTCAGGAGCATCAGCAAGGGAAGGTAACACAACTCCTCACCTTCTGATGATTATTACAAGACCAAAGCTTTCTGCAGCAGAATTAAATGCCTGTGGCACATCTAGAAATAATTCACAGGGAAGCAGCAGCCACCACGTCCTATTTACATGTGCATTCCTCTACTGCTACCAGCCCTCTGGCAGGGCTGGGGTCATGGCTGTTACTCCAAGACTGGCTGTACCTCGTTCAGCTGCAGCTGCAGCCCACTGATCTGATCCAGCAGCATCCTTTGCTCTTCCTGCACCTCTCGCATTCGATCTTTCAAATCTTGATTCTCTAACTCCAACTCCTTAAAAAGAAAGAGATAAAATTAAAACCAGGCAATACCACCCTACACGCAATGGGAGAAAATAAAGCATCCAAAGCAGCAGTTTGAACAGTCCTTCAAGACACAGAGCCTTGCCTACCAACCCCCTAATGACCCTGTGGCCTTAATTCCAGGTCTGTCTCATTCCCAAGGTTTCCACAGGCACAAGCTCCAGAGTTTCCAAGCTTTTTGGCTCTAAACAGCTCACTGCACATGCAGGTTTTGAAGGCGTGAGCACAGCAAGATCCTATCCACCGCTGACAGCACTCACAGAGCTGCTCCTCTGCTGTCTGCTCCCAAGAGTAACCCATGTGGAAGGGGTCCCAAAACCCAGGAAAAGCCTCACAGCACCCTTTACATGTGCAAACTCTTCTGGTGGCCACAAGAATCACTCCAGCCATTCACAGTAAGTGCAACACGTGAGAACAATGGGTCTCTGCACCACCAGTCAGCCCAGTGCTCACACACAACTGGTAAAGGCTGTTTAACTCCTGATAATACACACCTCAACCACAGCAACTGCTGCAGCTCAAATCACAGAGCTTGTATTTAGAGATCTTTATCCTTTTATTACAAAGATTTCAGAACAAAGGCCTCCATTTCTCAGTGTTTCATTCCCCATAGCTTAAAACAGCTTGCCTTTCTTAGAACTGTAATGACACAGCAACGAGGTGAGAAAATTAATCCTAGTTAATAGAACAATTATAAAACAGGTTGGGGTTTTTTTCCTCTTCACCAAGAAGGATAAAAATCTCAGTGCTCTTGGTTGGTGACCTGATGCTTTGACTGCCAGGGCAGGCTGTGGGCAGGAGGTGAAGGGATGGGAGGGTTATGACATCAAGAGACTTGCAATTATTTGTTACACAAGTGTATTTTTCCTGAAAAAGCTCAGAGCCAATCTGCATAATTGCTACCTCACAGAGCCATGCAATTAAGTTTTAAGTAAACAGCAGTATGTATGACCTTCCTTAACAGGACTGTTAACGGGAACGTACAAGCACGTCTGGAGTTTAGTGTGTTGGGCTCATTCTGCACCTGGGAATCCCCAAGTCAGGGAAACCCCCTCACTCACCTGAGCGTTCTGTTCCTTGGGGTACAGCCTGGCATCTGCCTCCTCCTGTGCTCGCAGCCGGCTCCACTTCTGGGACAGGTGAGTTACCTGGAATTGCAACAGGAAAGCATTACACTCTATTCCTGCAGACACCTGTTTTGGGGACAGGGGCTGCTCTCAGCCTCCCCAAGGGACAACCCTGCCACTGCTCACAACAGACAGACAGCTTCCCAGGGAGAGCTCACTAAGCCCTAAGCCTGAGTGCACACACCAGGCAGGCACAGCACCCCATTCCAGAGGCAGTCTCCTCAGCCACACGGGAAGTGAAGAGTTTTAAAGATACTGAACTAGTTTTGCATCACAGCACAACCTTAAACCACCCCACCCAACCCCCCAAAGACCCAAACAGTGTTCTGCATCCCAGCAGCAAGCAGTTCATCTTTCCATTTCAGAGTCACACCAGTACTTGTGGACTGGGAGCCCCTTCAAAAGCCTCTCTGAACAGACTTAACCTGACCATCACGTCTCAGAGCTCTATCTCATTATGAAGTTGTGGCAAGAAGCACAAAAGTCCATGAAGAGTTCTGTTGGACCTGCAGCATGCATCAAGATTGATGCTACATGTGGAACAGGCCTGAGGAGCAGCATCAGGGATTCAGTCAGATTATGAACCTTGAGATTTTAAAACCTTGGAATATTTTATAACGATGACATCATCCTCTATCAGCCAGTGGTCAGGAAAGAAAATACTGCACGTTCACTGGTAGCTTACAGAGGGTCATTTTACTCATTAATTGCCTTTGGCAGGGGGGCTGGACTCAATGATCTCTTGAGGTCCCTTCCAACCCCATAATTCTGTGATTTATAGGCCAGTTTCACAGCAAAGAGAAGCCCAGTAAAACTGGCACCACAGCCCTGTTATCTTTCTTTGCGTGATATATTCTGAATTCAAAAACCTTGGAAGCAATCTTGCTCGGCAAGGTAAAGACAATTCAGCTTTATTCCCCCACCTGTTTTTTGGGAACAGTGTCCCCACCATATGCTGGGACTATCAGGCTCCCAGCCTTCGCAGAACAAGCTTTGGAGGCGCTGTAGTGACAGGGAAGAGCCAGCAACTTGGGCAGCACTAGCTCATTTCCAGCTCAAGACAGCAGAAAGCTTAATGAAAATGAACACTGGCCACAAGCCAGGCTCAAAACCCCCTGGTTTTGACCCCTGTGACCCCTTTTAACCCCAAAAGGGAAACTGAAAGGCACGATGTGTTAAAAACTGAAGCTCCTAACGCTGTGTCCTCTCACACCTTCAAAAAGCAGCCCCAGGAGATGCTTTGCACCAGCAGCCTTACCTTTTGCTCGGGCTGCCCTCTCTTCAGGGTATCTCTTGCTAAAAAAAGCACCACAAACACAGGAAGTTAAAATCCACATTTGAATCCGACCCATGCAACACATTCAGCTACGTCAATCAAATGTCCAACTTGGGAGGACACATCAAGAAATCAATCCCTCCCCCCCCATTAATCAAATAGAGGAAAAAGCTTCTGCATAGACAAGGCTGAATAACCCCTATGATCAATACTGCAGTGCCAGGTTCAGTAGCATTCATAGCTTGAGGCATCAGAGCCTGCATTAACCTTAAAAGCTTTACAAAACCCAGGCAGAACCCCAAAGCCATCTTTCCCCCCCCAAAAAAAAACCAGGCAGTCCTCACATTGTAGAGGACTACAGCTGCCCTCCAAAGAGTACAGAGAAGACACAGAAGTGAGGAGACACACATTCTGTGAGGGGAAGAGCAACAGAAAACAGATACAGCCACCAATACAGCCTCCTTACCTTTGCTGGAATCCTCAGCGGCAGCTTTTATTAAAGCCAAAATGTCAATATTGTCACCAATTCTGGCATAGTAAGCACAGTCATGACCAAGGCCATCAGTCAAACTCACATCTGCACCATTCCTGAGCAAAACTTCTACTGCGTCCTTGCAGCCGTATTCACAGCCCAGCATCAGGGCTGTCCTGGGGATGGGGAGAGAGGGGGTGTTCAGAGGCTGGGGGGGTGGACACGTTACCCTTAGGGAAATACAAGCACTTGAACACTTGTGTCTGACCACAGACACTCCAGTCAAGGAAGCTGTCCTCCATCAGGAGAAGCTTTAAGAAGTCATTTAAGCAGTTCAAGCATTTGTTAGAAAGCAAACAAGTGTAACAGCAGCACGTTCAATAGCCCAGCATAAACCTCTGAGAGCCACCCAGTGCTCTGAAACACCACGTGCCCTCTCACTCCCTCTCTACATAGATACAAACATCAATAGATACAAGACAAAAGGTTTATCCAATGTTTGGGAGAGTCCTTGGGAGCCCTGAAAATGCCTCCCAGACACTTGCCAGCTTCAGAGCATGAACCAAGTCCCCGACTCCTTGGCTACCAGGCAGTCAACCTCCAAGAGACACTTGGCAGAAGTAGCACCTACAGACAGGAACACCTCCCTGACCCTCCCATGAATACCCAACCGACCATTTCAAGGCCTTTAGCCCCTGAGGAGCTCCAAAGTGACTCCAGTACTTCCTGGCAGAATGCCACTCTTGTCACCATCATTTTGCATGTTGATCCCAAAGGGAGAGAGATGCAGCTCTGGACAAACCTTAACACCAGCTGCTGTATCTCTGCAGCAGTAACAAGCCTAGCTCTATTTAGCTGCAAGGACAAGCAATAAAAGGCCAAGCCTGCCTGCATTATTGAATTGGCACATCTACTTCTAAACTAAATCCCAGGCTCTTGCCACTGCATTTAGTGTATTTATTCCACAGCCTGGAAGCCAAGGGGCAGCTGTGTACCCTTTAAATGTCAGCAGCACCCTGACAGCGCTCTGCAAACATTACCTGTTCTGTTTGTCCCTGGCGTTAACATCCGCTCCGCGGTCTATCAGAAGCTGGCAAACCATGGGACGGCACATCTGAGTGGCCAGCACTAGCGGCGTCCTCCCGTCCTGCAGAGAGGAAGGGGGACAGACATCAGGAAAGGGAGAGGAAGCAGAGGAAGCCCAGGGATGGTAACAGAGTTTGGGCAGGAGAACGCTGTAAGCGATAACTTACTCCGTCCTTCGAATTCACCGAGGCCCCGTGATCACACAGGAGTTGTATGCTAGAGGAACAGTCTGACATAGCTTGGGAGAAAGAGAAAGCAAGTCAGGGTGCTGAGAATAGCTTCTGTGAAACCCCAAACACCTCCCAGGCCATATTTGTTCCACAATAATTCAGGCAGCCAAGTAAAGCGTGGCTTTTCCTCAGGTCTCTGTTTTGACTCAGTTCTCACACAACCGTCTCAGAAGCACACAAAAAGCCCAACAGTGTCTGGTTCAAGACACCACGTAGCATAAGGAGTCATCATCACACCACCCAGGGTAAAGATATCTTAACCTACCACCACCAGCACTCCAAAACACAGCTTGTGAGACTTGATTAAGATTTTACTAGACAATTTACAAGTATTGGAAGGGACTCAGACCCAAAACCTCTGCTAAGTCCGTTAATAAGTTTGAGGACAAATGTCACGACAACACAAACCATTTTCTCCTACTATAGCCACCAAAGTTTAAAGAAAACAGTTTAACCCATCTAAAAATTAATCCATCAGTAAAATCCAGATTTTATAGTACAGCTACAAGACAGACAAAACCTTGTACCTGCATCATGAAGAGCAGTTCTTCCCTGAAGATCCACATTCTCTGTTGGACAGTTGTACTGTTAAAAAAAACGTAACTCCAGTTACCCACTGCACTTCCAAACCAGGAAATGTTTTGAGGGTTGAATCAAAGAGATAGAGAGTGACTTCAGAAAACAAAAGTAAGTCTGTAGCTTGCAAAAAGACTGTTGTACATCAAACAGAGCTGTGGGTATGTGCGATTTACCCTTCTAATCACAATGATCACAGTTTGTAGGGTGCAGAGAACACACACAATTCATCACAGACTTCCCAAACACTGTTCACTGTGGTGAGAGTTCTCCACTACCTGTCATTACTCCTTCACTATGAGTACCACTACTAGCACTGGCACAGGAAGGGTACCACATGTATCTGCACGCAGGCACGGGCCACCTGGGCAAGAGATGGAGAGAGCCCAGCAGAGGCTCAAAGACATCCCAGCAATTGTAAACTGGCCCCAGAAATAAATAAGGAAAGAGATACCCACACAAACCCAAGACAACCACCCAAGAGCATCTCCTTAATGACAGATTACTGACACAAGTGCCTGCTTTTGAAGCAAACACAGCTCTTGAGCAGAGCTTTCAGCGCTCCTGTTCCTACATGCAAACGTATTCAGAACAGGAACACTAGTCTTTCAGAGCCACTCAACTCTCTCCTCTAAGAGGCACAAACCACAGCTTGATTTGATTGCCTATGTGATGAGAGGGAGAGATGTTTATTTCCTTTATTTCAGCATGCTTTCAGTCACAACCTGTTATTTACCATGAAAAGGTCTTTTCCCCATGGCTGTCTTTAAAAACCCAATTACTTTCTTTAAAAGAGCAAGAGGAGTGGTGTACCCTGGCTCCAATCAGTACATTGAAGAGCACATTTTTCCTCAAGAATAACAACAAAACCCTAACAGACCAGCTGTATTTTCCATTACCTGCAACAGCTTCTGCAAGCACAGAGCATGTCCATATTTGGCAGCTAGGTGCAGCGCGTTTCTACCTGAAAAGAGAAATCAGCACCCATTCAGGACCTATTTTTAACATTCCTTTAGGAATCCCACACTAATTCAGCGTGCCTACGCTCCTTCTCAAAGGCTATTACTGACAACACGTTGCTAATTCAGAGGAAATTCATTTGTGCTTCACTAAAATGTTAGCACAGGTCTGTCTCCTGCCACCTCCACGAGAAAATGTGCTTTATGACTGCTCACAGCAGCTGCACATCAGCAGACACACCACGGGACCAGAGGTGGTTTAGATCATGCAATTATTTCCAGGTCATTTCTGTAACCACGTTGAAAAGGAGGTAATATCTGTTGAGCTTCTTGAGTTCTGTGGTAAGCAATCAGAGGCAAAGTTTGCACCCCTTTAACTACCCCCTTCATAACACCTCCAGAGAGAGTCTGATCTCACACATGTAAACCCAGAAGGCAGCAGAGGCACTGGGAAGTTTTGAGGGCTCAGTACAGGTGCACGAACACCTACTGCACCCTGTCATTCTCATCCTTGTGGTGTACAGCACTTCACAAAGACTCTGTGAAATACACTTAGTATGTAGATGAAGGCAAATTTACTTAAAAAGGGTCTTATTCTCAGCCAGAATTACTGATCTCACCGGTGAGATGGGAGCAGACTGGGGCAGCAGCACAAAGCCAAAGTTCACAAGTTCTGCTGCACATCCAGGGCACTTGTGAACTGACGCTGCTGGACACGACCAGTTTCCCCAAAGTTTGGCAGTGAGCTGCACAGATGATATTTTTTTTTGCCAGGCACAGGGAAACCCACGGAAAGGAAGAGCACCCAGCCAATCTTTTAGCTTAACCCCACTCCAAAATAACAACTGAGCGTTGCCCTTGGGTCTGTGAGGAAGCCTACCTGCAGCATCCGTGGCCGTGATATCGACTCCATGGATAAGGATGGTGTTCAAGCAGTCCAGGTTTCCCTTTGAGGCTACCACATGGAATCTAAAAATAGGAAATACCTGGCTTAAGAGCAGCTGGCTCATACACAGAAGCAGTAACACTAACTGGGACAGTCCAAGCAAAGAGCTGCCTGCTGAGCACATCGTGCGGTGCAAAGCCAGCTCTGGGCAGCATCCAAACCCATCCCAGAGCTCTCCAGGTTTTACTTCAAGGAACAAGATGACTTTTTTGGAGGAAAAGTCATTATTTACCTTGAATCACTGAACCAGGTGAAGAAACAACGTGCTTTCCTTTACTCTTTAATATTGAAATGTGGCAAGAACAAGTATTTAAATACTGATCTTCCCCCTGAAGCGAGGGCTGTGTATGAGAATTTGACCTTCTAGCTATCTGGTATTCCAGCTTAGATGAGGCTGGAATCTACCACAGTGCATTACAGAGATTTATATGTTTTGGAAGAGTTTAGAGCAGCAACAACATTTAGGAGCTGAGTAATTTTCAGTTAGTTCCCAACAGCGTTACTGGAGCGAGCACTGGAAGTTACTTACGCAGATCTTCCTTCAACATCCAGTTTAGTGGGACTGACTCCTTTTTTGGCAAGGATTGATGAAACTTTTTCCACATCTCCCCTTTCAGCTGCTTTCATTAACCTGTCATCATACTTGTTCCAGTCCGTGTTCAGCTGTGTAGGACAGACATAGAGAAGCAGGTGAGCTCGTGGCAGGGGATCCATCTCCTAAAGGAGCTTCGGGGTAAAGGCTGAACCATACGCAACGGGGGGATGGATGGATGACAAAAATATCTTGGTGTACAGATCAAGTTGTACCTGTTAAGATGTTTAAGAGTTATTTATGTCATGGTTTAACCAGGCTGGCAGCTAAAACAACCACACAGCAGTCGTCTCACTCCTCCCCAGGGCACAGGGAGAGGATAGAACAAAAAAAAAGGTAAAACTTGTGGGTGGAGGTGAAGAGTTTAATAGGACAGAAAAGGAAGAGAATAATAATGATAAAAGAATATTCAAATCTCCATTTACAAATTAGCAAACAAGATACAACATGAAGGAACAGGTGAGTGAGGAACTGCAAGTAACAGAGCCCAAAATAACCTCCCTAACGGCTTCCCATCTAATCGGCTTCAGTATGAGCTGTTCTGTACGCATCAAACAAGGGTTCCACGAGGCACCATTCCCTCAATCAACCCTTGTGGGGTGAGTGAGGTACCACAGGGAGCTCAACAAGGGAGCTCTGAGGTACTGAGACAGGACAGCCCCGAATCACACGTGGTCAGGAGCAGACTGCAGCGCCCATGGACAGCGGCACACACAGCACATACCGAGTTCAGCCCCCTCTAAACCAAATTCACATTTATCCAGGCCAGCCAAGCTTCCCAGTGTTCCTGAAGGATGCACTGGTTTTCACATCCACACAGCTCAAATCAGTGAAAGAACATCAGAGAAGCAAAACCCAGGGTCCCCATTTCCACCTTACCAACTCAGACAAGCTGCTTTCCCTCAAAACAGTCTCTCACCCCCTCGCAGGGGTGCTGAGTTTGGCTTCCCACCCCAGGGAGCCACAGGTTGCTGCCAAGAAAGCATCCATCCCCACCCAGGCTCTCTCCCTCAGCTTCATGTGCCTCGGGCCAGGGACCACACTCACCCTGCACCTGCCCAAAAGCTGATCTGGAAGCAAACATCCAGAAACAAAACATGCCATCAAACCAGCTTGCTGAGAGGATCCACAGCTTCTCCTGACTGCTCAAAGGGTCAGAGTTTTAGCTAAGGGTGATATTCAAGAGATGAACACCTACCAGGTTCCTTTCTCCCACAGCTCAAAGTCTACAGCTTCAAGCTGCTTGCAATTGCCAAAGCAACACCCAGCACAGAGAGATACCAGCCGGTTACAGACAGACCACCGGGCATTCGGCCCCAGACATCCACCACCCCACATCTTTCCCTGCTTCCTCCAAGTCCAGAGCTTCCAGCCACAGGCCAGGCAGCCCACCCAAAACACAGTGCTTGTTCTGCCTGCTGCCAAACCACCCTTCCCAAACTCCTTTTGGGGAGCTGTTCTGTGACATACCTCATGGGCAAGCTGGACACCAACAACGTGATATTCAAGAAGCTTTAGCAGAAGAGAAAGGCTTGTAAACAGGTATTGCACTGTAGTGAATCTAACTTTATGCAGCAAGACAAGTACCAGTAACATAAGCAGCCCGTAGGCACATGAAGTTACTCATCACGGTGCATCTGAAGTTCAACACCTCATTGATTAGAACCAGTAAACCTAACAGTTTCCAAAATCAAGTAAACGTTTTTATTTCTTCAGGGGAGAGAGCAGGCTGTCAATCCTGTACCCATGGGGTTAGGCTCACACAATACAGCCCTCCACACAGCACCAGCCCCTTCGCAGCCTTCACGTGCAAGGGAGAACAATAGGAGAGAAGAACAACAGCAGATAAAACCCAAAAGCTATGCCAAATCCTCACATTAAAAACACAGTGGCAACCATCTCCCTAAGACTGTCTTACTACCAAAGGCTACAGGTCCCCAAGACTTCAAGTGACAAAGCCTGGGGAACCACAGTGCAGTGTGCCAGTGCCAACGAGCCGGTTCTCTGAGCAGCCGCAGCCCAGAGCTGCAGCAAGGTCTCACCTTGCACCCGAGCCAGGCTGAGCTAGCTCAGAGAAGAGACACAGCACAGAGCAAACCCCAAACCCACCCCATGCCCAGGGAATCACAGTGGTAACCACAGCTGTCTTCACTCCCCATCCCCACCATAAACACACTTGCAGCACTCATGATGCTTCTGCAATAGCTTCTTTGGTACAAAACCTGCCAGAAGTGACACGAAGTAATACAGACAGCTAATGAAGCTACAACCACCAGCACTGCCCAGCTAAAGCATGGTACTGATCTGTCAATCAATTAAAATGCCCATTAGCTTAAAAGCCAAGCCAGCCTGGCTGGCGTGAGAAGCACTCGCATTGGTGCCATCGCTGTTCCCAGCAAAAGCTGCTCATTGCTGGGGAAAGGCAGAGCTCCCTCTGGAAGCTGCCTTACTACAGAAGAGTTAGATAAATGCCTCAGAAGTCTTAGGTACATTGAGCTCTGCTCCCTCCAAACCCTTCTGCACACGACGTGTCACATCCCCAGAGGAAAGCCATCCCGTCTTGCGTGGGTTTAGATGGAGTTTCATACTTGCAGCTTACACCCGCTAGAACAAACTCAATCTACAGCAAACCCCTCACCAGCCATTCCATGCTGCTTCATAAACCTTCTGATTAACAAAAGAATGATTTAAATTTTTTTAAATATGTCTTTTTATTCCCTCCCTTTTGGTTCTAATACTTGAGGAAGCCATACCCATTTCCTGGGATGCCCTGAATCAAGTACTGCCACCCAGGCACTCCACATCGGGGAAATCCCTCACAAGGAAGAGCTGTTCAAGCCAGATATGACACACACCGATTGAAAAGGAGCTGCTGCAAACCACAGAACTCAAGCACCCTCGCCTGCCTGTTTGCAGGTGAGGAGGACTGCCCCTGGTATGAACCCTGAGATACCTACTGTGTCTTTAGCCGCACAAGAAAACCAGCAACTCATCATCGAACGCGCAGCTTCTTCCTCCCAGAAGCAACCAGTTATCTCGCATCAAGTCCCCAGCAGCAGCAGCAGCTCACAGAGCACCCAGCCAGAGCTCAGGCAGGCTGCTTCCAGAAACGCATTCCCTCCGCCGCCCCGAGCTCATTTTGGCCAGCCTTCACTTAGCTCGGATCCCCCAGGATATTCTCCCCATCTTCAGGGTCATCTTCAGACTTCATAACTCTCCAGGGGATACGGGCTACCCGGGGCGAAGCCCTTTGTGGGTCCGGCTCAGGTCGTCCCCTGGAAAACCCTCCCCGAGCATCTGTTGCCTGTGACAAGACTGCCAAGCGACTCAGACGCTCCAGTAAATATCGCCCAGAGCTGAAATATCTTGTAAACAATACGTAGACAGTCTCATCAGCCCCAGATCTATTTTCTGATAACCCAGCACTTGATAGCCAGGGCGATAGAAATACATTCCCCTCGTGCTCACGCCCTGAGTAATGTGGTTCAGTTGGAACCTTCACTAAGGGGAGAAGCATGTGTGAAACTTTACTACGGGGGTTGTTGTGGTTCTGCAGGCAGGCGAACGCCCGCTTTAAAATAACAAACACGTTAGTCAAATTAACTGCCCGCTGGCACTAACGAAGGGGCATGCTTCTCACCACTAATAACACAGGAGGACTGAAATACTCCCAGGAGTAATTTTTTCCCATTCCACCACACCGCTGAGCCGAAACCAGACTCACGATCAGACTTCAGACAGCTACAACCAGGGAGCAGATGGAATGCGTGAGCTTATTTTGACAGAAATGTAACCGATTTTAAATTAGAAAACACACATGCCTCTGCCTTAAAAAAAATTCTCCTTTTAGAGGGATGAACAGGACCTGGTTTCAGCTTACTGCTGCTGCCAGTCTGTCTCCCAACATGTTAAACGAGAGGAGTCACGGAGGCTGTGAAAACATTCACTAGACAGCATAATGCTTGACAGTAGGGAAGACGTAGAGTCTCCTTTCCCAAGTGGTAAATTTAAATGGAGATCTCCCCAACACCGGATTTAGAGGAGGAGGTCAGCACAGCAAGCAAGGCACTGTTTTGTCTGCAGAGGAGAAAGGCGGTGCTCAGCCAGACAAACCACATGCAGACTGCCAGTAACCTCATCCACGGATCAAATCAGTTTTAAAACCCACTCACTCATCTTTGCACAACGTCACCCTTCCCCAGAACTCCTCAAGCACCAGCAGCCCTGGCCGTGGGCACCAGCACTCATGTGTTTCTCAGAAGACCATCCCAAGACCCCTCTGCAATCAGCATCCACGTGGCAAAGCCACTCCAATGAGGTGCAACGACTCTGTCATCTCTGGCTACAACCACGTCTGTCTCCTCAAGCTAAAAACAGCACCGTGGGATAAAAACCCCAAGCCAACACTTTAAAAGTGACAGCAACAGCCCAACACACCATTCAACTGAAACCAGGGCTTGGCAACAAACCAGGTAGGCAAGGCTGTGCCTTCCAGGCAAGCTGTCTTGGATTTACCTGCCCCAAAGGTCTCACCTGTCTCCATTTCTCTGTACCTCCTCGCAAGCCACGCTCATCCTGCAGCCCCTGCATGCCAAGAGCGTGCTGAGCACAGGACTGAGCACTGCTGAAGTGTGCTCCCCACTCCTCAGCACAGACAAGACCTCTGCGAAACACAGCTTTCCTGGCTCCACAGCATTGGCAAGCACAGCCCAGCCACAAACCTGCAGCAGCTACACTGCTCTCCAAGGCCCCTGAATCGAGCTCACCAGGTGGAAACCAGTGGAAAGTGCTTGTGTCAGGTTTCTTGGGTAACCCAAGTTTGGAACCCAGTTCAGAGTTGGGTTTTCAGAACCAAGACTGCCTCCAAAGAGCATCCCATCTCCACCACTGGAGAAGGACCAGAAGCACTACTGTCTGATCCAGCAACTGCTCAACTAGAGTCTCTGAACACTTGTGCCTACGCTGCTGCATGACACTGACTACATAAAGAGCACATTTAAATAAAACACAGACAACCTTTAGCCAGCATCCAACTCAGCTGAGAAGCCCCAGCTTTAACTCTCAGCAGCTCTTAAGCCTTTCAGCCTGAAAGCCGACATAAGCCTGTGAAAGTGAAGGCAGCTCCACTGGGCCAGGCAGATAACCCTATTAACAGGAAAATCAGGATACATCCTCCTCTAATGCCATTAGCAGGTGACATAAGCAGGAAGCACACACTGAGAGCCAGGAGCTCTGGTAGAACCCTGCCATCCCCACTGACAGCATGTGCTTAAAAATATACATCAGTGGCCTTAAAAATTATCTAGGCAAAAACCCCACTGACATCACTCTTCCATGGAAATAGTTATACAGCTACTCAAAGCACAGGGACCTGGAGCTGGACCTGCAGGGACCGTTAGCTAGAATAATTCTTGCCCAGAACCATTGATTTTGGCCCATCTTTGGCACAGAACAGCGATTGCTCCAGTTCAGGCCCCACGCAGCAAAAGGCAGATGCTCATTGGCAAAGGAGAGTTCCCTGAAACACACACGTGTCCCGTAAGGCAGGTGCAGTGAGAAGGGCACATCTCAGCACATCCACCAGTTAACCTCTTGCTACAGAGGCCAGAGTACGCTGGGGATCCGAACTGCAGCCTAAGCAGACACACCCTGCGATTCTAGATGGCACCAGATGGCAATGGCTATGGAAGCAGCCTGGTTCAGTTACAAACCGCACAGACTGACAAGAGGAAAGGAGAGGTTAGACTCCTGAAGCTGTTTTTTAGGATGTACACAGGTGTAGCTCCCCCTCAGAGTGCAGATGTCCATCCATCTCACCAAGCTCAGCTGCTCTGAGTACTGCAGACACCAGGTTTGGGGCAGCATTGGCTCAAACAGGGGAGGAATGGGGTTTTGTCTTTTATAAGCCTATCTCACCCATTGGGAGATGTCTGTGTTCACACACAAACGTTCTGGAGTTCCAAACTGCTGGAGTAAGGTGTACTGGTTAGTTTACATAAGGGCAAACGGACACAGCTTGAGGGTAGGCTCTGGTTTCACCCAGCAGGTTCCCTCAAGCAGCACATTATGTTCTCACCTCATTTCAGGCCATCACTCCACCTACAGACAGAGGCTACAAAGCCTGTGGCTGGGCAGGGGGCAAGCCCACCAGCCCTCCTCAGCAGCTCAGGCTCACGCTGCTCAGAGCTCTTGTGTCAAGACTTTGGGGTAGCAGTTGTGTGGGGTAACGTGTTTGTGCAACTGCCTCCTGTAATTAAGGGAGGGAACAGACTCCTGACAAAACAGGTCAAAGCAAAACAAACAGCAACCATCCACAACCACACCATAACCACCCCTGGCTCTGCCCTGTTCTCAAGGCATCTCCCTACCACAAGTGAACGTATCAAGGTCCAATTATTAAGGATTATCAAGAGAGCGCTGAAATCTACTTCTAGCTATCCAGGTGACATGTCACAGAGGATGATTTTAAGAGGAGTAAGGGCTCTAAACCCATGTCACACAGCACATTGGCACCTACAAGCAGTAACTGGTGCACAGCCAGGGTCTCTTTTCCACATCATCAGGGTAAGGGAAAAGCCACAGGCATCAACTGCACCAGCACGCAGGTACGGAAGTGCCAGAGAGCTCTGTGTACCTCTCCTGAGGGATGCAAAGTCCACTAAAATGAAAAAAATAAATAGTAATTTTCATTCTTAAGCACAACTTCCTTATGTCTCACTGCCAGCATACAACTAACTCCGTGCACTCTGCTGCCCAACCTCCTGGACTGCCTGACCCACAGACCCACCCGGACTGACACAGGGGAGCACAACTCTGTATGGGAGCTGGAAACGGAGTGGTGTTCCCACAGCTGCATTCCAAAGCAGCCTGTTCAGTGCATTTGGTGTGGCTGGGGCCAGACCCACACACCTCAGAGCACGTTACACCCCCTTGTACAGCAAGGAGAGCATTGCAGACCTACAGGGAGCTTCCAGGTCCTGCTGCTGCCAGGGAAGCCCAGGCTCTGCCACCACCCAGCTCTGCCCACACAGGCACCCAGGAGCAAGTATTTCCCCTTTCACCAGGGAGAAAGCAGGAGCAAGGGCAGAGTCCAGCCGCCTTTGCCATGGAAAGCAACATCTGGCACTGCCTCACTCCATACTCCAGCACACCATTCATCTGAAACCATGAGTTCTCCAGCAAGGAGCAATTGATTTCCCTGTTTCCATTTATTAATAACAAGGCATCAGATGGAACACAACACAGCTGTTCAGTTCAGCACTCAGGGAAGCAGCCTCAAGCACACACAGAGATGGGAACACCACGTTAGTCCAACTCTGTCCTGTCCCATCACCATTAAGAAATGCAGATAAGGACTCAGTATCAGTCTCACCGATGTTACAAGCATTTGCTTGCTAATAAGTATTTATATTTAAATGCTGAACAAAATATTTCACAAGCTGCATCTGAGCAAAAGGTCAAATTAACTTAAAGAGAACCAAACAGCCTTATCTGCAAAAATATGCCTGCACATCGGCCATGGGTATTTAACTCACACACAGGCACTCGCTGTGCCTCCAATTTTAAAAATATTTTGAATTCCCAAATGCTAAAGCACTGATAAATACTCCTTCCCAAGGAGCCTGCAAATTACAGCCTGCCTGCAAACACACTGCATGGCCAGAGCTGTGCCATGCAGCAAGTCACCGCCTGCCTAACCTCGTGTTTCTTCTACACCAACCACAATCATCACCCCAACGGGCACCTCACGAGATGCAGATGAATCCCAAAGGCTTTTCAAGGAGCACACGCATCAGCATGTGCCTTAATAAAGCTTCCTGGGACCCAAGCACACTCTAAAGGGTGCCCACAGTCACTCTAGGGTTTGAGTACGAGTGGTGTGGGCTCCTGGCTGTGCTGCATGGAGATGGCATTGCAAAGCCACCGGGACAGGCACTGGGGATGCTCAGGAGAGGGAAAAGCAGCTTTGGTCCAGCCAAGGGAGCAGCGCTGGGAAGATTCTGCTGATGGGTCACAGCACTGTGGTCAGACTGGCCAAGAAACATGGCCTCATCTCTGCAGAGCAGGGACAGAACACCACGAAAACCCAACTAGTATGGGATTCAGGTCAGATGTGAGGGAAAAGTTCTCCACTGAGAGAATTGTCAGGGCCTGGAACAGGCTGCCCAGGGAGGGGGCTGAGTCCCCACCCCTGTGTGTGTTTACAAAAAGGGTAGATTAGGTACTTAGGGATATGGGTTTGCATAGGATGGGAACGGTTGGACTCAACCTTACTGGTCTTTTCCAACCTTGTGATCCTGTGCTCAAGCCTGTGTGTGTCACCAGCAGCACAAGGGCTTTCCTTTCAAGGCATCAAAGGCCAAAGGGGTTGAGAGTCTTTGGGTAAGAGTGGGTTACCAAACACCCTTCCTGCAGTTCCTAATGCATGTTCCACAGCACAGCGGTGCTACAGATCGTTCTTAACAGAGTTATTCTGCTGTGCCTACAGAGATGCAGCGCTGCTGATTAATTAGTGAGTTCAGACAAGAAGAAGTGTTCTTCCCTTGTCAGCAAAAGGGGTCAGATCAGAACAGAGGGGGTCGTGGAGGTTTAACTGTGCCAAACCCACCAGTTCCAGTCCTTACTGGGAGGAAGGGGCATCTGACAGACCTGGGCAGCCTCTGCAGGAAAAAGGTGCTAACACAGCCTGGAACACACTCAGCTGTCACTAAGTGCAGAGCTTGTTCAGATATTAATTTAATAACCACAGATTATCATACCAGGGCGAGTGCTCAGAGATCTACCTTTGTTTCTTGCACAATGGTTTCCGCTAATTACACATGGCAGCCAGCTTCTCTTAATTAAAAAGCAAGTCACCACCACTTTTCCCAGAGGAGCAAGGGTTGATAGGAGTTCAGGAGGTTTTACATCTGCTCATTCTCCTTTCTCCAGGCAGTGCCGCTGGGTCCTGCGGCGCGTGCCCGGCTCCAGCCCTGGCTTCGGCAGCGTGTCCCAGGATGCAGAGGTGCAGACCCACCGCTGCTCCAGGACACAGCTTGGGCCCAAAGCACTACCCACAGCCCCACGTTCCACAGCAAGGAGCCCAGAAGCCCCCATCCCCCCAATTCCAGGCCCCTCACAAAGGGCAGAAAGGTTACAGCCCCCACATCAGGAAGATAAAGCAGCTCACATCCAACCCACACCTCCGCAGCTGTTTCCCAGGCATTAGAGACATGCAGGGAACCTTCCCCCACTCCCAGAGCTGGAATCTGCCCCGTGAGAGTCCGTTAGTAAAGGTCTGAAACAACAAACCCATCTTGCTCCAAGCACCTTCCAGAAAAAAACCAAGCAGTGAGCATTTTGCATTCACTTCTTGGACACAGGATTCAAGGCTTTAGGAAAGTTCTTCCTGTAAAGACAAGCTAGATGGCAGATGCACACTTATCAAATCAGCCTGTGTTTGGGAATCTGAAATACCCACTGTGAGTGCTGCTGTGGGCTGCACTGATTAAAACTCTGTCTTGTCACAGAGGGGGCGTAATTAAACCATCTCATCACGGTGGGTGAAGGAGGCATCCCCCTGGCTGGCAGCAAGGAGCACGCCCTCCAGCTTTGGTGCTGCACAGAATCTGGGGTTAAAGCTTCCATCCAGCCTTCCTCTGGCTACTCAGAGCCCTGAAGCTACTGAACAGGCTGCTCGGGTTGTTCTCCAAGCACCAGCAGCCAGCCCAGGCAAACCAAGGTAACTCCTTTTGCAGGGAAAACATTCTGGATAACTGTGGAATTGGTCATAACGATCATTTTTTTGCTTTCTGCTGCTTTTCTTGGCTTCCATCCATCCTGAGATGGGTAATAAAGCCCTTTCCAGACCATCACTGTCAGGAGGCAGAGGGCACGCAACTACTACCTGGAGGAAATTTTTCAAAGCACGATGCAGGGATTAAGTTTCTCTCCACCCCCCCCCCAGGAAATAGCACTGGGTGGGGACAGGAGAGGGGGATGAAGTTTCTCAAACAGGCAACCCTTTTACTCTGGGTTCAGACCTATAAAGCTCAGCTGGCAGGATTCCCACCCACTTCCCGTCCTTCCCCAGCAAGGCAAAACAGAGACCTGGCTCTCCCAACCAGGCCCCCCCCTCCAGCCTCACTGGTAGCACCCATCCACACAGACAGATCCTCCTTTCCCCATGTAAAAGGTTGTTAAGTCGGTGGTGGAGCAATCATATAACCAACAACACTTAGTAAGCAGGGGAAATCAGTACACAAACAGGTACAGCCCCCAGCTTGTATAAGATCTCAGTGAAAGCAACTTCTCCTTTGGTTTGGAATAACTTCAGTTCCTCAAAGCATTAGGAGAGCACTTGGAAAGGAAGGTTGCCCAGCCTCCACCCATGGAAGCAAAAAGCCTCTGTGCCTATTGAAAACCAAATGTGGATGCTCCAAGTGTTTGCTGGAACATAAATATTGTAATAACACTGAAACAACAAACAGCCCTGAAGTACAGGAGGGCTAATGAATAACACAAGCCAGCCTACACACTACAAATTACCATGAGAGACTTCTGAATCACTCCTCTCTGCACAGAGGGATGCTCAGCGGGGTGATGAGCTTCCACCCCGAGCTGTCATTTGGTCAGGGGAGTTCGGTCAGCAGTTTACAAGCCTGAATATCTACATATCTTTGCAGTGAGCTAGCCAGTTCCAAATAATGGCTTCAGACGCAAGGCGAGCGTGCAGGAGGATTTTCAAGATAGCCAATATCTTAAAAGGCAACTGATAAAAGCCAACGTCTCCCATTAACCTGCCCTTCTCCGCTAGTCCTCGTAGCCAGCGGCAAGTTCAGCGACTCAGGGCGGGAAGACAGGAGTGCAACCACTGCAGCATCGACAGAACGGCCACAATTAAAGAGGATTTACCCAGAAAATTAACTGCTGAGTACGGCTTTGTGGTGTTACAGAGACCTCCCTCACCAGAGGTCATCTGCAGAGGTGAATGAAGTACAATAGAAAGTTTTAAAGTGGAGAAGTAGGTGTGATTTAAAGCCAGTTAACAGCAGCCTGACCTTTGGGAGCCGTGGAGAAGGACACCCAGGCAGCTCATCACCACCACGAAGTGCCCCTGTCCCAAAGGCTGCGGCTCTGGGCGGGGCGATGGGGCATCACAGGCCGCTTGGAAAGTTTTCCACCCTCTTCCCCCGCAAACCCTCGGCGGGGGAAGTGCTCCCGCGGCATCAGGAGCTCGGAACCCGGCGCTGACACCCCGGGTCGCCTCGCCAGCCCGGGGCAGGCGGCCAGCCCGAGCGCACAGCGGCTCCCGGGACTCTCACGGAAGAGAGAGAGAGAGAGAGAAGGAGAGAGGCGCCCGTGCCCGCCGGGGCCAAGAGGCACAGGGGCGCGGCGCTCACCCCGCCGGTCCCCAGCCAGCGCCCAGACCCCGGGCCGCGCCCCCGCTCCCCCTGCCCCAGCCCAGGGCCCGCCCCGCTCTGCCCCGCTCCCCCCGGCCCGGGGCTCCCCCGGGCCCTCTCCGCCCCGCCTCAGGCCTGCGCGCCCCGCGGGGAGCCGGCACTCCGGCCCCGGGTAACCCCGGTTCTCCCAGCGGAGCGGCGGCTCCGCGCCCCGCGGGACCGGGACTCGCCGCGCTCCCCTACGCGGGACCCGGCAGCCCGGCTCAAGGCCCCGAGGGGTCCCCGAGCACACGGCACGGCACAGCCCCCCCCAGCAGCCCCCCGCCCCTCCCGCCGCCCGCCAGCAGCGCCCGGCCACGCCGCTCCGCCCCCGGGCGAGCCCTGAGGCCCGGCCAACAGCCCCCAGAGCCCCCGGCCCCCCGAGCCCAGGCGGAGGAGACCCCGCCGGTACCCACCGCGCTGCCCCCGATGACGGCTTCGTGCTTCTTCAGGCGGGACTTGAGGCTCTTCATGGCGCGGCCGCGGGCGGGCGGCACGGGCACAGCCCCGCACTCGCTCCCGCCGCCGCCGCCACGGCCGGGCCGGGCTGGCCCCTGCCCGCCGGGACACCCCTAGCCACCTGCCCCGCCCACTCGGGAGTGCCGGCCAATCGCTGCCCGCCCGCGCGGGGGCTGCGGCCAATCACCCATAGGGAGGAGAGGGCGGGACTTCCTCGCTTTAAACACCGCCTGAGGGCGGGTGTGGGTGGGAGCGGTGCTTTTATAGTGCGGAGCCGCCCGCCCGCTAGGGGGCGCGCTGAAGGCGGGGTAGGGGCAGGCGGCTGGCCATGTGTCGCTCTGGGGTGTGGACCGCGCCTCAGTGGCACCACAGAGAGGGCGGCGGGGTCGGGCCGAACCGGAATGGACCGGCCCGGTCCGGATCGGAATGGGCCGAGCTGCGGGGCTTGAGCTGGGCCGGGCCGGGCTGTGGGATCCGGGTTAGGCCGTGCCCTGGCCGCCTGTGGGACCCAGACCGGCCGGGCCGGGCTGTGGGGCTGGGGGGCCTGGGCCGGGCTGGGGCTGGGGGTGCCTGGGCCGGGCTGTGGGGCTGGGGCTGTGGGGCCTGGGCCGGCCGGGGCTGTGGGACCTGGGCTGGGCCGAGCTGTGGGGCTGGGGCTGTGGGGCCGGGCTGGGCCGTGCGACTCGGGCTCTGGGGCTGGGCCGGACCGGGCTGGGCTGTGGGGCCCGGGCTGGGCTGGGCCGGGCCGGGCAGTAGGACTCGGGCTGTGGGTCCTGGGCTGGGCCAGGCCGGACAGTGAGACTGGGGCTGTGGGGCCGGGCCGGGGTCCCAGGCTGTGCGCCTCGGGCTGTGCCGGGCCGCTGCGGGCAGGGCTGCCCTGCCGCCTGCGCTAGTCCCCGGAAGCCCCCGGACACCTCCTACCGCGCTCCGGCCTTGCCCGGGCTGGTGGCGGGAGGGGGCAGGAGCCCGGCGCACGGCGGCCGGGCGCGGGGGATGCCCGAGCGATCGCTGTCCTGGCGAGGAAGCGCTCATTCACCAGGGATCCTGCGAGCCAGCATTCAGAACAATGTCATTAGCTCCCTGCCCGCGTGTGAGGAATGTCTGAGGGTGGCACTTGCTCGTTTCAGTCACAGCTTTGTTCAGCCCCGAGTCTGTTTAGCATCTCCCTTTCATCGGTTACTCACAGCCCTGTCACACAGTGGCTCCACTCCGGGAAGTTTACGGTCGTGCACACTTCTGAGAGCAGTTAATTACAGCCCATGGATTCTGTATACAGCTTTGCTTGTTACAGCTGGAATGGAGCTGTGCAGTCAGTGTGTCTCCAACACAGGCAGGCCTTGAGGTGTCACTGGGTTTAATCGATACAGGCAATCCATGTATTCAGACAGTTAGGTTTCTCTATAGGTCGCCTGTTCAGATGGAAAGAAGATACCTGGTGCCTCTAAATCTCTGCTGCCTTTTCATGCACATCAGCATGGCTGGAAGTACCAGGATGCTCTGAAATGAAAACCTTCCCCAGAGAGGCAAACCTCCAGCCTGGACTTACCTAAATGGGATGGAGACCAGATCAGAACTCTTTGGAGAAAAGGTGTTCATGCTCTGAACAGTGTTTAATGTTTTCTGTGTCCTTCCAGGCAGCCTCTCTCCTTTCAGGAGCAACTTCCTTTCCCCCTCTGGATGCCTCTGTGCTTTCAGGGCACTAGCAGAAACTCCCAAGACCAGCATTTCCTCAGGGCAGAAGCCAACACCTCTGTCCTTCAGCCAGCCAGCACTGTTCCTGCTCCCAAAGCCCTGTGAGTTCCCTGAGCCCTGGCTCCCACTTTGGCCTGGAATTGCCACCCTGTCACCACAGTGTCCTGGGTTTGGCTGGGATAGAGTTAATGTTCTTCCCAGCAGCTTGGGAGTTCAGGTGAGAGCAGCACTGATAACCACAGGATGTTTTAGTTGTTGCCAGGTAGACAGGGACTTTTCAGCTTCTCATCCTGCCCTGCCAATGAGAAGGGGGGGGGGGGATGGGGGCAGGGAGGGGACACAGCCAGGACAGGTGACCCAAACTGGCCAAAGGGATGTTCCACACCGTGACATCATGCTCAGCATCAAGGGGGAGAGGAGCACATGGGTCCAGGACACACAGTTTGGGGATGGTCTGGCTTTGGGATGGCTCTGAGCTGTACAGCCTGAGTTGTGCAGTTTGGTGAGGAGCTGCATCATATCACCAGTTTTATCTGTTACCAAGTCCTGTTAGTGTTATTTCTCCCTCCCTTTGCTGTCCCAGTAAACTCTCCTTACCCCAACCCATGATGTTTGTCTTTGGGTTCTTTCTTTCCCCTTTCCACTGCTAAGAGCTGGGGCTGGGGCGAAACCACCACACACCAGCACAGGTACCCTCACCCTGCCTGGCACAAATCCAAGTGATGTGGTGGGTAAAAGGATGGCAGGAGCTGGGAGCTGGTGAGATCAGGATGCTCTGCTGATACAGGAATGGGTCCCACCCGTTCCTGTAGTTAGCTGAAGGAATGGAATTGGAAAAGCAAATTCCTGGAGCGTGTGTGAGGCACAGCACCTCAGAGAGGTGCTTACACAGGACCTGCACAGTGTTCCTGTGCACTCACAAATCCAGGTGCAAAACTAAGCCCAGCACCAGTCTAACCTGGGGCAGGTGAACTGGTTTGAGTTGTTCAGACCAGAACCACTGTCTGCTGAGCTGTCACAGCAGGTAGTTGGTTCATTAAAAGTCAGTTCTTAGTACTGAAAGTCGCAGCTTTACCAAATGTTCTCTGCCTTTCAGGACCAGGCTGACAGCAGTAGCTTTCTCCTCCTCCAACCAAATCCATGCTGGTAAAGGAAGCTCCTTCCACATCCCTGCAGCACGAAGGGAGCAGGTTATCCAAAACACCCCCTGTGTGGTGCTGGTGCCCTGAGTGCCCAGCCAGGTCAGAGTGTTCCCTGTGCCAGGGTGGCCAGAGCAGACAGGCTGGGGCTCTGCTCTTTGGGAGGCGGTGAGAGGACGGCACCTGCCCCGTGAGCCGCCCTCCTCCCGCCGGAGCTGGGGACAGCCAAGCTTGTCCCTGTCACAGCACGTGTCTCACCAGCCAGCTCTGCAGAGCCTTCCCTGCTCCTGTGTCAGAGAGCTCCCTGGCTGAACACCACCTTCCAGCCCTGCTGCTGCATGTGCCAGCGCACGGACAAGATGCTTCATGCTGAATAACTCAGGCCTGACTGGTCCTTTTGACTGGCATCCAGGGGGTGGGGGTTCGGGGAGCCCAGCTGTGCTGCTCCCCAGCTGTGCTGCTCCCCAGCAGCTCCGACCGCAGCCTCAGCGGGCTGGGCCAGAGCATGGGCAGGACAGACCCCCGTGCTCTGGCCCTTCCCCACCCACGGTGCCAGAGCCATTCCCCAATCCTGCACACAGCCACCACGGGCTTCTCCCTTCTGCTCTCCAAATCAATTCAAGCTGCTGCTGCTGCGATTCTTGGCAGGCAGCTCCCACTCCATCACCCCTCTCCACGTCCCATCCCCTCTCTTGCCATTAGCTAGCTGTGTCCTCACATGATGTGCTCCTGTCGCTGTTACTGGTTCTGGGCCCCTGCTGCCTCGTTCCCCACACGTCTGGCCAGGCTTTCCCCCAGCTCCTGCGTGAGACGAGCCGGCACAAGCTGATCCGCTCTGGCTTGTGTGGGCAGGAGGAGCCGCACGCAGCCCCAGGGTGGTTAGATAAGGTCACCTCACTGCTGACAGAGACCAAAGGGAAGCTGGCAGCCCTTGCTGGGGTCTGTCCCAGGGATGGAGACCCCCATCTCTATGCATTTCCTTCTCTGACTTCACCCTTCAAGCCACAGGTTCTTTGGAGCAGCTGCTGCCACAGGCAGGGGTATGGCTCCTCATACACTGACAGAGGGTTTGGTGGGTGCCTGTTAGATGCTCCCTCTTCAGAAGCTGCATTATCCACACTCCCCATGGCCACGGGTAGCAAGGCACAGGCACCACCAGAGCCCTGCCAAGCGTGGCACACACACCCCAACACAGGCTTTGTGCCCTTTCAGTAACCATAGCTAAAATCTGATCTCAGCAAGCAGCTTATGCAGCTCAGGAGCTATCACACTCTGGATCTGCCCAAACGTTTCATTTCTGTGACAACCTTTGCTCTCAGCAGCCCAACAAAAGGCAGATTTATTCCAGCAATGTTTGCCTGATAAGTACTGAGCTCATGGCACACAAAATACGCTGTCTGGGCCTCTAGCAGGCCTGGGATCTAATTAATCTCTGGCAAGACCCCCAGAAATGGAAGCAGTGTTGGTCTGTGCATCCAGCAGTCGAGGCGAACTAATGGGAGTCAAGCTGTAGAGTGAGATGGGAGGAAGGAAGGAGTAGCTGCCCCACAGTGGAGGTTTTCTCAGTGGTGCAGTGCCAAGGTCTGCCCATCCACTCAGTTAGACAAGCAGCAGTTCTGTGATTCTCCTGCCCGTAGCCAGAGCTCAAGAAGTGTTTAGATCAGAGTCACAAACTAGCACAGAGCTGGGTGGTCTCTGGGAAGTCCCCACAAGCTTCAGGTCCTCGCTGCTTGGCCAGGCAGAAGAGCAGCTCTGTGAGTGTGATACGCTGCTGACAGGCAGTGTGCAAGGGTGTGAAACTCAAACCCCAGCGTGGCTGAGGGAAACACACTCCTTGGCCTCTGCTTCTTCCTGGGTCCTTAAATTACCCAGCTGCTTCCTGCATCACTTGGTGCCTTAATCACCCAACAAGTTCATCTCCACACCAGGCATACGCGTGGAGGAGAACATCACTGTATCACCCTTTGCTCTTGAACCCACGGAGACTCTTGTGCTGCAGTGCAAGGGTGAAGTGAGACCATGTCCTCCTGGGGGGGGTCTGACACCCCGTGTGACACCCAGGCTCACAGCCGGACACCCTGCACACACCTCTGTCCGGTGCCTTTTGGGTCTTGTCCCCACGCTGGGCAGCTCCTGGGAGCAGCCTGCAGCCACAGCCACACAACTCCAAGCACTGTGTCAGGCAGGCACCCTACCTGCTGCCCTGCCTGCTCTCTGCCTGCTCTCTGCCTGCATCCCTGCCTGCTCCCTGCCTGCTCTCTGTCTGCATCCCTGCCTGCTGCCCTGCCTGCTCCCTGCCTGCTCTCTGCCTGCTGTCCTGCCTGCTCTCTGTCTGCTCTCTGCCTGCTACCCTACCGTCCTGCCTGCTCTCTGCTTGCTCCTGGCTCCCACCTTCCCTTATAGCCACTTCTCCCCATCACCAGCTACACACATACCTGCCCCCACAAACTGGGGCTGGGGGGGGGGGAGATCCAGCTGTGGGTACATGCCTGCCAAGCAGAGGGATGTCCTCTGCAGCATATGGCCAAAGCAACCCAGCACCCAAGCTTCCCTTTCAGTCCTCTCACCCCCATTTCATTCTGCATTCCGAGAAAGGCAGAGGAGAGGAAACATGTTGAGACGGAACCCTCAGTGCAGCGGGTGTTTACACACTGAGCTCCTGAGCCAGCCTGGCACCGTGCTGCCTGGGGAAAAATACCACCACTGCCAGCCTCTGGGGAGCTGAATTTGGCAAGAGCTCAGCTGCCAACCTGGCTGCTCCTGCCTGTTCCCAGCGGCTATTGCAGAGCAGGGCTGGCAGCACGGGAAGAGCTCAGCACCATGCCCGGGCGGAGCGGGAGAGCACCTGCGGAGAGCTGGCTGTGCCTGGCCAAGGGCAGCGATGGGGATGGCAGCAGGTGGGATACGGCTTCCCCAAGCTGCACCTCAGGCCAGGAGTAGAGGTAGGGCCCTGGGGGTGCTGCCAGGACAGCCAGCAGCTGTCCTGCCTCAGCACCACTGACCAACACAGCCCCGGGAGGGGGATCTGTCCTGCCAGCGAGGGTGGTAAAGCTGAGGTGGCAGCTGGAGATGGACAGGACGGCTCCTCAGCTCTTCCCCCACGGACACGTTTGCAGGGAAGGGGCCAATTCCATTTTCACAGCTGTAAAGGGAAGAATGTGAGATGCTGCCAGGGAAGATGGAGATGTAACAGCCTCTCACAGGGGTCCCCAAGCCTTGCCGAGCCCTCGGATGCTGCGAGGAGCACATGTGAGGGGGGAAACCCTTGTGACGAGGCAGCAGCACGGAGGGATGGCCGGTAAACCCGTGATGCTCTCAGCACTGTGGCCTGCAGCATCTGTGTGATAAATGATATTAATTAATCAGCACATCCCACCAGGCAAACGGGAGCTGAATTCCCAAGGGAAGCTACAGGCACTGTCTCACACACAGCCTGTGACTGAACCCGCTGTGGTCAGCCCTGGGGATGGGAATGCTGCACAGCCAGGACGGGCAACAAGTGGGTGCAAGAGACGTACCACAGACTTCTCACTCTCACACACGTGTCAGGAGGTTGTCACTGTTAGCCTCTGACACCCCACAGTGCAGCAGCAGTGGGGTTTGGTGCTGCCTCTGCCCACCAGCGATATTCAGCAGGAGCTGCAGGCAGATAACACAGCTCCTGCAAGCAGAGGGTCTGTCCAAGGGCAAATCTGCAGCCCAACAGCAAGTAGTGTGTGAGCAGAGAGCCTGGAGTCACCTCGTGGGTTACAGGCACATCAGGACCAGCCGCGGAGGCACGAAGCATGGAACAAGCATCTGGGGACTCATCCTGCACGAGGAGCAGCTCATCCAGTGGCTGGTGCAGCCCCTCATACTGCCCAGCAGCCCCTCTCGCTGCCCAGCAGCCACAGCTGCCTCCGTGCAGAGCAGAGGGGATGCTGGAGAGCAGGCCCCAGCTTCCCACATGGCCATGGCAGGACAAGGCTTCATCACCCATGGCCTGGCTTGGCCACAGAGATAAAGCCTGACCATGGCAAGGGAGAGGACAGACACACAGAAGGGGTGAAGATAAGTGATAAGGAGCCTCAAGGTATGTTAAGATCAAAAGGCCCTTAACCAGAATGGAATGCCTTCCCAACAGAACAGACCAGCCAGGGAGCAACCATACCCTGGCTCCGCTTTAATGACCAGCTCCTTAGCGGTGAGAGAGGGAATAACGTGTCTCTGAGGGAAGGCACAGTGTGCAGATCCATCTGAGCCCTCAGAGCTGCCCATAGGTCCCCAGAGCCAATGCTCAGGCTGTGGGGAGCTGCCCCAGTCTGGAGGAAGGCACCCTGAGTGCCTGTTTGTCATCAGCCTTGCCCCAGCCTCACCGTGCTGGTTTTGCTGGCTGGCAGCACTGGAAACCAGAGCTCCTAGGCAACACTGGCCACAGTTTCCAAAGCTTTAGTGCTGGAGCCAGGCACAAGGGGAAGGCTCTCCCTGAGCTTGTCCTTGTAGGCGAGCTGCCTGGGGTTGGCCCGCCAGCAGCTCGGAGCCTTGTTTAAGCTCAGATGGATCAACAGTGAAACCGGAGCCCCGCGACCTTCGCAGCTCCCTCACACTGTGTCTCCCCTTGGGAGCTCCTGTCAGCACAGGAGAGATCCTCCCTTCGTTTCGGGGTTGATGAGGAGCAAATTGAGCAGGGTTTGGGGTTTGCAGCCATCCAGGCCTGGATTTGTGATGTAATAATAGCAACCACAGCGTCTGCCACGATAATCCCCAACAGCAGCGGCTCCTGAGAGCCAGAGAGACCCCATGCAGCCTCCAGAGGCAAACCAGCTCCCTTATCTCTGCCGTGCTACGTCTGCTCTCTGTCCGGCCTGATCAGCGGGGACCCAAATCCTGCCCACTGCCCAGAGAGTCCCCGAGCCCGAGGAAGCAAAACGGGGGCAGCCCGGGCTCCACAGGATGAGAGAGAATTGAGCAACAGCCAAGGAGAAAGCAGGGGTGGCAGTGGGATGCACAGCCCTGGGGTAACAGGGATGCACAGCCCCTGGGGTAACAGGGATGCAGAGTCCCCAGGGTAACAGGGATGCACAGCCCCTGGGGTAACAGGGATGCACAGCCCCTGGGGTAATGGGGATGCAGAGTCCCAGGGTAACAGGGGTGCACAGTCCCGGGGTAACGGGGATGCACAGCCCCAGGGGTAACAGGGATGCACAGCCCCCAGGGTAACGGGGATGCACAGCCCCTGGGGTAACAGGGATGCACAGCCCCTGGGGTAATGGGGATGCACAATCCTGGGGTAATAGGGATGCAGAGTCCCCAGGATAATGGGGATGCACAGCCCCCAGGGTAACAGGGATGCACAGCCCCTGGGGTAACAGGGATGCACAGCCCCAAGGTAACAGGGATGCAGAGTCCCCGGGGTAACAGGGATGCACAGCCCCTGGGGTAATGGGGATGCACAGCCCCTGGGGTAATGGTGATGCACAGCCCCAGGGTAACAGGGATGCACAGCCCCTGGGGTAATGGGGATGCACAGCCCCTGGGGTAACAGGGATGCACAGTCCCGGGGTAACAGGGATGCACAGCCCCTGGGTAATGGGGGTGCAGAGTCCCCGGGATAATGGGGATGCACAGCCCCCAGGGTAACAGGGATGCACAGTGTCAGGGTAACAGGGATGCACAGCCCCTGGGGTAACAGGGATGCACAGCCCCAGGGTAACACAGGGACACAGGAGAGCCTGGGGCTCACACTGGCACTGCCCAATTCTTGCACCCACTCATTTCACCATAATCCTGCAAAATAAACCTGCTGCCAGTGCCTCCTGCTCCCTCTCAGGTATGAATCCCTCACGGGGTGTGAATTTCCCAGGAATGGGATTCAGCTCTGGAAAGGAGCTTTTGCCCAGGCTGGCAGCAATCTGCACACAAACCCGGGGCTGGTCCAGCTGCAGAGCAGAGGCCTCAGCCTTCCCAACCAGCCTGGAGGAGGGCAGCCAGCTCAGTGTCCTCATTCCTGTGCCAGACAAAGCCAGGGGCTGCGAGGGGCTGCTGGGAGTACCTGCCCATTGGCTTCAGCAGGGTAACGTGAGCCTGTCCCCAGCTCTGAGGGACCTATTCAGGGATGGATTTTCTCAAAGTCTTGTTTCAAGAGAGAGGAAAAGAAAACAAAGCCCGTGGGTCAAAGCATCCAAACAGCCTGAGAAGGGCCCTGAAAAGCATCATTTGCTCTGCCCCCTTCACGTGTGCCAGGTGCTGGGGTATGCTCAGGCACCAGACACTGTCTGGGTGATGATCTCCCCCAGCACCGCCGGGATGGATGGCCTGTCTCCCCAGGGATGGGGCACCCACCCCCTCTCTGGGCAGTCTGTTCCAGCCCCTCACCACTCTCTCTGGAAAGATCTTCCCCCTAATATCTCATCTAACCCTTCCCTCCTTCAGCTTCCCTCCATCCCCCTTGTCCTGCCGGCACACGGCACGGTGCTGGTCTGCAGCCCCTGTGTCCTGTGACATTGCTCGTGAGGGGTGAGGGGAAGAGGATTATTCAGGTTTGAAACCAAAGCTTAGAGCCCAGAACACAAGACCCAAAGATCAGGGGAGGAGCTGCCCTAATCCGAGCACTTTCCCCTCTGTAACAGTCCTGGGAACGAAATTAGGACGGCAGCTCATGCTGGACCTCACTCCCCTGTCAGTTATTTCCTACCACCTTTGCTCCAGCTGGGGCAGGGACCCGCAGCCACCATTCCTCCTTGTCCCTGTGGCACGCTCTCCTGGCTCTGGCCACCCAAACCCACCGACTAAGGGAAGGGGCTGTGCTAGCACAGCTCAGTGCTGAGCACAGGAGCAGGGTCCTTTCCTCATTACCCTCCTCCCAGATAACCAGAGCGTGGTCTGGGGCTGACGCTGGGTGGGTGAAGCCGGGGGGCAGAAGTACCAGCGTGCTGGGTGTTGCAGTGCCGGGGCGCTGGTAACCGCCAGCCCATAAATAAAGGATCTAATTTTACACCTGCACACCCATTCCTCGTGCTGGGCTCGGTGCAGATGTACCCCAGCCTAAAATTAGGGCGGCTCCCAGACACGGTCCTGGACACGTTAAAAGTAGAAACATGCCAGGGGGGGATATGTCCTGACTCCAGCCTCCTGCCCCCCAGGGCTGGTGGGAACGTACCCCACACGGCGTGTTCGGTTACAGGGCTTGGGCACACGGTGCAGACACGGCTCCTGGTGGGACTGTGTCCCCTGGCACGGCACTGCGCTCCCTCGGGGTCTGGCCGGAGCAGTCCCTGGCTGCTGGTCATGGTGGGAAGGTGCCGGGGGTCCCAGGAAGGTGTCCAGAGGAGGGGCTTGGAGGTCGACCACTGAAGGTTTCAGGCCCTTCTGTCAGAGGCCTGCTGAGCTCCCCCAGCCCCGGCCCTCCTGCAGCCTTTGCCGCTGCCCACCAGCATTGCCCAGCTCTGGGTGGGGGGAGATGCTGGGAGCAGAGTGCGGCTGAGCAGAGGCAAGTGGGTCCCCAGCCATCGGCAGGTTGCTGTGACAGCCACCAGACATGAGGTCTCTGCCCCACTGCACCTTCTCCTTCCAGCACTGACCTGCTCCACACCCCTCTGACCTCTGCCTGACTCAGTTTCCCCCACTCCTGTGGCAGGAGCGCTGATTTAGTCCCCTCGGATGCTGAGAGGATTGGCTCAGGCACCAGCCTTGGCACAGGCAGGCGAGGTCACGGCGGCCACACCGGTTCAACCGGGGCAGGGACCCATCAGGGAGGATTTCGGGGAGCAGCTTCCAACATGAAACTCCCGGGAGGAAGAACGAAGAGGAGAAACTCCTCCCCAGCCGCTCCCAATTGCTAATTGCAGAGGGCGACGGACCACGAAGCACGCGAAGCCCGAGCGAGTAGTAATCATCCCGCCATGGGAGGAGCATCAGCACCTGCACCCGGGTTCGGGAGGAGGCTGGGGGTTGACACGGGTCAGGGCTCCCCATCTGCAGCCCGGTCGTGCTGGATTGGGTGCGGTGGAGATGCCAGCTCTGGGCTGGGCTGGAGGCAGGACTGGGATGTCAGCACCGGTGAGGGCTGCCAGCAGCGGGTGGGGGCCGGGTGGCCCTGGCCCTCCCTGCTCCCGGGGTCCCCGAGGGTGATGCCACCCCAAAGAGGCACTTGAGGCAATCCAGGGGAAACATGGAAACCCCACAGTGGAGTTGGGCCATGGCAACAGGAGCCCTGAGCCGTGCTAGCACGCTCAGAGACCCAGCCCTGACAGAGCCAGCAGTGCTGGGGCCACCAGGACAGTGCTCAGCCCCTTTCCACGGAGAGATGATCAGATGAGAGGGGTGGGAAGGGAACGCCGTTATCCCAGTCCGGAGAGCTGGGCCCCGGGGTGCTGCATCCCTCCTGTTTGCACAGAAAGGGGACACCGAGTTTCCACTCTCCACCCAGTTGCAAAACAAAAGCAGCGGCCGCGGCGTCAGGAGTGTCCAGCTGATAACGCGCCCGCAGCGGGGCCGGCCCCGGCCAGGGAGCCAGCACACGGCAGGATGGCTCTGGGCCGGACTCCACCAGGCAAAGCCACTTTCCCACCCCTCAGGAGCTGTCACAGGGCCAAGGGGGATGTGCCCAGCCTCTCCTAGGCGTGGGCTGCTGGGTTCTGGCATGTCCGTACCTCACTGGGGACCTACAGATGCACTGGGGGCTCGGTAAAGCCACCCCAGGGACAGTGCCACAGGGAGAGATGGGAACAGGGCCACGTTCCAGCTCAGACACCAGCTGGATGTGGTTTCTGAGCATCGCTGCTCTTCGTGTCATGGCCAGGCAGGGATGGAGCCCATGGGAGCCTTTGCCAAGGAGGGCGGCTGGGCTCTGCCTCTGGTTGCCGCCTGTGACACCTCAGGGTGGTACCAGGCTTTGATCCTCACCGCCTCTGGGAGTGGGGATGGAGGGGGGTTGGCTTTTTCCAGCTCCATTCGCTGACCTGACACAGTAATGACATCCCTCTGCCAACCTGGGAGCGGGAAGTTTCCAGGAGGAGCGAGTTGCTCCTGAAAGGCTGCTTTAAAGAATAAACTAATTAGCAAGCAGCCTTTGTTTCTGGATTTAGCAACCCTTTGGTGCAAATTAAAGGTGACAAGTGGCGTGTGAGCTGAGAGCAGCAGGCAGAGCTCGCTGTGCCAGGCCCTGCTCACCCTTCTGCCACAGATGTGGGGCTGTGTGGGGCTCCTTCCCAGCCCCAGAGCAGCTCAGAAATGGGATGGACCTGGGGGAGCAGCTGGGGGCTGTTTCCCAACAGCTGGGACAGCAGCACAGTTAAGCTGTGGGGTGGGGTTTGCCTGGGCACTGGTAGGGCTTCTGGGTGATGGGATGGGGGTACCTGAGCTCTTCACATTCCTCCACCTTCAACTCATCCATTGGTGACACAAAGTGGAATTAGCTGGAGGGAGTAGGGCCAGGCTCTGGCATAATCCCTGCTCATCAGCTCCTCCAGTGGTACAAGAGCCCCCCAGCCCCACACAACTTCCCCAGGGTCTGTGTGAGCCAGGGGCTGTGTTCCCCACACACCTCCCCAGGGACACGCAAGCCAGGCAGACAGACAGACAGACAGACCCCGGCACAGCCACCCCACTGGTGGTCTGCCCTGGGACTGGCCAGGCATGGCAGAAGGTGCTTGATGTGAGCCAGCCCAGGGCACAGGTTGGAGCCCATCTCAGACACAGCCCACACTTCAGCAGCGCTGCAACGCTGAGCTCAGCATGAACCTGCCCTTGGGAAGCAGCTGCCTGATGCCTTGAGCCAGGGAGAGCTTCTCCTTCCCAGGAGGAGCTTGGAGGAGCAAAGGCTTCTCAGCTCCCAGCAGCAGCACCACACCAGGCAGGGTGAGCAGTCCCAGGAGCCTTCCACTCCTGCAGCCAAAACACCCCTTACCTGGAGCACCCTGGGCCAGGGACACAGGGACAGGGCTGCAGCACTCCCCAAACCTCAGTGCTGGCTGAGCCACCCACTGCTGCCAGCCCCATGCCCCCCACCCAGGCAGGGGATGCACCTCCCACTCCTGGCACTGCCTCCAGTTTCCAAGGCAACTTCCACTCATGGAATCACTCTCTATAGTTCTTTTCCATGGAATGATCCCTGCTGCTCCTTCAAACAGTCCATCGCTGGTTGTGTTCCAGCAGCCCAACCCTGACCAGCACCACCCTACACAGCCCAGAGTTAGTCCACACAGCCCACAAAGCATTAGTGCTGCAGTGCAGGTGGGAGGATGGGAGAGGGTGGGATGTATCCCAGCTGGATTCTTGGCTGGGCACCCACCTCACAGGACAGCCACCCCTTCCCAGGGTGCAGGCTTGCCCCTTTCCCTGTCCAGGAACAGTGCCTGGGGGAGTGTGTGGGTGGGGGGGGCTGCAGGGCCTGGCTCAGGGCAGTGGGTGCAGCAGCAGTGCAGGGTGGGTCCAGCCCCCAGACCAGCCCTCTGGCACAGGGGTTCACAGATCCCCAGATCCTGTGGTTTCCTGCCACAGTATCATCACTAAAACCTGGTATTTTGCCCCAGAAACAGCAGCCAGCTCAGCTGTAGCAGAGTCCCTCAACGCTTTTCATAGCCATGACCAAACCCCTCCTCTGCCATTCCCTTCCTTGCCCCAGACAGTACCTGCTCCTGGCAGAAGGGGTGCAGAACCCAGGGGAGATGGGGGTCAGCACTCTGCCACCCAGGAAGGTGATCCGGCTTCCAGGGCACCTCTAGATCCTGTCCCACAGAACCAAGGGACAGCATTTCCACACAGAGCAGACCTGAAGTTGGTCTGGCTGTCTCCCCTTCCCACCAGGCTGGGGACTTGGCTTCCAAGCCAGAAGCAGTTTACAAACAGAAAGGAGTCACTCTAAAATTGCTCTAAATGAGCCGTTACAGAGAGTTTCTTAACAGCCCTTGGGGCAGAAGCAGACAAAAGGTGTAAACAGGAGACTGCTCCCAGGCATAATCTAACAGGGAGCTGGAATAGCCAGTTGGTAACTCCAGGTTGCAGGAGCACAGCCAAGCTGCCTTGGGAAACACCCAGGGAAGCAAGGGAAAGAAACAAAAGCCAGACAGGACAGAGACTTACACAACAGTGTAAGTCACATAGTGCTGTGCAGCTCAGAGTTAATTCCATTAGGGACCTTCCCAGAAAAAGCTTGCTGGGAAGTTGCAACACCCAGAGATAAGCCTGACCTCTCAGCATCAGGTCTGGAAGAGCCAAGTACAACACAAACCTGCCCCTGGACACCTCGGGGTGCCAGCCCCTCAGTCTGGCTGGTGTTAGATCCCACCTCCCACAGCCCTTTCCTGGCCTTATCTCAGTGTGGGATGGAGATGAGGATCAGGAACTGCAACAGCTTCCAAGACTTGAGAAGCAGCAACTACACTGAGCAGGGACCTCGCAGCACACATCATCCACCCTCCTATTCACCTCTGGAGATGGTGCTCTGGCTGTGGAAGGAGTTGGAACAGGAGGGTGATGGCCAGAGGCTGGGCACAGCACACTCTCAGGGTTCAGGCTTTTCAGAGCTCTGCAACCAGTGTGGTCAAACTGCATCATCACTACTCATGGAGTAAGTCATCCCAGAGGAGAAGAATCCACTGCCCCCACTGGAGTGGGATGCAGAGGCTTTAGCTCTGAGTTCAAAAGAAACACAGCATCTCCACACTAACACTGAGAACTCTACACTACTCCTGACACTCAGCCTGTACCCAGCAGGACACTGTCAGGGGCAGTGACTGGTGAAATACAAACATTAGAAACAAGAGTTGAAATTAAAAAAGTTTATTTGAAGACTTGTAAAACAGCTCTGAGAGACCAACATGTCCAAGACACTATGATATGATAATACACTCTCCTATGGTTAGAATATAAAAGTCACAGTCCTTCAGCTACTTAGATAAAAGCTACAGTCATGAACCACACGTTTTACTCCCAACACCAAGAAAGTAAATGGATTTGAGTGAGATTAATCAATAGCACCGACACGAGGTGATCACGACCCTCATGGGACTGAGGGTGTTTGTCATTACTAAGCAATAAAACAGATTAGTGAAGCAAACCTGAAAGTCAGAGCAGACCCACGAGCACTGGGGGTTCACACAACGAGACACCGTGAAGCATCGCTACACCCCACTGATGCAGACAACAGCAGCAGCCAGAAACACCAAGGAGTTCCCCTTACAACTCTAAGCTTCCACCTCAGGACAAGAAGCCTTCAGAACTTACAGATGCCAGCTCCATTTTAAACACACCAACTTTATTCACTTGAAGTTCACATCAATTTGTGCAAGAGAGAGAGAGAGAGACATGTGCAATAGAAAGGTGAAGAACAAGATGCAGGAGGGACAGTACTACAAGGATCCAATTACCACCTCGTTGCAGAGCAGCTCAGATTATACTGCTTTCCGGTGGTACTCAGGAGGGGCTACTTCATAGTCACTGGCACTAAACAAGGCAGAGGAATTCTTTGCTAAATACCTATGAAAAATAATGAAAAAGGTTAAGTTACCTTCTTGCCAAAAGTCTTCATCCTTTAGCATACCGTGAGCCAGCTGTCAGGTGTTCCCTGAGACCAAAGAACCTGATTTCAAGAGTAGGAAACCAACACGTGCCTGCTACAAGGTCAGCAGTGTGGGGAAGCAAAAAGGTTTGACAGGTCATGTAAGAAAAAGGAAAACCAAAACATTTCCAAGCAAGTCACCAAGCAACTCCAGCTCCAAGGGAGCACTGGGGGCACAAGAGTCCTGGGATGACATTTGAGGTTCAGTCAGGGGCTGTATCAAGAGGGGATTTTCTACTCTACCCTCTGAAGGGTAGAGACAAGGAGTAGGACACCATGAAGTGTGGAACTTAAATCCAGGACAGCTAGAGCCACGTGAGCCATGGCCAGTGAAGTGCCACAGCAGAGGATAAGCACTGTGTGCTGTAGCTTCCAGAGGGATTTGGGGATTTCTGGCTGCTGTACTGGCTTCACACTCCCATCCACACCACTGAAAGCTCTGCAGCACTTGCCCTTCCCTCAGACTTACCCAGAAGACATGATCAACTCCAGACTCTGCCTACTCCAAGGCAAGCTTGCCCTGGCTATCAGGCCAATCCAGTTCTCAACCTACTGCAGAGCTGCCAGGGATCTGACAAGGGTTTGTTTCCAGCTTCCAACAGCTTGTTACTCAGAGGTGAAACTTGGTATTTACCATCCAAGCAGCATGATGCTTCACTGCTGTTCACACAGCAGAATTTCTGAGTGCTACCAGCAGAGCACTAAAGCCTCATATGGAGATACAGAGAGCACTTCTCCAGGACAAGTCACAAACACAAGCTCACAGCTTCAGCAAGTCTGACCAAGAGAATCTGCTAGTACAGCAGAATGCTGCAGCAGCACTGAGCTGCCAGAGCACTGAGCAGTCCCACACCACACACCCATCCCTACACAAACCACAGAAGCATCATACAAAGTTCCTCCAGTGCAGTACAGTCACACAAGGCTTGTATTTTTATTTAGGGTGGGGTTTTCATCCCAAATATACCATGTCTGCAGCACAGACAGGGCACTGTGGTGCACGAGCTCCCACAACAGCCTGTCCCAGATTTAATGTCAGTAAAAGTTCATGGGGTTTTCACTTTTCCTCAGTTGTTGTTGGGCAATTTGTTTGCTGTAATTGTCATCTGCTTTTTATAGCAGCCACAAATAAACACTTCAGCATCTATTTTGAAACAAGTGGCAGACTTGGGACAGTTTAGAAGTGCAGACTAACAGATACACAAGCACACACCTAGCAAGCAACAACCTCAGCACAGCTCCTGAGAAGTCAGAGCCAGTCTTTATGTCATGGCACAGCAGAAAGCTTCACACAGAGATAACGAGACATATTATGGGATATATAATAATTGTGCCCTGAAAAGAAGCCACATGTCGACAGCCTGGGCTTACTGAACGTTTTCTTTCCTGCCCAAAGACTTAAAGAGTACTTACTTTAAGAAGTCATGCAGGTAGTTTAACAGCAAAGCCAGGCTCTTCTCATCCAGGGGAGTGTAAGCAAGCATAGCTCCGATCCGCACTGTTCCAGATGAAACAGCACTCGTTAGCTACACACCACCACTGTAACAAGCATCTCAGTACACTCTCAATCCTCACAGTAGCAGAGAAAAGCAGCCCTGATACTCCAAGAATCAATTCCAAGATATACAAGCTCACCCAAAACAACTAGACTGTTGAAAAACCCATTTCCATTCCAAATCCTTGAATGGCTCCCAACATTTTAGGTACATGGAGTAAGGAAAGAGTAGACCATGTTTCACAGCTGCTTGTCAAAGTTCTGCAGTTCACAAGACTGAGACTCAAGGCAGGAAAAGGAGGCACTTGAGTACTTTTAACCACTCATCTCCCAGTCTCCTGGGGTCATACTCACCAAATAACCTCAGTAGGTGTGGGGCACCATAGACTTGAGACATTGGAGCATCTGGGTGATCTGCTAGAATTTCAGCATACTGGGGCCTCTCAAACTTGTAGAGCAGCTGAGTTCCCAGCATGACATTGAAGTATTCTTTAATTCCAGCCACAACCTCATTGACTGCATACTCCCTAGTAAAGAGACAGCACACTGCAAGTCTTGTTCTAGTGACAGGGTAGACAAAGCCAGAGTTGGCTCAGCCAGTGCATCAGACTCACCAAGATCTTTTACAAGCCCTTCATGTTTCCAGAGGAAATTTGTCTGGAGACCTTAAATTATAGAGCAGCTTGATGCATTTCAAGCCCTGCTTTAAAAACAGACTGTTCTGAACTCAGTAAGAATTTAGACAAACTAGGACCAGCCTTGCTTCCACTCAAGAAATCAAATCCCAGGGCAGCCCTTTCAGAGCAGCAGGATGCCTTTATACAGACTCTTACCAGCTCTTCTGTCTTCAACTCAAGTTAACCCCAGTCACACATCAGTTTAGAAGCACAATACTACAAGCAGCCTGACACAACTCCTGCTTAGGAGTTCACACAGTACTTCAGGGAACTGAAAGTACCCGCGTGGGAATCCGCAGCAGCGCTGCAAACCTGAGCTTAATCCTCACTCCACCCCACAAACCAGTTCAGAACAGACAGGAGGACAGTTACATAAAAGAACATTAAAGCACCCTGACAAGTCAATAGCATGCCTCCTCTGGAATGGAAGAAGGTAACTTCACATCTCTAGTCCCTCTGCCCTGAGAGGACAGCTTTGTTGGGGAACACACACCCCCCCTGTTTGTTGTCAGGGCTGGACTGCTGGGTAATTACCAACAGGAGTCTGCAGAGCCATCCCACCTCAAGGTAATCAGCTCTGCCCATCTGATGCCTCAGAAGCCATCGCCTGCCAGACAGTTTCTGGGTAGTTTGCTCACAGCTCATACACAGCAAGCACCCATGATTGCACCTGCCTGGAGTCAGGAGCCTGAGCTAGCAAAGGGATGGAGAACTAGTCACTTGGCTTCTGCTTGCTTCCTCCAGGAGAAGGTGTAGGAAGCTGAGATAATATCCAGAAAGCAAACCCACATTCTTTCATTGCCTCCCCAGAGATTTTGACTCCTCCATCACCTTGAACACAAAGCTGGACATAGGGCTGGGACACCTCTAACATCCTGCCTGTTTCCCATGAAACTTGGTATCCAGGGCTTGGAGCAACCACTACTCACTTGTTATCTGTATTTCCTCGGGATTTTTTGTAGTTTGCATAATCCTCTAGTATGGAGTCCACATTCTTCTTGGCAGGAAGATAGAAGAGCTACAAAACAACCAAAACTGAACAAATCCAAGGTAATTTATGCAGACATTTATATCTGCAGGCTATAGTCACAGCAACGTACATAAGGACAGTTCTAGAATAAGATTAACAGTTAAGATAGTAAATGGTATTCAAGGGACTCCCAACTGGTTTGGTTGTGTGTACTAAAAACCCTGTAACAGCCTCTCTATCTGTGTTCCCATTTCATACCTGTGCTGCTTGACAGTGACCTGATGAACTGCTGGAGTCACCCCCAGAGGCAAAGGTACACACCAAAGTCCCCAGAACTGGAGTCTGCATGGTGCTTACACACCTTTACTACTGATGCAACCCTACAACTTGCATTTGCCAGGAAAAGTCAACCTTATCCATGTATGTGAATCAAATCCTTGAGGTTGGGAAAGGCCACTAAGACCACCAAGCCCAACTGTCTCTTCAACACCACCACGTCAACTAACCCATGTCCTGGAGTGCCACATCAACATGTTGTTGGAACCCCTCCAGGGATGGTGACCCCACCACCAATCTGGGCAGCCTGGGCCAACTCCTGATCACTCTTTCAGGGAAGAAATTTTTCCTAATGGGAAATGTTGGACTTGAACAAGGTTTTGACACGTTGTCTGGGAATGCAAGAACAGAGACAGAGCCCCAGAGCAGCAGTGAGTTCCAGCACACAGTTGCAGCCTTGCAAGCAGTGACAGACAGTTTGCCACAGCACTATTCTCCGTGCTTCCTGCCAATTTTAGTAGTGGCTTCATACAAGAAACAAGTCATGAGCCATTAATATGTTTCAAGTACACAGAAGGGTTTTATAAACTTTACTTTCCATTTTAAAAATTAATTCAACATACCAGAAAGCTTTATAAGGACCCAGCCTGGCAGAAGTCACTGCCCTAAGCGACAGCACTCTGTCAGAGCTGTGGAACAACTTAAGACACTCAGGGTGACACATAAACAAGGCAGGAAGCAGCTGAGATAAAATATACATCACATGCAGCGTCCCTACAGACCAATTTTCTCCTGGAAGGACACCAGCAGGCCAAGCACGCAGAGCTAACACCCTGCTTAGAGCTGAACTAAGTGGGTTTTAAATTGTCTGTCCTTCTAGCTTAGGCCAAGTCTAAAATTTACATGCAACTCTGCTGAGCCACAGTCCTACTCACGGGTGACCTTCGGTTACCGTCCAACCGGAATGGGAACTGCTCAGTAAGCCAGCAGGGTGTTGTCAAGCTCTACAAGAGGCTTCACTACTCTGCACTTGAAGAGGACATCAAAGTCCAGTCTCTGAGTGTCCTTGGCCACAAGTGGCCAGCGTGCTCATTTGACAAATTACCTGCTTTTGCCTGGTGATCAAGTCCCAGTCGTCTACCAGCCACGGTTTCAGCTCTTCTGGGATTTTCACCTTTACTTCAACTCTGTTCATAAATGTTTCTTCCTGAAAAAAGCCAAGCCAGGAGAGTTTCTCTCAAGTAACTGGCCAAGCTTAAAGTTCCCCGTTTTCCCTGGGGGACTGAAACATGCTGGGCTGAGGAATTCCTGCAGTGACTCGTGTAGGCTCCACAAGGAACAAGGAAACTGAATTGAAAGCAGCTCCCAGAGGGACTTGAGTGTGTTGGTGGATGAAAAGCTCAACACGTGTGGCAATGTGTACTCATGGCCCAGAAAGCCACACTTGTCCTGGGCTGCATCCCCAATGATCAGCAGGGCTGGGAAAGGGGGATTCCCAGCAGTGCTGCCTCTAGCTCGGGGGTTCCCAGGACAAGGAGGTCAGGGAGCTGTTGGAGCGAGTCCTGAGGCACCATGGAGATGAGGCAAAGGCTGGAGCCCCTGTGCTCTGGAGCCAGGCTGGGAAAGCTGGGCTGGCTCAGCCCAGAGAAGAGAAGGCTGCTTCTGGGAAGAGCTCTGAGCCCCTTCCTGGCCCTCCAGGGGCTCCAGGAGAGCTGGAGAGGGGCTGGTGCCCAGGGCAGGGAGGGCCAGGCCCAGGGGAATGTCCTTCAGCTGCAGGAGGATGATGGAGAGGGGCTGGGAGGCAGAAATCCTTTCAGGGGAGGGGGGAGGCCCTGGCACAGGGTGCCCAGAGAAGCTGGGGCTGCCCTGGGATCCCTGACAGGGCTCAAGGCCGGGTTGGATGGGGCTTGGGGGGCACTGGGCTGGGGGGGTGTCCCTGCCCATGGCAGGGGGGCACTGGGGGGGGGAGGGGGAGGGGGGGCGGACGGGACTGAGCACCCTGCCCACCCACACCGGGCTGGGGTTCTGTGAGATAAGTTTTGATTTTCCAAGGCCACTTGGGAATCTTCTCTCCCAGACTGCAGGAGACTCAGGAGCACATACACTTTCAACCGTTGGATCTACTCGAGCCCTTTTCTTCCTGGGAGGCTGGGGGGTCTCGCTGGTACTGCTCCCTTCTCCAATTCCTGGAGCTGTGCAGAACAGAGACATTTTGCTGCTTAAGAAAGCTGGCAAATCAGTAAGAAATACCAGCAAAAAATAAATCCAGATGAAGGATTTAAGACTCAAGATTTCCCCTCACATTACCTTTTCACTTTCATTAATTTTTCATTTAAATATTATTTATATTCCACCACAGTTGTGCACTTTAAGCTGCTGTACTTATATCCAAAGTGGGATGTTTCTGCCTGAAACCAAACTGCTGTGTCAGTGTCTGTCACACTCTTTGCAGTTCAGCTTTGCAGGTGTCACATCTCCATCTCAATAAGAAAACATGATTTTGACTTACAAAATTATTTCAACAGATCCTTGGAGGCATCACTTTGCTTTTAATTTGTAAGAGATTAAAATCTTGACAGGCTGAAACAAGCAGTCTGTGTACAAACCAGAAGAGCACATGCTCCTCCTGACCAAGAGGAGGAGACACCTGAAGTCCCAGAGGAACAGCAGAATAAGGAAACTTAGCTGAGGTGGATTTAAGGTCTTATTCCAGCTAAGAATCCTTCAGCAGGGACATCCCCTTACACACAGAATAAAGGCATACTTACTTTTCTGTTTGTTCTTTTTTGTTTTCCTGCAAGAAGAACACAGATTATTGCAGATATCAAGACAGCAGTACCTAAAGAACCCAAAGCAGAGAGCCAGAATAACTGCCCATAAATCCAGACACTCTGTGCCCTGTGGGGCATTCAGATAAAAGCACATTGAAAACATCAGATATTGTAGCATACCTGATGCTAAGTTGTGAGATTTTTCATGTATCAGGCTTGAATTCACCATTTTGGGGGGGAATGACTAAACCTAAGTCTACACAACCCCAGAAGGCATGCCAAGAACACAGGAGTGTTTGAAAAACCCCTGCTGTCATGCAAGTAACATCTACAGAGGTGTCACACTTTCCAAGCACTCCTAAAAAACTACACCAGATTTGTAGGTGGTTTATTTCTGTATTTTGGGGATTGCTTAGACAGAAAATGGGATAAGGAAACAGAAGTGCTGGGAATTGCCAGGTAAGTCTCAAGCAACTGACTTAGCTTCCAGTGAAGCACTGAAAAGCCACCACTTACCCCTACAGCAGCAGTGCTAACCATCCCTCCCCTGACAGAATTACACACAAGCAGCTGCACACACTGCCTACAACTTTAGGGGAGATCACAAGTACACTTGCCACTTATTTGGAAAGGTACTAAGTAGTGCTGTCCCTGATATTTATCTTTTCCAAATGCTTCCCTCAACACTTACTAGTTTTAATTTATACATTTCACCCTTCTCTAAAGTCTCTATCCTTAGCCCTTATCTTTATTCCAAACAAAGTGCTGTGCTTGAAGTCACCTGAAATACAATGGACACAACATGTAAGTGTTCAGATAGGTCCAGAGGGTCAGTAGCAAAATTAAACTGCCCTAAGAGTTATTTTAGTTATTATCTGAACTGTGTATATTCACTATTTTCTGGCAATTTCAGGAGTACTACTGGCCATGGTTCAGTTTGCTCACTACTAACAGAAGTTCAGTTAAACCTCTCAGAAAGCTGCAGGTTGTGTGGATAAAGCTCTTTACCAGTGCAAGACTGTTTCCTTGGAAATTCTCCACTATCTCAAGTACCTCTTGTATTCAGGCTTTGAACTGGGTTTATCTGGGTCAGGAAATAGGCAGAGCATCTAGAAGGTCTGAAGACAGCAAGAGTAAGGCTTTTTTCAAGCTTTAAGTCAAACAAGCATTAGGCTTAAACCATGGGAAGAACAAAGATCATCTCTGTCCAGAAAGAAGGGATAACTGTCAAGTTCAAGTCTCTGATGATGTGTGCTTTGAAAAGAAAGGGTTTTTTTCCCCAAAGCTAAACAAGGAGGAACAGGGGGTTCTTTCCAGAATAAAAGTAAGGTTAAGCATTAATCTAGAAGCAGAGTTAAAAAACTGGGACAGGCAATATTAAAGTACCTAAAGATCTACTGCAATTAAGACAGTAAATCACACCTCTGTTGCTGAAGCATGAAGCCCAGCATGAACCCTTCTATGCAGCTGGCTGCACTCTCCCACCTCTCTCCTTGTATGTCAAGTCCTGTGCCTTGAAGCCATCTGTTTGCAAAGTTTAAGAGACAAACTGAGTTACAGAACAGAAAGAGCTCAGGTTAGAGACAGAACAAATCTGCCTTTGGTGGATTCTCATGGCATGCAGAGTGGGCTGTCTGAATAACACCCCTCAGCAGGGTGGCAGCTGTGGTGCAGGGAGAGGTGTTGCTGTGCTGTGCAGGCACTGGAGCATGTGGTGCCCTCTGTACCCAGGGGGAAGATGCAGCACCTGTCACAGAGGTTATGGACAGCCCTCAGGATGGAACATGTAGCCCATGAAGTTTAAGTGTATCTAGGATGGGTTAAATACATCCTTCTGCACCACAACAAGCAAGCCCTATGCTGCTCTACACAAGCAGTAAAAAGCTTTCCATTTCTTTTTACCACAAGCACAACCCAGCTGCTCTTCTCTATACACCTGGCTGGAATTTTCCACCAAAACCAGACAAAACCACAGCACAGAAATCTCAAGGAAGCTTTGGTGAAAGGTTTTAGTTGAAGACTGAACAGATCTTGCAGCTCAAACTGCATGTTTAAGTCAGACATTGCCTCCTCAGACAGGCAGGGTCAGCAGTCTGTTCTGGTAAGAGGCCAACCAGCCCCCAGCACAGGGCTTTATTTTAGCAGAAGAATGCCCAGCTATAAGAAGAACATTCAAGTATTAGGGATCAAAGGAGGAGACTGAATTAGAAAGCCAAAAATAAATGAACTGCCAACACAACCATCTGAAACTGTGTAGAAGTGAGAGAACCCGTTGGAAACAAGCAGCATCTCAGCTTGCAGAACAGCTCCCACCAGTGAAGAGCTGCAGATCAAAGGTGACAGACTCAGAAGGAAGAGGAGCAATCCATGCTTCAAGAGCAAAACACTGAGCTTCCAGTCACAGCATCCAAAACAGGACTGTGTTCATGATCAAATGGTGACTAGAGAGGATGCCACAGAGGATGACATAAAGTATCTGTCACAGAACCTTGGGTACCACCTCAAGAAGCCAGCAACCTTTGCACAAAGAGTTGGTGTTACTGCTCAGAGCTCCAAACCAGAGTGTCTCCTGGGACATGTCTAGAAAACTGTCAGTAGAACACAAAAACAGCTTAGCAAAATTCAAGACAGACAAAAACCATCAGGAAACTCCCCCCTGCCAAGACTTCGGAAGGTTTTAGTGCACAGCAGCTAGGAGTCCATGACCAGGCAGACACAAGTGTTGTGGACATGAAGTATTTTACTTTCCCAAAACCCACATGCCTTTCAGAGGAGCTTGGAGGTCTGTAGAACCTCCCTACAATAGATGGCTTAAGGAATGAGCAGCAGAGAATGAAGGCAGCTCCCACTTGGTCTCAGGTATTTGAGTTCAATACATTTGTAAGTGTCAGAAAGAGGAGATTAGGTGCCAGTTTACTGATAAAACAACAGCTGTAACTAAGATGTACAGACTCATAGGATGGTTTGGGTTGGAGCATCATGAAGTCTCTCTTCATATATGGTAACTAGTAATAAAAAAATTAATTAAAAGATATTTATGTTCAGAAAAAGTATGAAATCAGCCCCTAGTGCCCAAGCAGCTTGGTCATTACCACAGCCATGAGAAGCAGCATTCCTGTGAAGATTCAATTAAGCCATCAAACACTATTAGCAAAAGGATAAAAACTGAAGTCTGGATTGTATACACATGTGTTTTGTGTCTGGTCAGGCAACCTGAGCTTAGAGGGCACACAATAAAACTAGAGGAGGTAAAGGGAACAAAAATAGCTGGTAACATGCAACAGCTTCTGTACCAGGAGTAGCTGGGCAGACAAGGGCTGTCTCATGCTGACAACTGGGCTGGAAGAAGAGGCAGAGGTATCACTAGCAATAAGAGGGAAGCTTGAAGAACTAATCCATCTTTCCTCACGATGGATGAAAGCTCAAAACACCAAAGCAGCAGACATTAAATACAACAGGAGTCATCATCATCTTTCCTCCCCTCTTCACCACAGCACTGAATTCAAACGAGATCACGCTGCCACAAGACGATGGGGATGGGAGAAGTCCAAATGGTTCAGAAGTTATTAAATGTAAGACAGTCCTACAACAGGTCATTAAACCCATCACATGGATACAGCCTACAGCTCTCAAGTCCCTTAATTACAGGCTGCTGGAAGCAGAAAGGGTATTTGGGGACAACAGCACTGTAGACCTGATGCCCTCAATTGTCCCTAAGCACATGTTACTGGTGGCCTTCAGGCAGCAGAAGGGGTTAGACAACCTCCTCCTTGAGCCCATGCAGCCATCCCAACACTGTTACAGCCCCAGACAACTGGCATGTAGGCAGCATTCACATGTTGCTTGACATTTAGGAGACTTGCTTGTGAGAGCTGTGCCAAAGATAGCAGAGGATGCCGCCGGAGACGCACAGCAGAGCATGTGCTTTGGAGTAGTATGTGCAGATTAGGAACAAGACTTCTGTTAGAAGGAGGGAAAAAACCAAACCCTAACTCCCATGGTGAAGCTGAGATTGTGTTTTGAGAGCATCTCTGCAGAGAGTGCTTGAATGTACCTCATGTCAAAACAGATGCCAGTCTCAGATCTGTTACTCGGTGCCGTATCTTTCCTCCAGAAGACTCTCAGCTGCCCTTCTTATTTCCCAAGCACCTGCTAATTCTGACTGTTTACTCATTTTTCCTTTCTGCAAGTTAATCATATTGGGCCCATCAAAGGTACCACCAACTTTTAGAAGCTGGAATCCAGCAGAGCTACATACAAAGCATCTGGAGATGCCAGTATCTGTAAGGCATTGCATTTCTGGCAACTTGCTATAACCAAACTCTTTCCTATGCCAGCTTCTAGTTATAAGACAAATAATTCCTTTCAATGCCTGCATATTTCCACGTGATCAAGTATTGCTTACAAATAGTCTCAAAGGCTTTTTGAGCCAGTTGCAGTTATTCTGAACAGAGTCAAGCCAGCAATAAACCCATAGCTTATTAAGGAGTGGGTTCAAACCTCACTTGCCTACCACCTCCTTTCACAGCAGCCTTGCTCCCAAGGCTTACAGAAACACTGCAGTGTATTCCCAATCTCCATGGAAGCAGAGTTCCAGGCTGCAGCCAGCATGCAGACACTGCAGCCTCCCAGAACTATGCGGTTTCAAAAGTCTGACATCACTTGTCCTCATCTTTTTAACCATCAGACAGACTGAAAGCATTCATCTACTCATAACATACCCTATCCCAAGCAAAAAAGGTACACATTTCATGGCAACTAAAAACTGGCAGCCCACACCAGCTTTGACACGCCCCCAAACAAGGCACCGCAGTACTTACAATTGTTAACTGAACTGCTACCAAAGCTCAGACATTATTACAGCTGAGGACTTTAAGAGCCTCAGAGAGATCTAGGAAAGCACCAAGGTTTGATTGCAGGGTGAGAATCCTGGTTTGACAGTCCATCCTTAACTCACCGCGTCGATATTGTAGGGGTCTCCAAACAGCAAACAGTATGCGCTCCATCTCGTCTGAAAAATCTAGGCACAATGGGGGTTGAGTTAAGGAGAGAATGTCAGACCCAGTCTTTAGCCTTAACAGAGAATCGACTCAAGAGTCAAAATTTTACCTTTTCAGCAGCACTTTACAGCCTTACTGAACATTCCTGGAGGATAAGCTGTGCTTCGATCGGCATTTCCTTCCCCTTATTGTTTGCCTATCTGAAGAATAGGTCTCAGAATCTAAAGTTCCCTCTCCGTTCTTTCAATCCTCCAAGAATGCTACAAAAGGTAAATTTTGAGGCCCAAATAGTTTGACAGCGTTACCCTTATAGAATAATCGTGTGACCGGTTTCTCCCCCTCCCCACCATCTGTACATTGTTTCTCCAACGACCTTAGATTGACACCAGAACAACCCAGGAGGTTTATTTTGGAGCTGGAGCTTGGGATTGTTTTCAGGAGGCATCTTGCCTTTAGCTACAGGCAGGATGGGAGAAGCAGCAGTTTGGTCATTAACACATCGGTATGACATCCCTGCATGGCTGCTAGGGTGAGTCAAAGTATTTCCTCTCCCTCAGCCTCCAAATAGGGAAGAAAAACAGGGAGACTTTGTTGAAAGAAGCACAGGTCTAATTTAGGAGGATGCATTGGATGCAGGTAATGGCTAGAGACTAGGAGCAAGATCAGTGCAATAAGCATATGGGACCCTGTTATAAGTAACTTCCATAGTGCAAGCCTGCTGTTCTCATGACAGGAGCTTTCCTTCCTCCCCTTTACAACTCTGGAAATCCACCTTCAAGGAGCTAATTTTCCCAATCAACATGAAACAGAGAATTTGCTTCTGGGCTGGTTTGCTATGCTGGAAACAGCCACCTGTGCTAAGGACAGGGATGACAGCAAAAAGCAAAGCCACTCCCTGTCCCCAATTGGTTTCAGCCAGACAGTAAAGACAGACCTGCTGACATGCTCTCAAGCTTTAGTTACACAGAGGCATAAGATGAAGTCACTTCTGCTGTGTGGGTCTCCCTTGGACACAACATTATTAGGTGTGGTTGAAAGGATTAAGCCAACCTTGGCTTCAAGCACAGGTTAATATTTAGCATGTACTCAGACAGAGAAAACAACCACAGTCAGACTGAACAACCACGATGACTAAAGGTGACAGTGCAGGGAACCTAACTCTGAAGTTACTACTGGCATCTTCTCTCTAATGCAAATTGTAGATCTTTACAATTGAGTCATCACTACCTGTGTCAAACTTACACATGAAGTTATCTCTACTCCCACTGACTAAAATGCAAGATGGCTCAGGCACAACAGCCCCTTGAACAGTAATGGCCATAATTTAGATCTGTTTTAATCAGATTTTAATGACATTCATTAGGAACTGTCTAACCAGACATTTGGGTTGGGGTTTTTCCCACCCCAAAATTAAGACAAACAGGTGACTGTCCCTGCCAGAGGCCTGTTCTGAGCTGACAGCACACACCAAACCAGTAGTGGTAACACCCTGTGGCAGCAGCCCACAAGGCAGCACACACACAGCACTGGGGCTGACCCACAGGACTCCCCTTTCTGGAGACCAAGAGCCAATTTACAGCCTCAGCTGATCCCAAAGTGGAATCTGCATTCAGGAACTCCAGCAACCCCCCCAACAGCTCCCCACTCTACTGCTGTGCTTCTCCAGTCAGAGAGACATATTTCATAATAAAGATGCCTACAAATGAGACATGATATCTGAGACTGCAGCCAAATGCTCTTCTTAGGAATCAATGTCACTTCAGCAGCTTTCTCACCAAGACCAGGATCATAAATGAGCTTAAGAGTTAAAACACACTAGTAATGACCATCTTCATAATGAAGTGAAGCACTACCCCAAAGAGAGGAGCTCCATGGCACAAGAGCAAAGCAGCAGGGCTGTACTGACTGTACAAGAATCTGAACACCATGCAAGCCTAGTCTGAAAAACAAAAAGGGTGGAATGAAAGAAGTCTGACAGTTACATCCTGAGATTGTTTTTCCCCTAGTACACATCTGAGCTTGCTTCTGGTCTCTTAGGATGCACAACCATTTTTTAGCATATGGGTTTAGTTTTGTCAAAGCCAGCTAAACAAAGACTCCTCAAATGCAGTTTTAACAATTGTACAGTGAGAAGGCAAGGGGTTTTATGGATTTTATTCAGAAGTGCTCACACAGCTTGGAAGAACTGTGGAATTCTATAAGGAAACTGATTTCACCAAGATACAGGAGTCTTACAAGGACTCACCACTTCAAGTGTCAGGTCACTAACTTAAGAGCAACAGAGTGCAAAAAAATACACAGTGTTAGTGTCTACTCATAGCTTGATTTAGTATTTAAACACTGCACAATCCAAGCAGGCAGTTTTAATAAAATACTTCAACACAGGCCTTTTTGACACCACAAAAGTGAAGCACAGCTTTCTCTATGGCCTGTGTCAGAAGTAATTAGTTTATCCTGCAGAACCATTTAAGAAAAATACTATTTAGAGGTCAATAATAAAACTGACAAGCAAAACTCTGGGAGGTTTTTTGTTTGGTTTTCTTTGTTTGGGGTGGTTTTTTAAAACAAAAAGCTTCTTACACTTCAACATTTTTCTGCTGCAGACCAGAAGTCTTCTTGCCCGGAGCAGCACCTCTCATCTTCCCCTCTGCATATTGTTCCCTTTAAGAAGAGCACATTTGTAAAGAAGATTTTAATGGGAAAAGAACCTTGTTTTCCCTCAATGGGTAACAAGTTATGCAAAACATGTAGAGATGGTGTAGTAAATGGCATTGCAAATCCAAATGTGTCACCAGCAGGAACAAACCAGACTCAGTATCAAGAAGATTCAGGCAACACTCAGCAGCACAAACACCCACTTCTTCCCCCTCCCTTGTTATTCTGAATCACATGGAAGCAGCAGACTGCTTCTTAAAACCAGAAAACAACTTCTCAATAACAACATTTCTGCTAAAGCAGCAGGAGATTAGCATGTATAAAATCAAAGTGTCTGTAGGCATCCTGAAGCTGTCTGAGAAGATCCTTACCACTTACTCTATTTTAAGACAAGGGTCATGTTTAGGCCCCTAATTTCCACATCACAGGATATACTTGAAGTTAGTCAGCCTCCCTCTCCATATCTCCAATCTAGCCTACCTTAAAGCCTCATCACCAATTTAAAACTAATTAGCACCTTGCTCTTTCTAAAGAGCTACAGGACAAAGACCACACCACCTCTATAAGCAAAGCATCTCAAGAATAACAGAACACATGAACACCTCTTGAAGGCTTTTTGGTTTTAAGCTCACTAACTTCCCTTGATGTGTAGTTGTTGGATTGAAGCTATCTAAAAAATGTTTACTGTCAAGGACCTCTAACAACAATACTTACTGGTTGGCCTTTTGAAGTTCTTTTTGTTTCTGCAAATTGGTATCCACGTATTTGAGCACTCTGCTTTCTGGAACCCATTCATCCCAGCTGAAAAAAATAAGTCAAAGGATCATTGAAAACTGTGACACAACTGCATTCTACAGGCAACAGTCAATCAAAAACATCAAGAACTTGAGACTGAACTCTGCTGTTGTGGCAAGTAATGGACTGGCACAACTGAAAACGTACCCCACTGACTCAAGCTGTCAAGATTTTTCTAGGGAAGTAAAACCCTCAGTCATTTCCAAATAGTTTCCCAAACTTGAAGGATGGACAATTTAGGAGGGAGGGGACTGTCTTTAATTTAAAAGAAGCATTTCAGGACAAAAAAAAAAATTCTATGCTTACTAAATTATGGGACACCTGTGGCCATAACTACATCATGAAGCAAGCTTCCTTTATCTATTCCAACATTTTATAGGTTAACAAATTCAGCAATAAGATCTTACTGTAAGAAGAAGAGCTCTGATTTCTGTCTGTGAAGGAAACCAAGATGGCATGAATATTTGAAGAATCTGAAGTGAACGATTTAAGAGAACAGGTGTTGGGGAAATTGCCATTATGAGCAAGAATTCCACTTTGACAAAGAGGGGATTAAGTGAGCAATCTGACAGTTTATTTCAAACAAAACACATTAAAAGTGGCCAAGGTATTCTGAAGTACACAAGTTAAAGCTCTCTCTGTGAAGAGTTCTGTGCCACTTCCATTTCATGACAACGAGCTGCCTGTCTTGGAACATCAAGGTAGCAAAACCAATACTACTACACGAGTAGTACAAGGTCTTCAAGGGCATTAAGACAAGGCAAGCTTAGCATCCAAAAGTTAAAGGAACGCATATCCAGCTGCACACACTCTAAGGCTATGCTTTTAGGGTAGTGCTTTGGTCAGATCTTTAAGCTGCTTCTCTTACTCCTGCCTGTACAGCTGCAAGAGACCTTCAGAAGAAGCACTCTGGAACTGCAGCATGTTACACTGTAGGATGAAGAAGCTTTTGTTGTATCCTAACTGTTGGTACTTGTAAAAAAAGTTAAGAGGCCAAGCAATTAACAAGTAACAAAGGACAGTAATTATAGAAACCAAAATTAAGGAGTCAATACTGCTCCAGTTGTCTAGATCTTGCAGCAACGCCACTTTTAATGTGGTTAATTGGAAGCTTGAAGGCAAAAAGAAACTCAAACAGCGCAAGCAAGAAAAGCAGGAGTCATGACATCGCTTAGGGCACCCGTCAGAGATAACCAGGAGAGGAAGTATCAAACTTATGCTGCCTCATTAATGCACAGCAGCTACTGTAAGAACCAGTTCTACTCCCTGGAAACTGTTTTGCTGTAACACTGACATTTATTTGTCCATTGGCAGGGAGGCTGTGCAGATGCACTGAAAAAAGTTAGGTATTAAAACAGCTCAGCTTTTAGTCATGTCAAGGTATTAGTGACTAAGTCTTCACTCTGGGGTCTGAAATGAAACAAAACAAACCACAACAGAAGCAAGCACTCTCCAACAGACTGCTGGAGTCTGAAGAGCTGAAGCATTATGTACGTAAGGGTGACAATCTCATTATTCACTGTCAATTTATTTCATGGGGAGGGCTTTATTCTTCAGAAATCTCTCACCTAGAATCCTGCCATTTTACAGAAGGGAGCAGTATCTCTAACTTTACCTCAGCAAGAGCTGAAAGACAGGCTAAGCTGCTCCTCTGAAGGACTGTGCCAGCCAGCATTCCCCATCCCAAACACAGCCTTCACTAGGGCGTGCTTCTCCACATACCAGCTCCCAAACATTACCTCCATACTGCTTTTGGCAGCATGCTACATCGTGTATTTGAGCAGTGAGGTTTGCCTCACCTTGGTAGGGGTTCCCTCTCCCACCAACACACACAAAGAAGGTTTTGTATGAGGTATTTCTGCAGGGAGCAGTTACAGGAACTGGTTTCAAAGGTAAGCGAGCAGGCGGCTGCAGAGCACTCCCGTTAGTCTATGGCACCCTAAGCTACCCTGTCCCTACAGCCAGAGCTCTGAAGGGAATGGTTAGTTGGGCAGTGTTTTCTTTGTGTTAGCATAAATCATCAGCTTACATATACAGTTAATTCCAGAGCCCATCTCCTAACAACATGGAGCTAGTCCACAAGCCCCCATTCGATCTGGCAAAGCCTGTGCTGCCCCATGAAGGAGAGGGAAACGCTGCTTTCATTCTGTGCAACACTTACTTTTTATTCCAGCCACTGTAATGGATGAAGTATTTCACTTGCTTGTCCTTTATGGCAACCTTTACACACTGGAACAGAGAAGGAAAGTTCAGTCAGTACCGATGGGAACAGAGATCTGAAGGAGTTCTTTGCTTTTCAGCTCTCAGGGTTTAAACATGCAGAGGTTTCCATGCAAGCAACCAAAATACCAGCAGCTATTCCACAGCAGAAGGTCAGTTCTCTTAACACAAGTTACTGCCTGTTTAGGGATGTGGGAGGGCTAGGCACACAAGCAACTCTGCTCAGTTATCCAAAAGGACACCTTCATTCACGAGGAAGATTGGAAACCCCTGAGAATTACCAGAAGAGTAAATAAGCAGTCACTCTAGGACCCCCAGGTTAGCCAAAAGCCATTCACTAGAGAGCTCGTTCACATGCAGGCCCCTACCTCACAGACAGGTAAAGCTGGCTGAAGTAGAGGAGTCTTCAAAAGTAAAATAAATAATATGGATCTCTACAGCCACAGAGAGAGCATTATATTCAGCAGAAAGGGTTGCAGTAAGGGCTTTTTCTAGGTTAAGAATGTGTACATGAGGTAAACACAAACAGTTATTCCCATCAAAAGACCTGCCTATGAACACAGTAACTTCCTTGCTTAGCCAGAGTCAGATGAGGCTATGAAAAGGGGAATGAATACACAATGAGGTGACTCCAGCTGCTCCACAACACCACTCAGATTCAGCAGCATCCCTCAAGTTTTCCTGGCTGACCATTTAAACACAGCCCTACCTGCAGGTCAGGCTGCCAGGCCCTGCCTCAGCTCACCCAGGGGAGGGTGTTCAGGTGAGCCCAACAACCACACACGCTGCCTGTAACACCACAACCACCTCCTACCCTGGTAGCCTGGCACATGAGAGCTCAAGCTACCACAGCTATAGAAAAAACCACAGCAGAGACATGCCTGTTCTTGCAAAAGCATAGTCCAAAACAGAAACTATACAACCCACCTCATGTCCCTGAGCTTCTTAGCTACACCAAATTAAATCCCATCAACTCCAGCTTGGGTAAGGCACTTCATCCAGAAAGGTTCCAAGTCTTTCTGTGGATGCACTGAGTTACAGATGCCACTGCACCACTTGAACAGTGAAATAACAAGCATTGTAACCATGAAGAATTACCCCCCTTAGTTCTAGCCTTTAGTTCCATATTTAAAGACTTTTTTTTCCACTGAAATAAAAAAAAAACTACTCAAACACTCCTAATTGCTATTTTCTTTCCATACCAACTGAGTTAGGCCCAAATGTTTGAGAGGGCAGAGCTGCTGCTGCATTTTCTCAAGGTCTTTGTGGTGACTCCTTCCTGCACCCTCTCCAATTAAACAGGTAATTGTCAATACAGAGGAACGTCATATTTCAGCACCAACCTCCAAAATGCCACAAATGGAACTTGAAACCCAGTCCTGACCCAGACCAGCAACAGAAGTAAGGAAATTCTAATCTTGTTTTATCTGCTGCTGGCTCAGCCCTGGAGTTAAAACAGCCAAATACAGACTGTGTGCTCAGTAAGTGCCTGCTAAGTGAGCAGGAAGTCAAAGTAGACTCCAACAGATCCCTGTACCAAAACATTTTCCTTCCTGCTGGAGGTTAGGAGATTCCTCACTCACTTCAGAATCAAGTACCTTGGGCACTGAGAATCACAGAAGAAACACAGGTGAGAAGAGCAAGAGGAAAGCTAGGCTTATCTTACCATTCATTGCTACCTACAAAGTATCTTTGTAAAACCAAACCCAGCTCCTTCTGCCATTCCAGCAGGATCCAGGCTCTTGATATAAATCACCAGCCAAGAGCAGTCTTGCCAGCTGGGACAGCCCTGGCAAAGCCAGTTCCTCCAACACTCATCCCACACGTGCAGGAGGAGGGCAGAGGGGCACAGCTCAGGATGGGGACGCTGCAGCAGCTCTGGGCTGTTTAACTGGGAGCTGTGACAGCTGCTGGGCACTGGCAGGAGGCCACGCTCCCAGCACACACTCACAACAAACCCACCCTCCCGAGCAAGGGCGAGAACAGAGTAGAACCACCAACTCCAAAGTGGTTTAGACAAGCTGTCAACGCTCTGGACATTATTTCAGCATTAGGATTACTACTTCCTGATAGCACAGAGAGAGTATTTCTAGCTGCATCCCTTCCACCACCCCCCTGAAGCTCTCCAATCAGTTAATGACACTGAAGCCTAACGGATCTGTTTAAGGCAGCCCAGGAATTTCTGCAAGTCTCCTAATCTGCACAGCTACAAGAGCCCTTTGTTTCAGTCTCAGAGGGAGTGGAAACAGGCAGCCAAGTGAGGAGCTACACCTTCAGAACTAGAGGCACAGCACTGACCCCTGGTTAAGGCCCCCAAGAGCAGCACCACAGCAGAGGCCTGCTACAGAAGCAGAGGGGATGCTCCCCTGAGTCACAAATTTGGCTGCTGTGGTTAAAGAACCCGAACTGAGAACATCACCTCCTTGGTCACATCAACCCAGCGTTACCTTCTGCAGCACTGTGCCATTTGAAGACCACCAGGGGTACTCAGCCACCTACACCTCTGAGGAAGCTCAGACCACGGGTTACTCATGCATTAGCACAACACTTTCCACAAACACTCTCCAGTGCTCTGGGAACAGAGATGCTGGGTGCTCAGCACAGCACCCAGCCTGCAGCAGTTTACCAGAACAGCTGCATAGTACCACTGGGACAGCTGGACTTTTTCTAAGAGCTCCAGGATTTAAAGCTAATTAACTTTATATATTATGAGGTTTTTTCTTTGTTTTGGTTTCGATCCTTAATCCCACCTATAGTGAGACACAGCAGGTAAACTAATACAACTCCTTATTTTCTTGGGGAGCAGCCAGGAAGGTGTAAGCAACCACACATACCTTTGCTTCATAAAGGAGAGGTCCATGAAAACAAAGCACTCGTTCACCTGAAAGAAAGTTGAAGACAGACATCTCAGAACAGCTCCAACACACCACTTCTGTAACATGTCAGTCAAGTACAATGTAGAACGAGCCCAGTGTCAGCCCAGAAGGTCATCACTGGGTACTGACTTGAGAAGCACTCTTGCACACACAAGAGGATCAGTGCTCTGATTACTTAGGCCATGAAGGAAGGATTCCTGAGGACCTCCCTTGAAGAGCACTCATGCAAGGACAGCTGCAGGCAAACCATGGCCAAACCTGCCCAGAGTTTCACAGAAGAGCTGGTTACTTCAGCAAACAGCTGGCACCAAAGCTGACATTCCTGGCCGTGCTTCCAGGTGCTGCCAACTGACATTAGGCACCCCTGCATCCTGCTGCAAGGCTGGCACAGAGAACACCTCCAAAGCCTTGAACTTACTTACTTTTGATGCAGACATCAAAACACACTGTCTCAGTACTCCAGCCCAAGTACTCAAGCAGTAAGCAGGTAAAGTCATCTTATTGTAAAGGATTCTTTGGTCACCATGACATTGCATTTCCACTCAGAGAAGGAAATCAATTTGCCTAAGAGATGTCACCTCTGCACATTAAGCTTCTGACAAATGAAAGCAAGTGCTGTTAGTGCTCCCCTTCCCACAGGAAGCACACCACCTGGTAGCACCAGTTCTGTGGTGTCAGGAAGAGAGAGACCCTGACATTGTTCCCCCATCCGACCTCTGGGACAGCAGAATGCCAGGTCTCTGCAACAGCAAGAAGAATTATTCACTTTGTGGTTTTTAAGTAGGAAGACATTGTTCATCAGTCTGTTTTTTCTTCTCCTCAGTGGCACAGTCTTATTGTGTGGTTACGTTACGGGAACTCAGACGTACTTAACACAGGATATCCAAGTACAGATGTTTCCTTCTGGAAAGCTGCAGCACCTCATGTTTTCAGAGGCAAGATGCATAATACACCCCAGGGCATCACACACATCCAGTTCTTGCCACTATTCCCAGGACAGTCACCAGGTGCCTGCTGTGCTGTACACAGATGTGTCGGGGGGCTGGTCAGCCCCCAGTCCAGGCTGGGCAGGAGGGGTGTGGAAGCAGCCTGTCTCACCAGAGCTCTGGATGCCTTCCTCCCTGTGAGCAGCTCAGGTGCTGCTCTGTGTTTAAGGGTACCCTCCACTGGAAGTTTTACCTGCTCTCCAGAACTGCTTTCTGCGTGTTCAAGAGATAAATGCAGTCAGTGGTGCAGCACTAACACTGACCCTCTTGAATCCTGTTCAGCTCTGGCTTTAGTTGCCTCCTTACCCCACATACAACATGACATTACTGACACTGCCACCCAGATGGGCTCTGAACAGACACTCGCTCAGCAAACAGAAGCCACATGTCCCCACATTTCAATTATCTTTTTGGTGAGGGCACTGAGCCATCCTTGCACTCGTTCCTGAAGCACACTTCTGGCAGGGCCAAGGCAATTACAGTTTACAGGGTAGCTGATGGCAAGTCCCCTGAAGCAGATGAAGGAGGATTCAGACACACTGCTTCACCAGCAAGGCACACAGATACAGCAGCAGGTTCTCCACCCATCACAGCTACCACCCCGTTGCAGCTAGCACATCCAGACTCTGAACAATATGCAGCTGTAAGCTTCCTGCTTCATTCCCACGTTGACTAGGAAGAACTGCTCATGTTTTAAGATTTCATTAGGACCCAACCTGTAGGATCCCATGTTCTCCATAAATCTGAGACAAGCATTCACAGCAAAGTCTAAGAACACAAAACTAGGTCAGAAACGTATTTCAACTTGTAAAATGCTTTTATGTATCAAGAAAGGAGGAGGGAAAAGGTTTAGAAAAGGTTTCACAGCAGTGAGATTTTCTGGTATTTTGACAGTAATACTTTTATTTAACAAAGGATTATGATCTGGGCTAACAATCTGAATTTATGTTATCACCCTCACATGCTGCAGTGCTCCCCAAAGACACATCTCTCTCTCATCTATTATGCAAGGTCTTCCTAGGTAGGACATCCACAATCAGCAAGAACTATTTTATTTTTAGAAAACACAATGTGAATCCCAGCTTCACAGAAAGGGTCTCCATGATAACCCACCAGGCTCTTGCTCCTTCCCAGCTTACTGCAGACTCGCAGAGGGCCTCTCCCCGATCCCACAGACCACGCCATTGTCTCCTACGCGCTCCCACCGCTGCAGCAGATCACCCACACCTCCTCCTCATCCCAAAGGCAGGACTTGTAAGAGAGCTGCTCTTCAGACTAAGTAGCTGTTAGAACATACCTGACCGTGCCCAGTCAATGCCAATGCTGCCCCGAATGCCAAGCTACACAGAGCATTCTGTTGAACACCATCAGCTGCCACGCTAGCGCCCAGCCAGCGCAGACTGTGCAAGCATCAGCCAGGCTCTGAGGTCTGCTTCCCAAAGGCTTCCAGCGAGGAATCAAGCTCCAGGAGTCAGAATTCAGCAGCTCACTCCTTCCCTGCTTTACATGCAGGGTATTTATAGAAACAAGAGGCTGTCAATCTGTGGATGAAGGATGCAGCTACCGATGTCGTCATCCCACCGATGCCAGAGCGGCAGGCTAGCCAAGCAGACCAGAAAGCACAGAAATCTCATCAGCACCAGCAGAAGAAAAACCTGCCTGAAGCCACTCAACTCAACCTGACCTCTGAGACTCTTGTATTTGCTTTGAGAAAAGTCAGTGTCGAGATGCAGAAGAGCGAAAGAGCCCACAGCTCTTAATTCACGTCTGTCCAAATGCTGATCTCATTCCTCACACCTAGATAAAAACATCAGCCCCTTCATTTTAACTGGTGCTTGTACTTCTAGCTTGACATTTGGGTTTTCTTAGCTCTCCTAGTTTTCACAGTAAATCCAGTCTCCTCCTCACCTTTTGCTTTGTGAAAAACACCAATACAGGTAACTCCAGAGTCCACCTACCACCCTTCAATGTACATTTAGCTCAAAAACCCACAATGAACACAATTCTCACTTGTCATCCTGTGAAATGCAACAATAAAGCGTTTAAGCCCTAGGCCTGCAGGAAGCAAAATCCACAGTGCTTCTCTCCCTTCCAGCATTGCAGCTGAGATAAAAACATATTTATATTTGTGGAAGAAAGCCTGAAAATGTTAAGTTCTGCATTAGATTCAGGTTATTCCTATCCCTCCAGCTGCCAATGCAATTTCAGCCTGGAATTTTACTTACAGTTTTAGTTTCCACAGTTGACTTGATTTCACCTCAATTATTATGAGGTGAATCACAGGTTAAAATCTCAGCTACTTCTGCAGGTTAAGAACACTTGCTGGCATTAACCCGTGGCAGGGAATGCTGATGCAGGACCCAACACGCTCCGACACAAGCGGCCATGAAGCACGTACAATGCCAGCGTTGTTCAAGCTGCCTGGAATGGCTGGCGCCCAGGCACCCCCCTGCAAACCCTGCTTCTAACCATAGGGAAAGTCCTGCTTAGGAGCAGGAGCAAGGGTGGGAGGGGCAGCTAGAGAAGAAAGGGTGAAGTAGGCACCCATCTACCACTGTCAAGCGCCTTCATTCACCCATCTCAGCATCCACCACAGCCAGTACCTAAAACCCAAAGCCTATGCAAAGTAAGTCAAAGGAAAAGCCTATATTTACAGGAATATGGGTTATAAACACAGTGTTGCTTCGCTGTAAACGCGGATTCCAGCACAACTGCCAGCTGTAGCCCAAAGGCTGTCATCCCACCCCCGAGGATCCCTAGCTGAGCCCCTTTTTAAGGATGGATAAATTAAGCCCCCCCCCCTTTAAGGATGGATAAATTATAACCGCGTTTCAAGCTCAAGAAATGCAAACCCTGACAGGCTTCGGAGGTTTCCACGGGTTTAAGGACAATGAACACCCGTGCCGGCAAGAAGACGAAGACTGCGCAGTCAAAGGGGACAGAAAGCCCCGCTCCCCGCTGGCAGGGAGGAGGAGGAAGAGGAAGGGAGACAAAGACGACGGGCACCGAGTTCTTCCCCGCTGCCGGGGCTGAGCAGCGAGGGGCACCGAGAGCCGGCGGCCTGGCCGCAGGCCTCCCCCAGCGCCCGCCTCAGAGCCGCGGGCCGGGGCACGGCAGCCACCGGCCGTTGCGCCCCGCGGCCCGGCCTCAGGCTGCTCCAGCGAGGGCCGGGGCCGGGCCCGGCCCCACCGCGGCTTCACACGCCGAAGCACCGGGATGACTTCGCCCCCGCCCCAACCGCCGCCTTTAAGCCGTTTCCTTTGTTTCTTTCCGGCCCAGCCAGGCGCCGCCGCCGCGGCAGGGAAACGGGCGGCAGCCAGGGGCAGGGAGCCGGGCTTGAGGCGAGCGCTGGGGGTCGGGGCAGCGGCACCCACCGCCGCCCGGCCCCGGCCGCACCGTCACGGGCCTCGCCCACCCCCGGGGGACCCCCGGCACGGCCCCAGCGCCCGCTCCCAGCCAGGCCGCCCGTCAACCGCCCCCCGCCTCACACCACCGCCGCCACCCCGGCCTCCCCCTACCGCACTCACCCTCCTGGAATTTGGGCTTGGGGTCCTGCTTGGGCGCCATTTATAAGTGACTCTCCCTCCTCCCGCCCCCTCCCCGCGGGGGCCTCACCACCTCCGCCGCATTATGCGCGGCCGGCCCCGGCCCCTCGGCGCCGCGCAGCCGCCTCGCCCCGCGCCGCGGAACCCCTCGGCACGCTGGGACTTGTAGTCTGAGGCGGGGCGGCCCCGCACCCCGCCCTCCCCCTCGGGTAGGGGCGTCAAGCAGCGGGTTGGCGACACATGGAGGGTGCACGGGCCGCGAGGAGTAACGGGGGGGAGGTAAAAAGAATTGCAAGGAAAACGGAGAGGGGAAAAAAAAATCAATGCGCCCAACGTGGGGCTCGAACCCACGACCCTGGGATTAAGAGTCCCATGCTCTACCGACTGAGCTAGCCGGGCACCACAGGAAGATGTCTCCCTCCTCTATTCTCGGCAGCGCCGGGCAGCCCTTTCCCCCGGGCGGCCGCCGGGGGTCGCTCAGGGGACCGGGCACGGCTCCGGTGCGGCCGTTCATCTGCATAACGACATCAGCACTTAACGAGCGCCAGCAGCGAGAGCCGTGCTCCTCTGGGAACGCTACGAGGCTACCACAGCCAGCCCGCTCCACCCGCCCCCCATTCCAAATCTCTGTCAGGAGGTCCCATGGCCGAGCTGGGCTCCGAAGCGGGGGGGGGGTCCCCACCGCGGGCACATGGCTGGGGGAGCACCGGGGCTCCAGGTGAGCTGGGCTGGAGCATCCCGGCCGTGCTCTGATAGACCTCGCCCGCTGAAAACCCCTCGGGATGAACCAAACGCCCGGTTATCCCGGGCTTTGGGCGGTTTTCCCTCCGCCTTACCGGCGGAGCGGTGCCGAGGGCAGGGGAACGGGCAGCGCGGGGCGAGCCGCCCTCCCGCCGCGACCCCCGGAGCGGTGCAGAGGAAGAAAGGGCTATCACCCCCCAACGCCCTGCCGAGGGGCACCGCGTTCCCCCAGCCCTGCGCTCCCCGCCCGGTTTATGGCGAGAGAAGGGACGCGGGGGGGGGGCGGCGGAGAACCCCCAGCAGCGGGATAACGCGCGGAGCCGCTCCCCGACGGCCGCTGGGGGGCGCCCCGGTCCCGCCCCGGCGCCGGGAGGCGCGCGCTGCCCGGCCCGGCCCCGCCCGCGCTCTCCGCGGCCGCGGAGCTCCGCCCGCCCCGGCCGCTCCGCCGTGCGGCACGTCCCGCCGCCGGCCGCGCTGAGCCGCCCGCACCCATGCCGGCCCCGGCCGGGCTCCTGCGCCTCGCCGCCGCGCTGGCGCTGGCCGCGGGCGCGCAGGCGGGCGGAGGGACCGCGCGGACAGGTGCGCGGGGCGCGGGGGGGAGAGAGTGGGGCTGGGGCTGGGGCTGCAGCCGGGCAGCCCGGTGCTCCTGCCGCTGCAGCCGCTGAGCTGGGCCGGACCCCCGGGCGGCCCCGCAAGCACCCAGCCGGGGAAGCTCCGGAGCGGCCGGTGCGCGGGGTGCTTTGTCCCCCGGCCGGCTTCCCGGCAGAGCTTCCAGCCTGGGATTTGGAGTTTAGAGGAGGTTTGGGGGTGGGTTTTTTTTTTTTGGGGGGGGGTGGATTTTTGGCTTGTTGGAGTTTTTTTTTTTTTTTGGGGGGGGGGGGGGTTTGCACCTCCCGGGAGCTGTGATTAAACAGCAGAACGAGTGTGTGGTAACTGGGACCGGCCGGAGCAGAGCCCTGGGTCTGTACGGGGACCCCTCACCCACCTCCATCCCTCTCCACCCCGACCCTGACCGTCACCCTCTCCCACGGGAAATCCCAGCCCCCGACCCCCGCGGGCAGGAGGGGTGGCTCGGGGCTCCCTCCGTGCACCCCACAGCCGTGGGGTTGCAGCCCTTGCGCGCTCTTTGCCTTTGGCAGCGGCACAGGACACCGGTTACCAGACCCAACTGGTGTTTGGGTGCCTGACCCCCTGCCCTGGGCTGCCGTGGGAGCTCAGCAGCCGGTGGAAGGGGTAGGGGAGGGAAGGTGATGTACCTGAATCTAACCCCTTCTTTCTTCCCAGAGCCTGCTCTACCATACTCCAGCGGCGACATCGTTCACCCCATCAAGGTTGACGAGACTGGGTCGTTCCTGTCTTACGACCTGTCCCACCGAGCGCTTCACAGGAGGTCTCCTTCCTCCAGGAGCAAGCTCCTCGCCTTCTACGAGCTGCACTACAAGGGGCAACCCCTGAAATTCAACCTGAGCCTCAACAGCAACCTCCTGGCGCCGGGGTTCGTCAGCGAGAGGCGATTCGGGGGGCTCGCCAGCGCCAAGATCCGCTCTCACGCCTACAACTCCTGCCATATGATCGGGGAGGTCCGGAGCCGGGCGCTGCCGGGGGGTTTGGCCGCGCTCAGCACGTGCGACGGCCTGGTAAGTACAGAGACTCCTCAGGCAGAAACTGTGTGAAATCCTTTCTTCCTGCTGAACTCCATAGCAAAACCCCTCCCGCCGGCGGCAGGGTCGGGATTGATGCAGCCTGTGAGTTTCCCATGGATTCCAGTGGTTTGGGAACTCTGGAACTGTGTTTACTTGTTTGTGTGCGAATTCCCAAGGAAGAGTGAGTCTCGTGTCGCCTCCAGCTGCTGGTACAGAAGCGCAGGGCCCTGGGAAACACATCTGGAAACAAGGTGTTGGAAGGCTGGGGGTGTGGGTGGTAAAGCAGCTCATGGGCAGCAAAGCCGGTGTGTGGTGTGCGCACACCCCTGGGCTGGCCACCGCTGGTGGGACTCCTGTCAGGGTGTAAGTCGTGCTGGAAGCGGGGGTGATTTTCACAGCCAAGGCGCTTGTGTTGGTGTGAATGTCTCTGTCTGCAGTGGCTGGCATGGGGGTGGCACAGGGAGTGGGGTCTCACACCTCTTTGGGGTTTGCAGAGCTGTCACCATGCAGCTTGGCAGCTCCACGACGTGCAGAGACCCTCCCCTGTTCCTGAGCAGGGGCTGTGGGATGACTGAGGCACTGGGGTTACTGGGGTTCCCTGGAGGTGGTGGGTGTAGAGGGGGTTCTGCTCCTCAGGGGCTGGCACCCTGCATCCCAGGCATGGGGAGGCAGGAGGGGTCCCCAGCACTGCTCATGCCCAGCATCTCTGGGTTTGGAGGGACGATAACCCCATCGGCGCACCGGTAACCCCATCAGCACACCAGTCTGGCTGCCCTGGGTGGCCTTGGTTGGCTGGGAGCTGTGTTTGTGTTTTGAGCTTCCTGTGTTTAAATAAAGGCACGGTGAGTGTCTGCACACCCCGTGGAGCATCGCTGCTGCCTCCCCACCGCCTGAAGCTGTGGGAAGAGAGCTCGGTCCTTCTGCGCCGTGGCTGATGGTGGGGTGGGACTGGCAGGACAGGAGCTGGGCACATCCTGGAAGGTGTTGGTCTCTCTTTTCCTACTAAATTTAACAGCAGCTGAGGGTGTTTCCACACTGCACTTTATGCAGCATCCCTGTCTCCAGGGACATAACAGCTGCAGGAAACAGCCAGCACCATCCTTTGGTTGAGAAAGAGACCAGTGTGCCTGGGAGGAACCTTCAGCCTTCGGATTCATCTTCCCCTGTGATCAAACCCCCAATGGCTGCAGCATACGCAGCACTTGACAGTGTCATGAACGTTCCCGTGAGCCCCTATTTACCTGTGGGCACCCCCAGTAATGTGTGATGGTTCTGGAACTGTTTCCCAGTGAGCTGAAATCTGCCATCAGCCTTAGAAATCCCATCCCCCAGCACGAGCCAGGCAACACCAAGCTGCCAGTAGGGAATGGGCTGAAGGACGTTCACCTGGCTCACTTGGAATACCTTCAGGTTAGGAGAATTAAACTGGGGGTTGTGAATTAGCCACAGACAGGAGAGGGGGGAAAAACCTTTTTCATTTAATGATTTGTCACCTGGAGACTCCCATTTCATAGTGGTGTTTGGTGAGCCCCATCATTAAGGTGTGGGAGGGGAGTTGAAAAGGAGCAGTGACCTGCAAGTGCTATGGGTTAGTGTTCCTCTTTGAGAAGCAGAAACAATTGTTAGCTCACAGGAGGCATCAGCACAGCATTGCAAGAGGGTCTGTGGTCTGTAAACCATGAACAGAACTCAGCCTTAAGTTGCTTTGAACCTTCTCTCCTCAACCCTAGAGTAACAGTGGCTTTCTGTCGGATGCTGACCCACGGAACAGCACACTGAGCCATGTGCTGCACGTCTCACCGTTACTAGGGGTAGTAAAGTGTGTTCAGAGCTACGGCTCCGCTGCAGGGAATGGCTCACACCCGCTTGTTGGCACCCCTGACACCCACCAGGTGTGCAGCACAGAGCTGGGGAGTCCTAACGACCTGCTGCAGCAGGGCCAGCTCAGGGGATGTAATTAACCCAAGGAAGCTAATTAGCCCAAGAAAGGTGGTGTTTTCTGCTGAAGGAGAGGTGCCAGTAGCACATCCTCCTGTTGTTGCCCGGAGGGGCCAGGCTCCTTGTCCTGGGGCTCTCTTTGGTTGCAGTTCCTTCCACGATTGGGTGCTGCAGCGGGTTTCTCTTCCCCAGAGGCTCCCATCCTTGGCAGCTGGGTCTGTGACCCAGCAGCTTGCAGCAGTGCTGCTTTGGCTGCTGCCAGCATCTGACGAGGACCATCAGGGACACACCTCTGTCTGTGCAGCACTTGCTCCAAGCTCTGGTGCTGCAGTGTGCTCCAAGACATCCTTTGAGCTGTCTGCCCAGACCCCCCAGAGCTTCTCCAGAAGGTCAGAGAGCAGTGTGAGCGCAGCCTGAGACTATTCCTGGTGTGCTCTGGCTCTCTGGAGAAGACATGTCTCCCTCCCATGGTCCCTGAGCTCCTCACCATCAGATACCCATTGGGTTCAGCACCCAGCTGCACTTTGGGGGTGGGCTCTCTTTAGCTTTTTGCTGTCCTGATGATCACTCCATGCTGGCTTGTTCTCCTTTGTCTAGGTGTGTAGAGCTCAAAATATCCATAAAAACCTTTTTCTTGTTTTTTTTTTTTTTGAGAGAAAACCTGTTTCTTCCTGGAAAATCTCCAAACCCTGTCCCATTCCCAGGTTCCCCAGTGTGAGGCTGTGCTAGGTACTGATGGCTTCACAGTGACAGCTTTATCTCTCCTTGCCAGAAAGGCGTGTTTCAGCTCATGGATGAGGACTATTTCATTGAACCAGTGTCCACCAGCTTTCAGGAGGATGGAGCAGCGCAGCCCCACAGGATTTACAAGCGCCAGGTGCCCGAGCACAGGGAAGAGCAAAGCAGGAGCCCACCAGCTTCCCGGGAAACCTGTGGTGTGCAAGGTACTGTTCTGTTCTCTTGTGTTTCCTGATGAGCCAGTCGCTCATCCCAGGATTGGCATCTTTAGCTCTGGAAGTTTGAAGCACATGGTAGAAAGATACAGGGAGCAGTGCTGATCCTTACCCCCACGTTGCCTCTGCAGGCTCGTTACTCTTAATGCTAACAGTTAAATGCTAACTGCTTAAATGCTCTCCATCCTAAAGGATGCTCCTTGCATCCACAGAGGCTGCTCTTCGTCTGGCAGGCTGGGTGGAGGTGCCCCTTGCCATGTAGGCTGGTGAGAAAGAAAACCCTTGGACCAAAACCATGAGCTGGCAGTGAGGAGGGGACAGGCTGTGGGCACCATGGTGCCCTGCTGCAGGGTGGCATCAAGGGCGTGCAGTCAGAGGGTAGGTGGGCACCCCACGGGCTGGGGCTGCTGCTGGGGTCAGTCTCTACAGCCATTCCCACAAGCTTTCTCACAGGGAAAGGCTCAATCACGTTGCTGGGCAGGAGAGCTCTCAGCTCTCCTGCTGCCGGCGCCGTGCCTGGAGCCCCGAGTCAGGGAACTGCTGCAGAGCCCAGCGCTGGGCTCTTTTCTCCTGACACCTTCCCTGGGTTTGCTTATGTTCCTCTCGTGCGTGGCTCTGTGGGTGCCAAAACCCCAGGCCTGTCACTCTGGTCTGTTCCTCCTGGCGCTGTTACAAGCATCCCATGACATGGAGACTCCGTGTTTGTTTTCATTTCCTCACAAACATCAGTTTCTGACCTGCCAGGGCATTGGACTTCTGGAGAGAAACCCAGCTGCTGCATTAGGAGCCTCTGCTGCAGGGCAGGGAGCATGTGCCTGTTCCTCCTTCTCAGTCTGGATGTGCTGGGGGAGCCTCCTGATCCAGGATTTCAAGTAATGAGAAATTCAGGGCATCCCCAGCAGCTCACTGGCACTTTATCCCTCATCTACCTTGGTGAAGCTGCATCTTCCAGGTGATGCATCTTGGGTTGCCTACTTCTTAGAGCTCTGTGCTTTCAGAAACTGTTCTGTCGTTATTTTTCCATAGCCAGGTTATCTTCAGGCATTCTTCTGTTAATCTAAATTAATTACTTCATCTCTGGCAATAACCATAACAGCTCCTTACAGCCCTTGAAGTCTGTTCACTGTTAATGAAGATCACTGGGCTTGGTACGGCCATGAGTGGGGTGCATGTGGGTCTCTGCTGCCCCCCAAACGAGTGAAGCCAGCATGATGTGTCCACCCTGGAAGGGAAACCAAGAGTCTGTAGGGTTTTAATTACCCTCAGCCTTTTGTTTTTGTACTAGCATATCACTGGGTTCCCTTCAAAGCGCCACGCAGCAGATGGTGTGGGGCTGTGGGGTGGTGTTTACCTTCTGCTGGGCACAGTGCTGCCTGTGTGTACAGCTGGGAGAGGCTTCTGAGGGGTCTCAGAGGGGAAATGCCATATGAACCCTCCTTGGGATCCCAGGAGCTCTCTGCACCCGTCCTCTCTGCAGTCCCTTCACGTCCTGGCTGGGAGCTGAGCAGCCAGGGACACAATGGAAGCCAGCTCCGAGGGAGCTGCTGTGATTAAACTGTCACAGTGGTATTAACAATCCATCAAATTATCCAGATACTTGGGATTTTTCAGGCCGGGGGACCAGGCGCCGCTGCACAGCTCGAGTACAGGACAGCCCCAAGATGTGAGAGGCCGTTGTTGGCGCGGTGGGGCTGAGCCCTTCCCAACCAGCCACAGAAGCCGTTCCCACTGCGTGGGATGCGGTTTGTAGAGCCTTCGCCCAGCTTGGGGCTGACCCTGACCTTGATCTCGGAGCGGCGTCACAGGGAAAGTCTCCACATGAGAATTCCCAGTCTCTGGTGTGCGTGAGGAGTGCCCCAGCCCCACTCCACCCTCCAGCTCTTGTCAGCCCAACGCGTGTCCTCGCTCTTTCTCCCCTGGAAGGAGCCAAGTTCAGTCTGCCCACAGCCAAAAACCTCTCCTTGCCACCCTGCACCGTGTCGGTCCCACCCAGGACACCGATGATCTTTGGGATTTGGCTCAAGCCACCAGCCCAGCTTCAGGGGCGTGGGGTTCCTGCTGTTGGGGAGCTCTCTTCCCTTGCAGCATGTGGATGTGGGATGACAGTCAGCAGCACTAGGCCACGGGTGTTGCTTCTCGGTGGAACACACTCCAGCATCGCTGCAGGGCTGCCTCTGACTTCCAGTGCCAACACTAACCCTGAGCACTCTGCTCTGGGAGGCTCCATGTTCCTTGTGGAGCATCCCAAACCCTGTTCCAGTCAAAGATAGTACTTCAAATGCTTCATTTTTTAAACTCTACTTTCCTATCATGCTAATGCTGGCTGAGGGCAGAGCCTTTGCTCCCCAGGCTTGTCTGGAACATGCAGCTCAGCAAAATACACATGGGTAATGGATGTGGAGTGTCCTCCTCCACACCAAAGAGTTATTTCTTGGAATTAAAACCAAAAAAAGGTCTTGATGATATTTTGTTGAAGTTGCAGACATTTTACCCCCCAAAATCACTCCTTTTTTTTCCCCCCCTTTATTCCCTCAGAGTCTCAGGAAAGCCTGGAGCGGTCCGAGAAGCGGAGGGAAAGGTGGGAACAGAAGCAGCAGAGGAAGAGGAGAATAAAGCAGCGCTCCATCAGCAGGGAGAAGTGGGTGGAGACGCTGGTGGTGGCAGACACCAAGATGATAGAATACCATGGGAGCGAGAACATAGAGAAGTACGTGCTGACCGTGATGAACATGGTGAGTCCTGGTCCCCTCAGCGGCTGAGCCACCAGGTCCCCAGGGCTGTGGCTGTGGGACAGAGAGCGCTGGGCTTGCCAGGGCTCATCCCTTGGGGGACCTCAGGAAACGTCTCCCCACACAGGCTCTTCCCAGCCACGTGTTGGCTTTTCTGCTTTGCTCAGTGCTTTGTCTGCTGTGGGAGAATGGGTCTGGGTCAGCAAAGCTGAAAGAGCTTTCCTGGAGCCCCCGTTCCCCTGCAGATGTACTTACTAGCCCCAGGGCAAGGGCAAGGGCTTGCTTTTGGGCTTTACCTCTTGGCTGTTGCCCTTGCAGGTGGCAGGCCTGTTCCACCACGCCAGCATCGGGAACCCCATCAACATCGCCATAGTGCGGCTCATCCTGCTGGAGGGAGAAGAGGTAAAAAGAGAGTGAGGTGACCCTCCTCCTGTCCCAGCACTGGGCTGGGACCCACAGGGAGCTGGGCTGGAAACCCACGAGCTTGTTTGTGCTGCCATCAGGGCCTGGATGAACTTGTGTGGGATAAAGCAGGGATGTGTCACCCTTCCTTGTCCCCGCTGCAGCCCGTGGAGAGGCATGGGGGTGGCATGGTCAGAGGAGCTGTGGAGTCTGGTGGTTGTAATGATATACCATCACTCAGCATCACTGCCGGTAGTGGAGGCTGCAGATCACTGGCTGGTTGTGCTGCCAGCTCTTGGGGAGCCCAGTGCCACTCAGATGGGCTCCCAGCTGCATTCTTTGCAGCCAGCCAGGGAGGGGTGTTTCCCCATGGTGTTTCTGAACTCCTGTTGCTCAATGGGTTAATGTTCCGATTGAATCGCTGATCAAAAGAGAGCAGACAAGGACTGTACCCCCCCAGCCCCCAACCCAGAAATAGGGAGCCATTCCATCTGGATGGCAGTTACTCCCAATTCCACCCTGGTGTGTAGGAGATCAAACCCACCACATCCTACAAGCCGAGTGGATCCGGCAGCGATACGACAGCAGGCTTTCCATTGTCTTGGCAGGAGGATCTGAAAATCTCCCACCACGCAGACAACACCTTGAGAAGCTTTTGCAAATGGCAGAAGAGCATCAACGTTAAAGGAGATTCTCACCCCCTGCATCATGATGTGGCAGTCCTCCTCACAAGGTATGATGCTGGTGTGCTGATCGTGCGCTGAGATGCTGCGCTGGCAGCTGCCAACACGTCTGTGGGCGGTGGGGCAGGCAGCCAGCCAGAGGAACAGCTTGGGGGGGAGCTGGTGAAATCTCTCTCTCCGTGCCCATGCTGCCTGGACGTAAGATGTGTAACATGGAGGCTGGAGATAACCTGGTCCTAATGGCTGGAACCAGTTTCAAATCTCAGGTTTAGACCTGGAGACAGCTCCCAGTTGAATAGCAGTTGAGGTTTCCAACCCGTGTTTTCACCGTGGGCCTGTCGCCAAGCCCTGCAATGGCTGGATTAACTCTCCTTTTTTTCCTTGGGGGGTTGATACTGGGATTGGCAGAGTTGCTTCTGAGGAGGGCCCTGACCTCCCATGAAGTGAGCAGAAATTCGTGTCTCCAGCCAAGTTTATATACCTTGCAGTCAAAGCACAGCTTGATGGTTTCAGCCTGTAGCAGCTTGGCTGTTGACACTATCATGGTGGTTCCTGTGATGATTCACAACCCACAGCAGTTTTATCTTCTTGAGGAAGTTTGCTTTGTAGCAGAAACGAGGCACTTCAGGCCACGTACTTCGATGGAGTTGTTCTTCCTGGGTGGCTGGAGCTCCCTTACCCTGGACCACAACACCCCTGGGATGTGCTTCCCCAGGCGATGCAGTAATTGCCTAATTATTCCCAGCACTGGCTTTATTTATACAATGGAATAACCATAGCCAGGCTGGCTAGCAGTCCCCATTAATCAGGCTTAATAATAAGCTGAGGATACCGGGAGAGTAAAGGGGACAGGAAGGGCTGTAAATCTTTCCACTGTGGAAAGACGTTGGACGTCTCCATCCTCGCTTCTGTTTGGCTGGTGTCCATGTGTCTTCCCCCGTGGGCTGGGACGTGTCCCGCGCTCCCTCCTGCACCTGCCCCCTTGGCTCCTGCTGCTTTCAAACACCTCTTTGCTCTGTGTGTGTGTCCATTGTCCCTGTCACCCAAGGAAGGACATCTGCGCGGCGATGAACAGACCCTGCGAGACCCTGGGTCTGTCCCATGTGGCGGGGATGTGCCAGCCCCACAGGAGCTGCAACATCAACGAGGACACGGGGCTGCCCCTGGCCTTCACTGTGGCCCATGAGCTCGGACACAGGTACCACTGGCTTCATCCTCCTCCTCCTCCCCTCTGACCTCTGGTCCCCTGCGGTGCTGGGTTGGGGCTGGAGAAGGCACGGGTGGGAGGTGGGAGAGGGTTGCTGAGCGGTTCCTCCCCGGTGCAAGCCTTCCTCCACTTTCCTGGGGAATTTACCCTGGGAGTCATCAGTTGCCCCGGGTCCTGTGAAGGTCAGAGAATCTTTAAGGTTGGAAAAGACCTCTGAGGTGACCAAGTCCAACCTGTCCAATATCCCCATGTCAACTAAGCCGTGTCCTGGAGTGCCAGTCTTGTGTTATCCAGAGCAAGCTGGACAAACGGATTTGTGTATTATCCCATGTTAGTGATGCTGGAGGTCTTGGAGAAGAGGGTTGCCCCTAAGGAGGTTTAGAATAGGCTTTGGGTGTGGAACCAGCCACAGAAATTTGCTTGCCCTAATTTCAATTAAATTTTGACAAGATCACTTAACCTTACAGTTCATAACAGATGTCTTTGGGTGGTAGAAGCACACACCCAGTAAGCTTCATCAACTGCATCTTATCCAATAGTGTCACCACTTTGTTCATTGGCTGAATGTTCAGCAAGGAAGCTGAAATTAAAGCCTGGGACAAAATTGGGTCCCTGGTACCACTCAAAGGTCCCACGTGGCCACATCCCCCTGTGCCTGTCAGTGACTGAGTCCCCATGGAGCTGGGATGGTTTGCGACGTCTGGCGTCGGAAAGCAGAGAGGCAGCGCGGTTGTGGTGGCATGTGGCTCACCTCTCCTTTGTGGGGCTGTGCTCTTACACAGTTTTGGGATTCAGCATGATGGAAGCAGCAATGACTGTGAGCCAGTTGGGAAAAGACCTTTCATCATGTCTCCACAGCTCCTGTATGACACGTCCCCACTCACCTGGTCCCGCTGCAGCCGGGAGTACATCACACGATTCCTCGAGTAAGTCCTCCCTTCCTCTTCTTCCTTGCTCACGGGGCACTGGGAGGGGGATGCTCAGGGCTTGGAACTGTAACCAGGGACCAACCCAGACGATTGTGCTGAGTCAGCCCCAGGGCTGGTGGGGATGCTTGGCTCTTGCTGGCTGCCTCAGTCCTTGCTGCGAAGGGTAGAGGGGTCAAGCACAAAAGCAGTGTGAGCATTTGGGTGGGGGGACATGGGGGTTGTGGCTTGAACAATTAAAGCCAGAGGGGTTTTCTTCGCTGCTCTGCGTGGTTTTCATCAGTGCTCTGCACGGGGCAGACGGTGTTTGCCAGGAGGCATCATGTGTGGACACGAGAGCCAGATTCTTCCATGCATGGGTTATTTTTAGCAGCCCGTGGCTGGTGCTCAGCCTGTGGTTAGTGTGTTCCAAGGGACACAGCCCAGGGCTTTGCCAGCCAGCGGCTTGCACTGGAGCAGCACTTGCCTTCCTTGCTCCGGGAGGGTTAGAAAATAGCGAGAGCATCGGCAAGAAACAGTGACAGGGAGAGCTGGGTAGGGGACTGGGTGTTCTGTGGTGGGGGTGCTGCCTGGGGCTGAGCCCCCATTTCTAAATCCCAGCCTGGAACATGCAGGCTCAGTGCAGGGTGAGGATTGCTGATCTGTGCTTTCCAGTGGAATGGAGCTTTCTCGTATCCGCCGTGTTCTTGGCCCCTCGTTCTTAACCTTCACTTTTAGATTAAGAATTTCCTGCTCACAATGACCTCAGGCTGCTACGAGCTGCGACGGGGAAGAAACGGAGCAGCTGGATGTTCCCCCAGTTGGGTTTTGGGCTCTTCGCTCCCCCCACAGAAAGGGCAGCTTTTCCCTAAGAGCAGAGTGGAGCCCGGCAGCCGTCTCACTGGCTGCAACATCCCCTCAGCGAGGGAGAGGCCCGTTGCCAGCTTAGACATGAGGGTGTTTAGTACGTGTTGGCAGTAGAGCAGCAAGGAGCGAGCCAGGAAGCGAGACCCCGCTGCCCTGGGGTTGCTGGATGTGCTTGGAACAGGCCTTGCCTTTGGGAGAAGAGCGTTCTCAGATGATGGGTATTATTTTACAGCAGCTTGTTATTTAACAAACGCTGCTGAACATTGAAGCATGTGAAAGTGATTCCTGTCATTGGCTGCAGCAGGGCCTGGTTGGGTGCTGGGGGCAGCAGGGCTGGGTGACCCTCCTGGAGAGGCTGCGTGATCCCGGCACACACACACAGGGGTGATGGAAGAGGTCACCTGTGTGGTAGTGGTATCCCCCCTGGCAGTGAGCATCCTGCTTCAGGCCAGCCCAGGGCAGGTGGTGATGCTGCTGGGGGAGGGACTACTCCAGACCCAGGCATCTCCTCAGCTCCAGGTCATGCCAGTGCTTAGAGCCCTTTCTGGAGTTCTGTGCCTTTCCCCTCTAACCCTCGGAGGGGTCAGAAGATGCCATGAAGCAATTTGCTCTCCCCTCGTGCCGTGAGCTCTCTCCCACCCTGGCTGGTGAATACCCATTTGAAATGGGCTCCAGCATCTTGTGGATGCTGTGGAGCAGCAGCCCTGGCACGGTTGCAGGTCATCCCATCTCCCTTCCAGCTTTTCTATCCATCAGCCAGCCAGTTTCCAACCCCTCTGCACAGTGCTGGAGGTCATCTTTCATCATCCTCCCCTGGGCTCCCACCTTCCCCGAGCACGGCTGGTCTTCTCCATCCCTCCCTGCCAGATCTGCTGCATCCCCCTTTGCGCAGCCGATTCTTCCCAAGCTCTGATCCTTGCCTTTATTTAGTTCAGACCCAACTTTTTGGACCCTTCCTCCAGTTCTCTGCGAGCTTTTGGAATTTTAATCCCCCTCTCAAATGAATCTGTGGATCCTCCCAGCCCGTTCACATGTGGGGATTTAATCATCGTGCCGTCTGCGCCGTCACCCAGCTCATTAACGACGCAGACGCAGTGCAGGCCCCTGTGTGTTCTTACTGCCCAGTGTGGTTTATTGCCTGTCCCTGCAAAGCCAGAGGGAAGCTCCTGCCAGACTCTTTGCTGGCTCGATAATGTGTTTTGGCCAGCTGAACAGACCAGTAGGACGGTTGTAAAATATTTAATGAAGAAATAGTTTTTAACATTGCGCTGGAAAGCTGACAGCAAATCCAAATCACCCTCTGTACTGGGACAGAGACCGACCTCGCCTGTAAACTGGGGCAAGGCAGAAAGGGCCTGGAGCAGGGCAGAGGGCAGGGGGGCTGGGCTGGTTTAGGGGTGATGTGCAGGGCACTAGTCTCATGCACGCAGCTCGTGCTGGATCCCAGTGCTTTAAGCCTGGGCTTTCCCCAGTAAAGATGTCATTCTTCCCATTTTTAGCAAAAAACCCCCTCTTTTTCAGTGTTTTCCACCGGCAGGTAAAGAAAATACCTCTGGAGGCACAATGCAGTGACTGCCCTGTGTGCCCAAAGCAGGCTGCACCATGTCCCACTGCCCAAGCCATGTGTAACTCACCCCGACTCAGCCCAACATTGCCCAGAGTGACCCTTCCCTCTGCGCTGGGCTGGGAGAGGCAGGATGGTCCTGCTGCTCTGGCCTTGGGAAGAGACTCCAGAGCCCCTGGGCTGCTGATGGCAACTTGTTTACTGATTTGTCCAGTGGGGAAACTGCTCTTAAGGATCTATAGATGTGGTATTTTAAGGGCTGTCTCCAGCCAAGTGGGATGTTTGCCGGCAGCCAGCGTGGACCCTCAGCAGGGTGGGATGGGAAAGGGGGGATGCCCGATCTGCCGAGCGTCACCCCAAGGCACTGCCAGCACCCCAAAGCAGGAGGTATCCCCATGCTGCTGGCCCTTGTTTCTGTGTGGCTGCTTAGGGTTAAAAAGGAATCTTATTTCAAGTTAATTTAGATCTGGTCCCCATCACAGCAAGCTGGAGTAATCTAATCCGCTGAGAAACCCTCGCCAGAGACTTTGCTTCGCTGGAAACGAGTTTGTTTAAATCAACACTGAAAAGCCAAAGCAGCGAGAGTTTCTCCTGTGCTTGTGAAGTACAGTAGCAAAAGCACTCAGAGCAGAGAGGCTGGAGTGAGAGAAAGCTGGGAGTGTCCCTCACAGCTCTGGGGCTGCCTGGCTGCTGACCACAGGCAGCCTTGATGGCTGTTTTAGCATCTCTTTTCTAAAGACAGCCTGTGCAGCACGGTTCGAGCATGTTTGCAGCAGCAGAGGTGCCAGTCAGTGTGTTTTGCTGCTGGCAGTCACCTTGATTTCTCCTAGCAGGGCATTGACACGAGGGCTGTGCTGTCCGTGGGGCTGTTGCTGGGGTCAGTGTGATGTATGGATGCAGGGGCAGGGAAATGGTTGTTCGGTGAAAGCCTGAACCTTGAACGGTGAAATCGGGGTCCCCGCTGAGGGCAGAGCCAATGGCCTGGTCCCAAAGCACAGATCTGGGGCAGTGTTCCCAAGGAAAATGACATTTCTGGGATTCCACTGGGAGATGAGGGACATCTCAGGGAGCGTGTGAGGTGCTGGCTCAGAAAAGCCACTGCTGCCTTTGCCCCTTTGCCATCCCCATAGCCCACCGTGCCCAGGGACCACAAGGCAACTGCCCTAGGAGTGCGTACTCCCCCAAAAACAGGTACCCACATGTGCCCCTCCACTGGAGCAGCTCCAGGGATGAGGGGAGAGCCAGGCCTGTGGCAGCTGAGATGCTAGTTGCTTCTCATGGTGGTGGCACACTGAGGAGATGTTGGGTTCCCCTGCGACCAGCTGCCAGGGCGTTGCAAGGGTGTGCCAGGCCAGTGGTGATGCTGCTCCCACCTCTCTTTCAGCCGGGGCTGGGGACTGTGCCTGGACGACCCCCCTGCCCGGGAGGTGCTGGACTACCCCTTGGTGCCCCCAGGCGTCCTCTACGACGTGGGCCACCAGTGCCGGCTGCAGTATGGCGCCTACTCCACCTTCTGCGACGACATGGACGTAAGCCAGGCTCCCCCTCCCCAATGTTACGTGGGCTTGCGGGGCTCTGTGGGGGGCAGGGGGCATTGCACAGGGCTGTCCTCTCCCTGCAAGGCAAATTTGGGCTGGTGGGTTGGCCGGTGCAGTGACTGTGTCCCCTTCAACCATGTATTCCGCAGAGTGTCTGCAACACGCTGTGGTGCACAGTGGGGAACACGTGTCACTCCAAGCTGGATGCTGCGGTTGATGGCACGGCGTGTGGAGAGAACAAGGTAACAGGGAGTGGTGCCCTCCACAGAGGCTCCTCTCCCTGCACTCCAGGGCGTTTGCCAGTGCTGGGGTAAAGACTGATCTCCCCCCAGGCCCTCACCACCACCTTCAGCAAAGCTGAAAATGCCCCAAGACAGTGAAACCCAGGACCTGCCACCCCCCATCCCTCCCCTCCCCACTCTGCTGCACGGAGAGTCCGGTGGTGCCCCTGGGAGCTTGGTGGGTGCTGCATCAGGCACAGGGTGCAGAGGGGACCAGCCCTCTGCAGCCAGCTCCTGTCACCTGTGGTGGGTGACACCATGACAGTGTCTTCCTGCTCAGAGTAGCACAAAATGACAGAAGTATCTATAGGTGTCCCTCCTTGTGAGGTTTAGTGTCCCTTCCCAAAACCCTTGGCCCTGGAGCACAGGGATGACCCTGGGCTTGGATGCCAGTCCCTGCGAAAGCCCGGTCCATGCCTTTGCCCATTGCTGCACCTCTGGGCTGAGCTTGGGCTACAAAGCCCCTTGCTGAGGGGTCTCAGCGGAGGTTTGGGTCTGCTGCCTCACGCAAATCCTCCCACAGCCCAACACCTCTGATTTCCCACGGCTTGGAGCCGCGTCCTGGAGCGACAGGAGTGCCAGGCTTCAGCTCTCCCTGTGCCCTTAACCCTTGTCTTCCTCTGGCCCGTCCCTCTGCAGTGGTGCTTCAACGGCGAGTGCGTGCCAGTGGGTTATCGCCCCGAGGCCATCGATGGCAGCTGGGGCTCCTGGAGCTCGTGGGCCGCCTGCTCGCGCAGCTGCGGCGCGGGCGTGCAGAGCGCCGAGAGACAGTGCAGCAACCCCACGTAAGTCAGACCCAGAGCTCGCCTGGCCCCTCTGTGGGCTCCTGCTTAGGAGAGGGTCTCAATGCTTCTGTATCGCCCCGGGAGGCCAGGCGTGCCGCTGTCTGCATCGCATGGCGAAGCGGTGCCGACACGCAGCCATCGGGGTGATCAACGGGCTTTGGGAGCCCTCAGGGGATTTGGGTCACGGGCGGTGGGAGCCTCCAGAGGGGCAGAGTTCACTCCGGCTCCTTCCGTATGAGTGGCTCCCACTCCGTGCAGGCAGAGGATGGTTGCAGCAGGACTCAACCAAAAGCCCTACCCTCATGGGTGTAAAAGGTGCTGGGTGCCCCTTGATGACAGAAGGAAGGAAGAGGCTTTCTTGGAGCCTGATCTAGAGTTGCCTTGGAAAATCCCACTGCTGTTGATCATCCTGCCATGTTCCATGAGCAATTCCCGATCTGTGCCCGGCCACAGGCTGCCTGTTCCCCAGCACTGGCAATGTCTGGGCACCAATGGCACAGCTGCCTTGTCCATCCCGTGGTTTCTGGGCAGACCCAACTGCTCCCCACACGTCTCCTTGGTCACTAAACAGCTGTTGCATTGGATTCAGCTGGGATGTCTGGAGTCAGAGCACCCTGGGACAGGGAGAGAAAGGGCTTTGTGAGCCGTGCTCCAGCAGCAGCTGCTGTTCGGTGGCCCGAGGAGCCCCGAAACCCACAGGAGTAGGTTCTCTAATGAGCCCAGCTGGATTTTCTGCCCAGCTGCTTCCTTGGGCGCATTGTTTCCAGCACGTGGTGCTGAGCTGTTTGAAGAAACGCTGTGCAATCTCAGTCCCACGTCTCAGGGTTTGTGTTTGACATGAGTTCTGTGGCAGAAGTGCAGTTGTAGTTTATGGAGTGGTTTAAACACAGCTGTGGGTGGGCAGGAGAGCAAGTGCTGGAAAAGCAGCAGAGTTTCCCTGGGCAGTTGTTTGCTTTGGCCACCGAAGGTAAATCCTCAGCTCTGCCTTTTGGATGGAGTAAATAAATGTGTGCACCGGGCAGTCCTCCTCCCGCAGGCATTTCCTCTGGGCAGGGTATGTAAACACAGCCCTAAAATAATAATTAACTTTATTCCCTCCAGCAAAGTGTGCCCCCACTTAGCTGATTGGGGACAAGTAATTTTCAGGAGGTCGTGGGGCTGTGGAGAGTGCTGTGACTGAAGGAAGGGGCAGTATCAGGAGGCAGTGGTGGTATTTTGGGGGTCTGCTGGTACCTGATAAAAAGCTGCTGTTGCTTTTAAAGAACTATTGTTGCTTTTAAAGCACTATTGTTGCTTTTAAAGACCCTCTGACTCTAGAGTGTCTGTCGGCAGCTTTGCCGTTTGCTTGGGCAGTGGAGGAGCAGTCGGAAGGGGGATGGAGAGCAGCACCCACAGAACAGGCTGTGGGATTGCTGGCATCCCTCAGCCACGGCACCTGGCACGGGGCAGGAGTTGTACCCCCCAGGGAAGGTGCAGCTGCAGGATGTGGGGAGGCTTCAGACCTGAATGCTGCTGCTGGCACCTGACTTTAGTAACTGCTCCTATAGCACCCTACGCCAGACCTATACAACTGGCCGTATCTCCCATGTCAAGGGGGATGAGACCTGAAGTTTGGCTACTCTGGGCTGAGAACCATCACTCACAAAGCTGCCTTTGGCACACGGTCTCACCCTGAGTGGTCCCTCACACAGCCCAGCAGCAGTGGCAGGGAGCTGGTCCAGAACAGACTATGGGCCATGGTTTCCATGCGTCTGGAAAGCTGGGGGATCCTTCTGGGCTGGGCGCTGGGTTCATAGCCCACTTCCCTACATGAACCTCACAGCAGAGCTGTGTGCAGGCTGTGACTGGGAGAGCTGCCCATGGGCTCTGGGTGGGTTCAGCCTTGGGATCAAACCTCATAGCAGGAACAAACCCGCCTGCTCTCAACCCTGAATAAAAAGGGACTTTCCCAGTGTGTGTGGTGGGGCTTTGGAGGGTGGGGTGAAGGGGAGCAGCCTTCAGCTTGGAAGACGATGGCTTCATGTTAGATATGAGGAGGAAGTTGTTTATGATGAGTGTGGGGAGCCCCTGGCACAGGGTGCCCAGAGAAGCTGGGGATGCCCCAGGATCCCTGGCAGGGCACAAGGCTGGGTTGGATGGGGCTTTGGGCACCTTGGGCTGGGGTGGGTGTCTCTGCCCATGACAGGGGGGCAGTGGGGGGGTTGAGGGCCCTCCCCACCCACACCAGTCTGTGATTCTCTGATTCTCCCTTCTCCCTCCTGCGGACAGGCCAAAGTACGGGGGCAGGTACTGCCTGGGGGAGCGGAAGCGGTTCCGGATTTGCAACGTCAAGCCATGTCCCCGCGACAAGCCGTCCTTCCGCCAGGTCCAGTGCAGCCAGTTCAACCCCATGCCCTACAAAGGGAAACTCTACAGCTGGACACCAGTGCCCAACAACAGTGAGTCGAGGGCAGAGCCCTGCCAGGTTTCTGCCTGCAGCCCCAGTGAGGAACCTAAAACATTGGTGCTGGAGGCTGGGTTTTGCTGTTCGTGTCTGTGAGAGGTGCCTTGCAGCGTGTGTACCCCCCGTCTTAAGTTCTGGCTGGGCTTGCAGGGTTAATGTGTGTTTTTTGGAGAGGGTTGTGTGGCTGGTAGTGTTTAGTGCCTGCCTGTTCCCCAGTTAACCCCTGCGAGCTGCACTGCCGGCCGGAGGACGAGTACTTTGCAGAGAAGCTGCGGGACGCTGTGGTCGACGGGACGCCGTGTTACGAGGGCAACGGCAGCCGTGACATGTGCATCAACGGCATCTGCAAGGTGGGTCCCACGCCAGGGCCCTCGGGGGAGGGAGCCCAAGGACCCCCCTGCTCAGGGAAAGGCAGGTGGGTGCTGTGGCCCATCCTTTTGTCAAATGCCATCCCCTCTCTTGCACACACCGGCAGGACCAGCTTGCTTGTGTTGTCGCTCGGGAAGCTTTCCTTATTTCCCTGAGGATGTGGCATGGACACGTTTCAGCCTCTGTGCTGGTGGGAAGGAAATAGAGCCTGAGGAAATAAAGGAAGGGAAGTTTCCCTTGGAAATAAGGCCGGGGATGTGAAAGGGAGCATAGAATGCCCAGCACAGCCCTGCGCCCCGAGCGTGGCCATGGGTCAGATCTGCAGCAGTGGAGATGCCTTCCCCATCTTGGCAGCCTCTCCCAGTGCTGGGATCTGTCCTTCCTTCTGGGATGTTATTTTTCTTTCTTGGAAGCTCCCAGAAACATGCTCCAGCGTGTGTTGCTCTGGCTGTCAGCCGGGATGAGCATCTCCCAGCACAGGAGGCGCAGGAATCCCGTGGAGACAGCGCAGCCAGTGCAAGGCCGGGGCTGTGCTGGGGGCTGACGGGGCTGCCTTGCAGAACGTGGGCTGCGACTACGAGATCGACTCCAACGCGGTGGAGGACCGGTGCGGCGTGTGCCACGGGGACGGCTCCACCTGCCACACTGTGGAGAAGACCTTCGAGGACAGCGAGGGGCTGGGTAAGGGCTCTCGGCTCCGGCCCGAAACCCCAGGTGCTCGGCTGCAGGGTGGCTTTTGATCCTGACTTGTTGGTTTTGGTGGTATGAGACCCTGGTGAGCAGCATGGCGAGACGTGGCATTGCCGGTCACCGTGCTTCTTGGAAGAATATACCCCCTGCTTTGTGTCCAAAGGCTTGAAAGCAAATCTGTGCATGCTGGGGCCAGGCTGGAGAGGTCTGGGGGGTTGTGTGTCGACAAGGACGTGTCAGAGGTGTGCAAACACCTTGCCAGCCCCCGTGCAGGAACTGTCCCTCTGCATGAGGGGCTCGGTGCCAGGTGGGTCTGGTACCCACTGATGCCTTACAGGGATGTAAGGACTGGTGTGATGCTGGCATCCCAAGAGCATCCCTGTGAGGGCACGGATCGTCTCTGCCACGTCTCTGCCTCCCCCAAGACCTAAAGCTCAGTTCCATTCCCAGGTTATGTCGATATCGGGATCATCCCCGTGGGAGCGCGGGAGATCCGCATTGAAGAAGTCGCAGAAGCCGGGAACTTCCTGGCGCTGCGGAGCGAGGACCCGGAGAAGTATTTCCTGAATGGTGGCTGGACCATCCAGTGGAACGGGGACTACAGGGTGGCAGGGACCACCTTCACCTACAAGAGGATGGGAAACTGGGAGAACCTCACCTCGCCGGGACCCACCGTGGAGCCCGTGTGGATCCAGGTACAGTGGTCGGGGTGCGTGGTGGGGAGGATGGGTGGGGTGATGGAGCTGCTGCACCTATGTCTTCCCGTGGGGGCTGTGCTGTGGTCCATCAGGGCACTTCACTGCTGTCCAGGGGATGTGCATCCCTTCACTGAGCGTGTTTCTGTGGGAGCCAATGTTGGGAGCACCCAGGCGCACTGCTGACCGTGCATCTGACCCACGGCGCTTCCAGCAGAGCCTCATCCCCTTGTCCCCTCCTCACTTTATCTACACAGCAGAGCATGAGGAGGAAGAGCCCCTTTCCCAAGGCCTTCCCTGTGCCTTACCGAGAGCAGGGAAGAGCCCACACTGCTTCTGGCACAGCTGGAGCAGCCGGTGGGAGCCAGGATCCATCACGGTGCCATGTGTGGTGATGGAGTGGCCCCCTGGCACCCCTCAGCAGTGCTGCACTCCCACCAGTGCCGTGGTGAGGAGATGGACTGTGGGGTCGTGCTCTGTGGTACAAACCCAGGCGATGCTGCCCCAGGCTCAGTGTCCTGGCAAAAGCCCTCGAGGCTCAGGGTAAAAATCCCAAAGCATCACCGGAAATCTGACATGCTGAGATGTTCCATGGGGATTCCTGTGCAGCTGTGCCTGCTCCAGAGGTTATTTTTCATCAGCCTCCCCCAGAAGGAGCTGAGCACTGTCATGGAGCAATGCTGCCTGACGTCAGCCATGGTGGCTCCTGGGTCAGGGGACAGCATCCAGGACCTGTCTGCCCGGTGCTGGGCAGGAGAGGCTGCAGGAAATCACTTACTCCAAAGCACTGAAGGAAACCTGCCTGGAGCAGGGAGTTTCTGGGAGGCATCTGCCCATCTCTTGCACCTATCAGGCATGGCCTCCAGCAGACAGCCCTTGTGCAGAGCCGATTGTGAACCTCTTACCTGTTCAACCCAACAGCCCCTTTACTTGGCAGGATGGTCTCTGCCTTCGCCCCAGAGCTGTGTCCCCAAATCCACACGGAGGCCCCAGGGCTGGTCCTGCACCCAGGAAGCCCCTAATTGAATTCCCACAGACGTTTTAATAGGAGCCTGACTCAACCACCTCTAATCCCCTCCTGCACCGCAGGAGCTCTGGGCTGTAGCTGGAAATTGCCATATTTTGCAAAATGATCCCACTCTTATTAATTTTCACCTTGTTTCCATGGAAAAGAGCTGCCCAGGGGATTACTTTTCAGCATGGTGTTATATTTTAACGAGCTTTGCTGGGCAGGTCCCTCAGGAGCTGCTGCCAGACCTGTCTGCAATTCCTTCCCCTGGGGAAGGGCACAAGGACGGAGCGAGGGATCCTTAAGGCAAAGCTGCTGGGAGCCAGCACCCTCGTGCCCGTGAGGCCAGGCTTTTCCCTGGAGAAGCCACAGGATCGTCCCGTGGGCGCTGGCACAGCTGGCACCGGGTAAAGCTGCTCATGGTGGGAAGGGTTTTGATGGATATGGTTGGGAATCTGGACCAGAGCATCCCAGAGGGTCCCAGAGCGCTCCAAAGCTCTTCAGTGTCAGACCAGCCAGCACCTGCAAATGGGCTATGCTTGAGCCCTGGGTGTCTGAACCTCTGTCCTTCCCTATTCTCTGCCCCTGATAACTGCAGAAAGCAACTGCCCTCCTGGCTCTGCTGCCTCCGTTAGCACAACAGGAGGAGGGGGATAAGAGGCCCCCAGGGGCTGCAGCGGTGGGGCAGGTGGGCAGAGGGCCAGTCAGCGCTCAGGCTTTGCAGAGCACAGACATCCAGCTGCTTCCCCTTGGTTTTGCCTTCCCTCCCTGGGTGCCCTGCACAGCGCAGAGGCACTGACCACCATGGAGGTACATCCCACAGACCCCCAGGACCCCCCCCCAGCAATCCCAGCTCAGCGCAACATGCGCTCCCTGAGCATCAGCAGAGACTCATCCTGGAGCCCGGCCGGAGCCTTTGCCTCTCGTGGTTCTCCCGGCAGGAGCTGAGGCTGGAATGAGGGCAGGAGCCTGGGCTCCTGTGCCACCAAGCGCTGCCGTTGGGGGGAAGGCCAGCTCTGCACCCACCCCTGGCTTCATGGGCTCCCTCACCTAATTAAAACCTTTGGACCAAAACTGTTTCAACGCTGGTGAGGAGGTTTTGGACGGACGCCCTCGCTCCCACCAGCGCTCCAAGAACAACAACGCTTTGGCAATAATGGGAGCACTTAGGCTAGGAAAAACAAGTTCAGCTGCCGGCCTTGGCTGAGCCCCGGAGCGGGATGCACTTTGGGCAGGATTTGTGCCATCCACAGGAGCCGCTTCGCGCGTGGCGAGAGCAGCGACAGCCCCGGCCCGACCTGGTAATGGAATGGCAGCGGGTGCGTGATGCTACCAGCTGCTGCTGGTTGGTGGCTGCTGCTGGGCATTTGTTCCATGAATGGGGTTGTCACACCAGCGTGGGTGCAGCCCCAGCCCCTGGCATGACAGGTTGCAGCCCCCCAGGCATTCAAGCCTCCTGTCTGGCACTGCCCCAGGCACATCGGTCACGGGCTGGAGGTACAAGCAGGGACCAAAACGAGTGGGCAGCATCTTGGACCAGGTGATTGCTGGAGCTGTCGCAGCTCTCTGGGGCAGGTTTGATTCCTCCTTTGCAGGGCTGGATTCTCGCTGCCACCCCTCTCCCATCTTTCTGCCACCATCCCAAAGGATGTGGGCTCTGACTGATGCTGAGCTGCAGTGTCTGTCTGCTGGCACTGTCAGTCTGGCCCGTGGTGCTGGGAGCGGTCAGAGCCTCCCTCCAGCTGTGACATCCCTTGCTGAGCATTCCAGGCAAGTGATGGGATAGGCAGGCGAGGCTCAGCACACTCCCCACCGGTGGAAGGGCCGTTCCTGCCAGTGTGCTGCGGACCCTGGGCTGGGGCCAGTGGTATGAAACACCCTCCCCAGCTCTGACTGCGGGGCCGGGTAAGGGGATGGAGCAGGGGACACCCAGACGCCCTGCACCTCTCACCGTGCTCAGCCTTGGGGAGGTCCTTGGATGGTGGCAGCAGGGCTGGATGGGATTAGCAGGGGAATCCTTCCAGGTGCTTCACCAGGGGGACATAAACCACAAGTCCTGGTGGTGCTCAGCACTCTCATTGCTACTTCCTTATTAACACCCGACACATCCCCAAGCCCAGTGCTCTGGGCAGCCCCAGCAGCTCCTCTGCTCCTCCTCAGCTACGTGCTAACCCCATTCCCATCATGGGCATGTGCTGCTATGGGGTGCAGGTCACACAGCCCCGCTGTGGAATGACATCCCTATGGCCACACTGGGCAGGTTGGTCCCTTGTGGAAAGCCTGGCACGGCCAACGCTGACCAGCCACCTCCCTGAGTGCCCCGTGTCTGCCCACAGCTGCTGTTTCAGGAGACCAACCCGGGCGTGCGGTACCAGTACACCATCCAGCGCCCGCCCGACAGCGAGAACGAGATCGAGCAGCCCGAGTTCCTCTGGCGCTTCGGCTCCTGGACCACGTGCACTGCCACGTGTGGGACTGGTGAGTCTGGCTGCACCGGGACCCCAGGGCTCGGCTGCTTGTGGTGGAGGAGCGGAGCGGAGCAGGCAGAGCATCCCCTGTCCCATAGGGATGCCTTAGAGATTCCTGGGTCTTTGGTTTCTGGAGGTCTTGGGGGGTAAAGAAAAAAGCCGTGTCTGCTGAGGTCACCCCTCTGTGGTGCCCCCACCATGCTCGCCTGTGGACCTCACGCTTTACCAGCGCTTTGCTCCTCGCTCAGTGTCCTGTTGCCACACCGGGTGCTCCTCAGCATGCTGATCCCATCTCATCCCATCCTCCAGTGTCCCTGTCTATCCAGGATCATTTTCCAACCTGCTTGAGCCCCATAGGTCTGATCACACGTATGTTGGATTGAGACCAGGTGTCCACCCGGGTGCACTGGGGAGCACTGGGGCTCTGGGGGGGTATTGATACCTCAGCAGAAGTGAGCTCTCAACTTCCCTTTTCAGTGGTGCTTTCATTTCCTTTCCCATTCCGTGTGACCCGAGCTTCCCTTGGGGCACCCTGTCGCCTGCTGCCAGAGGATGCTCGGTGGCTGGGTTGGGTTTGGGCCGTGCCCCCAGCCCAGCCCCTGCCTGTGCCCGCAGGGGTGCAGCGGCAGATCGTGCACTGCGTGGAGAAGCTGGCTGGCATCGTGGAGGAGCGGTACTGCGACCCGCTCACCCGCCCCGACGACCAGCAGAGGACATGCAGCGAGGAGCCCTGCCCGGCCAGGTCTGATGGATCTCCCCCCCACACACACACACCCCTTCTCAGCAAAGCTTGAATGTCCAAACTGCCCTAAGGGGGTGATGGGAGCTGGGAGGACCTGGGTGGCCACGATGCCTGGGCTGTACCAGCACCTGGGTGGCTGTGATGCCTTGGGATGCACCAGGACACGTGCAGCAATTTGCAGCCCTGGTTTCACACCTCTCCTCCCCCTCACACTTGAGAGAGGGTCCCAGCCCCTGCAGTGGTCTGCCTGACCATCACAGAGCATTGCTTGTGGCAGACAGTGAGCCACACGGGAGGCACCATCCTGGCAGGGCCAGGAGCCCCTCTCCCCCTCCGTGCCAACAGCCCTCCCTTGCACAGCACCAGGACTCATCCACCCCTGAGCCTTGGGCTGGACCCTCAGCACCCTTGGCCAAAAACACCCTCCCCATGCCCCCAGTCCTGATTGTTCCAGGCTGCTGAAGCCCATGCACATCTCATGTACATCCCCTGACCCCAAAGACCCCTCGGTGGGCGCTGGCTGTAACCCACCACCCCACGGCGTGGGGCCTGGATGGAGCTGGGCGCGTGGCTGAGCTGTTTCCCCTTCCCCTGTCCCAGGTGGTGGGTCGGCGAGTGGCAGAAGTGCTCAGCCACGTGCGGCCGGTCGGGGCTGATGAAGAGGACGGTGCTCTGCATCCAGAGCGTGGGGCTGGACGAGCAGAGGGCATTGCAGCAAGCAGACTGCCAGCACCTCCCCAAGCCAGAAGCCATCGTGCCCTGTCACCAGGATGTCCCCTGTCCCTCTCAGTGGACTGTGGGGAACTGGTCTGAGGTGAGAAAGAGCGTCGGGGAGGTCCCGGTGTCTTGCAGAGCTGGCGGGACAGCGTGTCCCCGGCATCCTCAGCCTCCTCCTGCCTATGGGGAAATTCCCAGATGTGTTTCTGTGGCTCACAGAATACCAGGGTTGGGAAAGACCTTTGAGAGCATGAGTCCAACTGTACCCATCCTCTCCTAACCCACATCCCTGAGCACCTCATCTCCCCATCTGTTAAATCCATCCGGGGTTGATGACCCAACCCCTCCCTGGGCAACCTGTTCAATACCCAGTAACCCTTTTGGGGAAGAACTTTCTCCTGATGTCTAACTACCCCTGTAAACACCAGCACACATGAATGGGGATTTCATGGCACAGGGAGGTCTCAGGGCAAGGAAGGAGCAGCGAGCTCCTCACTCTGCCCCATCCTCTCCAAAGGATGCTCCCCGCTTGATGGCAAGGAGGGCAGACCGAGGTTTTCAACCCTTCAGTGTGACTGCCAGCCCCACAAGCCCTCCCCTCTGGTTTGGCAGGGCCCCAACAGACCGCTCTTGCCTGCTGAAGTGAGGTGTTAGGGGCGAGCTGGGCTCTGGGTGTGCTGGGCATGTGTGTGCCAGCCAGTGAGCATCCGCTCCCTGGCAGCATGAGCTGGTGCTGGGGTGAAGCTGCCCCATCTGCACTGGGCTGGGCACACACAGGGACCCCCACAGCCACGGGAGCAGGGAGGGAGCCATCACAGGTCTTCTGGTAATTTGGAGTCAGGGAGAGATCAGCAGTGCTGCGGTCTGTGGCCGCCCCGTGTAGCTTCTAATTAATTTTGTATCTCTCTGGATCAGCTTAACCACAGGTTGAGGGTTTGAACCAGAAAATTATAGCTCCTAATTTAAGCAGTGGTTACAAAAAGCGTCCAGCGTGAGGACAGGCACCAGGAGAGAAACGGGAGAGCCTGGGAACCCAGCCTGTTGCTAGGAAACAAATGGATAAAAATGCGAGCAGGACATCTCAAGCTAAAGGAGAACTATTGGGAAATGTTTTGCTGGAGGCCCACGAAAGCCACAATTGCAGGGCTGGGAGGGACGGCTGCGGGGGCTGAAAGGGGACACCAGGCACTGCCGGCGGGTCTGTGCTGTGCCAGAGGCAGCACGAGTGTCACAGGCGTCCTCTGCGGTGTTGGCACTGGTGGATCTGTGAGCCCAGGAGATTTTGCCATGTCTGTGGTGTTCCTGTCCTCCTTTCACTTGAGAGCCCCTTTCTTCTCCGTTTCCACCATCACCAGCAGGCATAGGAACTTGGGGGGGTTGGAAGCTTCCCAGATTCTGTGTGTATCCAGCTGTATGGAGTTCCCAAAGAAGCTATCTGTGCAGGCAGAAGTATTATTTATCATACAGGTCTGTGTCCTGCTTGATGCTAAAACGCTGCTGCAAGCTCCAGGTGTCCCTCCCTGAGGCTCCCACCAGCTGGTTCTTATCTGCATCCCGGAGGCTTTCCTGATAATAACCCAGCTTCCACACATACACCTCCTCCTCCTTTCCCCTGCTGTGATACCTGGGATTTATCTCCTGGATGGAGCTGGGGGGATTTGCTGGGAAATGTTAGCTTCAAGGTGCATGCTGCAGGGGCTGGCCTCTGTTTTCCCTGATTTTGGCCATCCCAGGGGGATGGAGCAGCTTCCCTGCAGCCCTCCCACGGATGTTGGTGTGCAGGGATGGTTTATTTCAGCAGGGTTGTGTAGCTGGTGGGAGTGGCTCGTGGTGGCTGTGATATGCTACAGACAGTCCCTCCTGCCAGGCACAGTCCTCAGGGTCACTTCTGCTCCTGTGCCTGGCATTGCCCAGGAGACACAGAGCTGGGGAGGCTGTGGGTGATACAGCATGGCGTGGGGTGCAGGGCAGGTCCCATCCAGGCACCTCCCTCTTGTGAGGACCGAGCAAAGATGGGACAGGCTCCAGATACAGGAGCATGTGCTTGAGGAGCATATCTCCCAGCCAGCTCAGCAGCTCTGCCCATCCACCTTCCTCCCTTCTTTCCCACATGCTGGTGGCTGAGCATCTATTGTGGTTTAACCTGGCCAGCAGCAAAAGCACCCAGCTGGGGAGCCGGTCGCTTCCCTCCCTGCAGTGTGATGGGGAGAGAACCAGGAAAAGAAGGTTGAGATGAAGGTTTGGTCTGGCAGGAAGGGAAGAGAATGATAGTAGAAATGGGTACAAACTGAGTGGTGCAGAGCACAGTTGCCCACCACCCACTGCCCACCGATGCTCAGCTGGTTCCCAAGCCGTGGTCTGAACCCCTGGCCAGTTCCCCCCAGTTCTGTAGGGAGCACAATGCCATGTGGTGCAGGATGTCCCTTTGGCTGGTCAGGGTCAGCTGCCCTGGCCATGTCCCCTCCCAGCTCTGTGGGCACCTCCAGCTCCCTCGCTGGTGAGGAGGTGTGAGCAAAGTCCTTGGTTTGGTGTAAACATCACCCAGTAACAACCAGCCTAGCAGCGTGTTACCAGCACTGCTCCCATCCTAGACCCAAAACACAGCACTGTACCACTGCTGGGAAGGAAATCCACTCTATCCCAGCCAAATCCAGGGCAGCATCAAACCTCCTCCCCAGCACATCCATTTTCAGCCAAGCAGCAGCGGTACCAGCAGAAATCCCCTCTGCTGGTTTGTTTGCCTTGTTGGCCATTTGTCCTTGCTGCCTGGGTTGTGTGAGGCACTTTGATGTCCATGACTAATGCTCTGTGCATCCTCCACCGCAGGCTGCAGCCAGCGGCTTGTGCAGCCCACATTTGATGGGAGTGGGGCTCTTATTTCCTTACCCAGCAGAAAACTTCTCTGTCCTTCATTCCAGCTTGTGGCTTTCTTCTCTGCTGAAGGATGTCAAAGAGACCATTGTGCTGGAGGAGGGGGTGCCCGCCACAAAGCTGCTTTTTCCCTACTAGGACAACACCCATGTTATTATCCCCTGCTTCAAAAATTTCTCTTCTGGAAGAAAAGATGCAATTCATGGTGATAGGGCACAGAAAAGGTCTATTAGATCATCCTGCCCAGTGCCCTTCGCAACATCCATCTCCTGGGAGGGTGGCTGCTGGCTGGAGAGCAGGTTGAGGATGGCAAAGTACACTACACTGGGATGGGCTTCTGTGGAGAGACAGTCACAGAATCACAGGGGTTGGAAGGGACCTCCAGAGCTCATCGGGTCCAACCCCCTGCCAAAGCAGGGTCCCTGGGACAGGGCACACAGGTTGGCATCCAGATGGGGCTGGAATATCTCCAGAGAAGGAGACTCCACACCCTGCTGGGCAGCCAGGGCAGTTGGAGGTAGTAACAGCAGTATGCCCTGCTCCTGACTCCTGGTAGGGGGGGACCCCGTGTCCCAGCTGAGACTGGTGTGGGAGACGTTGTAGGAGCCAGGCGGTGGTGGGAGTGCAGCAGAGAGCTGCGAAGCCCCTTCTCCCTGTGCCCAAAGCGTCACAGCGTGGGACCATCGAGCACCCACTCCATATCTGGGAAGAGGGATGGGTGCCAGCCCCTTCCCCGCTCCTCCCGCCGCACCCTGCATCACCCACACACCCATCCCTGACGTGTGTCTGTCTCTTCCTTCCCCAGTGCTCAGCGACGTGTGGGAACGGGACGCGGAGTCGCGCTGTTCACTGCAGCAACAGCACCGGAGCCGCCTGCGACCCTGCGGAGAGACCCAGCACCGAAGCCCTGTGCTCCCTGCCGCAGTGCCAGCACGCAGACAGTGCCAACGCTGACTGGTCTGGCAGCGGCTCCTCCAGCAGAGAGATCTTCAATGAAATCCTTTACGTCCCCAGCAACCACATTGCTAAGTTTAACCCCTTAATTCCCAATATTCCAGAGTCCAACGATGTCAATGCCATCACCGAGGAGGACTTCTCAGCCAGAAAGGGAAATGTCTTCGTTGATGACTTTTACTATGATTATAACTTTATCAACTTCCACGAGGATCTGTCTTACTACCCCTTCACAGAGAAGGAGACCAAGGGTGAGGAGCCGAAGCCAGAGCTGAGCACCAATGACGTGGAGGGGTCACACACGGTGCCTACTGATGTCCTGCGCACTGTGGAGCCGGGAGGAGCAGTGAGTGAGGACCATGTGATGACCAGCCAGGGAAACACTTCTGCTCCTGCACACAGCAAAGGAGAGATGGAGCCTGGGGCTGTAACCACGACCGACCCCCTGAGTGTGGTCCCTGAGGATGCGGGGACAGCTGCTCCCGAATATGCCATCTCTGACTTCACGGGTGAGGAAGAGGACGCAACGTTTGTGCCCCGCTCTGAGGTCCACCCACCCACCCAGAGCACCCTGAGTCATGATTCTGCAAACAGCCACGACCACTCGTCCCCAGATGAAGCCTGGGGAGCTGTGCTGATGAGTACCGGTCCTGTGGAGGATGCTCCAGCTCATGGCCTTGCTTCCTGGGCTCCATACACGGCCGATCCCCCCCCACTGCTGCCCGCTGGCAGGGGCAGTGCTGGCACAGACCCCTTCACCGGGCTGGGTGAGCTGGGGAGCAGCGGCGAGGGGCGTGCGAGCACTGAGGGGCTGGGTAATGCTGGCAGCGAGGAGCACGACATGACCAGTTCTGCAGGGAGAGGCCATGAAGATGTGAGGGAAACGGGTCTTGTCATCACCAGTAACACCATCAGCGCTGCCCCTGACACCAAGGAGCAGGAAGAGTGGGCAGAGATCCCGGGGCCAGAGGGGCTGGCAGGCGTGCGCACAGCACTGGTGGCCGATGAGCAAGCCCATGGGACAGAGAGGACAGATCTTTCCTTGCCCACTCCACCGGGACTGGGGTGGGAGATGGGAAGGAGCGCTGGCAGCACCCATCCTGCTGTGAGTCCCGATGCCACGGGCACAGCTGGGGGAGCCACGGGCCATGCAGGGTACCAGCCGGAGCTCCACACCCCCACATCCCTGAGCTCGGTCCCCTCAGTGGCCACTACAGCCTCTCCAGCAGCAGTGTCCTTGTCCCCTGCCATGTCCAGACCATCTACCCAGCTCACTTCCAGCAGCCTCTCCCAGCGAGATGCCCCAGTGCTGGCCATGCCCACGGCCCCAGCTCACAGCCCTCCCATGCACCCAGCAGAAGCATCGCCCTCCGAGTTCCCCCCAGCATGGTGGACTGTGGGGGTGTCCCACCACCCAGAGCTGTCATCTCCCCATGCCCAGCAGCCCTCCCTGCCCAGCAGCACCACACCAGGGCAGCGCTCGCCTTGGGCAGCCCCAGGGACATTTGCTGCCAGCGATGAAGAGCACGAGTCATCCCAGCCCACCACTGCCACCCCTCTGCTCTGGGAGGAGGAGGAGGAGATGGAGGAAGCTTCACACCCACTGCTGACCACCATGGCGGCTGCAGCAGCACTGCCCAGCTGGGAGGTTGGGAACTGGAGCGAGGTAGGTGTTGAGTCCTATGAAAGCGTGACATGACCAGTATAGAGGTGGCACCTGTCCCTCTCCCACCTGGTTCTTGGGGCATAGCCCTCTGCATGCAGAAAACATGCATGGCTCCCACTGGCTGGATACTGATGGCCCCTGGCACCGTGGGGGGGAGTGGGCACACAGCCGGTCCCACCATGGGTCACAGGACCCAGGACCTGCTCCCCAGCATGAATCGGCAGTTCGGGCTGCCACTCGGTCCTGTCCCGCTCCCTTGGGCACCAGCCATAGTGGCAGCTCCCTGTGCTCTGCAACACCCAGCTCAGCCCATCTCAGCACCTTGCCAAGCGCTCCTGCCCTGGATGCCCCTGGCACTGGGTTCCCTGGCTCTGCCCAGAGGGTCCTGAGCAGTGGGTGCTTGGTTGTCAGTGGCAGTATGTGCCCCACGCCAGGTTTGGGCATGCAGGGAGACACCCCCAGCACAGGAGTGAGCTCCTGCTGCTGCATAGGACAACAAAGGATGCAGCAGTGGCAGGAACGGTCCCAACCATGGGGCTTATAAAAGGGTCTGAGCATCACTTGAGCCTGTGGTGTGGGGTGGAAATGTGCCGTGGGGATGGGGATGGGGACAGGACTGGTGGCAGTGCCATCATGACAAGGGGGCACGCTGGTGTGTTTTGAAAGTCCTGCCAAGGCTTTGGAGGTGGAAGGGCTGCTGCGAAACTGATGGGCTCAACCTGGGCAGCAAGGGCTGGATGCAGACGTGGTGGAGGCACTGCCTGCTCCGAACTGGAGCTTTTAGCTGAAAGTGGAGAGGATTAAGGGCAAGAAACAGTCAAATGAGTCATTAGTGCTAATTAGGAGAGCAGCAAAAAGGCTGAAGGCACCCCCAGCTGCAGGATGCCCAGTGCTGCCGCGTGTCCTGCTGTGCTGCCGTGGCTGTGGCTGGGATGCTGGCGTGGGGCAATGGCCATCGCTGCCGGGATCTGGGGTCGTGGTGTCAGAATCCTCCTGGAAGCCAAAAGCTGAACAGGGAGAGAAAGATCGGTTCCAGCCAGACCAGACGTGACTGCAATGGGTGATGGAGGATGGTTTCCTCCTTTCCCCCCAAACCAAGGGCTGCCTGACGTGGGACTGGTTTGAGAAAAGCCTTCTGCTGTGGGGAGGGCTCTGTGGTGCTGGGTGCCCTGCCAGGCAGCGCCAGCCACAGCCTCTAGAAAGCCCCTCTCCCAGCATCACCCCCAGCCCTGCCTCCATGCGCCCCAGTTTTACCAGCCCCCTCCCCACTGCCAAGTCCCCAGGACCTTTCTGCTGGGCCATCAGGCTCCATCCTCGGGCAGTGGCAGCCAGGGAGTGGGGACACGGGGGGTGCACACGGGACAGAGGGGAACACGCCTCCTGTGTTGCAGTGCTCGGCTACCTGCGGCGTGGGCGCGATCTGGAGGACCGTGCGCTGCAGCACCGGCAGCGACGACGGCTGCGCCGCTGCCAACAAGCCCGTCCCTGCTCGGAGGTGTTCCCTCAGGCCCTGCTCGTCCTGGCGCATGGGGAACTGGAGCAAGGTACACGGGAGGGTCCCAAGAAACCCAGGGGGAAAATGAGGGCTGGAGAGCTGCTTGCCCTCAGGCGCTCCTGCCCGGGGCTGGTGGAGGCAGCGGGTACTGACTTGCACCTGCTGCAGGGTTTAAATTCCCCCATCCTGTGATGATGTTTCCATTTTTCCAGCTCTTGGGCTGGTTAAAAAGCCAGGAATTGGCAAAAGCCAAATGAAGAGGGGTTTGAAAATCTCCAGAAAACATTCCTGCCAACACACGGTGCCAAGCAGGGTTTGTGGTGGGTGAATCCTGGGGGCTCAGGGGTGGGCAGCAGCCCTCCCTGTTCTGTGTGCCCACCGATTCCTGGCTGTGCAGCTGGGAAACAGCACTGATAGGGAAAATCTCTGTTACAACCAGAAGCCGGTTGTGATGGACTCAGTTCTGTGGCTTGTCCTAGAGGAAAATGTGAGAAGAGGATGAGTATGGATTCAGTCCTCCCCGAGGCAGAGCATGCCGGGTTGGCTGCCCTTGCTGAAGGGATTCCCCCTGAGCATCCCCTGCCGTGGTCCCCAGTGTGATGCTTGTGTCATTCCCCAGTGTGATGCTTGTGTCATTCCCCAGTGCTCCAGGAGCTGCGGCGGGGGGGTGAAGGTTCGGGACGTGCATTGCATCGACACCAGAGACCAGCGGCTCCTGCGGCCCTTCCACTGCCAGGCTGTCCTCTACAAACCACCAGCACAGCTCCCCTGCCAGAGCGCCCCATGCCTGGACTGGTATACGTCCTCCTGGAGAGAGGTAGGGGCTGCTGAGGAGGGGGCTGAGCAGGGGGACAGCATCATGGCAGGGCTTTGACCCTGGCTGGGCACAGTGTGTGCCTGTGGCAGGGTGTTTCCCACTTAGGGTTCTCTCTGCTTCTCTCCCTCCCCGGGAGGGTGCCCGGTGTTGGCTTGCCCAGAGCAAATACTCAGTAGCTGGGCCAGTGTGTGGCTGGGGTCCTGAGCTGGCTGCTTCACCAGACCCCTCATCTCTGCCCCTGGGGAGGCAGCATGCTCACCCTCCTCCTCCCACACCTATAAAACAAGTGGATACTTGTGGTGGGTCCGCTGGATCTGCTTCAGGCACCCAGAAGGAAACCGCCCATCGGAGCTGCGGTGCGGGGATGCCGCCGGCAGAGCCGGTTCCGTGTGGGTTTACATATCCATGGGGTGGGCTTGCAGTGGATTTCCTTGGGATGCCAGCGCGTGGAGCGTGCCCCCTTGGTGCTGTGCCGCTGGCTTCCCCTTTGGTTGGCTCGTGTCTGCACAGTGCTCGGAGTCGTGCGGCGGCGGGGAGCAGGAGCGGCTGGTGACGTGCCCGGAGCTGGGTCGCTGCGAGGAGACACTGCGTCCCAACACCACCCGGCCCTGCAACACGCACCCCTGCACCACCTGGCTGGTGGGCTCCTGGGGAGAGGTGAGCGGGCGCGGGCAGGAGCGTGGCATGAAATGCATGGAGCGGGGGTGAAAAGCACAATCCCCCAAAGCCAAACTGGGGGCTGTGATAAAAAGCCTCCCAAGGTGCAGAGTGGTGCAGTGCCAGCTCTGTGGGGCGAGGGGATGGGTGTCCATCTGTCCATCCCAGGTGCTGACTGGGCTGCCCTGCTCCCACAGTGCACGGTCCCCTGCGGCGGGGGCATCCAGCGGCGCCAGGTCAAGTGCATCAACACCAAGACAGGACTGGCTGAGGAGGACAGCAGCCTCTGCGACCACGAGCCCTGGCCTGAGAGCACCCAGAAGTGCAACGCGCAGGACTGCGAGAGCTCCGAGTCGGGTAAGTGACTGTGTGTCCCCCTGGGGCGCTGTGTCATTAGTGGGGAGATGCTCCCCTCCTCAAAGCCTGTGCACGCTGCTTGGGATGGATGCTGTGTTTTGGGGGCACCCCGATGATCGTGGAGGGAAAACCACCCAGCTCTCGGGTAGGGAAGGAGGCCCAGCGTGGCACGTTGTGTGCTGGGGTGGCACTGGTGGGTGGGCATGGGGTGGGCGCGCAGGGCTGCTGCTCGGTCTCTTCAAAGCCATGATGAAACAAGGGGAAGGATGTGTAAGAACCCAGCCCATTTGTGGGTCTGGAAACCGGAGAGGGTTTTTCTAGCTGAGTTTAGATACAGGCTTTATTTTTCTTGTCCCCACCTTTCACCTCCCAGTCCCTCCAGAGAGTCTGGAGAAGGCGCCAGCAGCAACTGGCCGTGCTGAAAGACGAGCTGCGCTCAGTTAATTTTCCGGGCCAGGCCGTGCCCTGCGCTCTCCCAGCTGGCCGGCGGCACGACGCCGTCCTGCTCCCGGGAAGGGACCCCAGGAAGGGGGGTCCGACACAGCAGCGCCTGGGGTGGGATGGGCTGGGTGCCAGGGGCAACCCAGGGCTTTGGGCGCAGGGAAGGGCGATGGGCGCGTGGTGCTGGTGGTGCCAACGCCAAACAGGGAGCCGGTGCTGGCTGCGGCAAGGGGAGGGATGGGGCAGGAAGGACACACTGGGCAGCTGGTTGAAAAGCAACGTGTCAGTGGGAAGATGGAGGGGGTGCTTCGTGCCTGAGTTGTGTAACATGAGCTTGGCTAATCCATGATTAAGTGGGAATGTTTTAATCATCCATAAATGTCCAGAGTGTTGAGCTCTCGACGGGCCAAGTAGGGTTTTATTGGTGCAAACGTGAACTGGGATGTGCTGGTCAGAGGCAGCAGTGTCACCCAGCAAAGGAACCACTGGCACCCACCTGAGTGATGACACCGGGGTGGCATGGGGCGAAGGGACCGGCTTCTGAAGTGAGGTGTAATTCAGGCAGCAAAGCCAGAAGGAAACACCAAGTGACAGCTCTGAGTGCCAGGCAGCTCCTCAGTGACCAAGCCCCAGAGCACAAACCTCCCGCAGGCAGCAAGTGTGGGCTCACGGCTGCGGCATCTGATAAAGGGCTGGAGCAGCTCCCCTACAAAGAGAGGCTGAGGGAGCTGGGCTGGTTCAGCCTGGAGAAGAGAAGGCCGTGGGGGAACCTCACTGCAGCCTTCCCATCCCTGAAGGGAGCAGAGGAACAGGAGGGGAATCAATCTTTTAAAAGGGTAGATAATGGCAGGACAAGGGGAATGAAGAGAAGCTAAAGGAAGGAAGGTTTAAATTAGGTATTAGGGGGAAGTTTTTTACAGAGAGAACAGGCTGCCCAGAAAGGGAGTGGGTGCCCCATCCCTGGGGGTGTTCAAGGCCAGGTTGGATGGGGCCCTGGGCAACCTTGTGCAGCTCCAGGCCTGGAGGCTGGTGTCCCTGCCTGTGGCAGGGGGTTGGAGCTCTGTGATCCTTGGGGATCCAACCCAGACCAGTCTATCATCTGCAGCACCTTCTGTACGTGTGAGCCGATGCTCCAGCACATCAGTCCTGCTTTAACCTGAGCCCTTCAGAGCCACCTCCAGCTTCCATTACCTGCTCCGGCTTCCCACCTTCGCTCCCAGGGCTGCATCCATCCCACAGCACCAGCAGGTCACTGGAGTCTGTGGGCTGCAAGGGTTAACGGCACTAAAAGGAACAGCAGGAATGAGGGGATTAGATGTCATTGCTATTGGCATGTTAATCATTAATTGACCTTATCTTTTGTCTGCTTGGACAAACCCCTTCTTTTTCTGCCCAGAAAGAAGTTACACCCTCTTCGTTGAGCAAGGAGAGGGCTGAGCACTGGAGCGGGACAGGAGGGAGGGCAGTGAGCAGCCAGTGCCCAGGCTGCAGGAGCCAGCCCATGGGTCCCCCTCTGCAGCATGGGACACCATCCCCATCCTCTCAGCCATGCATCCGTCCCGGATCACGCCCGGCTCCTCCTGGCCCTGTTCCAGAGAGGGCAGGAGCGCTGGCTGTGCCTGACAGGGCTTTGGAGACCGTGACCGCTGGCCGTTGGGATGCTTTTAGCCATTAAATCCTCCTTTTCAGTGGCTGTGTGACCCTCCTGCATGTGCAAGTCGGTTGGGCTGCTTGCAATTAGGAAATAATTAGTCAGGCTTGTCCAAGAAATGATGTGTGGTTCCGGCTATTTTTGTCAGGGGGGAACTTCCGTGCCGGGCTGGGTGCTGAGCCACCGAGCCGGGCAGCACAGCCAGGGCTGCACCAGAATAACCACTCTGATGTGTAGGAAGCACAGTAAGAAATGTTAAAACCCCTGGATGAACGATGATACAAACGCTCTGGCTCCAGCCCCGGGGCAGGAAACGCCTCTTGGAAATACAAACATCTCCTGCCAGACCGTGAGGAGGAACAAGCCTTCCAGAGGGCAGGAAATCACAGATGTGCGAACGCTCCCAGAAAGGGCTTCGGCATCCAGCCCGGCCCTTTCCTGTGTTTGCAGGGATCTCTGCTGCTGAGGATTAACACAGGCTGGGGTGATTCATGTGTTTACATGGGAAGCACATGGAGCCTCTGTCTCCTCTTACATGAGGTGCACGGATGCCAGGAGGGTCCTGTGTTGCCTCGTGCTCTCTGGACACAGAGCAGCAGATAACCCCAGCAGGCTTTAAAGGTAAAAACACATCATCAGATGGAATTTTAACAGAGGTGGAAAGGATTAAGTACAGACAAGGATCTCACTGGCAATCAGCTCTCTGCAATTAGAGGAGGTCATAGAATTAATTAGAACCAGGATCCCGCTCTGCTGCCAGGTTATAAATCAATCCCTGATTACACAGAGGTTATTTTTAAGCGTGCTTGTTGTTTCACAGCCACATCCAGCTCCGAGCGCTGCGGAGAGGTTGGCCATGTCCTTAGATGGTCCCAGGGAGCATCGGAGCCCGTTGGGCGCCCGGCTGACTCCGTGCGATGCCCCAGCTGGGCTGGGGACATTTATCTTACTCTGTGCTGGGATGAGGAGCTTGAACAAAGGCAACTCCAGCACAGGAAAACCCGGGGGGGAGGCTGAGCACCATCGCTCATCAGGAAAGCCCTGCAGCTCCTTGCTGGCGTCTGGGCGGTGAGGAGGACATCCCTGTCCTCTTGCCAGCACAGCTGGGGCTGTGGAAGTGGGAAGAGCTTTGCTGAGCCTTGGGCAGGGCTGCCAAGGAGATCAGAGCAGCCCCATGCCCCTGAAAGCCTGCTGCTCCCACCCTGCCTAGCATCGAGCTCCAGCAGTGCTCTCACACACCCACATCAGCCGCTCCCGGTGCTGGATCACCGCTGGTAACCCAGGGAGCTGGAAAGGAGCCCTCAGAGTGTGTTTATTGCTGTGGGGAAGCGTTCGCCTGGGTTTATGGCTGTCTTGGAAAGGAGCTGAGCTCTGGGAAGCAAGTGCCAGTTCATCCAGCAGGTCAAAGACACAAGCAGCGATTGCTTTTATTGGAGGAGGACAAAAAGCCACCCCAAGCAAAATCACCCCGCTGCTGCAAGTGCAGTGGCCATGCCAGCACGATGGCTTTTGGCCAGACCTCATCGGTGATGGGTGAAGCAGGGCTGAACGCGGGCAGCCCGCAGGATGCTCATCATGGGAGATGTAATGTTGATTTTCCCTGTGGCTGCTTCCCTGGATCCCATCGCTGGCAGGTCTGCAAGTCCCCCAAGTTCACACCAAGCAGGCATCAAGCTGGTGACCGGTCCGGCTCCATGCTCAGGCCAAGGTGCTTTAGCAAACCTAGCTCTTCCCTGGGAGTGTCCCAGGCTCCAAGTACCAGAGAGGGACAGGAATTAAGGTAAAGCGCTCAGCCACCCCAGGAGCAAGGATGTGGCTTCAGCTTGGGAATGGGAAAAAGGTGGGAAGGGCTGGAGCAGGATGGGGTTCAGCCCTGTGTCCTGGGAGCAGCCCAGGTGTTTGGAGGGGCATAAGAGCAGCAATGCTGGGGAGGACCAGGGACGTGCCGGGAAATAGCCCAGGCACCCAGCGCTGTCTTCTGCTCCAGGCTTATCACCCAGGGGCTGGTTGCATTTCTAGTTGCCTTCAGATTAATTGGCAATTAAATGTTATGTTCCTCTTGCTCTGAGTAGAGAAATGGGATTGTAGGTGGATGGCAGAACATGTCCACAGGGAATACGTGTGAGGAGCAATCCCAGTGAGCTCTGGCTTTCTCTGTGCAAGTCTGGGTGCAAGTGGCAAGACAGGGAGGTGCTGCTGAGTCATTAAGTGCCCTTTATTTCCTGCTAATTAACAGCTGCAAATGAGTGCTTGGGGAAGGATTCCTGGCTCTTATGCAGTGCAGGTGAAATGATGGTTGGGTGTTTTAACTGTAGGGAGAAGCAGGGTTTGGGCTCTGAGCGGCACTGGCTGTTCCTGCATCCCTGTATCAGCCCTTCCTCTACTGATTCAGGTGCTGGGGTGGTGCTGTGTGTGTCCCCAGCAACGCACCCGGACGTGATGGCACGGGGGCTCCCACAGAAGCCTGGGTGATGTGAGGAAACCCCCCTAAGAAGCATCAGGCAGCTGGAGCAGGAAGGGCATGTTTCCACGCCAGCCGGCTGTCGCTGCCGTGCCGCAGGCTCGTTATGTGGGACCTCAGCTGGACCCGCCATGGTGGGGACACTTGTCCTGCAGTGGGGGGGATGCTTCTCTCTCTAGTGTGCTTCTCTTCCTCCCTCCTCCTTGGCAGCTGCTGAGTAGATTTAAGGTTTAGATCACCACAGATCTCGTTGGCCAGCGCAAGCGATGAGGAGGGGATGGGAAGTGCTGCTGGCGTGCCTTGGGTGTGGGCACCCAAGGGACCTGTGGCTGCAGCCCGGGCTGCTCTGCCAGGGGCCTCTTGCCAACACCTCTGATAAGGGATGAGGAGAGGAGGCAAGGCCTGTATAAGGGATGAGGAGAGGAGGCAAGGCCTGATCCCAAGAGTGAAATATTAACCCTTACTTAACTTCTGGAAAACTCTCCAGAATACATATGTTTTTCCATGTGGAAGATGGACCTTCTGCCAGGAGTATATTGGCCCTGAAGCACTAAACCTGGGGAAAGCCAGGACACAAAACAAGCCTGTGGCTGGAGGGTTCGCTGCCCTCAGCCCTGCGCTGGGCTCCTGCCTGGAGTCACTGTCCCTTGGTCTTGAGAGAGAGGAGTGCTCAGCACTGCTGGGCACTGTCACCCTCCTTCAGCTTCATGTTAAAGACAAGCAAAGAGCTGGTGGATGGGTCACGCCCACCTGCTCAAGGCCAGTGGCTCCTGGTGGGATTGGCAGTGGGAACCCCTGGACATGGTATGTTCAAAGCAGCTTTGGGTTTTGGGGGGGAAGGCAGGGTCCTGTCCAGAGACTCATTTCAGCAGTCAGTTTTCAGCCCCCCCCTCCCTGCGCTCACAAGAAGGAGAGGGAAGACACTGCCGGCTGTAGGGAGAGTCCTGGCTCTGCCACAGCTCCTTGGAAATGGGAACTTCTCCTGGTGGGATGCAGAGATTCTAAAGATGGGTGATGCCCTGAGCCCCTGGGAAAGCGCTGGCATTCCCCTGCCCGGGGTCTGCGTTCAGGCTGGGTGTTCAGGGCACAGCCATGGGAGCTGTGTGACAGTGCTGGGCTGAGCAGGATATTTTGGGAGCAGCAGGCTGAGCCCTGAGAAACTGGTGGGGTTTAGTGCTTTTCCACTGGTTTTCCAAGCTGCAGCCGTGCTGGTGCCAGCCTGTGCCGCAAGGTGAACCTGGCACCAGGGCACACATCCCACACAGACAACCTGGCTCTGGAGCTGTTGGCAATGACATGTGCCACCCTCAGCAGTGCTCAGCCCTGGGAGCACACCACCAACCCTCCCTGGAGCAGGAGCCTGGGACAATACTTGTCAAAGTCGGCACTGGCTCCGAGAGCATCCCGAAGGCCAGAGGTCAGTGGCTTAACACTTGGGTTTTGCTGGCTCAGCTCTAAGCTCGACCTTTCCTTGTTTTTACAAAACCTGGTTCCAGGAAGTTTATTTTTCCCCAGCATAAAGCCAGTGCTTCGGTCTGGGCAGCACAGGCTGAACTGAAATTTAAAGTGACTTCCACGCCAACTTAAAAAAACAGCCCCCAAAAAGTGGGGGTTTTCAGTTTCTGATGTGCTGGCTTAGCCTGGATTGTCAAAGCCCTGCTTTAAGCTGTTTCTTTAGACTAGAATTTGGCGTGGGTTTGAAGGCTGGAGTGTGTGCTCAGATGAAGTGCTGGGATTATATAAAAAAATCATTAATAGAAAAAAAAACACCAGAAAAAGGATTAAATAGAAAATGGGGTCAGTTGTGGAGGGACCCTCTCTGACAAATGAGGTGCTTGTTACAGCTTCCTTAGCCCAAGCTCAAGTCCCAGGGAGGAATCAGGAGCCTCGCCAAGCCTTTCAGCCCTGAGCTTGACCCCGCGCTCATCCACACTGAGAGCTGCCTCGGCCCGACGTGCAGTCCAACCTGGGAAAACGAGGCCGGCTCCCCAACTCCCGTTGACTTCACGTCATTGAAATGCTCTGGAAAGCCAGCATCCTGCCCCGGGGTCCCTCAGAAGGTCAGCAGAGTCGATGCAGCAGCACCTCTAGCCAAGGCTCTTCTCCCCCCTCCATGAAGCCCATCTCAAGCCTTGCTCAGCACTGGGCTCATATGGATTAACGTGGTATAGGAAGAGAAGCAGCTCCTGGCAGGAGAGCCATGGGCTTAGTGCCCTGGGTTGCACAGGTACAGGAATTTCCAGCCCATGCCAGGGTGTCACTGGTTGGAAAGGGATCAGAAGGAGCTGAACCTTCCCCCCTGGCCCTGAGAGCGACCTCGGGGCAGGCTGCAGAGGCCTGGCCTTTGCGGCTCTTTCAAGGGAAGGCAGGAGGCAACTTGGTTGTGATCCATAAATAGCTTTCTAGGAAGGCTGTGGCGATAAGCAGGGGGCTTGTGAGCAGGAACAAGCTCAGCAAGGCCTGGCAGCAGTGTGCTAAAAATACCAGGGTGCTCAGCAGGGGTCTGCCTCAGCATCCCCCAGGAGCATTGCCCCGGCACTGCGGTGCTGACCCTCCGAAATGCCAGTGACATTCCCAGCCACCCCTGAACGCCATGGGGGTTTTACAGCATTACCCCTTGCTCTGGGCAGTGATTAACTGACCCCCTCCCCAGCATGCCAGCCGGACAGGAGCCATGGCTGTGTTCTCCATCTCTCCGACTCAATGTTGCTTCCAAAACCAGCACCTCAAAGCAGTGTGTGTTTATAAATCCTTCCTGAGAAAGGGAGAAACCCTGGCACAGGGTGCCCAGAGAAGCTGGGGCTGCCCTGGAACCCCTGGCAGGGTTCAAGACCAGGTTGGATGGGGCTTGGGGCACCCTGGACTGAGAGGGTGTCACTGCACTGGGGGAAGTGAGCGCCCTGCCCACCCACGCCAGGCTGGAATTGTGCAATTCCACAATCCAGCTCTTGGGTCAGACAGCAGCTTCTGTGTTATGTGGTGTGTTGGGGGCACGGAGACGCTGTTGCTGGGCAGAAATAGCTGTTGCTCTGGAGGAAGAGAGGAAATACCTCACTGAAATAGAAAATAAATTTTAGATCAGCGTAGTGACCTCCTTACTGGTGGGCTGAGGGCGCTGTGAGGGCTGTGATTGAAATTCCAAACTGGGGGAAAAGTCTCTGTCCTGCATCTGCTGCATCCTTTGCATTAACCACTGTGGGTCAGCTCGTCCCCGTGGGAATCGGGGCAGCAGCCTTTCCCTGAGCAAAGCTGAGGACAGATGGTGAGGGGCTGTGGACAGTGGGCTGGGCTCCACTGGCTCTGCTGCCGGCGCAGGGCAGCACTGGCCCGAAGGCCTGATGGCATTCCTGGCCCACAAGAGGGATTTGTGACCTCCAGTTTGCTCAGGCTGGGGGTGACTGGCCTGGGTGCAGCCCCTGCAGCAGGGCTGGGTGCTGGCACCAGGGCGCAGAACGAAGTCTGTCCTCAAAGCAACACCGATGGTGGTTGGGGGTTTGCAAGACACCCGCAGGAAGCCAACCAGGGGAGGGGAGGGGGCATCCCGAAATAACCTGAACCTCTGCTGGCACTGCGGGGAAGGTCTGGGGAGTTGGGGAACATCACACCCGGGAGGTTTGTCACTTCTCCCAGGCCTCCAGCATGGATCCTCCTCCCCAGGGAGCGAGCCCTGGGCTCAGCCCCACTCCCCCACATGGTTTCTCTACCCTGGGTTGGTACTGCAGAGCTGTGGGCAGGAGCAGAGGAGTTCCTTCTGCTGGCAGCGAGGGGTGCCGAGGGTGCACGGTGCCTTGCTGAGGGTGGGCTCTGCATCGCTGGGGTCTCTGCCGACCTCACACCAGCCTTCTCCCCAGCCACCCAGCGACCACGCCAGCGTCACACCGGCAGTAACGCCGCCCTTGCTCTCTCCCCTCCCCTCCAGGCTTTGTCTGTGAGCGTGACCGCCTGACCTTCGGCTTCTGCCAGACCCTGCGGGTCCTGGGAAGGTGCCACCTCCCCACTGTCCACCTCCAGTGCTGCCGAAGCTGCCGCCAGCACGGGCACCGCATGGCACCCGACCGGGACCGTGGGGACGAGCGGGCATCCAGAAGGTGACAGGACCATCCCCGAGGGCAAGAAGCACCGGGACCCCGGCAGCTCCTGGAGCAGCACTGCTGAGAAGGGGCACAGCCAGGACTCGCAGCTCAGCCTGGTCCCATGGCAGTGCCGGATGGTGCCGCCCGGTGCTCTCTGGAAACACGGGGAGGGCTTGATTTCTTTTATTTGTGCTACACTCTAACGGTGCTCAAACCATGGGTCTGGAAGAGGCAGCCTGGCCTGGGCTGGGGGGTGCGGGTCCTGCTGGTCCCGTGGGAGATGCTGGCGCAGCCAGGACCCTCTGTTGGGATCACCAGTGGGGAACACTTTGGGGAAGGGGAGATGGGAAGCAGCAATAATTCGGGGGGAGACCTCACAGAAATGCTTTTGGTGCTATCATTCGATGTTTTCAGCCTCTGGGTGGTGTTGGCAGGCCAGCACGACGCTCCTGACTTTTGTTATTATTTGTATAGGTAAGAAGCGAGCCTCAGCGTGCCAGCAGCACGGCCGACCGCTCCGATTAGGGTTTGGGGGGGGGTGGGGTGTTGTTTTTTTTTCCTAAGGGACTTGAAGCCGGCAGCCCATTTCTGTAATTCTCATTAAAATGTTTACGCACTGAAGCTGAAGAGCAGTGATTGGAGAAACAGAGATCGGGCAGGGGAACGGAGCGTTGGCTTCAGATACCACCCTGGGTACTGGGCTCGCAGGGTGTGCTGAGGCTCCATGCCCTTGTCCCCTGCTGCTGGCTTTCTCTGCCAGAGCCACTGCCTGTATCACCCTGATGCTCAGGGACACTGAGGCACAAGTGAAATGATGCATCAGCTTTGGAATCCAACAGTGCATTCCCATGCATGTACTTGTGAAGGAGCAGGAAACCTGCTCAGGCTGCAGCATCCCCTTCATTGCATCCCTTCTCCAGAACAGCAACGTGCTTAGCCCTCCAGGTCCTGGGATGCAGCTATGGCGTAGCAGTTCAGCAGCTGGTTAAGGTACTTTCTGTTGTTACAGGCTAAAAATCTTCTTTTCCTGCTTATATAGATTCACCTCTGTTAAGGGTAGTTGATTCTTTTAACTAGAATATAAAATATTGTAGGAGGAGCAGCATTCAGCCAGCGCAGCCCTTCCTGCCCGGTCCTGGGGTGCTGCATTAATCCCTCCCTGTCTTAGGGAGGATTTGCTGTTAGACTGGTCCCCAGAGGAGGGAGAAGAGCATTTGGGTAGGGATTCCTTTCTGTATTACTCTTCAGGGGATAGAGGATGCCTGATAAAACTGGGAGATGGTGAAGGCGATCCTCCTGGCATTGAACAGAGAACGCAGCCCACGGCGCTTTGTTTCTTCTCCTGTGCTGCTGGGAGCAGGGTTCTGGCCAGAACAAGAGATGCTCTCGTGGGTAATTGGTATGTACAGCACAAGCCATGATTTCACTGGCTGTGTTTTACTCCTTTTTCCCACATGGTGTAAGTCTTTAGGCTTCAAGAGCCCGTGTTCAGTCCTGATCTCCCTCGCACTGCCCGTCCTGTGCGCTTGCTGTGCTCCCGGGTTTATAAGGGATGTTGGGGCTTCAGGGCTGCAGCACAGGAGTGTTAAATTAAACAGTGCTGAAGGACGTGAGAGGGGCTCAGCTTTTCTCTTCCCTTTGGGGAATTTCGAGGGTTTCTTCACTGGGAACAGTGAAGTGGAGGCAGTTTAGGTGCTGGCAGCTGCCGGTTGTGAGTGGCAGCAAGGGGCCATCCGTTTGCATCTGAAGATGATTTAAGGCCGTTGCAGCAGGAGCTGGGCTGATGGTAAGTGCTGGCAGTCCTCTGGTGAGTCACAGGTCGAAAGGCAGAGCCTCCCCCTTGCCCTGAGCCTCCCGGAGACCCCCGGCCATGGCAGAACACCCCACACCGCTGTGCTTCTCCGCAGGGCACAGGATGCGCCGTGACCGGGGCACGCTCACTTTGTCATGGTGAGGGACTCCTGGTTCATTACTTCCCAAAGCCCCCATTGAGGATCAGCGCTGCGAGACTCACAGGCTTCATTTGGTACTCAGCAAAGGGGGTCCTGCTCATTGTGAGCCGTAGCAATGGGGGGGGGGGAGCAGAGTCTCCCCGACCTTTGGCCGCTCCATTTTACTTGGCCCAAGTGAAAAACAGTTGGTTTCCCTGCGAAGCTGTTGGAGGCCACAGGGAATTTTGTTCTTGCAGCCCAGTCACCTCCCTCCCAGCACCAGCTGGACATCTGCACTGGGTTAACTGGAGCTGAGGGACAGGTTTTAAGGCTGGAACATACATTTATACAGATCCAGGCAAGCTTAATGACAACAGCAACATGTACCAGAACTCCATCTCCTCTTACAAGTGCATTTTCTTTAAAATTTTGTGCCATTAAGAAGTCATTTTGGGTGCACGGTGTGGACTGCACCTTCCTTGGCAGGAGCTCAGCCCCATCTCTGCACACACACCTACAGAGGTACATATATACACCTATAGAAGTATGTATATATACCTACAGAGGTAAATATATATATACCCACAGAGGTATGTATATGTGCCCACACATAGTGTATACTCAGGAAGCCCCCTCGCTGTGAGCACTGCCAGCACGGGGTGTCAGGAAGGCTCACGTGTGGTGTTGCACATCATTACTCACCCCAGTGCTTTGGGCTGTCTGGGCAAGGCTTGTCCCTGTCTGGTGACGGTGGGACAGGAGAGGTCTGGAAGGGTAAGTGCCCAGCTGGGCTATTAGGTGTTACTAAAATAAGGAGGCCTTTGAAAAGAAGCTGAGCCCAAGGTCTTGTCTGTCAGCACAGCTTAGTCATAGGAAGCAGCTTGTGGATGCTCTTTGTTGGAAACTCGTGCTGAGCTCAGCCAGCTCCACCAGGAGCTTCCCCAGGCAAGGGAAGACTCAGAAAGACAAATGGGACGGGGACCCGCTGACACTGGAGCTCTGGGGACAGGCCGACAGTCCTGGTGTCCTCAGGCTGGGCCTGGGAAGAGGCTGCAGGGCCAGGGCCAGTCCTTGGTGCTGGCATCAGCACTGCTGATGGTTGGAAGGGTCGTCCCTGGCCCTGTGTTGGATGGGGCTGTGCTGCAGGGAAAGGACAAAACGGGAGCATCCAGCAGCCACCTCAGCTGGGTGATGGGGACGTGGGTGATGGGGAGATGGTGGGTGATAGGGAAATGGTGGGTGATGGTGGCAGCGTCCCAGCAAGCAGCAGCAGGATGGTGCTTGCCAACACTTTGTGGCTCTCCTGTTTGCAGCAATGCAGGAAAAGCTGCGTCAGGGATGTGTCAGGGCTGTAACCCACAGCTCCAGCCTTTCTTTGCTTCCGTTTATTCCTTGGAATCTCCTGAGAGCCACTCAAGAGGAACCAGAGGCTTGGGCAGACATCAGACATTGTGCCTCCCTCTGACACCTCCAGCCCTTTCCAGAGCTGGAGACAGGAAGGAACCGAGAGCTCCTTGACTGGGAAGCAGCAGGCTTTTCACAGAGGAGGTTGTTTGTGCCTCTTGTTAACAATAACCCTCCAACCGCTTCCATGGCTCTTGGGTGACCCTGGCAGAGCACCTGCAGTCTGCAGGCTCCCACCTGGCCCCAGCACTTCTGTCCAGAGCAGATGATCTCAGCTGGAGCATTTTAACCCTTAAAGACCCAGAGGAGTCACCAGTCCATCAGCTGCAAGGACTGGTGAGGGATGCGGTCCCACTGGTGGGAGGAGGGATGGGGGTGCAGCCCACCACATCTGTCAGGGCAGCTCCTGGCAGGATCCAGAGGTGGTTTTATTTACCCCACAGGAGGGGGGCACAGGCACAGCCCTGAGGGGCAGAGCTTTGGTTTGTCTCTCTCAGGGTTTTATGGCTGTCGGCTGCTCAGGGGCTCGGGCAGGGGAACAGCCATCATCCATTGACAGCGTCGGGGTGCCGAATCCCGGCACAGCCAGCACGTGCTCCAGCCTGTCCCGGCAGCGAGATGTTCCACTGGGAAGGGAAGCGGGAGAAGACAGGAGGGGGAAAGCGAGGGGTGGGCTCCAGCACACGGACCTGGTGCTAGATGGCGACTCGAGGCACAGACCAGGAGAGCAGCCAGAGCTCAGGACAGGGATGCTCCTCACCCAGTTCCCCGTTGTAAGACCGCTCTGTGGCTTGCTGGTGCCCTCTGCAGTTGTTTGTCCTTATTGTATATGCAAAATAGTATTAATGCAAAGGGACACTCGGTTATGTGGTGATGGGGGGGAGGTGGCATGAGATGCCTCTGTGGGCTCTCAGGAGGAGATCCGTCAGGAAGAAGCTGCAACAGCTCGTGGGAATGTCATGAAAACGCCATGTTGAGCTCAGAAATAGTCACTTTCTTGCTTTAAACCCCCCCAAACATTATCAAGTGGAAAAGAAAATCCCTTTGCTTATAACCTCCTACAGCAGGACACAGACTGCTGTTTTAAAGGCATCCCAGCACAATGCTTAAGGGAGCTTTCTCATCCAGATCCACCCAGGACAAGAAATACTCTAATAAATGCCAACCAAAGCAAACCATTCTGTTTGCATTCCTTATCCTAACAACATTTAAAAATGATGCTAAAGAAATCAGAAAGATTTTAAAAGAAAGGCTTGGTTAGAATAACCGATCAAACTCTACCCTGCCCATCACCACCACTTCGACACTCTGCCACAGCCCATCAAACCCACCCAAAGAGCAGCAGCAGGAGGAGACCCCCCCACATCCCAACAGCTCCCAACACCACCCTGCTATTAGACATCAAATGGAGACAAACTTACACCAGCAGCATATGGTACCACAGAGAACTGCTGGCATTTGGGTGATACAAATCCAGATCCAACCTCAAGCCTCGGATTCCCAAATGTATCTCAGAGGGCTCAGGGCTTTTCTTCTTCTCTTGAGTCTCATTCCTGAAAACTGCTGCCTCCCACCAGTTCCCAGAGTACCAGCACACCACATTGACTGGGGAGCTTTGCTACGGCAAGAGACAAAGAGAAAACAGGCACCTAAGTGGTATTTTGGGATGTCTGGTGGTAAGAAATACGTTTTCTCAGGGGATAAAAGTTTCTGAGAAAGTTTCTGTGTAAAGGCAAAAAATGTACAATGTGGGATTAGCAGATAAAGGGGCAACTCTGAGGGACAGCTCCCCAGTCAGCAACGGCGGCTTTATACCCGCACAACCTGCACCCTGATAAAGGAAATTATCTTTGCCCCCCAAATATTTACATCTTGGGCCATTGTTAAGCAGCCTACAAAGAGCAAAGACACAATAACTGCCCCTGAGCTGTGGTTATGCTCCCCCTCACTGGGAGCCGGTATGCTCTGAGGCATCCGCCATGTCGGCACCAGGCCAGGGCCTGGGTTGGAGACTGGTGGGTGTGTGAGGCTTCCCTCTGAGGGGAAGAGAGTTCATCCTAAGGAATGAAAAGTGGAAAATAAAAAGAAGGGACAGGAGCACAGGCTTTTTGAAAGCTCCAAAACACAGAGAGTGAGTCCTGAGGAGCCACGGGGATGATGTGGGGCTAGAGCCCTTCAGCTCTGGAGCCAGGCTGGGAAAGCTGGGCTGGCTCAGCCCAGAGAAGAGAAGGCTGCTGCTGGGGAGAGCTCTGAGCCCCTTCCTGGCCCTCCAGGAGAGCTGGAGAGGGGCTGGTGCCCAGGGCAGGGAGGCCCAGGCTCAGGGGAATGTCCTTCAGCTGCAGGAGGATGATGGAGAGGGGCTGGGAGGCAGAAATCCTTCCCAGGGAGGGGGGAGGCCCTGGCACAGGGTGCCCAGAGAAGCTGGGGCTGCCCTGAAATCCCTGGCAGGGTTCAAGGCTGGGTTGGATGGGGCTTTGGGAGCACTGAGGGGGATGAGCACCGTGCCCACCCACACCAATCCGGGGTTCTGAGATCTTTTCTCAGTGCTCCCTCTCGTGGGAAGACACTTCCAGAACACTGCCTACAGCTTTGCTCACTGCCCTGGCTCCGGAACCAGTAACAGTTAAAAGCGCCTTTGCTTTAATTCCTCCTTTTGGAAAGGAAATAAAAAGGACAGACGGCTTCTACTTCACCAAAGTCGTTTGAGATTTCATTTTAAAAGGGGAACAGAAACTCCTCTGTATGAAGCCTTTAGAATGGACTCAGTGCAGAGCTGCAGGCAGCACCTTAGAGCTGGTTTGGGCACCATACGTGACGTTGTACAGAGCCATAAACGAACCGAACCAGTGCCACAGCACATCCTGGAGCAGAAGCTGCATTAGGAGCTCTGGCTGATGATGAGAACAGCTCCTCAGAGTAAATCCTTTCCCCATAGCAGCTAATGGCAATTACTGACCTGTCATTAGCAGTGGTTACCACATTGCTGGCTCATTAAAGAGCAAACAGTGGTGAAGAAAAACCTCTCTCTTGTTTGAAACATCAGTTTTAATGGCACAGCACAGCCAAACTGGGGAGCTCACCATCAGGAAACATCCCCACCAGCATTTCATCCAAAAGACACGACTTTGCAGAAGTACTTCCCATCTGATGAGTTTTCCCAGCTGAAAAAAACTTCCTAAACCCACAGAGCGCCTTGCAAAACGCATCTTTTAGGACACAGACCATTCCAGCAGGAGTCTGAAGTTTTAGGCTTAGGTTTAGGTTTTGCTCAAAGTAGGATGTTAAAGAAAAGGGGGAGGACCATAAGTTCTTCAGTTATCTTGGAAACTGCCAAGTTTCTGGTTTCCCATGCAAACATCAAGCAACCAATTCCCCTCCCGTTCCGCTGAATCCTGTTGTGGCCATTTACACTTAGATCTAACTGCACCTCACAGAGGCATCTGTAGAAAGTGCTGCTTAGGGCCACTTCCCTTGAGCTCAATCCAAAGGGAGCAACAGGGGCACAGAGGCTTTTGAAATATGAGTAAAACTGAACTGAAGCCAAGTCACTGAAATGAAGGATTTTCCACAGATACCCTGGAACTGACAGCTCAGCAGATGTGCAGTGTCGTAGGGGAAAAGGGGATTATTGTCCAACCCCCCACCCTTTTTTGGCACTGACAGTAGGGAGATGAGGCACTTTGTTGGCCCAGCTGGGACATAGGTCAGTACACTGATGTACAGAGAGGAAAGTTACCCCGCTGCTCATGATGTGCAGCCCTGCTGCAGCCCAGGCAGCTGCCCTGCCTCCAGGAGAGCCTCCTCTTCCTCTGGCTCCTCATGAAAAGAGTTACAAACCCCCCCATCCCAACAGATGTTTGCACTGAATCCCAAGAGTCTCTCAACCATTTAACCGAACACAAGCCCAGTGGAGCCATCCTCGCTCCACAGAGGAACAGCTCTCCACATCCACTACTGGGGGTAACTGCTCTGCACTGATCATACAACACACCCCTGGGGTACAGGAAGAGCTTGTGGATGCTGTGGGGTGCGAGATGGGTGGCACCAGCCTTCCCCCTGCACACATTTACCTCTGGGGTGCTCCTGTGGCTGCTGGCTGACACCCGGCATCGCTGGCAGGGCAGCTGAGCGACATCCAGCCTTCAGGGAAAGGCAAATCCACAGTCAAACCCACAGCTGCAAGGGAAAGCAATCCCAGGGAAGTTCTGCAGTGGGAAAACACAGGGCAGCCAGCCAGACTCTCCCCAGACAGGACTAGTGAGGGAGCAGCAGAAGGAGGACCGGGTGGGGGGGCAGACTAGAGGGATGAAGGGCGGTGGGATTCTCTTGCTTCCATGTGCAGCCAAGTCACAAGAAAAAGCAGGAACAAACCAACAAGATCTTGGCCACAGGAAAACTTTACCTCCAGCATAATTATAAAGCAAAACCTGCAGAGTCAGAAACGTGGACTTACAGAGGAAAAAACCAAATACTTCCCAGTAAGAGACTACCTTGTTCCACTCCGGTCCCTTGGTTCCAAATCCTCTTTCCCAATTCATTTCAGCTTTAACACATTTATCAACAATGGAGAGAAGTTGAATGAAGCATTTCCTTCTCTAACAGATACCCAAACTTTAAGCTTGAGGCAGGGGAAGAAAGGTCTGAACTCTGAGAGCAGCGTTTCAGTACAAGAATCGGGTTTATTTTTACAGCGCAGTGATTGAAACGATGTAGAAATTTCACTTGCAAAACTGAATCTGTATCACAATGTCTGTCAGAAGGCAACACATATGGGTTGTTTTGTTTTCAATCATAAAATATTCCTCTGGACACCAGAAATTACAAACTCTTAACACTATACACTTCACTTGATTTTAGAGGCTAATTTGTCATAATTTAAATCTATCTTATAAACAATTTCTTTTAAAAAAATGTGGAAGATAAAAAGAACTCAAGTATTAAACTCAAGGCCTTGGTTATTATTATTTTCCTTTTTTTTAAACAAAGATATTTTAAGAAATGTATCAAAATGGTAACTCTGTGGGTATTATAGCTACTAGTCAGGCTCTGCCACACACTGCTCCACAATCTCACGCAAGTTTGGATTCTCCATCGCAGCTGCTACTCTCTCCTTGTCGTTGATCTGCTTGTTGACTGCAAAACATGACATGAGAAGTGGAGTCAGAGGTAGGTCACAAGGGTACTTTACACACCTCATGTCAGTAACGTGGCAAACACAAGACATCCCAGTGCAGCAAAGAACTCTGGAACCCAGCGAATGGCCAGCTCTGAGAATCAGAGGGCAGCTGTACAGCAACAGGACATGTCATCATTGTTCTTTTCAGTGTCCTTTTTATGTGGAAGATGTTACCTGCCCAACATCCCAGCTCAGAATGGGTGCAGCAGCCCATACAGCACTGCATGGCACACTCAAGTGGCTTGGCCCAGAATAACATCATGCCAGCCACACATGTGGGACACGACAGGGCAAGAAGAACATGAGGGTGTTCAGGAGCCAGCAGCCAAAGGCCAGAGGATCAATGGGAATTGGGAAGAAAGCAGGGGAAAGCTCAGGCACAACGAAACCCACCCTTCAGAAGCCCAACACTCTGCTAGGTTTCTAGGTTAGGAAGAGACTGGCAAACGTGCTAATGACACGTCTTCAAGAGTGAAATTCATGACAAATCAGTATCCAGGCTCTCCAGGTGGAGTTTCTACTGATTTAATCAGAACTGATTTTCCCCTCACGAAGCCAGCTCAAGCTGAGGGATGAAAAAGCCAGGGAGCTGCCTGCACAATGGCCTTGGAGCTGTTTAAGCCAGCACCTGGCTACAGCTCTGGGGGGATATTGATGTCCCACAAGTTTTGTTTTAAAAACTGACCAAGAAACTTGTATTTTTGTTATGAAGATGCTTAGATAGGAAGATCAACCAGCCAGGCAGTTCTTTATGTTGACTATTCAGCAGCACAGCAGCTGAAACTCCTTTTGTTCTAAACACAACACCTGCAAGAACTGCAGAGGGATTTGTTTGCTTAAGAGAACAAACCAAGCAGCAGCCTGTGTTCACAGCACCAGGGCAGGCTTGAAACAGCCTCAACCATGGGTTTCACTGCAAAGCTTTAGTGGTGTTTCCATTTCTGAAAGGGACAGCAAGGCAGGGGAATGAAAGAGCACACACACAGCATAAAGCTGCAGCCACTTGTAAGCTCTACTTACTATCTTCTTCAGTGGTATGTGTACCTTCGGATATGTAGATTTCCAGCTAGAGGAGAGAGAGCATCAATGTTAGATGCAAACATCAACAGCTGAATATATTCCTTACTGGAACAGAGGGATGGGCATCACCCATACAGCGTGTGTAATGTGGACTTCCAACACAAGGGGATCAGCAACAAGGGCTGAACTCAGACCTCCCTGCGACATAACCACAAGACAACCTCCTCCCCTGCTGCTGAGAGGCCCCAATAATCTGTCTTCAAAACCATGGAGACATCATTCCTCGTGGGTATCAACTGCTCTTGTGAAAACGTGACTGCATTTAGGCTGCTGGAAAGAGAACCGGCGCTGCCTTCCCAGCAAGCTCTCTGCACACCACAATTCAGGGATGAGTTCCTTAAAAGCCACCAGAACTACTAGTGTCTCTTCCACAAGGTAAGCACTCCTGAAAAGACATCCTGAGGAAGAGATTCCCAGTAAGATATTCCTGGTAAGTTCTGCTCAGGGATGAGAATCACAAACGAGTAAACAAATCCTGTGCCTCTTATCTCACCGGAACCAATCCTGTTTCTTACCAGTGTCCAGCACAACAAATCACTGCCTACCTAATTCCCAGTCTCACTTTACACTGTTCAACTGGAAAGGTGAAGCTAGTGATAGCAGAAACAAAACAACAAGAAATATCTACACCAGAAAACCTAAGCTAGTGAATTTATATCTTTAATTATTCCAGGCAAGTTTCTAAAGGTCTATAAAAGACTATGTTTGTCTACTCTTGGTTTCTGCTATGACCAGCAGCTTCTTTAAGGCTCCAGGAACCTGCTTCCTATAAAGCTTCCTACACAACAGCAGCATGGCTGGGGCCAGGACCGCACAGCATCACAGACCACTTCCTAAGACCCAGGTCAGAGATGCCCTCAGCGCAGTTCCAGTTTGGAACTGGGCAGTTCTTCAAAACTCTGATGAACTTGTTATGATGTTTTTACTTCCTAGATGTACCAAATATAGCAGAGCTTCCCATAAGCTGTTTCTATCTGGTGATAGAGCTTCCAGGGCTCCTTGCTCACAGGGGCTCAGTCCACTGAGACACCTCTGACGCCTCAAACAGTACAGCAGAGCCAGTAGCTATCCATATGTTTTATTTACAGTGCTCAGATATCTTGAGACAGATTGCAGAAGGCCAGACTCCTTTTCCCTAAAGGAAGAGTGTGACTTTGAACCTTTGTAACACTGATTTTGGGAACACCCTCTCTGCCATCCGGTGAGAGCCCGGGGGACTCTGTGATTCAATATGATTCTATGACAGCTGGTGAGGAAACCCCTTGAAAAGCAGCATATTCCAGAAGTGCAGCAATAAAGGGCCTTTGGCAAAGGAAAGGAAGAACCACAGTTACGTGCTGATCCCTCCAGGTGCTATGCCATGCTGCCACACACAGACAAGCTTTAAGCCACCCCATCCCTAACCACAGCTCACGAGTTACTTGATCCCACAGCACACACCCTCAAAGAGAGATGGGCACATGTACACAGACTTTAAAGCAAGTTCCAGAACAGACACCTTACCTTATGTCTAAAAGGCAAACATCTCTGAAGTTTTATTCTTAAACAAAGGCCTGTTTAAACAAAACAGAGGAGAGATTTGCTTGTAAAACTCGAGGTTTGAGGTGTGTTTTCAGAGAATCCACGTTTAATAATCAAAACCACCAGTATAATCTTCTCCTTTCATATTCTGAGCAGCACAAGCCACAAAGCAGACTAACTAACATGTAGTCTGACCCTTCAGGTGTAGCTTCTGGGTTAGGCTTGTACATGCCTGACACGCTTAGGAGGCCTCTGGTCTCCACACACCTCCCAGAACCACTAAATACAGACACATTCCTCTGCTGCCAGCTTTCCCTGGTATATTTGGTAGAGCTTCTGGTTGTGTCTGTGGCTGCAGCTGTACTGAGGAAAAGGCTTGTCTTGTTTTGCTTTCTAACGTTTGTTAAAAACACCAAACCCAACATTAGTTCTTCGCAGAACAGAACAAGCCTGAGGTGACCTGGGGACAACTCAAGCTCCTGACGTGTCACCAACGTGTGACACAGGCTGAGCAGAGGCACGCTGTGCTTCACCTTGGGAGTGGGATCGGAGTTTGGGGACAGCCCAACTGCTGCTCCCTGGGTGCTGCTCTGTGGGGAGCTATGCAGGGACGAAGCTGTACCACGGCCCCGAAGGCCTACCGCAGGCCCCCAAAGCCCTACAACACAGCCCACAAAGGCCCCACCACACAGGCCCCCGAAGGCCCCCCACCACACAGGCCCCTAAAGACCCCATCACACAGGCCCCCAAACGTCCCCCCACCACACAGGCCCCCAAAGGCCCCCCACCACACAGGCCCCTAAAGACCCCATCACACAGGCCCCCAAACGTCCCCCCACCACACAGGCCCCCAAAGGCCCCCCACCACACAGGCCTCGGGCACAGCCAGGGGTAACGGCAGCAGCATCACAGAGCTGTAAGGGTTGGAAGGGACCTCAAGAGATCATCAAGTCCAACCCCCCTCCCAAAGCAGGTTAATACTGCTTCTTTGGGGAGAAAATACTCCCTAAGAGAGCTACCAGCTCGGAGCACTCTGCACAGAGAAGGAAGGCTCGAGGAGGTCCCATTAACCCTTCTCTGGGGAGCATGATGGAGGGTGCTTCAGAGGTCACCCCGTGCCGATAACAACTGCACAAACAGAGATCAAAGGCCCAGCTGGCTTTTCAGCGCCCAGAACACGACCAGCACAAAGTTTAAGAGTTGATCATCGATCCCCAGGGCTGAGCCTTACCCCACTGACATTCCTAACTGGGTCAAGCTATAAATTAATTATTAGCGTACGGCACGCTAGTGCTTTACGATCTATACGTCACACATAAAGCTGCAAAGGTTCACTTGGGCATAAACACAAGTACTTCTTTATTAAAGACATACTTTCCCTTAAATCTTCAAAATAGACTGAGAAATCTTCTATTTGTGTGTGACAATAAGAGCTGCCAGCCTTGGCACCCTGAAACAAACCATTTCAGAAAGCTCAGGGATGATCTTTCCGATGCCATCTCACCACAAATGGATAAGAAAGAGGACAAAAAAGCACACTGAGCCAGTGCAGATTCTCATTCAACTCAATTGCTTTCAAACTCCTAACAGCCCAGAACTCTATTTCTGGCACTCTTGAGTTGCATGTGGGGGTTTTTGTACATGTGTGGAAACAGAGCCCCTAAGATAAGGGAAAGAGAAGGGAAACAATTATAGATTTAAAAAACCAAAAGTTAAACCTCTAAGAGCTGGAAAATTCTCTATTTAACACCACTAAAATCATTAAGAAAATCTAAAGAAGGAATTCTGTGCCACATCCCAGTAGATTTGAGAGCTTCTCTTTGGAGAGTTTCCCTAACATGATAAAAACAGATGGGTGTGTGTCCCCACCCATTTCTTCTGGGTTTTCTTTCCTTGCATCACTAGTAGGGTTCTCAAGTAAATCCCTGGTCAAACTGCTGGCAGAGCAATTCTAGCTGAGACTGATGTTATTCAGACAACCTAAAATTAACTTTAGGCTCATCGTTACTGATTTAATGACACGGAGATCTTACCAATGAGAGTGGCCAAAGAGCAATGAGGTACTGTTGGTGTAAACCTGATGATAACCAGATATTCATCTTCACCTATCTCCTGTACTTCAACACAGCTTTCTGTTACCACTTCCAGTTCTTCCAAAGTATTAGGTTTCTCCGGGTCCCGGATAGTACGGATTATATCTGAAGCAGAAGACAGGTAACCAATAATAAAGCAGCTTTCCTGAATTTAAGAAAAGGCACTTTTATTAGAAACCACCTTCCCAGCATCACTTTGCTCCTCTCCAGAAAAGGCAGAGGTGTGAATGGAAGCAATACATTACGTCATGAGTTGCTTGGAACTTGGGAAACTGAAGCATTTGTTGTGCACAGATTTTTCACATTCTAGTTCTAAGCTTGCTGTTATTTCTACAACCCCATCAGAATAAAAAGAAACCAAACCATGCTCTGGAAAGCATGATTATTCAAAGGCTTACCTTCAGAGCCACAGGTCATATAGCATCCACCTACCCAGGAGCATACACAGAGTCAGGAATTCAGGCAGGTTTGCTTGCCTTTCCAGGTTTTCAAAGCCTCACCTCGTTAATGAGACAAATCAGATTTCCTTCTCTCACTTTCCTCTCTCCACTTCCCAGCCAGGGGCTCACAGATAAGATTCTGAAGCCATCCCAAGGAAAGCCAATAGACAAATAATGCCCTAATCCATATTTACCTGTATCAGTGGTCACTTCCTTAGCTTGTAAAACCTAGTTGATCCCCAGATTTAACATACCTGTATAGAAAGCGATAAGCAGCGCTGCTTTTATAGAAGCAACATGCTCTGGATTGGCTTAAGAAGATTCCATCACACCATGAAACAGAATTACTTTTGTTATTGCTTTTCCAGAGAGCAAAAGGCTTTATTATTATTCAAAAGCTACGGTATCTGTATATAGGAAACCAAAAATAATGAACACAATAGCATGGGAATTCAGCAAATTTCCTAAGAGCCTGAAAAAACCCCAAGTCTCTGCATTTCAGTGTTTGCTGAGTAGCGTTGGCAGAAGGAAAGGCAACGAGATCTCCAGCCTGTTCCTGCCTGTGCCATGTACAAGGCATAACTCACAGCAACACCAATTTTCAGCAAAGGCCAAACCTAGGAAGTTCCCAGCTGTCACCTCGCACTCCTTTCTGCCTCATACCGTTATTTGCCTCTTAGAAACACAAGTCCAAGCATTCCTGGTTTAAATAATGTAACTAGAGGGAGTTTAAAAAAAACAAACACCCAAAAAAGGGAGCTATTTTTTGGTAGCTGTAGTGATTTGGGTGTCAGTGTAGCCCTACCCAACAGCTACCTGCACGGCTGAAGCCAACGTGACACCAGCCTGCAGTACGGCCAATTACTGCAGGCTATCTTCAGGTACAGAGCGACCCACCCAGCCTGGAGAGCTGCAAAGCTGCTTCCCTGCCACTAAGCTGACAGGGCCGACCTCTCAGCAGGGATCCCAGGCAGAGTACAGCGTGGCATCACTGCCAGGCAGGCAGGAGGCTGGCAGCCAGTGGGGAGAACGGGAGCTCATGTCTGTCCAGACTCCATCCATCCGTTGGAGAAGTCAGAGATACACCCTGAAGTGCCTGACCCATGAGCAAGGAAGAGACCATGTTGGTACCATGGTAGAAGCTTTTGCCCTTGGTACTCACCTCACCTTCTCTCCCCCACCCACAAGGGCTACACAAATTGTTCTCAGGAGTGAGTAATCCTTCCGGCAGGGCTGGGAAGCGCTCACTTTCCAAAGGAAGCTGCCATCACTCGTACCATAAAGCAAACCTTGGGAGGAGTGAGGGAACTGAGCCCCATGCCCTGACTTCCAGGGAAGCAGACAACTGCTCCAACCATCCTGAAGCCCCCAGTCTCTGCTTCTCTGCCCACACCAGAAGGATGGGATGCTGCTGAATTACAAACCAAGAAGACACAGCAGATGTCACGAGGAGGTTTGTTCTGCCTTCCCAAAGAGCTGAGAACCGTCCCTTCAATTACATTAAGGATCATGATGGCAGCAAGCAAACTGTCTAGCTTTATTAGTACATTTGCCAGCAAACAGATGAGCAGCCTCATTTGTCAGGCCAACAGAAAGTATCTCCCCTTGGTTCCATTGTTCTGGCTCTGGTACCGCTTTCTGCTTAAAGCCTGAGCCAACTGACACCCAGCCAGGCCAGAAATCGCTTCACATATACATACAGCACAAGTACCTTCATGTAAACATTTCCTTGTAGTTTCTGACACTCTTCTTCCCCTATTTTTAACTTTCATCCTCTTTCTATGTGAAAAGGCCCAAGAGGAAATCAATCCCCTCACCAAGGTGCAAGGGGAAGGCTGAAGTTCTTCAGTACTTCATGGATGCCTCTGGGCTTTTAAATTGGTGTTTTTCACAGGCTTTAGCTCTGCAAAGCTAAAATGGTACCTTATATATATATTTATTTTAGATAAAGCTATGCACAGTGCTGCACTCAATCCTCACACTACCCCTGACTGCCACACAGTAGCAGTGCCTTGAAGCCTGACAAAGTTTTGGACTCCTCCAAGGTCCCACACGCAGCGCTTCAGCAACATCTGGAGAGACTTCACCTCTGGAAAGCTCAGCCTCGGCTTTGCTGGGCTAGCTGGCTGCCCTTTCTGGAATTACTCGCCTGTCCAGGTGTGTCCAGCTCCTCTTCGGTCTCCGGTGAGGAGAGACCAAGGTCGGTAAGTCAGAGGTAACCGCCCCGGCCCGGCCCCAGGCTCGGGGTCCGGGCGCAGCCCTGCCCGGGATGCTAACGGGGCCCGGGGCAGCCGCCCCAGCCCAAGGTCGCGGCACCCAGCCCACCCCAGACGCAGCCCGGGGCCGGCGGCGCGGCTGGGGAAGCGAGCAGGCACCCCCGACGGGCCCTCACCCTTCCTGGGCACCCGGGGGGCAGCTCTCCCCGCCCCGCACCCCGGCAGCGATGCCGGGTCTCGCCCAAACCGCACGCCCTCCCCTCCTGACCCTCTCCTCCACCCCCCTCTTCCCGACAGCGCTCCCCGCCTCAGCCAGCGGACACAGCTCCCGGCCCCACAGGCACCGGCCGGGCCTGGCTTCCCCCCGCTCCGCACCCCAAGGGCGCGGCGCCAGCCCCCCCGCAGCCGCCCCTCACCCCAGCGACTCCCCCCCCCCCATCGACCCTCGAAGCCCCACGACAGTCACCGTAAACCTCGAGCGCCTTGTCCTGCTCCATGGCCTGGCGCCGGGGGGCATGGCAGCCCCTACGCAGCCCGGAGTACCGCAGCACCCTGCTCAGCGTGTGCGACAGCAGCCCCAGCACCAACGACATCCTCCCGCTCCGCCATGGGAGGCGCGGGCCGGGCCCCTCGCAGCCACCGTCCGCCGCCGGCAGCGGGAAGTTCCTCGCGGGGCGGGGCCAGGGGGAGCCGCTCTGGGGGCGGGGCCTGGGCTGCTGAGGCACCGCCCCGGAGGCGGGAGCGCAGCGCCGCGGGCCTATGGGCGGGGGGGGGGTGCCGATAAAGCCCCGCCCAGGGCAGGGAGGGGCACGGCCGGCGCGCTGCGAGGCGCTGGCGGAGGGTGTAGGCGGCTGGGGTGTCGCCGCGCTCCTGTGGTTGGCCCGCGCCGCTGCCGGGCTCTAGCCCAGGGAACCCCGCGGTGCCCCCGCGGGCAGCTCCGAGAGGAGCACGTGGAAGGAGCCACCGCGGGTTCCTTTGCAAGCCAGAGCCGCCGGCGGGGTAACGGGGCAGTACCGCGGCCCCGAGTGCCGCGATGAACACCGAACCGCGCCCCCGCGGAGCCTGTGTCCTGCCTTGGGTCCGCCGGGCGATGCGGGCGGCAGGTCGCGGACTACAGCTCCCAGCGCGCATTGCGGCCCCGCCCGCCGGCCCTGGGTTGCGCTGCCCGCTGGGAGCTGTAGTCCCGCCGCGGCGCTTGGCCGGCGCTGTCAGCTGACCGGAAGGAAGAGCTGTCCCCGTCCGGCATCCAAGATGGCGGCGGGGCTGGGTGAGGGCGGCCCTTAGGCTGCGGGTGGCGGCCCTCCCCGAGGAGATGGAGGGGGCAAAGCGGGAGCTGCGAGTGCTGCTGGCGGCCTTCTCGGGGGAGGCGCGGGCCTCCCTGCGAGACGCAGCCCGGGTCCGGCTGAGCAGGGGTCAGGACGCTCTGGGCAGCCTCCTGGTCCCTGGTGGGATCTACCTGGAGTCCCTGGCGCCGGGCGGAGGCGGCCGGGCCCGGGGCAGCGTCCTCCCGGGAGCCTGGGCTGAGTAAGTGGCAGGGGGACGAGCAGGGGAAGGGAGGGGGCCGGGAAGGGACCCCCGGCGTCGCTTTGCTTTGGTGAGGGGCGCTGGGTGGACCCCGGAGCTGGGGGTGCTGCCCGGAGGGAGCAGGCCCGCCCAGGCCCCGAGAGCTGCCGGCGGCTGAGGGGGGGGGCTTTCCAGACCGCCTTGAAGCAGCGTGTCTTTGCCTAAAATCCCGCTGCGGGAAGGGCTGGGGATTTGTATCTGCTCGTTTGTGTAGCTGCGGGTGTGAGTTGGTTACAGCAGATTTAAGAAAGGAAGGAAAAGTGCCCAGTTTTGTTGAATTGCCAGGTTAAAATTTCATAGTGCCCTGGCAGCTTGGCTTCCTTCTCTTGCCGGTCCGGGGCCAGCTCCTGTGCCTGACAGTCAGCAGTCACGGGATGTTTTTAATCTGCTTTGGGAGCTTTTAATGCTGAGTCAAAACCACAGTCACATTGTGTTGCCAAACGCCTGCGGGGTCAAGCGATACCAGCGCCCTTCTGGTGCTCTAGACTCACGTTCCTGCACCACCCAGAGTGGCCTTGCAGCTGTTTTCTCTGCCTGCTTCCCTCTCCATAGCAGAGTAGGTGTGATGACAGATACTTGAGGAGTTTCTTAGTCTGAGAAGCAGGGGCTCAAACATTCAGAAACGGGCAATGTGCTCTTCTGCTGCCTAGTTGACAGCACTGGTGTGCCTCCCAAAGCAAGTCCTGAAGCAGAGTGTCCCTCACGTGCATGTGGCAAGGATGAGCAAAGGAAAAACACACAAGGACAGAAAAGCCCTGTATTCTAAAGGGGAAGAGAAGTAGGGGTTACCCAAGTGCTGTCTTGCATGGTGATCTGCTAGGGATGAAGTATGTTCTAGTGCTGGGGAGGGAGAGAGGGGGTGGCAGCTGAATCCTTACTACAAAAGATTAAATAATGAGAGTGTCCTGCCCATCCCTAGCACGCTTCCAGGTCTGTGTATGAAATGTGGACAGAGAACAAGGTCAATAAACACACTGAATGTTGTATCTTCAGCTTCATGTGGGAGAATACAGAAGATGATCTGCAAGCTGGCAAGACAAAAATACTGGCTCTGGGTAAAAGCCATGAACTGTTTGTCTATGAATTCACTGTAGAAGATGGAAAATACAACCCGCTCTCCCTGCACAGTTGTAAGGAAGATACACTTAAAAAGCTCCTTGGAGTTAAAAACATTAGTGAGTAAATTTCAGTGTGAATTCCATATTTGAAATGCATTAATGAACTTGAGAAATAGTAGTGACATTTAACATTGTTAGAGGGAATTAAAGTGTTGTAGCATAAGGTGTCTGGCTAACAAAGAGTTAAAATAAACTTCCATAAAACACACTCACACACCCCTGCTATCTCAAACTTGCCCTTTAATACTGGAACTGATGGGAAGACAGCAGAGAGAGTCTCCTCACTGACCCTGCAAAGACTAATTACATGTTTAACTGTATGTTCATGGAATCATAGAATCATAGGGGTTGGAAGGGACCTCGAGAGATTAGCAAATGTAGTGTGCAGTTAGAATGCCCCCAGGACCTAGTCCTTTGGTGTTCTCCATGTTCTTCAACAGTCTCCCTTTTTTATTTCCAAAGATTGTAGCTTTTATTTTCAGTGCTGACTGAAATAGTATTTTGGGATGATTTTTTTTTTGTGTTCTTGACAGTTTTGGCCACCTAAAAAGCCTGCACTGTTCCAGGAAACTTCTAAAGTCAGTGCTTCTGACACAGAAAGTGAGATTTAAAACAACAAGCCCCCCATACTCCCCAGTCCCAACTTTCATTAAGATGGTAGCAGAGGCAGTGACGTTGAGCTGTGATTTTCTTGAGGTATGTTTACAAATCAAATGTACCAGGTAGCTGCAATCCTAAAGTACCTTTACATTTACAGGTCTGTCTTCAATTTCCTCTTTGAGGATACTGTCTTTTGAAAACAACAAATGCATCCTTCTGCTCAACAAGTGTGTCATTGTGCATCTGACCTTTCCTGGACCAGACTCGCCCCTGGAGACCTGTGACTGCTTTACCCTTGATTTGCCTCTGCAAGTTGTGGACAGAATAACAGACACACACTTCTGCAGGGGGATCCTGTTTCTGTTAGACAGCTCTGGCTGGATCTGTATCCTTTGCAGGAGAGGGTAGCTCTCAGTGTAAGTGACCTGGAGGAACTAAGTTGGTTTTACTTTTCTCTCAGGGTTAAGCAGAAGTTTCTTGAAAGAAACTCAAGTTTTGAAGCTGCTGCCAATAAAGGGGTCGTGTCACGAGGTACTAGTTACTCTAGTAAAGAACACCCCAGTCATCTCTCAGATGTTTCTTAACCTGCCATAGGAGATCAGTTTCACGCTGGAGTAATGGTTTTGAGCAGTTTGATATGTGGATCTGTGTGTAACAGGCTTACATCTTACTGACAGGAGCCTTTCTTAATTAAAGCCTTTAGAAATTATCTGCAGATAAGCTGGGAATGGCAGCTTGGAGACCAGATAGCTGTCTTCTGTGTCCTAAAGAACAGGAGCTCAGACCTGGCACACACCGTTTCACAAGCTGCTCAACTTTAACCTCTTTGTCAGTGTTTTTCCTGACATGTATGTAAAAAATTGTGATAAAGTCAGGTGATTTTTTCCCTCCTAATTACCTAACTGTCAATATATATTTGTCCCAGCTCACTTCCACATAGAAACTCACTCTTCTGAGGTGGCACAAGCTGGGTGTTTGTACAGCTTCTGTTCCTAGCCCAGCTTAGAGCGCTGTGGCAAACCAAACAGGTCTAAATGCTTTGCCTGTGCAGAGCCTGGCTTGGACCCCAGGGTGAGCAGAAATCACCACCCTCCCCTTCTGTGTCATCACTTGTTTGCTGTTTCCTTTGACACTGTTTGAAGATGTGTTTGACTCTGTGGATGGTGTGAAACTAGCACATGTCAGCCTAGTGCTCTGCCAGGGGCAGGGGCAGCCTGAGGGGCCGGACAGGAGCCCCAGCATCCCGTCCCCGCTCGCTGCCGTGAAGGTGTCGCGTGACCTCAGCATTGCCGTCGTCATCAGTTCTTCCAGCCATGCCACCTCACTGGATCTCAACAAGTACTTCAGGTACCTGTGCAGCAGAATTCCTGCTTGAAAGTTTTCAGTGTAACTGACATTAAAAAGCCCCTAATCTTGCTCCTGTGCTAGTTGAAACGCTGTCAGCTTTTTATTTTGCGTTCTGGCCCTGTGGTAGAGTGGAAATTTCCTATTTGTTTAAAGACTGCTCATGAGTTATTGCTCCAGTTTATGCTCTGTCACTAGCAGATAGAAAAACTTCATCATTCTTCACACTTTTTCTCAGTGTTGTCAAGTGCCAGTGGTGGCACCTTTTAGAAATCCTGTAGAGTATATGGGCCTGTTAAACTCTTCTGGCATGGCTTTACTGGTTTTGCTCGATAAATTAGGACTGGGTTGTAATTTAGAGCTGTTTTCCACCTCAAAGGAAATGGGAACCTAGATATCATCAGGTTTTGATGGCTTACCTGGATGTATTTTTATGGATGTTACTAGTCCAAGAGAAAACTCATTCGATCTCTCCCATTCTCTTAAATTCCATTTGAGACATGAAAGAAAGAAATAATCTTAATTCATCTAGGAGGGAGGTGAAATGTGATATTTATTTCTTTACAGACAGTTCCCTGGGCATTTGCTCTGTAAGAGAGACCCTGAAAACCTTCCAGTGAAGCCTCCAGAAGGAATTGATGAGGATGACCTTGCCAGTTCTGACTACAGCATGGAGCTGCTGTCATCGCCCTTCCGCACAGACAGGTACACGATCGCAGTGCTTCCTCCCACAGGCTGGGTTTTGCCTCCTTTAGGTAACTGATTAGTAAAACTGCTGATTCTTTTTTTTAATTGTAGTTGTGGCTAGTGAAATCAGCTTTTTCTGCTTTCAATCTTTTGGATTTCAGGATGATGTTAGGAAAAGGGCTGAGCTTTGCATACGTCATTGAGCAGCTCCCAGGCTGTAATTACTGGTTAGGGTGTTATCTGGAGTTTGAATCAATAGTGACAGAGTTTTTATTTTTAACCCACATAGTATTTAATAGAGAAAAATTCTTTGTTTGTGCTGTTCTGGGAGTAACAGCTGGTGTTATAGGTCACTTCGTTCTTTGCCCCAGGTCCTGGAAGGCACACTTATCCTCACTACGTGATACAGTAAGGAGAAGAGGACCAGGTTCTTCAGGTTTGGTAAATGACTTGAATTTACCTTGGTATCAGTTTTTTACCCATCTTGAAGACCATGATCCTGAAATCTATGAAAATTCTGAGAAGATGCTGGCTTTTGTTCCACGGGCTGTTACCTGGGCCCCTTCCAAACCAGTGCAGAGTGATGGTGTGAGGCTGCAATGGAGACGAATCCCCAGAGAAGCACCCCAAGAAGTGGTGAAACTGGAGTGTAAATTGGTAACTGGAGTCAAAGCACTGTTTGTAGTAGTAACAAATGACAAAGGATTGACTCTTGCTCTCTGGGATTTTGAGTTACAAGACGTGACCTATCACCACTTTGGCAAAAATAGTGTCTATGTGGATTGCAGCGAAGAGGTGCCGTTGTGTCTGCTGCTGGCAGGTGAGGGGGCTGACAGAATCGTTCCAGTGTTGGCTTCTGATAAAGGCTTTCTTGGCTTTTTGTAGTGCTCTTCTTGCCTGGCTGCTGCTGGCTAATTCCTGATGTGTCCTTGCTGAGGTGAAATCCAGGCAGAGCCGTTTGTGTTGTTGTGACAGTAGATCAAAATGTTGCTGTGTTGCAGCTTGTTTATGTATTTTAATTGTGGTTTGGTTCTTTCATTTAGAGCACGGTCTCTCCTTAGTTCTCTTTGGTTTAACACAAGAAGAGTTTTTGAATAGATTGATGATCTATGGCAGCGCTGGAGTTGTAGATTCTGTTTGTCACCTCAATGGATGGGAACGGTGTTCAATTCCCATACATGCACTAGAGGTAAAGAAATCCATTTTCCTGCCTTACAGGTAACAAAAGTACTTCTTAAAGCAATGAGTGTGGTTTAGCAATGTCAGTGGTGGATTTAGAGCCAATTAAGAGTATGCCTCAGCAACCTACAGGCAGAATGTGGTTTAGTTACTAAACAAACAGTAAAAACCCCAAGTAACCCAGATGAGTAACCTGAAAGAAGAAATCCAGCAATAAAGTAAATACACATTAAAAAAAAAAGAATTTTTAAACTAAGCAGCACTGAAAACTCCCCCCTAATTGGACCCAAATGTATTTTTGCCAGTTGATTCCTGCAGTAGCTTTTGTCCTCTCACAAAATGCCAACTATTAAAGCAAATCCTTGGAACTGGATTTTTGTTTTCATTGTACTGCTCCTTTAAGCCAAGAGGAGAACTTCAGGCTGCCAACTGCCTCTTGGTGTCCCTTAACAATAGGTGGCAAAATACCTGCCATGTACCAGGCCACAAATCAAATCTCCTTGTGTCTGCAGTTTTCTGGTGCTGTATTTCTACTTTCAGATGGCAGAGATTCTTGTTTTAAAAAAATGCTGTTCCAGAAGCCTGGAACTCTGTAACAGCCTGTATACACCATGGATTGGTGCACTGCCAGTCTGTGTTTCCACTGTGCTTGGAGGGGGGAGCTCACCTGGAGGCATGTGGTAGGGTTCTTTGGGTTTATTGAAGGGTCTGATGGAAAGTGAATTGATGAGGTAAGGGTCACAGCCATTTTCAGTTGCTGTAAGCTTATTCAAAGCCCTGATTCTCAGAGTACTTTATATGCCAGATCAAACTCTGTAATAAAGTGCTGGATTAGTACTTTGTCTCTGAACACAGGGGTAGGATTTCTCCAAAGCCTGTTAGAGGAGCACGGCAGGTTCTGGACAGGTCACCCCCTTATTTCAGGCCACAGGTGCTGTGCACACACTTTAAATTTCACCTTTTTTCCTGCACTTATACTTTGTGACCAAGTAGGAAGTAGAACTGCTGGCAGTAAACGTACAATCTGCATTTCCAGAACACATGTATCACTGTTCTACTGCATCTTTGTCCAGGCAGGTTTGGAAAATCGCCAACTAGACACAGTAGACTTATTTTTAAAAAGCAAAGAAAGTCTTTTTGACCTGTCTGCAGCCCGCTCTGGACCTGAGCAGGCTTCTGGAAGTGCATCCCAGTCCTATCTGAAAAGTAAGTAGAATACTTTCACCTATGCAGAGATTTAAACTTAATTGCCTTCTGTTTATGCCTGTGCTTGTAAAAACAGATGGAATTGCCTGTGTTCTTGTGTGTCTGGATGATGCTCTGTTCAAACTCCCCTCCTTCTGGAAAATGAGGGAGGAATGGTGCATAATGTGTAGGGATTTTGTTGTGTCGATGTGTGCATTATGAGCATTTTGATCTGAAGGCAAAGCATGTTGCATATATGGAAGATTTTAGACACGTTTTAGAAGGTTTTTGTAGCTTACCTTTATGACTCCTAACTTTTTTACACTTATGTGATCAGTCATGTGGTAGAATGTTTTAACTTTTTCTGTAAATACCCCAGATTTGGAAGAGCTGAGACCAGCTTTAAACTTGCTTTGCTCAGCGATCAAAGAAAATGATATGGAGCCACACAGCAAACACTTCTCTGAGCAGCTCCTAAGCCTCACATTGACTTTCCTTAGCAAGCAGCTGGAAGACATTTTTGTGCACACACAGGGTAAGATCCCTCATTTTGAATCGTGTAGTTGTGTAGTGTGTCTTTCTTTAGGTTAATTTTGTTAATTAAAAGCCTAAATTTGCCTAGAATTAACCAAAATTGTGCTAAAGTTAAGTGAATGATAGACATTAGTTAAGGGGAGCCATGAGAAATCAGTGTGAACACAGTATCTGTGTTAGCCCAAGCAGCTGTGATCCAGCTCTCATGTCAGGATACTGGCAGCAGGGTCAGATTGGGGGTGTAGGAATGGGACTCCCCAGCTATTGCTGGATACACAGTGCCATTAATGGCTTGAGTTTAGCCCTCAGCTGCTCATTCTTTTCTCAGTGCTGCCACTTGGACTATTCTGGCAGAAATATTTCTGTGGCTGTGGAAAAGGAACAGACTAGTTTAAGAAACTGATACAGCTGAAAAAATACCCTACCAGGTTATTTTATATCTGGAGCACTTCCCAGTCTCGTTGCTGTGCTGTGCTGAGATGTTACACTTTGAAATACAGCCTAAAAGCTGCAAGAATAGAGCAGCAGCTGGTTTACTGGGGAAGCATTAGAATGCTGAAATTCCTGGGGATGGTTTTGTTTTGCTAGAGACCCTGTGGAGAGTGGGGTGACATGTCCTGACATACAGTGTGCTGTCCTTGCTGTCTCAGTGGTGCTTTTTAGTCTGTGGGCCAACAGGTTACACATGTTAAAGTGAAGCTGGTTTATTCCATTAGTAAAAGGCACAGACTGTTGACTGTTACTATTTTTTTTCTACATGAATATTAGTGGGGTTTGTTTCTTTCTACATGAATGCCATGTCTAAATGTCTGTGCATTTTCAGTGTGACTTATCCAACTAAATAAGTGGTTTGATTAATGAAAAATTTCAGTTCTCACTTTTTCCTGGGGAGGAACACACCTCAATGAGATCAGGTGGACCTCTTGGTCCAGCACCAGGAGGATTGTGACTGTATCCCAACCAGGATGCTGATAGAGGTGGGTGGTGTCAATACCTGTGCAGGTCAGAGCTGGTGTGCCCTGTGCTCTGAGGTGTGTTCTATTTCCTAGCCAGGAGAACATGTTTAACAGTGCTGCACATTAAAAACACTGCACTGTTCCTTTCTGTTTAACCATGTCTTGGATCCTCTTGACAGAACTTGATGAATCCCTGCAGAAGGCTGCAGATATTTTAACTGATTACATTATAAGACTTAGAAAATTTCTGAGGAAATACCCATGGCCCCAAGGAAACACGGTGCACACAGAAAACCATCCTGGTGAAGACCTACCTGCACTGGAAGAAAGCCAGATGTGGGAGAAGCTGACACCAGAGGTAAAAATGAGTAACCCAGCTTTTACTGTTCTTATTGAATGTATTTAAGGACATTTATTCATGTGGAAATACCTTTAAGTTACTGGGAAAAGTCATTATAGGGATCATAAAGATAGTAACACTGCAGGTTAATGAGATGGGTTTCTTCCATATTTCCCCCTTTCAGGAAATCATTGCTGAAGCCATCTTAAGCAACAAGATGCCAGAGGCCCAGGTCTTCTTCCATATGCATCAGCATCCTGCTCAAAGTCTTCAGGAGTTTATTCGGTCAGGTTTGAATCTGGTCTATGACCGTCTTCTGAAGAACAATGCCAGAGAGGCCTCCGAGCTTTTAAGAAATATGGTGAGGGGTGTTCAGTAAGCGCTGATAATTCTTTAACAGGGCACTTCTTGTGCCTGATGAGTGCTGAGTGTGGGGGGCATTTCGTGTCTTACAGATAGATTGATCCTACCAGTACATGTATTACAGAGAGCATTGACTTGTTTAAAGAGCTACTTTGATCACTAATGTGCCTTCAGAATGCGGAGGGAGCCTGCTAATGGGGTGTATTGACTGATGTAATGATCTGTAATGACCTGCAAAGTGCAGAGGGGATTCTGGCAGGTCAGGTGATAAAGGGTGTAGTTTTATATCCAGACACGTTGGAGAGTTCCTGCAGATCACTGGGTTGTTGTGACAGCTCTTAAACAGGACTTAAAAAGGGAGAGTCACAGCTTGCTCATGAAAGGTGGAGTGCTGCCTCTGCAGAACCGCATGGGGACAGTGTGCATACAGTGAGTATCTTCTTTCCTGTCAGGGCTTCGATGAGAAGGAGGAGCTGCGGAAGATTTGTTTCCACACGGTGGATAAACACGTGCGCAGTTTGTTGGTAAGTGTCGAACAGACTCTTTTTTGTCTAGGGGTGGAGCCTGAGGTGTGTTTGTGGTGAGAGGAAGAGATGTATTGAACAGGCTTTCAGAAAGGAAGCAGATAGGCTTTGTCCCCTCATCCTTGCAGTGTAGCTGCTGAAGGATGTCACTGACCTGCTCGTGTTCTTTCATATTTGCAGTTAAAATAAAAATTGGTTAAAATGTCATTTCTTTGTTCTGGCTGTGATCTAGTTCCCATCTGCTTGCACACAGTGTGAGGTCTTGGCCCTCTTGAAATTTAAGTGTGTTGACCTCAGTGCTTCCAGCCTTTTTTCCTACAGTTGGTTAACTCTTTGCAGTTGCAGGAGCATTTACAGCTTTAATGTATTATAATTAGATAAAAATTGTAATTGGAGGTAATACTTTAATTTGAATTGAAGGTGAAAGTTTTACAAGAAGAAAATTATTTTTCTGAAAAAGAGAAGAAAATGATAGACTTTGTGCATCAGGTTGAAAACTTTTACTCGGAATCCTTCCAGGAAAATAAAGAGATTCAATCTCTTTCCAGGTAATGTGGGTTATCAGTTTTAATTATTAATTAATAACCTTAATAGGATCTAAAAATGTACTGGCTTCTACAATCCGTATGGTTTACTGCACTAACAAAGGCAGCTTTCTGTAATCTCATTAATTTACACTGGTCTTCATTTGCAGAACTAAGGGTCAGTGTGGGAACTGATGACTTCTTGTTAGGTTCTTTCCAACCTGAGTCATGCTGTACTGTTGTCAGTGTAACACAGGTCTTCTGTTCCTGTCAGCATCACCATGCCTTCAGTAGTTTTAATAATAAAGGATATTGAGTTATTGATCAAATGAAACATGTCCAGATGGAATGTTTGCTCTGTTTTTGATACACAGTAGCTGTAATACAGCAAAGTAACCTAGAAGAATCATTTGACAGTAAAACAATCATAGAACTGTAAGGACCCTTACCATTTGCTCTGCCAGCTTTGGAAGAACTCTTTGCTCTCCTGTGCATACTCAGACTTTGCGCTGAAGTAAGGCCCTTTGCCCTTCCAGAGCTCTCTTTTCTGGCCAGGTTTGTTGATTCTTTCATCATCTCCTGCTTGTTAGATTGTGAACTGTCTTTAGAAAATGCAACCCTTCATTGCAGTGTCAAGAACTGGAGAAGGGAACAAGACCTTTCCAGGCACATGGCTGTTCTAGACTCCGTGCTGAACGGCGACAGACGTCGGGGTCGCAGCAGGAGGCTCAGGGTGATGTTTAACTGGGCTCAGTGGTGGGATGAGCTTATTCAGGAAATGATTCTCCTCTCCAGAAAACCACACCAAGGCAAGTGTTCTGGGACTGAGGACTTAAAGGGTGAATTAGAAGTCTGTCTTTGCTGTAATGTAGTGCAGTTGTGTAGGAGTGGCATTGATAGAACTAAAATTGCATGCTACCACAGCAGGTTGCTAATTTTTTTGTCAGTGAAAATGGGTAAACAGGGTGTTTTCCTCCTGTTGCGTTCTGGCAGGGATCTGTAGTCTTAGTGTAGAGAAAAATCTGGAAGTAGCTGAAGGGGACTTGTCTAATGCAAGGCCATTTATTGTAGGTGTTGTACACTGCTACATTCTGTGAAGCTTATTACACTGTAGGATTATATTTAGCTTTTCCAACACAAACAAGCTGTAATAGCATACTGAATTTCAGGATCACATTTGCAACTGTTCATTAAAAATATGTCTGTGTCTAAAGAAACATCCTTATTTCCCAAAGAGGCATTTGTGCTGGCTTCATCACTTCTTTTTCAAACACAGAGCTCAAGGGATGTAATCCCAAGGTTCTTTGGATGCACCTGACAGCCCAGCATGATTGGGCTAATATTTGTTCGTGGATTGAAGACTCTGACCCTAACCAGGCTTTGTGTGGAGAAGCTGCCTGGCCTCCTCTGACTCCAGATGTTGTTGACCAGCACATGTTGTGCAGTCGCTATATGAGAAACGACATACTGAACAAGCTGGCTAGGTATGTGCTCTTCATGCATTATGCCAACTCTCTGTCTCATGTGGAGCCAAAGTCAGGTAGTTCTAGAAGTATGTGTTAATAAAGTCTCTGATAACAAATTTCTTTTTATATTGTATTTAGTGCCCTCTTTTGAAATGACATGTATCCATTACTAAATCTACTTTTAGCTTTGTACTTGCAGTCTGTTATCTCAAAGCAGTAAGAAACATGAGAACAGAAATCCTCTATCAGCCCTTTGAGCTTACATAGGGATTATATTCCCAATGCCCATTTTGATGCAAGGGAGAAAATGCTGAGCACAGAGTGTTTGGCTCCTCACACTTGGTGTGTCTGCAGTGAGCTGGAGTAACTGCAGTATTGTTTGAGCACTGTCAAAGGTCTTTTGGCACTTGTGTGTGCCTCAGTAGTGAAGTAATCCCCTAGAAGGAAAGGTCTGCTTAGAATTCTGAACTAAAACCACCCTTGAGAGCTTCTGAAGGACATAACTGTGTAATATGTGTATGGTTTTTGTCTTTCCTGACAGAAAGGGAATTTTTGTCTGTTCTGAGCTGGAAGATTTTGAACTTCTCCTCCAAAGACTATCTTACCTGGGGGGAGTACTGCAACATCCTCACCCGGTTCCGAAATACACCGCTGCAGGGGGCTTGGATTTCCACACTCGTTTTGTCCTTTACTGCTTAGAACATAATTTGCAGTATCTGTTATACACTTACTTAGACTATTACAGGTAGGAATGCTTTTCACCCCTCCCATCTCATGCAGATTTAAATCATGAAACACCACTGTAACAGTTGGCAGTAAGAGTTTTCCTTGGTGCTTGCTGTTTGGTGAGGAAGACTGCTTTGGTCAGAAGAGTGTCACTTACTGAACAGCTGTGGGGCAGCATGTTACACTTCATGCTGTATTTTGAATCTTTATTCAGGTTGTTCCCTCAAGATTAATTTGTGTGTCAGTCATCAGAGGAAATTATTGTAGTTGTACTAGTGTAATGCTAGAAGCAATATGATGTTAAATGAGCCAAACCAGCTTGTTCTCTCACTTGAGCACAAGTATGAGCTAAATTAGGGTTAGTTGGGTTTTGAAGGAGAAAGGAATATTAGGTATTGGAATTGTACGAGTACTTCCCACTTACTGAATGCTTTGCAATTCAGATTTCTTAGCTGCAGTGGCAGACTAACAGTGTAATTATTGAGAAGGTAAAAATGGACCAGAGAAAAGCCAACAAATCTTGTGGTGTTTGTTTGTCTAATCAGTTCTAGTTTGCATAAAATATTTATACTATGCAGGGTGGTATTTCTGAATCAGGTCCTGTTTTTGGAAAGTGTTTGGATTGCCTGGTCTGGAAACCATGACTTATATTTACAGAACAAGTGAGCAGAGAAGCATGATCCTGAAGGGAACTGTCAGAGATGCCGTATCAGCTAAAGCTGTAGCAAAGGGGGATGTGATTTGCCTCCCTGTAGGGATGGATGACACCAGTCACTGCTACGTTGGGGCAGAGGATGGTTACAAATACTGTATTTTCACCATGCTGCTTCTCATCTGATTTCCAGTTTAACTCCATCAAACTGCCCTATTTTGGATAACAAGGAATTGCATGAATCACATCCTTGGTTTGAGTTCCTCGTGCAGTGTCGGGGAGTTGCCAGTAACCCTCGAGGTAAGAGTCTGGCCTCGCTCAAGAGGTGATCAGACATTGGTGCCACTAGCTGAGTGCTGGGTTTACCTTTCTGCTCTGCTGCTGGTTTTTGACCACAGCTCATCATTTACATGTGTGTTGAGTCCTCATCTCATTCCTGCTTCAACTGTACATAAAGATTTGGAGGCTGTAGATAGATATGAGAATTATTTTTGTGTGTGATCATCATTACCTCTAATTTGATTATATTCCCAAATGGTTGAACAGAAGGAGGATTGATAAGAAAATATAATTAAAGTTAAAGCTTCCCATTTTTCAAAAACATTGCTCCTTTTCTAGAGTCACATGTTAACAAGGGATAGAAATAAGTCCAAGTGAAGCCTTTTCAGAAGGCATGATCGGTATAGGATTAAGAATTGAACCAATACAGTTGTCAGTTTTGGGACTCTATTCAGATCAATCTGTGCAGACAAAACTGTGGCTTTGGGGAAAATTTAGAACAGCTTATAAACTGTATTTATCAGTAGAATCAGAAAAATCACTATTAACAGCAATGGATAGAAAATTCAGCATTTTTCATAGTTGCAGAACAGTTTTAAAGCATGGTTTGATGTTTTCCTATGGGTTTTGCTTGAAATTAAATTACACTTTCTTTCTTTTTTTTAAGATCCCAAGATGATTTTTCAGGCTAGCCTGGCAAATGCTCAGATCTTGATTCCTAGTAATCAAGCCAGTGTGAGCAGCATGCTGCTGGAAGGCCGGACTCTGTTAGCACTTGCTACTACAATGTATGCACCTGGAGGTATTGATCAGGTACTGTGTGCAACGAGTTATCGATAAGCCTTTGGAGAAGTTATCATGTGGGGGTGAAAGCTGGAAGGAGCAGGTTAATAAAAATAAATACACCAATGCAGCAGGTAATTTCTGCACATATAAAAACCTGGGTTTGGTGGTGGGTGTTTCAGTGTGACAGCAAAGCGAGTAGAGTGGTTCGAGGTTACGTGGTTTGCCTGTAGCAAGGCACAGTGGCTGTGAGCTGTGAGTATTTAACTCCTTCATAACAGCTGCACCTGAGAGTGCTTATAAACACTTGTGTTCTTCCTGTAGTTTTAGCCTGCAAATACATTTTCATAAATGTTTTAATGTGCCTGTGTTAATTAGACAGCTATCCCCTTGTGTGGTCGTTTGTAGTTTTTAAGTCAATGGAGTGGTGGGGAACTGGAACTGGACTGCTTTTCTGCCTGGAGATGTACAGCTGGTATTCACCTTCCAGACTTTTATTTTTAAAGGCTGAAAATCATCTGGGCAGGTATCAAAAATTTCAGCTTGCAGGTTACATTGTGTTGACCAGTTGGATTGTGCTATAGAGATCAAAAAGTTATAAGTGATAATACTTTGAAAAGAAAAATGTTCAGTAAACCACAAATTGGAATAGAACTTAATACAGATAGCTTTTTGATATGTAGTGCAGGAACCTAAACCATCCAGTACTGTTGAAGATGTGTCTAATATAAATTAAAAGGATTTTCCAGGAAAAAAAAAGATAGTTTCTGTGTTTTCACCATATGTAAAATTCCCATGAAGTAATTTGTTTGACACAATCAGTGATTGTTTTGTTGTTATCTTAATGCAGCTGCTGCTTCCTGATTAAATTATTGTGCTTTCTTGCAATGTAGGTTCTTCAGAATGAAGATACAGAAAAACCTCTAAAGAAAGTTGATCCACAGCTCTTAAAAATGGCATTGACTCCTTACCCAAAACTCAAAGCCGCTCTCTTTCCCCCATGTTCTTCTCATGGAATTTTGCCACCTGACATCTCTCTCTACCATCTTCTTCAGGTACACAAACAGCTTTTTGGCAGAAGAAAAGTAAAGTAAGAGAAACTTGTTTCCACTTAAAGCCTGGAGGGTGAGGACTGTGTTGTTTCCTTGGATCCCTTCATTTGGAGCTGAAGTTTATAGTTTCATTCTGAATGGGGTTTTTTTAAATGGTGTCTAAATCCGTGTAGAGACACAGGCACTGTTTAGTTTCAGCAGTTCTGGAATGTCAGTGATGCTCTTGCAGTGTTCAGTGGGCAAGTTGTTTAGTAGACAAATTAAAAGTATTTTAATGTTTGTAATAAGGGAAATTTAGAATGCATGGAGTGGCATGATGCACTTCTGAGCATATGCTTTTTTCCTCAGACCTGTGGAGTGAGATAAACTGGGTATGGGAAGAAACACAGTTGGTTGTTACTAGGAAAATGTAACTATGCTGAGATCACAGTTTAGCAGAAAACTGAAACATGTTCAGTCCCACTTCCCTTAGACCACAGCCTAAGCCTTTCCTTGCACTTGGGTGTGATCTGATCCTAGGGTTTGGTGAGTAAGTACCTTAGAGAGAGAACTGTACAAGGTACAGCACTGCTACATAGCTGCACCAGCCATTCCTGCTTGTCTGCTGCTGCAGCTCCCTAAAACGCTCTGTGATGTGACTCTGATGTGAAAGTCTTAAGCTGTCTCAATATACTTTGTTTCTAATCTTTCAGTCATTGGTGCCCTTTGATCCCACTAAATTATTTGGCTGGCAGTCAACAAATACTCTGGCTGTATCAGGTATGTTACTTTCAAGTTTAATAAGCTAGTTCAGCCTGAGCACCCCTGATAAAATACCTTCCAGTGGAACGAGGTGGCAGATACAGTTATTCAAAAGGCTGTTTCTTTAACAAAAAACTCCAGTGTCATCTACTAAAATTTAGTTTTGAAATGAAACTCTGGGCTCCATTAAGCTTGTTGCAGATGAGGTAGAAAGCAGTAGTTCCTTTCCAAAGCAAGCTGAGGGCCAGAGAGTTCTGATTTCACCACACAAATTGGCATCTCAGTGGGGTTTGGATATGCTGAGAGGAGAGAGAGGTGTTTGACTGTCAGCTCATGTTTTGTAGCTGAAAGCCTTTTTTAATGTTTCATTCAACTGTTTATCAGCTTGTAATAATGATGATATTCCCTCTAGATGCATCAAGTGACTTTCCTCACTTTTCATCCCCTGAACTGGTGAACAAATACGCTGTACTGGAACGACTGGATTTCCTGTACTATTTGCACCACGGGCGCCCATCGTTTGCTTTTGGTACCTTTTTGGTCCAGCAGCTTGTAAAGAGCAAATCCCCCAAACAGCTGTAAGTCTTCTGAAAAGCTACAGTCAGGTAGTTCTTTTGGAGTTATAATCTAGCACATGGAGTAACATTAATCTTCCCCAAGAGCAAACAAGTGATGTGCACTGGCATTGCTTGAAATTTTAGCTGTCCCAGGAGTCAGTTCGGTCCAGCATCGAGTAGGCTGAACATCAGATGCCACTGAAAAGGTGTTGAGCTTTATTTTGAATTAACTAAATCTACACACTGAGAGCAAGGGATGAAAAATGTTGCAGTAATAGTAAACACAGGTAGACTGTTCTTCTAGGGACCTGAGGCTCTAGAGCACTTTGTAGGAAAAAAGATGCCCCTTTTCTTTGATGTTTCTGAAGGATGACACTTCCTTAGTTCAATTAATGAGACATTATTTTATTACTTTTTTATTGTTTTATGAGACATTATCTCATTATTTGAGACAAATAATGTCTCATTTTTTGAAGCTTCAGCAAATTAATTCCTTCAATCGCCAGTACTGGCAATTGCAGCCTTACAGCTTCAAAAAATCATGTGTTCAAAAGAATGCAGTCAAATTACACATCTTGCATGAATATATTAAATTTACTGTTAGGTATATTCAAAATGAGTAGGAGTTACATCAGAAGAATCACTAGAATTCATTACTGTATGTTTCTTTTCATCATTTCTGTACAAATCAGCCTCTCTTGTGTAAACAGCTGGTTTGGGGAAAAAGGGAACCATACATTAATGTTGCCTGGAGCACTGAGTGGTTTAAGAGGCACTCAGGCATAATTCTTTCAGTTAGTACTCTGGAAAACTTGCTGGTAACCAGGGAACCAGGCACTGAAGAAGCCTTTAGGGTACCTTTCCCCTTCCTGCAATCCACAGATCTGTTTCAGGCCCTCAGTGCTGCCCCACAGGGCTGTAAACTGCCATGGGACGTTTTGCACTAATGCTGCTGACAGGCCCTTTTTATTAATTACAGTATCAGAGGCATTTGCTTTAGTTTTATGTTTAAATTTATTAAATGGCAAACTCTGTGTTTATCATGTGTGGGGCTTTATTCTCATTCCTGTGTTTTTCTATAAATAGCAAACTTCTGGGTTGCAAAAACCTTCTGTGCTAGTCAGGTCCATGAGTGCAGTGAACATTGTAGGTGAAAATTCAAGTTTGAAAATTGGATGAAAATCATAGAATCATAGAATGGTCTGGGTTGGAAGGAACCCCAAGGATCATAGAGTTCCAACTCTCCTGACACGGGCAGGGCCACCAACCTCCAGGCCTGGAGCTACACAAGGTTGCCCAGGGCCCCATCCAACCTGGCCTTGAACACCCCCAGGGATGGGGCATCCACCCCCTCTCTGGGCAGCCTGTTCCAGCCCCTCACCACTCTCTCTGTAAAAAGTCCAAAAATAATTGGATATTCCCCCTAATATCCAATTTAAACCTTCCTTCCTTTAGCTGTGTTAACTGGTGGTGTTCTTGTTTCAGGATTCAGCAAGCAGGACATGAAGCCTACGTTCTAGCTCTTTCTTTCTTCAGTGTGCCTTCCATAGGAGCAGCCTGTGTGTGCTTCCTGGAATTCCTTGGTCTTGACAGCCTCAAACTCAGAGTCGATATGAAAGCTGCAAACATAATTTTCAGCTACAGAACTAGAAATGATGGATCTCAGCACAATCAAATAAGAGAATCTTTGGGTAAGGATATCATTTGTTGGTTTTCAAATAGGTTGCTGTCTATTTATTTGAAAGAGCAGCAGAGTTGGATTGGAAGGTGGCTCCTAACTTCTCAGGAATGCAGTAAAAACACCCTGTCCTTTGAAGAACTAAGAATTCTGTTCTTATTTTATTCCTGCTTCTTAGTAATTTTGAAGGTGTATTTTGAACCTGGCATGCTAAATAAGGAAGGAAGACTGTAACATGACAGGCAGCCAGGTTTGAAGGAAAATCTAATAAACACTGTTGAACAGCTGCCCGGGGCTCAGTGTACCTTTAGTAAGGTTCAGCCTTGTGTTGTAATAATATAACTTGAGGATTAAACAAAGTGACATTACCAGATCTCTTTTATACTTGAAAATTATCTTACAGCTGCAGTGAAATCAGATGTTCAAAGGTGTAAGGAAATTAAATTTCTCCTAGAAAATTGAATTTTTAGTTGTGGGTCCACAGGTGTCTTTTTCTCTGAACTAGAAAGCTACTGGCTTTTATTTATATCTTCCTGATCATTCTAAAAGCATGTGTGTTATTTAAAACTACAAGTAGAACTATTTTAAAAAAATAACCCAATGGTTTGTGATGCAAAAGTTGAAATTCTCTTTCAAAAATCACTTTGGTGCCAGACTTGGCATTGTTACTGAAGCCTTTACATTAATAGTATTTGTTCTGCCTGTTGATTCTAGTACTTTTGAAAATAATCCCAAATAGCTTCTCCAAGATATTCATATGTTCTTTCAAACAGTTGAAAAGTTAACAAAATTGGCTGATGGTGACAAGGCAGCAGCAGCAGAAGTTCTTACCTCCTTAGAAGAAGCCTTCTGGGATGCAGTTGAGCAGCAAGGAGTAAAGAAGTGAGTAAAACACGATTTAAAGGTTTATGCTGGCACATTGGGATTGAGCACTGACTTTTACCATTTGCAGTTAAGTGAACAACATTTGGAATTAGAATACAGTTGGTACTTGGAATAGTAGAGGTGATAGATGTGGATTGGCAAGAATACGGCAATGCAGACTCATTGTTCACAGGGTTCTTGCAGCACACTTAGCAGTGAAGATTATCAACTTCTTTTCAAGGCCCTATTGTCAAGATAGGGAAGTGCACTTGCCCGGGAGAGTGGGAATGTCCACAGCCTGAGGGGAGTGGGAATGTCCACAGTGGGTGGCCTGGAGCCCCCCAGGGAGATACAACCTTGCCTGTGATGAAGGCACTGGAAGTGGTGGGGGGGCCATTTGCAGGCAGTCGATCCCTGGCCACACATTGAGTTTATGCATTGTTAACAACTGCTGTAAATACCAGTTTGTTACAGCTGAAGCTCTTGAAATTCCCTGCAGGACATCGAGTGACTGCAGAAAGCAGTGGTCTTTGGTAATGCAGTTCTGTAAACTCCATAACCTCGGGCTGAGCACGTCGTACCTGAAGGAATGTGCCAGATCTGATGACTGGCTGCAGTTCATCATCCAAACCCAGCTGTACAGCTACCAGCCAGCTGAGGTAAGCTCACTGTGCAGGATTCTGGGGGAAGATAGAGTGTATCAGGAATCTTCTTTGTGATGTTCAGAAACAAAAATGAAGGAAAAATTGAATTCTTTTAACAAGAGAATATCACACTGATATTGAGACAGCATAAAATTGGAGCCTTATCAGTTTCCAGGGAGTTACAGAGCTGCTCGATATTCTCTGATTATGATAGTGCTTCTCTTACAGCCAGATTTCCCAACTTTCCCACTTTCTCTCCCTCTTGGTATGTGCAAAACTAAGGCAGGACAGGGGAAAGTGACTCCAGAGGGAGCTGACTGTTCAGCAGATAGAGTAGTACACTTCTAAGAGCATGAAAGCTCGCTGGAAAAGGGGAAGATTAGGGAAAAAAATCCCCTGTTTGAAAAAATCTTGGCTATTGGTAGTGGAGAAAATTCTCAGAGGGGAGTGATTTGAGTGTCTCTTTGAAGTGAATTGGACACAAAAGTATTTGCCAAGGACCGACATTTGAATTTAGCTGAAATTATGGCATACAGTTTGTAAATTTAATTTGTTTTTTTAAAATTATTTAGTTACTGGGTTTTTTTACTGGAGGGTTACCAGATGTTCCATGCAAGTTTTATTCCTCATCTTTCCTTTCAAACCTCACTTAGAGTTTCGTGCAAAGAGACTAAAACTCCAGATCTTCCAGTTTTGATTTTGAATGTAATTTAAAAATTAATAAAACAGCAGAAATACGTAAAAATTAAAAGCAGTTTGGGGATGTGCAGAAGCTAAGTGGAAAATTCCAGGCCTGGGATTTTAATTTAGGCCTTGTCATTGTTTTGTTGAAAAGAAAAATATGTGATTACACAACAGCACTGAACTAAACACTCCTCATCACGTGCTGGTAGCGGTGCAAGAGAGAGGCTGAAAATGAGCATCTCTAAGAGGCATTTCAGCTTCATGTTAAAGGAAGCTAATGTTCAGTGTTGTATTAGAATACTTCACACCTCCTCATCACCTTTCCCTCTCTAGGCCTCCAAAAATGATCTGAAAAATCAGATTTGGAGAATGTTTTGTTGATCTTCTCTGTGCATTTAATGCTTCAGTCCTCCTCCCCCCTCGCTCTCGTTGGACCTCACTCTGTACAGATGCTTTTGTTCTGTTCCCCAGGTGGTTTCTATCCTTCAAGATTTCACCCCTGTTTTACAAGACCACTTGATGTTGGCGTTGGAGAAGTTGCTGGTTTTGTCTCCTGAAAACGTTGCTGCCAGTGTGTTCAAGAGCAAATATGCAGACAGTCTCTTTCAAATCCTGTTTCAGTGTCAGGGAAACTCCAACCCTTCACGTTACCTTCTGACTGAAGGACTGAGAGAGCACGCTCCCATTCTGAGTGTCTTAGCAGCATGTTTCCAAGTGAGTAGCAATGAAGTTGTTACCTGGTAGAGGAGTAAGCAGTTATGTTAAGTGGTAGATAAGCAGGTTGGCTCATCCAGGGTTTTTCCCTGGGTTTGTAGTGGTTGTGAATAGTATGACACATTTGGCCAAGTGACACATGATGAGGTGACATTTGTGACATTGGTTACTATAAAAACATTATTTTGGTCTTTGGACAGGATGCAAACATTATCCATTGTCTCTGTGTTTGGATAATTACTACTGTGGATGATACTACCAGAGCTGAAGCCACAGACCACATTCAGAGCTCAGCAGAAAATCATGAATGGGATCTTCATGACCTGTCTGTTATCTGGAAAGTCTTTTTGAGAAAGCAAAAAAGTAAAACACTTCTAAATGGCTTCCAGCTCTTTTTAAAGGTAAGGTAGTGGTATACTTGAGTGTATCTCAGTGTATCTCAGATTGTCTTGAAGAGGCCCACAGAGTCCTCCTCTGTCCTGCTAGATGTGGCCTAGATAACCTGGGTGTGATGCTCTGAAAATCCTGGTCAAGTAAGAAAATCTTGGAAGAGAAATTCTGCCAATTACTGCAAATCTGCAGCTCATGTACCAACCCCACATGCAGTTTTAATAAGTGAGAACTTTATTGTTCTGGTAGTGAGGCAGACCAATTCTACATTTATTGAGGCATTTTTGGGAAAGAGTTATAACCTGGTTTTGTGTTTAAAGGATTCCCCTTTGCTGTATGTGCTGGAGGTGTATGAACTGTGTATGGACTGTAAAAAATATGATGAAGCTAAAACCAAACTGGACAAGTTTCAGGAGAGTCTCACAAAAGTAAGCAAATTAATTTTCTCTGAATATCATTGCCCAGGTCTGCCCTAAGTAGAGTGTGGTCAGCATGCAATGTCATAGATGAAAACAGTGAAAAAGGGTGTGCTTGGAATGATCTAGAGCTGAGCAGGAGGTTTCAGCAGATTCTTTTCATTGCTGGCAATGGATGGAAAAAAGGTTTTGACATTTCAGAACCCACAGTGTGACTTTATAAATCATTTAAGTTAGTATGGGCAGATGGAGAGAGAATACCACCCCCTTGTGTGAGCAGTTCACTCCCTGAAGCTTGGCTTTGACTGCAGTAGGACCACTGGCCAAGAGGCAGCTTTTTTTAAGATCTTTCAAAGTTTCTGCAGAAGTCTCTGACGTTGCTTTAGTTTTAGTAGCTGTGTAGACTTCCCTTTGAAAATGACTCCATGAACTGAATGACACACTTCAATTAAAACACTGATTTAGCAGTTGGTTTTAAGAGGACAGAAGTGTTTTCATGCAGAATTCCTTGTTTGTCACATACAGATGTTTTCACAAATTATTTCAGTTCTTACCACCACAATTTTCTAGTTCCCTGAATATCTTGGTAACTGAGATTCCATGTCATTAGTGCTTTTCCTTCCTGCAGTTGAAGCCAAAGCTAGATCAGTTTCCTTTCCCCTTGTGCCACTCACCTAGTGGATATGCTTATCAAGTATCCAGCTGTATGACAGGAGCTGTTAATCTAGCAATTCATTTTATCTATCCACTCCTGGCCCTTCTTGCATCTTTTATCTCTTCCATGATTATCAGGAATAGTTGGTGGTCACCTTGTCATAAAATTTACTGCTCTTAGATCAAAGTCAAACATACATCAGTGATGGATAGGTGTCCCTTGGGAATGGCAGTTAATACTCTTAAAGGAGGAGGTAGATGTGGCACACCTTCCATTTCCAGTGTGATTCTGACTAAAATGCAGAATATATTTGGAAAAAAACCCAACCCAACCCTTGGAAATCTTTATCTACACAGCTTAAAGCTGAAGATGAAGCTGCAGCCTCAGAATTACCTGTGCAGTGGTTGGAATCCCAAGCATTGTTCCTTCTTGAACTGATGATGCAGCAATGTAGAACGGAATATGAATTAGGGAAGGTCTTACAGCTGTTTGCTGCAGCAGATAATCTTCTGCTTGATGGTAAGTACAGCTTCCTCTGTTAGGTGGCATTACTGCTTGCATCTGTAAGTCATACCCAGCGTTTCTGGAGTGACTGAAAATGTTTAAGTGTGTTTGTACTGCTTGATTTTTGTGTAAGAGTTTCTATAACCAGAGCTGGTCCTTGTGAGTCGCACAGGTCATCTATAGAAGCATTTTAGTTAGGGATTTAGAGCTCCTTTTCAGCCCCATGAAAGTTCCAGTGTGTAGTCTGTACTCCTGGCAGGGTGGCATGCTGAGGTGAGTAGCAGAATTCCCTCAGGTTTTAAACCCCACCTGCCTTTGTCTGTCCACTCTCACAACAGGCCCTTACCTGAAGAAACTCTGTGCGCTCAGTGAGGCCCTGAGGGATTCCTCCATACCAATTAATCACTCCATCCTAACCAGTTACAGCATGGAGATGTTTCAGAGTGAGTGCAGATCCATTCTGGAGCAGCTGCAAGAGAAAGGAATGTTCTCCCTGGCTCGGGAGGTAGCGGCACTAGCTGAACTGCCCATGGACAACGTAGTTACCCAAGAGGTACAGTATGGTTCAATAACAGTGTTCACCTCTTACTGCTCCTGTTGCTGCCAGGATTGAGAATGTTCCTTCTCAGGCTTCCTGAAGCACAGATTTTTCTTTGAATCACTTTTTATTTTAAACACAAGTACACCAAACAAGTTGATCACCAGCACTGAGCTGAAAAGGATGGTGTAGCTTGCCTTATTTTCTTACTGTTTTTACTTGCTACCTGGTCAGTTCTGTGTGGTGAGAAAACTGATGGATTTGTTGCATATTGGGACACTTAATCTGAACTCAGTTTTTCAGTATACTGGGCATCCAGTGTGATTATATTTTTTTAAAGACAGTTGTTTAAAACCTCTGTGAATTTTGCAGGTTCTAAGAGATCTACATCGTTTAAGAGACACTGGGCAGTGGCATCAGAGCCAGACAAGAGTTGAATTCTGGAAGAAATGTAATGACAACTTTATGAAGAATTCAATCTCCAGCAAAGCTGCATCTGATTTCTTTTTACACCAGGCAAACATGGTATCTGACTCTTTAGCTCATGAGAAGATAAACAGCATTATGGAGAGACATTTGCTGCTTACCCTGGCTGGCCACTGGCTGGCCAAGAATGACTTGGGGTCAGTGCATGACCTGGAAGAAATAGAGAAGCAGCTCTGGGTCTGCCGCATCGCACAGCAAACGTTATCCAGGGATGAGGGGTCAAGCAAGCCAAGATTCCCCTCCCATGCTGGAGCACACAGGGACCTGACCTTTGATAACTTAGCTAAGGAGTTCTCTTTTTCAAAGCTGCCTGCTCTGAACACACCAAACTACTTGAAACTGGAGGGTCTTGTGTTCAGAGAGGCTCCAGAGACTTTGACCAGCGATGATGAGGAGTCACTCAGGTTTCTGATCGGATGCCTTCTGGACGAGGGAAGCGTGCATGAAGCCAGCCGTGTGTGCCAGCACTTCCATTTCTACAGCAGAGATGTGTCACTGGTGTTGCACTGCAGAGCTCTGGCCTCAGGGGAGGCTGATCTAGACAAATTGCAGGCAGATATTCAGACTGTCCTTGTGGCAAGAGAGAAGACATCTGAAAGCAGTGCATCTCAGCAAGGCAGAGCCCCCAGCAGTAAGTAACACTACTGATGGGGCTTCCCCAGATTCTTCCTTGTCTGTTACAGTGCTGATTTCCCCCAAAACATCTGCAGGAAACAAGGTCTTCATGGTAGTGGGTTGTCTCCTGGGTTCTTTAATCCTCTAGTGAAAGGAACGTGAAGCCTTGTAATTCACACTGCATGTCTGCACTTCAGGAGGGGTGTTCCTGTACCCCACTTCCATAGTCTCTGAACTGTTCCTTTTTTGTAGTTCACAACTCTGTTCCCATAAAGTAGCACTGAACTTTGTGTTCCTGCTCTTGGAATACACACTCTAGTAAATCTGGAGTGTCTTTCTGGAGCTGAAACGTGAAAGACTTTAATTTATTTCTCTGAATTCTGTGTACATTATGAAGAGTTGAGGGGTTCTTATTAACAGCAAGGCCAAGGCTGATAATGTGTATCTATAAAGTACTCTGCATATTTGTGAAGTCTGAATTAGAAGCTGTCAGCTGGAACATGACTTTAATACTAACATGTAAAGATTAATAGGAGTAGAAAAGAAGAAATGAAGCCTAGGCCATCAGAAAGACTGCTCAATTCTTACACTCTCTTACAAGTAGGGACTTTACACCTGTGATGTTACTGTGGATATTTTGTGTTCTGTCATATTATTTGTACCTAAAAACTTAAAAAATAAATCATAGGTATCAAGATTTATGTTTTCAAAGACCAGAAGTAGTGTGTATTCACTACAGATTTCTGGAGCCTTGCTCCAAGTGTAAGGCTTGTTGGTGATACCTGTCTTTATGAGAAAGGAACTTAAGAGTCTTTTCCTTTCCAGCATCAGGCTTAGAAGACTGGACTCACATTGGGGCTCCATCTCCAGATGATCAGGTGGTTGTCAGCCTGAGGGCCCTCATAGATGAATGTGTCCATGGGAGAAACTACTGCAGACAGGTTCTCTGCCTATATGAACTTTCTAAGGTATGTGTCTAGTAACATTATTGAAGGAACAAGTGGTTTGTATCAAGCTGTGCTGCAGAGTCTGGGCACAGGGGTGCTCTGCAGGCTCCACACACTAGCAGCTCTGCATCCAGAGGAGCAGCTCATAACTCCCAAGTGGTTTCACCCAGACACTTTTTAAAGTCTTTGGCTGCCTCTGTGCTCTTTGACCTTCCTGACTGCCAGCAGCCCACCTGCTCCTTCTCCAGACCGTGCTGCTCAGTGCTTCTTTCAGGGTACAGAGCCCCCTTCCATGGTATTTGGTCCCTATGTTTGGAATGTAGCATAGTTGTTCTCTGGATAAAACCAGCAGCATGTGTGTTGAAAATCACAGAAGTTCTTAGGTGTTTGGAGGTTTTTTTGATTGTTTATTTTTTCATTATCACAGAGGTTCTGTGATTTTTCTGCACAATTTTTCGTGCCTTGAATATTCGGAGCGAGTGCTTTAGGTTTGAACAACTAAGAAGTAGCCTCATGATGGGCTTGTTCCCCCTTCTACCATCCATCTGCTGCTTGCCTGTCTGTACTTCTGAATTCAGAGTTGATCACTGTGTTCATGAGCTACGTTTTCCAATGAATAGGTGAATTTTCAAAGTTGTAATATATTCCAGCAAAGTATTTCTGGAGCCTCACTGACTCCTCTCCCAGGCACAGCAAATGGTAAGATTAGTCCATCTTTTCCACTGAGAGCCTGTAGTGTGCTGACAAGAGGAAAAGGATCTTCCTAAGTAAACCTGAGGCAGTAAAACACAATTCTTTGTTTGGGAGGAAATATTTCTGTCTTCCTTCTAGGTATTTTAAGTGTTAAGGCTTATATTTGGTTCAGGAAAACGCCTCTGTCCATGGTGTCAGCTCTGTGAGTATTGCCCTTCTAATCCAAAGGATTTACCTGCCACCCTGGATCTGGAGAGCTTTAATCCTGAGGATCCACAGGTGAAGGCACAGATACCTGATGTGAAGGCACAGATACCTGATGTGAAGGCACAGATACCTGATGTGAAGGCACAGATACCTGATGTGAGGACAAACTAGGGGTGCAACATTTTGAAACCCTCCCCTCTTGCCACCAGCTCATCGTTAGGAAGATGTACTAGAGCTTTGCTCTGATGTGCAACTTCTGCTGTGTAAAATCTCCCTGGTGTGTGTGTGTTTTCCTAGGAGCTGAACTGTTCCTACAGCGAGATGTCAGCCCAGGACCCCCACAAAGTGCTTCGGGCCATCCTGGCGTCGCGGCAGCCGGACAGGTGCCGCAAGGCTCAGGCCTTCATCACCACCCAGGGGCTCCAGCCTGAGACTGTGGCAGAGCTGGTGGCTGAAGAAATCACACAGGAATTACTGGCATCTTCAGAAGGGAAAGGTAGGAAAGAGGCTTCATTTTGTATTTTAGCACTTTTGGCTTGTGAAGTGGTATTTGTGTGTCTGAAAAACAGTCCTTGCTCGCAAGATACTGGAGTGCTAATTACAGTAATGTTTGGGTAGCTCTTGGATGGGGTTTGTAACTGTTTGTATGTTCTGTAAGATGTCCAGTGATGGGACCTGGGCCAGTGGGTGTGAGCTGGAGCACAGGAGGTTCCATGTGAACATAAGGAACAATTTATCACACTGAGGGTGGCAGAGCCCTAGGACAGGCTGCACTTGAGAGGCTGGGGAGCCTCCTTCTCTGGAGACATTCAAACCCTGCCTGGACACGTTCCTGTGGGACTTAATCTAGGTGACCCTGCTCTGGTAAGGGGGTTGAACTAGATGAGCTTTTGAGGTCCCTTCCAACCCCTGATGTTCTGTGACTGTGTTTTGTACACATGCTTACTTGTAGTTATTTTTGTGTCTGGTGTGGTGGTGCACTAGGTAAGGGTTTATTTTTTATGGATGTAAATGTAATGGCTTTCAGAAAGGAAAAGGGTTGGTCTGGGCTTTTAATCATGAACTTTGCAGCCCCACATCATCTGACTTGGAAAGACTCACATTAAGCTCTTGGTGAAAAGCATGGCCAAAAGATTTTTCCCTTTTCTTTTTTGGCTTTGTGAGATGAGGGGTGTTCCTCAAAGCAGCAAGAATTGATGTGGGGACTTTTCTGTTTGAGTCACTTCTGCTTTGCTGCAGCATTAACACCAAAGCTCCACGGGAAGTCATGAGCCATGGGATGGAGATTCAGGAGTCCAGTCCTGCTCCCCTCTGCTCCTGTTGTCTCCCTCTGTCCTGCTGCTGCCCTTGGCCCTCTCATGTGGTTTGCTCAGGTGATTTGGTGCAGCTCCTTCAGCAGAGCAGACTTATGAACCCAGCAGGAAACAAATCCAGAAAGGAAAGAGTTTTCTGTTGAGTTGGTGACTTGAACTGACTCATAGAGGAGTATGAATCAGAGCTGCTGCAAGGGATGGGTTAGAGCTGCATTGTGTAAGGAAGAGGAAAACTGACAGCTGCATCCCACTGGATTTGTGAAATGATCCATGTCCTTGTTCAGTGGGATTTCAGAGTCACAATCCCAGACTGGGTTGGGGTGGGAAGGGCCCTCAAAGCCCACCCAGTGCCACCCCTGGCCATGGGCAGGGCCACCCCCACTACCCAGGGTGCCCAGGTTGTTTGCTGGACTGAACTGGCAAGGAAGCAGGATCTGATTCTGCAGTTTAAGCAGTAAGATACAAGTGTCTTTAGAATGGTAGTTCCAAGTCCTGAGCCAGCCTGGATGAAGGTCTGTAGGTTTGTTTGGGTTTTTTCTGTTAACATCACTAATCTCTCCTCAACTGTTAGCACTTGTGCCATAACACACTCTCTCTCTCTCTCTCTCTCCTTGGACGCAGGACAGAAACAGTCTTTGAACCCTGCAGCTGAGAGCCAGGCGTTCCTCCAGCTTGCTAAGCTGTGCCAGGATCATACCTCGGTTGGCATGAAGCTCCTGGATAAAGTCGCCTCTGTGCCACGTGGGGAACTGTCTTGCAGTAAGTAAACAGCAACAAACACTTGGTGCAGCTACTGTGTTACTAAACAGGCTGTTACTTGGGGTAAAACCACTCCACAGAGGGCAAAAGCAGAGCTGGTGGCAGCATCAATAGGGCTGAGTATCTGCACAGTACAGACGTGTGTTGCTTACGTGTTGCATCAGGTTACTGTCCAAACAAACTACAGGTGGTTTTGTTCCTACAGCTGGGAAACACAGTTAGTCAGCTCCCTGTTGCAGGAGAGTCTTGGGACCTTCTTTGTGTTAATGACAAGCAGAAATCTCTTTCTTTATCCATTGTTAAACTAACTTCACAGACCTTTGGCTACTAAAGTCTGTTTCACACTTTACAGCTTTATATCCCATGGCCCTGTTGTCACTGAGTTCATAAAACATAGCTAAGGTACTTAGGTGCCAGCAGTGGCAAAATAGAGGTCTTTTATTCATTTACTGGGAGGATTTGTAATGGTGCTGGAGGCTCTTTGAAGGGTCTGTGCTAGCAAACATCCCTACAGGTGGAGGTACCCTTGGTTTGTTTCAGCCCATGGTGTACAGGTTTGTGACATCAAACTGTGCACTTCTCAGTACACTGTGCACCCGCTCACATCCTGCTTCCACACCTCAGAGGGGAGTGCTTGGTGCTGAGAGCAAGGCCCAGGGCCCCAGCCTGTCAGGGCTGCTTTAGGGTGTCAGCTCAGGCCTTCCCTGGGAAGCGGGCGCTGAGCTGTGTGGGTTCAACTCCTTTCCTTAGTGTACAGAATTCCTGAGGGATTTTCCGACCCAGATGCAGAACTGGAGGCTGCAGAGCTGGCTGGTAACAGTTGGGGCACAGATATATATTGTTATTGTTACACCTTTGTCAGCTGCTGGGGAGGAGGTTGGAGGTTTTGTGTGTGGAATGAAGTAACAATCCAGGCTCCCAAGGTTCCCACGGGCTGGGAAGCCAGGCTGAATGCAGCTGCTAGAGCAACAGTTGCTGCTTAAAGCTGCACAGGACAGAACCCAAACAGCTCCACTTTCTAATCCAGTTCTGCTGTTTGTAACTGGAAAGGTTGTGAGCCCTCTGCAGAGATGGCACCCTTCTGGAGAGGGGCACAGTAACGACCTCCCCCAGCTTATTAACCAAAGTCCCCGGGTTCTTCTGTTCTTCAGTTACAGAGTTGCTGATTTTGGCCCATAACTGCTTTAGCTTGACTTGCCACATGGAAGGGATCACCAGAGTCCTGCAAGCAGCACGGCTTCTCACAGACCAACATTTGGCCCCCAATGAGGAGTATGGCCTTGTGGTAGGTGCCTGTGATGCCCACCTCTTACCCAGACATGCCAGGTCTCCTGTGCAGGTTTCCACCTACATGTTGGCTGTTCCCTTTGCTCCTGGGGTGGAGGGGCTGGGTGACAGTGTGGAGTTCAGTCTGTCACCTCTGGTTGCCTGGCCTTGTCCTGCCCCTGCCTGAAAGCCAGAATAGTGTGTGCTCTGCTGTGCATGAGTGAGGATTTTTATGGCCCTGGAAGAGCAGAGCTGGAGACAGCGAATGGGGAGGTGACAGCAGGTGTAGTAACTCAGACTGGGAATGTCAGAGTTATTCAACTACTGGTGGATAGTGACACTTTGTGTGTCATGCACCTCTCAGTCCTGCCTGGAGAGGACTCCTGGGGGCTGAGCCATGTCTGGTGTCCCAGTGTCGTTGCTAAAAGGTTGGCTGCACATTTTTATTTGGTGAATTTATGTTCTCCCCCCTCACAGTAAAAGGGATGCAGGAGGTTGGTTTAAAAATAAAACCTCTGTGGCTCGAAGGGAACATGCACCTGTCTGCTGTGCTGCCACAGCTCCTGGCCTCACACAGCCCTGCCAGCCCTCAGAGAGGAGCTTTCTGCTCTGATTTGAGCTTCCTACTTACAATGGTATTTCCACAGGTTCGTCTTCTCACTGGGATTGGCAGATACAACGAGATGACCTACATATTTGAGCTGCTGCATGAGAAACACTACTTTGAAGTGCTCATGAGAAAGAAATTAGATCCGGTAGGTGGAAGGGGATAAAGGGGAGAAAACTGTCAGAGAACTGTGAGGCTCCTCAGAAACTGGTATTTACACAACAAGGTGGAGTTAACCACAGTAATAAATTTGTTTGGGGGTTTGTTCTGGTATTAGTTTAAGAAGTTTGTTCTATCCAGTTCAGGGCCCCAATGAGAGCAGCACTAAAACTTTGAGCTTGGGACTGTCATGTAGAGTTTTCATGTCTTTGGTTTTACTTCAGTGCATGTTGCACAGGTTTTTAAAACCCATAAATAACTTCAGCTTTCTTCTGACATACATCAAATCATAACTGTCAGGTTTGTCACTTGTGTGTGAATAGATACAGAGGGGCTGGGTTTGCTCACCTGACACGATGTAGTTCAGCCCAAGCATGAAGTTGCCACTGTGTTTTAAACCAGTCTGGGGAAACCTCAGAGAGCAGAGTCGTGGCCTTGAGGAACGTGACACAGGAGCAGATTTGCTTGTGGGTGCTAAAAATGTGGGTAAAACTAAAGCTCCTCAGACCCCAGTGAGATCTTCCCTCTCCTGAGCAGAGCGGGACGCTGAAGACGGCTCTGCTGGATTACATCAAGCGCTGCCGCCCCGGGGACAGTGAGAAGCACAACATGATAGCCCTCTGCTTCAGCATGTGCCGGGAGATCGGGGAGAACCACGAGGCTGCTGCTTGCATCCAGCTTAAACTCATTGAGTCTCAGCCCTGGGGTGAGTGGAGGCTCCCAAACCCAGGCTCCCTGTGTCAGAAGGGAGGCGTGATGGGTGGCTGCTTGTCCTGGAACAGCCGCTGAACTCCCACGGTCTGGAAGGAGGGTTCCTTTGGCTGGCCAGGCTTGGGGTGTTCCTGCACGTAATAGCTGCTGCTCTGGTGCTTCCAGAGCCAAGATGTTTGACTCTCCCTGCACTGTTCTGTTGCTGTGGCACTGTGCACAGGGTGAGGTACAGGCATACACACACACACACACACGTTTTCCTCACCTTTGTGGGATGTGCCACAGGGTTTTTATGAGGCGTTGGGGTTTGATGTCTGTCTGAGATGATTTGTTAACATCTGAGCTGCACGAGTGCTGCAGGGCTGGCAGAGCGCTGAGGAGCAGGGAGGTCTCACTGCAGAGCAGTCAGCCAGCACCAACACCACCAGAAACAGGGCCTGTGCCAACTGTTTGTGAATTTCCCTGGTAGTTCTTGTGCAAACATGTGAGTTGGGTTTCTCTTCAGTCACTTGACTGGGCTCCAGCAGTAGCTTCAGTCCGTTGATTGAAGAGGCATCAGTGTTTCTTCATACTTTTTTAACATGAGAATTAGTTCTTAGTCTTTTGTTGCTCTTGGAAACTCCACTGGGTCAGACGTGGTGCCAGAGGGTTTTTTGGTAACTTAGGTTGTCACCTTCCTAAGTAACTTGGGGTGTGTTTCCTCCTATTTCAGAGGAGTCTCTTCAGGATGTTGCAAATCTAAAGAAGCTGCTGCTGAAAGCTCTGACTCTCTTTATTGATGCTGCAGAGAGTTACTCTAAGGTAAGATGGGATGGAATCATGGGCCTTCAGTGCAGCACTGGGAGCACAGGGGCTGAGCTGCTCTGGGGGTGGCTATGCAGAACCCTTCCCAGAGGGAGAGGAGCCAAGGACCCTCTTGACCCCAGCAGCACCCAGCAGGCTCGGTGACACTGTCATCTCAAAGAGCACGGTGCTGTTCCCATCAGGCTGTAACACCCAGGGTCACAGGGAGGTTTTGGAGTGACCATGAGCTTAACTAGCAAGAGAAGAGCAAAGTGAGGGTGTGAAACCTGGGGTGATGGTGACAAAAGCAGTGTGCGTGGCGAGGGAAGCGCGGTTTAAAACTGATGGAATGTGATCAGTGACAAAGCTGCAGTGGTGTGACAGACAAAGCACTAGACAGCTCTGAACTCCTCCTGCTCTCAGGGGTATGTGTGACTTCCCCACAGAAACACCCTTTGGCAGCTTGTGTTTGTCTCTGCCTGTTCCCAGGACTCCTGTGTGCGGCAGTCCTTGCGCTGCCGGCGGCTGATGAAGCTCATCACCCTGCAGCTGCATTTCCTCAGCACTGGTCAGAGCACTATGCTGATCAACCTGAGCAGACAGAGCCTGACAGACACCATCATGGCCCTGCCTCGATTCTACCAGGTGAGCTTGGCTTCCTGACGTTGTTCTTTCTGAAGGTGGTGGTTTGAAACAGCACTGTGCTGCTGTGGGTGTAACACTCGGTTCCTCTCTGTGGCCACTGAGTCCTGTGGCTGTCAGCCCCTCGTAGTGCTGCAGATCCTGGTGTGGGATGATGCTTTTTACAGGCTTTGCTGCCTTCACACAGCCAGCAGCTCTCCTGCTGCCCTGACTCTGCACTGCAGCCACGATATCTAATCTGTGTTGGGGTCCATCGTTTTGTGACGTTGGGAATAGGAAAGAAAAGGGCTCTTTCAGGAGAGCCACCAACCTCCCTCTGCTGCTCTGTTCAGGGGCTGAGGGAAACGACTTGCAGTCCTTTGTTACCCTGCTGTTTATTCCTCTAACACAGCTGCTCTCAGACCTGTGGCAGGAGGTGGCCACACAGAACAATTTAAGTGTTTACAGGGGTGTTTTCTGTGCAAGAATAAACTCTTCCTGCCCAGAGACTCCAGCATCTCTTCTCCCTGCAGGCAGCTATAGTGGCTGAGGCTTACGAGTTCGTTCCAGACTGGGCTGAGGTTCTGTATCAACAAGTGATCACCAAGGGAGACTTCACTTACCTGGAGGAGTTTAAACAGCAGAGACCGCTGAAGCCGAGCGTCTTCGAGGAGATTGCGAAGAAGTAAGTAGCCCTGTGGTCAGACTGGAACCTTCTTTTCTGGGGCTAATTGTGAAGGCCAAGCCCGTGTTTCATCACATGCAAGTGTGTTGGTTCTGCTCAAGGCTTTGATGTGATGAAGGGTGCTGTACAGGGCCTTGAGCTCTGCACTCAGGTTCTTAAGCAGGTGGTGAAAATATCACCAGATCCACTGAGCTGGGTGCATGGGGCTGGTCAGAGCAAACCTTTTTTACAGTGACTCAGAGCAAACTGGCCACCAAGAGCAGCACAGCCTCTTTGACAGAAGCACAGTCCTTACAGTTTTGTAGCAGGACAGTCACAGAATGTAACCTGTGTCTGTGCAGCCTGTTCCAATTGCACATCCCCTTTCTTTCAGAGTTAAACAGCACCCGCCGAGCGACGCTGCGCTGAGAAACCTGAAGAAATTGTTGACTTACTGTGAAGACATCTACACCTACTACAGACTGGCTTATGATAACAAGTTCTACGATGTGGTAAATACCCTCCTGAAAGATGCACAGACTGGCTGTTGTCTTAATGATATGTTATCAAACTAAAGCCCAGCCCCCAGGACACAGAGACCCCCCCCTCGCCCCGTCTGACACGCCTGGGTGCCGCCCCTGCTCCCATGGTTAGTACTGGTTCTGGAACAGACACTTTTACCCATTACCTGCTTACAATGATGTGCTGCTACGTGGAAGTTACTCCAGAAAAGTGCTGGTGGTTGTAAATATTTAAATTGCTGAGGCTGTGTTAAACCTAAAATTGTGTTTTGTATAATAAATCCTCCTGTTTACAGAAGGCCCAGCTGGTTGATCCCTGCTGGTGTGGGTGGGCAGGGCCCCCAGTGCCCCCGTGCCACAGGCAGGGACACCCCCCCACTCCAGCCCAGGGTGCCCCAAGCCCCATCCAACCCGGCCTTGAACCCTGCCAGGGATCCCAGGGCAGCCCCAGCTTCTCTGGGCACCCTGTGCCAGGGCCTCCCCCCTCCCTGGGAAGGATTTCTGCCTCCCAGCCCCTCTCCATCATCCTCCTGCAGCTGAAGGACGTTCCCCTGGGCCTGGCCCTCCCTGCCCTGGGCACCAGCCCCTCTCCAGCTCTCCTGGAGCCCCTGGAGGGCTGGGAAGGGGCTCAGAGCTCTGCGCAGAAGCAGCCTTCTCTTCTGAGCAACTGCCACATCCAGTCTGGGTCACATCATCCCCCAAGACCCGAATGGGCTGAGCTGGCTGCCCGTGGGCCAAGTGAAGTAACAACAGCACGAGCAGAGCTTCAACTTCAAAGCCCCGAGTGTGACAGGGCAACTTCAGGGCAGCCTGAGCCCTGCTCCTTTCGGGCTGGACCCACCAGCAGCAGGAAGGAGCTGGGAGCACACGTGTCCCATCAGTCCTGGGAACAAACACAGAGTGAAAAGCAGCCTCTAGAGATGAGACCACTTGTGGGAAGGGCAGCTGCCACCCAGAGTGACGTAACCGCCCCCCAGCCACGGGCCACCCTGTGCCCACCCACGGGAAGCAAGAGCCAGGCACAGCAGCTCCAGCAGAAGAAAGGACTCACCTCCTCACAGGCTGCCTGCATTGGGCCAGGCTGGAAAGGCTCCTGTTCACCACCAGCAGGGCTGAGCCCACAGCTGCTTTACAGGTACAGAACCGTGCCCCCTCCCCAGTAACAGGCCCAGCACATCCCTGTCACAGCTCTGCCCCGACGCCAAAGGAACTGGCCTGAAGAGCTGCAGTGAAGTCCTCCAGAGTGATTTTTATTAAATTAGTTGCCTTATAAAACATTGCAGATGTCATAATTGTTAACATAACAATTTGCCCAACTGTAGAATCCGGTGCAGTTTGCTAAGCAAGTTTGTTTTTCAAATGAAAGAAACCAGCTGAGTCCTGAAGGAGCCACCACGACCCCCGAGAGCCCAACGGGACGTCTGGGGTGTGGTGGGTGGTTTGTTTTACACTCGCCCAGACAGCCGTTAGTAGGGGTTTAGAAGACTGGAAACTAAAGTTCATATAGACACAAGTTGTTTTTTCCTTGGCCCCCCAGTCTGGGGGCAGAGCAGGGGGAGCTGGAGGGGCAGAACCCTCCCCTGAAGGCTGCAGCTCCCCTTCCCAATATCTGGAAAACCTCAAGCTCTAACTGAAGAGAAAGCAATCATAATACTAAGTACACACCACGCCCGTGCTGCAAACTGCTTTTGTTCATCAGACAAGTCATTCAAGGAGGTACAGTTAAGGCTGTATCACTGACCTGTGCTGGTAATAATACTTTGCCTTCTTGAAATTCATTTCCAATTTACTGGCTGTTAAGATGAAACCCAAAGAGCAAGTTACCATCATCAGAGCTTTGGGTTTGTAACTGCAATTTACACAGCTTTTACACGGCTTCGTTCTAACCCCAGCCACAGAAGAGGGAGCCCGGTGCTTCAGCACCAAGAGTTAAACCACCAGCACAGAGATACTGCAATTTTGATTGTAGCATTTGGCAGAATTTAAAGGAAGAAAAGTTGTGCTACATGTTTAGGGATTATGGGCAACAGAAAGACAACAGAAGGGGAGATAAATGTCACATGAAGTCTTCAAAGTCTTGTACGTATTCTCCATCGTATCCTCCGTAATCAGCCAGGTCATCTTTCATAGTCGCCTTTAAACCACCTCCAGGCACAACACCCTTTTTCTTCTTTTTGGCTTTATTCTGCTTAAATAGGAAGAGCACATTTATTTCAGAGCGCCACAGTGCTGTGTCATTACTCAGTAGAGCCCAAGGTATGGGCATTCGTGTGCCCATACAGTGCCTGTGCCAGCGATTCGGGCTCTGGTGATCCGTCCCATACCCCCACCTCTTCCTAATGCAGCTGCCCCACAGCTCCCCTTGTGCCCAGACTGGAGCTAAACACACAGAGTAACTCGGTACCTAACACAGCACCTGGGACAGAGCTGCTGCCAAGCACCAGAAGGGCGTAAGCCCAAGATGTACTTACTCCCTTTAACCCTGCCCAGCTGAGCAAGTCCCAGCTTCTCTCCACAGCACAGCCTATGAAAGGAAAAGCTCACCACCTCTGCCAGCCCCTGGCCTTTCAGCCTTAGTGCTGTCCATGAAGCCGGTGTTGCCTTCAGGTGCCTCACCGGCACCCGGGGAGCCCAGCTGGCACCCAGGAGAAGAGTTCCCAAGGGTTTCCCCTCTTACACCCCCACATCACTGCTCACACTGACCCCGCTCTACCACTCATTTCCTAACGAATTCCGGTTTGATTTATAACATACCATGAGTTGCCCTGCCCGTCTATGTCTGGCTGATGCCACGGCTCTCTAATGACTCAATCACTGCGTTCCACACCACCAGTCCCGGCACAGATGAGTGCTACAAACCACGCTCTACCTCACACGAGCATCAGTTAAGCCATCATGTCACCTTTCAAACCTTCTCCCCCTCCCTGCCTGGGTGTTTATTGCCCCTGTGGTTTGCAGGGCAGCACAGAAGCCCCAGTTACCCACTATCCAAAAGGCTGAACTTGCAGCCATTTAAGGTGCTTCCCCAGGTGGGTGTGACCCGGACACCGGAGCCTACACGTGGGGGATGGCTTCTGCCCTGGGACATTCTGGCCCAACAAGGGGAACGTGGAGCTGTGAACTCCCCAAGGTTTTGCCCATGATCTCTAGACTCAATCTGCTCCCAACTACCACCCCCAGTGCGTGGGGCTTTCCCTCAAACCAGGGGTCACATTTACCCTCCCGCTGCTCCCTGTGAGAGGAGGAGTTCACAGCAGCGTGTGATGTCTCCCCGCGGCGCCGCTGCCCCACACCCAGAGCCTTACCTTTTCCTGTTTCTGCTTTTCACTGCATAGTACTGTCAAAGTATTTGTGATCTTTTTCAAATCATCAATTTCCACTGCATGGGGGAGAAACAAGAAGAAACAAAGGTTCCTCAGCACTAGAGCATCTCAGAAGGCAGCTGCATAATCCACCACAACACACACCAAGCACCAGGAAGGACCGTGCGGAGCGGCTGTAAATCAGCGAATACCAAGTGGGCAACTCTGGTCCTTGGACTCAGAGTTACTGTTTCAGACCGTCCCTGGCAAAGCAGCTTCCATGTTGCAGAAGGCTAAACTTGTAAATTAAGAGTTAAGAGGACACAGAAGCCTTACTGAGCAGCATTTGAACAGCAAAATATGGGCACAGCGAAGTACAGTAAGACCTGCTGAAAGGAGCAGCAGATGAACAATAACTTGTTGACAATAAAGGGTCAGAGAGGGCTCCAGGCAGGCAGCAATCACTGCACTGGTACAGCACAGAGCTGCCATTGCCTTGGGGGACAGCGTGTTCTGTACCAGGACACAGCCCAGGCAGCACATTCACGGGTACCTCAGCCTGCCAGAGCAGTGGGAAGACACCAGTGTAAGTTAGTTTCCTCTGGGTAGAGATCCACCTCGGATTCCAGAGGAGTTTACTTCCCAGAATCACATGAGTTTCCTCATGAATGAGCTGCTCAGGTTACCTGGCTCAGAGAGTTGTTACTGTTATTTTAGAAATGGCTTCAAGAAAAACATGGGAGATTTAAATCAGCCAGCAATTCACACTGTAAATGCCTCAGCTGACACGGGGAAAGAGTAACTCCTGCACAGGCACACAGCCTGCAACAGTGTGGGAACCTGACACTGCTGCATGGAAACATCAGTACTTCTCTGGGTATAAACTACACCCACCAATCTCAGTTGCAGGTTACTACAACAGCCCGTTTCCAGGTTCCAGCTGTGGGAGCTGAGCTCTAGGGTGTCTCCCCCATAACTTACATGAAATACATACGTCTCGAACTAACGCCTCCAAAAAGCTGGCGTAGTGTAGTGACTTCTCATACTGGGTGATCTTCTCTTTTAGGAGTTTGCCAAATTCCGTGAAGTCATCTTTTGAAGAGGGGTTCATGGCATCTATTCCACAAGTGTTATTTACACCTGCAGGGAAAGACACACCTATGACAGAGAGAGGCAGCCCAGCGCCCTCAGTCACCCCAGAGGGACAAGTGACCTCGGTCACGTCCTGCTCCTCCCCAGATTTTAGCAACCCAAAGCTGTCTGCTCACCCTCCTGCCCCAGCTCCTGTCACCCATGAGCTCACACTAGAGTTACCAACCTGTATGCAGAGGGATTTCTGCCCAGAGCTCAGTGACCTGAACCAGCCATTCCAGCACCCTGGGGCAGTGCCCTGTGCAAAGCCCCTGTCCCCTCACATACAGAATTCCTGTCTGGAGCTTCTAAGAGCCAAGTTGAGTTTGTTCTTTGCAGCTGTACTCAGTGCACCCCCCCCCCCAGGCACTGCTCTCCTCCAGCTGACTCACAGAGCAGAACCTGCACTGAGTAAGAAGCTGTGCAGGTCACTGCAATCAAGGGAAGGCGCTTTCATGTCTGAAGAACGCTGCTGTGAATCAGTGTCTTTGCCAGCCCCATCACAGCACAAAACCTGAATGTTCTGCTTTCAGTCTGCTTCGTCTGCACCAGGAAACCAGCTCATCCCCCCCAGCTCACTGGGCTTTCCCAACATCCACAGACTGCCTGAAGGAAAAGCCTGAGCTGCCCAAAGCCCCATTAAGTCCGTGTTACAAAGCACCTCAGATCATCGAGGCAGCACTTTTCCCTTCTCCTTTTACACACTCCTCTTTCTACCCCGAGCACCAACACGCTGGAGAACTGTCACCTTCTCCCTAGAGCTCCTGCCATTCTGGAGGTGGTTCTGTGGCTCTCAGCCTGCCCTCAGCAGCAGGTCAGGCCTCCAGCAGTTTGACTTTAAAACCCCTTTGCTCTCAGCAGCACAACCTGCATGTACTCCACAAGCAAACCCGCTCCCATCCTTCCACAGGGCACCCCCAGGAACTCCTCCTGAGGACACCACACTCCCCTGAAGCTGCAGCTCCATGGAGGCCTGACAGGGGCCCAGCACTCACCAAATGTTTCTTTTGCTAGCTCCAGGTCTGACTCCTCTTGCAATTTCTTTAGTCGTAGTTTGTCTGCTAACTGTTCTTCTGGTGTAAGCTCCTTCTGTTCCTCTGGTGCCTCTAGCTGTGTCAAAGAGGTACAAGGGCAGAGTGTTACACTCCTTACCCATGAGCAGAGGAATCACAGACTCACAGGGGCTGGAAGGGACCTCCAGAGCCCATCAGGTCCAACCCCCTGCCAAAGCAGGGTCCCTGGGACAGGGCACACAGGGCGGTGTGCAGACAGGGCTGGAATCTCTCCAGAGAAGGAGACTCCACACCCCCTGGGCAGCCTGTCCCAGGGCTCCCTCACCCTTACAGGGTGAAGAAGGAGGAGAGATCTTGGGATCCCTGGCACCACATGTACCCTCCCTGTGCCTGTCAGCACACCTCAAGCACGTGCAAACCTGCGAACTGAACCTCCCCAGCCCACCTTGTTTAATGAACGTTCCGTTCACAGCTGGGAAGAAACTCTCCAGTTCACAGTTTCCCAGCTGGGTGTTTTACTGTGAGGTGCTCACAAAGGGAAGAGCACCAAGTGCTACTTCAGTGACCTGCTCACCTTACAGAGAAATGAAGGTTAAACACCCCCCAGACGTTATAAAGTACATGGCTTCCATCTTCACAGGTCTTGTTCAACCTCTAAAAGAAAAGAATCAAACCTGCCCCAGAAGAAGACAGGAGTTACCCTCTTTTTAAGCTCCTCTTGCTTCTTCTTCTGTAGCTTTTCTTTTTCTTTTATTTTTTCTGCTATTTTCTTTTTTTCTGAAACTTTTGGTTCTGTAAAACATGGAACAACACGGTGCTCAAGAGGTCAGCTGATAAACCTTCCTCAGAGAGACAGGCCTGGAGCCCAGTGACTGGAATCTGAATGTGGAGAGGTAAGGACTCGCTGTCAAACACAACCCAACCCCCTGAACTGGCTCTGATTCTTGGGCACACCCAACACAAACCCAGTGTCTGCTCCCAGGCTGCACACAGAGCCCCTTGTTCCTTTTCTGTCTTACCTTGTTTTACCTCTGTCTCCTTTACTTCCTCCTCTTCCTCTTCATCATCCCAGTTATCCTACAAAATAAGTTTCAATGAAGATTCTTTTAGAGGTCCTTTGTTCACAGGTAACAAAGCACAAGAGCTCATGGATGGCCTCATTAAATGCTCTACCAGCCTTACGCACCGGGGTGAGGAAGCAGGGAGGGAATCCCAGGAGCTGAGCAGCCAGGGCCTGGCCCTGGAGAGCAGATGGGGCTGTCCTGGGAGCAGCCCCTCCATGCAACTCCCACTCCCAGAGTCGGGGAGCTCACAGGGGTCCTTACAAAGCAGGATCACCAGCAGGCACAGCAGTGGGGCTGGGTGCACCCCGTGCAGCACACTGTGAGCCCCGGGGAAGCCAGGGGTGTAGTACTCTGCTCAGCTCAAACCATCGCTGTCCCCTCCACCCCAGGACCCTTCCTCCCTGTGTGACAACAGTCAGCCCCTCTCCCTGTGCCAGGACAGTGTTTGGCTTGTGTGGCTGCACACAGAGCTGCTCACCAGGCAAACACCAGCCTGACCCACAGACAGGGAGCGCAGGGGCCCGACCCTGGGCAGGAACACCAACTTTTAAGTCACAAGACCACATTTCTGACCAAGGAGCACTGCTTTTTATGGAAGCAAAGCAGCTATCAAAAGGGTCACCCCACAAACAAATCACCTCAACACTCCTCAACAGCCATCACACTCTCCAGTGTGTCTTCCAACAGCCACCCTCTGTCCCCAGCAGTGACCCCGGGGTACCACGCTGCTCACCTCACAGGGACATGTTTTTCTATGGACAGACCTCCTAAAGTCATCCCAGGGCTTTGCCAGCAGCAATTCCACCAGTTACACATTCCAGGAATGTATATCCCAGTCCTAATGCCACTGCAGGTTCCAGCCATGGCTCCTGCATGGAAACCAACGCTCTAGGGTTGAGCTGAAGTTCCGTGCTGAGCACCACGTGATGTACAGCCCAGAGAGCCAAGAAATCTCCCAGGAACCTAGTCCTAGTTACCCATTTCAAGTGGCAAGCTTAGGGGGTGACATTTGAGAGGACCTGGTTGACACAGAGCGTCCTTACAGGTGTGCTGAAGCCCCACAGATCCCAAGCACAGGGATTTCCACCTCCCCTCGGTGGTTGTGGAAGCTGTTTGCTCATTTCTAAGGGTTGCTACTGGTGTGGGGGAAATAAGATGCTGGTGGAAGAACTCCAGAGCAGCCTGCTGACCCAAGCAAGGAAGGGTTCATCCACCAGCTCACTCTAGTTAATTGGCACTTGTTAAGGGATTCAGCTTCCCTTCCACATTCCAAGAAGCTGACTTGAATTTGGAGCAGCGTTATTTTAGCTCGTATCTAATTAAGAGTTTGTCACACCCACTTCTTAAATAGCTCCCTGCATCACTGCTGCACGGAGCCAGCTGCCTCACCCCCTGCCCTGGGCTCCAGGGGGGTGGAAATGAAGGGTGTTTCACCATGCAAGCTGCCCAGAGGATGGGCAGCCTGACGTGAGGACGCTCCCAGGATGGAAGGAAACTGCTGGGTGTCACTGTTGGGTGTGGGAGGTTGACAGAGGGCACGTGGGTGAGGGATACACTCCTTCCCCCCAGCAGCCCCTGTCCCCCCCAGCCCTGCCTGCACAGGGACGGCAGGTTTAGCTTGCAGAAACTCGACTCACATGCTGGGCAGAGGTTTTTGGGGTGGGTTTTGTCTGTTTGGGGTTGTTTTACTGGGAGGAGCACCCCAACACCCACCTACTCCTGTGGGTTGTAATTCCAGTGACCTCTCTTGCAGGAGAAGCGTGCCTCAGTGCTGCATCTTTGCCTGAGGCTGAGTAACTCAGGATTACAGCCACTAAAGCAGCCTAAAACTCTGAGGTTCTTCCACAACGCTCATTTACCCATTCTTATCCAAAATAAGGCCACTGAAAATGCCTTCCACTTCACAGAGCCAGACCCGTAACAGGAGCAGCTCTCACATGCTCACGTGTAAGATTTCACATGCTCTGTCACATGTGCCTTAAACACAGGAAAATGCACATTATTGCCCCCAAACCCAGCAGCCTGGAAAGCCACAGGTCCTCCAGCACTTCAGCTCCCAGCTAAACCTGGAGCCTGCTGTTCTCCTCCAGAGAGGAGCAGCCGCCCGGTGCCAGGGGCGGGCGCCTGGACAGCACATACATTTCCCTGCTCTGGCTTTGCTAAGCACAGAATTGCCCAAGAGTAAATAGATGAAAATTCCCTGGCAGGAGGCCCGTCTTCTGAGAAACTTGTGTTCTGGGTAGCACTGGGGAGCAGTTTTGCTGCTGCTGAAGATCCTAATTTTAGAGCTGGGGAAGCCACAGCTTCCTAACGTAACAGGTACTTAAAGCTCAGCACTAAAAAGCTTCATGATAAACTACAGGACCTGAATGTATAAACCAGATCCCAAAACATGAGATACCAACTTGAGATGATCCCATGGTCAAGAAACACCTTGTGCCTCCAGCTCAAGCCACGTCCTCTCTCTTACAGGGATACTTCCCTGCTGCAGACCCTTGTGAGCAAGAAATCGAGAGCCAAAGCAACCACCTCCCAGGCTCTTTTTGGGATCTTTAGTGTTTCCACAGGAAGAGCAAATCTTGAGTAAAATAAACCAGCTTTTTCTTAGCTGGGCTGGTGGCTCTCTCCTGATGCAGCTCTAGCACAAAAGCCATAATCCTGGGGAAGAGTGAAGTGGCTGCTCTCCTGCAGCTGGGAAAACTTTGGTCCTTCACTAAGCAGCCACAGAAAGTTCAAGTATCTCCAAGAGGGTCCCACTTTGTTCTCCTGGACAAATTCTATGGTAGAGAGTAAGTTCCTCCTTTCAGAGAGAGGAGGAAAAGCCAGCCCCCTCCCCAAACAGCCCAAGGCAGCCAGCCCTGTACACAGCACTCCCCTACATCACCCAGGTGCACGCTCACCATGCTCCCTGCAGACGACCAGGCTGCTGGCTGTGTGCAGAGATACCTCTAGTGATTTCACCCCCAGACACAGGACGCTGCTGAGACCTGTGGGGTGTGGGTGGCACTAGACTGGAGGAGGGGAACAGCCCGTGTCACCCTTTTTCTAAGGGAAGATGAACTGCTGTTTTCTTGCTGTTAATAGAAGAACACCCCTCTAAGCTCCAAGGGCAACTGTGTGGAGTCTGCCAAGAGGCAGCACCCTAAACCACACACCCAGGGAGCGCTCGCAGTGCTCTGCGCTGGATGTGTCACCCAGCGTGCCTGCCAGTCGCAGTGCTCAGCACCTCGGCCTGGAACCACCAGGTCCTTTCCAGCTGACCTATTTCCCTTCCTTACAGCCACCAAGCACGTTCCTCCTTACACTCCCAGGTGTCAATTTCGTGGAGCAACCGGATGGACACGGGGCAACCCGGGGGGGTTCTGTGGCACCCACCAGCCAGTGCCCCAGCCCTGCTCAGAGACAGCTGGAACCAGGCAGGGGAACGGCAGCTCTGATGGGGGGGCTGCTTCCACACGCGTTGGTAAGGAAAAGGAACGGCGTTTCAGTGCCGGTCCCGGGCATCTCCCGCTGAGATGCTGTAAAAACCCCTCCCGACAGGTGCCTCGAGAGGCCGTTTGCAGCGACCCCGAGCACCCCTGAGCCCCGCACGGGCCGGGCCGGGGTGGGGGGGCAGTGACAGGAGGGGAGGGAGCGGGTCCCGCCGGGCAGCGGCTCACGCTCGGCACCGTGCCGGGGGCCTCCGTGCCGGGGGCCGTGAGAGTCCCGGGGGCTGGCGCACAGCCGGGAACAGCGGGCGGATCCCCGCGGGGCAGAAGGCCCCTCCTCAGGCTTCAGAACCCTCCTCAGGCTTCAGAACCCTCCACCCGCCCCGGAGCGACCCCGAGGCAGGGACGAAAGGGGCGGCGGGGACGAAGGGGCAGCGCCGGGCCCGCCCGGCACCCCGACGCAACCGGCCGCCGTCCCCCGTCCTCCCCACCCGCCGCGGGCCCGGCCCCGGCCTCACGGCCCCGAGAGTGTGTTCCCCGCCGCCCCAGCCCGGGCCTACGCGGCGGCGGCCGGACGCGGGAGCCTGGCCTGGCCGCCCCGCGCCTCCCTCTCTCCCGCGCCGCCCCTGCCCGGGCCGGGCCCGCGTCCCCCGCACACGCGGCACCATATGGCGGCGGCCTGCGGCGGGCCCGGCCCCGCTCCCCGCCCGCTCCGAGCCCCGTCCGGCCTGCGGGGCCGTTTCCTCCGCCGCGCCGCGCCGCGGGGGCCCCGTCCGGGGGCCCTGTCCGGCCGCACCTTCACGTCGTCCTCCTCATCCTCGCCGGCCCAGCGGTCCCCGGCCACTCCCGGCACCAGCCGCTTCGCCACCGGCTCCACCACCTCGAAGCTGTCGGCGTCTGCGGGGGGAGAGCGGGGGGGGGGGGGAGGGGAGAGCAGAGCGGTGAGCGGCGCGGCTGGCGCGGGGCGCGGGCGGGGCGCGGGGGCCGACACCTACCCCACGAATCCGCCGCCTCCGCCGCCATCTTCCCCCGCCAGCCGCGACCGCCGCCGCTCCACGGCACGGGGAGGCGCCGCGCCAGAGCGGCCCCAGCCTGCGCGGGGCACGCTGGGACGGCGGCGGACTGCCCGGGCCGCGCCCCGCCCCCGGCCGCGCCAGCTCCGCCCCTCGGGCCGGCGGGAGGCACCGGTACCCGCACCGGTACCCGCATCGGTACTCGCACCGACCCGGCCCCGGCCCCAGCCCCCTCGGGGCGGTTTCTGCCCGGGGGCGGATCGGCGGCTGTAGCGAGACCCGGGGCCACCGCGCTCTCCCTGCCCGCGGTCCGACCCCCCCGCTCCCGGCCCCCGGGAGAAGCCCCGGCCCCGCCGCGCCCTGGGCAGGGGGAGTCGCTCGGGGCCCGCGGCTCGGACGGGCCCAGCAGCCGCCTCGGGAACGGGACGGGGAGGGCCGGGAAAAGGAGGCCGGGAGCCCCCCACTGAGGCACGGCCGGGACTCGCCCCGGGGGCAGCCCGCGTCGGGCCTGAATTGCGCCCTCGCTGCCCCGTCGCCTGTTCCCCTTTCGGGAGCAGCAGGAGCTCGGTCCGGGGAAGGGCCTTTGCCCTCCACACACACCGCGAAGGGGGCAGAAGGCAAAGGCCGAGGCAGACACCCCGACTCTGGAGCGCTGGGCTGCCCTGGCTGGCTCCCCTTCGGCCCACTCGGATCCTTCTTGTCCTCGAAGCTGGGCAGCACCCTGAAGCTTGTCGCTTTCCAGCCAGGCCAGAAGCCCCAATTCAGCGGCCGGGGCTCCCACCCAGGACCCCGGGGCCCACGTTCCTCACAGACATCCAGCAGCAAGAACTGAGGGGCAGCATCATCCCCATCGACCCTCGCCCAGGGACTCGCACACGCTACCTCAAGGGCAGCATCATGCAACCTCGGCTGTCTTCCTGACAGCACCGTGTGTCGGCAGCAACGCTGAGATCTGTAGGCCACGGTTTGTAAGCCATAGGGACGGTTTGTAAGCCATAGGGACGGTTAGAGGCAGATCCCAAAGCTCCGCGCTGCCTCCCGCTGTTCCCACGTCAAGGCGCTCCAGGAACGGGCTGTGGGAAGTTCTTCCCCCAACACTGGGACTCCAACGTCTTCCACACTGACTGGAGTTGTCAGCGAGTAATGAAATCCGACTGTAAGAACACAGGTTACTGTACCAGGGGAAGGAATGGCCTCCTGAAGCTGGGCGAGAAGATGAGAGCTGATTATCGGTGTACTGATGAGGAAAGAGGTGTTTTGGTGACGTGACACTACGTGTGGCCAGGCACTGGGCAGGAGGGCTGAATGAAGCTGGTCAGACTGGGAGTGACCCAGTGGCAGCAGGGTGGGCAGGAGTCAGCCACCTCTGGCAGCCCTGCAAGTCGTTTCATGGAAGGATTGCGTGGTGGAGTGCCAGAGAGAAGGGGAGGAAAACCTAGTGGAGTCTGGTGCCTGAACATTGCAGCACAGCGACTCCCAGTCCTCTCACTAATGGGATGAGTGAAGGTGGGTTGGGACTTAGTCACTTCTTGGCTTTCAGGCTTGTGGTCAGCCAGGAGGAAACACAGGTGACAGAGCTACCAGCAACAGCCTAGCAGCCAGAACCCACCTCTGCCCTTCATCCTTGGTGCTGCTGGGGGGTGACTTTTCAGCTCAGATCCCTGAGGAACGGGGGCCCTGTGACCTGCTGAGGAGCAGGCAAGGACCTTAACCCCACAGAGCTGAAGTATGGAGATACCTACACGAGTCAAGTGTCCACAAGCACAACATGGTCCTCAGACTGAAGAGGGAGGGATGGACAGGCTGCAGCCCCCAGGCATGAGCCTAACTGCAAATCTTTGCTCTTCTCCAACCTCCTTCCCACCGATCCCAGGGAATGTTCTATCTTGGAACTCTTGGGCTCGTGAGAGCAGGGGAGAAAGCCCTGGCTGGCTCCAGAGCTCCAGTTCCAGCAGAGCTAAGTGGGCCTCTGTCACAGCCAGTCTGATGCTCTGTGCTGTTTGGGTGGTGCTGATGGAGCAGGGTAGGCACAGAGGACACCTTTATCTGGGGGGTTGAACAAAAGCCATGGTGCAGCCCCCTGAGCCTCTACCAGCCCAGCTTCCTCCTGCCGTGTCAAACAGCATCAACCACATAAAAGCCAGAAACATCCACTTCACCCAGTTTACCCCACTGCCACCTCCCAGCTCTGTGATTTCTGTGGGAATCTGGGTGATTAGGTGGAAAAGGAGCATGTGTTTTGTCTGAAGGTAATAAATTTAGCAGAGCATTTGTCCACGGGTCCTCCACATAACAAGCAGAATGATCTGTGACACCACAACATACGTTAGCTAGACAAAAATTACTACAACTTTATCATCCTTTTGTTGTTGTTACCTGTTATTTACCAGGCAATACAACTAACAACAGAGACATCACTAGAGATCAAATCACATTGGCACCTACACCCTCACCAAGTCTACACAGAGCTTGACAAAGTTCGGTTTGCTGTGAGGATAATGATGGAACATGTTAATTACTGAAGTATTAGCTATTTAAATGCACAGTGTAAAGTAATGTAAACAACCTGGATTGAAACAGCAAAGCTGTATTCCCTCAGTGTGTGAGGAAATCCAGGCCCAAAGCAGAGAGCCATAGCCCAGCAGAGCTCTGGGTCAGAGGAACCAGCCCCTTGCAGGAAGCAGGGCAGTGCTTGTGTTGGAGCTTGACCGGTTTCTGCTTTGGAGGAGAGACAGGTGAACCCAAGACAGATGGGCCCTGTGGTCCTGGCACAAAAGATACCACTGGACATGGTATATATCACGTATTGAAAGCCAGGCTTTTGTACAAGAATCTCCTATAACAACCTCTTTTTCTCCTTGTTTGGCCTTTAGCTTTTACAACACATTCACGGCGCTTCTTTTCCTTCCACTTGAAAAGCTGAGAGATGACACTAGACATGTCTGGCTTTACAGAAAGCAGAGTCAAGGATGACAGCAGCTAAACATCAAAACCAGTAGCCAGAGCATAAATATTTAATATAAATCTTTTATGATCCTATATACTAGAAGTGATTGCAGAAGAAACACAGTCTGTAGAACACGAGTTCTCCTCGGATGGTACGTTACAAGATGCAGCCTATCAGTACAGTGATGTTTCTTGCAAGTATCAAAAAAAAATAAAGCAAACCAGAATTATACTACACAGCCAAGACAACCAAAATCGTGATGTGCATTACAAAATCCAGAGGATCAGCCTCAGCAGACCACCCCTGCTCGCCTCCAAACAGAAGCCCTTGCTGGCAGAGGTTTGCATGGCATGCTCCTCTGCTACTCATCAGCCATTTACCAACTTGGTTAGTGATAAGTAGCAAGAACCTAAGAGGCAAACCTGATGTGCTCAGGGTTTGGTGCAATCAGACCTTTGATAGCAATACTTCAGCATCCTCAGGATGCATGGAGACCCCCTTCTCCAGCCAAATCAGTTTAACGTGGCAATTATTTTTCCCAGAAAAACTGTCTTCCCATGACCACAGTCAGGTCCCACCCCCCAGCCTCTGTAACCAACCTGTGCCCTGCAGCCACAATCCCACCTTCTCACCCTTCGCTCCCACACGGTGTTTTTGGCTGGGGCAGCTCCTGGCCCAGGCTTTGCAGCACAGCAGTGTGATCCCAGTGCTGGCAGAAGGAAGCAAGTGGCCAACTGAGCTGCCCTGAGGAGGGAAGGGAGTGTGGGGGTGAAAGCCTCGCAGTGCTCCATCAGCTGGAGAGCTGCTGCAGCCCTAGGTTTTCCCATAGGCTTTCACCTTCCAACTTTATACCAGCCACAGGCTGGATTTTAAACCCCCCTTTAACTACTCAGGCCCCCACAGAACACTGTTGACAGGTGACTGCTCCTGGGAGGAACCAGACAATGCAGACACTCACCTCAGCAGCGGGTGGTGAGGGCCAGGCACACTCAGCTGCGCGCTGCGGTCTGGCACTCGCCATGGTGCCAGCATGACCGTCTGCTTTATTCCTCCTTGCATCGATCTCTGAGGAGTGTGAGTGAGTCTAATGGCAGGGAACACAGCAACAACACAACTGCAGACCAGAGGTACCTTCTCTGCCCCAGCACTTCATGCAGGTCCTTGCTCTAGAGAAGCACTGCCTCTGACTGCATGCCCAGCGCACAGAACTGACCTTGATCTGGCTGGTTTCTCCCTGCACTTCCTCACTGAGCTGGTCCATATGGGTTGGCTCTGACAGGTCTTTTATCACAAGGGGCTGTGAACAGCGATGTCCTGGCCTTGACTTCTGTGAAGGTGGAACTTTGCTCTCAGCCCTCAAGTCATTTCAACTACAACAGCATTAGTTTTAGGTCAAAATTTTAGCTTTGAAAGGTGGAACATAATAGGAGCACAGAGCAGCAAGGGGACAGAAGGCACGGATGCCAGTTAACCTCTCCAAGTCCCTACGCTTGGGCGTACATGGTGCTACTCCAGTCCTCACAGAAGCAAGAAGAACAGCAGCAAGGGTGAGAGGACTGGTGCAGCAGCCACAAGCCCCTGCGACACGGACAGCGCAGCACTAGCACCTTAGTTTGCCTATAAATAGTGACATTAAAAACCTCATCATCTCCTTTAATGTAGTAACGACACCTGGTTGATTCGAGTTGGTTGAGACAGAGAAAAGTAAAGGGTGCGACTTGCAATGCCCTAAGGAAGCCAGAACCAGAAGGAAAAATAAAGGAATACAGGGATTTACTCAGTAGAATCCCAACATTCTTGTGTTTCCAGGTGGCTTTCCTACAGCACAAGCAAGCTGTGCTGCCCACAGCTGCTCAGAGTGCGAGCCCACACCGCTGTGCTGCTGGGGCAGGGGAGCTGAGACTCCTGACACTCCACTTCTCATCCAGCCCTTCCCAGCGCTGCTGGTGCCGCACTCTGGTCTCCTTCACACAGTGCTCCCACAGCCTGTTGCTCATGGTACTGCAGTGAAGTTCTTTGTCTAACGAAGGTGTGTCTCTGTAGCACGCCTTCAGCCGATGCTGCTCCTGGGCTGGGAGATCTTTAATCAGGTCTGGAAACATTCAGGCTTTGGGATACATTGCAGAAGTCACGGGAAAAAGGTTTTCCTATGGAGATGCAAGGTGAAATGAATCAAAGGTGGAAGGGAAGCCAGTAACGCCAAGGTGAACGCTATCCTGGCTACACTGCAACTGAGGGAAGAGCAAAGAGACTGAACATGTATTGCCAAAACAAGTATGAAAGACCTTATTCTGCTGTCAGAGCCAGGAATGCCCACGCCTAGGACAGAATACAGACAATTAACATCATCACCACAGTCAAGCAGAAGATCACAACCAAAATCCTGAAGAAGTTCAGAAATGGGATGTTGTGTTTTGTGAAAACACAGGAAGGGGAGATAAATGATCCAGGTACAAGACCAACTGAGTGCTTGTGTTGAGCAGTTCTACATGCCCGACTCGGGTGGCACGCAGCTGAGGTGCCCTGGTTATCGGTGCCAGGTTTGGGGTGCACAGTTGGACCCAGATTCATGGCAGAGGAACAGTTAAGTCTCACCCTGGAGTCTAGCAAGACGAAAATAAAACCTGAGGGATTAGAACTTGCTCCATGCAAAGCCCGTTCATGCCAGCAGCGTTTGACGTTTTCAGGGACTTACATTTGAAGAGGGCAGACTCTCATTCTGCAAAGAAAGTTCAGAATGATAAATACCAGACTTGCAGAGCATTAAAATATTAATATTTAATATGTTTACTAAGCAGCCTCTGTTATTTGCTCTGTGCAGCTATGTAGAACTAAACCCCTCCGTTTACATTACCATTTCCCTCTCCGAGCTGATCACCACAACACAGATACAGCTGTAAAGTGCAACGTTTGCTTTGGTTTCTGTCACTAGAGAAAGCGCTTTCTGAACGGGTTCAGCAGGTAGGACCCACGTGTTTGAGGACGTTATTTGAGCAGATGATCATCTCCCTCCACAGCCAGAGAGAAGCGATGAGCTACTAAACAGAAATCCCTTCATTCTGGCAGACTAGTGACTTTCAAAGCAGTTCTGTTGTGTCAGTTGCTGGAGAAGCGTGGAAGAACTCCACCTTAAACAAGGATTCACTGTTAAAAACTCCTGAAAACTCTCAATTTCCATTTACATTGTAACCAACAAGTGAAAAAATGGTCGGCAAACCATGTAGCAACGGGAAGACGAGCTGAGCATTTGCAAACTCTATAAATACTCCCAGAACCATCTCATGGATGTAAAAGCAGGAAGGAAGAGGGGGTGGTTACAGGGCTCACACGTCTGCGCAGAAGCATATGTAAAGGTAATGTTATGTACATTTTATTTCAATAAAGACATAAGACAAACAGCGTAAAGATGCCCAGATGCCCTAAAGATAAATACATTTAAAAGATTCTCATTAAAATGAATCTGTAGTATTTCTTTCCTGCAAGCAAAATACCTTTCTTTAAATACAAAAAAAATCAGTATTCTGAATTGCAAATGTTTTCACTTTTTTTTTTTGCAGAAAATCTGCCATGATGATTTTTCTTTTTAATGAATAAGGATTTTCCACAAAACAGGCTTGCTCTACATGCTAATTTTCTTAAACAGTTCAGTGACACAATGTGCTAGCTACATACACAACAGATAATATAGTAAGAAAACACTCAACCTGATGAAAAGTTAAAATCTTCATTAATACACTGGAAAAAGTTGACATAACTCATGCCTTTTAAAATCAAAAATACAAAAATTAAATGTTTTCCTAAAAAGATTTTCCTTATTTTAAGGACTCATTTGAAAATGAAGCTGCATGTAATTTGTACAATAAAATTGTACAAGTAAACAGGTAATATACATAAAAAATTAATTGACATACTTCTCAATTATCAGTTGTCCACCTTTAATTTCCAATACTGTACTTTCTTAACAAGCATACAAAATATCAAACTTCTCTTTAGAAAAAGTGCCGTTCTGTGACATCTTTTACATAAAAACAGTCTGAGCCTGTGGCGTGGTAATGCAGTCGAGAGGCAAAGCATCCTAACTTTTACAAATTATACCTTCCATAAAAAGCCTCCTGAACAGGAGATTACACACCATTATAAAAATATCGAACCTCTTGTCGCCGCTGCATTAGAGACCCAAGGCTGAAAGACTATTTCCATAGAGCATAGGAAACCACTATGATAGCAGGCTGCCTGCCTCGGTGGCGCGGGAGTGTTCTGTACCACAGGATTATGCATAGTTACTGCCGGGTACCGTCGCTGTCACACCGAGCTTAAGACTGATTGTAACGGCGGGTGTCACAGAGGTACCGTCGGCCCATGCCAGACACCTTAAAAATACTGAGCCACTGCGCAGAGCACGTCAGCCTCGGAGGGGACAGGAGGCAGCAGCAAATGGGATTGCATCAGACCTAACAGGTGAGCCAACTACTTCTCCTTTCAAGAGCTGCACGCGCAGCATAGTCTGAGGTATTCCTTGTCCGTCAGTCCTCGTGCCACTGCCAGATACCGTCTGTCCAGAGTACATGCCATCACAATGGTTTAAAATATTCTGAATATTAGTAATTCTTATATTCTTCTTAGCTAGCCAGTCTCTTGAATTTTTTTTTTTTTTTTTGAAAAGATTTCAACTACAGTAGAATATTACAGAAAGAAAATATAAATGCAGGGGTTTCTCTCTAAATGAAACTTACGTGGACTAAAACTAGAGAGTATTTTTAAACAAATATACAGTATGCAGGCAGACAAAGCAGGAAAACGGCCATCCAACTGTTTAATAAAAAACTAAGAAAATTTGGCTATTTCCAGAAAAAAAAAAACTATGAAGCGCCTCAACTAAAAGGAATGCATAATGAAATTCTAATCTAAGACAGGTCAAAAATGTAAAAAGGTTATAAACCTTAACAGGAAAAATAAAACAACTTTTACTGGCCATTCCTGTTGAAATGAGAATCTTAAAAGTAACAGAAAAGTGGCTACAAACCCACTTAGAGCACCGAACAGAGAGAAAGTAAGAGTCCGTTTTCGATCTCTGTTGTATCATAAAATCCTGTGTTTCTACAGGTCAAACTGCTGGTGGCAGAAACAGAATTCTTTATAAACTGCAGATGTCCTGTACATAAAAAAATTTCATTGGAGTTGCACTAGTTCTAAAGACTTTTCTGTTCTAGCCTGCCTACTGCGCGGTACTGTATTGTACTGAATGGATTCCATCTCCGATAGAGAAAGTCTCTTCCTGTAACCCTTGATTACTGTTGGGCACCAAAGATAAGAAAAGCAAGACGGGGTACAAAAATGCAAAATTTCAACAGTAATGGCAATGTTTTGTTTTAGTCCAAAAGGGTCCTGCATTTTCTCCCCCTTCAGTAACGAGACAAAAGGCTTTAATCTGGGGGTAGCAAGTCATGCAAGCGAAATCTGTCTCTGATGTGAGGTCGGACATCTTCGTTCTGCAGGGAAAAGGGGAAAAAGAAGAAGAAAAAAAGGGCAGGTTTTAGGAGAGTGACCACATCTATACATCAGATGGCAGCAGGGCCCGCTGGCTAACACTGCTATTTTAATGTAACAAAATGCAAGACAGGAATACATGGAATTACAGGAGACTTCAGGAATACCTACATAATCTTCACAACATGCACTTCATTTGTGTTTTAAGGACAAAGGTTTGGAGCCAACAATAGGTGTTATTTAACCTAAATCCCTACAGGCTATCTATTTCATTAGCATCGATGCTACAATTCCCCATTTCTTGATTAAAGGCCCCTTCCAAGTGAGACATTGCATTTGCTATGTAAGTCAGTCCTCAGCATCCCTCACTTGCTGCCCATTCTTTTCAAAGGCAGACATTGGTGACTTTTAGCAGTCTGAATCTCAGGGACACAGAGCATCTTACAACATGTGAAAATACTTCCAAGAGCTAGCTAACGTTCTGGGGCGGGACAAGCCAAATAAAGGAAACACTTACCAGCTCTACAAGTTTCTCCAGAAATGGAATCAATTTTAGGAGTTCGTTGTCATTTTTATCCATGAACCAGCTTTCTATAGGAATTCCATTTGAAAGCTAAAGGAAAAAAAAAATCAACATGATTTATACTTAATTTATCTAAAAATATGAGTTGTGAAATAGCATTGTGGGGGAAAAGGCTTCCAAGCTAGAGTTTATTAATATGTATTTTTCCTCTAAAGTTTGCAAGAAAACTCACTTCCAAAATATCTCCTTCTTTTGCATACATCACCATCAAGATCCCCACACCCAGGCTGAAAAAGAACCCCTCCCCAAACTCTGCAGAGCTGAAAGTGCTAGTGTTTTGAGAGAACTATCTGTTAGAGCACAGATGGATGCTGGCTGCAGAGTGGCTGTATGCATGCTGTGCCCATGAGGTGAAGTCAAACAGCGGGTCAGGGTCTCGCTGCCTGGAGGCAGGTGAGCCCTTAGAGATGCCCCTGCACCTCCTGATCTGCCCTGCCTGGCATCACTCCACCCCAGCGGGCTGGGAGAGCCTCGGTCACTGGGTGCAGCTTCCCAGCACTGATGCTACACAGTTTTCAGAGCTGCACATCATTCATTCTAAATCATTTCACTGGCATTAAAGAAACCGAATCCACAGCAGAGTCCAAGCATCAGACTTTGCAGATTGGTGGGTTCTTAAGAACAGCCGACTGAGAACTAAAACCGACTGGTTGTACTGTCTGCTTGTGTAAGATGCCACTCAGCTTGCACTTAACCAGCTTGTCTCAAAAATAAAGAGAAAAGCAAGCAGCCACAAGCAGTTTGTTACAGTTTGGGCTGTAAACTTAGCTATGGATTGAAGCACAAGGCTGAAACCACAGCAGTGTTTCCCTGCCTTCCCTCAGAACAGCTCTGCCAACCTGCACCATCCTTACCTGATAAGCAAAGGCTTGCGGTGAATTGTCAATGATGATGGTTTTTGAAAGATCTCTACCAAGAATGTTTAAGTCCTTTATGTAGTTTCCTTGTACACAGACACAATGCTCACGGAAAAGTCGATGCCTGCAAGGAAAGTAAAACACCAATTAATGGGATAAACTACACACCTACATTGCAGAGGGGAAAAGAGTGAACTTTGCCCAATGTTGTTACATTCCCCCCCCCTCCCCGTTTCTGACCTACTGAGCACCTTTCACAGAACTGTTCCCTTTTTTCCCTTCACTTTTGAGCTTTTTACTGGTAAAATGACTAGTTAAGGTGATTTTATATGAAAATATATGAATATATTTTATATTCTGTATTTAAAATGAAAAGCTCAACTCAGATCTAACTAAGTCTTTGTCACCAGGCTCGTGCTTGCTAACCATCTTAGAGGGACCCAAACCACTCCAATGGTTTTGCATGTCCCCAAGATTGGGGCTGAGCCCTGCACAGGCCCCTGAGGGGTTTTATTACCCCTTTATTTAGTTCCAGCAGTTGGCCTCCCTGGGCCGCTGCACGCCGGGACACGGAGTATCAGAAATGTTTGCTTTTTTATGTTACCTCTCTTGGCAATTAACCTATTTCAGTTATTAGAGCTTGAAAAAAGCCTCCAGGCCAAAACATTCCACCAACTTCTTCCTTTTCAATTAGTCTACTCCCTCTTAATTTATTACAGAAGAAACACGTACTAAGGGGATGGATAGACTGCAAGGGCTCAGATTAAAACGACATCCAGAATAAAACTGAAATCTCATGGAATATCAATACAACTGCAATTTAAAAGCAAACTGTAGACTAGAGGGCTTTTGAGTTGTATCACAAAGCTGTTTCTTTATGGCTGCTTGTATTTTTAAATGAAGTTTTTAGAAGCTGTACACAGCATGTTTCGTTTCATAAAGGGGTTGAGCTCCTAATGTTGCTATGGAGGAAAATAAGCTGATGCCTCGGCAGCGAGTGAATTTATATATAGCTTCTGAGTCACACGTGTGAGTGCCTGACAAGTCTACCTTTAGGCTAATGTCAAAACTAATCATGCCTGGATGTCAGCTTTTCACATGAATCACAGCTGAACTCATGCATCACAGGGATCTTTTTGCAAATTCCTAGAATTCTGTTTGGCTGCGTGTTTTATGATCTTTTTCCTGTTCCTGATGCAGTGAGAGCTGCAGCCCTGAATCACACACGGGAGGTTCTTGGAGACAGACTCTTAGCACTAGGGATGCAGACGTGGACTCCTCTTCTGCCAGTGCAGATACCCTGCTTGTTCACACATGCTGCGTGGCTCAGTTAGGCTCACGTATTCCTGTGACTGAAACTCTAGTTCTGTCTGTTCCTTCAAAACACAGTGGCAAGTGAGGTTCCCCAAACCAGCCCAGCATTCTGCTGGTGTGCCACTTAAAAGCAAGTGCTAAGATGGACTGTTCCTGGATTAAAACTAGTGATCTTTGTGCTCTTAAGGACAGCGAGCTACAGTGTGCCTAAACCACCAAGTGAGAGCAAGAGATGCAATCACTGGCTCAGTCCATCTGCTCATTTCAGAACGTGTGCAGAGATCAGGCTTTCCCTGCAGATGACAGTAAAACGATGCAGAGAAGTGCTCTGCCAGTCGTGTCCCCAATACAGAACAGAGAGCCCTGACTCCAATCAGGTAGAGCTGCTTTCTTCCCTTACTCGGGACATCTGAGGGTGACCACCCTGAGAACACTCCTCTGGTTTCAGCTTTCCCACATCCCAGTCCACCTTCCAGATGAGAATAGGAAGAATCTCATCCAGCAGAACTGCTTGATGCCTAAAGAAACTGCTCTTGAGAAATGCCAATCGCTTCCAACCAAAGCTCAGTATAAAGAAATAAAAACCCAGAACAACTCTACTACCAACCCCACAAACAAGTGATTCTGTGATGGAGTAGGAAACAAAAGCATGCTGATCGTAAAGGTAACAATTCAGTTGGTGACTTATAAATAACAAATCAAGTTTGACAGGTTTAGAAGTAGTCTAATACCCAGTTAATTTCCTTTATTCATAATGTGTGCTGCAAAGCAGCTCAAACACGGTTCTGATACTGGGAGCAAGCCCAACAGGCTGCAGAACATGAACAGCCACCAATGTAAAGTTATCACCAAGGCAATAACTCAATCACTTCATCTTTCTCTTGCTCTTAGACCACAAAAAAAACCCACAAAGAATCAGCTTAGTGAAACACCCCACAATAACGAACATGTCACAACCACTTTCTTCATCACATTTGTTAGGAAACAGGAGTTAGTTTGCTTACAACAGGTATGTCAACAATTTTCTATTTTTACCTGACCAGTTGCTTTTTAGGGTCTAGTATGTTCAATAACTTGTCTGCATACACCTTCTTAGAAGCAGTAAAAAGAATGATCTGTGGATTAAAGGGGGAAAAGTAATTATTTTAGATGTAGGCAGGTGAACATCATTTTTTAAAAAAATCAAATTCAAAGGTCATGTCTAATTGTTTTTACCTCATAAATCTGAGACATGCGTTCCAGGAATTCTCGGAAGAATGGCCTTAACCGGACGTAAACCTGAAACAGAGATGGACTTCAGTGAAGATTCCAGGTACTCCAGCTATTGCCTGCACTCCCAGGTATCACTTTGTAAAGATCAGGTCAAACGAGCCTTAGGAATAGAGTCAACAGCAAATACTAACTTCCTACAGAGTAACATCTCAATTAAAACAATATGATTGTTTTGGCAGGGGGTTGGACTCGATGATCTCTTGAGGTCCCTTCCAGCCCCTACAATTCTGTGATTGAATTAGCTTGCAGCCCCAGCAGTGGTAAGTGGAAGGGCAAGGGGATAAACTGGGCTTCACAACTGCACTGGAAATTTTGATGGAAATAAATAAAAAGTTGGACAATCCCTGAAGAAAGAAATGGAACTGGTTGCTCTGACTAAACATTCTGAATCAGCTTTCACCAGCTGGGCAGCACCAGTTCAGTTACTGGATAATGTGTGCCAGCACGTAAACTAAACACTCATCTTAATAACCTTCCGCTAAGAACCGCGCGCTGAATGGGGGTGTCAGAAGTGATTAAAGAAAAAAAAAAAGAGGGGGAAAAAAAGGCTTCCAAATCTCCCTAAATTCAAATACCATCAGCACAGCACTGCACACACACACACACACACACACACACACACACACACACACACACACACACAGAGTACTCCCTGCAAACACCAGCAGACTCACGAGAAGAGACACCAAGTGCGGACACTTGTGCATCTCACTCTGATTTAACCCCACACACAAGCCTGGGGCTCACACAGAGGCATTTGTACTGACCCACAGCATGAGGCAACAGCCCAGCCCATGGCAGACACAGGACATGTGCCAAGTGCTGTTCTGTTCCCCCAGTACAACCCTCACGTCGCTGTTGGAACAATGGGAGCTGCGGCGTTGGCACAGACCTGGGCTTGATCTCACCCCACGGTGATGACATACTAGGGGCTACAAGCAACAGACAGCCTGACAGACAGCCCCACACCCTGCTCGCCCCTCTTTTGGTTCTCAGGTCGCCCCCATATAGAGATACCCTGGTTTGAGGGAAGAGTTCCTGAAACACCCCGGAAAGAAGGGAGTGTACTGAACTTCTGTTCATTTCCACCAAGGTAATTTCAGCTTTAAGGTTTTTTTTAACATCAGTTAGGAATTGGCTTAGATCTACCTTCAAATCACAGTAAATCTCCAAATAGGACTCGTATTGCTTGAACTGAATTGTATCAAGTTTGTTTGTGGACACAACAAAGTGAGCAGAGGGCAAGAACAGAGGAATAGTTTAAGAGGATGCAAGATTTTATATTGTTATCACATGCTGCAATAGATCTCAGTCCTGTAAAGGAAGCACGTACTGCTGAGCCAATGTGAAGTTCATTATTTAGCTCAAAATTTGGTAAGGCTTTTGTTTCTTCCTTAAATTATCTGAATTTCTGGCTTAAGCTTGCAGAGTGACTGGTTATTACAGTAGCATTTAAGTACTGGGGGTTTTCTCCACCCTAGGAGCAATCACCAACAGCAGACAATCTTATCTTGCCTGGTAATAGGAGCTCTCCTCCTGGCATGTGAAGATAGATTCATTGGCTATGCAGATGAGGTCTGCTCCCCCTCTCACTGGCAAACCCACATCTGGAGGCAGTAAATAAATAGCCCTCAAATCGGCTATTGAGAACGGAGTGCCTGTCAGGCTTCTGGGCTGCTTTCAGCCAAGGTAACCACTGAAAAGCCACCCCTCTACAGAGCTGACAAGCGTGTCTTCACCCCACATCTCCCAACAGCAGTAAAAATCCCTGTGCAGATGCTGCCTCCCCTTGCCATAAGAAGGGAGTGAAGTTTGGCTCAGGGATGAGATGATGGGTGTAGCTTCCCACAAGAACAAATGTCTCCAGGTGACCAGACAGACACTAAATAACACTCAAGTTGTCCATGACTGTAAATTCAGTGCAGATTGTTCGCTGCTCCAGACCTAGCAAGTAAATGATGTGGGCAGCAACCTCCCCAGCTGTAATGGTGTTGAAGGGAAGGGAAGTTCCAAAGTGCCAAAAGGATTCTTTCTGTTCGGGTCATTTTTCCCAATATTTACTTTATTGTGACCTAAAATTTTCCCTTCAGAACTAGGTTACAGGTAATAGTTGCTAATAGGTAAAGAGGACAATATTTAAATTAATGAGCCTTTTCCCTATTATGGAAGAAACACAGATGCCATGTCAGACACAGTCTCTTCAGCATCTCCTCTACAAATCCCCCAGCAACCAGAGCAGTAAGGTGCCCTGTGGATGTTTCAACTGCTGCTAATATAAATAAAAACACTGTGTATTTAATTTATTGTTCCTCTTAAAACTGAATTGAATTATATTGGTCACAATGGGCACTTCAAAGGATTTTAAGAGTCATCTGATCAGATCAGAGCACAGTTACAGCTGCTCAGCTCCCTCACACTTTCTGGTTCTCTCTGCAGTTTGCTCATCCCAGGGTGAATCGCAGCATGTTTGTAGTGTTCTACTGGAATTACTGCCACAGTTATTCATGTGTATCTATCATCACATCTGTCATGCTCCAGGATGCTCAAATGTGAATGCAGACAAGAAATCCAGGGAGATTTCTTTGTACAATCTGTAGTTCTAACCCCAGTTTATACACACACACATATATAACTGAACAGTGACACTGACGGCAGAGCCACTGGTCTGGGGCACCCTGGCACAACTCACAGCAACCACATCCTTACACCCACTATGACAAGCTGAACACAGAGCCCCAGGTAACCAGAGCAGAACAAAGTGTATGATGAGCAGATCTAATGTGAAAAATAGTATCTGAAAATGTAGCTGGAATTCTAATAATAATTTTCACCACTTTTGAGGACTGCAAGTTTGTCAGCAGAGATACATGCTATCAGCTACTTCAAAGTGACTTAAAAACCATGTAACATATGAAAAGCCCCCTCAAAAGTTTTCTACTGGGGTGGTTTTGGTTGTTGTGGTATTGGGGTTTCTTTCCACATTTGAGTTCGTTTTTCTCTCCAAATGATCATCACATGCCATTATTTCAATGGCAACAAAATCTAAATGTGCAAAATGAATATTGTTGTTATATGATATGCTCCTGGTTCCAAACCCTTTCAGTCTTTGAAGGAAACATTCCTCCTTGCATGCACTAAAAACAAGACACCTATTCCACTCAGTGTCAAAATCCCTGCAGTCACAGTAACAAACTGCAGCAGCCCTGTAACGTACCTCTACACCTGGTGATTTCACAGGCTGAAAGCAAGAGAGAGGTTGGTGAACTTGCCCAGGATGCTCATGCTGCAGCACAGAAAGACCCCTGCCTGGCCCAGCTGCACCCCTGTTCCCCACCTGACCAGAGGGCATGCTGGACACCAGCCCCAGGCTAACCTGGCTGCTCCCAGTCTGCCCTGACAGAGCCTTGACAGTCTGCTGAAAGGACAGAGAGCAGACCCAAAGCTTGATGGCTCTTTGGTTATCTCCAAGAAACAGAGTGGAGCTCATTAAAAGGCAGAGCCAGAAGTCACTAGCACTGTTTGCTTCACTCCTCTGCAGTCACAAAGTGAAGGCTCAAAGTCACTGTTGGGAGCAGCAGGATGGAGCCCATGTAACTCAATATTCAGTAACCCACGACTGACCTGTGGAGTTCCCAAGCATTTCTCAAGGATCAGAGAGATCAAAGGGAATTATTCTGTGATAGAGCCATAAAGATGCATTTCAACTGGAGAACTGAGTGAAAACATCTGCCTTTGGCTACAGCCTCGGAGGGAACCCTTCTGTGTGGAGCAGAGGGAGAGATGATCTCATGTCTGAGACTTGAAACCAACAGCAGAAAGAAAACCTCTTTACCAAGAAAAAATACCAAGGGAAGATAAATTTCTTCAGAAGATAAGCTGCTTATCTTATTATGTAAAGTAATACAAAGAGTACAACTTCTAAAGTCTACAGCTGAAGAGCTGCACATGTCTTTTTGTTTTCAGATGCAAGACAGATAGGGCATTGAAGACAATCTCAGCTTTGCAAAGTAATTTTGCTAAGTCCAGAACTTTAAACACTGGCATAATTTAAAGAATTTTTTTTCCCTTTTAAACCAAGAAAACCCAAATTCATGGTCTCAGCATGCTGAAGTAAGCAAGCCCAACTGTGCTGATTTCACAGATTTTGCTAGTTTTTTACAGCAGAAATCAGCAGGTGTGACTCATCCAAAAGTTTTATATAAATCCCAGATATCAGCACCAGAACCACACAGTAACACTGAAGTTTGCAGAACACCACACTACACTCAGACATTAAATTGTTCTTCTCCACATCATCCCTCTGGGTAAGTTGTGAGAAATAACTTGTGAGCCTGTATTTTTAGAAACCTTTCTTTAAAACAAATCCAACAGTTCAAATCACCAAAACAACCCACAGCAGAGCTGAGTTCCCAGACATGAAACTTGTGCTTGACTTGCTGGCCCATGGAGTTTAGCTGCATTTTATCAAGACCTTCTAGAACCCACATCAACCTGACTCCTGCTGTTTCAGGATCCTGTAAGGGACAGTTCTGGTGCATCTTTTTGAGAAGTGCCTGGTTTATCATCACACTGCTATCACAAGAGCACTGCCTTGATGCCTTCAGATGGGCAGGACAATGGACATTCTATGAACCCAGGCTCACATTTGCAGTATGAGAAAGCCCAGAGATTCAGAAGGAAAATGAGCACTGAGCTAGGATCTTCTCTTTCCTATAAAAGAGGTAATAGATAATTGCCTAATATTTCTGTAAAACCTACATGAAAGTGGTTTGTCATTTGATAGTAATGCAAAACTTCTCCAGAAATGTCTCTTCCACATCTAATATTGTTTCCAGTGGGTGCCATTATGCAATACTTTATATATAGTAACTTGCTGACTTCTACTTTGCCCGGACAGCTTAGTGTCTGCTTCTCTCTTGCCAGCTGAAATGACTTTCCAAATGCAACATGGAGACGTGAAACTAATACAGGACAAAACTGGAGGTGGTGACCAAATCGATAAGAAGGAAATACATTCCACAAGCTGGGAAGTAGCTCATCACTGACTAAAACCACTAAGAAGAGGATGAAATACCAACACATGTCTTTTCAGCTTTTACCACAGGAGATTATTTGTCTCTTTCCATACCCTAGGTAAAGTTGAGCTTAATTGAAGCCTTAAAATATGTGTCAGTGTGATGTAAAACAGAACAGTGCTGTAGAACAGTGATCAGGAGAGCATGCTCAGAGGCACTGACCTCCTCAAGCCCCCAAGAAGCTACTGTTCCTTGGCAAACCCAGGCTAGACTCCAAAGAGAAAGTAAAGAGAAAGCTTCCCCAGGCCCCACACAGCAACTGTACTGTATCAAGGCCTATACAGGCCGGCATACAATGTGATTAAATAAAGCTTTAGAAATATTTTAAGTCACTCTTTTCACAGGCTTCAGTTTCCTAAAGGCAAAATCCTGGTTAGCTCTCAGCATAAATGTAGGATCTCTAAAAAGAGTGCAGCTATAGGCAGAAACCACTCAAATCATACCTAGATCTCTTAAGAGAAGGAAGGAAGGAAAAAAGTGAAGCCTTAGTCTTCCCAAGTCTGTAGCAGTGTCAAGGACCTCCAAAGAACTAATTCTAAGGCTCCTTCCACGATCAGCCTGGAGGAAACTGAATGGCCATCGCCACATAAGAGAGAAGACAAACCCATGCTGAAAAGTTATTTCTGCTTTTCAGATTCCAAGGTGTTTATAGGCAACTGAGAAGAAAAACATTTTTTAAACCTAGAAAAATACCTGGACACGTGTCCTTTTAAAGTGCCTGATGACTACCTCATTCTCCAGGGATACTACAGTGGGGTCCAATATCCTGTGAACTGCATGGTGGGGAAACTGTTGCTACTCTCAGGCACATCACACAAAAGGACCTGAGAACAGCTGGGGTCAAGTGCAGCATCCCTGGTAGTTGCTGGAAGAGAGTTCCTCCTTCCCAGGCTTTTTCTCTGCAGTACGTCATAGAATCACAGACTGGTCTGGGCTGGAAGGAACCCCAAGGATCACAGAGCTCCAACCCCCTGCCACAGGCAGGGCCACCAACCTCCAGGCCTGGAGCTACACAAGGTTGCCCAGGGCCCCATCCAACCTGGCCTTGAACACCCCCAGGGACGGGGCACCCACCCCCTCTCTGGGCAGCATCACACACACAGTTACCACCACCTCCAAAAGCAGAACAAAACCCTCAATCTAGTGGTCTCCACAAGGCAGCCAAAAAGAACCCAGCAGACACTCTGGGAGCGTAGAGCAAGACTAGAGACCAAGACAGAAGCATCTGAAGACGTCTTCAATAAAGACAGAAAGGATGGAGCAATGTGGACTCGTTTTCCCTACCAGGGAAGCCAGTTACCAGCTGGTAGGCAGCTGTACCTGAACTCTGGCTGCTCCTGCCTCCACCTGCCGGCAAGGAGAGAGGCTGCTGTGGCATCACTGCCACAGACATCCCCACGCTCTCTCTGCAATGAGTGCTTACAACTGGCACAGCACGGCAGCAAATCCACCTCCCAAAGCCTGACACCTGCAGTTTACAACAGCTGATAAACACCAGGAGGTTACTTACCTCTCTTTAAACAAGGCAACAAGCACACACAGCAAGAATCCCTATGCTAAATGAAATATAACAAATGTATTCTCTCTGTGCACACTAATTACCTGGTAAATGACATCTTGAAAAAGAACTGGAAAAGTGAGTGCAGCATCTTCTAATTCATTTAGACTACAGTGCACTAATGTTTCATCCTATTAAAAAAAAAAAAAGACAATGTAAAACAGAGATTGGGAAAAGAATGTTGAAAACAAAGTAATTTTCTGGATTTTGATGCTCATTTTAAGGTAGGTCTATCTACTCTGGGAAATTAACTGCTGTCAAGATTGAAGGATTCTTAGAATGAATGATACAAGTCTTTATTCTTGTGTTTCTGACAAAATTCCTCTCCAAACAGTGTGCAAGGGGCATAATTACAAGAAGGTATCTTAATTTTATAGGCTATTCTGCCATTTAGTTCTGCATCTGGGAATCCGAATAATCTATCCACTCCTGGGACCACTGGGGGACTGTTCATGACACAATAATGTTCCTGACATCATTCATAGGGTCTGAAACCACTTTGAAAACAGAGACTAGAAGAAAACATTATAAAGACAAATATATTTTAATATTTAAAATTGAAATGATAATATTCCTATTTTTAAAAAGTGGATTTGTGCCCTTTAAAAGTAAGAGTGTTCTAAGAATTAACAGATCTATTCTTGATCTATCTCGATGCAAGACAAAGCTGAATTTTCCTATTTATTACATCCCATTTTTTCACCCTGGATTTAGGAAAGCTTTATGGGGACAGACAACTCTTTGCTTGAGACAATAAAAGTTGTAATGCCCTTTTTTTAACCCAACTGTTATCTATTTAAGAAATACCACAATCATTCTATTCCTGCCACTATTTTTTTTCTTTAATGCTGGCTATAACTAAAAATACTAAAAAACCCATAACCATCACCAAGGGTTTTTTTTTTTTTTGAAAGCAAAGATGACTAATTTGAGCAACAAACAAAATAAATGAATGCTGCATATCCCCTGCTGTTGGTATGGGTTTATAGAGGTACTTACCAAGTCTAGAACTAATGAGAATTCTGGTGTGCTTCTTGTTTTCAGTGGAAGAGCTGGCTTCCTGTTAAGTTGTTCTTCTGTTAGTGGTGGGACATGTTTGATGAAATAGTATCTGGAAAGAATACAGATTTTGCTGTAGAAGTGTGTAGACATTATTTGACTGGTTATGTTGTAGCCCAACTTAATATTTCAAATATTTAAGCCTGCACAAGAAATAAGCATGTTCAATTGAAAGAACCCCCCATCAATAAGCACTTTTTTTTGAATTTTAATTAAAAGCTTTTGGAATTGATTACCATAATTTAAAATGTTTGAACTTAAATGTCTTAACGAGTACCCAACATTACCAATTTAATCTTTTCAGTACAAACATCAGCACTTACGGATCAAAGACTTCCCAGTCTTCTTCATAGGTGGCTTCTGCGTGAGCTGATGAGTAGCCACTGTCTGGAGATACTGGTGCTAAAATTCAACGAAAATGACCAAAACCAAAAATAAAACAAAAAACCACAAGAGCTAGTCTTATTAGAGCAGTTTTTAGAAGTGAAAATTTGCACTCAACACACGTCCTCAAACAGGAGCAAAACTTCATCCTTCAGCCCGTCCCTCTCAGCCCCGGCTCCTCTGAACAGCTCCCTGCCCTCAGGAAGCTGCCCCAGCGCCTGACATCAGGTCCCATCACACCACAGCCCTTCATGCCAGAACGGCAGTGCATGTGTGATGCAGCACAGCATCCACCTAACCCCTACGGTGTCAGCTACCAGGATGCATGTTCCAGCTCAAGCAGCTCAGGGAAGAGGGTTTGGTATTAGTAAAAATGCCTTTTCTTCTGGAATCTTTGTTTTCATTTGATGAAACATTATGAGGTCAACTCAGTCTGGAGAAGAGGAGGCTGAGGGGAGACCTTATGACCACCTACAACTACCTGAAGGGAGGGCGATGGTCTCTTCAGCCAGGGGACAGGAGATGGGACAAGGGGAAATGGCCTCAAGCTGCGCCAGGGCAGGGTCAGCTCAGATGTGAGAGAAAAGTTCTTCCCTGAAAGAGCTGTAGGGATGTGGCACAGGCTGCCCAGGGAGGGGGTTGAGTCACCTTCCCTGGATGTGTTTAAAAAAAGGGGTGCATGAGGTGCTCAGGGATATGGTTTAGCACATGATGGAAACGGTTGCACTTTACGAGCTTAAAGGTCTTTTCCAACCTTGTGATTCTGTGATTCCCAGTTACACTGGGAATAGATAACACTTGCCAAAACTGCATCTTTAATGCATAAAAGAGATCAGTCTATTAAACATAAAAATCAATATCAATACTGTTTGCATGCCCTGAAATATTTATACAGAAGGCCAGAGCTAGGATTTCCCTAAGAGCACAAATCAGGTACAGCTTCAACGCCTGGGTCCAAGGCAAGCTCAGGTTTCTTACCTGTGAGCGGTGGCAGGTCACGGTCATTTGTTTCCTCCACTTCTTCTAGGCCATTGTTGACAGAGGACCTGACCTGCACTGCTTGGCTAGTGTAAGCTGCTCCGTTGGTGGATGTCGCAGTACTTGTAGTAATCTCATCTACCTGTTCCATGTCAAGCTGCTTGACTATTTCTTCAGCTTCTACAGCCTGTCCTGGAGAATCTGATCCTGATGTTCCTGAATTAAGTACACTCAAGTCATTATATTTAAGCCAAGTTACCTATCAGAATGCTACAGCCATTATTAACCACAGGGGAAAAAAAAAATCAATCAGAATAACTGAAGATGGCTGTGTTTGAGTCACATCACAAAAATATGACCCAAAATGAAGACCTGGAAAAATGCCTTTATGTTCCAGGACAGGGAACTTACTACCAATTTTTATTTATTTATCCTTTAAGAAAAGGCATACCACTAGATACTTACACCTATGAAAGAAAGGTTCTAATGCATATAAACATTTCTTCTTTGATTAGTGATCAACCCTTCTAAGAATTAAGGAGGCCTTTTACCTGGTAGTAGTAACTCTCAGACTATAAATCAGAAGAAAAAAAAGTGTACCACTGCTCAACACATGTTTTTTTTTTTTAAATAATTTATCATTCTTCACTTTAACAGTACTGGCTTTTTAAATAATACTCACCATTTTTATTTGCTGGTGAAAAAAAATTGAAAACAGGAGAAAATATGGTTCCCAGTAACGTAGTTCGTGGGGGGCTGCCAGTGGAAGGATTATCTTCTAGTTTTCCATTCTGCTTTACATGTTGGTTTGTCATTTCATAACTTCCAGCTTCTGTAGAAGAAAAGTAATAAAGTATAATACCATGCTCCTGGTTTGCACTGCTGCGTGCTCTCTTATGATGACTTTCTCTATAGGAAAGATCCCTGTTGCTCGTGGTTCAACTTGGTTGGTAAAACCAGGGTTTAATTAAAAAAGTGAGGTAGACAATTTAGTGTCAATGTTACCAGTAAAAGCCAATTTTCAGCACCATCTTCAGTTTATCACTTCAAACTGGGGAGCACTCACTGTCTGCAAAAGTGTGCTCTAGAAGTTTCAGTCCTTGAGGGAAAGAATGGTGACAAGCTGCATAACAGTGTCAGCATCGCTGAGGCTCCACCAGATGGAAACAAGAGGAAGAGCCAGTGGAACTCCAGAGGCTCAACCTCCAAACCCCCAAGAACAAGTCCATACTTTATTATTCTTCACACACACACCTGCATAAAACCAATTGTGAAGTAAAATAATTTTTAGTTGTTACCACAGGTAACAAGGGACACAGAGTTAAAGAAATCTTCACATTACAAAACCCAGCCTGTAAGAGTTCAGGGTTTCTCTAAGTGTGCATGTACACTAAAGTTCATCCTACAACCAGAAATTCCCACCTTACAACGGGGCTCCAAGGGAGTTCTGGGACTGAAATGGAAGAGAAGTTATTTACTTCACAGTAACAAGTCCCTGAGATGTCTGTCCATGTGGAAGTAAACACATGTATTTTGTGTAAACCTTTTTGTCAGCTGAGCCTCTCACTTGGAGCTCTATCTTCTACTTAGCTAATGATTTTGCAAACCTTCTTGCACTATGGAATATCCTTGAGACCTCTTCCTTGCTGACAAACTTAGAAAGCAGAGAATGGATTCCAAAGTTATTAGGGGTAAGGAGAACGAAGGAACACAGACAGGCCACACAATTACAGAAGTCTTGCTTCCTTAGAAATCTAAAAAACAGGGGTATATAGTCAGATTTGGAACCACAGCTGATAATTCAAATGCCACTGGCCATTTGTTCATGTCATTGTTAGAGATACCCTAAAAGAGAGAGTCTTCACAGGGACGTGCTCAAACTCTGGAACAGGGTTGTAGAATTGCCATCCTTCAAGACAGTCAAAACTCAACTGGGAAAGGCTCTGGGCAGCCCAATCTAACTCCAAAGTCAGATCTTGCTTCAAGCTGTATCAGCGTTGAGGGGAGTAGGGGGACTGGCCCAGACAACCCTTCTGATCTAAATTTTCCTATTCTTCTATGACAGAAACCTGTCTGAGTTTGACAAGTGCTTTCAATACCCAGGGACACCTGGCTCCTTCCACAGAGGTCGAGTGGGAAAGTCTCATTTCACTTCTTTGTGAGCAAATGGGAGAAGAGCTATATCAAATAGCTGCCACTGGCTTTTTAGAATAATATTTGTTTTAAAGCAAACTTGGGTCTGAAATAGCTCAATCCAACCACATATTAAACTGTCACAAAACCCTCAAAAACCCCCACACCTGAAGAAATACCCTGCACTGGTTGTCAGCAGCAGGACGACTGCATCACGGTACGATGAGAGCACATACAAACCTCCATTCATCTGACTTTTCCGTCGTACTCGGGAGATCTGTTTATTAGGCTTCTCTCCTGTCTGAGGTGTGGATGTGATCAAGTTGTTATCGATATCCCGTTCAATTCTACTTCTTTTTGCAGGATTTTCTCTTTCTTCCTTAAAACAGAAAGAGGAGGAAAAGAAACATACTGAATAGGGCTGCTTTTCACCACTGAATCCTGCCCCAAAAGCGTCTGCTGTTAGGGAAAGGTTCCCCAAAGTTCCAGTGATTGTTCCACTTCCAGGTGCAGAATAAGCAGTATGTATCCAGCCAGCTGGAAATCCAAACTCATTCAAACTGACAACTGAAGGTAAAGAGCAAAGTATGGGGAAAGAAATCTGTACTTGGGACTTCTGCAGCACACAAACTGTGCTGAAGTACTATCTCAATGGATAGCCAATTTATAAACATCTCAGTGTTATGGAGCTGGGGAAACACAGACTAAAATTAACTGAAACCCAATGAATGTACAGGGAGTAAACTGCCCAACAACACCAGTAAGAAATTCTCCACCATGCTCCCTACATAAAGCAGCTTGTTTGTTGTATACAACCTTGTAACTTGCTGCTAACCCATACCATGTAGTACATGGCCAAACATAGCTGTTAAACATGTTGTAAGCAAGGGTTAGGACCCAACGACTCTTGTTACCTTGAAGTAAGTGGCTGTGCTCCCCTGTGGCACTTACACCAACGACACAGAACTAAACAGAGTATTTTCTGTGCACAAGAGCGTGTGCAGGCACACATGTTCAAGACAGATTTCTTCCCCTTTCCCCCCAAAGCACCTACTACAACTTAATAAAATGGCAATCTAAAATCTAAAGCATGATCATATCAAGTACAGAGAAATGTAAGGTGTGAGACAATGCAAAATAAATGGAATTAAATATCAAAACAAATAAGGATGCCACAGATCATATCAAAGTTAATTTTAATTTCCATTTCAGAATTCCAGTATTACCTTTCTGGAGCAGCAGTTTCACATCTTTAAAAAGAAAAGAGAAGAATGGTTTGCATGCTCCAAGAAAAAATAAATAGAACTTTTAGAGAAAATCTAAAGCCCATGCTAACAGTACAGTAGCTGAAAGAAATACTAACAAACATGGAAACATATTGACATCCAGACCAGAAGTCAAGGAACACCACTGATGCCAAAAGTTTCCTACCAGCAATATCCTTGACCAACAACCTTGGTGAGAACAATCTAATTACTACCACTTAGAATTAATAATATGTATATACCATAAATCCAAATAATGAGAGAAAACGGATGGCTCACTGAACTCCTAAGAGAACAGTAAGGCTTCTCATCTTTTAGGTCATTTGCTCAAATGTTCGACACCAGGGAAAAATGAGAGAAATTAATTAACTTCTAAAAGCTATCCACTGGCCTTCAGAAAATGAACTGTGCTCTCAACTCTGCTCTATGGAAAATAAGTGCAAACCAAAAACAAGAGAAATGGGAAATCTGGCTGATGGTATCAGGAGAGGCATAAAGAATTCACCAAATCTGGACATCCCAGAAGAGGAGCTATTGTGATGTGGTGGGAAGGCTCTTGCTGCTGTGCCCATGGTGTACTAGTTAATAGAATTTAAGTGTGAAAGTAGATATAATGGAATGGCAGTATTGTACTGCTTGGTGTATGCCCTGAAAATTTCACTGTAGGGATACAGAATTAAGTACACCTACCATGTGTGTTCTCTAACAGTCTATTTGAATTCTGAGATCCATTCAATTGGCTATAACCCATCCCCACCGATATCAGTGCCATGAGGAACACAGCAACCTCACAGCAGCCAAACATTTAGTTTGCTTCCCTGCCATTTTCAGAAACCACCTTATGTGTTAAGGCCCAAACTGAGCCTCCAAGTAACAACACCACATCCAAAGTTGCAGAGCTCTGAAGAGCTAGAAGGGTTCAAGGAGCATTTCTAATACACCTTCTTTACAACACCAGACAAATCATCCCTGACTATGATTGAAACTGTCGAGATATACTTGTCATGAAGGCATTTACTGCTCTAAATCCATACACAACCTCGGTGGTGATTGAGATTTCAACATACCCAGAAACGAGGCTCTGTGTGAGTGGTACACACACACACACACACACCCCATCTCACAGAGTTATAACGTTGCCATGGCAGCCACAAGACTACTTTGTTAAGTCATTAGCGCTTTGGAAGGTAGCCCGGCAGTATCAATATCATGCCATGCTAATGCCACTGGAACCACTCCAAGCCCTGCTACAGGCACAGGAGAGGACATGAAAGGGAACAGGAGAAAAATGTGGACATTTTATATTTAAAAACCTGTCAAGGGAAAGAAAAAAAAAAGAATGAAATGTAACCTGAAGATTTGGGAGAGGAAGAGAAGAGGGGGAGAGAGAAAGTTAACAACTCCTTAAAGAGACAAAAGGAAAGGAAAACCAGACATGCTTCCCTTATCTTAGAATTCCAATGTAAAATGTTTTGCTTAGATTTCAGTGTTTGTTGCAGTGGTTTTGCAGCCAAAGCCTTGTACTACTGAGCTACAATATACAAGCTGAATGTAAAACAGATCAATTGTCCCAATTTCATGAAGAATCTAAGCAGATTTAGCTATTTATTTTTACTGAACTATTTCTTAGTCGATATTTCAGTGCTTCTATGAAAAGTAATTAACACATGCCATGAAATGATGAATTTCACTCTATTTTGGACACCTTAAGAATATACTGTTACTTAAAGTTATTTCAGCTTCAGCTTGTTACAAAATTCTAGTTTCATTGTTTCCTTAAAAAGCCAGAAAATACTTAATTTCTATTTTAATATAAGTATTTTATATCATTAATTTTTTATAGAAATATTATCTATATTTATATCATATTTTTATTGATCTGGGATACCCTTTAAATTAGTTATGACTTCTTAGCTACTCTCCTTTAACATTTCCAGGCTCATAATGTCAGTACCTGGACTGGTGGGACTGGAGGAGGTTTATTTTTTTTAACTGGCCTGCCTTTACAGAGAACACCCACAGGTGTTTGAAGCAACTGCAAGGATATATTCAGCCTCTCAAAGCCAATGTGTATAGAACTCACCCTCCAAACGTGCATGAAACAGGTTTTACCATGCAAAGGGTGGGAAAGTTCAGGTTTCTGCCCTGCTCAGGACAGAGATTTAGTGGCTGTGACCTGACAAAGTCTGCAGTTGACCCTCTATGTGGGGGCAGCGTTCACTGCAATAAGACACTGAGCAGACATCTCAGTTTCATCACAGTTGAATCGGTGAGTTTTGACCTTTACTGATTGATACTCCTAAACAATTTTGAACATAAATGCTAAAAATATAAAAGCAAATTGCTTTTCTTAGTTGCCAGCACTGATAATTCCCAAATTCAACAAATCCTTAAATCAGAAATTAAAAATCTACTGAATTTATTAGCCAATGTTTTCACAAAGAAATGCCTAGGTAACAAATCCTGTGATTTACCAGACTGTCCTGAACAGGACTATGAGGATCTGAAAGTCTGGTGCTTTAAAATAAAATACCTGTTACCTGACAGAACTATCACAGGTACTTCTCACCTTCCAACTCTTTACAGGAACATTTTGCTTCCACAACCCTCCACATTTATTTATTCTTCCTAGAAATGTCCTGAAATCGAACTGAACTGAGTGTGACCCAAATAACAAAGCCAAAGCAGGAACCCAGCGGCGGCATACCTTGGGTGTGCTTCCTTTGATGAACTTTTTGATTGAAGACAACAAGCCGGTTTCATTTTTCTGTGGTTTTCCTCCGCCACCAGGTAAGGTCTCCTCCACCTCCGAGTGTTTCCTCTTGGCCCTCAGAGCCCGCTGGGTGTGAAGCTGATTGGATTGCTGAGAAGCTTTCCGCGTTCTCAGCCTCATCTTCATGGGTACCGCATGTACGGCTGGAAGGGAACGGACAGAACGCTTGGTCATGGAGCTAAAGATCCTGAAATTCAGAAAGTTACCCGACACTGACAGCGTTTGGATGCGCTGAGCTCTCACACCCGTAGATATAGGTAAAGCTGAAGGAGTTTGAGATGAGATCCGAGGCAGAAATCCTTCCATGGGAGGGCACAGGGTGTCTGGAGAAGCTGGGGATGCCCCTAGATCACTGGCAGGGTTCAAGGCTGCGTTGGATGGGGCTTGGGGCACCCTGGGCTGGGGAGGGGGTGTCCCTGCCCATGGCAGGGGGGCATGGGGTGGACAAGGGGTGGGGGTGGTGTCTGAGGTTCCTTCTAACCAAGTCTGGTATTCCATGGCTTGAGTGAAATCAAGGAGAAGAGCTATTTAAGTTAAATCATACCACTGGCAGCAAAATAAATGAAAATAATCTGGCCATGGATACATCTAGCCACTGGATCAATGAGGTTCCTGCATAACCCTCCAATCTGAGTAGTAGGAACAAAAAAAATCTACCTGCTTTTAAGATGCAAAGGATTGTATGGTGTCTGGTGTCTCCAGCATCAAATGACTAGGCTCAATGACCTAGGCAGTCCTTTCCAGCTCTGTGCTCCTCACAATACTTCAAGTCTCTACATTAAATTTGAGATGAGGCATAAATCTAAATTCGTGTCAAGTGTTCACAGAAGAAGAAATCATAAATGAGACTGTGCATTCAATATGGGTGAGGATATAGCAGCTCAACAAAGGAACCTAAGATTGATCTTCAATACAACTGTACTGGTGAATAAGATTAGACCACAGGAAGACTGGAGCAAGGGCAGTATTTATTAGAGTAGAGTAAAAGGCCATTCCAGAGGATGCCCCATCTATCTGCAGCCTTCAAGTGGACTGCTGGTATAGTCAGATCTGTGCATAAATTTAACTGCTTTTCTGGACCAAGGGATATGCCCTCTTCAGTCGACTGAAGCTCACACTGGGGTTGATCTGAATGGGACTATTCCTGTGCTAAAGCGATCCAGATGCTGGATGAGGAGCAGTAAAGTTGCAAGAAATCCATCTGAGTTGTAATGCACAGAAATACCAGCAGGAAGGTAATTTGTATTTCCTAGCCAAAGTCATGCCAAAAAGCTTAATTTTCATCATTTTTTTTAAAAGAGAATCATACGCTCATCACAATAGGAACCAGTATCTCCTTCTCTGAGGGTGCTCTGGCACGTGTCTTACTGCTGAACAGACAGAACAAATAATCTGTAACATATAAAATGTAGGTAATGTAACAACAGCTACCTCATTTAGGGAAAGGCAATGGTTGAACTGGTGTGATTCATTCACATGACAAACACTGGGACAGTAGTTTTCAAACACAGCCCAAACCATACACAGTGGCACTTGTTTACAGCCAGAGAAATCCCAGTCTCAAAGGAAAGGTGTTCCAGCTCATGAAGAACAACATAACTCCTGGCACTGCTTTTAGAAGACTTTGAAAAAGAAGAGTACTGAACTGGGATTGTCAAGAGTAACATCTTCTAAGGACACATAGTATTTAACTGCCAGCAAGCACGGCACTGCAGGGTTCATACACATACATCCAGCATCCTCCATCAGCAGCTAATACAACAACTAGTTACAGACAGGAAAAGGACAAGCCAAGATTCATAAATGGCTAAAGAAAACATGTGAGGTTTAAGGAAAGACAACAGAGACCGTAGCCTAAATTTATAAAAACCAGTTCCTTACAATCTTGTGCCCTCTAGTAACAGAAGCATTGAACTCCAAGTCCATTAGAGTGTCCTTTCCTTATTAATATTGGCAATAAAATTTGCATTTTCTGTAAAAGACTCTACTGCATGTGGAAAAAACTAACACTGAGAAATAATGAAAAAAATCCCCAAAGGTTTTAATCCAATTTTCTGTTCCTACTCCTTCCCACTAGGAAAGTATAAAGATCACAGTAACATTGGTATGCAAAGATGTAAAATAAATATGCCTGTTTGCAGAACTCGCATCTCAACTTTCCTTTCTTACAAACTGCTGCCAGATTAGTTGGGGAGGTGTGATTTGTGGTGGGAAGGATCCACAACAATAGACATATGCTCCTATTGTACTTCTGTACAAATCAGGAGGACCTAATTATAAAACTGAAGAAATTATCAAACTTCAACGGACAAGGTAGTCCAAAGGTACCTTAAAGCTTGTAACGCATTTTCACTTCAGAAATATCAAGGAAAGCATTATTTTTTATCAATATCCTGTGGATTAAATCCCATACTTTACATTAGTATGGCTTTCAAAATCATATTATCCTAGGCAGCTGAAAAAGAACAATTACATTTACAGCTTCACAGTGTTCGTGCATGTGGAGATGAACTAATTCACAACCCTAGCAGGAAAGGCAGCCCGAGATAGAAAATGGCCATTAAACTTTTAAACCAAATAGTTTAAATATATCAGTGTTTCCAGTTAAATAGCTAACAATTTGTTGGAATGAAGTTAGAGAAAAACAACACTGTTCTACCATGTTAAAAAAATTCTTAAAGCTCTCCATGGAGCTCTAGTCCTTCTGTGATTTGAAAAGGGAATTTCTTGAGCAGCATTATCAACCTGCTTAGGAATTCATTTGGTTGAATTATAACTCTGGAATTCTTCGATCCATATACTGCAAGGAGACACACAGGGAATCCCAGACAGCAGTCTCTAGGGCAGGGAAGTGAGCAGAGGAGTGCAGACAGCAGAGCCATGAACATGACAAGCATCCCAGCTTCAGCTGGCCTCAAATGGGTACCAACAGCCCCAGCACACCAGGCTCCCCCTCACCTCTGAGGGCCCACCCAGAGCAACTAACCATTCTTCTTGGCTGTTGCACAGGTTGACTGGATCAGTGTTTGCAACCAACCCTTCCTGCTGGGAAGCCCCAGCAGCCAGGCACAGGCACACAGCAAGGAGGGAGGCTACACCCACGACAGTCCCCTGGGTACAGGGAACATGTTTATGCTGAGCAAGTGATAAAAGAGGAATAAAATCAGAAAGATAGATGGGAAAAGGTGCAAGAATATGTAACCATCAGAGCAAGCTTCTCAAAGGTACTTAAAGATACAGGTGGATGACATGAGGGAATCTAGTGGCTGGATCCTGCTCCCTTCTCATGTCTTCCCCACACTCATTTCCGAGCTTGCCTCCTCCTCAGAGACCAGGCCAGGCCACTGACCTAAAAGTGGGGGGAGGTAGTAAATCACTTCCATACCAGTTAAATCAGTTTACAAAGGGAATCAACAGGCAGCCCAGTAATGCAGCTGAGCAGGTGCTGGAGAAGAGCACCCAGCACACCCCAGGAGTGATGTAGCCAGACAGAGCTGCCTGCTGAGCTGGAGTGTTCTGCAGAGCTGAGCAGGACAGAGGTTCACAGATGGAAGCTGGCAGTCAGCAGAGGCTCCATTCCTGGGGTACTCAAACGTGGTGGAGCATGGGGTTCAAAGTGGGCCTGATGTCTTGGAGCAAACGGCTGGGAATGTGTGCAGGAAGCCAAGCACCAAGCACCAAGCAAGCCGTACAGAGCACAGTCAGGCCCAGCTCAGGAATTCCCTGGCCTTGTTGAACGTCAGTTGGCCTCAGCCCATCGATCCAGCCTGTCCAGACCCCTCTGCAGAGCACAAGAGCACACCCTAACCTGAACACCAAAGCTAGGGCCCAACCACTGCTGTTCTTCAGCCTTTCCTGTACAGTAAAGTTTTTGTGCCACTCATAACCATGGTCTCTAGTTAACCCAGTTACAGAAACTAATTTTCAATGGCCTGTGCTATGAGCTCTCTGGGAAGGGTGCATTACACAGGACTGAAAGAGTCAGGACTCCCTAAAACATACACATCGAGTGTCACAAGTGAGACTCCTAATTCTTATTTACACAGTTCAAAAATACTTAAAAGGTAAGAAGAGAAGTTTCACCAAACTAATTCCAGTTTTTGACTGACAACAGGTAACCATTTACTGTGGGCAATTACAAATTAAGTGAGAGGACACTAAAATATAACGGGATTTAGTATATTCAAAGATGTAAACCACATTCATTAGCACAATACTTATACATATGGAAAAAACTGGAAAGCATCCTACAATCTGACTTGATAACCCAGCAGTCTTTTAAAACAGCCTGGTAAGAGCTCCAAGATGAGCCTCTTCCTGGGTAGGAATTCAACAAGCCCAATCTAAACCCAAATGTGTGTAAAAAGGAATTAGAAAGAACTGAAACACACTGAAAGACTGACACTTGCAAAAGCAAATCTCTCTTGTCATTTGCTATGGTGCAAGTTACCCGATTCCTCTAGAACCAAGACAAACACGAGGCAGACAGAGGATGGGCCCAGGTAACGCTTGTCAATCGTGAGCGTGTATTTATCCAGCAAGGAAGCACTCGACTCATCTGTACGCTATTGCCAGAGAGTTCTTTGGCTCATTTCACATCCTGGGTATCAAGCCTGGGGTTATAAATATCTCTAATGGACTTAGCAACAGTTACCTACAATCCTCTCACTGACAGGAGTTTGCTTTCCTAGCGCCCGATACATCTGGCAGTGGGCAGTTCTCACTGGAATTCCACTGGTGTTCCTTTTCGGAACAAGCCCAAACCAGGCTGCAACACTTAAGGCAGTCAAAATAATCAAGTCTAAACATGTACGTGAGTTTCCTTCCGCAAACACGTGGGATCGGGACTGCAGCCCAGCCTGCCGCTCGGCACGGCGCCCGCCCAAGGGCTGCAGCCACCATCCCGGCCCGGGACAGGCCGCAGCAGGGCCGTGCCAGGGGCCTGCGCTAGGCCTCAAGGCGAGGGGGTGGAATGGGCTGCACACGGGGTGGCATGGGACAGTCTGGAGCACTTTCTGGGCTTTAATTCTCTTTTCAGGAGCCTGCAGCTCTCTGAGCAACGGTGTGATCCCTTCACAGCACCAACACTTGATGCTGAAGTGTTGCTGCAACAGCACAAACCTGAGGTCAATCAAACACCTTAACACCGACCATTTAAAGGCTCAGCCACGTTTCCATGCTACATACAGGTGGTATTTTAAACCCTCAAACCCCCCTTCTTTCTTGCATTCCTTCTGTGTCAGTGATAACCCCAGAAAGTGGAGGGGAAAAAAGGAAAAGAATAAAAAAAAAAAAAAAAAGAGAGAGAGGAATCCCCTCATTCTTCAAAAGAAGAATACAGGGCAAAGAGGGACTAAATGGAATTCTCATTAAACAAGTTGTGAGACAGGAAAAGAAGAAATGAAGGGGCTATAAAAAGCAGCAGCTGAACAAGCTACAGCTGCAATAAATTCCCTGTTTTCCTGAGCTCCCCCCTGAAGCTGTCAGGCTCACTACCCTGTAAATGCTGTTGTTACTCCATGGCACAGGTACAGTGTACCTGCAGGAAATAAATTCCTGGGAATGACTCATATTTCTAAATAAGACTGTTATCTCCATGAAATTTTCTGTTAGGGATGATTTATTTTCCCACCACAGCCAGTGCTACTGTTTTATCTATTTTCCCCAAATCTATTAAAAGAAAAATTAGGCAAGGCACATAAAATTATAGGGTTTAGGGTTTTTTGATACAGGAAAAAGTTGAAGATGGTAAAAGAACAATAGTCATGAACAATAGGAAGAGATAAGTGACAAGAAAATTTAAAATTGTAGTGCTGAACCTTTTCTACATGTACCTGGCACTCAGTGGTAACACCAACTGCCACCACTGAGAACCAGATATTGCAGATCTGAGCACCACAAGAGCTCTGGAACCTGAAGAAAACACGTCAGGGGGTAAGTTGGTGGGTGACAGGAACACCTTAGGTGTTCTTTTTAATTTCTTTGGGATGGTGGAGAAATGGTTCAGAGGAAAAAGCCCAAAGAGATGCCCAGGTCTTTCCCACGCAGGTCAGACAGATCCCATAAACCCTCACTGGACCTCTCAGAAATGATGCTCTCTCAACACAACAGAAGGGTACAGACAGAGTCAGAGAGGGCTTGTGAGCTGACCTGGCCACCCTCTGCAGCACTGAGAGGGAGACTGAGCTTCTCCCAAGAGGTGAGATAGTCAGAGAAGAGGAAAGGACGACACTTGTGTCAGCTGCATTGGGATTCTCAGCATTTCTCACACGACAGAGCTTTTGCTGCCACACATTACATGAAGCTTCTCTTCTGTGGACACAGCCTCTGTTGACAGAGTATTTCTTCCCTGCTGCACCCCTCCCTTCCAAAGGGCAGGAGTTAGCCCAAAATGCTCCCTTCTCCCACAGTAACTGTGCCCATACAGGAGGTTTTGCCACCACAGATTTGATGGCCAACAAGCGTGAGCAAAACACCCTGCAAAACAAACCACGCTGAAAAAAGCTGTGGAACATCCCCCTGTGCCCGTTCCACAGCATCTCTTCAACATTTGTTCACACAAAGCCAAGAAACCTGTCATTTTTTTAAAATTTTGTTGTTAAACCTTTCTAGACTTTAAGCAAAAGTATCACTGCACACTGCTGATGTTGTACAGACAGACGGACACACGACCAAGACACACTTGTGACAACTGATGCCCAGGGTGGAACCTGTGAGCTACCTGTGGTGGGTTCAGTGTCCCACTAGCAACCAGCCCAGGTAATGCTGAGAAAACAGGCTCTTCCCAGTATCTGTGGCCACGCAGGCTGGATCACAGCAGGCCAGCCCACGGAAAGAGGAACCAAGAACAAATATTCTCCTCAATTTCCTTTTAAACAAGTACTACCAGTCACGTTTTGTCAGCACATTTCACTACTGTGACGTGAGCCAGATTTCAAGGGTGAGGAAACATCTCAACGAGATGTGTTCACAGAGCTGCCTGATGGCCATTCACTTGGTACCAGCAATGCTCCCAAGAAACAGAAGGTCCTGTGCTAGCATCCAAAGGAGCCCAAGTCAGCATGGGAGATGGACAGAAGGCTGACAAGCCTATGGCTGGTGGGAAGAGTGGAATATGGGCCAAGTGATAACCCTCCTGTAATGAGATACCTGTCTGGACCCACAACAAAGAGAAGGAAAATGACTTACAGATAAAGTCTTTCATCCAGACAGGCCCCAAAGCACTTCACAAACTTCAAGGAAATGCTTTTTGGTAGTTCAAAGATGTTGAGGCTTCCCCCCACCCCTGAAAGGCTCCTGGCCTTTCTTTAACCAACTTATTCTCCTTCCCTAGGAAATTACTGCAATTCCATGTTGTTCCAGCTGATGTGTTTCATATTTTGCAACATACTGCATTACTTGTCACTCTTCCCAAATTTTCAAGTGTGTTTTTCTGCAGCTGCCTCCTAGAGAGACAGCTATTAACTAGGAAACCACAACTCAGAGCAGACTGGAAGCACTACCAGTACAGTGTAGGTAAAAGCCAAATAAAAAGACAATGATTTATAAGCCCAGCAAACTCACAATGTGTACTATTCACATGTTGGCTCTTGGTTATGAAATTTGGGTAAATGTATGAAGAAACCACAAGTTCCATCAAAACAATAGCTAGCAATTACAACTTTCAAAGACGCAATGCAAATGGCACCTCTAAACTTCCCTTCTTTCACTGAAAGCATCTTTTCTTCTCCTCCTCCTCCCTGTCTTTCAGGTTACTGAGCCAGTTCAATCTGAAATACAAAAATCACACTCAAACCAAACCCCTGGGTTTCAGCCCCCCTGATTTCACCAGGATTCCTCAGTACATCTGCCCTGGGCTCTGTCACATACACAGTTCTACCCTTTGAAAGCTTTAAGCACCTCCCCCTAAAAGAAACGTTTTCTTAGAAAGACTTTGCCAAAGAATAAAGGCAAGTTTTTATAATTGGCCTTAGCAGAAAATAGATTTTTCTGTGACTTTATTTTTCTGCTCCAGCCATCATATTTCTAGGCACCATTGTTTTGCCACCGCTCTGCTAGCGAGGCTTTGTTTTGATTACACTACAAGCATTTGGAACCGAAAGTTTATTCCCTCCTGGCCAAGCTATTTTCCCTTTGTGACTGAGGGTACATGTTTGTAATGAATTCAGTCTTTTCAGTTGGGGTCGACTGCTGACCAAGAAAGAACAACACAGCGCTGGGTTAGTCCTGGAAGAGTTAACCTGGGAGCAGAACCCCAAAATCCACTGCCCAAGAAAGATACTATTTACAACCTCTGATGCTGCCAAGACAAGAATTTGACATTAGTCATCTTCACACAGCACAGAGCTCACCAAGAGCTGGGGCATTCTGAAATAAAAGTTTGCAGTGCTCGAGCTGTAGAGAAGAGGGTAACAAATTCCACCAGAACCAGCACCGTTCCTGTTGAGATCTGGGAAGGGCCCAGCTGTCTTCAGACATATTAGGCTCTCTGGACATTTAATCCATGCTGCTAGGCACACAGGGAGCCTATTTTTGGAAGTCATCTCCCTCTTGTTACAATCCGTGGTATAGCCAGGTTGCTAAACACTTCCTGAACAGACCTTCCAGGATGTTGCCTGACCACAGAAAAATCCTAAAGAGTGACTTTTTAAATTGTTCATCTCACCCATATTACTTATCTTTTTAATTAAAAACAAAACCATAAAACAAACAAAAAAGAAGAAATCAAGAAGAATCATCCCAAGTAAGCCTGTGTTGGCCTAAGGGAGCCTTGGAGTAACTCCTGAGTTTGTTAGGAGTAGTTAACAATTTCTGCAAGGGATACACAGACAAGTGAGCTGCATTTCCCTCAACTGCACCAGAAAACCTCATCTCACTCAGCTTCACTTTAATCTCCCTGTGGGATCAGAACCACAATCACATATTCCACAGGACTTTGTTAGGTTGCTATCTTTTAAAAGGCTAGATAAGTGTTTTGGCTGCTCCTTTGGCCTTGAAAATAGCAGACTATTTTTATTGTCAGATAAAAACTCTTTAAATGATAATATGATTCTTATTGCCCTGAAAACATTTTTCCTGGGTGCACTATATAAGCTTCAAAACCTTTAAAACCAGTTTCAGCTGTGCTCTCTACCTGGCAAGGGACTGACTGCTGTTATGCTCCATTCACACCTGAGTTTTCTGATTTAAAAATAAATAATAAAAAGCAACCAACTCAACTGTTAAAAGCAGGGAAATGCCATCACAGTCAGGAGTTTCATCAGTCACTGCCCATACACATTTTAAACTGAACATTTTCCATCACATACACATGCTGATTTAAACCTGACTTCTTCATAGCCTATTCTGGCCTGTTTCTTGCAGGGAAAACTTCATTCTTATAACTTTAAAACTCTGTGATTAATTTGTTAATAAGCAGTTAAAAGTGGTAAGAAAATAAGCACTAAAGTTTTAACAGCCTTACTAATTTGTGAGTGGTACTGTGTTTTTACAAATAGCCTTAAACTTAGTATCTAGACATTATGAGCTTGAATCTCACTCAGTCCAAAAACCAAAGCAAAGTACGTTTTGAGGTCCTGTCTGACCCCATCCCAATCAGACCACTGCACACAATTTATTTCCTTTCATTAATTTTTTTTCCCCTAGTTTATTTTGTGGAAAAAAATCCACAAGAAAAAAAGCAAACCCAAACCCCCTTTGGTATTTAGTGGAAGGTTGTGGGAAGTTTCTGGTCAGTGTTTTAACAACACAAAGTAGACTAAGCACAAGCTACCAGCATAAATTCTGTAAGCCCAAAACATACATATGATGCTGTTTCCATTCATCTTTGATTTCACCCTGAATTTCACTTATTTCACAGGCTAATTGCCTCCAATTTGGTCTAACATATCTCTGCCATCACAGTGAGATGTAATGAAATAATAACTTTATGGCTGTAAAGTAGGAGATAGGGCTCTGTAAACAAGCAGGGAATTGCTCTGTTGAACGAGAAGACAGCGTTTGTCTAGTGCCTTTCTCTGGAAGGTTTCTCTTTGAGGCAGAGGTAGGAGCTATAGAACTACCAGCACAGGTTTGCATTCTTCAGCAGGGACATGCAAAGCCAGCTAGCATCTCAGTATGCCTGGCAACCTCGGGGACTTTGAGTCAGAGAAAAGGGAGGCTGCACAGGCTGTACCACAGGACATGGATTCAACTGCTACACCTGTGAATCTGAAAGGAAGAGGAGGCTAATCTCCACATTCACCCCATGTATCTGTATTTTAAAGCAGAGCAATCTGCAGGAGCAGAGTGCTGCTATCACCCCTCAGCTTACATGCTTGGATGATTTTTTTCACATCATTTCCTAGTACTAGGAGCAAAACTTCCCCTCAGGAACCCCACACAGCATGGGCCATGCCACCTTCCAGAGACAGCAAGTCACTGAATCCCAGAACCCCAGCATGGTGTGGGTGGGAAGGAACCCCAGATCTCCCACAGTGCCCCCCTTCAGCCATGGGCAGGGACACCCCTTCAGCCCAGGGTGCCCCAAGCCCCATCCAACCCGGCCTTGAGCCCTGCCAGGGATCCCAGGGCAGCCCCAGCTTCTCTGAGCACCCTGTGCCAGGGCCTCCCCCGACCCTGGGAAGGATTTCTGCCTCCCAGCCCCTCTCCAGCTGCCCTCCTGCAGCTGAAGGACATTCCCCTGGGCCTGGGCCTGGCCCTCCCTGCTCTCAGTACCAGCCCCTCTTCTTGAAATGGTTAATATACTACCCTACAAAGCAGCTATGGAACAAATTTCCTGGTACTGAGGAGAGCTAATTTAACTTAAATACCAAACTTAACAGAAGTTAACTTAGACACCAAGCAAATACTTGGAAGAAAGCTAGTTGTCACCCTTGTGCCTTCCACACATATGAGAAAGCAGGCAAAACTTTTCCCTAAGAGCACAGAAGAAAGAATTCAGCAAACTTACAGAAGAGCATCCTTGGTACTTACAAATGTGTTAATGAAGATGGGAGGAAGGCTTTCTAATATCCATACTCCTTCCCCTACTTCCCCTCCAGCTCAGTAGGTACTTTTTCATTGTGCATGGCCACAGACAAGGGTGCAGGGGGAGAGGGAATGGAAAAGGCAGGCTACAGTTCAGTGATGTTTCCTCTGACAGGAAGGTCAATTCCAGGAGCTATTCGTTCCTCCGCGGGGCTGTCTGCTGCCTTCCAGCATGTGGCTGCAAGCCCTTAGTTTTTGCTGAGCAGCTGGCACAGGGAGTTCCAGGCTTCTCCGTGTTCCCTCTCTTCAGCACAGCTCACTCTCACCCACATGATAAGAGTTTGCTGCTCTCAGAGGCTGGGGCTCCGTGGCAGCCTAAGCCAGCCTGATTGCCGGCACGCACCCTCCCCGAGGCAGCTCTGGCACTTGGCTAACCCTCCGTTTAGCCATATTTTTCAGGCCAGCTTAGTAAATTGAAATGTTTCAACACAGAATCACCGGAACAAGGGGTGGGATAAAAACATACAACTCCTGGCAGGGGAAAGGACAGATAGAGTAATAAAGCAGCAAGCCCAGGGCAGGGGTTTAAGGCTCTATACCGCGGTCAGCCGTGTGTAACTACGTAGCTTCCCACACCCGCTCAGCTGTCAGCATGCTGTCTGGCACAGGCCTGCTGGGTACCAACAGCACGGAGCTCTCCTGGATGGAGCAGCCCAAAGCAATGCCTGGGAGAGGGCTGTACCATACAAGCAGGGCAGAGGAGGTCACCCTGCTTTGGCAGAGGAAGGCTCAGCTGGGAGCACAAAGCCAGTCTCACCCCACCTGCTCTCAAGTCCAAGGAGTAGGTCCTGGCCCATTCACCATTCACTGGTCACTGGGGCTGGAGCAGCCAAGAGACTCTTGAAAGCTGCTCCAGCATCAGCTAGGAGGCTGGTTTTTTTGTTGTTGATGTGATTGCTGAAACTATCTGAGTTTTAAAAATTTGTGACTAGATGGCCTTTGTTAGAATAACAAAGGAAAATTTTTAAGCAACCATATTTTAGGTCTTGTGTTTCATTTGCTTACTGTACTGTTGAAGGGCTGTACTCTGCAGCATAAACATTGATAAGCTTTTTCTAGCACAGCTGACTTTTTTTTTTTTACAGCTGGGTTTCTGAAGAAAACAAGGCTCATACAGTCACACTGTCCATAACTGTCTGTGTATCTGTCAGTCCTCCCCTAGGAAATGTGGAACCCACTGATCACTATCAACCCAGTTTCAGAGGGAGTGAAATTTCAAACATACTCATTTCCTACAAGTTTTTTGAAAATCAAGAGCCTTGGAGGTAAGACAGACACTTTCAGCATCCCCAGGAAGTGGATGATGGCCTTACCCTACATCCACTCTGGCTACACAGACACATTCCACCTTGCCTCCTGTCCTAGCCTACCTGGGACAAAAGGTGAGCTCCTCAGCACAACCTGGGCAGGGAACGAACAACTCTGTGTTCAGCTTCCAGCTCAGCCAGCAACAGGAGGGAGGGCAAAAGGAGCTTCTCTAACTGGAGGAGGGGATACTTGAAACACTGAGGATGGAGAGCCTGGAGCCAGAGGGATGGAAGGCACAAAGGAATACGAGTTTGTGGGAAAACAGACATCACTAATTCCGCTGTTCAGGACACAACATAGAACTAACAGGGTTATTTTAGCTTGCACTCGTATCTGGTTAAGAAGAATCCTCACTAAAATAACTCAGGGTTTGGAGAAAAATGCTAAGCACCCCATTCGTGTAAGTGGTTAACATCTCTTGTCCCTGAGCACCACAGGGGATCAACACTCCTAGAGAGCAACAGTTAAAACCCTGCACATTAAAGTGTGTGTGTGGGGAAATAATCCTCTCCTCATCCTTTCAGTATTACATATGTTATAAAACAGAACTGAGGTTTTAAACTCTCTTTAAGCACACAAGATAAACAAAAGTCGTCGTGTCCCCCCCCCCCCCCCAAACAGTGCAAACAGCCATCTATTGCAAACCGACTTCATTCAGCAGACTTCGTGCTGAAGCAGATTCACACCCATGTAGCCACAGGGAAAAGAGCACAGCGAAGCTATGGAACCCAACGAACGGGTAGAAAAGCATCTTTCAGACATTCAGAAACCTCCCTACAGGCTTTATCTGATTTGCTTCTATCCCCTGATGGCTGCCTGAAGGCTCCTAACCCTCTTTTACAGCCTTTTTACATCAGATTTGTCCCTTCTTCTATCAAGTGCCCAACACTTCTCACCCCTTTCACACGGAACTTTACACAAACAAAAACTTCAGCAACCTGTGGAGCATCCTCTGATGCCCTTTCACAGAAACCAGGTTTTCTAGTTTGGGTCTGCTTTTGGAACAGATCTCATCATCCTATTGTAGTCCTGAGTTACCCATGACAAAGCACTCCCAGAGGTGGAGTCAGGGGACCGAAACTGACCTGGAAGACACTTCAACCACTGCAGGACATGGACCAGGGCAAGCTAAAGCCTTTGGAAAGGAGAACAGCGTGGATATCAGGTCCTCAACACTGTCAGGTTCGCAGCTCTGCTTGGGTGGCAACCACACCACTGGGCAATGCAGATGAAGGCTGACAACGGGCTGAGGAAGCTGATACAACAGCACCGGGTTTATCAGCAGAGTTGATTTAAAAACAAACCCAACCCATCAAACAAAGCCCTTTACCCCAGTAATTCCAACAGAGTTTGGGCTGTCCACAAGTGCGGGCTGGGAGGCTTCAGCAGCTGAACAGGGAATGGAAAAGCACATCAAGGGGAGCAAGAGCAATCTTCCTGAAAGAACTTTTTCATTCCCAAAGCACAGACCACTGATGACAAATGTGTGTTTTCTAATCTTAAACTAATTTATGGGTCGGAACCCTATTGTGTTAATTGACTCAGGACATTTTTATATTAACTACTAATCTTTAAAACTGAACATTATCAAACGTTTTCCAGGTATATAATAAACTAATCTACTATCAAAAAGAGAATTATTTTCAAGTAAGCCCAGCAGGGTAATTAACTGTAACAATTAAGCATGACACCTCTTCACCTGAAACTAGCCATACAGCCCATTTTTCCAACTGAGCTCTCAAGGCCTTTCTCTTAAGAGCACTAGCAAGCTTTCTGGTCCCCAAGCAGCACAAAAGTTAAGCACTCTAAATCCAGCAATTACACTTGCTTAACAACATCACTGTAGCTGCATTCAAGTCTCCAAAAGTTTCTGCCAAACGTTCTTTTTTTTAAAAGCATAAAAGCACCAAGACCACACTACCTTTCTTGGCTCTTTTCCTTCAATATTCACCTTTCACCTTTAATGTTGTTCTACTTCAATGAGCAAAATAACAAGCTTTCCCAGGAGTATTTAAATTGGTCAAAATTATAACTGCTTTGTCTTAACATGAGTTTGAGATGTCCAATACACTGAGCCGGGCAGTTCAGCCAACTACACCATACATAAATCTAGCATACATGAAGCCCCTAAGTACCTTTAATGATCTCAGACACAGGACTGCAGGACAATCAGCATGTCACAGGCAGCCATATTTTCAAAGGAGAATGAACCCAGCCCTCACCTTCAGGATTTATCTCTCTCCCAGGTGATGGTTTTGAATCAGGTGAGCAGGCATCACTCAGGAGCCCAAAGGCTTTGTTTCATATAAAAGGAACCTTGCTGCACCTAAATGAGCTCCCCTAGGATAGTAAAATGAGAGAAGTTCCTGGGAAAGAGAAGTGATTCAGAGTGTTATCTCCTACAAAAAGGGTACTGGAGAAAGAAGAGAGGACAAAGGAGACTACAGAACCTAGCTGTTACCTCGAGTCAGCCCACTCCTTCCTGAAATAGCAAAGGCTTCAACACCACCAGCTATGAGATGTAAACTCTGGAGGAGCAAGCTTGGAGGAAACAAACTACAAGGGATGAGGCAAAAATCCCACCACTGGGGGTAAGAAATAAATATACCTGTATCAAACTCTGTTCCAGCACCTTCAACCCCTGTGTATGCAGAAGATCCCAAGCACCTCAGAAGCTCTATCTAGACTAAGGAAATTATGTTAGACTGTGTCTAAACCAGAAGCTTTACCAGTACAGTGCAACCTGTTAGCAACCTGAATGCTGATTTTCCCTCCTCAAGTACAGCCAGGGTAAGGAGCCTCCTGGTAAGTACAAAAGCAACTCGTGCTGGCAAAAGGAAACCCTTTGTGTTGGGTTCTGCTGCTAACTGGGCTGGTATTGCTGTGCCAGTAAAGCCCTTATGGTATAGTCTAATCCTTAGATTGAATTACCTACCTTCCTCTAATTAGCACCTCCTAAAATACAGGCTGAATCAAAGCAATCATCTTTCAGAATGGCCCAAAGTAAACTGAGTTATGATTTAGACTGAATCAGTGCAGCTAAGTGCCTAATTGTTTAGAACAAATGCTCCGATTTGATCGGAGTTCCTGTTAATTTATTAACTTCAATTAGTTATTCCTAAACACAGCCTAAGTAAGGACAGGCTCCTTTTCTTTCACATGAGGCTCTGAGGATGCTAACATGCCCTGGCTGTATCACCCTGCTAACCTTACTCGGCTGATAATGACACTCCTGCTGTGTTGCCACTGGGTCTGTTTATATATATAAAATAAAGTCATTTATTTATAGGTAAATTCTAATCCAAATATTTTAGAGTGGTTTTTTCTCCTGCTTACACTTGGCACATTGGCAACAGTGGTAGGATATATACTTTTTTAGCCACTTCAAGTAAGTATGCATAGCTTATTTCCTGGGTGCTGTGAGGTTAACAGTTCTTTTTAAACTTATTTTCATTACAATATTACAATTATACCACTACAATAAATGTTATGAATTCAAAACCAGAGTTGTTTTGTATACTTTCTAACTAGATCCCTCACCCAGCAAAAAGAAGCTCCAAATTCATGGAGGAGTTAAGGACTGTTAGGGATAACTTCCATTTCCATCAGCTCTTTTATGAGGAACTCTGGCACCCACATCACTGGGCGGCCAGAGGATCCCCAGCACAACTAATGCAGCAGAAAGGTGGCTTCGTAAAAGCTGGTTTTTGGGTTATTTTTAGCTGGATGCACAGAAAACTGATTGATGGGGCTGGACTCTCATAAACCTTTCCCCACAGGGAGCTGTATTTTTATGTCACAATACAGCAGAGATCAATGTGGCTGCTGAGTTAATCCTGTCCACCAGCGGCTGCACGTTCCCTTCCTGGTGGCTTGTCCACAGATCCCAGCGTTGCCATAAGTACCAACCCATCAGATAGGGAAACTGAGGCAACAGAGGCTGTACGTCTGCTCACACCTCAGACACCATTGGCAAAGGTGAGAATACACTTCAGGCTGACACCCAGCTCACTTTCTTCTACCAGACTGTCCTGCCAAGTGGTTTTCTTGATCGTGAAGTACGATGAAAAGAACTTATTTCCCATAGTTAAGAGGGCCTTAATCAAAGTAATTACTGAAACTGATCTAATTGGGAAGTAATCTATTTAGAAGAAGTTAAGACTGCCAACTGGGAAGCTACTATGCAGCCTTGGAAAGGGATTGCTTTAGATGTGGATGCTTTCACACTTAATTTTTCAAGTGCTGTTGAAAAACGTCTTTACCTGTGACTGTAAACCATTTATTTTTCTAAAACACTAAGTAACAGCCATCTAGGCAACTCAACACGTAAACAACATGTTACACTGGCCTTCAAGTGTCTCAGAGCCTGAGCTTCCCCTCCAAGCAATCAGAAGAGAGACACTGCACTGCAACTAATGTTGCACTTCAGCAAATTAACCCGTGTTTAAAGTACTCATTCAGGCCTGACGCTGTCAACATCCCTGCCTCAGATAGCTACTCCTTTCAAACAAGCTTGTGAAGAGCTTACTGGTCCCTTCCAGGATCAGAGCAGCGTGATGCAATGTAAAGAGTCTGCCCCCTAAAAATTGTAATCCATTATGAAGTTGATTCATCAGCTATGCACTTATGGTGCATATTTGCATTTTTGGAGGTTTAACTGGGATGTATAAACATCACATGAACTTTTATATACAACAGATGAAAAACAATCTTCCATTTAAAATTTGCAAGAGGCCGGTGCCAATGCTTTGTTGGCCATGTAAGCTGCCAGCAAATGAAAGCATTTCATTCAGAATTAGTCCTTTTACCTTCTAGGCTAATAAAAATAAGAACCATCATATCTGATCTACTCATGGTAATGAATCAGGGACTCCTCTGAGGAATGTTCCTGAGAAATACGGTGGCAGAGGGGCTGATGCACATGGGACAATGGCCTTTAAGAGTCCTATTCCGACATGATCAAAGTCCCAAACCCATGATACACAGAAATTGGCTCTCCTAGGGAGAGCAGGCTGAAGGCACATAGATGGGGAAGAACTTCAACAGGGAAAAGCTGCAAACCCTTAAACTGGAAAAGGCAATGTTGGAGTTACACAATTACCCTGGCCCCAGCTGTGATCTTGAAATTATCATGATGATGTTCTGGAAGTTCCAGTTACTCCTTTCGAAGGGCAGTAAGTCTCAGCTTCTCTCAGAGTATGCATGTGTCTAGAAATGCATGTTAATTGTGAATTTCTGCCAAATTCCAGCCCTACTTCACACATCCTGCCTCGACAGACTCACAGAAAGGTTGGGGTTGGAAGGGACCTGTGGAGGTTGCTTGTCCAGCCCCCCTGCCCAAGCTTTTCCTGCAAGTTCTCACCAAAAGAGTTCAGTTTGACTCTCAGGATTGGTTCTTCCAAAAATCTGCAGGTATTCCAAGTTATCATTCCACTTACACCTATGAAAGTTTCTTCCATGGGAATGAAATTGCCACATAGAAAACTGTCAGAAGAGAAAACAGAACTCTCAGTCTTCTGCAAACACCATTTTTATCAGTGTCAACCTCAGCAGCACTACAGGCAATCAAAGAAAATAAAAGCCAATACAGTATGGAAAAACTCTGTAAGGTGAAGACTAAGTTTCCTTTTGAATTCAGGAGACTTTAACTGCTTCATGCTACTCAGCCTGCTGTTGTGTCATGTCAGTGTGCTGGGGAATCAAGTGGAAGGAAGTTATCAACACTGAAGATGGAAAACTACCTTTAAATTGTGAAAAATGCACGTGCAGTTCCAGCATATGTGGAATGTATACATCTTCAGAAAAGCGATCTGGCTGTGCCACTAAATCTCTGGGACAGACTGACAAGAGAATTTTCCCTTTAATGAAAGAACTTTCTCAGATGAAACAAGAATGTCAGCTTTAGTGCATACTCTGCTGACTGGAACGGGATCAAGTCTTAACTAAGTTCCACACAATGTTTTCAGGGGGAAACTGGAGAATGTTGTATGGAATTTAAGTCGGGATTTGGCTTGCATCCTAGAACATATATCTTGTTATGAAAACTGCTGAAACACTTTTAAGTAGGCAAACCACAAGTGTCCTTGGAGCTCTCCAGTCAACTGGAAGTCACACAGGCAAAGCCCCTGAAAGTTAAAAATCTTGAAACTGGGGGAGGGGCAAATAATCTTGGAATCATACCTGTTACATAGGACTGTTGTGCCTACAGCATGAAGTAGTTACAACTTGTTTTCTGCTATTGTCACAGATCCAATATGTTACTCTAGCTAAATCATCTCTTCCTGCCTCAGTTCATCCATGTGTAAACCTGGTTCGCTAACTCTTACCTTAATGTGTCATGGGGCTTAATTAATAACACTTAGGTCTTTTAAGCCCTCTACAAACATTAACTACTTCTTGTAACAACTCTCTGAGGTATTATTATCCCCATTTTACTGATGGAGAAATGGCAAAAGAGGTTGTGACTCGCCCAAGGCAACAGAGTAATAGTTATACTCAGAGATCCTCTTCATGGACTAACGTATTGTAACAGCAGACACTTATCAAGAAAGGCAAAGCCAATAATTAGAATCTCAAAATTACTTTAAAAAGTGCACTACAAGCAACTGGAAGCCTGTGAAAACCCCCTACCCAAAACAACAGGCTTGGGAGCCGAACAAGCGCTATAACCATCATCGCAGAAAACGGAACACCCTGGGCAGACCTAGGCTGGAGCTCCCCGAAACAGCCACAAAGAAACAGCAAGACCTGTCCTCTCGTGTGCGCCCAAGTGCCATAAAATTGAGCAACAGGCTCGCGCAGTGCTCTTCAGCAAGACAGAAGCGAGCAGATAATCAATGTGGGACGCAACACGCTAACACCTCCCGCCGCGTCCCCGGTATTGACAGGAGATGCCAAGAAGGGGCTGAGCTGGCGGTGGTCCCGCACGGTGCTGGACGGGACGGTCCGGACGCCCCCCCGGCCCCGTCCCGCCGCCACAAGTGACAGCAAAGTTGGCGTTATCCCCCTCTGCCCAGCCGCGCTGACATCCTTCGCAGCAGCCTCTCGCCGCCCGGGATCTCCGCCCGGGCTGCCTGCGGCGACGCGACGGTGCCCGGCATCCCCCCCCTCCCCCCCCGGGGAGGCGGCAGCCCCCCGGAGCCGGTGACAGACACGTCCGGCGTTGCCTCCCCGGCGACAGCAACAACCAGCAACAGGCGCGTCCTGCGCTCGCCCCGCGGGAGCCAGCGCCGGGCACGGCCCGGCGTGTGCAGCAGGGGCTGGGGATGCTGCCCGCGGAGCTACACACACCCCACACCCACCCCCCAGAGCCCAGCCCAGCCGGCCCGGGCCGGGACGCGCCCCCGCTGCCGCGCAGCCCCCGCTGCGGGACGGGACGGGACGGGGGGCGGCGGGGACCCATCGCAGGCCTCGGCCTAGAGGGGGAGGCGGGGGGTGTCGGAGCGGGGGTGACAGCCGCGCCGCCCGCTCCGCCGGGGGTAGGGGGCTGGCCCGGGAGAGCTGCGCCCCCGCTCCGGCGCGGTCGGGGCTGGCTGGCCTCCGCGGCCGGCGAGGGGAGGCGAGCGGGGAGGGACGGGGTTGTCTCCGCACGCAGCGGGGCGCGGAGCCCGGCGGGCGGGCGGGCGGGGACGCGGGGCGCAGGGGCCCGCCGCGGGGCAGGGCCCTGAGGGGAGGCTCCCGCCGGTCACTCCGGAGCGGCCACCCTTCGCCTCCCCACCTGATCCCGGGCTGGGACCCCGCGCTAGCCGAGCCGCCGCGTCGGTTACCTGCGGGTGCGGGGTGCCGGGGAGGCGGGCCCCCCGGTGTCCGGGTCCCCGGCGGCCGGGCCGAGCCGGGCCGGGCCAGGCCGGGCGGGCGCCGCTGTGTTTACACCGCCGCCGGGGCTCCGCGCTCCGCAGCCGCTCAGCAGCCAGTCGCCATTTCCCGCCTACCGACCTGCTACACCGCACGGAGGGACCCGGATGGGGAGAGGGGCCGCCGCGCAGGCGCAGCCCGGCCGGGGGAGGGGGGTCTGGGGAACGACGGCGCCGGGGCAGGCCGGGAAGGAGGGAAGCCGGGGCCTGGCGCGGGGAGCGGCGCCCCGAGGCGGCGGCCCCGGTGGATCGGGCGGAGCGCGGCGCGGACGGGGCCACGGGTGAAGGCCCGGACAGCCTCTTCCCCGGGCCGGGAGCCGCCGGGAGCCGGGAGGCTGCGCCTGAGGCGCTGGGGGCCGAGGGTGCCTCTCGCGGAGGAGGCGGCGGCCGCCTCGCTGCCTTGGCGCGGGGCCGGGGCCGTTCGCCGCGCCCTGAGGTGAGGGGAGGCGAGGGGCGGGCGAGCGCCGCGGGGTCCCGCCGCGCTCTGAGGGGGCAGCGCGCCGGCGGCGGCCCGGGCCGGGGGGTGGGCGCGGGGTCCCGGGCGGCGCTACCGGCTGGGAAGCGCCGGGGCCGAGCGCGGGCTGGCGGCGCGGCGGGGGGAGGGGGGGGGGGGGGGAAGGGAAAGCCCGGGCTGGCCGCCCGCGGTCCAGCGCGGTTCTCTCCCGCCGGGGCAGGTGGGCGTGCCGGGGAAGACCTCGCCCGCTGGGGCCGGGCGCAGCTCGGGGAAACCGCTGCGGCCGGGAGGGAGTGTGGCCCGGCGGGGCGGAGAAGCGGCGGGGGAGCAGCGTGTTCCCGGGGAGGAAGCGGCGCGGCGGGAAACGCCGGGGAAGGGGCGGGGTGGGGGGTGCTCCCGCGCCGGCCCGGGGGATGGCGGCCGCCCCCGGTGCCCCCCCTGAAAGCCCCGAGGCGGCCCCATCCCTCGGGCGGCCGGCCCGGCCCTTGGCCGGAGGCTGCTGGCTCCCCACCCGCGGGTGGAAGCGCCGCGGCGGGGTCCCCATCCTGCCCCGGGGTGCTCAGCTGGCCGGGCTTTGCCTTCGTTTTCGAAGCTCTGCGGTTGGCGTTGCTGTTTCAAAGCGCCTGCGGAGTCTGGTGTGAAGTTTTATTTCCACTTTCTCTTTGTTGTTGTTGTCCTTTTCAGGCAGCCTCCCTCGGTCTGAGCTGCTGAGGACGCTGCAGGCTCCAGGAGTTGGCTTCGGGAAGCAGCCTCACCACCTCGTGCAGTAAAGCGTAAAGGCACCTAGAGATCCTTAGGCTTGTCATTTGCATCCTGTGGCTTCTACCCACTGGGCTTGTTAAACAGAAGTCTTCAGTTCATGGGGTAATAGGTTTCATGGTATCAGGACAACTTTTCCTACAGCTTGCACCCCCGTTCTGTAACTCAGCACCAGTATCCTGTGGTTTTTCTTCTCCCAGTACCTGTCGACTCCCTTCTTAGCTTTTAAACCTGGATCGTATTATAAAAGTCCCAGCTCTCTAGTCACTTAAAATATTTATTAGCTTGTTAAACAGAACCACATCTGCTGCTGTGAAGCCAAGATTTGTTTTAAATTCTATCACAGGGCTTTAGCATTCTTTCACAGAAGACATTATAAAGCTAATTTTACCATAGTTTCTTAAGGAAAGAGGTCATAAAAAGGTAGTGGAAACGGTGTAGTCCTCATTCAGAACAGGAAACCTTATTCCTTTAGAGCATTAAAAGTTTTCCTAAGCATGCTTACTGCCCAGAGTTCTTGAATGTTTTTTGTGTGATGGGATGTGAAAAAAAGCCATATGTTAGCTTGGACATGTTAAAACTGAATTGTTTGTCAGTCCATTAAGAGGAACTAGTACGGCAGGATAACTTTGTGATGTCTCATAGTACAAGCCCAAAAGGACATTCACTGGTACTTAGAAAGTGGGAGTTTTGGAAAACGGTAGGTGGGAATGCTTTTTCCAAGCCCTGTAATTAGAATGAAACTGGCTGCCAGAGGAAATCATTCAGAAGATTCAAAGCAAGCAGATATTTGTCTGAACACCAGAACAGTCTGGTGCCTTTATAAAGAAAAGAGAAAAAAAAAAAACACCCCAGCCATGTAGAGGAGAGATTAAAGCAGATGACTCAGCGTTCAAACTAATCTTTATGGGAAGGAGAGCTGTACTTTTGTGTGTCACAGGATATTAAAACCCATCTCCTGCAGTGGTCCCATGTTGCCCATGAGTTACCTGGTTCTGAGCTGTGTCAGGGAGACGGTGTCAGCCCGGCACGTGTTGGGTGGGAGTGTGTGAGGCCACGGTGCTGCTTGACGTTGCTGTCAAGGCAGCAGTTCCAAGGTCTGCCTGCTGTGACCCGTTCCCTGTGTTGCACCGTCAAGCGTGGAAGGAGCGTGAGCTCCCAACACCAAACAGCGCCGGCTCTGCCTGTCCGCTGGGGCAGCAGCAGCTCTGAACACACATTCGGCTCCCAGGAGAGGCTCATGCGTTGGCAGCAGTGGATTTCCCTTACCCTGCCAGTGGATTCCAGGCATTCCATCAGACTGAGATACTCTAGGTACATGTTTTCTTCACTTTACGGAGAAATGGAAGGGGGGGAAATGTGTAGCTGCCAGAATGTTGTACATCCCTGCAGTGTTCTGCTCAGTGTTCCCTTGAGAGGCTGTTCTCTGTATTTCATGATTTTCCCCCCACTGGTTTTTTTTTCCCTACATCTTACTGACCAGTCAGCCCTGTGTTTATAGGCTGGTTTAAAATGCCATGCTTTAGGGTGCCTTCCCAGTTTCTTGTAGAGACTTGATGAGTCCCCTGGGTTCTCTTGGTAAGCTGGTCCACATATCTGCAGCAGTTAGGGGCTGTGTTTCGTTTTGGGTTCGAGTTGAACTTCCAGCCATGGCATCTAATGCTTCTCAGCAAGATTCAGGACTCATGTGCTGCTGGAGTTCCTCTTCCATGTGTCAGGACCCACATGCAGGGATCAGGTCATCCCTCAGGACTGAAATCATAAACGTTGCCTTGTGGGCTTTGCTTTTCCAGGGGGAGAAGGTTGAATTTCCTGGGTAATTTGGGAGGCAGTGCCTGTCTTTAAATCCTTCCTGCTATTTCAGCACCCGTCCTGCAGATACCGCTTGGAACTGAGCACAGCACGTCAAACGAGTGTGACATGACTGAGAGTTGTGTAAACAAAACAACTCTGGCTTGGGTTTATATTTTAAAAATCACCTATTCCCAGTGCTTGTTCTTTCTCTGGCTTATCTGAAGGGAATGAGTTTAGTTTAATAGGTAAACAGAACCGTGTACTTGACTGAAATGAGAAGCAGGCACTGGGCTGTGCGCGCTTCTGCGTGCCTAGACGTCTGTGAGCCAATCTGTCTGTCCAGGAACAGCTATAGACTTGCTGTTCTCACTGCTGACACTTCAGCTGACAGGAATCAGCCTTCATATGGTACTGAATCCCCTACAGACACAAAGGCAAGCACAGATTTAAATGAACCTGTGTGTCTGTTTGATCTAGCACTGCGCATCGGTGAACGCTGCCATAAACCCACCCCCTGGGGATGGAAACACATCGGTGAGCGGCCGAGACCGGCGTTGGGAAGCTCAGCTGTAGAGTATCCAAACTGGTGATCCCAGTGTGGCTGCGTGGAACGAGCCTGATGCAGGTTGAGGAATAAGCCCATTGTGGTTTCAGTATTGGCATGAAGTTACCCTGCTCCTGGCTGGCTTGAAGATTCCACCGAGTTCTAGTAAGTAGGTAAAGGGCAGAGACTGGCAGGACAAGGGGGATGGAGTGAGGCTGAAGGGGGGAAGGTTTAAAGTAGATATTAAGGGGAAGCTCTTTCCAGAGAGAGTGGTGAGGGGCTGGAACAGGCTGCCCAGAGAGGGGGTGGGTGCCCCATCCCTGGGGGTGTTCAAGGCCAGGTTGGATGGGGCCCTGGGCAACCTTGTGTAGCTCCAGGCCTGGAGGTTGGTGGCCCTGCCTGTGTCAGGAGAGTTGGAACTCGCTGATCCTTGGGGTCCCTTCCAACCCAGACCAGTCTGGGATTCTAAATATGCCCCCAATTGTTTGGGGCTTTTGCTATTTTACTTGAAACAGTTGCTTCACTAGAGAAACATGGTCTCCTTAGTCCTGGAGTCAGCTGAAAGCTCTAGGTAGTGTGGAACACGCTGCTGCTTCTCCACAGTGATACAAAGTGCCCAATCTCCCATTTTCTACTTCATTGCAGCAAGAGTTTTGATCCTATTAAACATTCTCAGTTTTCCCCTCAAAAGAAGGGTCCCGGGTTACTTTAAGTTAAGATACTTGGTCCCACGTTACTTGAAGCTCTGTATATATCCTGGAATAACGATTGTAGCTGGCAGCTAGCTGTATGGCATGCTGAACTTCTCCACAGCACGGATGAAGCAGAAAGTTGTCAGCTACAGGATGTCTTCAGAGGCTGGTGTTGAGCAGCAGAGTGGATTCTGCTGAGAACTCGGCACCCCAAAACCCTTGCTTCAAGGGAAACAGCATTGTCTCAGCCCAGCTCTTCTCCAATACCCAAACTAAACAGCAGCATTAAATACATTTGTATAGAAGGAAACCTTTTATATGCTCCCTTCCCTGTCTTTCTTTGCCTGGGGAACAGGTAAGAACGTTTTGACAGCTGCTAATCAGTTCTGTTGAGTCACTGCGCTGAGGATACGCAGCCGATGTTGCTAATGCACAACATGTAGTAAAGGGCTCCTTGTACTGACCAGTTCACTGCTGCTACCTGGGGAACACAGGTTTAGGGCAACCAAAGTTCAATGTGTGGGTTTCTTGTGGAAGTTGAAGCAAGCAGGTTGCTCGTGCTGTGTTGGGGTACCTGTGGGTGGGTGAATTCTGCAGCTGCTGTGAGATGCTTGGGAAAGAGTGAACCTGTGGATGTGAGTTCTCCATGTAGAGAAGCAGGGTGGGGAGATTTAGTGTAACACTTGAAAACTGAGTGTTCAAAACCTGTTTGTGCAGAGGGTGGAGTGTGTGTGTTCCTATTGATCTGAAGCAGAAGTGTGTGACAGTGTGTCTGAAGCCTGGGCAGCCTCCTGTGTTTCCCAGGCAAATGGTGCTGTGATTCACTGCAAACATGTTACGTGCTATTGCAAAATCCTCCTCACAAGAGGCTGTTTGTTCTGCAGGCTGTGGATTTCTCACTGTTGATGGTTTTGTCCATAGGAAGATGTAAAATGATAACACTTAATAAAACATGTACCCTTGCTAACCCAGTGTCTCCTTGCATCTCGCCTGTCGCTTTCGCCTGCAGAGTATTTTAGGCAGAATGCTCTTGGCTGCTATTAAAATTCAGAAAAATGGGGTTATTTTTCATTTGCTTCATAGACTGTTGTTTTACCACTTGGTAAGGTGCTGCCCATCAGTTTGGTTCCTGAGTGTCTGGAATAGGCTCATTGGTGACTCTGCTTTTTCAGCATCCCTGCATCACTGGGAAGGCTTTGGCAAAGCCTCTTTACTAGAAGCCTACAAAACTGGGCAGTTGGGACTAACTGGAGTCATTTCCTCAGCTGTTTATTGTGGGTGCCCACAATTCTCATAATCTCCAGTCCTGGAAGCACAGCCCTCAGCTTGCTGCTGTTTCCCTTCTGTTCCTTACAGAGGTGCTTGGAATTTGTGTAGTCACAGCTATGCTGCAGCTTCTCCTGCCAAGCAGGATAAACACCCCTCTAGTTTCACACTCACTAGGTTTTGACAACTGAATCAGATCATCTTAAGAGGTAAACTGTCTCCTCCTCTATCCCTTTTTTGGGGGGGACAGAGAGAAAGGAACATTGGAGTAAGGAGGAGGGGAGGGAGGAACGTAACAGTGACAGAGAGAACCCTTGTTTTGGGGTTTCACCCCAACAAGCTGAATTTTTACCAGCTTCAAATTTCATGTCCGTGTAAGGACATACCTGCATTTTAAACTAAACCAAAGATTTACTCTCTAATCTTTAACAACCTAATTGATTAGAGCTTCTGTAATGGAGTAACAGCTTTGCAAGTCCCTATCCCCTGTGTATGCTGATGTCTCTGCAAGTCAGAGTTCTCTTCAGGGCTGGGCATGGAAACAAAGCACTGCAATCCCTCACTGATCAGAAACGACTTGGGAATATGTATTTCCTCAGTTTAACCCTGGGCAAGGTATTTTTGGCAGCACAGGGTTCGTTACTGTGGACTTGAGAGTGCTTTTAAAAGGCAGCCTTTTGTAATTGGGGGTTGCAGAGCAAAGTCTATAGGGTTCTGGGGTAATTTTGCATTTGAAATCTTTGGGAAATGGAGCAATTGCAAGAATTCTCTCAAAGTGAGTCTCTGGCAACATCGTTCCTGTGCCTGGAGTCCCAGCTCCAAGCCAGAGTATATTCAACATTCACAGGAATGGCTGTTACACGCAGCCCCAGAGTTTCTTCCTTGTCCAACTGCCCATGTTTTCTGCAAAGATTATCAGCAGGTGACGTTTCCACGTGCTCAGAAATAATCCCCCTGGTGCCCTGGCTCCCTAGCTGGCCATCAAGCCAAAAAGAAAGAGGTAAGGACACTCAGCTCATGAAGCAAGAAGGTCCCAGCCGTTCTGCCAGAATAATGAGTGTCGGTGATTGTGCATCCGAACGCTTCAATTGGGCCCAAACTGTTGTACCACAGGGCATGTAATGGCTTCCTAAGGCACCCATGTTGGGACCTTCTGCTGGATACGATTTCCGAGCTTCACCTTTTAAAAGCTCTTTTCATTTTTACCCCTCGGGAGTTGGACGAGCGCAACAAAGCGGGAGCCGTCCTTGTGCTGCTGGGAGTCTGGTGTCCCTTGGCCATGCTGGCCCCTGGCCAGGCACAAGTGGCTTTGGAGGGGGATGCTGAGGGAGAAGCAGCCAAGGCTCATCAGCACAGGTTTGCTGTACTCCAGAGGTATGGCTTTCTTCAGCCTGGCAAAAAACAAACCAGTTTTCCCTGGTCAAAGCATGTAGTGTCTCTAGGAAAGACCAGGGCTGTTGGCCACCACTAGCCACCACTGGCTTCCAGTTCACACGTGGGTCTGAGGCAGGTGGGGTCCAACATAACAAGATAAATAGATTTCTCATGCTGGTTTTGCAGAGCTTCTCCCTCCCTCTGATCTGAAGTCAGGCAGGAGCTCATTTTCCAAGCAATACATTTAGCCGAGCTCGGGGGGTGCGTGCAGGGTATGTGAGGGAGGAGCTCCTGTTCTTCATGGACATAAGTGCAGGGAAGAGAGGGAACTGATCAGAAATCATTCCAGAAAGGAATTACTGAAATAATTTTGCTTTCCTGGCACAGTCAAAAGAAAGCACTCTCCCCCTTAGACCAGCTGATGCTTCCCCCTCCCCAGTTTAAAGAGCTGTGCTGAAATCCAGCTGACGTCCTTCTGGGCTGGGCAGTGCCAGGCTGGCTGCAGTGAGTGGTGGCAGGTAAATCCCCTCCGAATTTGGTTTGTAACACTGGCCCCTTCACAGCAGCGTGGCCAGGAGGGAGGGAGGCTTTGGTGAGAGGTCCTGTGTGCTGGTACCACACCCACAGATCTGAGCAGTGACAAGGCCGAGCGCTCACCCACACAGCCTCCTGTGGTGAAAGGAGGCTCTTGGAAGCGGATGAGAGAATGGGATGAGAGGATGGGAACAGGGTTGTTGGTCCCATTAGCAAGGGGACCAACTGTACGTGCGCTGCTGGGGCTGGTGAAAGTCCCTTACAACCCGACTCCGGCGAGCTGAGTGCTGCTGGACCTGCCTGGAAATGGGGCTTGGGAAGCTCTGGGCTGGGCCATCGGCTTTGTTGGATTCTTCCTCTAAGCCCGTTCCCCCAGACGTGAGCACAGCTCTTGTTTTGAAGTCTGGTGGCTCCAGGGAAGCAGCTGTCGAAGTCGCTCTGAAATATGTCAGCGTTTTGTATGCTGCTATTCCCATGGAAACGGGAATGGGCTCGGCAGCCGCGGCACAGGGATTTCAAACTCACACTCAAACCCAGCATTGAGCTGGGTTAGTCACTCCTGTTCTTCCTCATCAACACCGACAGGGCTGAGGGGAACCGGGCTGGGAGCAGATGAGCGAGGTGTAGTCATGTGAATAGGCACATCAGTGAGAAGTACTTCAAATTAGTGCTCTCACGAAGTGAGGGGTGTTAGAGGAGCACACACACTTACCGTGCTTGGTCAGCCTGAGCTGGCAACCACTGTTTCCTCACTCCTTTGGCCTCCACCTTCCTCAAGGTGCACCACGAACTGGGCGAGCACTGCAGCCAAGCAGGTGCCCCAGGTCGGTGCCACTGCAGCACCAAACCCAGGCTTAGGCAAGCAGGACTGGGCAGGTCCCAGGATGCTGTGCAAAGAACAAATTTGAAGGTGAGGACGTGGAGCTCCAGAAATTCAGATTCACAGGATTGTCGGTGTGGGAAGGGATCTCCAGAGCTCATTGAGTCCAACCCCCCTGCCAAAGCAGGGTCCCTAGGACAGGGCGCACAGGTAGAATTCTGTGAGAATGAAAAGACTCCTCTAAACCTCATCCTGCATCTTCCATTCGATCATCTGGATTTATTTCCTGCCCTGAGCAGGTGCCTGTGTGGCCCCAGCATCCACGTCCTGGCTGGAGGAGGCCAGGCAGCTCTGTGGGGAGAAGGCAGCATAGCCAGAGCTGTGAGGAAGGGCAAACACAGCCTGGGAGACACTCTGTGAGGAGGAGGAGGGCAGCGAGGCAGAACTGCAGGCCCAAAGGAGGAATGGGAGCGAGAAGGTGGCCCGGGACTGACTGCTGGGATGGAGGAAGCAGCAGGAGCCATGGGGGGGGGCGGGAGGGAGAAGATGGCTCAGGAAACAGCTGTAAAGAAGCCACCTCCAAGCAGAAAAGCAGGGAACGGTGCTCTGAAAGCCTGGCACTTCCCCAGAGGAACACGGACCCTTTTTAACTGAAGTGGAATTTGTTTGACAGAACAATTCCTCTATGAAATAAAATTCTTGAAACATTGGGTCACTAAATAATGGAGGGTAAAGTGCTTAGTGACCTAAATCAGAGTCCTTTAAAGGATCCCCACCGAGATCAAACTGTGTTTCTATACGGGCTACACTTAAGCCAAACATCTTCCCGAGGTACAGAGGCAAAACAAGCCCACAGCCCGTGCAGGGGGCTGGCTCGGGCCTCTCTGAGCTCCTCCCAAACAGCAAAAGGGAGCTGGGAATGTTTGCCCCTTATCAAAGCCTCACTGAGTGCTGAGGATGCAGCAGCAGCAGCGCTGTTTGTCCCACCAAGGACACAGCTAAACCCCCAGATAGGCTGGGCAGAACCCTGCTGCTTCAGGGGCATGAAAACCAGGATGAAGGTGCCAGGAAGGTGTGTGCTGGCTGTGGGCTGTTCCCTGGCAAAGGGAGACACAGAGCTGTCACCTTGCAGCTGCTGCCAAGTCAGTTGTTGCAGACGTGCAGTCGGTGCCACCTCGTTAGCTAACGAAGCTGCGGTCCAAGCAGAGGGCTGAGGGCCAGGCAGGATGCCAGACCAGCACGTGGCAGAGGCTTCAGGGGTGATGGTTTGGTGAGAGCCAGGATGGAGCTTGTTTGGATGGTGACTCTGAAGAGCCTCTGACCCTGGGCCTGTTCTACAGAGCAAACACGGACACAACAGCAAATTGATTACGTGTAATAATTATAGTGATACTAATTATGAGATCAGCCTATTTCCCAGCACCAGTTATCTAATGGTTTTCTCTGGCAAGGCCAGGTAACGCCGTTGTGCATCGCATACAGTAACCAGGTTAGAGGGACAATCAAGACAAACAGGACCTGCTACATGGCCCCCCAGCATCTGTCTGTCTGTCTGTCTGTCAAGCACCAGACAGGCCTAAGCAATCACAGGGCAGCTTGACCTACTAGAGGGGCTGCTGCATCTCCCCCTCCCAGCCTGGGAGAGAAAGGGAACTGACCCAGGGACTGGCCACACACACTGGGAAGTGCTGAGCTGGGTGCCAACATGGGCATCAGCAGGGCCCAGGGAGCCCCTCACACCCCTCGCTGCCAGCCCAGAGTGGCTGTAACCACGCTGGGGGCTCAGGGTACCTCCACTTCACAAAGCCCAAAGTTAGTTTGACTTCGAAAGAAACAAAAGGGAAAAAAAGAGCCAGAAGCCTCACCTACTTTAAACAACTTAATTTATTAGAACCCATAAATGTTTCTTTCATTAGAAGAATCAAGTTAACACGTAATTCAGGGTGAAATTACATTTGAGGACAAACAAAAACCCATCGTGCTTAAATACAGTATTTACTGAAGACTGCTACTCTTAGAATCCTGGTACAAGTTTATACTTACTGGGTGGTATTAGTATGGTATCTAATTCTGAGCAGGTTCAGCATTTATTTTCAACTGAAATACATCACACCATGCAAAGGGCTATTCCCCATCTGCCTCCCACACGCACGGAAAGAAGAGCTCAAGCCTAAACCAAGAGAAGTCCTTGAGATGCAGCACCAGAACCAAACCCTTTATTCCTTGTGTATTTAAGACCGATTGGTGAAAGATACCTGCAGCCAAACAGAATAAACCCAACCAGTACACCCACTGAAATGGGTTGAAGGGGTTTGCTGAGGTGGCATCCAGCAAACCTGAACCATCACTTCAGAGTGGAACCTGAGTACAGAGAGAAGCACAATCACCCACGCCACAGGCCCAGTAATCCCTTTGCCCAGTAGCCCTTTTGGAGAAGCTGGGTCAGTAACCCTGGTTTCCACAACTGGAGATCAACAGAATCATTCCCATTAAACCCAGGAAGGGCTGAAACACCAAATACAAAAAGTCTCGAACTTACAAACCTTCTGCTGTAGGAAATCAAACCCTGGGATGTGGCCAGTGTCAAGGGGTCTGTGTGGAAGGAATCAGCTGTAAGTGATGGTCCGTGGCTGGGACAGGGGGTGGAGGCTCTCCAGGCAGCGCTGTGCCGAGGGTCAGTCCTGCCGTCGGGGTCCCACACGGCCGGCGCAGACCCGGCTGCTCCTCGCTCAGCGCTCACTCTAACAGGTAACACAGATTCCTACAGCTGCACCGAGTGACTTCTGAGAGTTACAAAGCTTGTTCCAGAGGTGACAAGATAACACCCAGCTCCAGCTCTGCCTCTGGGTCGCTGGACACCAGAATCACCACGGCACTTGCTGCCGCCGCCTCTCCTCGGTTACAGGGAGGAAGGAGACGCTCCCAACACCCAGTCACCCTTCTCAGCTGACAGCTCACCTGCACAGGGCAAAGCAAGGAGTGGGCCTGGGTCTGCTCCCACAGCTCCAGGGCAGGAAAGGATCCTCTGGCTGGACGTTGTTTCCACAGTGTGTTTGTTACATGAGATACAAACTGTACAAGTGCTCCAGTTCGCAGAGTTTTCTACACTGCAGAAACAATCCAGCCCCTGTTTGTACCAGTTTGAGGTGTATGGATTGTTACAGGTAAGGTACAGTCGAAGCAACCGGCTCAGGGTAACGCCAGCCCTGTGGTTCCATTGTACAGCTATGTACATATGTACAGAACTGCTCCCTCCTGTCCCCTCGCCGGCTCCGAGCGTCTCGTCGCTGGGAACAAGCAGCTCCCGTTCCAGTCAGGAATCCCAAGGAAAAATGGTTCAGTTTTGCAGCAGTTCAAGCTCCTTGGTGGAGACCTCTCCTCAGCGGAGACCCCTCCTCAGCGGAGACCCCTCCTCACCCAGGCCTGGCCTTAGAGGACGCCGTCGCTGAAGCGGGGCTTGCCGTAGTCCACGAGGTCGTTCTGTAGGTCTCTTTCTTCATCATCTGCAATTCAAATATTCAGATCAAACCTGAGGTGATTGTACAGGGAAAGAAAAGCAAGCAGACATTCCCCCAGGAGGTGCTGCCAGCTCTGAACCAGCCTCGTCTGCTTACAGGAACGATGCCATCAGGAAACCAGGGAGGACACATACGGGCCAGTGCCTGCAAGCCCAGCCATCAGCACCCCAGAGCTGTCCCACCCAAGGAACAGGACCCACAAAAAACCCATCCAGAAAGTGTGCATTCAGCACTGTGCAACAGCTTGGGCTCCACTGCTGCCAGGCTCAGGGATGTACTGATGGAGGAGACCACAGGGCTGGTTCCACCTCCCGCAGCTGGAGAACCTTCCTCTGGTTTCACACTCTCCCACTGAACCCCAACTGCTGTGGGAAGCTACCACGCCCTGTTCACCCACCCTGGGCTGAGGCAATGCCCTGGGAACAGTCAGCAATGACCCCCCACGCCAAGGCAACACCTTTCCCACCGACTTGTCGGGGTGAACACGACACCCCACACACAGCCTGGGGTTTTTAGCCATGGGGTTTGCCCTAACGCTGGAACTGGCTTTGCTGCCAACGTTTCCTCTCTCAGCCTGAGGGTAAGACCTGAAGAGAGACCTTTACCACTACAAAGGGCAGCTCTCAACCTTTCCAAACCTCTTGCCCATGGAGAAATCCCTGCTCTCTCTCCCAGCACCACTGCAGAATCCAGGAGACGTTTCTCCCCACTGCTCATCGCAAGTGAAGCACCCCCCTCGCCAGGCTCCTATGAGATGACACTTCTCCTGACCCACAGAGTGGCTGCATCACTGGCAGGGAACTCCCTGGCAGGACAGTGGCTGCCTCCAGCTCACCACAGGGCACCCAGCTGCCCTCGGTTCCTCCTCATGCTGGATTTACAGCTCTGTCCCTGGCTGGAAGAGCGGAGATGCTTCACCTCACCTTCCAGCACCAGGACAGCTGTCTGTCTGTCTGTCCCTCTCCAACTCTTGACTCTGCCTGCACCTTATGAGAAACCATAACATTAAAACTAACCCAACTTGTGCACCCACAGCGTAGCCATTTACTGTAACACACCCCAAAACACCTCCCAGAAATGCAGAGTCAGCATTCTGAGGGATGTTTAAACCACACTGCCCTGCATCCTACCTGCCATCACCAGCTCACTCTGCTGAAAGTGAATAAAGCCCCAAACCCCTCTGCACAGCTTCCCTCTCCTGAGCCTGGGACCAGAGGATCATAGAATCATAGAATCCCAGACAGGTCTGGGTTGAGAGGGACCCCCAGGATCACAGAGCTCCAACACCCTGCCACAGGCAGGGCCACCAACCTCCAGGCCTGGAGCTACACAAGGCTGCCCAGGGCCCCATCCTACCTGGCCTTGAACACCCCCAGGGATGGGGATAAGCTGCCCCAGGCTTTCTCAACGGCTCCTCATCGGCCCTTAGGCAAGGGAGGGTCCCACCAGCAGCACAGGCCTGAGCTCCCCAACACAGGCACACGTGTGGGCTGGGAGAAGCTGCTAACTCAGCGTGTGCTATCACTGGATTTACACACCCCTCAGCCAACTGGGCACCACACTGGTGCCTATCAAAGAGGCTGGTGACTTCCAGGCAGCACCTTGTGCTTCAGCAGGGCACACATGGACACCACCACCTCACACTCCAGCCTAGAGCCCAACCCGCTCACGAGCATCTCCCACCCCGGGGTACCTTCCCCTGTTAATTCCCACTGAGCCCCACACTCTTCTGGTGGCAACACAACAACAGGTTCAGTTAAACTGCTTTGCTTGCACATGCCACGTGCTCGGTTCCAGCCCAGTGCAACCCCACAGGATGTTTTTCTAATGGCTGTTAGAGAGAAATGTGGGGTTCTTTCCTCCCTAAACAATTAAAACCACCCTCCCTCCAACACCCCACCCCCCCCCCCCCCCCCAGCCCTCTCCTCTCCTACGCTACCAGCAAAAGCCAAGGCAGACACTTTGTGTCTCAAAACCTACTTCTGGAAGCACCACGTGCCACAGTGCAACTTGCACCTCAAGGCAAGGTGGGGGGCACAAATAGGCTCAGAACTGAGGGAAGGGGAGGGCTGGGGTAGTACAATCAGCTGCTCACCCTCTCCCTGAGCGTGCCTCAAGCAGGTGCTGCTGGTAGGAAGTCCTTTACATCTACAGATACACCCAGGGCAGCATCCCAAAGGGAAGATGTTGCCAAGTTAAAATTGAATTTCAGCAGTGTGGTGAACAGGCCCCACTTCTCATGGGAAATCTGTCCAGGCTCTTCCCAAGCGTCCCTCACCCAGCAAGCTGCATCCACAAGATTTCCACAGCTTGTAGTGATTTCCCACCATTTATTACTGTACCAAACCCAGCCCTTCCTAAGGGACACATAGCTCTGTTCACGACCTTGGTAACCATTTACAACCAGCAGTGTGAACTACAGTAAAAAGCTGCACCGCCTGGGCACCACTCCTCCATCCTCCTCAGCAGCAGGTAAAGATGAGCCCAAAGCAGAGGGAAGCAGCAGGAGTTCACACCGACTCCCTAATGGTTACATGGCCTTGGTTAAAAGTTTTGAGAGCTGTGCTACAGAGCCGTGGCAGTGAGGAGCCAGGCATCACCCACTGCTGAGGGGCCCCAAACTAAAACCCCTGACCCTCCCAGTGCTGGGGCTGGCAGAGCAGAGCTTTGACATACCACCATGCAGGATGCACCACACTTCCCTTCTCCTGACAAGATCACAAGTCCACCTCCTCCTTCCCTGGCATCAGCAGAACCAACTGCACACTGACACCTCCACACGTTACACCCCAGCAACAAGCAGCCCGTCCAGAGAGGCTAAACCCCGTGCTACAGCTTAGGGCAGAAGTGTTTCCAAACAGGCCACGTCTTCTGGAGCAGCAGCAGAGGCTTCAGTGTAATCAGTACGTTAATTAATTGCCCAGGGCTCTGATCCATACTTTCCTTTTGCTTGTTCATGAGTTTCAAACTCCCAGCCCAGCCAGGAAATGCTTACGCTGCACAGTTAGATGCATGGCCATTGAAATCAGTTGCTTTTTATCAGCTTTGCCCATTAATTATGCTTGGATACCAATTAAATACGTGTTGGGAGAACTACCAGCTAGAAACCTGGCACTGCGAGGCTCATGATCAGGGCGCCTGTGGAACTTCCACCAGGGTCTGTTCCCCCACCTCCTCCCCGCTTTGTTTTGCTCTGCCCTTAACTGAAAACACTATAAACACATTTCCAGACACATCTCCCCCTCCAGACATGCAAACCTTCCAGGAAGGGATACCAGATGAGATGGAGAAGGGTGGCCAAGGCGGCACAAGCAATGGTGAGGCGATGCGCCGACGCATGCGGGACGGGGGCCAGCATGCACATACAGGCGTTAGGCTCGCGCCGGGTGGATGGGCTCTGAACCCTGGTTAGCAAGGAAACCCAGAAGCCTGTTGAATCTGTGTACAGTGCAGGGAAATCCCACTTGGAATTGCCAGCAGAGCCTTCGCTGCCTCGGGGCCGGGGGACTCAAAGCAGCAGTCAGAGCAGCTATGCTTCTGCTGCAGAGTCGCTTCAGCAACGGCAGCGACCGCATCCCAGCCAGCTCCATCCCAGATTGGGGGGGTTTAGGCAAAGCCACTTCTGAGATTTGAAGCATCTTGGGTTTTTCTGGCAGAATGGAGGTATCACAGCCCTCTGGTGAGGACTGCTGTGGCGTCACCTTCAAACCAAGAGCAAGGCCGAATTGGAAAGATTGCCCAAAGCTTATTTAATCTGCATTAAAATTTGTGATCAGCTAAAACCATCGAGGCTTTACACAAATTCAACAAGTAAACTCAGCATGGATTTCATTACAATGGGATGGAGACAAGGCCCAAGCTCACCTTGGACGTCTTCTTCTCCACCATCACCATCCTCTTCCTCATTGTAAGCCAGCTCAGCCTGTTTGTCTGCCTCATACTCACCCACGTTACCATCATCCCCATTATAATCTGCCAGTTTAGAACCCTGCTGCGGATCAACAGGGGATTCATTCTCATCAAAGAACCGGCCTGTGAAGTAGGCAAAGGATTTCAGTCAGAAGCAGAGAGGAAAGAAATAGGAAGATCCTAAATGAAGGGTGGCCACAGGCCGAGACAGTCGGGTTCTTGCAGGAGCTTCAGCTGAAGGAGAAAGGGGGGAGAATGCGAGGGACAGGGGACAACAAGGCTCATGGATCACCCCGTGTGAGGGGGGCAGGCTCGGTCAGTGGGCACTCAGGGCTGGTGTAGTCTGATCCTTACGCATGTCACTCCCTGGAGAAGAGAGCTGGAGTAAGCATCCAGACACAGCACTCCCTCCTCCATCACTGGGAGCACCAACAGCACTGCCCTTGGAGTGCACGTGGACGGGGCTTTTCTGGCCAGGCTGGGTCTGAGGACGGGCGTGTGCCTACACACAACAGAGCAACTCACTGCTGACTGCGTGTGGTGCCGACCCCACAGTGCAGAGCTGGAGGTGAAAGCCCAGCAGAGAACCCCAACACATCTCAAATGGGTGGTTTTTAGCCACCTCAGGAGTTGGGCTTGGCACTCTGGTCCCCTATTTGGCTTTAACAGCTTCCAGAGTGTTCTGAACCCAGGAGCTCTGTTCTCCCAGCACAGGACTGGGAATAGCTCCAGACCCCGACACAACACACAAACATGTGAGAATTAACTGGGAGAACAAAGTGACTCAGAGTCAGCCACACACCCTACGGTGCGATGCCGAGTGCCCAGCTGGTGCTTAATGGGACACAAGGAGACCTGTTCCCATCGGATGCGGCTCAGTCTGCTTGCCCAGTGCTTAGAGAATGCAACCCTGAGCCTGCAGAGGATACCAGCCAGGGGGATTATGTGTAAGTGGGGGGAAAAAATAGGATTAAAGTGCAATACAGTCTCTAGGGACTGAAGAAAAAGTCCAAGGCAGAGGCTCCATGACTCTCAGTGGAAGCGATTCAACTGAGGTAGAACTGAAAAGTATGATTTCAACATCAGGAATAAGGAGGAGGTTGGGGTTACAGCAGGCAGATGTGAAAATTTAATTATTAAAACAATTAACACTAGTGTGGCAGCATATAAAAATCAGGACAGTAACAGTTACCCAGAGCTTATCTGAGCAGGGAGGAACAGCAGCAGCATCACAGTGAGTGCAGCTCGGAGGTACAGAAGTTTCAGTTATTTGCATAAAAAAAGCACACAGCAGCTATGAGACAGTTAGAAAGTCAGAGGTGTAACACATTATTCACTCTCCATTCACCTCTAATGGAGCAACCCTTGCTGTCACTGTGTCCTTGGACACAGCACTGTATCTAACACCCAGACAGACCGTACAGCGCACACATAAGGGTATAAAACAAGCCTCAGAAAGACAACTGAACGCACTCCCTTGCAGGAAAACCTGGAAATACTGTGACAGACAAGTTCAGGACAAGCTTGAGCTGCACGAGGGCAAGGTTAACAGCCTTTGATCAGGTCCTGGGAAGCACAGTGAGCCCCCTGGCCTGTGAGCTGGCAGCCGTGGGCAACCCAGTGAGCTCGGGCTCCTGCACAGCTCCGCGACGTGGCTGCTCCTCACTCAGCTCTGAGCAGCTGGTGGTTTAGCTCGAGCTGCTTCAAACTATGGGGGGAGAGGCTGAGGCCCCCTAGAAGGTGCTTTGGGCTGGGTGGTCATGATAGCAGCTCCAATGCCTGAGAGTACAAACCTGCAGGGGTAGGGGGCTTCTCACACGACAGCGGAGAACACCAGTACCCCAGGGGTGAGGGATAATGGTCTGGGGATACCGCACAGCAGGAGGAGTCACTGGTAGCTGGAGCCTTTCTGGATCACTCAAACCACTCCGAGCACAACCTGCTGTCCTAACATCACCACAAAGCCCCAGAGGTAAGTGACAGCACGGCATGCCCAGAGCAATGTCACTGATGCCAAAACCCACAGGTGGCATTTGTGAAATAACTCTGGAGTGACACACAGGGTATTACTCAAAGCTGGATCCTTACAAACCCGCTACTCACACACTCACAGCCAAGGACCCACTCACAGGCCAGCATTACACAGCAGCACGGGCAGGTTTGCTGCACCCAGGGCAGACAGGACAGATGCCCTGGCTGAGGATGGTTACTCCTCTCACCCCACGGGCTGATGCAGAGCAAGCTTTGAAACACCCAGAAACCCAAAGCCCAGACAGGCTGTTCTCAGCAGATGCTGCGTGCCAGCGCTGGGCGCCTGAGGAAGATGAATTTGTCACCAATGGACCATTTACCACACCCAAAGCTGGTCAGTCAGGACATAAATCTTCTACAAACCAGGAGTAGCTATTTCTGTACGTGATAGAGTCTCTCCTTGTTGCACCATGGCAAGGTACAACACCGGTCATTACAAACTCAGTGACGATTACTGACTCTTGGTACCCACACCCTGCGATAGAGATGCTCCATTCGCTGCCACCCCCATCCCTTGATCCATCCCCAGAGAAGATGTCCAGCCCAGTTAACAGCCCCAGTGCCCACAGCACAAAGCGCTCCCATGTCTGCTGCAGTCCCTCAGCCAGACCAGAGGCTCCTCTGATAAACACAACAGTCCCACACATCTCAGCATACGGAGCACAGGTCGCACGGCAGCTGTGAACACACCTATCCCCACTGCATCAGGAAGGGCCAGGAGTGGTACTAACACAACTCAAGCTTTCCCTAAAGATCTGGTTTTTAATAAACCACCAACCCCCAAGAGTAACAGTCCATTCCCTACCTCACCAAACCCGGCCCTTTCAGAGCCTTCTTCCCCCTTGTACTAAATCCTCTCCGATTTTTCCCCTCTCCCCAAATTCCTTCCAGCTTCCCATCATCTCTCTTCAGTGTTTTAAGCCAGAGGCTATAGGTAAAGCAGTTAGTTACTACTTACTCTGCCTTACTACCTGACCTGACACTCCTGCCAATACATCCCAGAAGAAAAGTTCCTGGTTTTGGTGCTCTCCTTCCTCTGAGTTCACACTGTGCAGGTCATGCACCCTGACACATCTTTTCCTGAAGAATCCATGTTACCCACTTGTCGTTATACTCAAAGCAACTGCAAACTTGTTCTGGTTCCTTTCCAGGTGTCAGAGCTAGGCCAGGGGCTCAGCAGCTCCACAGATCTCCCCCCACCCCTTTGGAGAGACACATCCTGCAGAGTGGCAGTCCCTCTCTCGAAGCCATTAACAGTTCAGACCTTTCAGGGGCTGCTTCAACCTGTTGCATGAAGTCTGGCACAATCCACGGGCTTTGGTCCCTCAGCCTTTGCAGGTGACAAGGGGGCAGGGGGACAAGGAGAGACCCTCTAGACTCCCACATCCCCATGCAGCCCTTTCTGCCAACACCCCATCTATCTGCTCACAAGCCCAACCACATGCTCACAGGCCCTGGTTTACCTCACCCTCTGCTTCAGAGCAGCAGCCAAAGCGTTTTAAAAGAACAAATGGAATACAACTCACACCTACTGTGCTGTGGCTTGGGGAGTATTCCAGTGTTACCCTCCAGCAATCTCTTCCTCCCTGCAGCTTCTCTCCAAGCTACAGAACCACCAGTCAGGTTCCAGACCATGAAAAGGAACTGAACAACTTAACGCTAACGAGGGAGCTTCACAAACAAACTGCCAAAACTAGATTCATCATCTCCCATTCCTGAGAGCCACCTTAACCTCCAGAACTCTTCCTTTGATGTCTGAAACCAACCCAGGGTTCTGTTCCTGTACCCCTGTTTTGATCCACAGCATCAACACCGGATTCCAGCAGGAGGCTGCAGGGTCCTTTTTTCCTCCCTGTTTGTGTGACTCTGAAGACAGCTGTGCTGATGTCATCACTCGTCATCGCAGGGTACAGACAGATTTGCATCACAGAAACCCAAGGGTAAGTGAAAGCCACCGAGCTGTGAGCCAAACAGAATCTAAAGTCGAAGTTATAATAGCTAGAAAGAAAAATCTGATGTGGGTAAAAAGCACCAGGAGATGTCTTAGCACTGTGCTTCTTCCTTCCAGGTGCCCCTTCCCCACCAAAATGCTGAGGAACTGGAATTAATTCTTTAAAAGTAACTTGGGTAAGGTACACTGAGTGAGCAGACTCCTAAACCTAGGCACACAGCACCTCCACTCGCCTCAACAACATGTTCCTGTAGGAAGATGCTCAAAGGCTGGAGCTGTAACACTCTCAGTGTCACGGCCTCACATCTCAACACCAGCAGATCTCTGACAACATATGCCCATTTGGAAGTCCTCACTGCTGCCTGCCCACTAAGCCTCAGCAGCATCACCATCACCACACCTGATACCAGCATGGTTTGCTACTGCCTGAACCCTTCTTCCTTGAGCAGATGAGGAAGAGGAGGGTTCTGGAAAACTCCCTTATGCAGAACAACAAACTTCTGGCCAATACACATAACACCACCAATGTCAGAGTCCCCCACGTACAGGCTGAATGATCGTGGCACTGTCCAAACCATCATCTTTAAGGAATACAGCGGGAAGGTGAGTAACTGGGTGATGGTGTGTCTGTATCAAAGGTCTCTGCTGCTGCTATTTAGGTGGGAAGTACATTTCCAGAGACGTTTTAAAGCTCCAATACACAAGTAATTTTTGTTAATGACTCAAAATACACACACACACATATAAGAAAGATGATGCATTAAGGCATGGCTTTTACACTGTAAGATGCTATGTTTCATTTCAGGCATCCTCTCCAGAAGGCCACCCACTGTAACAGCTCCCATGTTCCAGGCAGGCACTATTATGGGTAGAAAATACTGTGAATATCAAAGGATGAGATATTGGCCAACTTACTTTGCTTCATCTTCTGCAAGTCACTGACTCTGCTCTTTGGAATTTTTATATGGTCCGTCTCGATTTTGTGTTCTTTCTGGTTTTCCATGTTTTCTTCAAAATTTAAGTGCTGGAGAGAATTTGGAGGTATCTGCTTCACAGCATCAGCGTTCCCATCATTGTCACTGCGCCGGCCTACGGAATAGGGAAGGGTGTTTGCTTTTTACCTGGATCCCAGAGAAGGCTATGCTGGTACTGCACAAGTTAATTAAGACATAATCAATCCCTAGTCATTACCTTCTTGGACAACTCTCTGTATGTACTGAAATACTTGATGAAGCCCAGAACAATGATATGTTTATGTATTTATCCTCCTGCTGATTCTGCTTTTCAAGTCTACTAAGCATCATTTATTGTTTCAAGAGCTACGAGCTGAGGAGAAGGCTGCACAAGGTCAGAGAAGTTATGCTAAAAATAATAAGCAGCATCACAGGACTCCACAACCACAGAATACAGGAAACCCCAGTGCCCCTGAGATTCACATCGTCCTTCTGTTGATACATTCTAAATTCAACCAAGCAAGCTTTTCACTTGCTATCTTTTATGTTTTCTCAATAACAAGAGTCAAAATGGAGATTACCCCTGAAGGACAAAAGGAAATGAACTATTTAGAAGACCTGAATTTGGAAATAACAAAGTTTAAAGGTGCACACAGGCTCCGTGCTCATTCTGGTATTCAGACCTGCTCACACATCAGCTGCAAAAAGAAACTGAGGAACAGTTCTGTTGCCTATCTTCAATGTAACTGATGATGGGCATGAGAAAACCCCTCAAGCTGTTGGCTCATGTCACAAACACATAGCGAGCACGTTGTATTTAATGGTCTTTAGCAGGGCAGGATTCGAACGTGTCACCCGCAGCGCGGATACAGCCCGACGTTCTCTCGACATTAAAGTGACACAATCCATGAGCATCACATTTATCTGCCATGGATCGGTGTCCTTCCCAGCCATGATGGCTCTAAGCCCTTTCACTGCAGTACTTTTAGTTCCCTCACGTCCCAGCCCTCCCCCACACTACCCTCAGCTCTCAGCAACAGGAGGACAGGGAGCAAGCAGAGTACTGCTGCTCCATCTCTGGCTGGCTACCAGGAGATCACCCATCAGCTCTCCATGCAGAGCTGTCTCACCCGTAGCCTGGAGGCAGAGTACTAATTCCAGTGACTCTGCTTTTTCCAGGGGAGAAATATTGAAGCACTTCTCTCTGAAACCTTAATTTGGCTGAAGTTGCTCAAAAGGCTCAGACATTATTGGGGGGTGAGGTGAAAAGAGATTGTGCAACCAGTAACCTCAGTGAGAACACAGGCTGAGAACACACTCAGTCCTGCACCCTGCAGAACCTGAGCCTTGGTTTTCTTCTCACAACCAGATCAAACACAAAAAAGGGGCTGGCCACGTCCAGCCAACCTCATGACACGGCAGCGGGTAGGAAACTGCAACTTTCCTACCAAGTGATGACATGTCACCTGCCAGTAAGAGTTTTACCTGGTGCCACATTGGGAGCATGGGGCTGCTCGGTTGGAAGATTGATAAGGGGTTGATGACCTTCACTTTTAGGAGCTGAAATCAGCGGCTTCTTTAGAGCTAAAACAAAAAATAGGTTGACAAAAGCATTAACATGCAACAGACACTGCACCAGGTCCTCCTCTAACAGTCAAGCTCATATATTCAAAGATGAAAAGATAAAATATGAGATTTCTGGGGGGTGGAAATATCAGCAACATTCAGTTTTTAGAATTCAAACCTCTAAAGCCTAGTAAAAATTACCAGGTTTTACACCCCACTTGAATTTTATTACCAGAGGCAGATGTTACACCCTGCATTCACTCTGAAACACCAGTGTTCAAACAGAAGAGATACACCACCCAAGCACTAACACATGATGATGTTTCTCCTCACCAGTGGGAGTATCTTCAGCTTTAGCTGGGTCATTATCTTCTATTTCAGGCATGCCAGCATCTCCTCCTGGTTTGATTTTCTCTGTAAGGCAAGAATGGGATATCCTGCCTTACTAACCTTTATGTTTGAACAGTGAATTTCCTTCCTGTGGAAGGATCTAAGGCCATAAGGAAAGTTCTTTATCTGCAGAACATAGCCCATACTGGTAAGGTAGTTACACCAGTCCTCCCACTGTACCCTTGAAGTTGCTGAGGACTGTGTTGCAGCAGTGCTTCCCAGTCAGGGCAACCTTCAGAAACCATGGGAAACAGATGTGCTGCCCTTGGCAGCAGAGGAAGAAAAGCCTACTGCAAGCAGCTGGCCAAACAGTCACTGGGCTGATCCCAAAAGGTGCTGACTCAGCACACAAGGAGAAACAAAGGGAGCCCACCTGCCTTGCAGGGAGGCAACCACCACAAGACTCACTCTCCCATATCGCTCCCGATAACCAAAGGTCCCTGCTGCTCCGGCTGCCTCATCCCACTAGAGCCCTCTCAGAGTTCCAGTGCTGCTCTCGCCTCCAGCCACCTTCTCTGCAGGTTCCAGCTCCCCAGGAACATGTCCCTTCCCTAGCCCACACCACAGCATCTCACAGGCAGCTGGGAGGCAATCCCCAGGTCACACCCTTCCACAGTGAGGAAGGAGAAGCCAGATGAACCGACACAGCAAACAAAACTCTGCAAGAAACTACTGCAACGCCTGGACCTGCTGATCTCTGGATATCCATCAACCCTAATTTAGTGCAATCACATGCAGCTAATCAAACCACCAGAGCCAGATAACTGAGTGTTCTACTCCAGAGAAATGCAGGATGCCATACAACAGCCAAGGATGCTACACAACCGGCCAGGTATCTCTCAGAAATTGCAGAAAAAGGAAAGGAAATACCTTTGCCATTTACCACGTGATCTGAAGGCTGCTCATTCTTTGCAGTGCTTTTATCTTCTGCCTCTGGAATGGTCCTAGATACTGCCTGGTCATCATTACTGGGACTTACTTCTGTGTCTTTACTGGACTGGACTTTTTGTGTGGCCTGTTAGAACAAATTCATAAAGGACCAGTATTAAGCACATCCCTTGAAAATCACAGAACAAACCTACTCAAGTTCAAGATTCCCTTGGGTGAGCAAAAACCACATTTAGGAATTAGATGATGACCAAAGCAAACAACCACAGAAGCCCTCTGTACACAAACCTGAGCCCTGAGGGTAGGAGGTGAGAGCACAGCCAGGGAACTGAACAGAGAAGGTAAAATACTGCCTGGCTGGGTGAAGTCTGTAGTGGCACATGGAGCTCTTAGTATAACACAGAGCTAAAGGCATCACTGGCCTTAAGCCTCGTGTCAGAGACTTGGAAACAAGTCTAGATTTCAAAATAAGATATGACTGAAATCTACTTCAAGTCTGCCTTATTATCTGAAGTGTTTGTAAACAGAGATGGAGTAAGGAAATGAACTTTTAAGAGCAGGTTATTTGGTTGTAGGAAAGAGGCCCATATTCTGCTGGCAGCTCCAGCCACATAATGACACCCTTGACACCGTTCAAATAGCACTGTGATTTGCATCGCATTAGCACCTCCAGGCCTCAGCAGAGATCAGGTTCCCTCTGCAATAACCGCTGCAAGAACACAGATCCTACCCTGGAGAGCTATAAAGTTATATCCATTTTACAGAGAGGAGACCCAAAGCCTTTGCAGTGACGTCATGTGGGAAGGCTGCAGCGGCAGAGCGCGACGCATCATCTTCAACAGCAGAGCAGGCAGATGTGCCTACACCAACACCCATGTGGGGCTGCTCAGGGCTGTGTTTAATGAAAAGCTGGGGGAGAAATGCCTGAGGGCTCATGTATCTGAAACGCTGAGTCAAACACACAGCAGACTTCAAGCTCTTCCCATTCACCCACAACACTTCACCACACGTTACCTTCTGCTCCCGCGCAAGTTGGTCCATCAATTTCTTTATGTTTTCTTCGTGCTGCAGTCTCATTTCCTTGATCTGCTGCCCACACTGCAGACTTCATGAGAAAGATATTATTAGTTATATTTAAAGTTCTCCTAGCTGTTCTCCCATAAATAAAAGAGGGGAAAAGAAAAGAAGAACGAAGTGGCACAAAAAGCCAAACCTGAGACACAACTAGAATAGTCTGCCCAAAAAGCCTCGTCCTGGAAAGTGCATGGAGTGGAAATGGGCTGAATACAGAGCAAAAGCAGAACCAGAAAGAACAGGGACAGCAGGAAAACAGTAAATGAAACAGAATGGTCTTGAACCTATTTCCTCCAAAACCTGGGAAGCAAGCAAAGAACTGAAGCTTCCCCATTAATCTGTCATCAGCATGCATTAATTCCACCAGGAAAGCGATATACCTCCCGTGGCTGTCACCACAGAAGGCACACGGCTACTACTATCAGTTACTGCTCCCAACTCAAATAACAAGATCCAAATGACACAGCCAAGAGTCCCAGCTTCTCCAGCAAGCCACACAGACATCAACCCAATTAAGGAATGCTCCCTGTCACCCACAAACCCATAAGTACTCATAATGAACGGGGTTTGTGTGTTTAAGGTTCAAAGTGCCAGCACCCCTGCTCCTCAAAGCTTCAGAAGTAGTTCTCCTCCCTGCTTCACCATACACTGACAAGGCTGAGGCCAGCTCAAAATCTTCATGTACACAACGCTTTTCAGTTGACTTTAGAGACAGCAATTAACAACCCTGGTGGCTTACACAACTGGGCTGGTTAAAGCCTTCCAAGTATTTGTCAACTAGGATCTCCACTTTATAAGAGATGCAATGATTTACAATTGTCCAGTGCTGAACAACTCCAGCAAGTCAGGGTTTTCTTAGACCATATCTCACTTAGGGGGAAGGATGAGTAGAACACCACAAGAAGGAGGAACTTAAAACAATCAAAATAGCTACAGTCAAAGTTACATCACCAAGTGAGTACTCTCAGACTGAGAATTAGCAGAAATGGCACTAATTTGCACTTTTAAATAAATACAGACTGCCAATACACACACAGGCCTACAGCTACTAACATTCCTGAAGACGTACCTATCGTACTCCAGTCTCCTTGTAAGGTAAGTATTGTTCTTCTTGTACTCATGAAGCTGGTCCTCCTGGCGAATGAATTCCTGTCGTAATTCTGCCAGTTGCTCTATAGAACAAAAGCAAAAATCCAGATGAATATGGAGAGATAAGAGACACACACCCTGTGGGGGATTCAGCTCTCAATATCGCTACGTGAGTTAAAAGTTTGCTCAACTAACTTGAAAAAGATGCCAATTCACTCATGTGCCAGATGTCACTGAATTACAGCACAGTTCTTCTGATACTATGCCACACACCCCCCTAAGTTTTGCTCTACCTTTCATTCAGAAGGCTTACACAATGCTATTTCACCCATCTGCTGGAAATCTCCTTCATTTCTTGAAAGATTCTGTTATTCCAAGTACTACTAAGTTACTTCAGGCATGATGGTCAAATAGTCTTTTCCCACTCTGCACAAGACCAATGCACGTTTCCTGTCTTCACAGGTATTACAATTGTCCAGACTTGCTCCCTGCTCCCCAGGCTACAAATAACTTAAGCTTCCAGCTATGGCAAGTTGTAGCTGCACAGACACAGGCAGAAACACCAAGCACACTGTTTGCAGGCATGCACAGATCTTGGTGCTTAGCTGTTCCAGGCCACTCCAAGCCCACACAGTAAGATCACAGGCCTGGGAGTGAGAGTCTTAAACAATGTCTCCTGGACCATTTCTAGCCCAGCCCAGTTATCACAGCGCTGCTGATGTGCACTGAAACAACACACCCTGGAAGCCAGCAGAGCCCAGATGCCTGCTGTCCCTGTGCACAGCAAAGCCCAGTCTCCCAGAGCTGGCCCTGCCCTTTCCCAGCCCAGGCAACACACACACACAAGGACCCTCACTGCATGGGAGGGTCCTGCAGCACTTCATCTCTCATTTCAAAGAGATGCTGCAGGACCTCAGCCGCTAAAACCCACCCAGCTCCCGCCTGCCAAAGCGCCCTCCAGCCATCAGCTCCTTACCCTTCAGACGATGTATGTCTGCCATTTGGTAGGACACATTGTTCTGCAGCTTCATCTGAAAGAAAGAAACACTCCTGTCAGTAGGGCAACCAGCAACTGGAGTGGGTGCAGGCTGTGAAGACAGACACTGCCCCTAAAGGCCTGTCAGAATTCAAAGTGCTCCTAAACACAACTATGTACATTTCATTACCTGTAAGTGGTATCACCAACCTAAATACTACATTTAGACTCACCAAAACAACTTATATTTATTTCCAGAACACATTTCTATCGAAAAGCTACAAGCCTTCTATGAAGGCTGTGGGGGAACCTCATTGCAGCCTTCCCATCCCTGAAGGGAGCAGAGGAACAGGAAGGGAATCAGCTTGTTAAAGGGCAGAGACTGGCAGGACAAGGGGGATGGAGTGAAGCTGGAGGAGGGAAGGGTTAGATGAGATATTAGGGGGAAGTTCTTTCCAGAGAGAGTGGTGAGGGGCTGGAAGGGGCTACCCAGAGACAGAGTGGGTGCCCCATCCCTTGGGGTGTTCAAGGCCAGGTTGGATGGGCCCTGGGCAACCTTGTGTAGCTCCAGGCCTGGAGGTTGGTGTCCCTGCCTGTGGCAGGGGGTTGGAGCTCTGATCCTTGGGATCCCTTCCAACCCATGCCATTCTATGATTCTAGGAAAACACAGATCCTCTCAGGACTGATATCACCGTGCTGCACTCCCATTCTGCAGGACACAGTGAAGTTCCCATGTCAAAGCATCAACGTAGAAAAACAAACACACAGCTTCATTAGCAAAACCAATTCCTACCTAATGTATATTTAAATTTTTCATGTGATGCTACCTAACATTCAAACCATGCATTATATTTTTAAGGGAGAATCTGACACCAGCAGAGTCCCACAACAGCTTTTAATTTGTTATTTTTAGCAAGGAAAAAAATAGCAGGTACAATAAATACGAAATGCACGTACAGCAAGTCCCTAAGCACAGATGCTTTGCCTTGTTTGTACATAAAGACGTATTTTAGGACAAAAAAATAGCAGAAACTCAGAAAAAGGTGCACCAATAGAACGTACTGAGGAAGGAGAGAAATCCACACCCATCATCAGGCCACACTGAAGCCCTGCCCCACGCCAGGAGCCATCCTGGACTGCACAGGAGGCACCAGCTCTGAGGGGGGATGACCAGTGGCTTCACAAGGCTTTTCCCCAAATCAGAAGGGTCAGTGGGTGACGCAGTGTTTGTAACCTGAGAAAATGCCCACCTTGTCCTGAAACAGGGAACACCAAAAGGACACGTAAGGAGCCTCCTCGGCACCTCACAGCACCGTGAAGCAGCACCGTGCTCTGCCCATCGAGATGCTAAGGAGTTACAGGAGCCCCAAGATGGTACTTTGTTCAATCCAAGGCCTCCTGTGCTTTACTATATGAGTAATCCCATGGTGGGACTCTGCACAGCAGCACAGGACCAAAGTAATGGCCAAGACTTGCTATTCCAAGAGGCACCAGCTTCCCTCTCTCCACTGACCAGGCCAGGGGACCACGCACAAAGGAGGCATTTGAAAAAGTATCTTTCCCCATCCTGCAAAGCCCCTGGCAATGACGACCATGTTTTTCCTGCCGGGTTCTCTCCCAAAACCTGACAAACCTATGAATAAAGGAGATCCCAGGAAATAGCAGGTTTGTTTTCAAACCACCATCTCCCAGAAGTCGTAAGCCAGAAAGCCTTCCCACTGGCTTGCTTCTGCTCACCCTGCAAACTGCCTGATGTGTGGTGGGCTGGGGCAGGGCTGCCTGTCTGGTTACAGGAGCTCCATTTGGAGACAGCGTCAGTTTTATCACACCATCTCCCATCTTGGCCAGTTTGAGTTTCAGAGAGAAGTGACAGAATTTATATCCAAACAGCTCAGCTGACAGCAAGCATCCCTCATCTGAAGGACAGAAAGGGAAGAAGCTTTTTATGATTCATGGGATCTGTTCCACCTACACATGTGAAAAAACACGCTCCACAAACCATGGCACAAGCCCAGTTCTTTCCGAGCTGTGTCCTCCTTGAGTCTAGACCTATTTGTACTGTTCCTATTCCTCCACAGCTTCTCAGTTCCTTCCCAAAGCAGTTGGGATGCATAAAAGAAACTCTCTGTAGCCCAACGAGCTCTGCACAGGAACAACACGTCTGAAATCCTGGAGCTATGTGTACACAAGGCAACCTTCCAGCGCCGTCTGCATCCTGACTGGCTTATTGCCTCCGGGAAGGCAACGCAAGGGAAGAAAGCTACACACACACCAGAGCTTATCTCTGCATACAGGGGGACAGCCCTTGGGTGGCATTGCTTCCTGATGAAGTGAGTGGCAAAGTGCAAACCTCCACCCATGCTTCCCCCTGTGTCATTTCTTCACCGAGCTGGCTCACCTCCGGGATGCCTGAAGCGGCACAAGGAGGTGCCCGTGCTCCTCCGTGCACCTTCACGAGCCTGGGCAGCGCCAACACATCACTAGGGCAGTGCTGGAACAGCACAGCAAAGCTGTTCAAAGCCTCCTCACCCAAGTGTCTCTATGCCACAGCTCCAGGACCCTTCAGCCAAGTGCCCTTTCAGGCCAGGCAGTGCTGTCACCGAGCAATTCGTACAGCGTGGAGGTGACACTGCAGTCACCGGCAACCCACAGTAAGACTGGAAGATGCGCTCCACATCACCACCACACATCACCACTTGCAAGCTGAGGAGCTGTCAAGGAGTTTTGGCAACACAGAGCACAACCAGCTGCTCCCAAGGCTGCTTTCCTGAACGGCTTTGCCCCACCAGCGAGGTTTCTTGGCAGCAATGGGCACGGCTGCAGCGCTGGCACAGGAAAGGCGTGCACCCAGAGCTGCCATACCAACACGGAGCAGCCACAACCCCCCACGCTGGATGGCTGCCATTTGGAAGGGCTCCACCACAAATTCCTGCCATTCAATTGTTTTATTGAGCTTATTGGAAAGGGATGTGCAAAGCCATGGAGGGGAAAGAAAAGGTATCCTCATGGTATGCTGCAAAAAAGCGTGAAACACTCAGGAAACTGCTGCTAACTCGTGTGCATCACCTTCCCCGACACTGGGGCAACCACCACCCCGCTCATCTCCCCTCTGCTTTGTCCCAAGGTCCAGCACCAGCTCACTGCAGTGACAGAAGAATTCCCAAACACCCATCTTTTTCTTCCTTCACTCAAAGACACTAAGTCACACTGCTACACTTGCTCATAAGAGCAAACAGAATTGTGGTGCAGCATATCCGGCTCGTTACGCAGCCAGGGCAGGAGGGAGGGAGGGACACAGGGGTTTGGGCTTGGCTACAGTTATCACCGAGCTGGGTTTGTGCAGGCAGCTTCCTCCCAGATTGCCTCAGCGCTGGGAAATGCCCACTCAAAGCAAAGAACCTCTCACAAAGGAGTGTGGAGAGCTGACAGCAATTGCCACCAGAGCTGCAGCTTTCAAATGAGCTTTCTATGAAATGAGCCTTGGTCTGCTGGGATCACACCTGGTACCCTGAGAATTACCCATGTTGGTGCTTTATCTCCCACATGTCCTAACAGACTAGGCACACTGGTTTGCTCACAGAACATCCTCTGCTAGATTCCAGTCCGAGTGGAAAAAAATTACCATTGAAGTGCTTTTCCATCAGACACTTCATGCCTACTACTACCTATTTGGTAACAGACCTCTATTCTCTAAAACACAGTGTTATTCTCTACTCTCTAAAGCACCGTCACTTGAAGGGGGTTTTAGGAAGGAAAACAGGATTGCTGCTGCTGAGAACACCACAGTAGCTCGGACGGGAGGAAAAGGGGCAGGGACTGGGTACTGACAAAGTATAGCACTTTTCTTTGCCTACTGAGGCACACTGAATGTTTTGAACACAAGAAAAGGATATTCCAAACCTGCGAGCTCAGAGAGCCTAAAAACAGCAGCTCCTGGAACACAGAACGAAGACAGAGGGCACACACTGCAGTGTGTGTATAATCAGCACCCAAATTAACTTGTGAGGTCTCATCTGGGAGATGCCAGACTCTGAGGGCATTCCATGACCAGCCAGACTTGGGGCAAAGACCCCAGGGGCCAGCAGCCAGGTGCAGCTCGACAGCCCCTCAGTTTGTACCATTTGCACCTTCCAGTAACCCTGCCCCACATCTGCATCTCAGCTCCTGGTGTCTCCTAGTAAAACGGTGCAGACTTCAAAAAAAACCCCTGATTTCTGAGATTAAACCCAAGCTTTACCACGCAGCCCCTCACTGAGGGCTCGCTTGGACACAGCCAGAGGAGTGTCACATCTGTTAGTCACAGCGATGCACGGGACAAGTTAATTGCCCTGCAAACACAAGCGAACAAACAGGAACACAAAGTCAACTTCACCTCTGTAAAGAACAGCCGTGCGACCAACACCCACCTGCGTGACTTCCCTCAGACAGCCGTGGCTGTGAGGAGAGCGACAGCCGGCAGCCGCTCACAGGCAGAGTCAGTGCATTTATCAGCCTTCAGCAAACTTCCTCCATGAATTCACCCACAAACTCCGGATTTCAGCGTCCTCAACAGCCCAAGAAAGGGAGCCCCAACCCAGCGCCCTGAGCCACCACCCTCCCCTGCCACGTGTTTGCTCTCCATTTGCATGTAAAGGTTCAATTAACAAGATTAAAAAAATAAATCCCTTGAGAACCCCCAAAACCCACCAGTTCAGAAAACTGCTGCCTTTCTGCCTTTTACAAGGGCAAACACCCTCGTTAAAACCTAACTCCTTTGGGTTCAGCTTCCCTTGCTCATCAGACTTAACTCTTTTGATATCTGTGTCAATAATTTAACTACATTTTATAGCATCACGGTATTTTTAATCACAACAGCATTAGCTGCATTTCTTTCCAACACAGAGTGCCAGTTACAGACCTAACCAGGCTTTTTAGTCCAATCTAAGGAAAAAAACCCTTGAATTTTAAAGCCTGTTTGCTGAACAGGCCAATGGCTCAACGGTTCAGCAGGAAAGAGAACACAACTACACAAACTACACCAGTTTCACAGAGCCCAGAATGCTACAACCAGACATGTACGTGCTCAGATTTTTCCGTGACAACCAAATGGGTTTCCTCATGCTGCTCATCAGAGGTGCACCATGCAAGGGCCAGGGAAACAAACTCAGCCAGCAAGGAGCCCGAGAGCGAGCTATTTCCATAAACCCCGCTGTGATGAGCAGCGCTGCTCAAGGAGCAGAGCCGGGGACTGCATGCAAATAGGGCAGGCGCTACCCTAGACTGAGTGAAAGAAGCTCGTCTGCTGGACTCCTCTGGAAAGCCTCTCCTGTGAGGACTATGAAAGCAGAACAGCAGAAGTTGATGCATTCACTCACGCTCCCTTTCCACAACAAAAGAAATCCCCAGGCCACCGCCACATAAAAGGGCACACTGAATTTTGTATTAGCTTGTCTCTTCGCAGCTAATGAAACATCACACGTTGTGTCAGCATTAAGATTTCATTCTTTTCCCGGTACACTCCGGCTGCAGAAGGGCCAGACCCGGTGTGCCGGGCACCGAGAGGTGCCAGCTCAGCGCGCTGCACCCCAGCATCCCACGGGCTGCGCTTCCCCAGGCCAAGTAAACTGCGGCTTTAAGGCTGTGCGTGGCTTTTGGGCTGGCCACAAAAGACCAGCTCACCGCAGCACGGGAGAAAAGCCCACAACCCCCCCCCCGCCCCGGGGAGCTCGCAGGGCTCTACTCACCGGCACACGGCTGCGGGACATCTACAGTGCTTCCCTGGGACGCGATGGGGAACCCGAGCATCCAGCAGCATCCCCAGCCTGCCGTGCACTCGGGGCTTGCTGCAGGAACACCGGCCATCGCCAGGCGGGCACAAACGGTCCCCCCGGGGCAGGGCCGCCCCCCTCCCCAGGACAAACCCCCCCTGGGGGATAGAGCCCCCCCTCCGCCTTACCCTGCTGTCCTCGCACTTCTTCACCTGGCCGTCCCTGGCCTGCAGCTGGCTGCTCAGGTGGCTGTAGTCGGCCTCCTTCTGCTCCAGCTGCTTCTTGTGGGAGTCCACCTTGCCCAGGAGGTCCGAGTTGCGCTTCTCCAGGCGGCCCCGGGCCACCTCGGTGCGCTTGGCCTGGCTCTGCAGCTCGGCCACCTCCTCCTGCAGCAGGGCCTGGCGGGACGCGGCGTTCCAGCAGTTGAAGGCGAGGATGGCGATCACCGCCAGCAGCGCCACGAAGACGAGCGAAGGCAGCCGGCCGCCCCTCCGGTTGGCCCCGAAGCCCACCATGGGGGAAAGCCGCCGGGCGGGGGGGCTTCACCCGCTCACCGCCCGCGCCGGAGAGGGGAGCAGCTGGGCCGGGGGGGGGCAGGGAGGCTGCTCAGGGGGCCGGGCGGTGGGCGAAGGCGCTGACCCAGGGAGCCGGGCGCATCCCCAGCGGCGGAGAGCCTGGAGAAGTAGAGCAGGGTGCCCGGGGCGGCAGTGAAGAAGCCGCGCCGGGGGCAGAGCAGGGCAGGGCCGTGCCGCGCTGCCGTGGCGGGCCCAGGCGCCGCTCCCGCCCCGCGGGGAGGGACAGGCCGCACCGCTGCGCTGGCGCCGCCACCGCGGCGCGCCGCCCCCTCGCCGGCCGGTCAGCGGCAGCCCTGCCCCTTCCGGGCAGCCCGGCCCCTTCCGCCGCCCGCCGCTCGCGAGATGAGCGGCGGCAGCTCCCCGCGGGGCGCGGGAGGGGAAGCGGGGCCTAGCGCGGCGCCTCAAGGGTGTTTCCTCAGGGAACGCCGCCCGCTGCCCCGCTGGAGGGGGAGAGCGGCACCGTGAGGCCTCCTGTGACGAGGTGACCCGCTTAGGGGCGAGGGGAAAGCTGTGGATATGGACTTCGAAGCCTTTTGGCACCGTTTCTTACAGGGTTGTGATGGAGAAACTGGCTGCCCCAGGCCTGGACAGGGGGACCCTCGGCTGGGTTAAACACTGGCTGGATGGCCGGGCCCAAAGGGTGAATGGAGCCAAACCCAGCTGGAGGCCGGTCATGAGTGGTGTCCCCCAGGGCTCAGTCCTGGGCCCAGTCTTGTTCAACATCTTTATCCATGAGTTGGATGAAGGGATTGGATGTTCCCTCAGTGAGTTTGCAGAGGACACTGAGCTGGGAGGAAGTGTTGATCTGCCTGAGGGTAGGGAGGCTCTTCAGAGGGATCTGAACAGGCTGGACCGATGGGCTGAGACCAACGGGATGAGGTTTAACAAGGCCAAGTGCAGAGTGCTGCACATGGGATATAACAACCCCCTGCAGCGCTACAGGCTGGGGGAGACTGGCTGGAGAGCTGTGTATTTGTAGACATTAATGAAGTCACTCCCCAGTCTCATCCAGGCTAAAGAGCCCCAGCTCCCTCAACCTCTCATGAGGAAGGGGTTCCACTCCCTTCCTCATCTCGGCCTGCACTGGGCTCTCCAAGGAGTTCTGTGTCCTTGAGCTGAGGGGCCCAGCACTGGACACAAGTCCCAGGTGTGGCCTCACCAGGGCAGAGCAAAGGGGGAGAAGAACCTCTCTTAACCACACTGCTTCACAAGCCATTAACCTGCTACTGCACCATGGGGAGTGACCGAAGCACGGAGCTGATGCCCGTGCTGAGGATGGGGTTCAGTTGGCAGCAGCAGCCATGGCCCCCTGCTCACTGTCCATCTATAAACCAGCAGATCCTAGCAAAGGCAGGTGTGGGGGGTCCTACCACCTCAGGGACATCCCCCCACCCCGTGATAGGATTCAAGGAGCAGTTCTACTGCACTCCTGTGGGCAGGCACCTCAGCCAGGAGGAACAGTTCCCAGAGAGCTGTGGGACAGCACAGGCATAATACAGTGCCCCAGACTGCACAGTGGTGCAGAGAGGATGTGGGAGCAGCAGAAGGGGATCCCTAACAGGAGGGAAAAGAAGGACACAGAAGGAATGAGGTGTTCAGTGTGTTCATCTCCTGAGATACAGCACTCGGTGTGCGAATCTGGCAGCTGTGGTAATGGTGGTGTGGCACATACACCCCGTTCTCTTCTCCACCTGATTCTGTACCATACTTGTATACCAACATTTACGTTTTGGCACTTTAATTACTGCTGTATGGGTAGCAATTAATTTGCCAGTCTGCTTTCTGCAGAGGGCGGTGTAGATTCACATTCTAAATCGAGCGTTGCCGGTTGTGCTTCCTTGTGAAGCTGGGTAGTCACACGTCTCAAGCCTGCTCAGTTAAGTTGGTTCTTTATGGACAGGCTCACTCTGTGCAAACCTGAACACTGTGAGAGAGGTAATGCGTGTCTAAGTAATGTAAATACAACATAAGCACAACGAATTTGGGCTCAGACCTACACCTGAGTCAATACCAGGAAGTTTTTTCTCCACATAATTTGCCATTTAATTTCATCCATGTTCCAGGTGCTGTGACCCAGTCCTAGTCTGTTCTTTTCCTGGTTGGAAGGGCTGTATTCCTGCTCCCTCTTTGAACCTCCTGATGGGGATCTGGCATTGGTGTTCAGTACCATATATCTTGGCATCTTCAGGTCAACCTCTGACCAGGATCTCGGCACATCCTTCAGAACAGTTTGGCTCAGGCTCTCTGGCTCTTCACCTCACCATGGCACAGCATTGAGGAAGAGGTGTCTTGCCTGGTGTGCACTGCATAGTTGTCATCAGGAAGCTTTAAACACCATGCCCATCTGAGAGACTGAAGGATGCAGAGGAAGAATTGTTCAGGATTGTGTCAAAACCTTCCTTGCTTCCAGATCTTGCTGTTGAGGAGCTGCTCTGCGTGAGCAGCCATAAGACACTCAAATTTATACCATCCTTGTGGAGATAAAACATCAAAATACACAGTAGTGATGCTTAGCTTCGGAATAGGTGGCTATGCAAAACAAGGAAGCTTGTCAAGAGTTTAAGGGAATGTAATGTGGAAATTGCTTCAAGACAGAGTATTAGAAACTCAGCCCAGGGGCAGATCATACCCACTCCAGAAGATCTCAGAAATAAGTGCACTTTGACAGAGATGGAGGGGCAATTTAACGTTAAAAACCATCTTCTGGGAAACAAGTTGTGCCTGAACAAAGAAAATAGAAATGCAATCTGTCAAGTTAAATGTAGAACGACTGCGTGGCAGCCAGAACGGTGTCAAAGGGAAGCTCACTGAAGGTGTACAGACATGCTCACATGCACTGGAGTTAAATTCTGGTCACCTGCCACCTTACCAGTTTGGGCAAAAGTGTAGAAAGGAGTGATCAAGGAGAAATGAGGCTGCAACACATGAGATACTTCACTGGGGAAGATCCTCCTCGGAGCAGAGCCTTCCCTTGGGGTGGACGTACGTCTGGGGAGCGAGCAGTGCGAGTGGAGCGACCGACAAGGGACTCAGGACCAGAACAGATGATTCCCAAGGAGCTTGGCCATGACATTTCTTAGCTACTAGCAGTGGTTCCAGCCAGGCAGCCAGGATGCTGGTTGAACTCCTGGTGCTCCTCAGGAGTGACCTGAGGAACCCGACGCAGGCTGACGGACGTGGTGGATATGGAGACAGTCGGTGAGTGGAGAGGTGGCACGTTCAGAGAGTCAGCGCAGCTCGTGGGAAGGAAGGTCAGTCCTCTAGAATTAAGAGAGATTTCTTAAGGGGTCAAAAAATCATGTGCTTGTGGTTGATTTGATCATCATAGAGGGCTGGAGCAGCTCCCCTACGGAGAGAGGCTGAGGGAGCTGGGCTTGTTCAGCCTGGAGAAGAGAAGGCTGTGGGGGGACCTCATTGCAGCCTTCCAGTCCCTGAAGGGAGCAGAGGAACAGGAGGGGAATGGGCTTGTTAAAGGGCAGAGACTGGCAGGACAAGGGGGATGGAGTGAAGCTGAAGGAGGGAAGGGTTAGATGAGATATTAGGGGGAAGTTCTTTCCAGAGAGAGTGGTGAGGGGCTGGAACGGGCTGCCCAAAGAGGGGGTGGGTGCCCCGTCCCTGGGGGTGTTCAAGGCCAGGTTGGATGGGGCCCTAGGCAACCTTGTGTAGCTGCAGGCCTGGAGGTTGGTGTCCCTGCCTGTGTCAGGGGGTTGGAACTCAGTGATCCTTGGGGTCCCCTCCAACCCAAACCATTCTATGATTCAATGATCATAACGCACTGCAATTTTTAAGAAAGGCCCTTGTCAGTGCCTCTTGCACTATTAAGCCATGAAGTAAGGCCAAAAGTTTGCTTACAGATTGGCAACTAGGTAAAAGCTTGGAAGAATGGAGAAAGAGGCTTCTCTAACTAGTGACATGCCTGTTTGTGACCTGTCTTTGCCCACGTAAGTGATCTGAGGAAAAAGCTGAGTAACAAGGGAATGTAATTAGTGGGAGTTACATTACAATTCTTCATTGTATTCAGAAGGGACACTGACCAGGAAGGGTTACTGAATTTCATCATGCTGAGTAACAGTAAATAGAACAGCAGAGGAATCAGTGTTGATGAATGTCAAGTAATACATACGGGGGGGAAAACCAATCACAATGCCACATACACAGCAGGCTCTTGGCTCCCTGATAGCCTCTCCTTTATCCTCATGGGCATTAAGAAAAGGAGGTTGGGAAAGTGAAGCAAATGCTGTTAATTGGCAAAATACAAATGAAGAATAAATGGAAGATAGTGTATGGATTTTCACTGCTCTTCTGCACCTTGAACATAGTGGTTCTGGTCGGAAGGTTGTAGAAAGGTTATGAAATGAGGGGTAATTAGAGGTGTGGGATGGTCACAGCAGGGGAGTTTGGAAAGGAGGACAGGGAGAAGGACTATGATAATGATGCTTAAAGTGATGAGTGGCACGGAGAAGATGAACAGGGAAGATAATTTACTGTGCCTTTCGCCAGCACAACTAACAGGCACTGGCTGAAATTAGTAGGCAGCAGGACTAAAGGGAAGGACATACTTTTTCCACACACTGCACAGTTTAATTGTGCATCACCCAGCTGTGCTGCAGGGGTCAGAAATACAAATGAATTTAGAAAGATGTTATGTAAATCAGTGGAGAAGCATTTTCTCAAGGACTAACACGTGGTTGAGATGCAACTTGTGTTCCTCACCTGGACTGCTTAGAGGGTACGTGAGGTGCAGGGTCACTGTGCTTTCTGCTCTGAAGTATTTGCTCCTCTATACTCAGGGGAGGGATGGCCACTGTGTGGCCTTTCCTACAAGAACAAGTTCCTGGGGACTGTGAGCCAAAGCACAGAGGGATGCAGACCTGCCCTGGGACATCCTTGGGGATGAAGGAGGCATTTTCAGGTAAGTAGAGTGTGGAAGAAACAGTGAAGCATAAAGGACATCATCAGTGAGTGGCAGATGGGTAACAAGGTGCTGAAACACACTGTCCTTGCTGGTGCTCCTGCAGTGGTAAGCATGGCACTCAGGAAATGCTGCAGCAGTCCAAAAATGCCAGTTTGGAAGAGTTTTTCCTTGCCAGGCTGTGAAGTCTTGGGGCAGAGAGGGAAACTGCACAGGGAAGATGTGTTCACTTACCTGGTGTCTCTCTGCCATTTCCTGAGTGTCTGTAGAGCAGTTGTCTGCTGCTGATAGTATTAATGTGCACATGTGTTACTTAACAAAAGAGCAGTAATAAAATAGCAAACTCTTACAGCATATTCATTAAGATAATCAAGGAAAAAGTAATGCAGCTGGTATTTATGGTATTTATGGTATTTATGGATTTTTTCGTAAATCATGGAGAAGAAAAATGAATTTATTTAATTGAATTGATCTTCTGTTAGCATTACTAGGGTGTCATAAACATGTGGAGAGATTTGATAATGTACAATTACAGTTGTTCTGAAAAGTGTTAACATTTTCCAGGGGAGAATGGTTAGAGCTGAGTGGTAACTGCAGAGGAGCTGCAGCATGTGGGACCTTGTAAATGAAGAAAACATTCAAAGTAACCTCATCAGCTGAGAAACTGCTGGTTTGATGGAGGGACTGTTACTGCCTAGAACAATGTGTTCTTTTTGCATGCCCTGCATTTCATAATCAAAATCTGAATGCTGATAGCCTGGAAATGAATCCTCTCTCCTGGTCTGTTAATCAGTACTGTGGTGAGCAGGCAAGATTTCAGAGGATTTGGGGTGCAGAAGCTGAGGGCCTGCTGTGTTAGGGACTGATCCTGCACTGGAGAGGCACATGTGAAGGGGTAGTAGAAACCAGATGCCTCTGGGTGCTCTAGGACTAGCCAGGTCAAAGGGGACAACCCATTTCATCAGTCCCTTGCATGGACCTAGGGCATGTGTAGCGATGAACACATCCACAGTGACCTTCCTAGAAGGCAATACACACTGGCAGCCAGCACCTGAAACTCCAGCTCCCCAGGCTGCTGCGTGGCACAGCCCTCAGAATTGCATGCAGAGAGCTTCCCCATTGCATGTCAAGACCTTTCCCATTGCATGTTGAGACCTTTCCCATTGCATGTCAAGAGCTTCCCCATTGCATGTTGAGACCTTTCCCATGGCATGTCGGGAGCATCCCCATTGCATTCCTAGAGCTTCCCCATTGCATATCAAGAGCTTCCCCATTGCAAGTCGAGAGTTTCCCCATTGCATGCCAAGACCTTTCCCACTGTGTGCTGAGAGTTTCCCCATTGCATGCCAAGACCTTTCCCATTGCGTGCTGAGAGCTCCTCCGGAGCTGCTGAGGCATCACGTCTTCCCACAGCATTTCCAGGGAGCTCACAGACATTCTCTTTGGTTGCATTTGCTAAGTAAGATGGTTTTGCTGATAAAATGCATAACACACATTTGATTTTCTTTTTCCCTTTGGACATTTTGCTTTGCAAAGGAATTGCTGACTATTTATTTCCTTTTTTTTTTCCTACTGGGGAGCTGGAAAGTTTGAGCCCCACACGTGGTATTTTTAGAACTCCTGTAGTCTTGTTACTGCCGTGACATTTTTGTCAGTTAAAACAAGAAAAATGTCTGAGGTGTTGTTCTAGTCAAGGATGTTGATCCCTTCAGAATCTGAAGCAGGTTTTTAGCTGGAAGATAAATTTAGATCTGTTTGTTTATGTTTTGTATATAATTAAACTGAAAGATAAGAGGAAGAACACTCTCTAAAATGAACGAGGTGGACATTCAGGAAGGGCAGCCAGAAAGGTAGGCTTAGATTTGAATTCAGGCAGAAGACAAGCCCTGATATGAAGAAATGTGCCTGTAAGTTAGCAGCATGCAAAAAGGGTGTACCTGAGAATGAAAGGGCACCAGAGCCAATTTGGGGCCTGCAGATAGCTGGTTTGGCCAGGAAGATGACACAGGTTTTGATGGAAGAGATTTTGTAGGAGTATGGAAGTACATAGGAGAATGAGGATGGAAGTACATAGGAGAATGAGGATGGAAGTACATAGGAGAATGAGGATGGGGTCTGGAGCTACCAGCCACCACAGCAGCGTGAGCGGGGCCGGGACTGATGCTTCCCGGCGCTGCCCTGGCGAGGACGGGTCTCGGTGCCTGTCGGTGCCGGGCGCTGTGTGTCAGGTCCAGCCATGGCCAGGCATCTGGAGCTGCATTCCTTTGCTTGCCTTAGCCTCCTGCTGCTGGGCTGCAGGGTGAGGAACATGCTCCTGGGCTGAACTGCCCTTGGGGACTTGGCTCTGTGTTCCTCAGCTGGGTGCTGCTCTCATACTCCGGATGTTTTTCCTCTTCCAGCCTTTCAGTGGCTGCAAAGTTGACATCTTTGTGTATGATTAGATATAGAATAGTGAACACTGCACACGTTGATTTAATAATCTATTTGGCATTATGGGAAATTAGTGATGTTAGAGTGTATAATTAACCATTCTAAGATGCTGCTTCCTCCCAACGGCAGCAGAACGGAGCTTTTTTTATTATTTGCATGTGTAACAAGTTTCTATTTTTCTGCAAACATTCTGAACACAGAACTTAAATTAGCCCTGACTTTAGCAGATACTTTAAAACCTGATTTACATACTCCATCTGTTGGTAAGCTGAGCAACTGTCAAAATGAGCAGCAGAGCCTCTGAACATTCCCCCCCCTCGAGATTTGTAAGACCACAGGAGGAGCAGTGAGTGATTAGTACCCCCAGAGCGGCCTGGCAGGGGATGGTACCTGGTGTTGCAGGACTATTGGAGCTGGTGGGTGAGGTAAACTTGTCTCACAGAGTGGCCACCTCTCCCTAACTTCACACTCTATGGATGCCAGGGTTTGGTGGCAGTCAGTAAAAAATCCACTTCAGTGTGAGCACGTTTTCTGAGTACCAAGAGCAGTCGTACGTGCTTCTAAGACCTTTGCAAGGGCAGGTTGCCCTCCTGCAGGCTGCATCTCTGTCAGATGGAGGAAGACAAACACAGTCCCAGCAATGTGACTCTGAGCCTGTTTACCACTTGTGGGGCAGCAGCTACTGGTATTTTAATTACCATAGCCTGGTTGCTTTGTCATCAGGTTTGAAAGCAACAACGCTTGTGCTTTGTTCACATAAGAGTTTGAGAACTTGGAGCACAGTAAACTACACATTGTAATTAAATCCAGCAGTTATCTGTGTCCAAATCAGCACTGTAAGTGTGTCTTGAGATGAGTGTGCCTTGCACTGCACTTGCACAGCACTCAGCAGACAGGCAAGACATTTTCTCCTCTTCCAGCAACAGAGCTGAGCATGAAGATGAAGTATTGCATCATGGGCTCCCCTCTGCTTACATCACTCTGCTCCTACTCCTGACCAGCTGGTGCTGTGTCAGGGTAGTTGTGTACTTCCCTGGCAACTCTTCCTTCATTTGAGATTTCATCAAAACTCGTCACAACATAGGTTAAACAAAGGTCTGAGGTTGGTTAAGAACATGGGTCTTGGAAGAGACTTCATGTCTTTCAAGGGCTGAGTGATCAGTCTTGTCAGAATCCCCCGTGGCTCCTGGTTGTGCCCCACTTTTGGAAGGCTCCAGTGCTGCTCCCTTGTGCTGCTCCCAGGAGCAGACTGCTCTGCCAGGGAGCATGAACAGAAGTGAAAAAAGCCACAGAAGTGACACCATCACAGCACACACGTGTGCTGAGAGGTGTACATGTGTGCACTGCAGATACACTTCATGGAGTCCAGAGGAGGCTACGAAGATGATTAAAGGCCTGGAGCATCTCCCCTGTGAGGAAAGGCTGAGTGAGCTGGGGCTGTTCAGCCTGGAGAGAAGAAGCCTGAGAGGGGATCTGATCAATGGTTATCAATATCTGAAGAGTGGAACACAGGGGGAAATGGGCAGCCTCTTCTCAGTGTCTGTGGGGACAGGGCAAGGGGCGATGGGCTCAAGTTGGAGCACAGGGAGTTCCACACCAATATGTGGAAGAACTTCTTCCCAGTGAGGGTGAGGGAGCCCTGGGACAGGCTGCCCAGGGGGTGTGGAGTCTCCTTCTCTGGAGAGATTCCAGCCCCATCTGGACACCGATCTGTGCAACCTGTCCCAGGGACCCTGCTTTAGCAGGGGGTTGGACCCAATGAGCTCTGGAGGTCCCTTCCAGCCCCTATGGTTCTGTGAGTCTGTGATTCTGTAAGCAAGCAATGCGGATTCGCCAGTCCCATTCCACGCTGCTGCTTTTTCCTTCCTTATTTGCAGTTACCTTGCTGTCTTTCCACAGCTGTATAGTCATTCCTTTCCATGCATCAAAAGCATCTTTTATCCGTGGAGTAACGACAAGAAGGGGACTACCGAGGAGGAGGTCAGGCAGGCAGCCCATCAGTTCAGGCTTCTCTTCTGAGCGCATCCTTGGGTAGATCTGCTCAGCAAGGTGCTGCTTTATAGGGACGGAGGGCAGCGTGCAGGCGGAGTTACAGCTCTGCAAACCCCATTGAGTACTTACTGGGGGAAGAAGTGGGAGGGAGAGCTGCAAAGAACACACGAGTAGGGGTGGGAGAAAGACAAGATGGATTGTGATACCTGGGTCGAGGGGAGGGATCTTGGCAGAGGTGCACGAGGAGGCACAGGACCACTTTCTCAGGTCTGCTTGTGATTCATAAGCATCCCAGCTGCATCTTTCCCATCTCTGAAATAAAATGTAACTTCGTCTGTGAAAGACAATTAAGGCATGTTGACTTCCAAGGAGAATCTTTGCTTTTATCTCTTAAAGATGGAGGTGGCACTTAGCTTGAAAAGGCACAATTGAATCAGTACTTCTTTACAGCTGAAATGGTCTTAATTCCCGTGCATCTGAGACAGGGAAATCTGCCTGAGAAGAAGACATTTGGATTGTCTGAATCAATCTCTTGCAGCATGCTGTGCTGTGAAAACAAGCCCAGGAACATCTGGGACTGGCTCCTCCAAAGGCAGCATTTTCTGGAGAGCAGCTAAAGAGTACACCTGCATCCCGGGAATGGTGCTTGGCCTGCGGCTCCTTCCCAGGCTGGCAGCAGGAACACATCTGTTCCCAAGACATAGCTGGGGGGGGTCAGGGCAGAGTTTGGCATTTCCTAAGCGTGGCATTTCCATGGAAGTCAGTTGGGTTTCTTTCCAGCAGAAGCAGTCACAGCTGTGTGTGCAGCTCTGTGGAGCTGCTGGCATGCCTTTAATAGCAGGTGGCATTGCAGCCAGGATAAAGCCCACCGGTGTTGGCCAGCACTCCTGTAGGTTACTGGGAATAATTACTGGAGAGGCACAGCCTTGTTTTGACTCCTGTTTGCGGGGAGCTGTCTGTGGGAAATGAGGAGGGAGTGGTGTCCTGAAGATGGCTTTATCCCCGAGCTCCCAAGAGAAGCTGGCTGGCAGCTGAGGATGCCTCCTCTGCTCACCAGAGCAGCTCCTGGGAGATGCTGGCTGAGCTGGGCAGGCACAGAGCAGGGCGAGGGAGGAAAATGCCTCTTTCCCTCTAAGAATAGCAGGAGGGGAAAGCTTTGCTGCAGATTTCCCTGCAGAGATGGACTTCAGCGGAGCAGAGCTGGAGCCAGGCTGGAGCAGAAGCAGCTCAGAGCAGCCTGGGTCACTGTGGCACCGGCTGGAGCAGGAGATTCGGGGTGCCTAATGCAGTGGATTCCAGGCAGCTCCAGGTAGAAAAACAGAGTGCTCCCAGTGCTGGAGAAGCTGGCAGAAAATGCCACTCAGTCCCAGCTGGGATGGTGGCAAAGGGTTGCAAGTCTTGCACAGAGCCCAGAGGGAAAAGCCCAAGGCATTCCCTGCTTCCAGAGGGAGAAGGTTACCCATGCTGTGAGGACGCAGCCGGGGTGAAGACACGTAACTGAACGTAGTGGGAGGTGGGTCTTTGGCTGGCAGAGTGGTTGTGGTTTCTCAGAACATTCGTGTTCAATTACTGGTTTGTTTTGTTGCTCAGGAACACAAGCAGAGGAGGAATATAATAATTTACATTTAACACTGCTAAATATAAATGAGATTTTGTGGGACAAAGAAGAGACTTCTCTAGCTCGAGGGCGTATTGCTCTGCCAGATTCCAAAGGCCCTACTACAGCCAATAACATTACTGGAACACCTTATAAAGAAGTTGTAAGCATTTCTATTAAAAAATGAGCCAATGCAAATACAGCTGTTGCCTCTGGGAGCAATGGTGTTGAGTGGGTGTTCTGGAAGTCACACACAGGTATGCCTGTGTGGGGCCAGTTGTTACAGGATTTATTTGTGGGAATTGGAGAGAGTCTGGGATGACACAGGATTCTGACTGTGCCCTTGAAGTACCAAGAAAAATATATCAACCCACATTGCCTCACTTCCCCCAGATGATGACAGTCATGATACATACATGTTACATACTGCCTGTGTTCCAAGGGCAGGCACTCTGTATCTGTACTCCCCTCAGGACAGTGAAGCCCTTCCTCAGCTACGGTTTCTGGAGTTGCCTTCTAGTAAAGACTCCTCCTCAGCTTAGCTGCAGAACGATGCCAGGTGCCACAGTCTTAATTTAACACAATTTCATGTGAGGTTCCAAAAGACAGAAGGCAATTCTTCATTGTATAAACACACCTTGGTCTGAAAACCCTTCTGCCTGGTGCAGTGTTGCTGTGTTGAGATACTTTCTGATGAATGGGTGTTGATTCCACATGGGCTGTCATGCAACATCTTAAAAGGATTAATTTGATGAGTGCTGCTAACATGTTTGATTTATGAAGTAGTTGGGATGGTGGCAGGTTTATGTGTGTTGTTGCCTGTACTAAATAGCTCAAGGCCAAGATTTTAAGGCTTCACCAGGGAATCTTCCGCTCTCCTGCTCGACAGCTTTGCTGTACCATGTGAAGTTCCACGTCAGGGAATATCACCTGGCCCCAGGGACACACTGGATTCACTGGTGTCAACTGACATTTTGCTTTAATGAGAAATACCCCAAAACACCTGTTACAATGACCACTCTGACCTCACCGAGTGCTTGGGGGGGATGCAGGGTTTGAGGGGGAGGATGTGCCAGCAGCTGGGCTCAGGGCTCTGGGTTAAGGGGGTGCAGAGCACTGCCTTGTCCGCCCGCTCCAGGCAGCGCTGCCTGGCAAACCCCTTCCTCATGTTGGCACTGAAGCAATTAAGGCACTTGTGTCAGTTACCATGGGTGATACTCCAGCATGCTGCACTCAGCTGCTGACCAGCTTGTACTGGGAATTTTATCAAGCCCCCATTTCAAATGCTGTGGTTTAGATGGGCACACACACTCCTACCACCAACTGTAGCATCTGCCCTTCTGCTCAACATCTGATGATGTGTCAGGATCAAGTTTTCCTGAACTCATCTACCAGTTATCAAATAATATGAATGCAAATGGAATGGGACAGGCTGGGGAAGCAGAGACCTCACCACCTCAGAGCACAGCTCTTCCCTGCCCACTCCCCCTGCATGGTCTTTGGGAGCAGCCCTGTCAGGACCACTGCTGACCCCTTGGGAAGCCCACACCATGGGTATATCCTGCATTGTACAGACTGAACCACTTCCTTGTGAGGCTCACAATGAAATGCACCATGCCCTGTCCCCAGACTGGTTGTACCAAGCTGGGGGGGGGGGCTCTGTGCTGTACCCAAAGCAGCTTGACCCTGAGTTTTACAAAGTCTTTCTCATCCAGCTGGTGAGAGGTGGTCTGGGAAGCAAGTTACATCTCAGAGAGGTGATGTGCTGTGTCTGCAGCCTGTTTGGTGTGCCCCAGCCTGGCATTGTGGCACTAGATGGTGCCAGGCACCGCCGTGCAACGCCGGGTGAGCAGCAGCTCCATGGCACAGGCTTGAAGGAAGGGTTGTAGTGGAGAACTATCAGACTGCTGCAAACAATGTTCATCAATTATGGCATAAGCACTGGGTTAAGATACAATCAGCAATTAAGGCCAAGTGCTTATTAAGGATTAAGCGAGTCAGTGAGAGCTCACTGGGCCGTGAGGAGCAGTCCTGGAGCCTGGCTGATTCCTCTGCTTTTCCCAACTCACACACAAACACTGTGACTACTCACCACTCCTCTGGAGGAGGGTCGGACAGGGAAGCTCCAAGGGAAGAGCTCCACAGTGCAGAGCAGTTTGTCACAAGCTGGAGATGACGGTTCCTGTGTCTGAGCAGAGGAATATTGCTGTCTCAAGGGACCAATTCCTTCTGCTGCTTGTGCACCTCATTTAGTTTACAGTTGTGATTCCAAGGGTAGGGTTGGGGTTTGGTTTTTTTCCAGTAGACTAAGCAAGCCACAGTCTGAGCATCACAAATTGATGCTCAATTAATCCACGACCTGAATTTGAAATGTGCTTTTGTGTTCCCACATATAATTAAAGAACTCCTTCCTTTGTCCCAAACAAAAAAGAAATTGAATTAGTGTTACCACACATGATTTGGAGAGCACTTCTTGTCCTACCTGAAATCACAGGTATTTCTGTCTTGCTTCAAAGTGGCAACCCCAGGATGTTAGTGATAAACTGCTGGCCAGGAGTGTGGTGGATTGTCCTCACTGCTCTACGAGGAACTAGCATTTCAGCATGGAAAAGCAGCAGTGTGTTGAGCTGGGGACCAGAAGAGCTGTTGGTGTGTGTTAAGTGAGTTTCCATGGTGGGACACACGTGCCTTTCTAATGTGAGTAACGTGTTGGTAAGCAGCTGCCATTGCAGCTGGGGGGATTTACACAGAGCTGGGCTCACAGCCCTGCTCCTGTTCTGCTCCCCCCAGGAGCCAGCCCTCACTCTCCTGGAGCTGCTCTGCTCCAGAACACTGCCAGAGGGAGAAGAGAGGAAGCTCTTTGCAGCAGTCTCACTGCTCATCAGGGGGTTACAGAAGCTTCAGAACCTGGAAATGCCAGAGTGCTCCTTTGGCTGGACAGTGTGTGGGCATGAAGGTGAGCTATGTGACTCCTTCCAGGTCTGCTAACCAGAGATCACTGCAGTAAGGCCTCATCTCAAATCACAAAGGAAATGGGGATGCTGGCCCAAAGCAAGAGGAGTATCGAGCAGGTTCAGGAAGAGCTGACACAGGTCAGAAATGGGATACATTTTCAGGAGCCGATGGTTCCATTAAGCCCTGGGAAGTGCTTGTGCCCTTGGAAGTTCGAGCTGGCCTGAAGTACCGTGTCCATCCAGGGCACTGAAAACCAAACACTCTTTGATGTGCTAAATGCTTCCAGAGAAAATTCCTCTTTCCTTACCACCATGAATGCAATTCTTCTGTTCTTGCCTTCGCTCCTTGTCCTCAGCCACACACCCGCTTCAGATTTTTGTTGCTCTTTAAGTGCCAAATAACTTCCCACTCGTCCCTCAATTACTTTTTTTAAACATTCAGTCTAATTAAGCCCTCTGAGCCAAGAGATGCAGAACAAGAGGCTCGATTGTGCTCCCACTCCCGTGGTGTGAGCCCAGGGTAACTCTGCTGAACACACTGCAGTACATGTCCATGGGCTTCAGTGGTTGCTCTGGACCAGCAGCTCAGGGCTAGCTGCCTCAGAGCACCCTGAGCACCCATTGGAAGGGCACTGAAGAGAAGCCATTGCACCAAGAGCTTCTCAGGGGAAGCTCTTACACAGCATGGGAAGAAGAGGAAAATTCTGTGGGAGACACCTCTTACCAGGGCTGGCCTTGGGAGTGCTGGAGGAGGAGGTGCAGGGGCAGGGAGAGGAAAGGGGAGGGCAAGTGAGTGTAGGGAGAGATCCTGAATGTACATAGCTGCTTTCCCTCTCTGGGACATCCCTTCCCTGTGTCCTCCTGCCTTCCATTACAGTGCCTGTCGCACACGAGCTTCCTGAGGAGCAGAGCAGGGTGACTGTGAAGGGTGTCAGGGTCTCTTCAAGACTCAGCTTCTCTCCTCCTGAGAAATGGTGCCTTCTAACCTCCCTCACTCCTTAGAGGGCCCGTTAGTTGTTCAGTTCTTCCTCCTCTGATGAGGAAAAGTGATGGAGCTTTTCAGAGCAATTGGTTTACTTTTCAGTCCTCTAAATCCTCTTTCCAGTGGGCTGTGGTTGGCATCAAGAGGATTCCTGGGGGAACAGGGAGACTGGGAAGAAAAATGACTGTCAGGGCTGCTTCAGCAGTGGGCTTAATGTAATGGGATGGCTGCGACCCAGGCTGGAGGTTGAGGAGCAGAGTGATGCAAGCCAAAGAAAAGATAGGTCATGTAAATAACATCATCCAGGTTTACTGTGAGCAAGCAGAATGTGAGTCGGGAGAAATCTGTCTTTGTCAGGGACTCCTGCTGATCCATTTCTCCGTGGATCGGCCGCACGTAAAGTTACTCTGCTTATGCAGCAACTGGGAAAGTAAGATGCCCTCAATGCCCTCAATGCCCTCCTCTCATCCCTGCATCTAGCTAGAGCCTCAGAATACCAGGGGAGACCAAATTCCAGCTATGCTTGGGGTGCCACCAACCCTTGTGCCTCTTGTTCCCTCTTCTCTACCGCAGGTCATTGGATGGGACAGTCCTGTCTGAGGACCTGCCAGCCTGTGTCACTTCAGATTGGTGGCACCGTGCCTCTGATGGCCAAGGGAGTCAGAGACCCTCAAAACCCCCCAAAGCCCTGTGCCTGGGCTGGCCTCCGACAGCGACTCACTGTCCTGGCAGGAGCCATGTCAGCCAGGCTGCCTTGGCACAGGGCTGGCTGTCCCGTGGAGGGAGGATGCCACAGACCTCCCATTCCTCCTGCCTTGCCTGCAGCAGCCTGACACAGTGTCTGGTTCTTCACTGCCACCTGTGGAGAGTGGCCCTGGCCCCTTGTTGCCCTTACCCATAGAAGTTGATTCTGTGGGGTGTCTGTGCGGGGCACAGAGAGTACCCCAAGCAGCTCCCGTGGGTCAGGCTGCACGTCCCCATTTCCCATGTATGGGGGAGTGGACTGATGGGCTGGATAGGGACACCCAGTGTCAGGGCTGATGGATGTACTGGGCAGAATGGGAACACTGCTGCCAGGACTCCTGTGACCGTATCCAGCCTGGCATGCACTGCATGCCAACCACAGCGGGCTGATGTGCTCAGGAAACCTAACCCTGTGTGGTTAGGTTTGCCCAGCATTGGTGTGTGCCCTGGGGTGTAACCACAGGAGCTCAAATGCCAGACTAAGGAAAAGAAAACCTCTATTCTTGTCCTAATTAAAAATCAGATAAAGTGTGTAGGTTGTGAGACTCAGCATCACGTTTGTAAACATTAGTAACAAATGTGTAATTTAATCTGCTTCCTTTTTTATTTGGCTCATTTAGAGTATCATTAAGAATATCTCAGCCTTTCTCTTATAATAACACTGCAAGGGCCAATCAGAATTAATCCACAATGCTTCCCTCTGATTCACTGTTGATTCCTGGATGGAAACACAGGGCTATAATTTACATTAAACACAGCTTTTATTTACCACACACCACACTCTGCCCTGCGTTCCTCAGCACCTTGCCTGCATGGGCTGGGACAGTCGTGGTCCCCACAGGTGCCCCCAGAGGTGTTACTGGGGCTGTTCAATCTGCAGTGGACTCATCCAGGGCTGTGCTCTTGTAATTTCCCATCACAAACACGCTCACAAGGTCATTGCTATGGGGATGATTCACGTTAGACTCCTGGGGACTCTGCTACCTGCTCTTGCAGAGCTCTGCAGCATCGAGCTCTGCGTTGGGCACGTTCCAATTTCAGTTTGAAAACTCTGTCTTCTGCAAAACAGCTGATGGCCAGGACGCTCCTGGGCTGCATCCCCGGCAACCAGGGGGAGCTCTGAAGGGACCGCACAGCAGCCTGAGGGGAGGCTGTATTTCCATGGAGACCATGGAAAACCAGCTACAGCAGGGACGTCAAGGACCCCAGCCCTCCCCAATCCCACAGTCATGTTCACCCTTTTCTTGAGCTGTACTTGGAGGAGGAACACAGCCCGTGCATCCTGACAGTGCTTCTTCCCCATGCTTTATCTTTCCATCTGTATTTTAGAAGAACACAGATCAACCAGCAAGGCCTCCCTGATTTGAAACTCCTGTATCCTAAGAAAGACATTGTTTTCCTGTGCCCTTCTCATCCTTACCATTCTTCTCCTTCATACAGCAACATTCAGCTCTCATTGCCTGAGCTCCTTCAACAGATACTCAGTCTCAACAAGTTAATTAGATTAAAGTGTTTAAAAATGGCTTTCACAGTGAGACATGAGCAGAAAGCAAGATGCTTCTCTTCATTTAAGAAAACAAGAGTCATGTATTATATCAGTTAATTGGTTCAACTGAAACTTGGATAATGCAGTTACTTCAGAGCGACTGGGATTTAATAATAAACCCCTTCAGTTTAATAGCATCAGAGTGCTCAGGGTGCAGGGAGATGTGCAACAGGCTGCACATGGGCAGAGCTGTATCACAGGGCTGCTACTATCAGCCGTGTCCTCTGTGGTCCTGTGCAGTGCTGAAGGTCTCTCAGCAGAGGAACAGGCGCCGAGGGCACAATCCTGCCAGAGATACCAGGAGGAGCAAGCAGCAGGCAGCCAGAGAGGAGTAATTACTCCTGGGGACCTCTTCCAGAAAGGTCATCCTCACATGGTTTTAGTACAGCTTTCTTAAGCCTGTTCTTCAAGACTCTTTCTGTTCCAGTGATCTACATTTTCAGCCTGTTTTTTCCAAGAAAGGAAGTGTTACAGTCACACCATCTGCCTGGCTGCAAGTCCCCCCCCCTGAGAGCTTTCGCGCCTCTTGTCCGCCTGTGGCAGCAGCGTGTGGGGCTGCACAGCCCGTGACCCTCAGCCTGCAGAGAAGGTTGAGAGCTGTTGTCAGACAGACACCGAGCAACCTTCCCATCGAGCTGGAGGGTGAGGGAAGGTCTGAAGACCCCTCAGGAGGTGTGTGTAGGGGCAGGACACGGTTGTTTTGGAAATCAGGTGGGTTTAGTTCTGCTGTTTGCTGAATTACAGAATCACCAAGCCACAGACTGGTGGGCAGGGCCCTCAATCCCCCAGTATCCTCCTGCCACAGGCAGGGACACCCCCCACCCCAGCCCAGGGTGCCCCAAGCCCCATCCAACCTGGCCTTGAACCCTGCCAGGGATCCCGGGGCAGCCCCAGCTTCTCTGGGCACCCTGTGCCAGGGCCTCCCCCCTCCCCAGGAAGGATTTCTGCCTCCCAGCCCCTCTCCAGCTGCCCTCCTGCAGCTGAAGGCCGTTCCCCTGGGCCTGGCCCTCCCTGCCCTGGGCACCAGCCCCTCTCCAGCTCTCCTGGAGCCCCTGGAGGGCCAGAAAGGGGCTCAGAGCTCTTCCCAGCAGCAGCCTTCTCTTCTCTGGGCTGAGCCAGCCCAGCTCTCCCAGCCTGGCTCCAGAGCAGAGGGGCTCCAATCCCACATCATCCCCGTGGCTCCTCGGGACTCGCTCCCACAGCTCTGTGGAAGGGTGGGAATCCCTTTCTCTTCAGAAGATGTCCTGTAATGAGTTCATTAAAGGCTGGTTGAAGTTGCAGAGAGCCCCTGCATACCGATTCTGGGGGCTCCAGTCTTGCCACATGTGTGGGAACTGAGCTTGCCTGTTTATCTGCAGCCTGGAGCACTGCTGGCAGCATCCCTTCCCTCACTGACACGAGCTATGCATTCTGACCAGTCCACTGGGTTGACTTTTGATGTGTTTGTGCCAGGTTTGATCCTGGGGCCTCTCTTTTGGCTGGGCAAGACATTCAAATTCTTCAGAGATACTCAGAGGTACCAATTAATTTGTCTGTGTACTTGAGATTTATGTGTGATTTCAAAGCAAAGGTCACTTGTTCCACGGCGCTTGGTCAGACTGTTTGTTCAGATGTCCAAAAAGATTCGTCTGTAGCATTAGACAATCAACTTCTTGCTCATCACTTTGCTGTGGAGAAGGAAGAGGACACTTTCTCCCTACCCTCAAGCCCTGTCCTGTTGCAGTAACCCAAGATCCAGCATCTACAATATTAGAAAATGCTTTGAGATGTATCTTCTTATCCCTTTTTTTTCCCCATGAGCACACATGCCTTTGATACCCTTCTCTCTCTCTCAGAAGGTAACACTCCTGAAGTTCAGCTGTAAAAAGATTTCCCCCAAAGACCAAGGGGGAACAGGACCAAGTAGGCTAAGGGTCCTGAGATACCCCCAAAGAGGCATCAAGTATATGAGGTCATACTGGAAATGGGGGCTTTGTGTACACTTTGTTATGGTGGTGATGTAGTTGTGTCTGTCTAACGAGCTAATCTCCACTTCCCACCCACAGGACAGCTAAAGCTTGGTAATTACCAAGGGTGAGGATTTGTGGGGTGCCTGGCTGTGCCCCACGGGGATGTTTGGAGCTGGGATTTGGCACTGTGGCCGTTCTGTCCCGGCTCTGACAAAGGGGAAGGCAGGCACTTCAGGAGGGTCTGCTGCTGGAGGGTCGCTGTGCAAAGAGTAGAGACTCTGCTGGGAGCTGGGGCTGCCTGGCAGTGGAACACCAAAGGCCCTCTAAGCATGGCTCTGAGCCACAGCCTTCACTTCCTTCCAGCAGCACTGAAACGCTTCCCTCTGTCTAGACTGTCTCATGTCCTTTCCAGTGCCTGTTCCATGCCCAGACTTTTGTGGCAGCAGCTTGGGAGCATAATGCCTTGGTCCTGGAGAAGCAGCCCTGGAGACAAAGAGCAGTGTTCATGTGGTTTGTGCTTACACACAGTGTTATGCCCAGAAAGCACGACTGACTCCTGCCTTTCTTGGAGGCCTCCTGTCTCAGACACGGCCGATGTAAACACCCTGCAACCAGTCTAGCTGCTGGTGAACATACTGGAAGGAGACCCACTCCTTTTCCTTCTACATCTCATCCAACACAGAGGAGTTAAGGTCTTTGGCTGGTAGAGGACACGCTGGAAACTGTTGGTTGAAAAGGATTAGGCACAGTAATTAAAGCATAATTGCTATTAATAGTTGTCTTCCTAATCAGAGTTATCTCTCTATTGCTTCTTACCTCAGAGGGTTTTTTCTCCTTTGTGTTTTTCTGGAAGTGTATTTGTGGTGGGTGAAACTGCAGCTGAACCACATCACAGACCTGTTTGTAACTGCGTCCAGCACACACACTGACAGGTCCCCATGGTGGGAATGGATCTGTCTGTCCCCTAAGTGTGGTGGGGCAGGGCAGTGACGGGCGCCCAGCAGACCACACGCCCACCCCCAGACCAGTCGTGCCCTGTGAATAAAGACACAAGCTGCTCCAGGATGGGAGGGTGCCCTCCTACCTGCGAGCACCACATCTGCTCCTGCCACCCTGCTCTCCCCAGCCCCAAACACCAGCCACCCCTGGAGCTGGGAGGCTGAAGGGTACATGATGACTGGCCTCCAGGGCTCAGAGCACGTGCCCAAGCCCCCTCCATGGCCCTGCTCATTCAGGGGAGTTTCTCCAGCGTGCTGGCCTTGCCTTTCACAATGAGCTGCCTGAGAGGCTCGTGCTTTACCTGCTGTGTGCTGCACCTCATGCGAGCCACCGAAGCAGAGTCCCAAAGCCCCGCAGCGAGATGCTGCCGCCCATCACCCCACAGCTTGGCAGCTGTCGGTCGCCTCCCATCTCCTCCCAAGCAGAGCTGCTTGCTGTGTGCCTTTCCATGGCTTCCTCTGGGCTTGCAATTTAGACAACAGTATTTACACTGTTCATACGCTGCATAATACACGCGGTGTCACTCCGTATCTGGAGATGCTTGTGGTTCCTGGCATCCCCCATGAGATGGGCAGGGCTCGGGAGGCCAGGGACTGTCACTACATCAAACTGGGACTCTCTGTGACTGCAGGGCCAGGTCCTCTGCTCGCCCTGAGAAACCAACCCTCTCTACCAGTGTACCTTACTCTGCGTTGCGTGTAACCCCATGGTTCCGTAGTGCAGTCGGTTGTGCAGTGCTTATGGTGGCTGTGTGAGTTACCTGTGCTGTTGAATGGGAGCTGGCTGCTGGGATGGGGGGGTCCCCATCATGAGGGTCAGAGAGCTGATGGTGCCAGGAGCTGCTCATTTCATTTGTTTGTGATCTGCAAAACTGTGGCCTGCAGGCTCCAGCCCTTGACACAGCGTTTGTGGGGACTCATTCGATCTCATGCCAATACCCTTGATCCCTGCCTTGCACGCTTCTCTGTGCACACCCATGTAGCACAGTGGCACAGTCAGCTGTGCTCTCTTCATCCCAGACTTCCTCAGTGCTACTCTGCAGAGGGAACAGATGTTTCTTCTGCCCTGGTTTAGCTGTCCTGCACACCCCCTCCACCACACTCCTCCGGCCTCCCTCACGCTCTGGCATTCCCCTGGTCCTGCTTTCTTCCTTTTCCTCCCTGTCCTTTCCAATATTCGTATCCCCCAAGTGCAACGACAGGAGAAATCCCCACACAATCTGCCAGCCCTTTGAAGAGTGGTTGTGTTCCTCCATGTCGGCTTAATTACTGCGTCCCGTTGAGGATGCGAAGGCCGCCTGGGAGGGGAGGGAAGAGGCAGCTCCGAATGTGGCATCCAGCCTGAGGACTGCGCCCGGGGACCGCAGTTCTCCAGGGGGATGCTGCCTGCCATCTGCCCCCTTGACAGCCCATGTGTGCCTCCAGCACCTTAGTGTCTTGTATTTATTAGGGGCTGGGATCTTCCAGACCTGTCCTTCAAGTGCTGAGCTCCTCAGCCATGGTCTAGGAAAGTGCTTAACTGTGTGCTCAGGATTAAGCACCTTATTTAGGAGTTGGCTGAATTGGGTCAGAATTCGCCATGCCTGACAGAAATAAGCATTCACTGCACAGATCACACCAGAACTGCTCCTGCCTGGTCCAGCTCCTGTGCATGGACCTGCCAGCATCTCCATGTGCACAGAGAGAGTCTTGTTTTCCCACAGCCTGGGTCCTGGGGCCACCTTGCTTGCCTGGACATTGCCAGTGCTGACGAGCTGAACTTGATAGTCACAAGAAGTTATTGCTGGGCCTGATCCTGCAAGGACCTGAGCTCATCTGGAGTCCTGTGTCCACATCTGGGGGACCCCAACACAAGAAAGATGTAGAACTGATGGAGAAGGTTCAGAGGAGGCCACAAAGATGTTCAGAAGGGTGGAGCAGCTCCCCCAGGAAGAGAGGCTGAGGGAGCTGGGCTGGTTCAGCCTGGAGAAGAGAAGGCTGCGGGGGGACCTCATTGCAGCCTTCTCATCCCTGAAGGGAGCAGAGGAACAGGAGGGGAATGGGCTTGTTAAAGGGCAGAGAGTGTCAGGACAAGGGGGATGGAGTGAAGCTGGAGGAGGGAAGGGTTAGATGAGATATTAGGGGGAAGTTCTTTCCGGAGAGAGTGGTGAGGGGCTGGAACAGGCTGCCCAGAGAGGGGGTGGGTGTCCCATCCCTGGGGGTGTTCAAGGCCAGGTTGGATGGGGCCCTGGGCAACCTTGTGTAGCTGCAGGCCTGGAGGTTGGTGTCCCTGCCTGTGGCAGGGGGGTTGGAACTCTGTGATCCTTGGGGTCCCTTCCAACCCAGCCCAGTCTGTGATTCTATGATTCTACGATCTCAGCAGCTTTTTAAAGATCCTATTCCAAGATGGACTGTGGGACGCTGTCTGCATCAACCCGGAGTGTTCCTCGAGCAGACAGGGTCACGTCAGCTCCGTGCTTCTTACAGAAATAGCTTCCAGATGTAACCATTGTGTCATGGTGCATTAATGAAGTTTGGCAGCTTGGTGTGGGGCTTGCGTGCATGCTGGCAAAGCCAGGCACCAGCCTCTTCACTGACCTGCAGACAGGCTTTGTCCCAGCCTTCGTGCACTTCCATCTTTGAGGACCACACTGAACCACCCTGGGTGGTGCCAAGACAAGGCCAGGGCTCCAAAACCCGGCCTGAGCTCTCCTCTGATGGCCCAGGCATGGGAACAGGCAGTGCCTTTGAAGGCTCCCAACACACAAACAAGGGTATTTAGCAGTCAGCCTGTCCTCAGACTGACGCTGGGAAGTTCACAGGAGCACAAAACTCCTCCTGGGCTTCAGCAAGGCCCAGCAGAGAACCGCTGCTGGTAGAGCAGCATCACCTCCAGCCTTCGGTGGGCCCCAGGAGCTCCTGTGTGCTTTACCATCCCACACCCGGGGAGGTTCAGGTCTGCTCAGCCAGGTTCTCCCTATTCCAGACACTCACTCCTGTGGGATCTGGGGCCTTGGGAAGGGGTCTAAACATCCAGCTGGGAAGTTACATGTTCACACACAGAGAACTGTTGCCAAAGCACCTGAGTCTGTCCTACCATCAGCCCCTCCAGTGGGAAGACAGCTGGGTTTTCCAATCTCCAGTGAAAAATGAGAACCAAACTACTTCCCACTTTGCCACTGTTTGGCATTTTTGGTGTCCTTTTAATGCTGGCAAGTGGCATTAGAGGAACCCAAGCATGAATAAAAGCAGGTCTGGCAAATGCTTTCCTTCTCTGAGGTGATGGGTGCCAAAGATCTCTCATTGTTTCTGTTAGACTGTTGTTACTGGTTTGATGCAGAAGCCCTCTCTGGATGCACTGCAAGGCTACAGCCTGGTGCTGAGTGTGGGGAGGATGCTGCTGTGTCACTTGGATCCTCCATCAGCCACTTTGGGCAGGATGAGACTCAGTGGTGTGAGCTGTCTTCTTCAGCAGCAAGTTAGCCCATGAGAAGACATCAAGGCTCTTTATTGCTCTGCTGACTGTTGAGCTTGCTAACCCTCTTAAAGGGGGGGGGAGAATAATCATAATCCTTTGCAAAGAGCTTTCTCATTAAAAAACCCAGCCACACAAAACAAAGAGAGCATCTCAGGTTTTTACTGGTCATGTGTGTTTCCAGCCATCAAAGCATATGGTGAGCAATAAACAGTGACACATCGGAGTGTAGTTACATCTCACATCAGAGCAGGCAGACTTTAAGGGGCTTTTAAATCATGAAACTGGATTAAGAAAGGGTTTTCTCCTCATGGAAGTTAAACAAACCAGCTTGCAGAGAGTCTTGGGAAGCTGTTTCCAGTGGGGATCCCTAAAGCCCTCCCGTCAGATGGGTTTCCATCCCATCCCATCCCCAGCCTGCGCAGCATGAGGTAAGGTCACAGCTGGGGATGACAGTAGGTCATAGCCACCTCTAGAGCTCTGCTCCCAACAGAGGGTTCCCCCTTGGACACAGCAGGACCAGATCTTACTTGACATGGGAATTTTTCCCTTGGCTCGAGGAGCAATCGGTGTGGTGGCTGGAGCTGGATTAGCTGAGGACATGGAGGGACACAGTTAGGCTGTGAGAGCCAGCCTTCCTCTGCATCTGTGAGCTACTGCAGCACAGCTCACTCCTGCACTGGGCAGAAAAGGATCTTGCCCAGCATTTCAGGGAGCTCACAGGGTGGATGGACAGTCTGCTCCGGAGCAGACAGGGACCTCTTCAGTGGTGGGGCAGTGCTAGTGCACAGGGCTGCTGGCTCACAGCGGGGTCCATCTGCATGGATCCCAGTTGGATGAAAAGCTGCCTCCTCTGGAGCACACCACAGACCTCGTGACACCTAGCAGGTCATCCAGGAGGTTGTCACTCCAGCTGTCACCTTCTCTAGCGCTGCACTCCGTGGCCTGTTCAGACCATGGTGCCACAGAATGACAGGCAGCTGAGCCGTGGAGATCACAAACAGGAAACATCAGCAAAACTGCCCCCCTGTGCTGCTGTGTGGCTGTCAGGACGGGTTCCTCAGCACAAGGTGATTTGCAAACAGGCAAATCTGGCAGTAGTGTGCACCCCTGGGTGAGCCCTGACGGATGCTGGAGCCTGGGTGCTCCCTTGTGGGCTGTGTCAAAGAACAAGGATAAGGCTGCTTCCCTCCAAACCCCGGGAGACATGGGCCTCCACATCTCCTCTTGCTTCTGAAGGAACAGATGTAACCTATTTGTTGGATGCCTGAAGGGCATTGGGAAAAGGTCAGTGGTTAGAATGCAGATGACATACTTTAAAAGTGCATTAAAATAGCACAATTCATTAGATTTAAACTCGGAGGAGCAGAATGGTTGGAGTTAAGGGTGGCATCGCTTTCATAGCCCCCCTTGAGCTTCGTGGCCCATTTTGTGTGGAGGAATTTTAAGTGCAGGTAGGATCACAGGCCTTTTTTTTTTTGCCTTGCTGTAAAATATGCATGCTGTACTTCAAGGGAAATGAAGTCAGGACTTCAGAGTCCTCCTCTGCCACTGACATGATGCATGGCCCTGCCCTGGCTGCATTCCTTTTCCCATACATCAGGGCCAAAGCCCCTATGTGACCATCCTGCTCAAGCTTTGCCACTGGCAAGCAGGATAACTTTACATTGGTACCAGGTCTGTGAGCATCTGCCACAGGTGTGTGTGTGGAACCTCACCACTCTGCAGCAGCCAGCTCACTGCTGGGGTGGTGCCGTTAGAAAACAAGCAATACCTCCCTCAGAAGAGGGGTGGCAGCAGGGACAGGGAGGTCATTGTCCCTCTCTGCTCTGCCCTCAGGAGGCCCCATCTGGAGTCCTGTATCCAGATCTGGGGCCCCCAAAACAAGAAAGATGTGGAACTGTTGGAGAGAGTTCAGAGGAGCCACAAAGATGATCAGAGGGCTGGAGCACCTCCCCCAGGAAGAGAGGCTGAGGAAGCTGGGCTGGTTCAGCCTGGAGAAGAGAAGGTTGCAGAGGGACCTCATTGCAGCCTTCCCATACCTGAAGGGAGCAGAGGAACAGGAGGGGAATCAGCTTGTTAAAGGGCAGAGACTGGCAGGACAAGGGGGATGGAGTGAAGCTGGAGGAGGGAAGAGTTAGATGAGGTATTAGGGGGAAGTTCTTTCCAGAGAGAGTGGTGAGGGGCTGGAACAGGCTGCCCAGAGAGGGGGTGGGTGCCCCATCCCTGGGGGTGTTCAAGGCCAGGTTGGCTGGGGCCCTGGGCAACCTTGTGTAGCTCCAGGCCTGGAGGTTGGTGTCCCTGCCTGTGGCAGGGGGTTGGAGCTCTGATCCATGGGGTCCCTTCCAACCCAGACCATTCTATGATTCTCTGATTCCATCCATAGGAACCCCTAGTGATACTGGAAACGCTTCTGCCATCTGTCACAGAGTTACACGTGTGGCCAAGTGGGTACATCATGGAAACCATCCTAAAGTACCTTAACACAACAATTTCCTAAGCTTCCAAAAGCAGTTTAAGTGCACTGGAACCCAACACTTGCCTATTTTCAGTCACTTTGAATTCTACAAGTTCCTAGAAGAAGTTTTAACCAGGTTGCTTTCATCCCCTGCATGTTTTCAGGGATCCATGGGGAGCCCACCAGGAGGTGTGAGAAAACGCCTGGCCTACCAGTGCCACCTGTGCCCACCACCACAGTGCCTGGGAGTGTCAGCCACCCCTCTGCACAGCAGGAAAGGTGCTGCAGATACCTGTGCTGGGAGCTGGGCTGTCTGCTCTCCTGGATGTCGCCGTCTGACTCCCATGGTTAAGCAGAAGAGGGGAGTCTCCAGCAGGATGCCCTGTGCCCAGGAGGGTGCCATTCATCACTCCATTGCTTCCTGGTGCTGTTTGGAAGTGGTGGGAAGATGAGCTGTTAGTTAGGACTCAACTTTGTGTTCAGAAGAGTTTGGCCAGTGCTACAAATGAGAGGTTTCACTCTTCAGATCCCACCTGGTACCCTGAAGGGCAGCTGGGATGCTGGGAGGCTGGGATGGTGGGATGCTGGGATGGTGGGATGCTGGGAGGCTGGGATGCTGGGAAGCTGAGATGGTGGGATTCTGGGAGGCTAGGATGCTGGGATGCTGAGATGCTGAGAGGGTGGGATGCTGGGAAGCTGGGATCATGGGAGGCTAGGATGCTGAGATGCTGAGATGCTGGGATGCTGCCCACGCAGCCTCCTCTTTGCAGTCAGAAGCTTCGCCCGGTGTTGCCAGGCATGGGAGTTCAAGGACAGGTTGTACAAAGAGTTTTGCAACCCTTTGGGTTTTTTTGCTTATTTTTGCTTATCCCTTTTGACTAGGGCTCTGTCTCTTCCTGCCCTGTGCTGAGAGAACACCGAGTCTTCAAACCTTCGTGAGCAGCTACCGAGGTGGAAACAGATGGGCTGAGACAGGTACCTTGAGATGCAAGCCAGTTCCCAGGGAAAGGAATCAGTCTAATGGTGGCTTGAGCTTGGAAAGAGAGGAGAGGTGGAAGACACCTGCACTAAGGTAAAAGGTTCTCTGCATGGTGAGCTCCAGTGTGCTCCTGGGCTGGTTGTCTGTGCTGCTTCATCCCACACCTAATTCCCATGCAGGCAGAGCACTCTGATCTTCACCTCGTTCCTCATTTTCTCAGTCCCATTGTATCTGCTGCAGCAAACTGGCCTGGGCTGGGAGGACTCCTCATTTTCACCGTGCTCATGTCATTGCAGCACCATGTTATGGGGCTGAGACAGTGCTGTTGTCCTGAGGGCTGGAGGTGCTGTTTTAAGCTTAATGCAGCTACTGAGGAAGCCTCATGAATACAGCCAGGCTGTCGGCTTCCTTCCTCTGATTCTGGGGAGGTGACGCTGAGGGGATGCTCAGACTGTCTGCAAAAGAGCTCTGAAATGGGAGAAATGGGGATTTCAGGCTGAGTTCACACCCACATGAGGATGGAGTAACCCTGAGCTTTCCTCACAGGCTCCTGCGAGGCTCTGGCAGCACCGTCCCAGGACAGCCCCAGGTCAGACATGGCTCAAAACAACACTACTGTCCCCTGCTATGGATTCCTGCATCCTCAGTCCCCCAATAAGCAGTTGTGGAGCAAACACTGTCAGTGACAAGCAGTCTGTCAGCACGTCTGCACAGCCCTGTCGTCGGGAAGCAGTCCTGGGGAGAACAGATTGTCTCCCTTCAACACGTCCCGAAGGAGGAGTGGATCTGCTTCTCTAACTCCAGATTGGAAACTCTGCCCCTCAGCCATGAAAGCAATGGCAGAAAACAGATCCCTGTATTCTTCTGGAAATGAAAGAGGATTAAAGCCTGAGCCAATGCAACAAAAAAGACCCAGAGAGTGGGCTGGTGAAGCAGCCAGGGGACCCTTCCTCCAGGGACACTGTCCGCAGGGCACCCATCGCTCACTGCCAGGCACAGGCAGCAGCCCCTGCTCCCAGCAGCACACACTGGGAACGATGTTGGCATCTGAAGGACGAAGGCAACAGAGCTCATCTGGTCTCTGGCCCCTTCCAGCACGAGCAGAACAGACACTGAGTCCATGACAACCGTTCCCTTTGGCCAGCCAGGAGATCCAGGGCTCCAGGCAGCTGCTGGCACTGGCTGCACCCAGAGCACCCCCAGCAGCGCTGTGCCCGATTAGGAACTGCAGGATGCCTCATGTCCTCCTGCCCCTGCAGCGTGTAGGGGTGAGATCCAAACACCTCACCTGATGATATCTCCATGTCAGGACTGACACAGATCCTTCCAGAAGGCAACAACAAGGTGCTTTGCTGCAGGTGGGCTGGCTGCTGTGAGGAGAGGGACAGGGATGCTGCTGGTGCCTCTGCCTGCAGAAGCACAATGCTCCTGCACGGAGCCTGAGTCCTGGCCAGCTGCATCTCAAACCTCACAGGGAATTCTGCACCTCTTTGCGCTGGGAGTCACCCAAGGGTGACAGCAGTGGCAGGAGGGGCTTTGCCCTTATCCCTCCTCGTTTTGCTGAAAACCCTCATGTGCTGGCAGCACACCGTCCCCTGCCCTGCATGCTCCCCCTTTGCTCCCTTCCTCCAGGAAGGAGAGGCAGGGCAGCATCTCTCCGGGAGGGCCAGGGATGCACGGTGATGGCAGTGAGTCAGGCTCTCCCGCTGAGGGATGCTGCCCAGCCCGTGACTCACCCTGCCTCACGCCGTGCTGCATCCAGAGAGACGCTGCAGCCAGGCAGCGTCCGGCTGGGAAGTCTCCCCTGCTCGGGAAGAGGGTGCCACGCCAAAGGTGCTTCTTAGGCTGGGTGTGAGGATCTCGGTCTACACGGGTCTGCAGGGCCCCCAGACCGGTCATGGGAGCAGGGACATCTCTGTACCCACCGAGGGCCCTCCTGCCCCGCAGGGACCGTGCCCATGGGAGGCAGGGGATGCCCACGCCCAGCTCCCGTGCTTATTTTGGGAGCAGCTCTGCACGGCATCAATAAACCTGCTGCCGTCATTTAGCAGTCACGAAGTGAGACAGGCTGGGGAAGGCAGGCTGGGGAGGGGGGGGGAAGGCAGGCTGGGGAGGGGGGGGGCAAGGCAGGAGCTGATTTAGAAAACAGGCTCTGCTGCGTTCAGGAGCCTGCGTGCACGGAGCTGCCTGTCTCTCCTCGGGCTGAATAATGCTCAGCTATTGTAAGTGGCCCTGTTATAATTAGAGGTGTGCTGACCTGCGTGACAGCAGTGAGTCGTCAAATGCCACCCACAGGCTAGTGAGCAGGATGAGTAATTTGCACCCACATCATCCCTCCCGCTGCGGGGCTTGTGCTGGCGGCGTGAGAGGGTATGGGGCTGGAAGGGGGACAGGATGGTGGGGCACTGACTGGACAGAAGCCTGCTGCCGAGGAAGAGGAGGAGGAGGAAGGGCACTGCTCTCACCTGGTTACTGTTGCTTGGGAAACCACTCCCTCTGCATCAGTACGGAGGTTCTGTCTCCCGAAAAGGCAATCTCGTGATGGGGCATCCGAAAGCCCAGCACAGGCACAAGAAAAAGCAGAGAGGCAGAAGGAAATGCTCCTGAAGGCTTTGTGAGAACAAGGGCCTGCAGATACCTGTGTTTTCACGTGCAGCATCAGAGGAACAGGCTTGTAACTGTGGAGATGCACAGTTACTGCTCCAGGCTGCAGCCTGCTGGGCTCTGGAGAGGGAAGTCTGGCTCCAAAGAAACAAGGGATGCGCTTCCACTTGTGAGGGCAGGTGCCTCCAGGGGCTCTGGCTAAGGTGAGGATGTGTAAAGGCTGGGGGCACAGAGGACCCTCTGGCTCTGCTCTGTGTGCCATGCCGTGGGGTGGGGAGAGCTGCTTCTCCAGTGCCGGTTGAGGAGTGTGTGTGAGCATCTCCTGCTGCAGGATGATGGACCTGCGTTTCCCCATGGACCTTCCCAGAAGCGCTGTCCCTCTGTAGCAGAGCTGGGCACCCCCTGGGACTCTGCTCCTCGTTAGAGAAACCTGCTCTGCCAGGAGACAAATTCAAGAGTTTCCTTTAAAAAATCACAATTCCCTCTTAAGAAAAATGTAGCAAGTTTAAGCTCCTCTCTCAATGGACTCCCCTGGCTTCCCTCAGCAGCTGCTCCCAGAGTGATGTGCTTATCACCTGCCCACGGGAGAGACAGCGACGTTCAAATGGAGCTTGTCACACAGGGCTTAGCATTTGGGGAGCTGGGTGGGGGGCTGGCCCTCTGTGTGCTACAGTGAAGCACCAGCCACTCTCCCACCCAGGCCCCTGCAGCTGGATCCCATCCTGGAGGGGCTGCTGGGGCGGGGATGGACGTGCACTCCCCCCAGCTTGCAGCACTTGGGCCTCGGGGGCAGGAGGAGATGGGATGTCCAGGGCTGAACCTGGGTACCACACTTGAGGAGATGGCCCTGAGCTTGCTGAGCTGTGCCCGGTGCCCTGGCTGGGCTGCATCTCCTCCTGTGCTCAGCACAGGACCTGGCCAGGTCTGAGGGGTTATTTCCAGCCAGCCCATGATTCGATCTATTCCTTTATCCATAGGAGCCTGAGGATGCTCCTGGCTTTCTGTCTCCAGAGAGGAGGTGGTGCCTTTGCTTTACCTGGGCCCTGAGTCCTGAGGAAGAAATGAGCCAGTTTAGTCAGCTTTCCTTTGCTATTTACTGGGAGATCCCGGGCTGCTCACTGGGGAATTAAGTGGGGCTTTTTGCAGTGTTCCTGTTTTCAGGTGGGGATGGTGGCTGCCCATGGCAGGAGCTTTTGGATGCTGCAGGTGACCCCTCCAAGCTGGCAGCAGCCCAGCCTCCCTCGCCCATCGCTCCCTGCGCACTGGCACTTTCTGATACTCCTGAACGATGACATTAATCATGTGCTATTTTTATTCACTCTGCCAGAAGCATTTGGTAATTCCTTTTTGTTTCTCTTCCCTTTTCCAGGCTGCTTCCCAGGCACTTCCAACCCCCTCTTTTCCTTGGCTAGATGCACCCTCTCTGCCCTCCCAAACTCCTTCCCGTGCTCAGGGATGGGAGCGAGCAGAAGCGAACCACCAGCTTCTCCATCAACTTCTTTGCTTTGTGAAAATGTTACTGGTTTGAACTGGTGCAGACATTTGTGCTGGTCAAGGCAGTCAGGGACCAGCCACATCTGGGCAGCACCGTGCCCGTTCACTGCAGACACGGGTGCCCAATGCCAGCGTCCCCGTTGAGTCACCATCCACTTCCACTGTCACTTCGATCTGACAGGAAGAGAAACATCTCCCTGAGCTAAAGATCTTCCTGGCTGCAGCTCCAGGACACTTAATGACTGGTGCAGTGAGTACATTTTATATTGCCACTGCAAATAATTTAGTGACAACAATATGGCAGCTTAATTTGCCTTATTTATCTCAATCGTTTTGCATGAGGGAGATGAATGCCTCTGCATGGCTTCACGTGGACGCTTCGCCTCCTTTTAATGGTGTTACAGGTGAAGGCTGCAGGATACAGCCCTGCATAGAAATTAATCTTGTGGGCAATTGGCCTGAATCAGAGCACCCAAAACAGATGGACAGAGATGGTGCTGGTGCCGTGGCTACCAGCCGTTCCGCTGTCCTAGCTGGAGTTATTTTAGAAGTCCCCTACCCCCATGCACAGGGGAGGGAGGGAGGCAGCATGCCCACACAGCCCTGGCCACACAGCCCTACCATACCTCCATGCACAGGGGAGGGAGGGAGGCAGCATGCCCACACGGCCCTGGCCACGCAGCCCTGCTGAGCACGTACTTTGCCGCTTCTTTCCTTTTTTAGTTTGGAAATGTCAGCACTTTCCGTTCCCATGGGAACCCTGTCTTTTCCATTGGCACTCAGGTGCATTTAGAGATGCTGGGACTGGAGGGGCTGTGGTCTGTCTGGGAACGCGTGCCGACCGGTCCCGGCTCCCAGCTCAGCAGAGAGGGTTGGATGTGGCAGTCCCAGTCCTCTCCCAGGCGTCCTGCTCCTCTGACTGTCTTGAGCTGGGCTGAGCCCAGCAGCTCTGGGTTCACAGGGGCAGCCCCAGCAAAAGGTGGAAATGGGAGAAGCTGTCAGAAGCTGATGGGAAACTCCATGGGCTCCATCCAGGCTACGCTGGGTTGTGCTCCCATCCCCTCTGGCCACCTGTGGCAGCAGCCAGGCCAGCACTGAGCAGGAGCAGGCAAGAAGCCTCCCTGCTCCATTGTCCCAGTGTCATGGGGTGGGATCACAGACCGCTGTGCCCTGTTGGGAATGCCAGCTGGGGTACGGAGGTGACACCCCTCCCTGCTCCCCCACACGCACACTGCAGCACCTGCAACCCCAGCAGAGCCCGTGCAGAAGCCGAGCTGGGCCAGACACGGTGCTCAGCGGCACCGCATCCCTGCAGGGCTGTGCTGCAGCCGGAGGAGGCTGTGGGGCTCCCTTCCCTGGGGCCATGTGCCTGAGCTCTGGGAAGCCAGACATTCAGAACAGGAAGGTTAATTGCTGTTTGCTTTCAAAGCCTTTATCTCACTCTAGCTCCTCTCCCTCCCATCATTCCCAGCTGTTCTTTGAAGAACACCATTGATCCACTCTCTGTTTCACAGGGACCAAACCAGCTGGAGGGTCAGGACCAGTGAGACGTCACCACATCAGGAGCCCCATCTCAGGGCTGTGGGGGTTCCACATGCAGCAACCTGTGTTCCAGCATGACAGGTTGTGCAGAAACAGGGTTTAAGGGTGTGCAGAGTCATGAAGCCCAGCTCCCGGGTGGGTGGGCTGTGAGCACCGTGTCCCCATCTCCCATCTCAGCTACTGTGCTTGGTGTCCCAGCCAGCGGCACCATCGCTGCCTTTCTGTGTCAGATAAAAGAACCATCAGGTGTTTTCCTTACCAGAAAGGTATTTATATTCCTTAATAAAGTCAACACTTGGTATTCTCTATAAGCTGAACAGATGGAGCCCAGAGGTATTTTTGCTGGGCTCCCAGTGATTTTACTCATTCTCCTCTGTGCTCTCTGCAATCCCCAAACCCCAATGTGCATTTCCAGAGTTGGGTAACTGAACTTTCCATGGGCAAATTCACCGCCCTGCTCTTCTCGTTGTTGGCTTTGCTGTCCAGGGAGCACCCCAGGCACGCTGGGTATGTTGCTTTGTGTGTGTCCCCTGTGCTTTGCAGGGGATATCCAGGAGCATCACCAGCATCCTCACCATGCCTTGCTGCCTGGGCACTGCCAGCGGGGTGCCAGTCGTGTGCCCAAGGTAGCGCTCGCTGTACCCAAACCCTCTCCCTCTGGATGAGCAGAGTGTTTCAGAGCACTCGGCAGCTCTTCCTCGTTAGCGACTGTCCTGCCAGGCCGTTAATCATCCCCATGTTTTATCAGCAGCCGGCTTGCATTTGCCAACAATCTGCTGATGGAAGAATTCTCTCTGGTCCCTGGTGCTGTGCAGTGATGGAGCTGCACCGTGGTCACAGCACAGACCTGCTGGCTGGCCCACTCACCTCAGCCCGGACCTCAGGATGATGCTCATCCTCACAAACCCCATCACAGCCCATCTGCACTTCACCTAACTGTGCTCTTACCAAGGGCTGGGAACAGCTTGTTGGGCTCTTGGCAGTGGTTACACTTGGGTCCCTTCATTCAGTCTGTATTTCCCCGTTCACATTCCTGCCAGACCCTCACTGCAGCACCAGCCCTTTGCTCCCTTTCAGATCTCCCCCCATATACACAGGCACGTTCTGCATCAGCAGCGCTGGGTCAAACGCCTCTGTTTAGACAGGGGGCTCCTGCTGGGGCCATTTTCCATCTCCCCTGGTCCCTCCTAGGTAGGACAAGTGTTTGTCGGTGCTGTGCAGTGCAGGCACGCTGCCCTCACCAGGGCAGATGACAACACACCCTGTCCCATCTGCTGTCTGCACACAGAGTCAGACCCGCTGTGTCGGAGGAGCTGTGGTCCCACATGTCATCCGACTGCTCCCCGTAAGCACACAGGTCTGGTGGTGGCTGATGCTTCTCATCTGATGGATCTTTTCATCAATTTTGGGCATTTTACAACTTCCAATTGCTCAGCTTGTCTGCTCCCCCATCTCTCGACAGGGTTTTAACTCCTGGGCTCAGACTCTGACCAGGGATGTGTTGCTCCTCAGACAGGGAGCTGCAGGTGCAGTGGGGGTTATCAACTGCCCAGAGAGCAGCTCTCATCCCGTGTTAGCTTCCAGGCACATTTCCCTCCCTCTGCTTCCTTCCCAATCCCTTTGTTCCCAATTCAACTCATTAGAAGCATCAGGTGTATGCAAATATTACTGCAGTTAATGAATGTGCTCGTTTAATAAATGTGGTGTGTCTCACACCGTACCGACCACGACTGTGGCAATGTAAAGTGCTTCCATTTGTGCTGGGGCTGGGCTTGGTGCAGATGATATTCTTACTGGGATTGTTTGTGATCCGATTGCTCCAGAGCACCGGGTACCTGTTGGCACCTCCAGACACACATCCTGGGTGGGAGCACCCCCTGAGCTCAGGCTCATGCTGTCAGGCAGTGGCTGCTGGGCTGGGGCAGCTGCACTCTCCCTGCGTGGTGCTCAGCTCCTCTTCACTCTGAGCAGAGCCCAGGTGAGAGCTCCAGCCTTTGGGGTGGGCTCAGGCCTGAAGAACCCCTACGTCCCCCAGGACTAGGAGCAGGATGCAGCCCATCCTGGCTGGGTTAGGACAGGCAGCAACTGGGCAGAGAGGGGCAAGAGGAGCTCCCTGTGCTGCAGATTCGGAGGGGTGATAACAGCCCAGAGAAATGGGCTTCTTGCCTTTTGGAAAGCAGTTCACACAGATGCCAATCGCTTTCCCAAATCCGCTCCCACCAGGGTATTGTTCCTTACGGGAGCTGTTCCTGCACACAATCCAACCCTTTGATTTCTCCTCTGTAGCTCGGCGCAGTCTCTGACTCCCAGGCAGCACTCAGGAATCCACAGGGATGAGAGAATTTCATATTGACTCTAAATAAAAGAGAAACTTTACACAAAGAAAAAAAAAACTATAATAAAATAAAAATCCCAAACAAAGCAGAAGCAAAAAACCCCCCAGGGCTTTCCAGCACGGAGAGGAAGGATTCATCCGGTACCCAGCGCCGCTGCCGGAGCTCCCAGAGAACAGCCCTGCTGCAGCACCATGAGACTCTGTGCTTTCATCCTGCCCCCATCCTCTCCTGCCAGCAAACTCCTCTGAAACGCATCTTTTTTAATGAAACATGATTCATTAACCTGCCAGAAGGGCCCATTTGTGGAGAAAGGGCCGACATAACAAGCGGACATTGTCACTGCATTGACTTTCCAGGGTCTTACTGACAGGAGCAGGATGAAGGAGCTCAGGCAGGACTCGCACCCTGGATGTACCTCGTTAGGCTCTAACAAAAGCCAGTGCTGAGCTCAGTGTGTTCCCCAAAGGGCAGAGGGATGCAAACCGAACTGCTGGGTGCACAGGCTGGGCACATCACCCACCGTTGCGGCCAGTCCAGCCCGGGGTTCATCACCCCCCAAACACCTTTGTGTCAGTGATGCAGGATCTGAAGATCACCCACAGAGGCAGCAGCTCCTCCAGCGCCTTCGGTGCCTTTCCGGGGGGCCCTGAACCGCTTCCAGCGGCCCCTTTATCCCTTCCAGCCCAAACGTGGGGTAGATATGTGAGCCTCAGATGCGCTGGGGATTATCCTCTCCCTGCTGACAGCCTAATGACGTGTCTGCAACCGCACAGATCGTCTTTGTAGTCCTCTTGCAGCTACAATTACCAGAACATCCCTGTACAAAATGAAGATAACGAGCAGCAAATACCCAGCCCGGGCTGTCAGCTTTTGAGGGGCAGAAGCACTCCAGGAGCCAGTTTTGGGCTGTCAGCTTTTGAGGGGCAGAAGCACCCCAGGAGCCAGTTTTGGGCTGTCAGCTTTTGAGGGGCAGAAGCACCCCAGGAGCCAGTTTTCTCCAGACAACTGGGCTCTACTAGAAATATTGTGAATTTTAAACACATTTAAAAGAAAAGGAAAAGCAAGTTAGGTCAAGCAATGCCCGTTGCCCGGAACACTTGTCATGCCAAGGTCTTTTCTTCACACAGCACCCAGGTGCTGGGTGCTCTGGGAGACATTGGAGGCTGAGTGGCTGCGTCCCCACCTTCCCTTGGCAAACACTGTTGGGAAAGGGCTGCATACAACCTGTGTGTTGGTTGTGGAGCTTCACCCATTCCTCTTTCCTTTGGGAAAATCCTAAGGGAGCCTTTGATTCTTCCCATGTGGGGTCACACCATCTCCTGCAGACATCGCAGTACAGCACAGCCTGGCAAGGGATGCAGGATGAGACCCCCCAGGGCAGGCAGCTGTCACTCCGCATTCATCCATGGAGCCATCACAGGGGCTGCTGGAGCAGGCGTCCCCCTCCCCACTGCAGCTCAGAAGATGGTTTGCACATGGAAAGGGAGAGCCTCCAGCTCATCCAAGACCCACAGACATACTCCCACCGCCGAGGCGGTGCGGTGACATCAGCCGAACAGCCCAGTCTGACTGTCTCCTGCTCTACCTGCAGCTCCCCTGCCCTGCGTGGGGGCAGCTCCGTGTCCTGGGATGCTCGGGGGTGTTTGGCCCCTGGGACGGAGGTTGTACGAGAGCCGAAGCGACAGCCCCTCCGCCTCCACGGCAGGAGTTGGGCAGAGTTCAAAGCAGAACCGCCAGGAGGAGTTTAGATTAAATCCAAATTAAATCCAGTGCCTGTCAAAGCCTGTGCTGCTGCGAGGAGCGGCTGGAGCTGCTGGGCTGCTTGCTATTAATAGGGTCAGCTGCTGCTCAGCAGAGTGGCTCTACCTCCGGGCAGCACACCTCCCTGCCCTCCTCACGGGAGGAGATATTTTAGGTGGGTTCCCAGAGGCTCACGTCCTGCCATCCCCTCGCAAAGGCTGGGGAGCAGCCTTGAACTGACGCTGGAGGATGAGCTGTGGTTCTGTCTGTGGGAAGTCTGCCAGCTTGGCTGCACTCTGCGAGCTCAGAGCCTGGGTCAGCTCGAGATGTGGCTGGCAGCTCGCAGGCAGATGGGGCCTGCAGTGCCCAGAGCGGCTGCTCTGCTGTGGCTTGGGAAGGCACAGAATTCAGGACAGTTTATTTTGGGGGTTGGCTTTTGTGAGGGCTCATCGAGTGTCTCGCAATGGGGTGGCCTGTCTGGTCAGACCTGGCCCCCAAACCCTGCCCCATCTCCCCATGCCACCCTCTTTTGATGACATCCATCCCATCCCACCCCATCCCATCCTCATCCCATCTTCATTCCCATCCCCACCCCACACCATCCCATATCATCTTTATCTCACCCCATCCCCGTCCCATCTTCACCCCACATCATCCCCATCCTATCCCCACCCCATCCCCATCCCAAATCCAAGCCCAATGCCTGCAGCTCCAGACCCAGGGGCACAAAGCCCGAGATGGAGAGCTGGGGGGGTCCCGTGGCGAGGCGCCAGCCCGTGGCAGTGCCAGAGGAGAAGGAACAAGACAGGCTGGAGTGATGCAGCCATACAGATTGTGTCTGCTGCCAGAGCTCTCCACCCCAGCAGGCATCCTGAGCCCGGAGACATGTCCTGGGAGGAATTCTGCCTTGTCCTGGTGCTTGCTGGGGACAGTGACAGCAGGCACCCTCCAGAGGGATGCTCCTTCCCTGGGTGCAGGCTGTGGGGAAGCAGCAGCACGTTACTGGGTGTGACATCAGATGGAGACTCGTGCCCTTTGAAGCGTGGGCATTGTACTGCTGCAGGGTGGGTCCACGCTGTACGTGGAGAGGAGCTCTGCCTTCCCCCTGCTCCTTGCCAGGCTCTACCCAGCACCCTCCCCACCCCGAGAGCTGCTTTGCTCAGGGAGGAGTGGAAAGGTCTACGTGGCCACTACTGTGACCTGCCTAGCAGCACAGGCTCTATAATTACTCCCTGAAATACCTGCCTCAAGCCAAAAACTGTGTGCTAGAGCTGACGGAGACCTCTGTCTAATGAGCCTGTCCCTCTGTGTCAGCAGTAATTAATGTGCATCGCCCTGCAGGTTCCCACCTCCTCCTAACAGGCTGAAATTTTAACCTCTGGTTATAGTTGCAAATGATAGTTAAATTTTAAAGGCCTGGGAGTGGGGAAGCTGGATGTCACAGCCCGTTCCCCCATGGGTACACACGGGGCAG